>NW_028240225.1:0-1317500 GCF_028749965.1 Puma concolor
TATTTCTACCCGTTTTGTCCTTGCTCCCCTCTTCCCCTGGTTTATTTGAAGCAAATCCCACACGTTGCATTTTATTAAGAATATCATCCTGTTTGTTTTTATTTTTAAAAAGTTTTGTTGTAGTATAATTGGCATAACTTGCAGGAAACTAAAGTGTGCTATTTGATAAGTTTATACATCAGTGTGGATGTGTATACACACAGATCAAAAAGTATATACACACACATATCCATGAAACCACCACAGTCTAGATAGTGAACATACCCATCACCGAAAAGTTTCCTTGTGTCCCTTGGTCATCCTTTCCTCTTGCCCCTCTCTGCCACCCATTACTGATCTGCATTCTGTGACAATATATTAGTTTCTATTTTGTAGAGTTCTAGATGAGTGAGATCATAAAGTAAGTACTTTTTTTTGATCCAGTTTTTTTTTTTTTTTTTTTTTTTCCCGCTCAGTGGCATAGTCTGTCTATCCTACCAATATCATCATGCTGTGACTAGGTACCACTTAGGAAGCTGCACGACCCTTTAGCAGATATTATAGTCGTCCCGGTGAGAAATGGTCGTTTGGACCAGTGTGGTTACCATGGAGATGATAGCTGCCTCAATTAGAGATCTGCTTTGGAGGTAGAGCCAATCAGACCAGCTGGATTTGGGGATTAGGGCGGGGGTGGGGGTGGGGGTCGGATCCAGAATTACTCCTGAGGATTCTTGCTTCAGCACACGAAGAGACTGTGATGAAGCAGAGGAGACTCAGTGAGGAGCAGCTATGTATGATCTTTCCTGATTCAGTCCTTGCCTGGATGTCCATTGCTTCTTCAAAGCTGTCATTATTATCATTGGTTGATTTGAAGTAGTACTTGAATGGCAGATGAAAAAAACTGTATTTGGAGCACTTTAAGATATTTACAGGATGACTGGATGTTATCAGGAATGATATTAAATAAAGGCTAGTTGGCATTGTCAAATTCAAAATAATGAATTTCAGTGTTCTCCTCAGGTGTTGGTAGTATCATCTGGTCCAGGTAAGGAGAGACTAAGAAGTACAGAGGCAAATCACATTTTTAAGAGCTTGTAAAATCTGCTTGAGGTGAAGTTCACTCCACTTTTTTCAGGGCTCCCAGAATTTTTTTTTTTTTTTTGTGGTGGTTTTATCATTGAAAATGTTCTGTTAAGTCTGATGCTGTGGTGATAACATCTGCACGCAGTGACTAGCTTTGTGAATTTCATCGTAAGGTAGGATATACTGTCTTCCTTCTCCAGGGTTATTAACATGTCGTGTGTTTTATTAGAACTTGGACTCCCTTTGGGTGTTTGGCCTTAGAAAAACTGAGTCAAGTGATATCTTTGGTTTTGGAATTTTAGAAAGAACACGCCACCTGGATTATTAAGTTTATGGGCACCTTTGGGAAACCTGATTAGTTATAGAACTCATACTATATGATAGTAACAACAACTGCACGTTTATTGTTTATTCCTTGCTGAGTGCTTTATATGCATTATCTTATTTAATCTCCACATCAGTCCGATGAAGTAGGTACTATCATCATCTCGATTTTGCTGGGGAAGGACCTGGGATGCAGACGGGATACCTGATGAGACCTAGACTAGTCTTACAATCAGTGTTAGCGCCGCAACTTGGACCCAGGCAGGTAGTCTGGCTGCAGAGCTCATGCTTTCATTAAGAGATAATATTTTCATTAAGAGATGGTACTCCTGGGTGGCTCAGTTGGTTAAGCCTGCTTGGGATTCTCTCTCTGGTGCTCCCCTGCTTGGGCTCTCATTCTCTCTCTCTCTCTCTCTCTCTCTCTCTCTCTCTCTCTCTCTCTCTCTCTCTCTCTCTCTCTCTCTCTCCCCCTCTCTCTCTCTCTCTTTCTCTCTCTCTCTCTCTCTCTCTCTCTCTCTCTCTCTCTCTCTCTCACTTTCTGTCTCTGTGTGTGTCTCAAAACAAATACAAATGTGTTCTTTTTTTTTTTAAAGAGATAATACTTGAGGTGGATCTTGCAAGATAAAGAGAAGTTTAATGGACAGTGGGGACTGGCATATAAGGTAGAGAGAATGTAGTATCAATGCGGGGACATAAGAAACTTATTGTCCTGGGGGCTGATGGTGAGAAATAATGTTGGTAATGCTGGTATGACCAGAAAAGATGTAGGGCCTAAAAAAATACCTGTTTTGGTTATCCAGAGCAGCTTTTTCACTGATAATCTTATGAGGTCTTTAAAAAGTCTCCTTGAAATGTTGAATAAGTTCAGGAGATCCCATTTCTGTTTTCTCAGTTCCAAGGATCTCAGATGGGGAGCTTCTTAACAAGCTGATCTCAAAAGCATTTTCTGACTTCAGCCAACCTAGGTTTTGCCATCCAGGAGTAAATTCACTGCTCCCACCTTTTCTGCTCAGCTCTGAGTCCCTTTCGTGTTAAAAGAGATCTGCTTGCTACTTTTAAACGGAATAGGATTTCCAAACCTGTCCCCACTGTCAGTAGTTGAAAAGCTAATAGTCAGCTAGCATCTGAATACCATTGGAGTGGTACCTCACTTATTTGGTTCATAAACGGATGATGGTTGTAAACAGAAAAGTGTATGATGTGGCGGTTTAGCCATGTTTTGGAGGCTAACTCTTGCTTCCTGCTTTAAAAATGCATTTTGCTATTTCGTAGTTAAGAATCGATTACAATGAGAAGGTAGTAAATGCAAAGCAACAGGTGCTTTTAGATTTTAATGCACAGTGCTGTTGCTGAGTATCAGTGAAACAGCTTTGTTTTTGTTTTTGTTTTTTAAATGAATCGGTAGTTTGTGGATGTGAATTTCAAAAGGTACACGTGTTCATCCTGTATCTCAAATCCCTTCTTTCCTCGTCAAGCAACTTTAATTGTTCTTTAGTGGCCCCTTTTATAAAGGGAGTCTATGCTTGTATTAGCGTGTATGAGTGTGTCATTGTTTCTAGGATTTTGTTATGGAGATGCTAATTAGTAAGAGTAGAGAGAATGTTATCTCTTGCCAGTCATGATAGCAAGGCGTGCGTGTGCGCACACGCAAATAGCAGATAATCTAAACAAGTGTTTACTCTTCACCTAAAAAATAATAAACATGCACATTATCAAAGTTTAACCCATACTAAGGAAAAAGATTAGTTAAATAGCAACTGACTAGGTGCACCTTTGGGTTTAACAAAGATTTCCAGCAGCTACTATATTTAAAAACTAAAGGAAAATGTATGCAAAAATACAGTAGGAAACATGATGTGAGTCCACCGGGAATCACAATAGACAAATGGAAGTGATTTTCTAAAAAGTGAAATTTATGGAATTGAAAAATACAATAACTCAAATAACATTTCCCTAGATTAACTCAGTAGGTTAGAAATAGAAGAAGGAATCAGTGAACCTGAAGGTAAATCAAGAGAAATGTCCCAAGCCAAACAATAGAGAGGGGAGAAAAATTGGACACAAATCAGTAGAGCACTGTGTGACAATATCAGGTGTTCCAACATAATGATGTAACACATGTATAATAGGAGTCCCAGATGGAGAGGAGGGAGAAAATGGGACAAAATCTTACTGAAGAAATTGTTTAAATACCAGATTTGATGAAAATTATCTGAAAGATCCAAAAAGTTGAAATAACTTCAGTTTGGTTTTTTGGGACCAGAGTGTGATTCTAGAAATACGAAAGCACTGCTTGACAGCAGTCTGGTGAATAGGGCCTCTGTGGGATGGGACTTCTGCTGCGTCCCCCTGTGTGATAAACTAGACATTTTAGAGCTGCACGCCAGGCACAGGCAGCATCGCAGATGCCATCAGCTTTTCACTCTTCCGGGTATATTTTTTTATTCATCTTCCCTCTCTCCGCCTGAGTATTGGTAATATGTTATATTCCTCACTGGCCACATGGAAAATGAGAACACTGGTTGCTACTGTTTCACTATCTATAGACTAGAAACCACCGTGTCTTTCTTTTTATGATAGAGGTACTCTGGAGAATTTCTGTGGTAGCTTTGGAGATACGTTTTTTTATTTTTAATTAAAAAATACTTTTAATGTGTATTTAATTAGAGAGAGGAGGGGCAGAAGTAGAGAGTGAGAATCCCAAGTAGGGTCCATGCTCAGCACAGAGCCTGATGAGGGGCTCAATCTCAACAACCCTGAGATCATGATCTGAGATTAAATCAAGACCTCAGCTGAACTAACTGATCCAACCAGGAACCCCAAGAGATCATTTTTATGCAGGTTAGAAACACTCACCTTTTGTTTGAAAAAGGAGACTAAGAATTAACAACAACAACAACAACAACAACAACAACAAAACCTCTCTCATGCAGAACTATCCCCCCCCTCCAAAAACTGACATCTCCTTCCTAAGTTCCAAAGTTTCTTTGTGAAGTAGTTTCTTTAACCACCTGGCGAGGGCTTTAGTTTCACTGGGCCGACTCAGCATTAATATTCATGCTACACAAGATAACTACTTTATTATCATTCTCTGCTATTTTGTATCAAAGTACAGTCCTAGGATATGAGAGTTCTGTGCATGGTTTTTGGAATGTGGAATCTTTTGATGTATTCAAGTCAGCTGTGGTTATTCACTGAATACCTACTAGGTGCCCAGCCATGAGTGTTAGTCCTTCTTCTTTGTGCAAGTATGCATGTACGTGCAGGATGGATGCATTAGAGGTGGGAGAGGAGCCTGGGATGTGCAGTCTTTCCATCTAGGAGTATAGAATCTTGCCTCGGAGGCACATGCACCAGGGTCAGACCTGGGTTCGAAATCTGCTTCCTTCAACAACTGTGTCATCTTGGATGACTCATTTAATTCATGTGCTTTTATGATTAAATGAAATAACACTTGAAGTGTCTAGCATGCCTGACATGTTCTAGGTGCTCAGTGTCTCTGTGCGTGCGTGTGTGTGTGTGTGTGTGTGTGTGTGTGTGTGTGTACATGTATATATGTGTTCTCTGTTCCTGTAAAATAAAAGAGAAAGAAAACATCCCCCCCAACAGTAGTGTGTAGATTTATAGCGAATCCAAAGGCAGTGTATTTCGAAATATGTTTTTCTTTCCCTCAGATGACTGCACGTTTCCTTCAATGCTCCATGTAATGTCTCTGTCAGACGGCACTTCACCAGCCAGGCTAAGATGATGCCCTTCCTCCAGCCAGCATCACTCTCTCTCCTCTTACCCCATCTATCCCTTTCTTCCTAGCCAGGGTAGAAGAAAAAATAAACATAAAAATAAAAATAAAAATAAAAGTAAAAATAAAAGTAAAAATAAAATAAAATTAAAATTAAAAATAAATACAAATAAAATACAAATGAAAATACATATAAAAGTGTTGAAAGGAAAAATAAAACACCGCTTGAAAATTCTATATCCTTCAAAAGTGTATTTCAAACTAAAGAAAAAAGACTTGTAGGTGTGCCTGTGTGGTTCAGTCGGTTGAGCATCCAACCTTGATTTCAGCTCAAGTCATGATCTCATGTTTAATGAGATTGAGCCCCACATAGGGCTCTCTGCTATCAGAATGGAGTCTGCATGGAATTCTCTCTACCCCGCCACCCCTTTCTCCCGCAACATAAATAAATAAACATTAAAAAAGATGTTAGGCATGGAGTATGTTACTCTTCCCCACAGCATCTGAATTTTACAATCCCTCACCTTTTAAACAACAACAACAACAACAACAACAACAATCCTAAAACAAGTCATACGTTGTGAAACAAAAAAGGAAGGACTTTACCACTAGTAGATCTCCCTTGCAAGAAATAAATAAATAAATAAAAAGTTCTTTCGAGGATACCTCAGTGGTTAAATACCTGACTTTAGCTCAGGTCATGATGTCAGCATTCATGAGTTCAAGTCCCACAGTTTGTGAGTTCAAGTGCCACATCAAGTGAGCTCCACCCCCCTGCAAGTGAGCATGAGCCATGCTTTGAGTGAGATCCCATTATCTCTCCCTCTCTCTCTGCCTGTCGTGGGATTCTCTCTCTGCCCCTTGCTCATTTGTGCCCCCTGTCTCGCTCAAGAGAAAGGTTTTTAGAAAAAGGAATAGGGATAGAAGTTATAGATAAGGAATTCAGATCTATGCTTAAAAAAGAAGAGGATTAGAGTAGGCATAAGGGAAGGTAAGAGAAAATAGTTTATTTTTCTCATTCCCAACTTATCTGATAGATAACAATTTGTTTAAAGTGATAACAGCAACAATATACTCGGTGATCATAGCATATGGATAAGGAGGTAGATGACATCAATATTAGAAGGCGTGGGATGGAGGAATTGAGAGGGCTGTTATAAGGTAGCTGCACTATCTGTGAAGGGGTATAGTGTGATTTGAAAGAGGAATTTGACTAGTTATAAATGAGTAATGCAAATGCAAATAAAGGGGAACCCACTCCAACTTTTTAAAATAAAAAAGTGTAATGAATATGCTAAGAGAAAGAAGAAAATGGAATATACCAACTGCTGCATTAAAATCCAGAAGGCAGAAAAAGGTGAAGACAGAAAGGAAGCAAAGTATGAATGCAGTGAATAGAAAACAATTACAAACATGGCAGATATTATTCCAACTACATCAATACTCACATCAAATGTGAATAGTCTAAATATACCAATTAAAGCTCAGAGATTGTCACAGGAGATCCAAAAACAAGATGAAACTCTATATTGTCTATAAGAAATTCACATGAGATATACAGATACAGATAGGTTACAAGTAAAAGGATGAAGAAAGATTTATCATGCTAGAGCTTATCCAAAGAGAGTTGGAGTAATTACATTAACTCCACACAAAGCACACTTACAATCAAGGAAACTCTAGGGAGATAAAGAGTGTCATTATATAAAGAGATTCTATAGAGAGATAAAAAGGTCCGTTCTGTAAGAAAACATAACAATCCCTAATTTTCTATACCTAACAACAGAGAATGGAAATCCATGATGGAAAAACTTTTAGAATTTGAAGGAGAAAGAGAAAAAGTCATTATTATAGTAGAGACTTCAACACCTTTCTGTCAGTGACTGACAGGTCTAGAAGGATATAGGTAAGGCTACAGCTGGATGAAGCAGTAGCAGTAATCACCTAGATCGAACTGATACGTATGGGATGTTTTATCGAACAGTGGTTGAATAAACATGTTTCTCAAGTTCACACAGAACGTGCACCAAGTCAGAACATGTTCTGGGCCATGAAACACATCCTACCAAATTTCAAAGAATAGAAACCACACAAAGTATGTTGTCAGGCCACACTGCAATTGAACTGGATGGAAAGCAATAATGAAAAGACAGCAGGAAAAGTCCCCAAATATTTAGAGATTAAAGAACATACTTCTAAATAACACATCAAAGAAGGAAACTTGAGAGAAATTTCAAAGTAGTTTGGACTCAATGAAAATTAAATACAACCTACAAAAATGTTCAGGGCGGGGTGCGGTGGGCAGTGAAAACATGGCTTACAGTACAATGTACAGCATTGAATGCATTTATTAGAAAAGTAGAAAGACCTTCGGGCATCTGGCTGCTCAGTGGTTTTAGCACGCAACTCTTAGTTTCCACTCAGGTCATGCTATCATGGTCATGAGATCAAGCCCCTGTATTGGGTTCCTGCTTGGGATTCTCTCTCTCCCTCTCTCTGCCATGCCCCTGCTCACGTACATGCTTTCTCTCGCTCTCAAATTAAGTACATAAACGTAACAAAATCGGAAAGGAGAAAGACCTTAAATTAGTAGCCTAAACTTCCACCTTAGGAAAATAGGGGAGGAGGTACAGTTGAAGGCTGAAGTAGAAGAAAAGAAATAATAATAATTAAAAAAATAATAATTAGAACAGATATCAATAAAATAAAAGATAGTCAAATACTGGAGATAATCAATAGAGAAATCAAAAGATGGTTCTTTGAAAATATCAATAAAGGTAATGAACCCCTAACTAGGCTATCCAAGAAAAAAGGTAGGCACAAATGGCTCATATCAAAAGTGAAAGAGACATAACCGCTCCCGATTCCATGAACATCAAGAGGATAATGAAAATATTATAAATGACTCTATGCCCCCAAATTTCATAACTTATATGAAACAGATCGATTATTTAAAAGATGCACACGATGGGGCGCCTGGGTGGCTCAGTCAGTAAATGTTTGACTTCAGCTCAGGGCATAATCTCCTGGTCCGTGGGTTTGAGCCCCGTGTCAGGCTCTGTGCTAACATCTCAGAGCCTGGGGCCTGCTTCAGATTCTGCGTCTCCCTCTCTCTCTGCCCCTTCCCACCTCCCACTCTGCAGCTCTCTCTCAGAAATAAATGAAAACATTTAGAAAAATATAGAAAACAAATAAAAGACACACACTACTAAAACCCACATAAGGAAACATAGATTATCTGGATAGGCCTATATTTATTAAGTAAATGGAGTCAAGGACGAATAACCTTCCCAAAAGAAAGCGTCAGGCCCAGGTGGTTTCACTGAAGAATTCTAGCAAACATTCACAGGAAAAAATGATGCTAATGTCCTGTAATCTCTTCCCGAAAATAAAAACAGAGGGGAAACTTCCTCATTCTAGGAGGCCAGCATTGACAAACCACGGTAAAGGCATTAGAAGAAAGGAAAACTGGAGACCAGTGTCTTGCATTTTCATAGACACAAAATACCCAATACATGTTAGCAAACCAAATCCAACAATGTGTAAAAAGAATTATACATCCATAACCAAGAGGGATTTAGTACAAGTATGGGAGACTGGTTCAATATTCAAAAATCAATTAGTTTAAACCATCACAACAATAGGATAAAGAAGTAAGACAGGGAAATGATCAGATGCTCTTAAAAAGAGATGCAGAGAAGGCATTTGTTAACTCCATTCATGATAAATAAAACATTCTCTCCGCAAACTATGAGTCCAGGGAGACTTCATCAACTTGATACAAGACTTTTATAAAACAAACAAAAACGAAGCCCCACCAAAAAAGCCTAAACCAGCATCGTAAAAGTTTCACCATTTCATGGGGCGCCTGGGTGGCTCAGTCGGTTGAGTGTCCGACTTCAGCTCAGGTCACGGTCTCACAGTCATGGGTTTGAGCCCTGCATCAGGCTCTGTGCTGACCACTTGCTCAGAGCCTGGAGCCTGCTTCGTATTCTGTCTCCTTCTCTCTCTGCCTCTCCCCCACTCACACTTTGTCTCACTCTGTTTCTCAAAAATAAATAAATGTAAACACAAAAATTAAAAAAAAATGTTTCACCATTTCAGTGGGGAAGAATGGGATGCTTTCTGAAATCCTACTCTAGCTTATTATGAAGAGGCCAGGTAGGTGAAGACACCTGTAGTAATAATGGACATAATTACATAATTATATAAGAACACACCCAGAACAGGCCTGTTCTGTTGAATTGTTCCTGATTCTGCTACAACACTAACGGTTGATCAGTTACTAATTTGTGATTCCATCTTTAGAGGAGCTAAGTATTTAGAATACAAACATCTTGTAACACTGAATGTATATTCATATTGTCAGAGGGACGTCATATACCAACTTAGAGCTGCTCAGAGTAAATAGAGAATTACATGGAGCCAAAGTATTCCCTGCAAAGGATATTGTTGTTTTTATATTATATTCTGTTGATTTTTTCCAGCTTTTTTATATGGTTCCTTCTTTTTTCCAGTCCAGATGATTCTACAAATATTAAAGTTTTAGCCATTTGTTTAGAGGTGAATTTTAAAATCATGGATATCTAGCGAAAACTGGCCGGCTGAAGAGAGTTTCCAGTTTCCATGAATGCAAAGTAATAGATTCAATTAAGGGAACAAGCTTGAAAGCCAGATGTTGCTGTACCTCAAGGATACGCCTCAGCTAGTTGAGAATCAGTGAGAATAAATTACCTTTAGATAGCTCACAAACAGGAGCTTCTTAAATTCGGCTTCAGTGTACACTCAACATAATAAACCAATGACAAGGAAAGTAAAACGGAACCACAGCAATGACTGCAATCTGTACAGTAGAAAAGACCCTCTAAGAGATAATACATGTGTGTACAAGTTGTACATTTTACAGATTTGAGGGTTCCCATTCGCACTACAGTTCATATAAATCATGCCTCCTAGAACTGTGCAGTATACAACTTGTGCAACCAATAGCAACAAACTGAAAACATTCTGATGCTGGTATAGAATAGCAAATATATGAACAAGGAGTACAAACGACGTCTGACGTTATAAGGTGTATAAATTGGATTCGTACAAAAGAAAAAAATCTCTAAATTGCACTTCATTAGTACTAAAACTTTTGCTTGGTAAAAGACTCTGTTAAAAGAACAAAAAGACAATCTATGGACTTGGACTAAATATTCCCAAATCATATATCCAGCAAAGGTCTTGTGTCCAGAATATCATATATTGAAGTGCACAAAACGATGCTCTACAACACTAGGCTTCAGGGAAACACATTAAAACTGCACTGAGATACTGCTATCCACACATATTGAAAATGTTTTTTTTCCATTTTTACTTATTTTTCAGGGATAAAGAGAGACAGAGTGTGAGCAGAGAGGGGCAGAGAGAGAGGGAGATCCAGAATCCAAAGCAGGCTCCAGGTTCCCAGTTGTCAGCAGAGAGCCAAATATGTGGCTTGAACTCACAAACTGTGAGATCATGACCTGAGCTGAAGTCAGCTACTCAATCTACTGAGCCAACCAGGAGCCCATGAAATATATATATAGTTTAAAGACAATACCTAATACTTGCATGTGACCCATAAATCCGACTCCCAGACATTTTCTCTAGAGAAGTGAAAATTTATGCTTATGAAAAGAAAAAAACATGCACGCAAATGTTTACAGCAACTCTAGTCATAACTGACAAAAATGGACAAACACAAATGTCCTTCAGGAAATGAATGGTTAAACAAACCCTGGTATATCCGTACAGGGAACCACTAAGAAACAGATGTATTTAAAGGCATGATGTTGAATGAAAGAAACCAGTCTCATAAAGTTACCTACAATAACGATCCATTTATATGATATTTAAGTTGGAGATAGATGGTTGCCAGGCCCCAGGGGTGGGGTGACCGTGATTCAACATGAGGGAATCCTGGAAGCTGATGGAAGTGTTCTCTTCTTGTCTAATTTGTGTGTGTGTGTGTGTATGGGAGACAGAGAGTGAGAGTGGGGGAGGCAAAGAAAAAGTGGTAGAGAGAGATAATCCCAAGTAGGCCCCGGGAAGTTCGTGAGCAGGGGCTCAAACTCAAGAACAGTGAACTCATGACCTTAGCCGAAATCAAGAGTGGGATGCTTAAGTGACTAAGCCACCTATGTGCCCCAGGAACAGAACTCTTCTGTATTCTCAATGGGGTGACATTTACATGAGTAGATACACTCTTTAAAACTCAAAGCACTATGCACCAAATAGTTACTTTCTATAATGTTAATTACACAACAAAAAGCACTTTCAAAAACTACCACATCTGTCCTCATCTCTCCATTTCCTGCTTCCACACTAATTGCTGTCATGTTCACCTCTCCTGGTCAACTGCAATGACTCCTTACCTGATTTCCTCCCAATTACAATCTTCAATCTGTCTTTCTAATAAACTTACAAAATATTACCATGAATAAAGTGTCATAAGGAAAAAAAACTAAGCCAGATCTACCTAGCTGCACCTTCCTTAGATCATGCATGTACACCACTCCCTATGGTATATCCAACACGAAGACCCAATGTGCAAATACAATAAGCAGCCAAGGGGAGCCTGCGTGGCTCAGTTAGTTGAGTGGCCTACTCTTCATTTCAGTTCAGGTCATGATTTCGCCATTTGTGGTTTCAAGCCCCAGGTCACACTCTGCACAGAGCCTGCTTGGAATTTTCTCTTCCCCCTCTCTCATCCCCTCCCCTTCTTCACACACACTGTCAATCAACCACTCACCCAACCAACAAACATTAAGATAAAAATAAGCAGCCCAAATCATAAGGGTTTGTAGTATTTACACATTTATCCCATAGTTCACATAAAAGCAAAGAAACTGGACTATCGTGCTGGCATTATTTTTCTTTCTTATACCCAACTCATTTTGCCCACTTGTGGTTCATTTCTGTGTCTCCTGCATTAATGCAGTACCCACTTCCTCCGGCAGGCCTAGTTGAAGTGAATTTCTAACTGCTTCAACTCAGTACCTTCTTCATTCTGTTGCCTTTGTCATGAAGACCTGGAACAAAAATCTGTGAAAGAATGAACACCCCAGACCTGGCATGTCAATACTAACACCTGGCAAACAGCAACAACCTCCCAGAGACAGCAACTAGTAAACAATCAGTTGTCTATTTAGGACACATGAGCGAGAAGATGGAAGAAATAGAACTTCCCAAAGGGAGGCTGAAAAACAAAAACAAAAACAAAATCCACTGGCGGTAAAAAGTGAAAAAAGGTAAAACCAAAGTTTATCTCATTGTTATTGCAGGTGTTACTGGATAGACTAGATGAACCTGAAGCAAATGATTTCTAAACAACAAAAGCAGCAGCAGCAGCAACAACAACAGCAGCAACAACAACAGCAGCAACAACAAAAGAATCTTCTAAACTATGCCTTGGTATAATTTAGCAGATAATCAGAGCTGCAGAACACTAGCTTTATGTGGGAATAATCGGAATACCATAGGTACTCAGAGGAGTCACGCTTATTGCTAATAACTGATGCTCAGGTGGTGTGATCACTGTATCCCACCACACCAAGTAAGGGTCTTAAAAAGGAAGAGGGAACCCACGCAGGGCAGCAGATGCCAGAACACATGGGGTGAATCAAGGGCTCAGTGAAACGGGAAGCCTTAATCACAAAGTGAACAATTTGCCTGAAACTGCTGCAGATTCAGGCCAGCACGCAGGCCTCCAGGCTCCCTGGCAGGAGTCCTGGGAATACGAGGGGCAGAGCAATGAACTTACAGCTACCAATCACTTCCCTGTGGCAGGCACATTACCTCATAAAGCATCTCAATTGACCCTGTGTACAGAGGGAGGAATTGAGGCTGAAGGAGATGTTATAATTGCTCAAGGTCACAGAACTAAGAAAGTTATGGAAATGGCCTTTACCCCAAGCACTCGGACTCCTTAGTGCATAACATGCTGTCTCAAGTATGCAAAACTCAGCTTCAGTAACCCTTTTTCCATCTTTTTAATTAAATTTTTTTCAAAAAGCGTTGATTGTTGTCTTTTCATTTTTATTTGTTTCCTTATGTCTTTTAATTTCTTCTCTAATTGTCTGGTTGACTCATTCGTTCTTTAGTAGGATGTTTTTTAACCTGCATGCTTTTAGAGGTTGAGCAGACTTTCTCCTGTACTTTATGTCAAGCTCCAAACATTGTGATCTCAAAGTGTGCATGGTGTCATCTCAGTGCTGTTATATTTATTGAAGGCTTTTTGCGACCCAGTATGTGGTCTCTCTTGGAGAATGTTCCACGTGCACTCCAGAAGAAAGTATGCTCTGCTGCTCTGGGATGTAGAGTCCTAAATTATCTGTCACGTCCTTCTGGTCCAATGTATCATTCAGGACCATTGTTTCTTTCCTGATTCTGTCTAGATTTTCTGTCCATTGTTGTAAGTTGAGTATTAAAGCCCCCTGCAATTGCCACATTCTTATCAATAGGATTGTTTATGTTTGTGATTAAATGTTTTAAATATTTGTGTGCTTCGGAATTCACTGCATAGTCATTATAATTGTTAGCTCTTCCTGATGGACAGACACTGTAATTATTTAATAATGCCCGTAAACATCTCTTGCTGCCAACTTTAATTTAAGGTCAAGTGTGTCTGATAGAAGTATGGCTACTACAGCTTCCTTTTGACTCCCAGTAGCATGAAAGGTAGTTCTCCATCCCCCCACTTTCAAGAGTAAGGTGTCCTCAGGTCTGAAATGAGTCTCCTGTACGACAGCAAACAGATGGGTCTTGTTTTGTATTATCCATTCTGATACCCTGTGTCTTTTGGTTGGAGCATTTATTCCACTTCAAAGCACTGTTATTATGGAAAGCGATGGTTCCGAGGCATTGTGATGTCTGTAGTTTTCATGCTTGTACTGGTGTCTGTGGTACTTTGTGATACTTGCGACATTTCCCTCAAGGAATCCCTCTTAGGATCTCTTGTAGGGATGGTTTAGCGGTGGTGAATTCCTTCAGTTTTGGTTTGTTTGGGAAGACCTTTACCTCTCCTTCGATTCTGAATGGCAGGTTGGGTGGATAAAGGATTCTTGGTTGTATATTTTTCCTGTTCATCACATTGAAGATTACCCTAGTCCTTTATGGCTTGTCTGATTTCAGTAGATGGGTCTGCTCCTATCCCAATACTTCTCTACCTGTGTATGTGAAGGTCCATTCATCCCTAGCTGCTTTCAGAATTCCCTCTTCATGCTTGTATTTTGCCAGTTTCCCCATGCTATGTTGTGCAGAAGATGAACTCAGGTTACATCTGAAAGGAGTTCTGTGTGCCCGTTGGGTTTCAATGCCGGTGTCCTCCCCCAGCTTGTGGAAGTTCTCAGCTATGATTTGTTCAAGGTCATCTTCACACCCCTTTTCTGTCTCTTCTGGAAATCCTGTGATATGGATATTGTTCCATTTGATTTCATCACTTAGTTCTCTAATTCTCCCCTCTCGATCCTCAATTTTTTCTCTATCTTTTTCTCACCTCCTTTTCCCCATAATTTTAACTTCTGATTCATTTAGTCTCCCCTCTGTCTCTGCAATCCGCGCTGTGGCTGCCTCCATTTTAATTTGCACCTCATTTATAGCATTCGAATTCATCACGACTACTTTTTATTTCCTTGATCTCTGCAATAATTGATTCCATGCTGTCTTCTATGGCTTTGCCAATCCCAACGATTAATCTTTGGACTGTTATGCTAAATTCTGATATGTAGCTTATATCTGTTTTGATCAAGTCGTTAGCTGTCCACTTCTTCCCGGAATTTCTTTTGAGGGGAATTCTTCTGTGTCATTATTTTGGCTAGTTTTCTCTCTCTTAGGAGGTTTACAAGCTTGTTATTTGCTTTGCACCTGCAAGAATTGCTATACGACAGGGGGCTCACGCCCTCTGCAGGTTCTAGCCCTGCAGGTAGTGTTTCTTGGAGAGTGTTACTTGCTCTCTGTTGTTGTGACATTGGCTCTTTGAGTTCTCTACTCGTAATGATGTGTTTGACCCTCCACAAGTTGTCGTTTTATTTGTTCCTTGAAGTAGCCCTGGAAAGGAAAACAAACAAACCAACAAACAGGAAACAGAGACATGTAAGGCAACGTGCAAATAAAAGAAATAAATGGACACACACACGCTCACACACTCACAGAAAAACAGTCTGAAATCAAAAAACAAAACAAAACAAACAAACAGACCAGAAACACCAGCTACAAGTAAAGAACAAGATAGAGGCGTTGCTGTTGGAAGAACACATATAAAGAGAGAAATGACAGGAGTGGGGAAAAGGAAAAACATATATATATTGACCAGGCTTGGAGGCGAAGTGGCTTAATGCAGACAGAGAGAAAGGAAAATAAGGAAGGAGGTGGGGGAACAAAAGGAAGATAAGTTTAGCCAGACAGAGAAACTAGATGGCTTGATTATCCCAGAGAGAGAGAAAGGCAAGTATACAAGTATAGGTAGGAAATGTATCAAGGGAATGGATTATAAATGTCTGCTTAAACGAACCAACAAGCAGAGTTATCAACCTAAAGGAGGGAAGAGATAGGAAGGGAGAATACGTCTAAGAACAAGAATTGTCCCGGAATTACTCCAGTCTAGGCAGCATCACCGGCCCGGAAGACGGAGCTGCCTGGTTCCACAGCGCCTATCCTGCTACATCAGACAAGCAGGTACCCAGCACAGAGGGGCGTGGTTTGGGGTAGGCTGGTCCCACCTCCACTCTGGACCCTGGGACTGATCCCTGAGGCCCCGCCTTGGTGGTGGTGGCAGGGGGGAAATGGTGATGCCCAGCCTCTTCTGCATGACCTGGTGTACTCCGTTCCAGTTGTCCTCATTGTGCCGAGAGCACACGCAGGGTTGTCCTTCTTGCTCCGCTGACTCCTTTGGCACAGCGCTTGTCCAGGGTTCACAGACCCATTCCGTGTGCTCTGGCACTGGGGCAGTGCCTCTATGTGCTGCTCCAAATGTCTTCCTGGCTTTCTTTGTGCTGCTGTGCTTCAGGGAGCCCCGCCTTTTCCTGCTGTGGACTGCGCTGCTGACCTCACTGCTGAGCTTGGGCATGGTGGATGCAGGCAGGCATTGTTTTGTCCCACAGCGACGCCCCCAGGGAGGGGGCCACTTTCTCCTACTGCAGACTGCGCCCTAGACCCAGCCACTGACCCGGGAGGGGGGGTGATGGATGCGGGCAGGCTTTGCTCTATTGCACAGCCCACCAGGGAGGGGCTACTGTCTCCTGTGGACTGTGCCCCTGCTCTACCCCTGAAACCAATGCTGGCTCCTCTCCTCCCCAGGTGCACATACAGGGAGCCTAGCCCCAGACCCAAGAAAGCCCCACAGTTAGAGATAAGATCCCTGTCAGTCCCAGTCCGAGGTTCTCCTCTTATCCACATACAGCCCTACACTTCCGCAGCCACTCTTTCTCTTACTTTTGTCTCTCCGCAGAAGGGGATCTCTTCCCTCCATTCCTTCTTGGCCCCATTTATGTACCCCAGTTCACAATCAGCCACCTGTCATCTCTCAAGGTGTCTCATTTCCTTCAGGGAGAATTCAGTCTGATTTCCTCGCAGACTTTTGGGGTTCAAAATGCTTTGGCTTCAGCACTTTGTTTGAGAGACATGGGATGTACAGATCCTCCGACTTCTCCCCCATGGTGACCCCTCTGCCCCAGAAGGATTTATTTATAAATTGATGGACATCGAATTCTAGATCTTATTTTCTTATTCATGTTATTAGGATTAATCTCAGTACATACTTTCAGTTTTAAGAAAAATTCCCTGTGATTTGAATCCTTTCAAAATGAATTGAAGAGGCAATCCGAATAAATATCACATTCCCTTACTGGGACTTCTCTCTCTCCATCTCTCTCTATCCCTCTCTCTCTCTCTCTCTTTCTCTCTCTCTCTGTCTCTCTCTCTCTGTCTCTCTCTCTCTCTCTCTCTCTCCCTCTCTCTGTCTCTCCCTCTCTCTGTCTCTCTTTCTCTCTCTCTCTCTCTCTCTCTCTCTCTCTCTCTCTCTCTCTCTCTCTCTCTTTCTGACACACACACACACACACACACACACACACACACACACACACACACACACTTCCCTCAGACTGTCAGGACTCTCTCTAGGGTGCCCGCCCACTCCACAGCCAGTACATAAACTTCACCAGTACTCAGGACTAGACATCCTCACTAAGGACTTCCCAGAACAAAATGGAAGAAACAGCCTCTGTCAGTCCCCCTCTCCTGCCTGTTCACTTTCCTCCCTCCTGCCAGGTCTCCCTGACCCCCACCCCACCTTGCTGTCACAGCCCATTCTATACGTACCTGAGAAACCTAGCTAGTGTTTGATTCTGCAGCAAAACGCAACAAAGTTCCAAAAGGTCTCAGCCCTCCCAGGCCGATGAGTCAGCAGGAAAACACAGGCCAAGAATCACACTAGGAGAATTCTCATTCCAGCTGTACCACTTCCTAGCTGAAGATGCACAGTGAAGCTGTCATCCAACAACAGTCTAGCTCCACATCTGTAGGCCTCTAGCCCACCTGCATTGCTACCAGGCTCGGGGACACATCCAACGATTTTGTTTCTTGAGCCCCGTCTGGACTGTGTTTGCTTTGTTTCAAATGTCTGCCTCTAGGGTAAACTAGATTTTGAAACACAAATATGCACAATTCCCCAAGGTAAAAGACACGTCCAAGAGTCTGTTCACTGCAGTCATCCATACCCTCAAAGCACTGATTTCTACCGTGTACATAATTAGAGAGAAGAAGCAGACAGACACCTGCCCAATGACAATGAAAAAGCAACAGAGGGTGATGGAGAGCCGCACGTGATGTAGTAGCTGGAAGCCCAGAAGTCAAGAATTACCCACAACCACCACGGAGGCAGGGGTATCCCTCGAGAACAGAGCCTGGCACACAGAGTCCCTCAGTCAGATTTCGGTGAGTGGTGAATAAAGCCACAGGTGGACCAATAAACGGACAAGTAAGCGAGCAAAGGCTGACAAGGGAAAATCCACCTGTTCTATGGTGGTGTAGAGAAAGTAGGTGCTTTTAGCAATGCCAGTGAGAGGGTAAACATTACGGAACAGGCGAATTAGTGAATTCTGTGGGTGGAATGTTTTCCCCTGATTACAATGGGCAGCTTATCCATCCTCCAGCTCTGAAGCATATGGTCAGTGGACACCACATGCTTGGGACAAGTTCTGGAGGAAAGGAGTGGAAGTAACAACTCTCCACCTTTGCTAGAATGCCAACGTCCATTTACAGACCCTCCATCTGCCCCCTGGCCCTTTCTTCCTCCCACCCACCCCGATTACTCCCACATATTACGTCCTTACTGCAATCTTGCAATCCTTGGTTTTGAACCATCGTTCTAATCTGTTTTGTTCTTGTTTGTGAGGTCTGTCATTTATCTACGTAAAAACCTGGGAATTACTTTCTGAACAAAGGTGAGAGCTCCTGGATGGCTCAGTCAGTTAGGCATGTGACTGTATTGCTTTCGACTCAGGTCATGATCTCATGGTTTGTGAGCTCCAGTTCTGCATCAGGCTTTGTGTGGACAGCGTAGAACCTGCTTGGCATTCTCTCTCTCCCTCTCTCTAAGCTTTCCTGGCTGTCTCTCACTGTCTTATGTTTGTGTGCTGCTTTGTAAACTGGTCTACAAGGAATTTGGGACTAGTGGTTTCATGAGTAACCTTCTCTTTCACGTGCTATGACAGCCCTAACGTTCCCCTTACTCTGATGAGTTTAGATGTAAGGCAGAGTGTCCGAAGATCCTCAACCAAACTACATGGTGTAATCGTATGAGCATAGGTATTCACACTTCTGTCCATTCCCTCATAAACTCAGTCATTTCGCAAATAGCGAACACTTACGCGGTGCACTCTGAGGAATATAACAGTCAGCAAAATAGCCTTCGTAAATTATTTTTTTTTCCGCCTTGTGATTTCATGGGCCTATAGTATCCAGTCCTATGTGATTCGGGGCATGATTAGGATTAACGTATTTCACTTCTTCCAAAGATGTTTCTAAAGATTGGCAGAGGCAGTGGGTTGTGACCGATGCTGGTTCAAATCCTAGCTCTGCCACATAGATGTGATATTTGGCAAGTTATTTAAACTTTCTAAGCATTAACCTAGTTGCCTGTAAAGTGGGAATAATAATAACTTTCCCACAGGCCTGTTATGTTTGCTTGAGAGGGAAACATGTGTGAATTGCAGAGAACTGTACTGGTGTATGGTGGGAATTAAAGTGAAATTAGTTTGTTCCCTCTGTTTTCCTATGGCTTTCTGATCATCTCCTTATGGGTTTGTCCCGAGGGCCTTGTGCCTCTCTGTGCCTCTCTGTGCCCTTGAGTATCTTCTTGCAATCCCCAGCATCAGGGAATTGGGCCTCATTCTACCAAGGAAGCCTGACTCTGACATGGTGCCTTCCATAGTTCACCTGTTCTGTACATTCAACACAGCCAACGTGAAGGTTTTAAGTAAGCAAGCAGCGACTTTGTCAAAACCGTAATTACATCACTGATAGAGGCGAGTGTTTACTGACTCACAGTGAAGGGGGTTCCATGCATTATTCTAAGTGTTTTACCGTTGTTACCCCCACTGAATTCATTTCAGAGCTCTATGGTGAAGGTGCTAGGTTGTGCCTGATTTTACAGCTGAGAAAACTGAGTAGCAAAGCGAAAAAGTAAGTTGTCCAAAGGTCTGCTGCTAGAAATAGAGCAAAATAAGATTTGAGATCCCAGGCAGCCTGGCTCCAGGGTCCACCCTCTTACTCACTGAACTATATTGCTTCTTGGTAAGCAAGAATTTACTGTAGGATAGGGAATTTAAGTGGTGTTGGGTTGCAAATAAGATCGTAAGAGATGGCAAAGGTTCCACCCAATTCATCTGATGACAAAAGGGTAAGAGTTAATCAAAAGTTGATGATGCAGGTGTTTGTAAAAAGAGAGAATGTGAGAGAGACACCCCGTATAGACTGCTGCTGTTACACATCAAATTGAAGTGAGACAGCTAGTTCTTCTGTAACAATTGGGAACTGAAACTCCATAAACACATTGCATTCATTCAGTATGGACAGAGCCCTTTGCCCATGGCTGGCACTGTAGTAACGACACACGGATGGCTAAGGTGAGTCCTGCCCATGAGGAACACATGGCCTAGGAGGGGAGCAAGGGCTACGCAAGGAGGTTCATGACAACACAACTAGTGGGAAGAAGAACTGTGGATACACAAAGGGGAAGTAAGCAACCCCAAGACATTTTCCATAAAGAAAGACATAAGAAAGGAACGAAACCTCTTAGAGTTCTGGAAGCATCCTTCTTGTAGGCTCTCATGAGTGTATTTTCACTAAGTCTGTAACAATTGGGAGCTGATCCCTGCTGAGCCAAGCTCCTCCAGGACAGAACCTTCCTCTGCTCAGTTGGCTTCAAGTGAACCTGGGTATTCAGCCCTTCTCCAGTGTCCCTCTCCCACCATCCCACTTCTGGCCCTCTTGATTCCTAGATTCCTAGGAAAATCAGCCTATAAGGTCAAATCCTTGTTTGTTGTTAGTTCCTTCCAGAGACAGGGTCTCCACGATGCTATCGATTCTTTCAGTGGAATCCTGCCCATGGGCTGCAAAAGGAACTCCATGATACGAGTTCATTGCCTCCTCAAATGATGGGTGTTATGAGAAGTTAAGTCCTGTGAGCTTGGATTAGAAATAGTCCACATCATTCCCAATCTCAAGGCTTGTTTTGGACAAAGGATGAAGATAAAAAGCAACGAATACATAAAAGACTTTTGTAAGAAGCTCAGCTTAAATACGGCAGAAGAAAAGATAGGGGGAAAGTGTCTTTTCGTTTCATGTTAACAGCCAAAGAGAAAAAGCTTCTTTAGATTTCAAGAAGAAAGGAATAATATCAGTACACAAAGCAAGATTTAAAGGTGAGCTTTATCATCGTGTCAGTAGAGCTTTGTAGTACAAACTCTACAGATTATGGTATTTCTCATAACTCCTTGCTGCCCTAGGGAAAAGTACTTCATTGCCTAACTTTTATCTGAGTTCATGGCTATTTTCCTTTCATTTTTAAAGCTTAGCTTATCTTAGTTCATCAAATACTTTTTTTTCTTTTTTTGATGACAGAAATCTCATTTACACTCCTGAACGTCCTATTACCCTTGACAGGTACCTAGCATTCTGCCTTGCACATCTACTTACTTATGTGGGGAAAATGAAAAACAAACAAACAAACAAACAAACAAACAAAACAAAACAAAACAAAACAAAACAAAAAAAAACAGGCATTTGTTTCTTCACCGTCCACAGACAGAATAAACTCTTAACAGAAATAATAAAATATTTGGGCACTGAACACGGGACTGCTCTTAAATGTTCATATATTCAAATTGAGGACATTTTTTTATTTGACACGTTTGGTCAAATGCCCAAGAGAACGATTCAAAAATAAAGAGAACTCTGGGAATCAATGGGTTAGGAAGGCCATGAAAAAATTGGAGACTACGATCCAGATCTTAAAAAAGTTCTGAATGTATACTCACAAAGACTTAACGACTTTGGATAACCAGGTTAAAAATAGTGCTTTGAAAGTCCATAGAGCTGTAGCATTCGAAGGCAGGGTTTCTTACAGTATGGTCGATACCTCTCCCTAATCAACGGAATCATGGAGGGCTTACTACATGTATGGATTCTGAATTCACACCTAATTCTACATTTTTAGGTAATGTGTCAGTTTTTGTTAAGATAACCCAAACTAGTAACAGCATTCCAATCTGCAAAGAACACACAAGCCCCACTCTCTTTAGCATAAAGTTTGGGTTGCTTTTGTAGGTGGATGAAACCAACAAAACACAGAAGTGTGCAGGGAGAAGTGGAGACTTGAAGTGTTTGAAATGCATACTGTCCCATTTCTCAGGGAGGGCACAGAGACGGCTTGATGGCACCCAAATCAGGTGTTTCTGTCTGAACCATTCCTGCTACCCAGGCCACAGTCAACCATAAAGATTATCCAGAGAAATGATCTGCATCTGCATCTGTATCTGCTGGAGATTCCCTGACTGACCAGATTCTCACTGCTGCTGGGTCTGGGAGTGTGGGGTGGGAGGTAGATAAACAGAGAGAATCAGACAAGTCCAAGTGGCCAAGAACTGGTTGGAGTCCACCTTAACTGTTACCGTGGCCATATCTGAAGTTTCCAGAGCTGATGATGCTACATTCGAGGCCACCATTGTTCCGTGAAGATACTGCAATTGGTATATGATGCTAAGAATTAAAACAAGGAAACGTGGTAAGGTTCTTGCCAACAGAAACACAACGCTAATACAGGAGCACCTTCCAAGGGTTCATCTGAGAGTATGCTGAATGGCCTGAGTATGTAATGTGATTTGATAAGGCAGAACTGGTTTCTCCATGGCCCACAAGGATTAAATTCTAGAATTCCTATGAGTTTGCTTGATGCATTGATAAGCCAAGGAAACCTAGGAGGGGATTTGGTGAAGCCACATGCCCTAGACATATGACAGCTAATTTTTGACTTAAGAAGAAAACGAATGACCTCCAAAAGACATCAACAATTGTACCTCACAGATGTGCTGTGAGCTTGAAATGCTCACACATGTGCTGCATCTTGAAGACGGTAAATGCTAAAAACATTGGTATTATTATATTAATGGCTGCTACCCTTTTTTCCAAAATTTTGTAGGAGGTCATAAAGAAATTGGCAGCTCTGCCATTCCATGCAGCCTGCTGCTGATGACATTGCTGCCTTAATGGAGCACAGCCTACAGCCTCCTTGTGAGTAAAACTCTCTTTGTTTATGTCACTGGCGGCACCCTTTCTGTGACAGCTGAACACGTCCCTAACCGATACTACTTGCACTTACTCAATGCCATTCAAATACAATTTCATGTTTTGTTAGCACAGATAACATCAATGTTGTCACTCTTATTGAAGGTGAAATTATTACCAACATCCCGCAGCAGATGACCTTGGGGAAAAGATGCTAGAAATGTTTCCTAAATGAAGAAGGGTCTTGGAGAATACCAGCGTTCTATCTCATAAGCACACCCTCGCAGAGTAAACTGTGGGGCACAGGGTTCTCTCTGTTACAATATCACTTGAAGTTTAGGAGTGCCTTTCCTTATAAATGTTTGGAAAAGTCCATGGTAGAGAAGGGTTTCCTTAATCCCAGAGAGTAAAATGAAAGAAGGCTTTGGACCCACAAACTCCTCCAATCAGTACGTAGGTCGAGACAACCATAAGGCTGTAGACACAGGCTACCTTTCATGAGAAGGGAAGAATGACTTGGAGGTTGAAAGCCAGAACCCCGGAGGAGCTAGGGCCATGGAAAATCATTCCCAGGTCTTAAGACCCAATGAAAGGACTGCCTACCTGTACCAGCTGAACTTCAGAATTGCTATGGACCAGGGACTCATTCATGATTACCTCCTTCCTTTCTTTTGGAACAGCAATGTTTGTGTTTTGTTGGTGTGTTTGTTTGTTTGTTTGTTTGTTTGTTTGTTTGTTTGTTTGTTTTTCTGTGTGTGTGTGTGTGTGTGTGTGTGAGTGTTTTGTGTGTGTGATTTCTGGTTACCACATGCCCCTGTTGGTTGTATGCTGAATTCATAGGTCTTCATTCATAGGTCTTCAGATTGAAAGTGTAGTGGAGGATGAGTTCGCCCCAGGAGACTCATTCACACCGGGACCTAATTTAGATAACAATATCCTGGACTTTGAGTTGATGTTACAAGGGTTGGGTCTTTAAGAGGGAGGATTCTTGAGGTAGGGTGAGGATATTTTTCATGCAGGAGGAGAGTGAATAATAGGAGGCCTGCAGACAGGCTGTGCTAGTCTAAAATATGTTCATAAATTCTCTTTTAAACCCTTCAAAAGGGGGACCTCCATTCCCTTTTCCTTAAGCATAGGCCAGACGTACTGAATGATTTTGAAAACTAGAAGAAAGTGGAAGTGATAGTGAGTTAAAAACACTCTAAAGAGCAGATATTGTAGTTCCAATGGGGTTGTGATTAGGGGAAAATCGACGGAAGGGGCCACTGGCCATTAGACGCTAGGAATCTATGAGTGGAAGAGATGAACATAAGCGAAGAGAAACAAAAATTATATAAAATCAGGGAGGGGGAAAAACAGAAGAGACTCATACGTATGGAGAAGAAACTGAGGGTCACTGGAGGGGTTGTGGGAGGGGGGATGGGCTAAATGGGTAAGGGGCACTGAGGAATCTACTCCTGAAATCATTGTTGCACTACATGCTAACTAAGTAGGAGGTAAACTTTAAAAAAATAAAAAAATAAATCAATTACAAAAAGAAGCTAGAATTCTACACTATCAAAATTATCAATTAAATTTGAGAGTGGACTCAAGATATCTTCAGACGTGCAAAGACACAGAACATTCGATTCCACTCATTCTTCATTAGGAAGTTATCTGAAGGTGTACTCCAGCAAAACAAGGAGAGAAAAAATAAAGAAAAATTATACTTAATAATAGGCAACATTAACAGAGTGTTTATTTTTGTTCCAGACACTGTTATGGGTTATTTTCACATATTATTACATATGAACCACACAACAAACTTATACAGTATATACAGTTACCATTCTTATCTTCGAGAGGAGGAAACAGGGTTATAAGGAAGGCAAATACCTCATCCAACATCCAACTTACACAGTTGGTAAGTGGAACCAGTAAAGTCTAACCCCAGGCCGTCTGGCTCAAGAGTCCAGGCTTTTAAATGTTCCCTAACTTCCCAGATAGCCATATTACCATGAAACCATGGAAACAAACTGGGAGCGTAGCAGAGGAAAATCACAGGAAGGAAGCTATGAAGCAGACCTACTGAGACACCACCTAAATGAGGCAGGAAAAGAGAAGGTTCCAGTGAGAGACCGCTAAGAGGTTAGCAGGAAGATGTCATAAGTGGCATGATTTGAGAACACTGAAAGAGTGCAATAAAACAAAGAAGTGCAATTAGAAAATTAAGGAGAACCAGAAAATATCCATAAGACGGCCTTAGTCTGAATGAGCCAAGTGAAACATAGCATGGTTTAAAGCACCTAGGAATACAAAGAGAAAGGATCCATTTCACCTTGATGCTAGAGATGTCCTCGTTCAGCAGGTGCAAAGACTCCAGCAAAAGAGTAGTAATTCTAATGTTTGCATATTATTTAATAATCACAATAATTTAAACCATTTATTAGTTTTCAAGTTTTAGAATCAACCTTGAACCCTCTAAAGAGACTTGATTGCAGAGCATAACAGCAGTGAAAACAACAATGACAAACAGAAGCCCAAAGCTGATGGGAGACGGAGAAACAGTGCAGCAAGTTTAAGGAAGACCTTTATCGTACAATGTAAGGAATGAAAAATGATAGTACAGGTAAGGGAACTAGGTCTCTATTTTAAAATTACATCTCATGGGGTACCTGAGTGGCTCGGTGAGTTCACAATCCACTCTTGATTTTGGCTCAGATGATGATCTGACAGTTCATGAGACTAAGATGAGCATTAGGTTCTGCACTGACATCTCAGAATTCTCTCTCTCTGCCCCTATCCTGCTTGAGCATACTCTCTCTCTCCCTCTCTCTCTCAAACAACATACATTCATACATACATATGTACATACATACATACATATAAACATAGAATTATATCGTGTGATGGTCAATTTCATGTTTTAAATGGGCTAAGCCACAGGGTACGCAGATATATGGCTAAACAGTATTTCTAGTGAGTCAGTGAGGACATTTCTTAGTACACTTAACATGTGTATATCAGTAGACTAAGCAAAACATATTGCCTTGCCAAACACTGGGTGGCCTCAACTAATCGATTGAAGACCTGAATAGAACAAAAGGCGGAGTAAGAGAGAATCCACTGTGTCTATCTGACTGTCTTCAAGCTGCGATATTGGTCTCCTGACTTCAGGCTCAGACTTGGAATGGAACATACATCATCAGCTCTCCTGATTCTTAGGCTTTGGGAGTCTGCCTGGAACTGAACTACTCGATCTCCTGGGTCTGCCCTTCTCAGCCTCCGGAATCCTGTGAACCAATTCCCATTGATACTGAGCCTCTGGAGAACCCTAACTAGTACCTATATGTAACTTCATCCGTTATGTGTTTTTGCCCTCAGATCCAGTTCCTGCACTTCTCCTATAGACTGTGTTTCCTGGTTCCTTGCCAACTGGCTTCCAGAGGGCTTTGACCAATGGGTGTTTGATGGGAGAAAGGGAGGAAGGGATAAGCCCAGAGGTTTTCCTCTCTCCCGCTCCACTTCCTACCAGTGATTTTATCTCCTCCAAATTGTAGCTTCTTTCCAAGAGCCTCTTCTCCCATGATCTCAGTTCCTGCTAGGTATGGTTCTGAATTTCTCTAGCTCTGCGGGTGGATACAGCTTTCTGATGATACTAATTCCTGATTGCTTCGCCATCCTTTGTTTGGCTTCTGGGATTTCCCATCACGTGTGTAACTGTTTAAAATACCTATAGTGACTCACCGGCTGGCTGGACCTGACTGAAACAGTATTCAGATAGAAGTTCGGGAATATATCGGAAGGTGAGGAGAGAGAAGACAGGTGGCTTAAGCGACCTATACGTCAATGTCACATAGGAAGTCAGTAGACGGTGCTTAAAACTGACAAATCAATAAGCAGCAGTATACTATACTACTTATCTTCATGAAAATTCCTAACAAAAGAATATAAACCTGGAACAGTTAAAAGTGTTGCCTCAAATAATGGAGACAGTAAAGAGACCTGTGGTTGCCAGGAACTCAGGGGGGAAGGGAGAGATGAATAACCGATGAAGCACAGGGAATATTTACGGCAGTGAAACATCTTGTAAGACAGTGAAATGCTTTGGATCATGGCATTGTGCGTTTGTCAAAACTCACCGAACTGCACACCACAGTGAATGCTAAGGTACACTTCGGACTTTAGTTAGTAATAGTTTTCATATGGGCTCATCCGTTGTATCAAATGCACTACACTGACACAAGAAGTTTACAATAGGGAGAACTATGTTTTTGGGGGTAGGAGGGAGAACAGGGGAACTCTGCACTTTCCAGTCTTTTTCTGTTAACCAGCTTTTTAAAAGCTGTTTTAGAAAATAAACTCCCTCAATGAAAGGGAGGCAGAGAGACCGAAGAGGAGGGAAGGAAAGAGGGAGAAAGGGTGCTACTTAAAAGTCATGGAGGAAACTTAAGTGTGGATTACTAAGTGAAGGGATCCAATACGAAAAAGCCATTTGCTTTACGTTTCCAACTATGATAACGTTCTGGAAAAACAAAACAAAAGAAAACAAAACAAGGACAATGACGACAACAATAACAACAACAACAACAACAACAACAACAACAACAACAACAACAACAACAACAGCAAAACACCTTCGGAGACGGTAAAAAGACCAGTGGTATTAGGGTTTAGGGGGAGAGAGGAAGTGGTAATAGGCGGAGAACAGGGCACTTTAGGGTGGTGTAACTATTCTGTATGATACTGCAATAGTAGATACATACCTTTATACATTTCTCAAAAGTTATGAATCTATATAACACAAAATAAACCCTAACTGTTAGTAAATGATAATGTGTCTAATGATAAAGTGTCAGTCAAGAATGGCTCATCCACCACTTATAACTAATGTATCCACATTAGGGCAAGGTACTATAGAAACTCCTGGGGATGAGGAACCTGTATTTTGTGTGCAATTTGTCTCTAAATCTAAAATTGTCCTTAAAAAATGGTCTGTTGAAAAAAACCCTGATTGAAAAAAAAAAAAAGAAAACAAAAGAAAGTGTTGCCTCTGGGGAAGAGGTGTTCATGGGGGAAACAAAGCTTTTGATTTTTTATTGCAAGCCCTGATGTGTAATTTAGATGTTGTGTTTTTTTTTTTATTTGCATACAATACTTGGATTGATATTTCTCAAATAAAAAAAATCTGTACACCTGCCAGAATAGATAACATGAAAAAGATAATATTAGCAAGTGTTGGCAAGGCTATCAAGTATTCAGAGCTCACAGGCATTACGCAGGCACTACTATAGAAAGAAGTTTGTGTAAATTGGTATAATCATTTTGGAAACACTTTGGAGGAACCTTACCAAAGCTGATAAGTTGGATGACATGTGACCCAGCAAATTCTCTCCTAGATAAATAAATACTATTGTAAAAAATGTTCACCAAACGACGTGTCCTATAATGTTCACTGAAGCTTTATTCATAATTTCCCTAAGCCAGAACCTACCTAAATGTCCACCAAGAGTTGCAGAAATATTGTAAACTATTCATATAATGAAATTCTATACACCAATGAGCAGAAAGGATCTATACATACAATAACATGACTATCACTAACATAAGTTTGAGTGAAAGAAGCTAGGTGTAGGACACATAATTCCATTTCTATATAGTCCAAAAACAAGCAAAAGTTGTAGATTCTGTAAGAAGTCAGAATAATTGCCGTCCCAAAGGAGAGATAGACCGTGACTGAAAGAGGCACAGGTGGTCCCTTGGGGTCCTGGTACCTTTTTTAATGAGTGCTGATTCCTCAAGTATATTGAACTGAATTGCATCAAGCTGTGCTCAGAATGCTTTTAATAATAAATGTTCTTTTTTGCGTGCTAGTGGCTAGTCACTTAAGTGTCCAACTTTGGCTCAGGTCATGATCCCATGGTTTGTGAGTTCGAGCCCCACATCAGGTTCTGTGCTGACAGCTCAGAGCCTGCAGCCTGCTTGGATCCTGTGGCTCCCTATCTGGCCCTCCCCTGCTCACACGGTGTCTCTCTCTCAAAAATAAACAAACATGAAAAAAATAGTATATGTCCTTTTGAATGTATACTATACTTCAGTAACCTTATTTTAATCTGAGTGCAGACCCCTAAGTCGCACCCTTTTTTCTCTACTGCTCTTCTAAACATTTAAAGAATATGTACTTTAAATCATCCTAGAAGATATATATATACATACACATGCACACAAAGAAAGAAAGAAATTGGCGGGAGGAGCCGGGTGGTGGGTGAACCGCAGAGAAACTCTAGCTTTATTACACAAGCATGGAAGCAAATTCCTTTGGAGAGGGTGGGGGTGGAATGGCTTCTTCTGACGACTTCAGAGCAATGAGGGAACAAGAGAGATCATGGATCTGCCCCTACAGTCCTGGAGACCTCTCAATCTGGGGTTAGGAAGAAAGGGGACCTCCCTTGCGGTCCAGGGGTCGCCTCCCTCCGCAGACCCGGTGCTGGGAGGCAGTAGAGGGCACAGCTGCCACAGAGTCCCAGAAGGCGGCGCCGCATCCCTGGGGCGCGGGCCGGGACCGTCTGGTGCTTCTTCGCCGGTAAAGTGCACTAGGGGATGCGGGCCCGACTCTCACTGGTTCATCCCTCCAGGCACAACCCGTCCCGGGGCTGGGAGGTCGCGCGGCTGTGGCCCGCATCTCACGCCCAGGCACTGGGACGTGGCGGAGTCTCACCACGGGTTCCAGGTTCACTCCCAGGACTTGGCGCGCTTGGCGCCGCGCTTCTGCCACGCTGCTCTCGACCCACACGTCGCCGACTACGCGGATGCTTGGCAAGGTGGTCAGCGTTGGGGTGGCCGCCCTCCCACTCTCCTCCAGGGTGCGGCCCCCGGAGCTGGGCCCGGGGGCCGTGGGCTTGCGGGGGCTGCTGTCCTCGCGGGACGGCGGCGGCGGGGGCGGCATCTTCCTCTGGCCGGCGGCGACCTTCCGGGCTCCGTGGCGCCTCCTCCTGGCAGCCGGCCGGCGCGTCTGGAGGCGGGCCTCGGGGGGCTGGTGCCAGGGGTCCGGGACCTGGGCCAGGAGGGAGGAGTAGCCATAGACGTCCTTGCTGCGCAGGATGCGGGGGGAGAACTGGTGCTTGAGGCTGCAGAGGTAGCTCCAGAGCTCCGCGTCTGAGCTCATGAACTCCGTGCTGCGGGGCACGAATAACTTGAAAGCATCGATCAGCGCCTTGCTGCTGTTGGCCAGCGACAGTGGCGACGGTTGCCACCGCGTGTACAGCACTTTCTCCTCAGGCGCCTCCAGCGCGGCCCCTCCTGCAGCGCTAGAGGCTCCTCCCCGGGCGGCCGGGGCCAGGGCCTCCAGGGGCCTGCGCCTCCGCCTCTTCATGCGGCTCAGGATGTGAGGTCCAGAGGGGCCGCCCGCGCTTGCCAGGTCTCGCCGCCGCCGCAGGGCACTGATGAATTTCCTACCATGAAGCCAAATCAGGCGGCAGGCTGTGAGAGTTACCCCGCAGTTGCTAGGAGACCAGGCGCTTTGTGAGGTCACAATGTCTGCCTATCCTATCACTGCCTGCTGCCCAAAGCTGCCTTAGGTTGGGCTGTGTTTAAGATTATGCCCTTGAGAAAGACCTGCACGTAATCTTACCTGAGAAGGCCCATAGTTCTTGATGAGTTCAAGAGGGTTGTCCTCGACCTGAATGCACTGGTGCCTCAGCCTCCAGTAATTCCATCCAACATGAGATGACACTTCGCGGTGGAGAGTACACACAACTTGTAATCAAACATGACTGTAAGAGGGTTTTAGCTAATTAAATGCCTTGTCATGCAATGCACTGAAAGCCAAATTGAAGTAACTACTCTACTCTTTCAAAGAATACAGATATATTGTGCCTTGCTTAGGGTTCCATATGTGTGTTGCTATAGCTCACAGTTCAGGAAGCTGTTCTTCACAGCAGCAGCAAACAGTTTGCCTAGTTAGTGTGCATGCTCACTTTCACGCAGCTTAGGGAAGACCGAGTCATTGTGTGCTTAAGAGCAAAGCGTCAACGAATTCTGCGTGAGTGGCCATGAGGGCATTCAGTGCCACTAAAACCTATTCGGTACCTACCAATTCATGATATTTCAGGTAAGTCATACACAAGGTAGTAAAAGACCGTATGGGATTCCAAGGGTAGAAAACGTGTTACACCGTCCGTGTAAGTGCTTTTGAAAGCAACCAGCATGGTCCATCCAGCATCACCACATACACAAATAATTCACAAAATATTACAAGGACCACCTACCATGATCAATTGAAATCCACTTCCTCATGAAAGGATGACACCAAACTATGTGAATCAAGAAAAGGGATAAGTCATGGTAACAATCAGAAGAGACACTTGCCAAGGTCAACGTGATACATGTGAGAGGCCTCTGTCTTTACTCAACTCCTTTTCTTAAACACACAAACCAAACTTTCCTCTACGCACCTTAAGCCAGTACTACCTCACGTTCAGAAAGTGCTGAAAATGGAAAGCTATTCTCATATTCAGTAAGAGCAACCCCTGGATTTCCTTGTTCATTAAATGTAATTTATTTTCAAATTGGTTTCCAAGCAACACCCAGTGTTCATCCCAACAGGTGCCCTCCTCAATGCCCGTCACCCACTTTTCCCCAACCCTACGTCAACCCTCAGTCTGTTGTCCGTATTTAAGAGTCTCTTATGCTTTGCCTCCCTCCCTCTCTATACCTTTTTCCCCGCATCACCTCCCCCATGGTCTTCTGCTAAGTTTCTCAGGACCCACACATGGATTAAAACAAATGGTATCTGTCTTTCTCCGCCTGACTTATTTCACGTAGCATTATACCCCCCAGTTCCATCCACGTTGCTACAAATGGCCAGATTTCGTTCTTTCTCATTGCCAAGTAGTATTCCGTGGTATACATCAACCACAACTTCTTTATCCACTTGTCAGTTGATGGACAGCTAGGCTCTTTCCATAGTCTGCCTGTTGTTGAAAGTAGTGCTATAAACATTGGGGTACATGCGCCCCTATGTCTCAGCACTCCTGTACCCCTTGGGTAAATTTGATTTCCGGGTGTGGAGTTGGTGAGTTCATTTTTCAGGTTTAGGGTACTAGCCAATTATCCAGTATGACTTTTGCACTCATCTTTTCCCATTCGTTCAGTTGCCTTTTAGTTTTGTTGATTGTTTCCTTCATTGTGGAAAAGATTTTTATGTTCATGAGATCCCAATAGTTCATTTTGCTTTTAATTCCCTTGCCTTTGGAGATGTGTCAGCTAAGAACTTGCTGACGCTGAGGTCAAAGAGGATGTTTCCTGCTTTCTCCTCCAGGGTTTGATGGTTTCCTGTCTCACATTCACGTCCTTCATCCATTGTGAGTTTATTTTTGTGAGTGGTGTAAGAAACTGGTCTAGTTTCATTCTTCTGCATGTTGATGTCCACTTCTCTTAGCACCATTTGTTAAAGAGACTGTCTTTTTTTCCATTGGATATTCTTTCCTGCTTTGTCAAAGATTAGTTGGTCATACGTATGTGGGTCCAATTCTGGGGTCTCTATTCTATGCCATTAAGTCTATGTATCTGTTTCTGTGCCAGTACCATGCTGTCTTGATGGTTATAGCTTTGCGGTAGAGGCTAAAGTCTGGCATTGTGGTGCCTCACACTTTGGTTTTCTTCTTCAGTATTACTTTGGCTATTCAGGGTCTTTTGTGTGTCCATACACATTTTATGATTGTTTGTTCCAGCTTGGAGAAGAGTGCTGGTGCAATGTGATTGGTGCTGCCTATAATGTGAGGACTGCGTTGGGTCGTATTGACATTTCGCCAGTATTTATTCTTCCAATCCACGAGCATGGAATGTGTTTTGCTTTCTCTGTATCTTCTTCAATTTCCTTCACAAGCCTTCTATAGTTTTCAGCATACAGATCTTTTACCTCTTTGGTTAGCTTCATTCCTAGGTACGTTATGACTCTTGGTGCATTGTAAATGGGATCCGTTTCTTTATTTCTCTTTCTGTTGCTTCATTATTGGCTTATAAAACGCAACCAATTTCTGTACATTGATTTTCTACCCTGCAACATTGCTGAATTCATGTATCAGTGATAGAGGACTTTTGATGGGGTCTGTCCGAAATTCCATGTATAGTGTCATGCCATCTGCAAAAAGTGGAAGTTTGACTTCATCGTTGCAAATCAAATGATGATACCTTTAATTTCATGTGCTGTCTGATTACTGATGCCAAGACTTCCAACACTATGTTCAACAACCGGGGTGAGAGTGGACATCTCTGTCTTGTACCTGATCTCAGGGGGATTGCTCTCAGTTTTTCCCCATTGAGGACGATATTTACTGTGAGCTTCTGATAAATGGCTTTTATGATGTTTAAAGTAGTTTCCTTCTATCCCAAATGTCTTGAGGGTTTGTATTAAGTACGGATGTGGTATTTTCTCAAATACTTTTTTTCTGAATCTATTGACAGTGTACTATGGTTTTTATCTTTTCTTTTATTAATGTGATGTAGCACAATGTTTGATTTGTGAATATGGCACTAGCCCTGCAGGCCAGGAATGAATCCCACTTGATCGTGTTGAATAATACTTTCTATATGCTATTGAATGTGATTTGCTAGTATCTTGTTGAGAATTTCTGCACCCGTATTCATCAGGGATATTGGCCTGTAATTCTCCTTTTTTTTGTGTCTCTGTCTGGTTTGGGAATCACCGTTTGCTGGCTTCATAAAATGAGTCTGGTAGTTTTCCTTTCATTTCCATATTTTGGAACAGCTTGGGAAGGATGGCTATTATCTCTGCTTTAAATGTCTGCTAGAAATCGCCAGGGAAGCCACCTGGACCAGGACTCTTATTTATTGGGAGATTTTTGATAACTGATTCAATTTCCTCACTAGTTATGGGTCCGTTCACCTTTTCTATTTCTTCCCGTTTGAGCTTTGGAAGTGTGTGGGTATGGAGGCATTTGTCCATTTCTTCCAGGTTGTCCAGTTTGTTGGCATAGAAGATTTTATAGTGTTTCCTGATGAATGCTTGAATTTCTGAGAGATTCTTTGTAATAATTCCATTTTCATTCGTGATTTGACCTATTTGGGTCCCCTCTCTTTTCTTTTTGAGAAGCCAGGCTAGACGTTTATCAATTTTGTGTATTTTCTCAGAAACACAACTCTTGGTTTCATTGATGTGCTGTACTGTTTTCCTTTAGACTCCATATTGTTTATTTCTGCTCTGATCTTTATAATTTTTCTTCTTCTGCTCGCTTTGGGGTGTCTTTGCTGTCCTGCTTCTAGTTCCTTTAGGTGTGTTGTTAGATTTTGTATTGGGGATTTTTCTTGTTTCTTGAGATAGGCCTGGATAGCAATGTTTCTTGTCGTCGTCGTCGTTGTTGTTGTTGTTGTGTTTTGTTTTGTTTTGTTTTGTTTTTGTTGTTCCCTGTCTGGACTGCCCTTGCTGCATCCCGAAGGGTTTGCATTGTTGTATTTCATTTTCATTTGTTTCCTTATATCTTTTAATTTCTTCTCATGTTGCCTGGTTGACCCATTTATTCGTTGGTGGGATGTTTTTTAACCTCCATGCTTTTGGAGATTTTCCATCTTTTTTTCTGTGTTTAATTTAATGTCCCCTGCAATTACCACATTCTTATCAACAAGGTTCTGTATGTTTTTAATTAATTGTTTATATGTTTGTGTGTCTCCGAATTTGGTGTGTAGACATTTAAAATTTGTAGCTCCTCCTGATGGAGAGACCCTGGAATTAATATAGAAAGCCCTTCGTCATCTTTTGATACAGCCTTTAATTTAAACTCTACTTTGTATGATACAATTTGGCTACTCCAGGTTTCTTTTGACCTCCAGTAGCATGATAGATAGTTCTCCATCCCCTCAATTTCAATCTGAAGGTGTCCTCATGTCTATAAGCAGTCTCTTGTAGACAGCAAATAGATGGGTCTTATTCTGTTTTTTGTTTTTGTTTTTTCCATCCATTCTGATACACTATGTTGTTTGGTTGGAGCATTTAGTCCATTGAAATTCAGTATTATTATGGAAAGTTATGCGCTTAGAGTCATTGTGATGTCTGTAGGTTTCATGCTTGCCGTGGTGCACCAGTTTCCTTTCCCACCAACAGTGAGAGAGGGTTACTCTTTCTCCATATCCTCACCAGCATCTGTGGTTTCCTAAGTTGCTCATTTTAGCCACACTGACTAGTGTGAGGTGGTATCTCAGTGTGGCTTTGATGTGTATTTTCCTGATGATGAGTGATGTTGAGCATCCTTTCATGTGTTTTGGGGCCATCTGGATGTCTCTTTTGGAAAAGTGTCTATTCATGTCTTCTGCCCATTGTTTCACTGTACTACATTTTCCAGGTGTGACTTGGATAAGTTCTTTATACATTTTGTGTAGTAACCCTTTATCCAATATGTCACTCGCAAACATCTTCACTCCTTCCATCGGTTGCCTTTTAATTTTGCTGATTGTTTCCTTTGCAGTGCCGAAGATTTGTATCCTGACCCGGTCCTGATCGTTCAGTTTTGCTTTTCATTCCCTTGTCTTTTGAGACATGCCAAGGAAGAAATTGATGCAGTTGAGGTCAAAGGGTTTTTTTTCCTCTTTTCTCCTCTAGTGTTTTGATGGTTTCCTGTCTCACATTTAAGGCTTTCATCCATTTTGCCTTTATTTTTGTGCACGTTGTAAGAAAGTCATCTAGGTTATTCTTCATCATGTTACTGTTTCGTTCTCCCAGCACCCTTTGTAAAGAGGCTGTCTTCTCTCCATTGTATTGTCTTTCCAGTTTTGTCAAAGATTAGTTCACCATACATTTGTGGGGCCCCTTCTGGGTTCTCTATGCTGTTTCATTGGTTCATGTGCCTGTTTTTGTGCCAAAGTCATACTATCTTAACGATTACAGCTTCATAGGAGAGGCGAAAGTCTGGGCTGCCTCCCACTTTGGCTTTCTTTTTTAAAGTTAACTTTGACTACTCAGGTTCTTTGGTTGTTCTGTGCAAAGTTTCAGATTGCTTGCCCTAGTCTGGAGAAGAATGTTGGTACAATTTTGATTGGTATTGCATTAATGTGTAGATTGCTTTCGGTACTATTGACATTTTAACAGTATTCATTCTTCCACTCTTTGGCATGGATTGTTTTGTTTTTTTTTTCTGTATTTGATGTGTCTTCATCATTTTCCTTCATACATTTTCTATACTTTTCACTGTACAGATCTTTTACATCTTTGGTTAGTTTTCTTGCTAGGTATTTTACGGTTCTTGGTGAAATTGTAACTGGCATTGATTTCTTGACTTCTCTTTCGGTTGCTTCCTTATTGGTGTATAGAAATGCAATCAGTTTCTTTACACGGATTTTGTATCCTGTGAGTTTGGTCCATGCATGTATCAGATCTAGCAGCGTTTTCATGGAGTCTTTTGGGTTCTCCGCGTTCACTCTCATGTCATCTTTGAAAGGCCAAAGCTTGACTTTTAATGATACATGTTCAGTCAAGTGTAGTTAAAAAGAATTTACCCTTTAGGTTCTATGTTAACTTCATAATTGCATCATAAGTGACAAATAAGCAAGAACTGGGCATGTTATCCCACATTAGAATTGGTAACTGGAATCTAACTCTTTAAAACTTATTGAATCCCTCATGATATGGATAGAAGTATGAAACATCTAACTTCACCCAGTGCACACGTGTGTATTTGTAAACACATATGCTAAACAGCAAAATTGTAATATTCGTGAGGTGTGCCAAATGTTACGTGTTCATGGTACAGATAATATTGTTTTACCATCTTTTTGGTAGAGGCCCAATAAGACATTTGGATTCAACGAGAGAATCCAGAACCTACAGGGTACATTCTCCATGCACTATTCTGGCTTTCAAATAAATGAACAAATGGAATTAAAAAAATAGATTGCACTGGTAATCCTGTTTATTGCAATGGTGCAATAACTTTTTATGGACTCTAGCCATACTAAGAGTGCACGTGAATAGGTGTTGGAAATGACACACTTTATTTGACATGACCAAACTCACTAGAAACATATACTTTCAAAAACTTTTTAATATTCATTTTTTTCAGTTAGTCTATAAGGCCTAATAACTTATTACTCCACATTGAGAAGAGCAAAGGTCGACATGGTGAACTTTGCATGTGTTACAATGGCTATCACATAATATTATTTGATATCCTAGAATTTTAAACAACTATACAGCTACACGGCTCATGCAAGGTATTTAAACTTGACATATTTTAGCTCTCTTGTTTTCATTATTTAATCGTTTTTTTCTAGAATTAGCTTTTGCTACAATCGCATAACTACTAACTTGGGTAATGGACATCCAACGTTCCAGCTTATCTGTTTTTGTATCAGTGATGAAAATCAATCTCTATGTCATTGACTTTTCAATTAACCATGGCTATGTTTTAGGTCTTTTATCACTGCAATGATAAATTCTCTGTCGTCTTCTATACCTTTTTTGAAGCCCAGTGATTAAGCTTATGCCTATGATTCTACATTCTTGTTGTTATACTGCTTTTATCTATTTTGATCAATTCTTTAGAGGTCACTTCTTGCTGGAATTTTGTCTGAGGGGAATTCTTGCGTTTCATCATTTTGGATAGTTTTCTATCCCTTTTGTGTTTTAACGTTGTTGTTGTTGTTGTTTTGTTTTGTTTTCTTTTATGTGCTATGCACCTGAGAGCACTGCTACTTTAAAGTGGGCTCATACCGTCTCCATGGCCTGGCCCTTCAGGACGTGTGTTTTGGAAAGTGTTACTTGCTTCGTGTTGCTATGATATTGTGTTTGAGTTCTCATCTCAGAGTGATTTTTGAAAATCCCACGAGGTGTGCTTTGATGTGTTCCTTGAAGTACCAAATGAAGTAATTGGAGGCTTGCACTATCTTGACAGGGGTTAAAACACCTTAAGTTGCCACGGATGGGTGTTCTTGCCCTTCCCAACAATGGGGGTTACTCCTGGTAGTGAGATCCTGGAGATGTGATGGCGCCAAAGCCCCGGCGCCACACAACCAGCTCCTCTGAAAAGCTCTAGGCAGCTGCACTTATGAAAGCTGCTCATTTTCTGATTTCCCAGAGGCTACCTTGGGCAAAATTGTGGATTTTGTACATTACCTGGCCACATCTATTTCTTCTACCAGACAGATCTTAGATTGTAGGCAAATGATACCTCCGAGTTTGCTTCTCCAATTTGTAAAGGGGAAGTATAACGCCTATGTCCAGTATAGTGGTGAGATTATAGGTAATGCCTGTAAAACGTGTGGAAAAACTCCTGGCACATTACACTCCATAAACACTGTATTTTGTTTTGATTTCCTCATAGTTGTCACTACATCCATACAAACTGTACCTCCAGGGTGGGGTCTTATGTAGGTCAAAATGTAAGCTACACCATAGAAGCTATCAACGAGGCAAAATGTTTCTCCTATGCGTGAGGACGTGACCCTTCCCTTTTTTGCATATGTATACTAAACTTGGTGGTAGAGATCATTGAAGACTTGAATGTATATTGCAGTCTAGCTCGCCAGGAGATAGTTAAAAATCCCCTATTTCAGGCATCGTGGATACACATATTGAACACCTTAGGTGTCAGGTGTTATTAGGTTCAAGTACACAGTGAGAATCCAACATGCACGCTCCATATATTCAGGATGTTTCAAAACTTAGCTACAAATAGTACAGGTGTAATTACAACGTGTGGCAAATGCTGTTAAATAGAACACTAAATTTTATGAGAAGGAATGGCACAGGGGACAAAGTGTAGATTACAGGATTGGCCAACAAAGGTTTCTTGGGGAGAAAAGTCCTTTTCAAACTGGACCCGTAGCAAGAACTGGTAAGGAAACTAGCGACCACAAAATGCATTCTAAGCGGAACCTACGTGGGTCTAATTTGAGCAACCAGGAGAAGAGACCGTCCCGGTCACCTAATGAAAGGAGAATCAGGAAAGATGGCATTAGAGGGGTGACAAGGCAGGACTGCCAACGTCTGGTGGTCACATTACAGATTCTATGTGTCATTTTGAGTACAGTGGAGACTAGAGGGTTGTCGTAAGCAGAGGAATGAACTGCTCAGATTCAGGAGTCTTGGATTGCATTCCAGATGCAGTGAAAAGAATGAACTGGGATTTTGTTGGGAAGGGAAAGGCAGCATGGGGCTAAGAACGAAAATGGAGAGTAGGCGGAAGGTGGTGAGAAACTAGCTGGCTTGGCATACGTTGGAGGTGGAGTTGAGAGCCCCTGCTGCTGAGTGGATCACAGAAAAGACGTTGAGGATGGGAGGACTGACAATGAGCCTCTTTCCCTCTTGAGCAGCTGAAGACAATGCCCCATTAAGAGAGAAACACAAGAGGGGTCTTAAGTTGGTCATGGATTTCAATTGATTGTTGATTGGGTATTAATTCATATGCTTAGAGACTTTTGCTTAGAATTTTATCTTTTCATTGTTTTGTTTCTACAACTTGCTTCGTTATTACCATCTTGAGGTTCTAACGGATGTTCTCCAATTCTTCGCTGTCTCCAAGACCTTCTTACATAAGAGTATGGATATGATGGGTTATGTAGGTCCATCATCTTCTACCCAGTCTTTGTCGTCGTCACAAATACATAATGGCCACTGTTGTAGAAGAACCTCAAGGTCCAACAGGTTTGTTCTCACTGTTCTCGGAATGCCTGCCCCTCCTTTATTCCCGCACATTTGCTTTTGTCTCCTTTGTCCTCCTCCTTTCTGCCTGCCAACTAGAAATTTGGTCATCCTTTAAGATTCTTTGTGCTATGCCTCCGAGACGCCTTTACTGATCAACTCGGCTCAGTGGACTTCTCCTGCTACATGAAACTTGACCTTGAAGTCTCACTGTGCTTTGCATGGTGTTTGGGTTTTTTGTACCCTCAAATATTGAAAGTTTCTTGAAGGCAAGGATGCGGTCTTGCATGCTTTCAGAAACTTTTATAGACACTCAAACATGGTCAAAGTTTAGAAATCTTTCTTGGTGAAGTGGTTGAGTCAACGTCAAATCAGATGGGAGGGTGTCTGCTGAAGGAATAACACTGGATTGTTTGAAACTATCCTTGATGTGTTGAATGGACCTAATAAATTTATGAATTGACACATTTTATTTATTTAACTGATACTAGACTAAATCATTTATTTGAAACGTTACTTTATGATTACGGCGGTCTTAAAGTTTATTGCAGAAAATTTAGAAAATAAACAAGAAAGAAAGAAAAATGGTCATAAGTCAAACACCTGGAGATAAGCATATGTAAACACGTTTTTTATGTTTATGTATTTTTGGCACAGAGAGAGAACGAGAGAGAGATGAGCAAGAGTGGGGGATGGGAGGAGAGAGAGAGATAGAGACAATCATAAGCAGGCTCAACGTTGTCAGTGCAGACCTCAATGTGGAGCTTAATCGCACACACAGTGGAATCATAACTGAGCTGGAATCAAGAGTCAGATGCTTAACCGACTGAGCCATTCAGGCGCCCCTGGAGGTAAGCACCTCTAACACTGTGGTATAATCATCACGGAAGAGGTATATGTACATGCATTAACCAAAATTTGCTATGTAGCTGTGAATCCCATTTTTGATCCTCTAGTGATACGAGCATTTCGCTAGGTCACAAATGTTCTCCAGGGCTATGAATTGTAAAGGTCTCATAGCATGCCATAACTTATTTAAAATTTTTTTTAATGTTTATTTATTTTTGAGACAGAGAGAGACAGAGCATGAACGGGGGAGGGTCAGAGAGAGAGGGAGACACAGAATCCGAAGCAGGATCCAGGCTCTGAGCTGTCAGCACAGAGCCCAACGCGGGGCTCGAACTCACGGATCATGAGATCATGACTCGAGCTGAAGTCGGACGCCAAACCGACTGAGCCATCCAGGTGCCCCATGCCATAACTTATTTAAACATGGCTATTGATCATTTAGGATGTTCCATTTTCTTGCTTCGAATAGTTGTTACAAGTAGAATTAGCTTTTCATGGTGTAGACACAGTTTAGTAAATGTCAGTTAAAAAATAAAAAGAACTGCAGCCTGTAATGTGAGGCGGAGGAACAGGTATGACCAGATTTCGCTTCACCTTGTCTATTGCTGGCAGTCTTTACAGCCTTCTCTCCCTCATCCTCTTTTTCTCCTCCTTGACCCACAACCTCCCCCTCTTTATTCCTCCTTCTTCTCATCCTCGTTTCTCTGTCTATGCTGGCCTCCTTACTTCCCATCAGTACACACGTTCACTCTCCTGCCTTGGGGAATTCATGGGTCCTTCTGCCTAGATCACCTTCCTGTCAGCAGGTATTTCTCTCATTTCCGTGAGGTATTTATTCAACTGACACCTTTACAGAAGGGCCCTCTGTGTCGAGTATTTCACCATGTCTAGTATTTCACACCCCCTCCCCCAATGCTTATATCCTCTCCAAGATGTATTTACTTGTTCTTTCCCCATTCATTATTCTCTACCGTAGTTTCTAGTTCCATTATGTTTGTCAGTCTCCCCCACTGGACTCTTGAGCACCAAGAGTGCAGTGATCCTTGCTCCTTTGGTTCCCTAGTGGATCCTCAGGGCGTAGACTGTGTTGTCTCATTCTAAATGCTCCAAAAGTATTTATTGAATGATTCAATGAATCAACAACACTCCTTCTTTCTTAAGAATGTTTTATAATTTTGTACTTTACACTTACATCTATGATCCATTTGAGTGAATGTTTCTATAAGTGATGATTTTAGGTCAAGGCTTCTTTTACTTAATTAATTAATCAATGAAATGATTGAGTAAAATATTAATTACTTAGCTAGATATGGCATATCTCTCCATTTATTTATATCTTCCTTGATTTACCCAATCAGCCTTCTGTGGCTTTTCACGTACAAATCCTGTGCATGGTTGTTAGACTTAAATGTAAGTATTTCAATGTTTGGTGTGATTTTAATGGTTCTTGAAAAAACAGTTCAGGAGAGGAGAGATGGCGGCGTAGGAGGACGCTGGGCTCACCGCGCGTCCTGCTGACCACTTAGATTCCACCTACACCTGCCTAAATAACCCAGAAAACCGCCAGAGGAATAGCAGAACGGAGTCGCCGGAACCAAGCGCAGACGAGAGACCCACGGAGAGGGTAGAAAAGGCGGTGAGGTGGTGCTTGCTCCACGAACTGGTGGGAAGGAGCCAGGGCGGAGGGGCGGCTCGCCGGCCAAGCAGAGCCCCCGAGTCTGGCTTGCAAAAAGCGGAGGGCCTGATGGACTGTGTTCCGACAGCAAGCGCGACTTAGCGTCTGGGAGGTCATAAGTTAACAGCTCTGCTCAGAAAGCGGGAAGGCTGGAGGACAAAGGGAAGGAGAGCTGCTGAGCCCCCTGACGACAGAGCTCAGTTTGGTGGGGAACAAAGGCGCTCGCCAGCGCCATCTCCCCCGCCCATCCCCCAGCCAAAATCCCAAAGAGAACCAGTTCCTGCCAGGGAAATTGCTCGCTCCGCGCAAACACCCAACTCTGTGCTTCTGCGGAGCCAAACCTCCGGCAGTGGATCTGACTCCCTCCCGCTGCCACAGGGCCCCTCCTGAAGTGGATCACCTAAGGAGAAGCGAGCTAAGCCTGCCCCTCCTGCCCCTGTGCACCTTGCCTACCCACCCCAGCAAAGACGCCAGATCCCCAGCATCACAAGCCTGGCAGTGTGCAAGTAGCCCAGACAGGCCACCACACCCCACAGTGAATCTCACCCCTATGAGAGGGGAAGACAAGGCACACACCAGTCTGACTGTGGACACAGCAGTGGGCTGGGGGCAGACATCAGGTCTGACTGCGGCTCCGCCCACCAACTCCAGTTATACACCACAGCACAGGGAAAGTGCCCTGCAGGTCCTCACCATGCCAGGGACTATCCAAAATGACCAAGCGGAAGAATTCCCCTCAGAAGAATCTCCAGGAAATAACAACAGCTAATGACCTGTTCAAAAAGGATTTAAATAATATAACAGAAAGTGAATTTGGAATAATAGTCATAAAATTAATCGCTGGGCTTGAAAACAGTATAGCTGACAGCAGAGAATCTCTTGCTACAGAGATCAAGGGACTAAGGAACAGTCACGAGGAGCTGAAAAACGCTTTAAACGAAACGCATAACAAAATGGAAACCACCACGGCTCGGATTGAAGAGGCAGAGGAGAGAATAGGTGAACTAGAAGATAAAGTTATGGAAAAAGAGGAAGCTGAGAAAAAGAGAGATAAAAGAATCCAGGAGTATGAGGGGAAAATTAGAGAACTAAGTGATACCCTAAAAAGAAATAATCTACGCATAATTGGTATCCCAGAGGAGGAAGAGAGAGGGAAAGGTGCTGAAGGGGTACGTGAAGAAATAATAGCTGAGAACTTCCCTGAAGTGGGGAAGGAAAAAGGCATTGAAAGCCAAGAGGCACAGAGAACTCCCTTCAGACGTAACTTGAATCGATCTTCTACACGACATATCATAGTGGAACTGGCAAAATACAAGGATAAAGAGAAAATTCTGAAAGCAGCAAGGGGTAAACGTGCCCTCACATATAAAGGGAGACCTATAAGACTCGTGAATGATCTCTCTTTTGAAACTTGGCAGGCCAGAAAGAATTGGCACGAGGTTTTCAGTGTGCTAGACAGAAAAAATATGCAGCCGAGAATCCTTTCTCCAGCAAGTCTGTCATTTAGAATAGAAGGAGAGATAAAGGTCTTCCCAAACAAACAAAAACTGAAGGAATTTCTCACCACTAAACCAGCCCTCCAAGAGATCCTAAGGGGGACCCTGTGAGACAAAGTACCAGAGACATCACTAAAAGCATAAAACATACAGACATCACAATGACTCTAACCCCATATCTTTCTATAATAACACTGAATGTAAATGGATTAAATGCGCCAACCAAAAGACATAGGGTATCCGAATGGATAAAAAAAACAAGACCCATCTATTTGCTGTCTACAAGAGACTCATTTTAGACCTGAGGACACCTTTAGATTGAGAGTGAGGGGATGGAGAACTATTTATCATGCTACTGGAAGCCAAAAGAAAGCTGGAGTAGCCATACTTCTATCAGACAAACTAGACTTTCAATTAAAGGCTGTAACAAGAGATGAAGAAGGACATTATATAATAGTGACAGGGTCTATCCATCAGGAAGAGCTAACAATTATAAATGCCTATGCGCCGAATACCGGAGCGCCCAAATATATAAAACAATTACTCATAAACATAAGCATTCCTGGGATGCAGGGCTGGTTCAACATTCGCAAATCAATCAACGTGATACATCACATTAACAAAAAAAAAGAGAAAAACCATATGATCCTGTCAATCGATGCAGAAAAGGCCTTTGACAAAATCCAGCACCCTTTCTTAAGAAAAACCCTTGAGAAAGTCGGGATAGAAGGAACATACTTAAAGATCATAAAAGCCATTTATGAAAAGCCCACAGCTAACATCATCCTCAACGGGGAAAAACTGAGAGCTTTTTCCCTGAGATCAGGAACACGACAGGGATGCCCACTCTCACCGCTGTTGTTTAACATAGTGCTGGAAGTTCTAGCATCAGCAATCAGACAACAAAAGGAAATCAAAGGCATCAAAATTGGCAAAGATGAAGTCAAGCTTTCGCTTTTTGCAGATGACATGATATTATACATGGAAAATCCGATAGACTCCACCAAAAGTCTGCTAGAACTGATACATGATTTCAGCAAAGTTGCAGGATACAAAATCAATGTCCAGAAATCAGATGCATTCTTATACACTAACAATGAAGCAACAGAAAGACAAATAAAGAAACTGATCCCATTCACAATTACACCAAGAAGAATAAAATACCTAGGAACAAATCTAACCAAAGATGTAGAGGATATGTATGCTGAAAACTATAGAAAGCTTATGAAGGTAATTGAAGAAGATTTAAAGAAATGGAAAGATAATCCCTGCTCATGGATTGGAAGAATAAATATTGTCAAAATGTCAATACTACCCAAAGCTATCTACACATTCAATGCAATCCCAATCAAAATTGCACCAGCATTCTTCTCGAAACTAGAACAAGCAATCCTAAAATTCATATGGAACCACAAAAGGCCCCGAAAAGCCAAAGCAATTTTGAAGAAGAAGACCAAAGCAGGAGGCATCACAATCCCAGACTTTAGCCTCTACTACAAAGCTGTCATCATCAAGACAGCATGGTATTGGCACAAAAACAGACACGTCGACCAATGGAATAGAATAGAAACCCCAGAACTAGACCCACAAACGTATAGCCAACTCATCTTTGACAAAGCAGGAAAGAACATCCAATGGAAAAAAAGACAGTCTCTTTAACAAATGGTGCTGGGAGAACTGGACAGCAACATGCAGAAGGTTGAAACTAGACCACTTTCTCACACCATTCACAAAAATAAACTCAAAATGGATAAAGGGCCTGAATGTGAGACAGGAAACCATCAAAACCTTAGAGGAGAAAGCAGGAAAAGACCTCTCTGACCTCAGCCGTAGCAATCTCTTTACTTGACACATCCCCAAAGGCAAGGGAATTAAAAGCAAAAGTGAATTACTGGGACCTTATGAAGATAAAAAGCTTCTGCACAGCAAAGGAAACAACCAACAAAACTAAAAGGCAACCAACGGAATGGGAAAAGATATTTGCAAATGACATATCGGACAAAGGGCTAGTGTCCAAAATCTATAAAGAGCTCACCAAACTCCACACCCGAAAAGCAAATAACCCAGTGAAGAAATGGGCAGAAAACATGAATAGACACTTCTCTAAAGAAGACATCCGGATGGCCAACAGGCACATGAAAAGATGTTCAGCGTTGCTCCTTATCAGGGAAATACAAATCAAAACCACACTCAGGTATCCCCTCACGCCAGTCAGAGTGGCCAAAATGAACAAATCAGGAGACTATAGATGCTGGAGAGAATGTGGAGAAACGGGAACCCTCTTGCACTGTTGGTGGGAATGTAAATTGGTGCAGCCGCTCTGGAAAGCAGTGTGGAGGTTCCTCAGAAAATTAAAAATAGACCTACCCTATGACCCAGCAATAGCACTGCTAGGAATTTATCCAAGGGACACAGGAGTAGTGATGCATAGGGGCACTTGTACCCCAATGTTCATAGCAGCACTCTCAACAATAGCCAAATTATGGAAAGAGCCTAAATGTCCATCAACTGATGAATGGATAAAGAAATTGTGGTTTATATACACAATGGAATACTATGTGGCAATGAGAAAAAATGAAATATGGCCTTTTGTTGCAACGTGGATGGAACTGGATAGTGTGATGCTAAGTGAAATAACCCATACAGAGAAAGACAGATACCATATGGTTTCACACTTATGTGGATCCTGAGAGGCTTAGCAGGACACATGGGGGAGGGGAAGGAAAAAAAAAAGAGGTTAGAGTGGGAGAGAGCCAAAGCATAAGAGACTGTTGAGAACTGAGAACAAACTGAGGGTTGATGGGGGGTGGGAGGGAGGAGAGGGTGGGTGATGGGTATTGAGGAGGGCACCTTTTGGGATGAGCACTGGGTGTTGTATGGAAACCAATTTGACAATAAATTTCATATATAAATAAAAAATATAAAATAAAATATATTTAGGCTTACCCCAAAAAAATAAAAATAAGAAAAATAAATAAATAAATAAATAAATAAATAAATAAATAAATAAGCTACAAAAAAAAAAGAACAAAATTACAATTAGTACATAATGATCAACATTTACTTTAAATATAAACGGCTGAAGTGCTCCAGTCAAAATACATAGGGTAACAGGATGGATAAAAAACAACACTCATCCATATGCTGCCTAGCACAGACTCACTTCAGATCTAGACACATAGAGACTGAAAGTGAGGGGATGGAGATACATTTCCCATGCAAATGAAAGCAAACAACAACAAGGACAACAAAAATAACATCAAACAACAACAACAACTCAGAACCAGGTAGCAACACCTATATCAAACCAAATAGACTTTAAAATCCTCAATAAAATATAATCAAACTCCACTCAACAACACGCTAAAATGATTACGTGGCTTTTATTCCAGGGAAACAAAGGTGGCTCAACAAATCAATCAACATAATATCCCACCTCAACAAAACGGAGGGTAAACATCATATGATTATACCAATAAAGGGAGAAAAAACATTTGACAAAATTGAACATGTATTCATGGTAAAAGTTCTCAACAAAGTCGGGGGGACGGACATGCCTCAACACATGAAAATATTATTTTATATATTGTTTATATTAAAAAGTTCACACTTAACATCTCAATGGTGAAAAACTGAGAGATTTCCCTCTAAGATCAAGAACAAGATAAATATGACTACTTTTGCCACTCTTGTTTCATATAACACTAGAAGTCCTAATCACAGGAATCAGATAAGAAAAAAGAAATTATTCATCTATGTTTGTAAACAACCTGAACTGTACTATCCGCAGATGACGTAAGAATATGCATAGAAAACCCTAAACTTTCCCCCCAAAACTACTAGAAGTAATAAACGAATTCAGGAAAGTTGTAGATACGGAACTGATACACAAAAATTAGTAGGGTTTCTATATAATAATAATGAAGTCACAGAAAGAGAAATTAAGAAAACAACACGCATTCATAATTGCACCAAAAAAAAAAAAAAAAAAAAGAGAGAGTAAAATAGATACGACTCAACTTATCCAAAGAAGTGAAAGACCTGTAGTGTGAAAACCATAAGTCAGTGATGAAATTGAAGATGACACAAACAAATGGAAAGATATCCCATGATCATGGATTGGAAGAATTAATATCATTACAATGTCCATATTACTCATAACTCTCTACAGTTTCAATGCAATCCCTATCAAGATACCAAAGGCACTTTTCACAGATTTGAAAAAACTAATACTAAAATCTGTATGGGGCCGCAAAAGACCCTGAATCGTGAAAATCTCCTTGAAAGACAAAAACATAGCTGGAGGTATCAAAATCACAGATTTCAAGATGTACTACAAAGCTTCAAGTAAACCAATTAGTATGGGTAGTGACACAAAAACAGACGCATAGGTCGATTGGACAGAATAGAAAGCCCAGAAATAAACCCAGGCTTATGTGGTAAATTAACCTATAACAAAGAGGCAAGAATAAACAATGAGGGAAAGACCGTCTCTTCAACAAAAGGTATTGGGATACCAGGAAATCTACATGCAGGTAGCGAGGACCTAACCCTAACGCTGGCCTGGGCTCTGGCTTTAAAGGCACCTAGCATGGACGTCTAAAAGAAATAACGGATTGGGGCCAATTACCATTGGGGAAAATCCTGTGTGGAAGTCACACTCTCTCCATGACATTTCCACAGCCGTGATGGAGATAGAGGAGGAGATCCTGAGACAGTTTCAGTCTGTCCCACGCATACGTTTGGCTCCGCCCTTCTAACGGTAGCCCTGAAACATAAGAGCATATGGGCCCTCATTTCAGTCCTGCAGGGAAATCACATCACTGTGGGTGGTTGGACCAAAGGCACTTCCGGGGAACCAACACTACCCCTACCCACTGCTCTGCCTCTAAGCGGGATCACCTTCTAAGGCTGAGAAAAGAAACGGTGGGACATGGATTCCTCCTTTTTCTACCCTGTGTTCTCTTTGGGACCTCAGGAGATTGAATGCTGCCCACACTCACTGGGGACGATAGTGCTTTACTGAGTCCACCAAATCAAACGCTAATCTCACCCAGAAACACTCTACAAATATCCCGAGAAAAAATGTTTAACCTTGGGCACCCCACGACCAACTCAGGTAGACACGTAATAATAACCATCACAGGGACATTCTTGTTTTGCTTCCCTTCCCTCATTCACCTCCTATTGCTAACTTTCAAGTTCTGAAGCCGTTGCTTTTTATATTCTGACCAGTGTATAGCGTTAAGATAAATTCGAGGAAAGTTGTCTTGTGCACGGACTAGTGTTTCAGTTAATATGAAAATTTTTCGGCAAGGTAAGGGAAAGAGATCTTAGCTAGGGCACGAACATACTCCATGTTACTTTATCAGGGGTGGCTTTCCAAACCCTTAACACGCTCATGGGAAGGCAGCGTAACATGGGTGAGAGCATGCATGTTGGCATAGGAGCAGAGTTGGTGCCCATCCCAGCCACACCACTAGTGTTTGTGTTATCTTGGACCAATTACTTAACATATCTGAAACTCAGTTGCCTAATTTATAAAATGGAAATAATAACAAAGGGTCAAAAAATTAAATGACACTATTGGCAAGGTGCTTAATCCAACACCTGACAACACGGAACAAGTGTTCCACAGATGATAGCCATCATTATCCTCATTTGAACAGCTAAGACAGGCTAATATTCTGTCTGGGGTCAGATACCTACGGAGGAATCTCAGGTCTTCTGACACTGATTCTTCAATTTGGAGGGAGCCCAGGACCAGGATGGCTGAAAGAGTACAAGGAGATAGACCAGTAAGCCAGCCCTCTATCCACCTCTTATTTGATAGTCCAGTTGTATATTCATCTCTTTCCTTCCAATGAAAAAAATGCAAATCCCTCCCTCTAGAAGAAATACTACACAGAGGCTTTCATGTAATATTAAGTGTTAGGCTCTGTAAAACTGGCACACGCATCATCTCATTTAATCTCACAATGGCCCTTCATATGGGGGTCCTTATTCCAATTTCCAGGTGAGGAAATTGAGACCTAGGAAAGTCAAGTGCCTCCCCCATAACTTGTTTATGACCGTGTTAGACAACAACCCTAGACTCCTACTCCATGTCCAGTATGTTTCTTCTGTGCCACAGTTTGTTCTCTTCCAAGGCGAACACTGCTAAAGAATCATTGGAACAAAGCAGGAAAAAAATCATTTAAAACGTCTAGTTTTCACCCAAGCACTGCTTTCTGGGTGACATTGGTGTTTTCTCTCTGAGAAACAAAGGTGAGAAATTCCAAACCTCGGCCTTTGTTATGGAGTTATGAAGACCAGTAAAAATTAGTAAAGCTCACTGGCAGATTAAGCTTTCCAAGTCGAAGAGATTAGTTTCAATTCTCACATTATGTGTGTTAAAGTGGGAGCTTGGATTTCACATGGCTTTGACAATCGCCATCAATTCCTTTCTTCAAGATTTGACTGCATATTCTCATTCTTTCCTTTTTTTCTCTTTTCTAGCTATACTTCCAATCTGCAGCTCATCCCTAGTTTCTCCCTATGTCTAGCAATGGCCATTCTCCATATGTCCACATTAAATCTATCATCAAAGGAGAATAAAAAGATAAAAGAACAAAGCCAGAGAAGTAAGACTCAATACTAAAATGTAAATTGGTGATAACACGTCTACTTCCAGGCAAATGTAATAACGAAAACCAGATTTATAATCCTTATGGAAACAGCTAAAAGCGTAGACAAAATATATAAGAAGCTGTTCTCAAAACATCAGACATGAGGCAGTGAAGGGCAGTGATCCCTGATATTGGGAAATAAGTGACATGGTTCCTATAGTGCCCTAGCTTATTGACTAGGCTGGGTTTTGAGTCTGTGCTATAGAGAGGAGGAAGCTGGCATAGCCCAACATATTCCCTGAATTGTGGAAGGGTTAGTCACTGATTCAGGAAGACTTCTATATTTCACAGAGCAGAGGACCAAAGAAGAGAAAGTTGTTCACAGAGAGAACTCCAGAGATCAACAGATGGTCTGCCTTGAGTACTCAATGGAATATTCATAAACTCTTGTGTATGAGGACACTGAGACCAGGGGAAGGAACAAAACCCACTGCCATACAGGGTCAGGAATAATGCCTGACAGCCAGTGTGGATGACCTCACAATGTACATGCCATTTGGAGAATACTTGATTTTTGTGTCAGTTACTGGAAAAAAATTATCCCTAAACTAAGTGCTGCCTGTGCCTTGCCCAAAATATCTTTAAAGAAAGACCTGAAAGGATCAAGCTATTTGTAAGTAACTAAACCCTGTCCCAAATCAGAGGCAAGGATATTTTTAGGAATCTAAAAGTATCCAGCATCTGACAGGCTAAAACTGACCATGTTTGGCAACCCATAAATTATTATCAGGCATGCAAAGAAGCAGGAAAATAAGACACGTAAGGAAGGGGAACTCAACTGACACTGACCCAGAAATTACACAAATGATATAATTTATACATCCGAACATTCAAATAGTTATTATAACTATTATCAGTATATCCAAGAAATTATAGGGCAGAATGAGCATGTTAAATGGAGACATGCAAGTGGTATGTAAGACCTAAACCGAACTTCGCATGACAAAAGCAATGACTAAAATAAGAAATCTGGTCTATGATTATTGAATGGAATTAAAGGCATGTAGACAGTGCAGAAAAAAAGGTTGATGAACCTAAAGACATAGCAATGGAAATCGTCTGAAATGAAACACACAGACAAATTATGCCTGCAAACCATCCAACATACATGTCATTGTATCTCCAAGGAACACAGACAAGAAAACTAATTTGAGTAAATAATGAAACTAATTTGAATTTATAGTTGTTAATGTTGATGCAAACTAAAAATATATAGTTCCAATAAGGTCAATGAACCTCAACGACAGGAAATATGAGGAATACTACACCAAGGTACCCCACAATCAAATTGCTTTAATCCAGGGAAAGGGAGGGAAAATATTTCTCATCAGAACCAATGCAATCTAGAATACAGTAGGATAACATTTTTAAAGAACCTAAAGTAGGAAACCATTATGATCTGGGCTTAGGCAAACATTTCTAATCTACACCACCAACAATATGATTCTTTACAATAAAAACATATGGTTGGATTTTATCACACTAAAACTTTTGCGTTTCAAAGAACAAAGACTTTGAAATCACAATACTGAGACTGGGAGAATATATATACCAATCATCTATGTGAAATGTGACTTGACTTATATCTAGAACATATGGGCAATCTGCAATATTCAATATTCTGAACCTAAATAATCCAAAAAAAGGCAAACGATTTGAGAAGACACATTACCAAAACAGTTATATGTACAGCAGATACACACATGAAAATGTGTTCAGCATCATGATAGGGAAATATAAATATAAACTACCATGAGATAAATGAGATACAATGAGATCAACTACTACTTCATGCCTACAAGATGTCTAAAATCAAAAGACAGGGCTCCGAAGTGTTAGCTAGGATATGAAAGAACTGGAATTCTCACACCCTGCTGATGAGAATGTAAAAGTGATAAAACTACCCGGGCAAACAGTTTGACAGTATCCTAAAAGGCTGAACATGCAACCTATTCTATGACTCAGCCAAATCTACTCTCAAATATTTTCCCTAGAGGGATCAATATATACGATCATACAAAAAAATAAATAAATAAATGAAAGAAAGAACAGAGCAGAAAAGAAATGAAAAGAAAAGAAACAAAAAGAAAGAAAAGAAAAAATGAATGTTTATAGAAGCTTTGTTTTCAATAGGCTAAGGAGCACCTGGTGCCTCAGTTGGTAGATTTCTTGATTTCTGCTTGGGTCATTATCCCACAGTCGTGATATTGAGACTCACATTGAGCTCCACACTAAGCATGGAGGCTGCTTAAGATTCTTTTTCTCTTCCCTCTGCTCTCTCTTTCTCTTTCTCTCTCCCTCCCCCTCTGCCTCTCCCTCTCTATCTCCCTCTCCCTCTCCATCTCCCTTTTCCTATCTCTCCCCCACCTCTACTTCCCCCCTCCCCTCTCCTTCTCACTCACTCTCTCTCTCTCACTCTGTCTCTGTCTCTCTCTCTCTCTCTCTCTCTCTCTCTCTCTGTCATAAAAAGAAATAAATACGCCAAATGTGGAAATAATACAAATGTCCACTGACATGTGAACGGATAAAAAAGTAGTAAGATACAGACAACACTATGGATAATCTTCAAAACACTAAGTGAGAGAGGTCAACTCCACACCTCTAAATAATAAGGAGTATGTCTTATATAATTTTATTTTTATAGTATTCTAGAAAATGCAAGATAATATGTAGGGACAGAAAACAGACCAGAGCTTGCCTAGGAATGGGAATCGGGAAGATGTGGGGGACGGAGGGATATCTAAGGGATGAAAGGACATTTTTAGTGGTGACAGACATATTCTTTTCCTTGTTATGTATACATTGGTGGATATGTGACCAAAATTTACCAAATTATGTAATTGTATTTATTAGTATTAATATTAATTATTAATTAAGTAATTTATTTATTAGGGCTTTTTTACAGAGACAGAAATGAAGCGTTCATAAGTGGGGGAGAGAGGCAAGGGAGAAATAGAGAATCTTAAGCAGACTGCATGCTTAGCATGGAGCCCAATAAAGGGCTTAATTGAACCTGGGATCATGACCTGAGCCAAAATCAAGAGTCTGATGCTCAAGTGACAGCCATCCAGGTGCTCCACCAATTATGTACTTTAAATAGGTACAGTTTGTGTATATCAGTTAAACATTAATGAAGTTCTTAAAAACAAACAAACAAACACACAAAACATGATTGGATATTGTGTCTTTTGACCTCTGGGGCTGCTATTTCAAACCTGGTCCACCAGCATCTACTGATTCTCGGAATCCCCAGTATCTTTCATTAACTCACTTAAGTTCTTAAAAATAAATGTAAGTTGGGAAAAGGGGGAATCCCCTGGCAGTTATCACGTGTATCAATTATAAATGTCATATCACTTAGAACTATGATCCATACATGAGATGGGTGATATAGCACGTTTGCTTTCGACAACTTGGAGCTGTTTGAGTCCCAGCACCCCATTACCCTTGTACACTTGTTAATTACTAGTTTACCAGTTAATGGTCCTCTGTCTCCTTATACTGTATAAGAAGGGACTTGGTCTGTCTTGCTCACTTCTGTGTTTATAATGTTACAGAACAAGGCTGGAATGCTGGCGGAAAAACCAAATGGCACTCGGAGATCTTCTTTGGATTGCAGAACTTGGTGGAACGGCGGGCTCAGAGGACCCTGTTTCTCCAAACGCCTGAGCGCTGAATGCAAGTGGGGCAGGATATTTACAGTCATCAGCTGCCATATCTGTGGGGGTTTTCCTGAACACAGAAAACAAAGGAAGAAGAACCAGGAGGAGGGGTCTCTAAGATAGAGACCAGAGTTCGTTTTAGTCCCACCCGCCATTTTTGGTGCAGTATTTTATTCACTTCTCCAACATTATCCCATTTTATGCCTTTTAAGAAACCTTTTCAGTAGGTATCACCTTTCAGTTTTTTAGGTTGGTACCCTCAGAAGGCTAAGAAGCCTGCAGTAGTTTGGCGAGCAACAGTGTTTTCAATAAAATATATTATGGTATTCAGTGTAGAGGGGCCAATGGGAACAAGTAAAATTATGGAGAAGAGGGGCCCTGCCAGGGCAGGAAGCCAGGATCCCAATCCCTGAGATCTCATTTATTCCATTGATTGGTACTTTCCTGTTGTCTATCTTGAATTATTATTTATTATTATTATTATTATTATTATTATTATTATTATTATTATTATTATTATTATTTTATTTTTTAATTCCTTAACCTTAGTTCTGAGTATTTCTGACTGGTTTAAAAAATAGCAACATTCCTCCTCCGAAAATTTTCAAGTCCCTCCATTTTCTGAAGTGAGGAGGTCGGGGGCTTGTCTATTTTGGGGGATTCCTGTCACCAGAGAGTTTATTTGGTTCTGTAAATTTACCAGAGAATCGTCCACCTGTTCCATGTCTTCATTTAGCTCTTGAGATAGTCCATGGTACAGTCCTATGCATAAACCTATGCCGCCTTATCCAGTTCCTATTCCTGTCACAATTTCTGAGCCTATCAGAATGGGTAGCAGGACTGCCCGTTTAGCCTGAGACTTGGGGCTAAAGGTTGTTAGCAACTGATCTTCAGTGTATACAAATATCTCTGGGGTCCGGAAGATGGAATAACATTTCAGAGTCCAGTTGGCCTCTAAGCATCGATAGGCCGAATTACAACACAGATAGAACACCCCAAGCGTGCAACATAGGGTCGTAGTACTCATTAAGGTTCTATCTCTTCCTCCTAGAGAGGGAATTCAGGGACTGTACGGATTAGATTGTCGGCATTGGGAGATGGACCCTAGTGGCCAGGGGTCCAATTAAGACAGAGGTGTTGGTTTTGAGGTTTTCAGGAGCTTCCCAGGTCAAATGGATTGGAGTAGCTAAGTAAGTCCTCTGGCTAGGGGCAAGCACATCCAGCAGGTTTGCATGTGATTATCTATCTTATGGAGGACTAGTAGAGCAGTGTCGGCCCAATGCTGGAGTGGGGAATTGGTAGGCATCTGATTGACGGCTGAAGTTTCAAAGGTTGGTAGGCTGCTGGCAGAGTGGTCGCCTTTATGGCTTGAATTACCCTATCCTGGGTATATGCTTTATAACTTTTTGAAGGGCCTGTAGTGCAGCTCTCCCCTGTTTGAGATTCCCCATTGAGGAAGGTAAGTGTAGCAAGCTCGCTTCCGTGTCTGGAGGCCCTTGTTGTGACATGGGTTACTGATAGTTTGGTTATATCCTCGGTCCAATACTTAGCACTTGGGGCACCAGGTGACTGACAGAGAGTGGGTGTTTTTCCCATGTAGCAATCTTTGTGGAGGGAGGGAAATGTGCTGAACACCCTGGACGCCCTTATTGTCCTATGACAATTGTGGGGGCAAATTTGATAAGCGGCAGTTGTGAGGGTGAGAACGGTTATCATAATATACAGGCAATACTTGGTAACCCTCCCATCCAGAGGAGGTATGTGAGGCCCAGGATGCATCTTTTGCACCATATCCAGATTGTTGGCGCAGTCTCTATCAGCCCAACAGTAAGAAGTAAGTCCAGGCTTATGACACCAGTAAGGGGCAAGGGTTGGCAAAGTTGCATTCAAACCCCTGGGCTTGGTTCACGCATTGATTCCTCAAGCTCCTGCTGTGTGCAGGCCAGCCATCTCCCATGGTGTGGCTGGAGCAGGGCTGGACACCTCAGGGGTCAGTTCCCTTTTGAGGGTAGGTTTAAGGGGATGAATGGATCTGGATCACTTCACCAGGTTGTGGGTTCTTCTGAGTGGACTTCTTAACTGTGGAGTGATGGACCCATGGGGTGATACCTGAAGTTTTGGGGGCTGTAGGAGTTGTTAGAATAACAGTGAGAGGCCCAATCCACCATGGAATAAGAGGTTCCTTCTTCCAATCTTTGACCCACACAGTGTCTTCTGGCTGAAAGAAGTGAACGGGGGTCCCTAAGGAATTGTGACCCTCTCTATGGTGTATCTCTAACTTGTTTAGGACTGCCCCCAATTTCTGGACCTGTTATCTTATTTCTTTGTCTCCAATATGGTTTAGGTCTCCTGGGAGCTGTCCTAAATGTGTGTGTGTGCATGGGGGTGGGGGGGAGGATCGCCCATATAATAACTCAAAAGGGGAGAATCCCAGTGCCCCAGGCGGGCATTGGGCACACAGGAGGACCAGCCGAATCAAATCTGGCCATGGGGGGTTAGTCTCTTGGTGGAACTTGGCCAGGGTTTCCTTGAGGGTGCAGTTCATCTGCTCTACCTTTCCCTGAGCCCTGGGGGCGTTAAGCAGTGTGCAGTTTCCAGGCAATGTTAAGGGACTTTGTTAGGGTTCGTATAATGTCCGCTCCAAACGCAGGTCCATTATTACTGTGTGTGGTTAAGCCCAATCTCCCATAGAAGACCTTTGGCCACCTCGTGAATTCATCCCATTCTGGTCTGGAAAGCTTGGACGCATCCCAAATTGGTGCAGATTATTACAAGAAGGTACCTCAACCCTTTATTTGGTTGTATGCTGGTAAAGTCCACCCCTATGTCCATCCTTTGGGAACCAGGCAGGGGCCGTGGGGCCGAGCAAGCATTGTTTTTGGCACACATTACACATTATTCACTGACAGCCTGGCATAATGCTGGCAGTTGGCTGATACCGTAGTTCTTTTTGAAGAGGACCTCTAGAGCAGTTCCCTAAGAGGGTGAGTTAGTTATCTTCCTTCACTAGCTGCTTTCACATAGATGATGGGACAAGACTCACCATCCGTGTTTGCTTAGTGTGTCCCCTTGGTGGAAGCCCAACTTCTTTCTTCACTTGTGTCCATGGGTGGGGAGGCTTCCTTCTGGGGTGCAAGAGTCAGAGTGTAGGTAGGAGCTTCACCTAGGTCACCTCATGCAGCCACTCTGGCTGTTTTGTCGGCCTGGTGATTTCCTTGATTTATGGGGTCATCTCATTTCTGAGGTCCCTTACAGTGTAGGATAGCTACTTTGACTGGTAGCCATATGGTCTCAAGAAGCTTTAGTATTTCTTCCTCGTTTTTGATAGTTTTCTCTGAAGCGGTAAGGAGGCCTTTTTCTCTATAGATGGCCCCATGTACATCACAGTAGCAAAGCCATACATGGAATTGATGTAGATGTTAATTCATTTACTTTTGTAAGGATGATGGCTCAGGTTAAGGCGTACTGAGTCCAGCCCATTGTGCCGACCATCCTTCCGACAAGGCCTTAGCTTCCTGAACTTCCGTGGTAGTGATGACCGCATACCCTGCTCTTTGGCTGCACTCCTCTAAAAACCTGCTCCCATCGCTGAACAGGGTGATCCCTGGGCTTGTTATACCATGGTCTTGGAAGTCTGGGAAGCTGGCGTAGACTTCATCCACTACTCCAGAACAGTCATGGTCAGGTTCTCCCTCCTCTGTGGGAAGGAAGGGGCCAGGTTTAGTGTTCTTACACTGTTTTGAGAGTGAGCCTTGGGTTCTCATAGAGAAGGCCTTGGGATTGTGTCAGCTGAGAAATGGAGAGGAAATGATATCCTTGGGTGCTTGTGAGCCACACAACCGTGTGTGGGACCTTAACATTAAATGTTTGGCCCAGTGTGAGCTTGTCTGCAACCTTAATGAGCAGGACTGTGGCTCTGAGGTTTTAGGCACAGTGGCCATCCTCCAGCCACAGGATCAATTTTTTTTTTTTTTTTTTTTTGACGGAACACTGGCCATTGCCGAGGCACCATGCTCTGAGTGAGCACTCCTTTTCGTGTGTGAGGAAGTTAAAGGGTCTGTCTATGTCAGGCAAACCAAGGGCTGGGGCTTTTCCCAGAGCCAACTTTATTTCTGTGAAAGCGGCCCTCTCCTCCTCAGTCCATGTGAGGGGCTCCCAGTTTGGTCCTCCCAACAGGTCATAGAGGGACCTCACTATGGCTGAGCATCTGAGGATTCCCAATGCGACAGAACCCTCTTGCCCCTAAACATTCACACAAGCCTCGTTTTGTTTGGGGCTGTGGCAGTGTGGTTCCACACTTTCTTCCTTTCTGGTCCTCGTTCTCCTTTTCCTTTTGTGAGGAGGGAGCCTAAGTATTGGACCTGCTGCTGACGAATCTGTGCCTTTTTCCAAGAGGCCTGGTACCCCAAGTAGGATCAGAGCTTTAAGAAGGCCTGTGTACCTTTCATACAGTCTTCCTGGGTGTCACTGGAAAGGAGGTCTTCTACGTATTGGAGAAGGACATACCCTGAGGTTTCCTTCGGAAAGTCAGCGAGATCTGAACCTAGGGCTTCCCCCAGAAGAATGGGCGAATTGTTGAATCCTTGGGAAAGTAGTGTCCAGGTCAGCTGCATCTGGCGCTCTGTAACGGGCTCAGTCCATTCAAAGGCAAACAATGATTGCCTTTGCGGAGCCAGGCAGAGGCAGAAGAAAGCATCTTTTAGGTCGAAGCACATAACCCTTCCGGCTGACCACGGAATTTGGCTGAGGAGAGTATACTGAGGGTTCGGAATGACTGGGTGTAAGGAAACAGTCACTTTGCCAAAGGCCCTCAAATCCTGTACTGGTTGGTGTCCTCCTCCTAGCTTCTTGCCTGGCAAGAGTGAGGTATTCCAAACTGATTGGCACTCAGTTAGAATACCTCTTTCTCTGAGCTTGGTCAGGTGCTCTTGTATGCCCATTTTAGCCTCTAGTGGAAGGGGGTACTACCTTGGTGTCTGCGGTTGAGCTGCAGGGATCAGGTCCACAATGATTGGGACCCAATTCCAAGCTATTTCAGGCGGGTTATCATCAGACCATAGGGAGTGGAATGTAAGCCTGAATTCTTAGGGGTGACAAGGTAAGGCCTGGGCACCCAACAGTCTCCATTCTTCTTCCCTTGGCAGCGGTATCGCCAAGACCAGGGTTTCCTTCTGCCTTGGGTTTAATTGGAGGCTAGTGTGTCCAGTGGGTTCAAAAGGTATCTGGGCCCCAAGTTTGGAGAATAGATCGCGGCCCAGGAGAGGAATAGGGCAGTCAAGTAAGTAGAGGAACTCATGCCGGACCTTGTGACCCCCAAGTGCACCTTGTTGAGCTTGACAGAAGAGCTGTTGCATTGCCTGTGTCCCAGTAGCCCCAAGTATGGTTGCTGTCTTTTCGCCTATGGGCACTACCATGGAAGTAACCAAGGAGTATTCAGCCCCAGTTGAAAAGTATTTCAACCATGAAAGTTATTGTTCAGCCCTCCACCTCATTTCAGCCGTGGATTCATGGGGGCCGAGAAAGAAAGAGTCCGGTCCCCCTCAGTCCAATTCTACCCCGGCCAGATAAAGAAGGTTCTCACCTCGAGGTTCCTCCAGATATTGGCTGCGTTTTGAGGTTCCCATCCAATTCGGACATTCTTACAGTTTCCCTTGCCTTTGCAGTATGCACACTGGTCCCTAGCTAAAGGGGCTATGGGCTTCCCCCCTTTTTGTGGTTGGAGTTTTTCGATGCTGCTAAAAAACAGTAGCATCTGTTCTTTAGTTCTGCTGTGAGAAAGGTGGTCTTCTTTTTTAGTCTTCACTTCCTTTCAGCTGCAAATTTCTGTTCCTGAAAAACTGTATTGACGACCTCTAACAAGTGAGTGATATTCATCTGGTAAAGCCTTCCAACTTCTGAAGTTTTCGTCGGATATGTGGGGCAGCCTGTGCCACAAAAGAGGGATTTACCATATGTTGACTTTCTAGTGCCACGGGGTCAAACGGGACGTATACAGGGTATGCTTCACAGAATCTTTCATAGTAGTCTCCCGGACCTCCCTAGGGTGCTGTGTGACTGACGATATTTTAGTCATGTTCATGGGATTGTTGACTCCCTGAAGGAGGGCTTCCTGGTATCCTCAGACGTGGCCCTGTCCTCCTTATGTGGTGAAATCCCATGTTGGGTGTTCTTCAGGCATGCAGCTTGAGCCCAGACAGTAGGGTCATTGATTCCTGGAGATGTGTGATCTTCTAGGTACTGTCATGTTTCTGTCATCCTTATTTTTAATTAAACAAAGTATGGAGTAACTGTTGACAATCTTTCCAAGTCTGTTGTAGGTCTGGAAGAGGGACTCCATCAAGTCAACCATTGCTTGTGGCTTTTCGGAGTATGGTGGAGTGTTGTGTTTCCAATTGAGGAGGTCTGTTGTAGAGGAAGGTACATAACACATCATGGAATGGCTGGTCTGGACTGATCCATCCTCATTGTGTCTTTAAGGCTCTCTCGTCTCATTTACATGCATTCGGAGAGTCTTATGTCTGGGTCTGAGGCGCAGTCTGGCTGCTGGACCATGTTGGGGTGGGTTATCTGGGTCTGAGAGTGGCGGGAAGATTTTCTACAAAATTTTCTACCTGGGACACCTATTAAGTCCTCTGGGGATTGATCATGTCCCCCTTCCACTCTTTTGGGTATGCTTGACTTCTTCGGGGCCCGGCCTTACCAGTTCCATGGAGCAGAACCTGCCCAAGACAACGGAGAAGGAGGCTGCTGAAATTCAGGCAGAGCATGCACTTTCTCCCTTGTGATCCTTTGCTTTGCCACCACCTCGCCTTTCTCCCAAACCGGTGGCAACAATGGACCAGTGCGGTTGGGTTTCCTGGTCAGCAATCTAGTATGTTATGGAACCAGGCTGGAACACTGGAGGAAAAACCAAGTGGCACTCAGAGAGTTTGGTCAGAGAGTTTGAGTCACCAAACGTCTGAGCATGGAGTCAAGTGGGGAGGGTAATGTATAGTCGTCAGCTTCCATATCTGTGGGGGTTTTCGCACATGCACCAAACAAAGGAAGAAGAACCCAGAAGCGAGGTCTCTAAGCTAGAAACCAGAGTCTGTTTGAGCCCCGTTGACCACCCCGTACTCCAATAAAGTGGGAGTACTTTATTCACTTCTCCAACAAGAGTAGAGCTCTAAATACCACATAGTATATGCTCATTAAATCTATATTAAGTGAATAGTTCTATTCTTTCTGTATCGGACATATAACAAGAATTTTGACAATCTATATGGTAAGAGTCCCCAGACCATCACATTATAGGGATTTCAAGGTTGTCTAGTCTCCACACAATATTAAGGTTTGGTTACAACCACCATAAGCTAACCCTACAACCTCACATCCTGGATCATATAATGCCCCTGTCTCCTCCTCATTCACAATCTGTTGCAACTGAGTGCAGACCATTCCATCATGTGGTCTTGGTTCAGAAAGCCAAATTCCTCCGTTTCTCTCAGTCAGACAGAATGAAATCTGACTGTGAACGTCTGCCAGTAATGTTGCAATAGAGATGAAGAAGATCAATTCAAGTGGACTCCCTGAGCTGATCCCTAGAATCTCTTTAGGGCATGAGTACAGTTAAATAGAAATGCTGCACTCAGAAATGTGTCTGCTGCTTATCCAAGGAACAAAAAGCAATCATTTAAAAAAGTAAGCCGTTTCCCTGCAGAACAGCTTAATCAGGGAGAGTGAGTGGTGCAAAGTGGGTGAATTCTTCTCTAGGGCCTTAATGACTGTAGAGACACAGTTCAACCTATGAGGGCGTTTACCAGAAACATGAAACCTGAGAGCTGCAATTGTTGGGTAACAATGTTCTCTAACTGTGCCTTATGCATTTACATGATAACCAAAGGGAGACAAGCACTAATTATAAGTGGCATAGAAGTGGACAGTTTCTACATGCTTCATCACCTCTTTGTAATAATTAGTCCTGTCTGTTCTTTGCACGTGAACATTCCGTTTTGGTCATTTTCCCCAAGAAAGAAATGGTCCCCTGTGTTTCAGTGGGCTTGTAAACTTAGCCTTCCTGAATAGGGTTGGAGACATCCAACGGGCATCTCTTGGTACCTGTTGTTTAATTTTGTTCGATAGTTATGGACGTACCCCTATAAAAGGATTCGGAATTTTGTTAGTATGTCTTAAGACTGAATTGGAAGCCCATTTTCTGTATTCCATTCAACTTAACAAAGAGAGTATTGCATGTCAGACATTGTGAAACATATAACTGAAGGAATATTACTTCCCAAAGATTGACCCTCAAAATCAGTACACCTTACTAATGATGCCTTGTTTTTTGGAAGGTCATGAAGGTGCGGATCAAGGGAAGAATGGATTAAATTACATAGAACCAATAAGAAAATACACATGTACATTTAACCTTAGTACGGATAACCAATAATTAATGAAATGTTGTTTATTTCATTTATTTATATGTATGTGTATGTGTATGTGTATCCTTATACTGGGCTGTGGCGAAATATGTGTTCCTTACAGTAGACTGGGGATAAAATATTTGAAAGACGCTGTGCTCATGCACCTTATCAAGCGGCCTGGTGCCTCAGTAGCTTGGTTTCTTGATAGGGCTTAGGTGCATCCGCTTCATGCGCTTGCATGAAATTTGGAAGATATGATGGCTAATTTTATGTGTCAACTTTACTGGGCCACAGAGGTCCAGATGCTTGGTGAAACGTTTTTCTGGTGTTTTGTGATGGGAAATACTTGAGTCTGTACAGTGAGTAAAACAGATTATTTTCCTAATGTAAGTGGGCCTTATGTAATCAGTGAGAAGGCCTGAATAGAATAAGGATGATTCTCCCAGGGATACTAGGGAATTACTCTTGCCTGCCTGAATGTCTTTCAATTGGGACATTGGCCTCTTCCCCGGATTCAGACTGAAACAGCAGCTCTACCTGAGATTCAAGCCTGCCAGCCATTGGACAACAACTATGCCATCAGATCTCGTGGGTTTCCAGCTAGCCAACACATCCTGAAGATCTTGGGACTTGTCAGCATCCACCTTTATGGGAGCCAATTTCTTATAATAAATAAATAAGTAAACAAACAAACAAACAAACAAATAAATAAATAAAACATTCATAAATATATAAATATATTTATAGTAATAGATTCATATTTTATGTGAATGTATTTACATAAATATAAATAAATATAAATATAAATATATAAATATATTATATATTATAATATATATATGAGAAACAGAATTTTTCTCTGTTGAATCTTACTAATTCAGAAGGTGAAAAGTATTATCTATTGGTTCTACAGCTTTTTTTTTTTTAAAAAACCGAATGTGGTAGACATTATTCTAAAGAAAAATAAAATAGCCCCCAACGATCCATACCTTACAGCTGACAACCCATGAATATGAAGAGAGACCATTTCTACTGTCGTGTTGTATTATAGAGAGAGATTTTCTGGATCAACCTAGAATCATCATGAACCCATGCATCATAAACCCATGCAAAGCAGACAGTTTTCACTGGCTGGCCATCCCACAATCTGAAAATGAAGACCTCAGTTTTATAACTGCAAGGAACTTAATTGTCCAAAACCCAAATAATCTCAGAAGTAGATTTCTCCAGATAAGAACCCAACCTACTGACACTTGACTCTTACCTAGTGATACCCTAGGCCCAGAACACCAGTGAGTCTGCCTGGACAGAGCAGTGAGTCTGCTGGGGTTATTCTGCCAAGACAATTCTGCAGGGCTGTCTTTGGATTCTGGGAGTGCAGTGTACACCCCACTTAACTATAACTTCTCTTGATGGTTTGAACACACAATTGCTCATATTAAGTCACTGCTTGGATATAAGGTAATTTCTGCCATATGCTGCTGAAATTTGACTATTTTATTTCCACATACCTCCTACTTGGTAAATGCAATGATACCTGTAGCTTATTTCAAACTCAAGTAAAACAAACACAAAACTCTAAAGAATGGACCTCTCCTTACCTCTTGAAAATACCTCTTCTTTTATTTTTGATAACATTTGACTCTCCTGGTTTCTCTTATATATGCCCTCTATTAATTTTCATTCTATTCTCCTGCCTCATTTCCATTCATCAAGTATGCATTGAGCACGTACTATATTGTAGGCACTGTATACAAAGAACAGAGGTCTTATCTAGAACTATTAATGGACCTTGTTATCCAGGGATTTGCCGCTGTGTAAACAAATTAACTATACTGAGTTCATAACATCTGTAATAGGGGTGGCTAAATGTACCCTGGAATTGCAAAGAAGAAAACACATGATTCTCTAGGGCACCCAGGGAGTGCTTTACACAAATGAGAGTCACTTGAAGTGAGTCTTCTAGAGAAGACATATTTCAAATCAACAGAGAAAGGAAGGGCATTGCAGGCAGGAAAAAAAAAGAGAGAGAGAGAGAGCAAGACATGGAAGTTTGAAAATGTGACACATTAAAGGAGTAGCAAAGTTTCCTTTGGATGGATTTCATGTGGGAATGGGAGATTGGTAAAGAGTGAGGATTAATGTAGAAGAAGACATATATATTGGATCCTAGAAACAGTTAACAGGAGATAGTTATTGTGCCCAAATGACTTTGATGACTACCCATTGTATTCAAATAAACCTGAAGAAACCTCTTGGCTTAGTTAGAACGTTGCTCATCATCTGATTAATTCTATAAGGTTAATCTAATATCATGTTCCTCTTCTCTACCAACCATTCACTCATTTCCTCATTTATTTATTTAGTCAGAGAGGGTATGTGTGGGGTGCATATCATGAAGAATGTGAAAGTCATTATAAGTACTTTGACTTTTATTTTCGATGAGATGGAAAGTCAGTTGAGTAGTCTGACCAAATTCACATTTGAGTTTTATTTAATTATCTATCTATCTATCTATCTATCTATCTATCTATCTATCTATCTATCTATCTATCTATCTATCTATCTATCTATATAACTATCTATCTATCTATCTATCTATCTATTTAATTTAATGAGAGTGCCCGCAGGGGTTTGGAGGGAGCGAGAGAGAGAGACAGAGAGAGAGACAGAGGGAGAGAGAGAGAGAGAGAGAGAGAATCTCAAACAGGTTTCATGCCTAATTCATGCCTAGCACAGATCCTAATACAGGTTCTGACCCCATGACGTCATGCTTTCTGGATCATGACCTGAGCCAAAATCAAGAGTCAGATGGCTAACCACCTGAGTCGCCCAGGTGACCCTATTTGTATGTTAAACAAATCACTCTGACTACTATCTGCGGAGCAGGATGGAGTGGGAAGCAAGCATACAAGCAACAACAGCAACAAAATAAGGAGGTTACTATAGTAATCCTGAAATAACTTCCATCCTGAATAAGGATGGAAGAAGGGGACATAGTGAGAAAATTATGATCATGTGTATAATATAAATGTGGATATAATAAGATTGCTTGTAGTTTGAATATAAGGTATGAGAAAAACAGATATAAAAGATGACACCAAGTTCGTTTTTTTTTCTTTTGTTTGTTTCTGTTTTTGTTTTTGTATTTGTTTTTTTGGGCTGGACCACAGGTTGGTGGTAGTTTTAAGTTGTCTGTTAGAGATCATAGGTTTTACGGGAAACATCAGGACTTGCTCTTTTCACATGGTGATTTTGAGATGCTTATCAGACATCCAAGCTGCCTTTTTGTGAATGTAGTTAGATATAGGCATCTGGAGTTTAAAGTAAGAAGTTTAGTGTGGACTGTAGGCTGGATTACTTAGCATGCGATCGCATGAGATCAGCTAGGGAGTGAGAATGGATGAGAGAGAAGACATGCAAGGACTGAGCTCTGGGGTCTCTAACTCTTAAAGTACTGCAAGATGTGGAAAACCTAGCGAAGGAAACTAGACACAGTGGCCACTAAAGGAATAGGCGAGACATGAGGAGGCTCTCAAGTCCAGGAAGCCTGGTAAGGAATGTGTTTCAAGGAAGGAGGTATCAAATTGGTCAAGTGCTGATGGCAAGTCAAATAGGATGAGGTCAAATAAATGATCATCAGGGTCACAAGGGGGGGTCACTTGGTTAAGGGTCTGACTCTTGGTTTCACCTCAGGTCATGATCTCATGGTTTGTGGGTTCAAGCCCCAGGTCGGGCTCCATGCTGACAGTGTGGAGTCTGCTTAGGATTCTCTCTATGCCTCCATCTGTCTCATATCCTCCCCTGCTCACTCTCCCTTTCTTTCAAAATGAATACATACACTTGAAAACTTATTAAAATATAAATAATCACTGTGTTTTGCAAAGTGGATGCCATTGACATGTGATGAGAACCATTTCAGTAGCACCGAGGAAAAGCCTAATGGGAGTGGATTCAACAGAGAATTGGAGGAGAATGACTGTAGACAGGGAGTAAGGCAATTCTTTCGAGGAGCATTGTGACAAAATGAGGGTGAAAAATGAGGCAGCAGTGGGAAGGGAAGGGAGCAGGGTCAAGAGAGGGCTGTGCTTTTTCTTTCTAAAATTTGAGAAATAAAAGCATTTTTTTAATTTCCACATTGCTGTTGGAAATAATGATATGGCAGAGTGGGGGAGAATTGCTGACAGAAATGTTCTTAACAGGGCAAGAGTGACTTTGGTCTAGTGTCCAAAAGATAATTGGCTCAGAGAGGAATGAACAGATCCTTCATATGAATGTTGGTGAGAGCAGAGCACAAGGAAATAGATGTAGATGGAATGGTAGATGCGATAGGTGATTTTTCAAATTCTCTTTTCAGTGACCTGGTTTTCTCAGTGCGGTAATAGGCAAAGTTATAAGACCAGAGTGAAGAAGGGTTGGGAACAGTTGGAAGTTTGCGGAGAAGGAAGTTGTGAACTAGAGGTCTAGGGGTGTGAGGAAGTAGCCTTCTGACCTCACTTGAGTCAGTGGCCATCAAGTAACTTTTGTGCTGCTTTCCTCCAATTACATAGGATGTTGCTATGTGCAGGAAGTAGATTGAACTTCCTGCAGTTCCCCACTTCTTTACCTCTGCATAGGTAAGTTTGCATCTGCCTGAGAAGCCCTATCTACCCTAATCACTCATATTTCAAATTTGCCTCAACCATTACATACTTAATCCCACCAGGCAGAGTTAATTAGTCCCTTCTTGGAACTCTTGTGGTACCATGTGCAGTGCCCTGTACTGTAAGTTTTGCCATATTGTAATAATTTGCGTCCCTGTCTCCCTAGATAATTTGGCCACTACTTGAGGGGGTCAGTTTGGTCATTGCAGTTCCTAGTATACAGTTTGACTAATGGTAGCCTTTGTCAATTGCCAATTGAATTCAGTAGAAATGAGTTGAATTGAATCGAATTACTGAATTGAATTGAATTGAATTGAACTGAATTGAATTGAATTGAATTGAATGGAGAGAATTAGTAGAAAGAATTGGCAGGTAGGAGAGGCAGAGCCTCGAAACAGTGGTGACATTTAGAACAAGACTTGTCTGATCTATAAGGAGGGGAACTCCTGCTCATGAGAGTGGGAAAGGTAACTGTTTCCTCACCTGTAGTGGTGGAGTGAATGGAGCCGAAACCCCCAATGAACTTCTGTAAATTGTGTCAACAATTCTTACTTCTATAGTGTTTGCTTTGAGGACCAAAAGAGTTCATATATGCAGAAGGATTTTGTACATAAAAATGTGCTGCATAATGTAAGTTACTCTTTCTCACAACACTCTGTGCCAAGAAAAAGGAATGTGTTGATTTTATATATTTTACTAAAGGGTAGCATGTTTAACAGAGGAAGAGAAGGACGGGTTAAAAAAAAAAAAAAACCAATGATGATAGTTACACTCGTCTTGTTGACCTTTCTAGTCTTCAAAGTCTCTTTAGAAGATATCATCATGGTCTCTTTCAGTTACAGATGCCTCTTATTGTCTCCGAGACAATAACCCTAATATGATCTAATTTGCTAAGCCAGGTGGTGTGGAAGACAGATAAAACTGCCAGCTCATTCTGCAGAAAGCAGCATATAAGGAGCCCACTGATCTGACAGGCTTGTGTCACAATGCACAAGTTTGGGAATTGCCCAGGCTCAGAAAAGGCCAGTTTTTTGCAACAGTGTAAAACTCAAGAGAACTCTCTAACACAGAGGCGATGTTCACAGTTCCACAGAAATAACATGTTTGATTCTTGATGCTGACTAGAAGTCAACCAGTTGTTTTAACACAGGTTTTAACTCTTATTGGTTTCACTTCACTTTCCTTACGTTACAGGTTTCTTAAGGCAGGGACCATGTTCTGGGCTTCCTAACCTCTGCCCACACATGTCTACCATGCTATTTCATGGGCGCTCCGTTATCATCTGTTATTAACTGGTTTTTTTCGTAGGTGTCAGGCAGCTTTCATGGTGACCACGTTATTGGCAGAGCATAAAGAGAGTGGCAATAGTGGAGCTTTCTCTGCCATATTAACCACATGTTACTCTCTTAAAATTCCTGGAATATATGTATGATGTCCTGTATGAATGATGGTGAGTTTATGACACTCATATTCTACTCCTTTTTCCCAACAGTTTAAAATACCTTTACGGCAGTTTACCTTCCTTTCATTCCCTAACTTAAAATAATGTACTTCTTTGGCTTTGGACTACCTGTCTACCTGCTAAAAGATGCAGCACGAGAAAACATGTTTGCATTTTGATGTGTTCTTAGCAGGCAGCCTTACTTGCCAAGTCTGCTGGGTGGGTTGGGTAACACTGTTATTTCTGTGAGGATCTTCTAAGATACAAGTATATTTCTTGGGCAAAGTAGCATGTTGAGTCCATCATCATTTGGAGTGAAACTCAGTCTACGTCCAGTAGACTTGGTCCCATTGGTCACATGAAGGAATGAAAAACAGGCCATATTCGTTTTGATGTCATAACATCCTGGGACATATAGTGATGCCCATAAAAAAAAAAAAAAAAGAATCAGACTGGGGACTCCATTTAAGAGATATCTCAGCAAGCAGAATCAAGATGCCAGAATGAGGAACAAAGATAAATGCTGTGTAGGTTCTAGAGGTTGGAGACATTGCTCCAGCAGAGAGAAAATTCCTTCAGGATTAAGGGAGAGGCTGGATAGTGATCTACAGGCCCCTTGTTACCACCTCCAGGCCATGATCTTTATGCTCCTCTGAATTTCCTGCCTTCATCTCCTTAGTCCATCTATTCAATCCCAGAGTGCCACCCTTTTCTTCATGGAAATTTCTGGAGTCCCTTCCTACTCTTCTTTCTTCTCACGTTGCTCCTACCTCTGTTGTGGGCAATTTCAGAATGCTGGTAAAATTGCTCTAGCAATGTAGCTTCAGGGTACTTTAAATTTTCTGGCTCTCACAACCTAAGAGTCATTTTCCTCCAGTAGCTAACCTCCGTGATGGTACTCTGAGCTCTATGATCATCCAGATGTCTCCTGGTAGAATGTCAATATTAACGTGCCAATATCTGAGAAGATAACCTCCCCTAACCAGGTGTCTCACTACTTGACTTCACAATTTCTCTTCTTCAGCCCGATAGAGACGTGTGGTTCCTCCTTCCTCCCTATCATTTCCCTGCATATCATCCCTTGTGGCTCCACTTCCCTTCCAAATGCAGTGTATACACCTCAGTATGTCACTTTGTGCTGGAACGTCCTAGTCCTCTGCTGCATCTGCTTTGGTGGCCTTGAAGCTTGGATGAGTCCTCCACTCTGTCAGCCCATCCTCTGTGTCACTCAGCCCAGTGAACTGTTACAGGGACTCACAGTCACTAGGGTCACTCACTCTAATTTTATGGTTGCGGATGTCAACATACCCCGAGAGTTTCTTGCCAATCTTAAGCGGTCTTCTCCACACAGTAGCTATTCCATACCTCCATCATTTCCCTCAACCTATCTTTTTCACCTTTCCCTGGGAAATGGCTCTTATTTCATAGATAGAACGTAGATTGTAGACACCTTCAAACTCTCACTCAGACCTCATAATGACACGTTTCAACACAACTTTCAACCCCAACCCCTGTATGAGAGACAAAAATGTTCCTATTCGCACTCTAGATTCATTAATTCATTCGGCAATCACTGAGAGCCAACTGAGTCCTACGAAGCACTGTGCTGTATGCTTGGGACATTAGAGATGAGGGGATAGACCCTACTCACAAGGCGCTTACAATCACAAGGAGCTTACAATCATGTAGGGGAGACAGATATTATGGTGTAATTGTCCAAACATGCACGGAGCATGAGGAGAGTGTGAAGAGAAAATCTATGTAACTCAGCCTTCAGGGGAAGGAGAAGAAGTGTCGTAAGGGACTTTTCAGATGGGGTGGTATCTTGAACTAATCCTTAAAGTGTGAGTAGGTATTAATTAGGCAAGGTTGGAGTAGGAATGAGACAAGAGGTTCAGGCATTACACAGTAGAGAAAAATCACACTGAATATAGGGAGAGGGTATAAGTAAAAATTGGACATTGAGTCATTCCAATTCTTGACTGTGTCCTACGCTTTGTGAAGAGGTCATCTCACAAAAAACCTCAAACGAGCACATGTTCCCAAAATTTCCTTCTCCATTTTTTATTCTTTATCCTAGTGTAATTCCTCTCATTTCCTCACCAGTATGATTCAATTAGTAACTCACTTCTGTGGATACTATGGCAACCACATTTCCTCTATGCCGCACCCTTCTGTATCTTTGCTTGGCATCAGTGCAACCTCATGATGAAGCTCATATCTCTACTCCGCTTAGAGTGGACTTTGTAACATGCAAAACTTATTCCATCACTGCCTTCCAAGCTGTGGTTCCCCCACACTCCAGCATGAGAGAAAACACCTTTCCCATCCACACCCTGCCCCCACCTTTGCATCCTTACTGGTCCTGGGCCAATGTTCATGCCCTTAGACTCCCTCATGATCAACTATCAGCAAATTCCTTAATATGCCCTATTGTTTTATGCCTAGTTGTCTTCCCCATCACCATGGGTATGTTTTGATGCAGCATCTTAATTCGTACGTATTTTAAGGCAGGCTAAAATAATTATCAAATATCTAACATATTCTCTTTTCTTTATTTCCCAGATAACAATGGTAATAGATGATCTTTTTTTTATTTTTAATTTTCTATTATTGAAGTATAGATTACATACAGTGCTATTTTAGTTTCAGGTGTATAAAATAGCGATTTGATAATTCTATACATTATTCAGTGCTCTCCGTGGTAAGTGTAATCACCATTTTTCACCATATCGTGTTGTTATAATATCAACTATATTTCCTGTGGTGTACTTTTCATCTCTGTCAGTTATGTATTTTATGACAGGAAGTTTGTAACTCTTAGTCACCTTTCCCTATCTCACATACCCCACCCACTTCTATTCTTGTAACTACAAGTTTGTTCTCTGTATTGAAGAATCTGTCTGTTTCTTTTTCTGTTTTGTTTTTTAGCTTCTACATAAAAGTGAAATTATATGATATTTCCTTTTATCGGAATAATCCCACGTAGCATAATACCCTGTAGGTTCACACATGTTGTTGCAAACGGCAAGGTTTTATTCCTTTTTTTTTAATTAAATTATATTCCATTATATGGACACTACATTTCTTTATGAATTCATCTATTGACAGACTCTTGGGCTGCTTCCATAGCTGGGCTATCATAAATAATGCTTTAATAAACACAGAGGTGCATGCCTCTTTCCAAATTGGGGTTTACCTTTTCTTTGGGTATATACCCAGGAGTGGAATTATTGGATGATATAGTATTTCTGCATTAATTTCTTGAGGAACCTGCATTCTGTTTCCTAGAGTGGCTGCACCTATTTACATTCCCACCAAGAGTGCATTGGTGTTACTTTTTCTCTTACCTTCTCACCAATACTTGTTATTGCTTGTCTTGCTGATACTAGGCATTCTGTCAGGTGTGAATTGATGTGTCATTGTGGTTTTGATTCAGGTTTCTCTGATTAGTGATGTTGAGCATCTTTAATATGTCTGGTGATGTAGTAGACACTCTTAATTCATCCCTTTCCCCTTCCCTTTTGTTTCTTTCCAGGGTGATGATGACACTGATGATGTCATCTGACAGCTTAAGTCACCATTTTAATCTTCTATCAAGTTCATACATTACTTCAAGTGTCCTGCTTTCCTGCTTCAAGTTACGATGTTTCCAATGCATTACATGACGTCCCTTCCACTAGTCCTCCTAGGGCACCCTGACTCACCTTTTATTACTACCCACCGTCACTCATACTCTTAGAAAGTTACTCTAGTTACTTGTCCTGATCCAACATTCTCTTTCTATGCCCGACTCTAATCTCTATACACACTTCAATTGACACCTGATACACTTAATTTTTTTGCTAATGTTTATTTATTCATTTATTTATTTTTATTATTGGAGGAGAGAGAGACAGAGCATCAGTGGGTGAGAGGCAGAGAGACAAGGAGGTGTAGAATCCGAAGCAGCCTCCAGCTCTCAGCTGTCAGCACAGAATCCTACATGGATCTTGAACTCACAAGCTGTGAGATAATGGCCCAAGTTGAAGTCGGCCCCTTTCCCAACTGAGCCACCCAGGTGCCCCAACACATCTTCCACTTTCATGTCTCCAATAGGACTTAATATTTCTGTGGACCAGGACTATCCATTCATTAACTTCTAGCACCTCCTACAGTTTGGGAAAAAATAGACACTCAATTATTTGATGCTCAATTGACAAATAAAGGAAGGAATGGGTCCAAAGACAAAGGGCTCAATAAAGACTTTTGTTCCTATGAATTCAACCCAGATTAACACTAGAGCATTTGAATTCAACTGGAGGGTCCTTTAGCCAACGGTGGGAGAATTTACTATATTCTAAGAGTTGCCAGCTGAGAGAGTAAGATTTTTTTGAAGAAATATGAAAGGTAGTTTAATTTCCTAAGAGGCCAAGCCTTGAAAGCTTATCTATAAGAACTATATAATGTAAGATGATTCTGGATCATGATGAAACTCAAGGGCAGTGAGAGCCGTGACAACATGGGGAACACACAGTAAGGACCACAGTAGTCCCGGAAGTGCTGTCCTGTATGAGAAAAGAGAGTTTAGTGACCCTGTATGGAGGGAGAGGGTAAACGGTGGGCAGAGTAGGGAGGGGAGGAAGTTGGGATCCAAACTGCAATATTGAAATATCAGAGGAGTGTTATTGTCATATTCATAAACTTCCCTATATATATCCTAAGGAAAACATTTTTTTTCCTTTAACGAGCTTTTTAAAGGTAATATACACGTGGTAAAAATTCATATAGTAGCAAAAAAAGTTATTCAATGAAAGTAAATCTATGTCTTCGGTAGGACTCCATTATTCTTCCCCAGAAGAAGACCACTTTTAACAGTTTGTAGGGTTTTTTTTCCAGAATCTCAAAGTATATAATATGCATATCTCACATGAGAAAAAAAAAAAAAAAAATATATATATATATATATATATATTTATATATAATATTTTTTTATATTTATTTTTATTTATATTTATATTTATAATTATATTTATTATATATTATATATTATATATATAATTATATTTATATTTATATATATATTTATTATAATATATATTATTATATATATATAATATATATAATATAAATTATATATTATTTATAATATATAAATATTAATATATTTATTATATATTATATATTATATATATATATAATTATATTTATATTTATAATATATATTATATATATATATATATTTATATATATATATATATATATATAGCTGGTACCAAGATATTATGTACAGCTCTCCATTTTATAGATACATGATTTTTGTGATTGTGAAAAGGTATGACATGAGATTTGCCCTCTTAAAAATTAAAGTGTCTGGTCCAATGGGACATTATTTTTTAAATATACTTCATGGTATATATCCTACCCTGGCTTCATTAGAGGTATGTAATCTGTCCCCTGTTTATGTGTATTTAATTTGTTTGTAGTCTACGAGTATAGAAAACAATGCTGCCATGAAAGTCCTTGTACACATATTTGCCTGCCAGAGTCCAGCAGACTGCGGGTGGTGGCTCGAAAATCTTAACTGGAAAGAGTTTAATGGAGAAACTATGAACACAGGTGCTGGTGAGATAAACCGGCTCCAAACTAGTGGTTCAGTCCTTGGGGACTAGCAAGAGAAGACTTCACCTCTCCCAGGCACCAAGGGACAAGGAAAGGGCGAGTGTTACTAGAAGCCAATGAGCCCACGGCTGGGAGAGAAGCCACCTAACAGGAGATGTGGCCATAGACTGAGGAATAAGCCACTGCCAAAATTCCAGAGTTCAGAGTACATATAATGACTGCTTTTCTTTTGCTCTCTGCCTACCTATTAGTATACCTGCCAACTATGGACGGAAGCCAGAGGACAAGAAAGCCTAAACGATGCAGTCCATGGACGTGAGTTTACTAGCAGGCATAGGATGATCAAAAATATATCTGCAAGCATGAATTGAGGATTAGCAGTCCCTGGCTTAATATGGTTAGACCTTACAATAGTGTGAAAATGATAGCATTGTTTACAAATTGTCCTTTGAAAAGCACCTGGCTTGCTCAGTGGTGTAAGCATCTGACTTTAGTTCATGTCAAGATTTCACGGCTCGTGAGTCCAAGCCTGCCTCAGGCTATGCTGACAACTTGCATCCTGGGGCTGACTTGAGATTCTGTGTGTGTGTCTCTCTCTCTCTGCCCCTGCCCTGCTCGCACTCTTTCTGTCTCTCTTTCTCTCCAAAACTTGAATAAACATTAAACGTTTTCAAAGATAAATTGTACTTCAAATTGAAGATTTTGACCTCTCCCAGTGCTAATGAGAGGCGATACGACCCTCTCCTGTGATGCCTGGCAGAGCATCCAGCCACAGCTCCCAGTCCACCACATGATCATGGTGGTGAACAATCTATATGCTTACAGCCATTCTGTACTCACACACCGTTGTGTTTATGCTTTCAACACAGTATTCACTGAAATACATGAGACAGTTAAACTTTAATATAACATAGGCTGTGTGTTAGATGATGTCTCATAATTTCAGCTCATGCAACTATTCTGAACAGACATTATAGAGGCTAGACTAAACTATGATATTCAGCACATTACGTGTGTTACATGCATTTTTGGCTTAGAATAATTTCCACTCACACTGGTTTTACCTAGAGGTGAGTCCATCCTAAATCAAGGAAGATTTGTAATGTAAAAATCTTGGGAAATTTCCTAGAACTGGAATTGTGGTATCAGTAGAACAGAAAGAACCTCTTCCACATCCATTCCTCCACCTCCTTCCCTTGCAGGTTATTACCAGCGCTGATCTGTGCCTACAGGCACTCAGAATTAGGACTACATACCCCAGCTTCCCTTGCAGCCAAAGCAATATGAGAGGAAGTGTCATGTGACACCTTCTGAGAAAGTTGAGACAGCTGTGTGCCTTGTGTCCTTTATTTTTTCTTTGATATCATTCACATGCTGTCTTGGATCCTGAACTCTAGGCCAAACTATTTGGATGGAAAGTGAACTGAGATTCTTCCAGCAAGAGCTGGTAGGAACTAGAGTTCTATGCACTTCATAGAATACAGCTGCCCAATCAGACTTGAGCTGTATACCTCCAAAGTTCATTGATTTGGGAGAGAAATCCACTTTTACCCTGTTAAAACCATAGTTCTTCCTTGTTCTGTGTCGTAGGGAAAAACCTAACCCTCATGAAGGTATACAGATAACAGGTATAAATATTTTGAGTTTTTATGGATATTGTCAAGTTTGGTATTTTAAAGTGAATTTTTAGTACTGAGTTTGAATTCAGCTACTCCATTCACAGCACGTGTCTTAATCTTCTTGTGCCTCTGATTTCTCAGAGGGGTAGTAATATAAAGCACTTCATTTGGTTGTTATGAGGAATAATTAAATTAAAATATGTGAAATAAATCAGTGTCTGTCCAACATGCTAAATACTCAATAAATGTTCTTACTGTTATTTTTACCATTATCATGTTAAACTGTCCTCCAAAAAAGAGGTACCAGTTCGCCAATTACATTTCTGAAATGCCTCTTTCCTCTTCCGTTTTCCATAGTGTGCATTACCAATGTTTTTGTCCAAAAGATAGTAGTATTTCATTTTTATTTGCAATTCCTTTCTAAAATTGTGGTTGTACCTCTTATAGTTTTTAAAAGTTATTTATGCTTGTTTTCTGGTTAACTTCCTTTTTCTTTCCTCTATTCCTTCTATTGGATTTTTGTTTTGTTTTACAGTGTGGCTTAAAAAAAAGCAATACAAGCATTATGGGATTTTGTCTTCTGTGTTTCTATTGGTGGTGCAAATATATCCACTAATTTTCATTTGCCCTTTTTTAATTTTTTTATTTTTTTTCACTTAATGTGCATTTATTTTGTGAGAGAGAGAGTGAGAGTGAGAGCAGGGAAGGAGAAGAGAGAGAGGGAGACACAGAATCTGAAACAGACTCCCGACTCTGAGCATTCAGGAAAGAGCTACATGCAGGGCTCAAACCCACAAACCATGAGATCGTGACCTGAGTCGAATTTGGAGGCTTAACCTACCAAGCCACCCAGGCACCTCACTTTATTTTTTCTTTTCCTTTTTTTTTTGGCTTTGTTTTTTCTTTACAAAATTAAAAAAATATATGTACAATATAATAAAAATGATCCTTCTCTACTATCGTTACATCTGAGCTTAATGTCCACCCCTATTTTAGAAAGATCTTTGTCATTCTGGATTATAAGAATAATTCCCCCATGTTTTCTCCTAGGACTTCATAGATTGACTTACATAAAAACATATCTTCTCCATTTGTAATAAAACTGGGGGAGGCAGTGAGATAAGATTTAAAGTGATTCTGCAGATGACTGTGTTGGAGCGTTGGCAAAAATGAATGCTTTGACACATAAATCTTACCTAAGAAAGTTATAGTTTCCTTTGATCCACTTAAAACATACTTCGTAAACAAAGCATGTGGGAAGCCATCCTCCTTGCAGGTATGGGGTAAGCTTGCCTCCTGGGCTTTTGTGTTGTTTTTTGGTTTGTTTATTTGTTTGTTTGTTTGTTTCTTTTACTCTTAGGGGGAAACGCATAAGTTGTTTATAATGAAATTTTGTATTTCCAGGTTAAGGTGCTGTCAGGTACAGCATAACTAATTTCCCAGTTTATAAGACTGCCTCTCACACATCGCTTCCTGGTGGTAGGCAAAATTTCTTTCTCTGCAACCAGGGCCATACTGCCACTTGTTCACAGGTTAAGTAATGATGCCAAGACATTTTTATGCCTATGCTAACAATGACCCACCTGTGGACAAGTGCAGACAGATACTGCCTACCTTTTAAGGCCAAGGAGGGATTGAGCCCACAGCCTTCCACTGGGCTCCACCATTGTTTCTGCTCTCTCTGGTGTTTGTCAGTTGTTATCATCATGTTTGAGAACACACGCTTAGAGTAAAACTATCTGACTATGTACTTCCATCTTGAGCTATAGGGAAACAAATAAAGTCCCCTTACCTTTTTTGTTCTTTGCTTTCTCTTTTGTGAAACGGGCATTATCACAGTGTGGAAATTCAATAATTAAAGAAATAAATACCTAAGTGCTTAAAATTTCTTAGCAACAAACGCTCAGTAAATATTAATAAGGCTTTTCCCAATAAAGAATAGAAAAATAACTTTCTTGTTTTCTCCTATATTTTATAGATGCATTTTTAAAGAAAACATATAACATTGGTAACAATATTATAGCATATAATAATATGACATAATGCAAATTAAGACATTTATAAGAAAAGTATTGAAACTTCATGAATAGTATCACTGTTACTATTATTCGAACAATGCATTTGCTTTGAAAGGTTCACTTAGTTATATACTAAATTTGCATATGCTTTGAACCTACTTCTGGATTCTCTATGATGATTCATTCATTCAGCTGGACCACATTTGCTTTATAACATAATTTATTATCTGGTAGAACTCGCCTAATTCATATGCTACCTTTCAGAAAAAATTTTCTGGATCAGCTTGAATTTTGATATTTCTACAAAAATCTTAGAACCAGCTGATCTGATTTTAAAAATCCATATTTTATTGGGCTTGCAACAAATTTCCATAGAAATTTAGAGATAGTTGGCATTCTTACAATAATAACTTTTCCTATTCCTACACAGGGAATGTATATATTTAAGCTTTTTTTTTTTTTAAATCTCTTAGATGAGTTTAAAGTTTTCTGAAAGGCTTATTTATATACTTCTTTCAGTTTCTTGTTAAGTTCCCTCCTTCCTTCCTTCCTTCCTTCCTTCCTTCCTTCCTTCCTTCCTTCCTTCCTTCCTTCCTTCCTTCCTTCCTTCCTTCCTTCCTTCCTTCCTTCTTTCCTTCCTTCCTTCCTTCCTTCCTTCCTTCCTTCCTTCCTTCCTTCCTTCCTTCCTTCCTTCCTTCCTTCCTTCCTTCCTTCCTTCCTTCCTTCCTGCCTTCCCTCTTTCCACCTCCTTCTCCTGTTACTTCTGTTATGGCAAATGGCGCCAATTCTCTGACTATATTTCTAATTATTTCTTGTTTGTATGGGAGAATGCTAAATTGTTGCCTTGTGAGCCTGGATCATGTAATTTCATCAGGAAGACTCATGAAAAATCTGATCTCCCTTCCTTCATCGCAGTTATGTATAATTGACACTTGTTGCAAGGAGATAAACAGAGTCAAGAGAATTTCAGTCTTAGAAGAGAAGCCCCTGAGGTGAGAGTAGCCAGAGAGAGAGCAATTGGAGAGGGAACAAATGTGACCCAGAAAGGAGCTCACCGAACAGTGTGATTGGGATAACACCCAAAAAGCAGGTTGAATAGGAATAGCACCAAAAAGTAATTGTCAGATATGATCAAAGCTGTACAAGGGCAACTTGAAAGTGTTAGGTGTTTTCCTTAAATACAAAATATTTTGTATTTAACCAAGAAATTAAAAAGTTAACCAAGTTACCAAGTCAGTAAAATTAAACTTTTTTTCTTGTAAACAGAAAATTCAAGGAAACCAAATTATTAAAGTAAAACATGGTAACATTATAGAGCTTTTGGTTATTAAAAACTCCTATGTACATATGCCAATAAAACAGACAATGAATGTTTTGGACACAATGTAAAGGACTACAACTGGTTTAAGAAAAAGCAGCAAGAGAATGAAAGCGATGCAAGTCATTTCTTTGAAAAACTAGCATAACCCCATAACTCTAACACTGGAGCAAATGAGTAAGACTTGGGGACCAGCTAGCCTGGCTGAGATGTTTCTTGCCAACACTTACTTAGTTCTTACTCATACCAGGTGAGGTTCTGAACATTTCACAAGTACTTCATGTCATTCTCCTTAGGGCCCTATGAGGGAGGGGTTACTATTAACCTCCTTTTACACATCAGCAAATTGAAGAAGTTCCGAGGTTAAGGAACTTGTCTGCTCCCAAGGTCAACACAGGTGGCATGTGATGGAACTGAGAGGTGGCATGAAATAGTGTCCTCTAGTGCCAACTCACCCAAGTTTACATCCTGTCTCACCACTACTAGGTGTATGATCATCGGCACAGATTTTTTTTAATGCTTTAGTGCTTTCGTTCTCATATATGTAAGACCAAGTGATGAATATAATGATCACATAAAGAGTTTAGAACAATATCTGAAACATAGCAAACACCCCTTATATAGAATCCTATTATTACTGCTCTTAGTATTATTATTAAAACAGGACGGGAGAGAGAATACCTAAAAAGATATAATAACACATATGCAAACAAATGAATTTCCTGATACCTAAAATACCAGAAAATCCAGTAATTTAATGAGGTGCTCTAAAGTGTTTTTTTTTTCTTTTTCTTATAAATTGAATTTATTTTTAAATATTTTATGGTTTTGAAACAATATCTTATTTCTTACTGAGAGAATGCAAGCAGGGTCAGAGAGAGAGGAATAGCATATCTGAAGTGGGCGTGATGCCTACAGCAGTGAGCCCAATGTAGGGCTTAAACCCACGAACTGCGAGATCATGACCTGAGCCAAAGTTGGATGGCCAACCAACTGAGCCACCAGGATGCCCCTATTTTTTTTTCACATATAGTGTTATATTAATTTCAGATGTACGATATACTGATTCAGCAATTCCTTACAATACCCAGTACTCATGGCAACAAGTGCACTCCTTAATCCCCATCACATATTTCACTCACTACATCTGCACCCCCCCACTGGTAACCAGCATGTTGTTATCTATAATTAAGTGTATGTTTCTTGATTTGTCTATTACTCTGTTTCCCCAACATTTGATCATTTGTTTAGTTTCTTAAATTTCACATATGAATGAAGTCATATGGTATCTGTCTGTCTCTGACCGACTTATTTTGCCTACCATTATATTCTCTAGCTCCATTCATGTTGTTGCAGATGGCAAGATTTCATTATTTTACGTGGCTGAGTACTATTCCCCTGTGTGTGGGTATTATACAGAATATACCACATCATATAATTATGTGTGTATAATACCACATTATAATACCACATCATATATACATACCAAATCTGTATCCATTCCTCACTAGATGGACACGTGGCTGTTCCATAATGCTGCCAAAATTATCGGGTTCTTGTCTCTCTTTGAATTATCGTTTCTGGATTCTTTGGGTAAATACACAGTAGTGTGATTGCTGCAGTTGTAGTTTTCACGTTCTGAGGAACCCACTATGTTTTCCACAGTGACTGCACCAGTTTGCATTCCCATCAACAGTGCAAAAGTTCTTTTTCCATATCCTCCTCAACACCTGTTGTTCATTGTGTTGCTGATTTTAGCTATTCCAAAGAGTGTGAGGTGGTATCTCATTGTCCTTTTGACTTGCAATTTCCTGATGGTAAGTGATGATAAACATCTTTTCACGTGTCTGTTGGCCATCTGGATGTCTTCATGAAGGAGTGTCTGTTAAGGTCTTCTGCCCATTTTTTAATCGGATAATTTCGTTTTTCAGTATTGAGTTTTGTAAGTTCTTTATATAGTGGATACTAATCCATTCCTGGATATGTCATTTGCAAATAGCTTCTCCCATTCTGTAGGTTGCCCTTCATTTTTGTGGAGTTTTTCCTTAGCTGTGCAGAAGCTTTTTATTTGGATGCAATCCCAATAGTTTATTTTTGGTTTTGTTTCCCTTGTCTCAGGAGATATACCTAGAAAACGTTTCTTTGGCTAACGTCCAAAATTACTGCCTGTGTTCTCTTCTAGGATTTTTATGGTTTCAGGTTCGGCATTTATATCTCTAATCCATTTTGGATTTATTTTCATGTGTTTTGTAAGAAAGTGGTCCAGTTTCGTTCTTTTCCACATTTCTGTTCAGTTTTCCAACACCATTTGCTGAAGAGAATACCTCTTTCCCATTTTATATGCTTTCTTGCTCTGTCAAAGATGAATAGACCAGAAACTTGTGGGTTTATTTCTAGGTATTCTGTTCTGTTCCATTGGTCTACGTTCCAATTTGTGCCAGTACCATGCAGTTTTGATAACTACAGCTTTGTAGTATAACTTGATATCTGGAGTTTGTGATGCCTCCAGTGTTTCTTTGTTTCTCTGTCTGTTTGTTTGCTTGTTTGTTTGTTTGGTTTTTTGCTTAAGATTGCATTGCTCTTCAGGTTCTTTGGTGGTCCCATATAACGTTTAGGACTGTTTGTTCTAGTTCTGTGAGAAATGCCATTGGTGTTTTCATCGGGGTTACATTACATATGTAGATCGCTTTGGTAACATAGACATTTTAACATTATTTGCCCTTTCAATCCATGAGCATGGAATTATCCATTTCTTGCTGTTGACCTCAGTTTCTTTCAACCTTATTTAATAGATTTCAGAGTATAGTTTATTCACCTCTTTGTATGAGTTTACCCCTAGATCTTATTTTTTTGATCCAATTATAAATGGGATTGTTTTCTTAATCTGTCTTTCTGAGGCTTCATTATTAGTGTATACAAATGCAACAGATTTCTGTATGTTGATTCTATCCTATGACTTTACTGAATTCGTTCTTCAGTTCTCACACTTTTGTCCGTGGAATCTTTCAGGTTTTCTACAGTAGAGTATCATGTCCTCTATAAATCGAGAACATTTTTCTTCTTCTTTATTGATTCCATTGCCTTTTACTTCTCTTTAGTGTCTAATTGCTGTGGCTAGGAGTTCTAGTTCTGTGCTGAATAAAAAAGTGGTGGGAGTGGACATCCTTGTCTTGTTCCTAAGTTTATGGGAAAAGCTTTCAGGTTTTCCCCATTCAAAAAGATTTTAGCTATGAGTTTTTCATAGATGGCCTTTATTATGTTGAGGTATTTTCCTCTAATCCTAATTTGCCGAGGTTGTTTATCATGAATGGATGTTGTACTTCTTCAAATGCTTTTCCTGCATCTGTTGAAATGATAATGTGGCTCTTCTCCTTTATCTCATTGGTGTACTGTAACGTGTTAATTGATTTGTGAATATTGGACTATACTTGCAAACTAGGAATAAATCTATCTCAATTGTGGTGAATACCTCTTTTTATAATGTATTATTAGAGTCAGTGTGCAAGTATTTTCTTGAGAATATTTGCATCAATGTTCATTAAACATATGGGCTTGTCCTTTTTCTTAGTGGACTAGTTTTCTGATTTTGATATCAAGTAAATGCTGGTCTCATAGAATGAAGTTGCAATTCCTTTGAGAAGAACAGGGAGTAAATCTTCTTTAAGTTACAGTAGAATTAATCTGGTCCTGAACTTTTGTTTCTTCAGAGCTTTTGGATTACTAATTCACGATTGAGAGTCTATCTCACCATCTCTGTGCCCTCCTCTATACTCTCCCACTCTCTCTCTCTTTCAAAATAAATAACTTTTAAAAAGATAAGTTTAGACGCTATAAAATCAAATAAAATATCAGCAATTTGGGCAATATTGTCAGATGGAATGAATTTGAGAAGCGTTTCAATATTGACTTTGAACTTGTCAACCCAATTTTCAATAAATAAAAATTTAAGAGGTGTTGCAAGATTGAAAATCAAATCATATTTTGAAGGAGCTTTTTAAAAATCATATATTAAAGCATAACAAATTTGAGAATGAATGTTGAAAATAAAATTGTGAACAAAAAAAGTACCCAATTTTTTGGTCAACCAATTTGATCACACACTCACACCCACAAGACTCCTGAAAGAGTCCTAGTACTGATGTCCTTGTGTGAACTTCGCTGTTTCTGAAATGACCTCAGGTTACGAATGGGTGGCCCAGATTTCAAGCCAACAGAGTGGAGGGTCACGGGGAGGTGGGGCTCTTAAAGGCCACGGATACGCCATCCTCTCCCGTGTGCCCGCTGCCCTCTCATCATCAGCCGTGATGAGTCGGGTGCTGTTCTTCCTCTGGGTCCAAAGGCTTATGCTGTGTGTCCAACACGCCATGTGAGACTTGTGAGAAGACTCCCAAGGGCAAACACCAGCAGGCACTCAGAGAGGTCGCCTCGTCCCAGGCAGCCTGCGTTCCTTGGCCCGAGTGCCTGGACAAAGGCTGCCTCGGCCACAAGGGAACGATGGACTTGTGCAGCCTTTGCATTCTGTGCAGAGGTCCCGGGCAGGCCTGGATGTTAGAAAGGACTGGGATGAGCCTCACCTGGGAAGAGGTGAGTGCTGGGGTACTCCTTCCACAGCAGATGGCTGCTTGCCAGAGATGTCTGTGCTAGGGATAGGGGAAAAGCTCCACCGTCCTAGCAGTGCAATAGACACAGTTCAGCCCTGTCCATCGCAGGCTCTTCTCTATCGCCAAGTTACACGGCCCCCAGCACAGCGTGCCTGAGACTGACATCCCCACACTAATCTTCCTGTCTCCCAAGCTGCCCAAGCCCCCCAGGAACCCCACGGCACAGCTCTGCAGTACAAGAGCTTTCTCTGCAGTGGCTCTATTCCAGAGAAGGCGTTGGCAGTCCCAATGCATGGAGGCTTCTCGCCCATACCAGTATGCAGACAACATGGTCAGCGGGGTTCCTCATGCTGTGGAGTTGGGAATCTGTACGCCCAAGCCTTCCCTCTTCCAGGGCGGAGGCTGTCGAACTCTCTAGAAGGGAAGGCAGGTCTTTCTCTCGCTGCTGTCTGCACACTGGCTGGAGAAGCACGACTTCTCAGCAGCTTGATGTTTAAACGTCGGGGTACCCTGGAAAAGCTCCCTGTGCTGGCCCGTGTCTTTGGGTGTGAACATCCAAAGAAAGTATGGCCCATGACTCTGCAGTGGGAATACGGCCTCAGTGGTCATGAGGCTGGGCCCTTTGGGGCATCTTTCTGCACAAGCAGGCCGTTACTTGATAGGTCTTGCCGAGCAGGAACACTTTACGTGACAGGGGAACACAGGGTCCCCCACGTGTTCATATATCGCGCCAATACCTGCTGAGGGGCCAGGGTGACTTTTCCGCCCGGCTTGTCCCAAAGAGAAAGTAAGGGCAAGGCGTGGGTGTGGAATGCCCTCACGGCCCCCAGAGCAAAACCCTCAAGTGTGGATACTTGTGTCCAGGGTCCATGATCAGAGGCCTGGGTGCTCTGTGTCCGAGGGATTACAGCCCTCATGCTGCACACCCTGCAGCCCCGGGTGTCCTCCCGTAGCCGCTGCACTCCCTGGGGAGCCCCAGGGTCCAGGAGCGGCTAAATCCCCTGCACAACTGTATGTGCTGCCTAGCGGCCTCTTCCACCACAACACCAGCGTGTGTGGGCTCCAGAGTGCTGTCCCTCGACAGGGGACACCCTCGGCAATTCAGGAGCCTTCTGACTTCCATGTCTCTGGACCACATGTGTCCCTCATTGGCCTGTCGGCATCGTCCAGTTGTTCTCTGTGTACAGGAAATGTCTTGCATTGCCTCTGCTCCTCTGTCTCCCTGAGTGAGCCCTGGCGTGTCTGTGTCCTTTCCTGGCTTTTCCTGTGCCAACGCCTCTGGTGATGCCTCCTTGACTGGCCTAAGTGGGCACAGCTGTACCCGTGTAACCGCCTTCGTCTCTGCACACCTGCGTGTTGTGTCAGCTGCGGTTCCGCTTGCCTGTCTTGTCTTTGGTGTATGCTTCTGCGCTTGAGTGTGTTTCCCTCTGAATTCAACCCCTTTCTTCCACTGACAGATCCAATTGCTGTCCTGCTGTCAGGTGGAGGGGCTTCTGCGTGTTCTCTTATATGTTCCCGGAGCCAGAAATCCTTCCGTGCCCGTAGGACCTTCGTCAGAGGATTGGCCATGCACTCACTGCCAGCCAGTTAATGTCCCCAAATGCAGCTGCCTTGCTCTGAGCATGAAGTCACACCTCTATTTTCCGTCCTTCTGTTTTCAAACCCTTAGGACCCTAGGGGCTCAAACGTCACTGGCTTGCACGTTGCAGATACAGGCTTAAAGTGTGAAAAGCGGTCTAGCAACGTTTTCCCACTTACTCTTTTGCCAAGTGGCATGTTCCTGGCTGGGAGAGACTTCCCCCTGCCAGCGTGTGTCTCGTTTCCATGTGCCTCCTGTGTGTTCTGTTCCCTCATTTGTCCATTACTTCCTCCCTGGGAGTCTGATTCATGTTTGCGGGAACCATGCAGACACCTTTGACTGCAGGGTACTGAGCTCAGCTTAGTCCACCAGGACTAGTGCATGACTGAGGAACACAACGGGCAGTCACGGAGGTGCCCGTATCCTTCACGTGCAAGCGCTCCATCCAGCCACCTTCACCGAGACATTTCTCAGCAAACCTTCTATGTTTGTGGTGAGAGCACTTAGCTCTGAGAAACATGACGATGCGGTGAAGCGTTCCTTACGGCTGCCCTGGCAAGTTAGATCCCCAGAACTCATGCACATGGCATGAATGCCTCTTCACACCCTAGGACCGACACCTCCTCATCGCACCCTCCCCTGCTTAACACCTCTCTACTCTCTAGTGGACTGCATGCCTTTAACTCCTTTTAATCTCCTCAGGAGTCCATCAAGCAGGGGTCACCACCACTGTGTTTCTGTCAGGGGTTGGCCTCTTTCAGGGAGCCCAGTGCTTTCTGCACTGATGCTCAATGCACCCGCTGAAGGGTGAGCCAAACTAAGCCTAACGGGAACCCTTTGGCCCTACGTTTCCCACATATGTGCCCGGTGGCAGAGGTGCACAAGGAGCCGGCCTGCATGGGTCTCTCAGGTCCTCCACAAGGTACAAATACCGCCTCAGGAAGCTGATCCGCATCACATGGGCATAGCTCTGCTTGCACGTGTTAGCCTTTCATATCATATGGGCAGCCCAGACTTAGAAATCCAGCTCCCTGCTTACAACTATCCAGACCTCGTGCTTGTGCAGACGCTCTGTGTCTGTACAGACATTTGAGTCACGGTCTCGTGACCTGTCAATACAGCTTGACGGTCTGTCCTTACCTTACAGCCTGGGATGCGGTTCTCACTCATTGTCCTCCCCTCGGGTCCGAGTTTCCTCCAGCACTGTGGTGGAATGTAACCTTTATCACCATACGTTGGCTTGAGATTACTGGGCGGATCACCTGTCTGCGTCCGGGGATGCGAAGGAGACCTTGGCTCTTTTGCTCACGGTGCACCCTTTCTTGTGATGAGTGGCTTTGAATGAGAAGCTTGCGAGAGGCGAGGGGCCTCAGAGTGGAGCACATTTCCTGGGCATCTGTGAGAACCTCATTGGTTCCACTCGGAAAGCATTGACTTCCATGGATGTGCAGCCTCTGCTTTTGCTTGAATTTGCCGAGCTTGGGGACGTGATTCCTTCCCACACGTGCTGTCCCTAGGTCTCTGCGGTCTCTTTCCGGCAGTCCCGTTTCCTGTCTGCTGCTGGTAAATACAGGGCTTCCAGCAGCCCTGTGGGGATCGGGTCCTTGCTTTCTTCCCTGCGGTGCCCTCTTCCTCACCCAGAGTGACCTCACTGCAGCTTCCTTCTAGTTCCTGGATCATTCCAGACTGCCCTTAAGGTCCAGGTGGGAACGGTGCCTTTTGTGCTGAGGGCTGACCACTGTACAGCATTCGTCTCTGTGGAAATTGCACAGGTGAACTTCACCAGGTGAAACTGCACACTGCAGTTGCCCTGTCGTCAGAGTCAGCCCACCTGTCTCTGCCTCAGCTGCCCCTGCAGTCCTTCCTCTTACCCTCCCCTTGCCTCCCCCTCCCTTGTCTTCTTCCTGCCCCTCCCTCCCACTTCTCTTCCAGGTCTCTTTGTCTTTGTATCCCTCCTCTCCCTCACTTATGCCTCCCCCTGTCTCCACCTGTCTCCTTGTAATAGATGCCCCTCTGTCTCTTCTTGTCTTGCTCCTCCTCCCTGTCTCTCCCGCCAATCTCCCTGTGACTCTCCCTCTCCAGGCCGGTCTTCCCCTCCACTCTTCCTTCCTCCCTCTGCTTGCATGTGTCTCTCTCTCTCCCTCTATATCTCTGTCTCCCTGTGTGTCTCTTTCTCGCTGTCTCTCTCAGTGGACATTCTGTGTCTGGGTGCACTCTTCTTCAGAATTCTCGTTGGCGCCTGGGAAATGTGGAGGGAACTCGTCTGCTTTCGTGTGTACTAGTGACAGCAGGCACGGGGCTTTCTCAGAGACAGACACAGACAAGTTTGTAATTCTCGGTGAAGGGCCCCTAAGCACCCTGCTTGGAGTCGTCCTACTTTTGTTGGAAGGTTAGATTTCCGGACCGGAGGGAACTGCTAAATCCTACTACCCCATCTCCCTGGTGCTCTGTACGGAGATCAGTAGGGCACCAGTGGCAGATGGGGCTGTGCGGGTTTTTGTTTGCTCTGAATTGCAGTGCAGTGAGTTCTACTGAGCTGCTTTCATGCAAGGACACGGCGGTGGGGTGGGTCTAAGGGGGGTGTCACTGGTTCTGGGTGGGCACCCACCTTACCGCCGCCCTCAGCCTGATGGCCAAGGAGAAACCGTGCGGACGGCCATGTGGCCCCGGTAGGTGCGACACCTAAGGACTTCTCCAGGCCTTGCCCCAGCTTCATGAAAAGGAGCAAGGGGACAGAGCAGGCAGTGGCTCACCCTGTGGACGTTTCTGTGCTGAATGCTCTGCTGCCCGGAGTGAGGCCTCTGGGGAAAGGGTGTACAAGCGAACACAGACTGTGTGACACCGGGGACCTCGTGAGTCAGGCCTGGAAGGTCACAGTGCTGAAGAGGACATGCGGCAAAACGGGGTCAACACTGGCGGTTGGTCCCTTGCTCCAGAGCCCGGACCGGCCGCTGGCACGTGCTAACTGGCGGCCAACACCCCGTCTTGCTGTCTTGCAACTGATTGCTCCGCCAACTTGGCCAGCGGGCATGACCTGCCCTGGAAACACTTCGCCCCCAGACCTCAGGCGCACACTCTTCACTGCCTCTGTCTCAGCCCCTCCTCCACAGCAGCCACAGCCAATGCAGAGTCGTCAAATCCCAGAGCCTGTGTGCCTGGGCCCCATTGTGCGGGCTGCGGCGGGAGGCAGCAGGGACCTCAAGGCCTTGCGGCCAAGGCTCCGTCCACCTGCTGCCATTTCCCTGTCCTTGTCCTGAGGCTGCCCTAGCTACACTGGGGCCGGGGCCGAGCGTCATGGCCAGCGCGTCGCGGTCCAGAAAAAGCGGTGATTCCCGGCGACCCTGGGCCCTGATCGTCCTGGATGAGAAAGGTCGAGAATCCCTGGCCTGCGGGAATGCAGGGGCGCTGGAGGGCGTGGGCTGGCCACAGTCCCCAGGTTCAGGGGCGGCAAGCGCCCATCCTGTGCAGGAAGCCCAGGCTGGGTGTGAGATACAGGTGGCAAGCCCAGTGGAGGAATTGGTGGTGATATTGGATGACGGAATGGTGGCGGCTGAGGTGGTGATCGGGGTGGAGGAAGAGGACGGGGAGGCGACCGAGGAAGAGGTGGCTGGAGAGGAGAATTCTGAGGAAGCCTAGGCTAAAGCAGAGGACATGCCTGAGCAGGAGTAGGTGGAGGAGGAGAGACAGCAGCTGAAGGAGATTCCGGAGCAAGAGGAGAAGACTGAGGCAGATGCAGAGGTGGAGGAGGGGCCCCAGCTCTCACAGGAGCTGCAGCAGCAAGAGCCAGTGCTGCGTCCTGCCTCAGCCCAGGACCCGCTGGCAGCGCTGGAGCGTTTTCAGCTGGAGATCAGCGCTGGGAATGCCCAAGATTCCAGGGCCTTATGGCGGCTGAAGCGCAGGATTCTTCGGAGGCGCATTTCTTACCTGGATCACAGAAGGGCCATCATCAAGCACATCCCTGGCTTCGGGGCCCAGGCGGTATCCTTCTTGGTGCTGGTGGGTAATGGCGTGGGCCGTAGTGCAGGAGGCCTGGGCCCTGAGAGCAGGGTGCTTCAGGGCGAGGGACCCCAGGGAGGAGAGCTGGGCAGTGGTCCCTGGCCCTGGGTTGTGTGGTCTGGGATCCAATGTAAGGCCTTGGACAGGGGCGGTTGTTGGGGATGGGGGGACTTGGGGACTTGGACCTGCTTCCTCTAGGTCTCCGCCAGCGTTGGCCTGCAGGCTGCACTCAAACATTATTTGTGGACGTGAGCCATGTGTCCCCATGCTACCAGAGCTAGGGTAGCACAAACCAGCCTTCACTCAGAGCAGATAAGGCAAGGAAACGTTTCGATGCCAAATGGGAGAGTTACACAGGCCGTACACCCACCTTCACATTCACAGGCTGTGCACGTTTTCTAGCAGTTCCGTCAAAAGAGAGCATTTCAGACACACACTCATGGCCTTTAGTGGAACCATGCCTCCCCCCTGTTCCAGACAGTGGGACGACTCAGACTGACTCCGAGCGAGGTACAATCTGCCTCCACAGACCATCACACACACACACACACACACACACACACACACACACACGGGATTCTCTCCTGGTATCTCCTCCCCTGCTTCCCTCTCTGTCCTCAGGCTCCGGCTGGGTCCCACCCATGTCTTTCTATCCTGACTGGCTGTGTCACTTTGTCTACTTTCATTTCCCTCCTCTCCCCTCCTTGTCCGTGCTTCTCGATCCTTTCTCCCTCCCACACCCTATGTTTGCATCGTAAGTGTGCAGTCGGTTTCTTGTAAGCCTTGTTATTCCTTCTGGACTCAGAAGGCTGGTGACAACATTGGTCTTCACGGGAATATGCCAAGACACCCTGCCGTGAGGAGGGGTCAGAGCACATGCCAACATCACAAGCTATGATGGGCTGCTGGCAACCCACACAGGTCAGGTATATGAAGGAACTGTGAGGAGTCCAGGCAGTGGAGTCTCTCCCTGCTGTGTGCAGACAGCGTGGGAGGTACAGGAAGCCAACAGACAGCCCAGTGTCGATGGGGTCTGATGCATTTGCAGAGGCTGAGGAGTGTGGGGGCTAGTGTTTCCTGGTCTTTCTGCACATGCCCTGATCTAGTCCCTTGCTCTTAGCCTGGGAGGGTTGGGGGGGTGGGCTGTGTCTGTTTCCACAGCATCTGAAGGCACAGCTCCTTGACCCAGCACAGATTCTGAATCACCCCCAGTTGTCGGCCATGATCGTTGTCCAGGACAAAGACGTGCTCAGCTACCTGGTCGACTTGGAGGTCAGACCGGGGAGGCTGTGGCTGGGGGCCATCCCGTCGGGTGTGGGATTTGGGCAGGAGAGGGTGAGGCAAAGGTGCTCACCCTCACAGCCAGGCTAGGAGGTCAGGACCCCGAGGGAGGACACTTGCCCCCTCCTGTCCCATTGCTCACCGCAGGTGGAGGAAGTGGGCCATCCCAAGTACCGCTGCAGAGTGATGTTTTTCTTTGTGGAGAACCCGTACTTCTGGAACCCAGTGATCATTAAGGAGTATCAGCTTAGCTTTGCTGGTAGGGTGTGGGTCCCATGATGGTGCAGGGCAGGAGGCTGATGAACATGCATCAGGGGCAGGAGGGAGGGGGAGGAGGAGGTGGGTGGGGAGGAGGCCATCAGGTTGTTCCTCAAAACCTCTCTTCCTGCAGGCTACAGGGCATCACGTGCCACTCCAGTCCAGTGGTTCTGCGATTATGAACATGGAGATCCCAGTTTCAGGCATGACCCCACCAGCTTCACTTGTTCAACTGGCTGTGTGAGCACAGCTGCCAGGGACAAACAGGATTGCCGAGGTGGGGCCCCTGAGGCCTTCCTCAGCAATGAGAATGTGGGTGGCCCCCAGCCAGAGAGGAGAGTGGGCTATGCCCAATGTGGCGCTGGCCTCTGTCCCCTACCAGATCATCAGCGAGGACCTGTGGCCCAATCCCCTGCAGTACAACTGAGGGAGGAAGGGACCAGAAGAGAGTGACCTGACGCGCGCACATGTCGGTGAGAATGCCAGTATGTGGTGTTTTGACACGTGTGTTGTATGGGCAAGGGAACGTGGGCCAGACATTGGCTTGGAAATGGAAGGTCCGCCGAGACTGGGACCCAGGTAGCATGGGGAGCGGGTGGGAGGATGACAAGGGACCTGCAGGGACTCAGCTGCAAACACACATTGGGACGATGCCTGCAAACCAAATGCAGTTGTGCTGTGGACTGGGGCTTTGGAGTGCAACTGGGGAGGAGCAATGCTTCTCCACCACAAATGCTCCCCGTGGATGTCCGCCCTCTCCCGGGCTTCCCCCTGCTCCTTCAGTCTGGTTTTGCCTGCCAGTCTTTGGGACTGGAGCTGCCGTGACCCCAGGCGCCACTGTGGTGATAATCTCGCACTTCTTTCCATGTGCCCCACCACACCTTGTCCTCCCGCAACCTGACAGCCATTCTCAAAGTAGTCCAAGGCCATTGGGGGCTGGAAATGAATCCCTGGGTGAGAAAGCAAGAGGGATCACAAAAGGGCGAGGCACAAAAGTGACACCATCTGGGATGTATTTGCAAATACCCCGTATCACTCTTGGTGTCTGTTGCGTGTGTGTGCGTGTGTGTGCGTGTAAGCGAAAATGTCTGGGTGTGCTCATATGCGTCAGGGGCTCTGCATCTGTGTGGGCGTGAAAGACACAGAACTTCTATGTTTGCCCATGCAGAAACAATGCAGGACGCGAGCAGTGCTGGAAGAGATGGGTGGATGCGTCTCCTGTCTTCTTTGAGCCCCGGAGACAATTGGGGAAATGATCTCATGTGGCAGCCTTGAAGAGTTGCCACGATGTTTATGTGGACACATACAGGAAGCTAAAAACCCTTCTGTTTGTGTGTGTGTGTGTGTGTGTGTGTGTGTGTGTGTGTGTGTGTGTGTGTGTGTGTGTGTGTGTTTATGGGGGACCCAAGGAGGGACGACGAGGACGGGACCTGAGTGTGACTGTCCTAGCCGCTGCCAGGGTGATTTTGTGTGTGCAGGAGAGGTGCAGTACTGGTGTGGGGCAGGTGTTGCCATGTGCACAGAGGCCTGCCTTCCTGGGCAGGCAGAGTCTGGAAGGAGGAGGAGGAAGAGACAGACCTGTTACGTGGAGACTTGTTGTATAGGCCAGAGCCAAAAGGCAGGGAAGGGGATTGCACAGCGGGACCAAATTGGTCCATTGCGTCCAGGTACAGTGTGGCCAGGACTTGGGGAGATTCAGCCAGCACCCTTGCTCCCAGAGGGGTGTCATCTCCTTGGTGAGAGAGAATCCAGTGAGCAACGCCTCCAGTGAGGGTCAGAGCTAAGGCCCCATGTCTCCTGAGAACTCAGGAGTAGGCAGGCTTCTCACAGTCGATCCCAGTATACCTTACTGCTGCCTCCCACACCCGGGGTCCCTTTGACCCCAAGCCCTGTCCTGAGACAGTGGCTCAGGATGGGATATGTGTGAGGAGAAGAGACAGGTGTTGGTTGTGGGCAGCAGCGAGGCTTATGAGTGGGATTTCATGGAGAGAGTACGTGCGAGGGTGGAGACCCAGCGTGATTTCCTGTGAGTGTGTGTGGGAGTCTGTGGCAAACTGGGCCTGAGATCCGTGGTGGTGCCGGCAGTGTGTGCATGCATGTGTTCATGCGATTGTGTAGCTGTGTGTCTCTCTGTGTGCGGGAGTGGGTGTGTAGGCCGCCGGCGAGACAAGGAGAGACACAGAGGTCTCTGTGGATGAGGTGCTTATGTGGGACGGTCAGGTGCCAGAATACAGGAGTGCATTCCCTTCCCTCCTGAGTCCTGATGGTAATCGCTGGGATGGGTGCAACTGTTGCTCTGCCAGGGGGGCTCAAGTCAGGATGCAAAAGGGAAATTGGTGCAAGGTCAAGACAGGGACAGAGGGGAGGAAAGCCTATGCCCAGTGGCCAGTGGACCACTTGTGAGTGAATGTGCTTGTATGTGTGTTAGTTTGTGTCTATGTGAGAGTGAGTGAGTGAGTGAGTGAGTGTGTGTGTGTGTGTGTGTGTGTGTGTGTGTGTGTGTGTGTGTGTGTGTGTTGAATTGCCCTGGTGGCCTACAGTAGCATATACGGAGGGGCTACAAGGTTGTGCCCAGGCCTTGTGCACAGAGTAGCTAACGAACCCAAGCTATCAGGCTACGTTGTGTGCAGAAGGCGTAGGTAATTCACTGGAGGGAGGTGTCCAGCAAGAATCTCTGCTCTAGGCAGACGTGCCATGTTTTGTCACCAGTCAGCTCTTCCTCGGGGCTCTCCTCTCTGCTTCCTGTGCACCAGGCCCAGGGAAAGGGAGGAGCTTAGACCCTAGACCTCAGGTGACTTGCGTCCCCCAGGAGTGCCACAGCAGTGTGGTGTGTGGGGATCCGTGTGTGGATGGGCAGGTGAGCAGCCTGCCACCTGCTCTCTTAGGGGACAGTTCGTTGCCAGCAACACTTCTCCCCGCAGCACAAGATCACCCCTGCCGCTGCGGCTGGGCTCCGGACATGTCAAGGTGTGTCCCAGAACTCTGTTCCCCTTGCACGTAAGTGGTGCCAGCATGAGCCTCTCAGTCCCTGTGCGGGCGACCCTGATTAGCCTTAGGCTTTGTCGACTCCTGGCCTCATGTAACATGGGGAACTGGGTTCCTTTCTCAGTGTCTCAGCGGTTGCATGTCGATGGAGGATGCTGTGGACATTGGAGGCAGGAATCCCGTCCTTGCTCCACCCGCCCCACCCCAAACCGCAGCGGGCAGCACGTGGCCCACTGTGTGTGCGCTTTGGGGAGTCTAAAGCCTTACAGCCCACCCCCCGTATTCTTCTCAGGTGGTGGAGGGTCAAAGGGGCCTAGGGAGGAACACTGGTCCCAGTCTGCTGCCGGCTGTGCCCACAGGTCTGTATGCCCAGCTCCTTGACGCTGAAGCTGCAAGGCGTTCGCACTGCCCCCAAAGCCCCATCCCTAGCATTTGTGTGTGGGCCAGATGGAAGTGAAGTCCCAGTGATCCTGCGGCATCACAGCGGGTGGTCACATCTGTGCCTGGCTACCCGCCTACCTGCCTTCCCCACAGCCCTTTGCCCCCATACAGGGCTTTCGGTAAAGACGCGGCCACCATCCAGCATGAGAGGAAAGGCTGGACAGTGTCCCAGTACTGCTGGTCATGTGTTGGCTGCTGCCAGCTTGAATAGCATGGAGACCCCATGACCCAGTGGAGGAAGTCCGACCTGTCCTACAAGGAATTGGGGACGACTGTAGGGATGCATCAGGTCCCATGGAGTAACCTAGCCCTGACCTTATCTGCCTAGGGGGTGATCGAAGCGCCTTGGGGTCCCAGGCATGGCATGTGTGTCGGTGAGCTTCCTCCTGGATGGCGCTGCCGACACAGGGCTGGCTGGTCAGGGGTCGCATGTGAGGACCGTTGGGGCCTGGCCACTAGATCCGATACTGCTATAGGTATGGTTGAAAAGACAGAGCACGATACGATTGTCCCTTGGGTGTCCCTGCCCCAGGGACCCTGTCGCTGCTCCCAGGTTCCCACTGCCAGGTCTCCCCGGGAGGCCTGGGAGGTTGCCAGGCTCCTTTTGCAGGGACACGATGGCTTGTGAGGGCCCATGCCCCAGGGTCCGGTGCTCATTTCGGATGGTTTGAAGCAGTGTGAGAGCTTTTACTCCCATTCTTAGAGGAGATTGTGGTGGTCTTAAGGGACAAAGATGTGCCTGGGGAAGAGAAGGATGACCAGAGGCAGCATTGGAGGACGAGGAGGAGGAGGAGGAGGAGGAAGAGGAGGAGGAGGAGGAGGAGGAGGAGGAGGAGGAGGAGGAGGAGGAGGAGGAGGAGGAGTTGGAGGAAGAAGATTGGGAGGCGTTAGAGCCAGAGGAGAAGGAGTGAATGATTGGGTGCAGGAGAGGGAACAAGTGGAGGAGGAGGATGTCCAGGATGAGGAGGAGCACGAGCCAAAGGAGGACGAGCAGCTGGGGGAGGAAGTTGAGGAGGACGAGAGTAGAGGGAAGAGGATGAGGAGAAAAGGTAGAGCCAGGGTTGGAATAGCGTGAGCAGAAGTGTAGGAGCAGAAGGAGCAAGAGACCGAGAAGGAAGTGGAGGAGCAGGAGGAGCTGGAGGAAGAGGATTGGGAGGGGTTAGAAGAAGAAGTGGAGGAGGAGGAGGGGGAGTGAATGACGGGGTACAGGAGAAGGACAAATGGAAGAGGATGATGTCCAGCACGAGGAAGAGGAGGATCACGAGCCAAAGGAGCAGGGGCAGCTGGAGGAGGGAGTTGAGGAGGACGAGAGCAGAGGGAAGAAGAGGAGGTCAAAAGTCAGAGGTAGGGCAGGAAGAGCAGTAGCAGGAGAGGACCTTCAGAAGGAGGAAGATGCCTAGGAGGAAGAGTTGGAGGAGGAGGAGGAGGTGGAGGATCAGATGGAGGAAGAGGATTGGGAGGAGTTACGGGAGGAGGAGGAGGAGGACGACGACGACGATGACGACGACGAGAAGGAAGAGTGAATGATCGGGTGCAGGCAAGGGAAGAAGTGGAGGAGGAGGAAGTCCAGGAGGATTTTGGAATCAAGGTAACGCTGGCTTCATAGAAAGAGTTTGGAAGTTTTCCTTCCATTTCTATTTTGGGAACAGCTTCAAGAGAATAAGTGTTAACGCTTCCTGAAATGTTTGCTGGCACTCCCCTGGAAAGCCATCTGGCCCTGCAGTCTTCTTCCTTCCGCAGGTTTTTGATTAGTGTTTTGATTTCTTTATTGGCTATGGATCTGTTCCAATTTTCCTCTTCTTCCTCTTTCAGCTTTGGTAGTGTATATATGTCTAGGAGTTTGTCGATTTCTCCCAGATTGCCCATTTTATTGGCAAATAATTGCTCCTATTGTTCTTATTATTGTTTGCCTTTCTGCTGTGTTGCGTGTGATCTCTCCTCTTTCATTCTTGAGTTTATTTATTTGGGCCCTTTCTTTTTTCTTTTTTCATCAAACTAATGACTGGCTTATCAATTTTGTTAATTCCTTCAAAGAAGCAGCTTCTGGGCTCATTGATCTGTTTTCCTTTTTTGGTTTGTTTGTTTGTTTGTTTGTTTGTTTGAGGTTGTTTTTGTTTTTGTTTTGTTTGACTTTTGGTTTCCATAGCATTAATTTCCGCTCTAATCATTGTTAATTCCTGTCTTCTGAATGTTCTGCGTTTCATAGGGTGTTCTTTTCACAGCCACTTAAGGCGTAAGGTGAGGTTGTGTCTCTGAGATCTTTCTTTCTCCTTTCGGAAGACCTGACTTACTAGATAGGTCCTCTTATTACCGACTCTGGTGCGTCCCAGAGGTTTTGGGTTGTGGTGTTATCAGTGACTTCCAGATACGTTTTCATTGACTTGCATATACTTTTTATACCCTCTTTAAACACTTGGTTTCCACATTCATTCTTTAGTAGGATGTTCTTCAGTCTCCCAGTATTTGTTAACTTTCCAAATTGTTTCTTGTAGTTGATTTCGAGTCTCGTAATGTTGTGGTCTGAAGATATGCACGGTGTGACCTCGATCTCTTTGAACTTCCTTAGGGTTGACTTTTTTCCATATGATATGAAATATAGAGGAGAATATTCCATGAGCACTGGAGAAGAACGTATATTCTGCTGCTTTATGATGAAATGTTCTGAAGATATCTGTGAAGCCCATCTTGTCCAGTGTGTCATTCCAAGCCCCCGTTTGCTTGTTGATTTTTTGTTTAGATGATCTGTCTATTGCAGCGAGTGGGGTGTTGAAGTCTCCCGCTCTGATGGCATGACTAAGAATGATGTAACTTATGTTTGTGGTTAATTGATTTGTGTATTTGGTTGCTCTCAAATACGCCACATAAATGTTTTCCATTGCTAGGTCTTCTTGGTGGATAGACCCCTTGATTATGACATCATGCCCTTGTGCATCACTTGACACAGGCTTTACATTAAAGTCTAGATTGTCTCATAGAAGTATGGCTGCTTTGGCTTTGTTTTGTTGACGGTTAGCATGACAGATGATTCTCCATCCTCTTATTTTCACTCTGACCTTGTGTTTATAACTAAAGTGGGTGTCTTGTAAACACCATATCGATGGCGCTTGTTCTCTCATCCATTCTGTTCCCCTATGTCTTTTGATTGGAGCATTGAGTCCACTGACATTAAAATGAGTACTGAAAGATATGAATTCATGGCCATTATCTTCTTTGAAGTGTTGGAGAAAAAAAAAATCTATATATCTTTATATCTATATCTACATCTACATCTATATATCTCTATCTCTATATATCTAATTATGTATTTCTATCTATAAATATAAATAAATATACATAAATAAAAATATAATTATAAGTATACATATACATATACATAGATGATAGATGATGATAGGGAGATGATAGATAGATAGATAGATAGATAGATAGATAGATAGATAGATAGATAGATAGATAGATAGACAGACAGATAGATAATCATTTCTCCCCTCTTAGTGTCCCCCCTTAAAATTGCATGCAGGTGTGATTCAGCGGTCACAAACTCCTTTAAATTTTGTTTGTCTGGGAACCTTTTTCTCTCTCCTTCTATTTTGAATGACAGCCTTGCTGGATAAAGAATTCTTGGCTGCGTAAGTTTCCAATTCAGCACTTTGAACAAATCCTACCCCTCCCTTCAGGCCTGCCAAGTTTCTCTGGATAGGTCTGCGGCAAACCTGATCTATCTTCTCTTGTAGTTTAGGGACTGGTTTTCGCTTGCTGCCTTCATGATTCTCTTTGCCTGAGTACTTTGTGAGCTTGAATATGATATGCCTTGCTGCCTTGCTGAGGGTCAGTTTTTGTTGAATGTAGTGGACGTCCTAGGCGCTTCCTGGATTTTGATGGCTGTGTCTTTCCCCAGGTTAGCAAAATTTTCCACTATGATTTGCTCACCTAACCCTGCTGCCCCTATTTCTCTCTCTCCCTCTTCGGGACCCCTATGATTCTGATGTTGTTCCTTCTGCATGAGTCACTGATTTCTCTAATTGTTCAACCGTGCTCTTTTCCTTAATCTCCCTCGATTTTCCTGCTTCCATATTCTCCATCAGTTTGTCCTCCGTATCGCTGATTCTCTGTTCTGTCTCATCCATCCTTGACACCGCTGCATCCATCCGTCATTGCAGCTCAGTTATATCATTTTTAATTACACTCTGGCCAGCTTTTACTTCATGTTTTCTCTGCACAAAGGGACTGTAATCTACATTGGACCGCAGCTAGTATTCTTATCATCGTGCTTCTACATGCTGCTTCACACATCTCGCTTGTATCTGTGTTGGTTGAATCCCTGGCTCTCGTTGCTTCATGCTCTTTCTTTCTGGGTGAATTCCTTCCTTTCGTCATTTTGAAGGGAGAAAAGGAACTCATGAGGTAGAAAATTCAAATGAACTATCCAAAGTATAAAATGTTAAAAGTAAAAAATTAAAAACACACACGTAAAAAAGGGAATGAATGATGCTAGATTCTAGGCATGTTTCATCTGGGTGTTGAAAGGGGTTTGACACGAGAGAAAAAAAAAGCGGGAGTGGAGAAAAATTTAGAAAGTAAAAAATATTACAACGGGAAATGTGAGAATTTGAAAAATCAAAACACTGAAATAGACTAAAAGCAGAATATGGGAGTAAAATAGAATTTGTGAATATAGACACGAAAGGAAAGAATAATGTAGAAGAATATTAAAGAAAATTAGTAAAATTTCTACCTGCCCAGTCTCCTTCGCCTCTCCGGGCACAGAAGCAACTCCCTTCCTGAGCCTCCTCGCTCTCCAAGTTCACTTCTCCATGTCACGTACCTGTTGAAGTCTGTGGTTCAGGATATGCAGATTGCTGTGCTAATCCTCCCATCAGTTTCCTGGGTGGGTAGGATGGTTTAGTGTTGGTCTGGCTGTATTTCATGCACACGAGACACTTAAGAAACTTCCATGCTGTCTGCCATCTTGGCTCCTCCCCAAAGAGGTGAGATCTATAGCACCAGTTCTCCGACATGATATATCCCACAGGACAGTTGTGGTCGATGACAAAGCGGAAAAGGACATGGACCAAAGAGGGAGGCCACCCTGGAGGGGGAGGCAGAGAACTGGCTCCAGACCCGGGAAGGGGAGGAGGGGCTCAAATGCTGGAGCCACGCCGACTTCCCTTCCTGCTGAATGTTCCTGAACAGCAACCAACTGTCTGGGTCTGGTCTGGAGATCCTTCACCCCAAGGACCCACGGTCAAAAAGTTCACTGCCCTGCCTCTGCCCCACCTCCACCACAGCCACAGCCATAGCCACTGCAGTGTGCGGAGGCCCACGGGGCCATGGGCGTGCTTCCCACATGCTGGTGGGCTCCAGAAGGAGGCAGCAGGCATTTAAAAACCTTGGGCCTCGACGCTCCACCTGATGGGCTAGACTATCTGGAGCCTCATGCCTCAAGTTCCCACTCCTTGTGCTCTATGGCCCTCCTAGCCTGAGGATGGGCTAGGGCCCCAAAGCAAATGAGTCATATTCCAGAAAACGCTGAGATTCCTGAGAATACCGGGCCTCCATTCTGCTGGAAGGGGGCGTTCGAGAGTCCAGGAATCGTGGCCACACCCCTGTCTTAGTCCCAGACAATTTCACCCATTCATACACATGCACACGCACAGACAAAGGCACCACACGCACACTCCCCCTCTGTGGCTATCTCTAGTTGTGACTTACTCTCCTTCCTCTGCCTCCTTCCATGTCCCTCTGGTCTCTGTCTTTCTCTGAGTCCCTGTGATCATTTTCTGTAGGGAACGCTTTCTCCCTCCCCCACCTCCATCTCTCTTTCTCTGTCTCTGTCTTGTCCCTGGACAGTCTCATTGCATCTGGGTTTCCGTGTGCTGTGCATGTCCATATGGACATAGTAGGCTGCTGATGGCACAGGGCTGCAAGGGAACACACAAAGGAACGCGTAAGTAACAGGGGTCAGAGCACATCCAGACCTCCTAAGCTGTGACTACCTCCAGGCAGCCACCACAAGCTGGGTATACATGTGAACTGTGAAAGGTCAGTCCCTTGGCCCTTGCCCTGTAGGTTGCAGCCAGCTGGGAGGTACTGAAACCCAAAGGACTCCCCAGTCTTTAGAGGGTGTGAAGAAAGGGCAGGGGCAGAGGAGTCTGGGAACCTAGTCGTGACTGGTGTTTCTCCACATGCCATGTTCCAGTGCCATTGGTACTGGAAGGTTGGTATCAGTTGTGGCTCCCTTTCCTCGGCATCTCAACGCAAGCTCCCGTGACCCAATGGAAGTCCTGAATCTGCCCTAGTTTTCAGCCAGGTTTGGGCCCCAGGACAAATGCGTGTGGGGTGTGAGGAGGGAAAGCAAGTGTGGGTCGTGGGGAGGAGCTAGCCTCGTGAGTGGGATGTGGCAGAGGGCATGCGTGAGTGCAGAGGTCCAGTAGAGTGTCTGTGAGTGTATTGTGGCTGGCGCCTGTGAGTACTTTTGCCTGAGACCTAGCGTTTGTGCTGGCAGCGTGTGCGTGTCTGTGTCCACGTGCCGCGTGGCCGTGCATCTTTGTGCCTGAGTGAGTGTGTGTAGGCCGTTGGCAAGTGAAGGAAAGAGACTGGGGGCTTTCCTGACTTGGTGGGTAAGGGGGAGGCTCAAGTGCCCAAGTCCAGCGAGTGTAATCCCTTCGCTCCTGGGATCGACACGGAGCTACCTGATCACCTTTCATGACGGGAGGAAAGCCTGGACTTTGCCTGGGTCCGCTCGTCTTGTGTTGCCTTGGCCAGGGGCAAGTTGGGGTTGGGCCTTCCATGGCCCAGCGGAGGAGGAACAACGTTCCCTGCAAGGAAGCGGGGATTAGTGGAGGGAGGCAGCAGATAGCATGAGTAAATCTGGACCTGCTCCTGGACCGGCCTAGGGGGATCATCGCAAGGTCTTGTGGTCCCAGACAGGGTATGGGTCTCGGTGAACGTCCTCCTGGATGACCCTGCAGAGACAGGCCTGGCTGGTTCTAGGGCCCCTTGCGAAGTTGGGGCCCGGCCCCTGGGCCCCAATATTGTGGTAGGTGTTGTTCAAACTGAAAGGCATTGCCTGCTTCTCCCAGGCAGTCCCTGCAACTGGGACCCAAATTTGCTCCCACGTTCCTGCCAAGGGGTCTCCCAGCAATGCATGGGAGTTTGACAGGACCCATTTCTCTGGAGGGAGTGAGTTGCATAGGTCAGGTGCACCAGGCTCTGGGCCTGATTTCCTGTCTTGCCCACCCCCTACATCCTCTGCTGAGGGCAGCTTGAGGGCTCACCACTGGACCTGTTCCTCTCCCTTTCTGGGTAAATGTTTGCCTCTCTGTCTGTCACAGTGGCCACCCCCTCGCATCCCCCTACAACCTGTTCAGCCTCTACCCATCCACCTGCGTTTCTATGCATTGCTCTCACCTGAAGCTGTGGTGTGCTGCCTCATATATCACAGCCACCCTGGAGCATTTCTGTACCCCGTACGTATCCTGACGTGGTCCAGCGAGTCTGTAGGTACCTCTTCTGTGTCACAGAAGCAACATGTTGGCCAGAGTTCCCGGCACACCAATTTGGCAATCCTAGAATCCCCGGCCTGCCTGGCAGCCTCCTGGCCCCATAAAGAGAGAGGGGAACAGTGCATTCCACCAAAGGGAAAAGGCAATGCATGAGTGTGTTGACTGGCCAGGCAATGCATCTCGAGCCTCCAATCCTGCAGTGTCTCTGTGTGGTGTGTGTGTGTAGCTGCTGCTGTCTGAAGGAGACAGGCAGGGAGTCCACATCACCACTGCCCTGACAGGGAGGGAGACCACATCACTGCCCTCACTTCACACCTTCTGCAGCTTATTGGTTCCCCAAACTGGTAACGTGGCTTCGTGTAGACCCTGGGGCGTGTCCTCACTTGCGTCCCAAAGCTACATCCCCCAACCCCCTGATACCTTTCGGAGGCCCTTGAAATCATGCTGTCTGTGGCACAGGGGGACAGTGTTTTGAGTCAGCGCCCACGCTCATGGCAGCCTGCTGCCTAAGTGAGTGGTTAAAGGAAATGGGACCAGGATGAACAGACATACGGCCAACGAAGGCCTGGGGAGGGTCCCTGTGAGAAGATGGCCAAGCACTGTGGGAGGAAGGGGACCGCTGTCTGTGAGACAGACACAAGCTCCAGGAGTCCCAGGGCCCATGGTCACGGGTCTTTCCTGTGCACTGCCACACACGGGAGGAATGGGCAGCCGATCATGAAGGGGGCGGTGTGTGCTTGCCAGTGTGTCACTTTCCAGGCAACAGGGACAAACGGCAAGAGCTTCGCGCATGCTATGTAGCCTCCCCTAGTGTGGCGTCCTCCCCACGTCACACACCTCTTGTCACCGACCTTCCCTAGCCAGTGCACTGCTAGACTGCTGTCATGACAAACATGTCTCCTTGGAGCAAGGATGGATGTAGAGAGTATGCAAAGGAGGCTGAGCAGATGGAAAACCAGGGGGCACAGACAGCAGGCGCACAGCTGGAATGCGTCTCCCGGACAGCCAAGGTGATCCACTCCGTGGAGTTGTCGGACTAGGGGTACAATGAACAAAGGTGGCGGTGTAAATGGGAAAAGCGTGGAGGTTTCCCTTTACCCGTGTGTGTAGATAGCCGCGTGCCCAGCGCACCGTGGAATTCAAAGGTCACTTTTGCATGCCCAGAAGCCAAACAGGACACTCAGAGGTCACGGAGGGCCGGCTGCAAGCCCCAGGGAGGAGTTGCATTGCATGGGGCCCAGAGCCTTCCTGCCTAGGCAACAGATGCGCCCCAGTTTCCAGGTGACCTAGGGGCGGGATGGCGAAGCCACGCACACCACCCTCCCTATGATTGGTCCTGAAGGCAGTGAAGCAGCCTGGGCGTGGCTTGGAGCTCCCTCAGCCTCAAAGCTGAAGGCGCACCTCTCACCACAAAGTCCTCCTATGCGGCAGCAGCATAGCGATAGCTACGGGGAGGCATCCTGGGTACAGCAGCATGCACATGCGCCCGCTCGAACTTTGGGCTCTGTGAGGAAGGGGGAGCGAGTTGCCAGCCATTGCCCTCAGGTCTCCACTGACTGGCTCTGGGGAGGGGACCGTGCTCTCACCTCCCGCTTCGTCGTCGGTAGCAGCCACAGTTCCTGTCTCGGGCCGGGCCGTATGATGCGCGACTCGTGTTTCTGAAACATTGGGGATGCCCGGAGGCCCCATGCCGCCTTCGACCGGGAAGGGGGCGGTCGAGAGACGAGGGCCCGTGGGGACAGTGTGTCTCCGGCAGGGCCGGAGGTGCCACAGGCCAAAGGCTTGCAGGCCACCAGCGAACAGCCTGGGCAGGAAGGCCAGGCCCGACCCGAGGGGCAGGTGGGCAGCCCCAGCGAGTTATCACTGCCTCTGGAGCATGGCATAGTGGTGGTGGAGGTGCTGTGGGGTCTGGTGGAGAAGGAAGTTGAGGTGGTGGCCGCAGAAGAGGACGCGCCTGGGGAAGAGGGGCATGACCAGATGAAGAAGGGGGAGGAGGAAGAGGAGCAGGAGCCGGGGAAGGTGAAGGTCCAGGTTCACGAGGAGGAGGACGTGAAGGACGAGGGGGAGCAGCAGGAACAGAAGAGCAGAAGGAGGAGGAGGAGGAGGAAGAGGGGAGAGGCAGCAGGAGTAAAAGATTAGAAGGAGGAGAAGCAGAAGCCCAAGCAGAAGGAGGAAGAGCGGAAGGAGGAGGAGTTGGCGGAAATGAAAGGGGGGAGCAGGAGCACCAGGGTATACAAGCGGCAGCGACGGCGGCGGCGGGGGCGGCAGTGGCATGGGAAGAGGACCAGGAGGAGGAGCGGGAAGAGGAAGGGAAGGCGTGGGAGCCATTAGAGGGAGAGCAGAATTGCAAACCGAGGAGGAAGAGGAGCAGGAGAAGGAAGCGCTGGAGGAGCAGCAGCAGGGCCAGGAGGAGGTGGAAGGAAAGGAGGACAAGGAGGAGCGGGAGGAGGTGGAACAGAAGCCAAGTGAGAAGGAAGGTCGATGGGTGGAAGAATCCCAGCATCTGCAGGTGAAGCAGGATAAGAAGGAGAAGTTCGAGACAGGCCTCCGTCCTTGCCCTTCCCCACTGGAAGCTCTGGAGGCCCTTCAGATAGAGCTACAGTCCGTGAATAAACAAGCCAGCCAGGTGCACGCTCGACTCAAACTCAGGATGGGGCAGAGCCGGCGGCATCATCTGGAACAGAGAAGTGCCCTTATCCAGCGCATCCGTGGTTTCTGGGCCAAACTGTGTCCTTCCTTCTGCTGGTGGAGGGTCCAGAGGGGGCTGAGCTTGCACAAGAGGAAGGAAAGGGAGGTGACATTTAGAGGAACCCAGGACAGGGACTGGAGCTAAGCCACGCTCCAGTGGCCAGGAAGGTGCAAACATGATCCCATCCAGCGGTCCTGGCTCTGCAATGAGTGTGGGAGGAGGGCAGTGCTGGGGTGGTGGAGGCACGTGTGCTTTACCTCGCACCTGACACGGAAACAGCGCTGAGAGAGTGCAGAGTGGCGGTGGAGGTCCAGGCCAGGACAGGGCAATGACCGAGGGCTTCTTCCCATGCAAAGCCACGTGGGGGCACGTTTCTGGGTCCCGCTAAGCATCTTGCTGCGGGGAAAGCGATGCGAATGACCACTGGTCGGCGCGAGACTGGATGTGTGCTGTGTGGCTGTGTGGAAGTAAGCGTCCTCAGTGTCCTCATGAGCACACAAGGCTAGGCGTGGATGCAGGCGTCTGGGCATGCACAGCCTCCTGTGCGTGTCTAGCAGAGCCCTGTGGAATCCTGAGACCCCGTGGGCCTGGATGCAGCCTGTGGGGAGGGCGTGAGGCCCTGGGGGAGGACCCCAGTCCCTGGGGGAGGACGCCAGGATGCGGTCCACACTGGTTCTCTGGGTCGAGATCTCTCATGCCCAGCACCTGAAGGCTCTTTGACCTGCAGCAGTTTGTGAACCACCCTCAGATGTCAGCCCTGATTAGTAAGCACGATGAAATATGCTTGGCCACATGACCAATTTGAAGGTCGGCCTGGGAGTGGGAGGCGGTGTGGGTGGGTGGCTGTGTGGGCGGGGGAGGTGGTGGGGAGAAGTGGTGTGTTCCTTCCTCAGGGGAGGGCGGGTCTCCTGGAACAAGATTTCACATTTCTGCCCTACATTCCTACCACGGCAGGTGGAGCAACACCAGTTTCCCAGGGAATGCCGGAAGATCCTGCTGTTTTTTGGCAAGAACTCCTACTTCCAGAATGAAGTCGTTATGAAGGAGTAGGTCCTTGGCCTTGCTGGTAAGTGTCCACTGAATGCATGGGCGGCAGTGGGTGGAGGGTTGAATGTGATTAGTTCTCTGGCGGCTTCTCACATACTCGTCTTCCTGCAGGGTATAGGGCATCTCATTCCAGTCCCATCCAGTGGTACCCAAGGTACAGACAGGAGGCCTACAGACGCAGGCATGACAACAGCAGCCTCAACTTCTTCAACTGGTTCTCTGACCACAGCTTTGCCGGCTCTAGCAGGATTGCTGAGGTGGGGCCCTGTAACAAGGAAGGGAGGTGATTTTCATGGGTTCCCCCACTGCGTGGGACAGCTACCTGAGGCCTGACCTATCTCCCCTACCAGATAATCATAAAGGATCTTTGGCGCAATGCCCTGCTGTATTTCAAGATGAAGGAGGCCCCAGGAGAGAGAACTGAGAGGGAAAGAGGTGAGCAGCCAAGGGTGTGGGCACTGAAATGTGTGCCGTGGGGCCCATGGCACAATTCTCTTCTGCATGGAGGCACCGAGACTCACAGTGGCACAGGAGGTGACACCAGGTCAAAAGGGCATCGGCCTGAGACAGGGCGTCTTAAGAAGTAACGTGTCAAAGAGGCTTTGCCCCTTTGGGGAGGCTGAAGGTGGGCAGTGGGCTAGACAACAAGAATGAGCAAAGCGGGACATCCAAAGCTGCCTCATCAGATAGCACGATGACAACTGTCATTCCACGACCATGAATCCCACCCTCAGGCGTCCTACCACCATCCCACATGTTGTCTGGCTTCTGGAGCCACTTGTCAGCTTTGACACAGCTTATCACACCCTCCCATTCTACTTTCCGTTTGGAAACATTCAAGCAATGTTAAACAGGGCCAAGATAAGACTCTCACCTGTCCTGTGTGTGTGTGTGGGGGGGGGGGTTGGTGTGTATGTATGTGGGTGTGGTTGTGTCTGTGTGTCTCTGTCTGTGTGTACCCTTATATCCCAGGGATATGCAAGATCTTGAGAAAACTATAAGGAGCATCACACTTCATGGACCCCAGTGGAAAGCCTTCCGACGCTCACCGATGGTCCACAAGATTCTCCTGCCCACGAAATAAAGACAAGGCTGGTGGTGACACGTGGCACAGGGTGGGGTCCAATACATTCGAAGAAATATAGAATGGGAGATAAACAGCATGAAGTGTTTGTGTGTGTTTTCGGCTCAGGTACGCTCTGGGGCATGTCCATGTATACATGTGGCTGTCCAGAGGTGTAAGTGTTCTGTGCCTGCACATTGGAGTTCCAAGAAAGGGCAGGACGTAGGACATTGTCCTTAGGGGTGGGTCACACATTGGGATTGCATGTGAGGTCAGTTAGATTGAACCAATGGAGAGTTGAGTGAGGGAGGACAGGGCACAAACCTGATCGAAAGGCCAGCGCCCAGGTTCATATCTTTCCTGTGAAAATGAGGAAATTCAAGGAAATGCAGAGGCCAGCACAGGCCAGGGATGTCCAATACTCAGGGTTTGGGGATGTCCATGATGGTGCCCCCAGAATCACGCATGGTGACATCCTCAGTAATATTGACTGAACCGCCACACAGAGAGGAATTCTCCATGGTGTCTGCATGGTTCAGCAAACATGAATCAGACTCCCAGGTAGGAGGTAATGGACAAATGAGGGAACAGAACACACAGGAGGCACACAGAAACAAGACACACGCTGTCAGGGGGAAGTCTCTCCCAGCCAGGAATATGCCACATGGCAAAAGAGTAAGTGGAAAACATTGCTAGACCACCTTTCACACTTTACGCCTGCATCTCAATGTGCAAGCCATGACGTCTCAGCCCCTAGGGTACAAAGGGTTTGAAAACAGAAGGATGGAAAATAGATGTGTGACTTAATGGTCACAGCAAGGCAGCTGCATTTGGAGACATTAACTGGCTGGCAGTGAGTGCATGGCCAATCCTCTGACGAAGGTCCTATGGGCACGGAAGGATTTCTGGCTCCGGGAACATATAAGAGAACACGCAGAAGCCCCTCCAACTGACAACAGGACAGCAATAGGATCTGTCAGTGGAATAAAGGGGTTGAATTCAGAAGGAAACACACTCAAGTGCAGAAGCATACACCAAAGAGAAGACAGGCCAGCAGAGCCGCAGATGACACAACACGCAGGTGTGCAGAGACGAAGGCGGTTACACGGGTACAGCTGTGCTCACTTAGGCCAGGCAAGGAGGCATCACCAGAGAGGCGTTGGCACAGGCAAAGCCAGGAAAAGACACAGACACTCCAGGGCTCACTCAGGGAGACAGAGGAGCAGAGGCAATGCAAGACATTTCCTGTACACAGAGAACAACAGGACGATCCCGACAGGCCAATGAGAGACACGTGTGGTTCAGACATGGAAGTCAGAAGGCTCCTGAATTGTCGAGGGTGTCCCCTGTCGAGTGACAGCACTCTGGAGCCCACACACGCTGGTGTTGTGGTGGAAGAGGCCGCTAGGCAGCACATACAGTTGTGCAGGGGGTTTAGCAGCTCCTGGAACCTGGGGCTCTCCAGAGAGTGCTGCGGCTACGGGAGGACACCGGGGGCTGCGGGATGTGCAGCCTGAGGGCTGTAATCCCTCGGACACAGAACACCCAGGCCTCTGACCATGGTCCCAATACACAAGTGTCCACACTTGAGGGTTTGGCTCTGGTGGCCATGAGGACATCCCACACCACACCTTGTCTGTACCTTCTCTTTGGGACAGGCCTGGTGGAAAAGTCACCCTGGCCCCTCAGCAGGTATTGGCGGGAGATATTAACATGTGGGGGACCCTGTGTTCCGCTGTCCCATAAAGTGTTCCTGCTCGGCAAGACCTATCATGTAACGTCCTGCTTGTGCAGTAAGATGCCCCAAAGGACCCAGCCTCATGACCACTGAGGCCGTATTCCCACTGCAGAGTCATGGGCCATACTTTGGATGTTCACACCCAAACACACGGACCAGCACAGGGAGCTTTCCCAGGGTACCCCAACGTTTACACATCAAGCAGCTGAGAAGACGTGCTTCTCCAGCCAGTGTGCAGACAGCAGCGAGAAAAAGACCTGTCATCCCTTCTAGAGAGTGTGACAGCCTCCGCCCGGGAAGAGGTAAGGCTTGGGCGTACAGATCTCCAACTCCACAGCGTGCTGACATCCCGCTGACCATGTTGTCTGCATATTGGTAGGGCCAAGAAGCCTCCATGCATTGGGACTGCCAACGCCTTCTCTGGAATAGAGCCACTGCAGGGAAGGCTCTTGTAGTACAGAGCTGTGCAGTGGGGATCCTGGGGGGCTTGGGCAGCTTGGGAGACAGGAAGATTAGTGTGGGGATGTCAGTCTCAGGCATGCTGTGCTGGGGGCCGTGTAACTTGGGGATAGAGAAGAGCCTGTGATGGACAGGGCTGAACTCTATCTATTGCATTGCTAGCACGGTGGAGCTTTTGCACCATCCCTAGCACAGACATCTCTAGCAAGCAGCCATCTGCTGTGTAAGGAGTACCCCAGCACTCACCTCTTCCCAGGTGAGGCTCGTCCCAGTCCTTTCTAACATCCAGGCCTGCCCAGGACCTCTGCACAGAATGCTAAGGCTGCACAAGTCCATCGTTCCCTATGTGGCTGAGGCAGCCTTTGTCCAGGCACTCGGGCCAAGGAACGCAGGCTGCCTGGGACGAGGCGACTTCTCTGAGTGCCTGCTGGTGTTTGCACTTGGGATTCTTCTCAAGTTTCACGTGGCGTGTTGGACACATGACATAAGCCTGTGGCCCTAGAGGGATAGCAGCACCCGACTCATCAGGGCTGATGATGAGAGGGCAGCGGGAACACGGGAGAGGATGGCGTGTCCGTGGCCTTTAAGAGCCCCACCTCCCCGCAACCCTCCACTCTGTTGGCTTGCAATCTGGGCCACCCATTCGTAACCGGAGGTCATTTCAGAAACAGCGAAGTTCACACAAGGACATCAGTACTAGGACTAGGGGTGTTTGCTATGTTTCAGATATTGTTCTAAACTCTTTATGTGATCATTATATTCATCTCTTGGTCTTACATATATGAGAACGAAAGCACAAAAGCATTAAAAAAATCTGTGCCGATGATCATACACCTAGTAGTGGTGAGACAGGATGTCAACTTGGGTGAGTTGGCACTAGAGGACACTATTTCATGCCACCTCTCAGTTCCATCACATGCCACCTGTGTTGACCTTGGGAGCAGACAAGTTCCTTAACCTCGGAACTTCTTCAATTTGCTGATGAGTAAAAGGAGGTTAATAGTAACCCCTCCCTCATAGGGCCCTAAGGAGAATGACAGGAAGTACTTGTGAAATGTTCAGAACCTCACCTGGTATGAGTAAGAACTAAGTAAGTGTTGGCAAGAAACATCTCAGCCAGGCTAGCTGGTCCCCAAGTCTTACTCATTTGCTCCAGTGTTAGAGTTATGGGGTTATGCTAGTTTTTCAAAGAAATGACTTGCATCGCTTTCATTCTCTTGCTGCTTTTTCTTAAACCAGTTGTAGTCATATACATTGTCTCCAAAACATTCATTGTCTGTTTTATTGATATCTGTACATAGGATTTTTTTAATAACCAAAAGCTCCTTAATGTTACCATGTTTTACTTTAATAATTTGGTTTCCTTGAATTTTCTGTTTACAAGAAAAAAAGTTTAATTTTACTTACTTGGTAACTTGGTTAACTTTTAAATTTCTTGGTTAAATACAAAAGTTTTTAAACATCTAACACTTTCAAGTTGCCCTTGTACAGCTTTGATCATATCTGACAATTACTTTTTGGTGCTATTCCTAATCAACCTGCTTTTTGGGTGTTATCCCAATCACATTGTTCGGTGAGCTCCTTTCTGGGTCACATTTGTTCCCTCTCCAATTGCTCTCTCAGGCTACTCTCACCTCAGGGCTTCTCTTCTAAGCCTGAAATTCTCTTGACTCTGTTTATCTCCTTGCAACAAGTGTCAATTATACATAACTGCGATGAAGGAAGGGAGATCAGATTTTTCATGAGTCTTCCTGATGATATTACATGATCCAGGCTCACAAGGCAACAATTTACCATTCTCCCATTCAAACAAGAAATAATTAGAAATATGGTCAGAGAATTGGCGCCATTTGCCATAACAGAAGTAAAAGGAGAAGGAGGTGGAAGGCAGGAAGGCAGGAAGGCAGGAAGGCAGGAAGGAAGGCAGGAAGGAAGGCAGGAAGGAAGGAAGGAAGGAAGGAAGGAAGGAAGGAAGGAAGGAAGGAAGGAAGGAAGGAAGGAAGGAAGGAAGGAAGGAAGGAAGGAAGGAAGGAAGGAAGGAAGGAGGGAACTTAACAATAAACATGAAAGAAGTATATAAATAAGCCTTTCAGAAAACTTTAAACACATCTGAGAGATATTAAAAAAAAAAAGCTTAAATATAAACATTCCCTGTGTAGGAATAGGAAAAGTTATTATTGTAAGAATGCCTACTATCTCTAAATTACTATGGAAATTTGTTGCAAGCCCAATAAAATATGGATTTTTTAAATCAGATCAGCTGGTTCTAAGATTTTTGTATAAATATCAAAATTCAAGCTGATCCAGAAAAATTTTTCTGAAAAGGAAGCATATGAATTAGGCGAGTTCTACCAGATAGTAAATTATGTTATAAAGCAAATGTGGCCCAGCTGAATGAATTAATCATCATAGAGAATTCAGAACTAGGTTCAAAGCATATGCAAATTTAGTATATAACTAAGTGAACCTTTCAAAGCAAATGCATTGTTCGAATAATAGTAACAGTGATACTATTCATGATGTTTCAATACTTTTCTTATAAATGTCTTAATTTGCATTATGTCATATTGTTATATGCTATAATATTGTTACCTATCTTATATGTTTTCTTATAAAAATGCATGTATAAAATCCTAGGAGAAAACAAGAAAGTTATTTTTCTATTCTCTATTGGGAAATGCCTTCTTAATATTTACTGAGCATTTATTGCTAAGAAATTTTAAGCACTTACGTATTTATTTATTGAATTATTGAATTCCCACACTGTGATAATGCCCGTTTCACAAAAGAGAAAGCAAAGAACAAAAAAGGTAAGGGGACTTTATTTGTTTCCCTATAGCTCAAGATGGAAGTACATAGTCAGATAGTTTTACTCTAGAGCGTGTGTTCTCAAACGTGATGATAACAACTGACAAACACTAGAGACAGCTGAGTCAATGGTGGAGCCCAGTGGAAGGCCATGCGCTCAATCCCTCCTTGGCCTTAAAAGGTAGGCAGTATCTGTCTGCACTTGTCCACAGGTGGGTCATTGTTAGCATAGGCATAAAATGTCTTGGCATCATTACTTAACCTGTGAACAAGTGGCAGTATGGCCCTGGTTGCAGAGAAAGAAATTTTGCCTACCACCAGGGAGCGATGTGTGAGAGGCAGTCTTATAAACTGGGAAATTAGTTATGCTGCACCTGACAGCACCTTAACCTGGAAATACAAAATTTCATTATAAACAACCTATGCGTTTCCCCCTAAGAGTAAAACAAACAAACAAACAAACAAACAAACAAACAAAACAACAACAACACAAAAGCCCAGGAGGCAAGCTTACCCTATACCTGCAAGGAGGATGGCTTCCCACATGCTTTGTTTACGAAGTATCTTTTATGTGGATCAAAGGAATCTATAACTTTCTTAGGTAAGATTTATGTGTCAAAGCATTCATTTTTGCCAACGCTCCAACACAGTCATCTGCAGAATCACTTTAAATCTTATCTCACTGCCTCCCCCAGTTTTATTACAAATGGAGAAGATATGTTTTTATGTAAGTCAATCTATGAAGTCCTAGGAGAAAACATGGGGGAATTATTCTTATAATCCAGAATGACAATGATCTTTCTAAAATAGGGATGGACGTCAAGCTCAGATGTAACGATAGTAGAGAAGGATCATTTTTATTATATTGAACATATATATTTTTTTAATTTTGTAAAGAAAAAACAAAGCCAAAAAAAATAAAAAAGGAAAAGAAAAAATAAAGTGAGGTGCCTGGGTGGCTTGGTAGGTTAAACGTCCAAAATCGACTCAGGTCACGATCTTATGGTTTGTGGGTTTGAGCCCTGCATCTAGCTCTTTGCTGAAAGCTCAGAGTCGGGAGTGTGTTTCAGATTCTGTGTCTCCCTCTCTGTCTTCTCCTTCCCTGCTCTCACTCTCTCTCTCTCTCTCTCTCTCTCTCTCTCTCTCTCTCTCTCTCTCTCACAAAGTAAATAAACATTAAGTTAAAAAAATAAAAATCAAAATAAAATGAAGGCAAATGAAATTTAGTGGAAATATTTGCACCACCAATAGAAACACAGAAGAAAAATTCCCATAATGCTTGTATTGCTTTTTTTTAAGCCACACTGTAAAACAAAACAAAAATCCAAAAGAAGGAATAGAGGAAAGAAAAAGGAAGTTCACCAGAAAACAAGCATAAATGACTTTTAAAAACTGTAAAGACGTACCACCACATTTTTAGAAAGCAATTGCAAATAAAAATGAAATACTACTACTCTTGTATTGGACAAAAACATTGGTAATGCACACTATAGATAAGGGAAGAGGAAAGAGGCATTTCAGAAATGTAATTGGCGAACTGGTACCTCTTCTTTGGAAGACAGTTTAACATGATAATGGTAAAAATAACAGTAATAACATTTATTGAGTATTTGGCATGTTGGACAGACACTGATCTATTTCACATAATTTAATTTAATTATTCCTCATAACAACCAAATGAAGTGCTTTATATTACTATCCCTCTGAGAAATCAGAGGCACAAGAAGATTAAGACATGTGCTGTGAATGGAGTAGCTGAAATCAAACTCAGTAATAAAAATTCACTTTAAAATACCAACTTGACAATATCCATAAAAACTCAACATATTTATACCTGTTATCTGTATACCTTCTTGAGGGTTAGGTTTTTCCCTACGACACAGAAGAAGGAAGAACTATGGTTTTAACAGAGTAAAAGTGGATTTCTCTCCCAAATCAATGAACTTTGGAGGTATACAGCTCAAGTCTGATTGGGCAGCTGCATTCTATGAAGTGCATAGAAATATGGTTCCTACCAGCTCTTGCTGGAAGAATCTCAGTTCACTTTCCATCCAAATGGTTTGCCTAGAGTTCAGGATCCAAGGCAGCATGTGAATGACATCAAAGAAAAAATAAAGGACACAAGGCACACAGCTGTCTCAACTTTCTCAGAAGGTGCCACTTGACACTTCCTCTTATATTGCTTTGGCTGCAAGGGAAGCTGGGGTATGTAGTCCTAATTCTGAGTGCCCGTAGGCACAGCTCAGCGCTGGTAATAACCTGCAAGGGAAGGAGGTGGAGGAATGGATGTGGAAGAGGTTCTTTCTGTCCTACTGATACCACAATTCCAGTTCTAGGAAATTTCCCAAGATTTTTACATTACAAATCTTCCTTGATTTAGGATGGACTCACCTCTAGATAAAACCAGTGTGAGTGGAAATTAATCTAAGCCAAAAGTTCATGTAACACACGTAATGTGCTGAATATCATAGTTTAGTCTAGCCTGTATTATGTGTGTTCAGAATAGTTGCATGAGCTGAAATTATGAGACATCATCTAACACACAGCCTATGTTACATTAAAGTTTAACTGTCTCATGTATTTCAGTGAATACTGTGATGAAAGCATAAACACAACGGTTGTGTGAGTACAGAATGGCTGTAAGCATATAGATTGTTCACCACCATGATCATGTGGTGTACTGGGAGCTGTGGCTGGCTGCTCTGCCAGGCATCACAGGAAAGGGTCGTATCGTCTCTCATTAGCACTGGGAGAGGTCAAAAACTTAAATTTGAAGTACAATTTATCTTTGAAAACGTTTAATGTTTATTCAAGTTTTGGAGAGAAAGAGAGACAGAAAGAGTGTGAGCAGGGGAGGGGCAGAGAAAGAGAGAGACACACACAGAATCTCAAGTCAGCCCCAGGATGCAAGTTGTCAGCATAGCCTGAGGCAGGCTTGAACTCACGAACCGTGAGATCTTGACATGAACTAAAGTCAGATGCTTACACCACTGAGCCAGCCAGGTGCTCTTCAAAGGACAATTTGTAAACAATGCTATCATTTTCACACCATTGTAAGGTCCAATAACTATAAGTCAAACAATATTAAGCCAGGGACTGCTATTCCTCCATTCATGCTTGCAGATATATTTTTGATCATCCTATGCCTGCCAGTAAGCTCACGTCTATGGACTGCATCGTTGAGGCTTTCTTGTCGTCTGGCTTCCATCCATAGTTGGCAGGTATACTAATAGGTAGCCAGAGAGCAAAAGAAAAGCAGTCATTATATGTACTCTGAACTCTGGAATTTTGGCAGTGGCTTATTCCTCAGTCTATGGCCACATCTCCTGTTAGGTGGCTACTCTCCCAGCTGTGGGCTCATTGGCTTCTAGTAACACTTGTCCTTTCCTTGTCCCTTGGTGCCTGGAGAGGTGAAGTCTTCTCTTGCTAGTCCCCAAGGACTCAACCACTTAGTTTGGAGGCCGTTTATCTCACCAGCACCTGTGTTCATAGTTCCTCCTTTAAACTCTTTCCAGGTAAGGTTTTCAAGGCACCACCCACACTCTGCTGGACTCTGGCAGGCAAACATATGTACACGGACTTTCACTGCAGCATTGCTTTCTATAGTCGTAGACTACAAACAAATTAAATACACATAAACAGGGGACAGATTAAATACCTCTAATGCAGCCAGGGTAGGAAATACCATGAAGTCTATTTAAAAAATAATGTCCCATTGGACCAGACACTTTAATTTTTAATAGCGCAAATCTCATGTCATACTTTTTCACAATCACAAAAATCATGTATCTATAAAATGGAGAGCTGTAGATAATATCTTGGTACCAGCTTGGTACTCTATATCTATATCTATATCTATATCTATATCTATATCTATATCTATATCTATATCTATATCTATATCTATATCTATATCTATATCTATATCTATATCTATATCTATATCTATATCTATATCTATATCTATATCTATATCTATATCTATATCTATATCTATATCTATATCTATATCTATATCTATATCTATATATCTATATCCATATCCATATCCATATCCATATCCATATCCATATCCATGTCTATATCTATATCTATATCTATATCTATATCTATATCTATATCTATATCTATATCTATATCTATATCTATATCTATATCTATATCTATATCTATATCTATATCTATATCTATATCTATATCTATATCTATATCTATATCTATATCTATATCTATATCTATATCTATATCTATATCTATATCTATATCTATATCTATATCTATATCTCCATCTATATCTCCATCTCCATCTCCATCTCCATCTCCATCTCCATCTCCATCTCCAACTATCTATCTATCTATCTATCTATCTATCTATCTATCTATCTATCTATCTATCTATCTATCTATCTATATACTCTCTCAGCTTACAACTCTTAGAATATCGTAAATTCTCCCACGATTGGCTAAAGGACCCTACAGTTGAATTCAAATGCTCTAGTGTTACTCTGGGTTGAATTCATAGGGTCAAAAGTCTTTACTGAGCCCTTAGCCTTCAGACCCATTCCTTCCATTATTTGTCAATTGAGCTTCAATTTATTGAGTGGCTACTTTTTTCCAAACTGTAGAAGGTGCTAGAAATTAATGAATGGATAGTCCAGGTCCACAGAAATATTAAGTCCTATGTTGCAGACACGAAAGCGTAAGAGGTGTTGGGGCACCTGGGTGGCTCAGTTTGTTAAGGGGCCGACTTCAGCTTGGGCCGTTATCTCACAGCTTTTGAGTTCAACATCCATGTAGGACTCTGTGCTGACAGCTGAGAGCTGGAGGCTGCTTTGGTTTCTACACCTCCTTGTCTCTCTGCCTCTCACCCACTGATGCTCTGTCTCTCTCTCTTCCAAAAATAAAAATAAATAAATAAATAAATAAATAAATAAATAAATAAATAAATAAATAAATAAATAAATAAACATTAGGAAAAAAAATTAAGTGTAAGAGGTGTCAATTGAAGTGTGTATAGAGATTAGAGTCGGGGCATAGAAAGAGAGTGTTGGATCAGGATAAGTAACTAGAGCAACTTCCTAAGAGTATGAGTGAGAGTGGGTAGTAATAAAAGGTGAGTAGGGGTGCCCTAAGAAGACTCGTGAAAGGGACGTCATGTAACGCATTGGAAACAACGTAACTTGAAGCAGGAAAGCAGGACACTTGAAGTAATGTATGACCTTTGATAGAAGATTAAAATGGTGAGTTAAGCTGTCAGATGACATCATCACTGTCATCATCACTGTTGAAAGAATCAAAAGGGTAGGGGAAAGGGATGAATTAAGAGTGTCTACTACATCACCAGACACATTAAAGATACTCAACATCACTAATCAGAGAAACCTGAATCAAAACCACATTGACACATCAATTCACACCTGACACAATGCCTAGTATGAGCAAGACAAGCAATAACAAGTATTGGTGAGAAGGTAGGAGAAAAAGGAACACCAATGTACACTTGGTGCGAATGTAAATAGTTGCAGCCACTCTAGGGAACAGAATGAAGGTTCGTCAAGAAATTAACTCAGAAATACTACATCATCCAATAATTCCACTACTGTAGATCACTATCCAGCCTCTCCCTTAACCCTGAAGGAATTTTCTCTCTGCTGGAGCAATGTCTCCAACCTCTAGCACCTACACAGCATTTATCTTTGTTCCTCATTCTGGCACCTTGATTCTGCTTGCTGAGACATCTCTTAAATGGAGTCCCCATCTGATTCTTTTTTTTTCTTCATGGGGATCACTACATGTCCCAGAATGTTATGACATCAAAACGAATATGGCCTGTTTTTCATTCCTTCATGTGACCAATGGGACCAAGTCTACTGGACGTAGACTGAGTTTCACTCCAAATGATGATCGACTCAACATGCTACTTTGCCCAAGAAATATACTTTTATCTTAGAAGATCCTCACAAAAATAACAGTGTTACCCAACCCACCCAGCAGACTTGGCAAGTAAGGCAGCCTGCTAAGAACACATCAAAATGCAAACATGTTTTCTCGTGCTGCATCTTTTAGCAGGTAGGCAGGTAGTCCAAAGCCAAAGAAGTAAATTATTTTAAGTTAGGGAATGAAAGGAAGGTAAACTGCCATAAAGGTATTTTAAACTGTTGGGAAAAAGGAGAATATGAGTGTCATAAACTCACAATCACTCATACAGGACATCATACATATATTCCAGCAATTTTAAGAGAGAAATATGTGGTTCATATGGTAGAGAAAGCGCCACTATTGCCACTCTCTTTATGCTCTGACAATAACGTGGTCACCACGAAAGCTGCCTGACACCTACTAAAAAACCCAATTAATGACAGATGATAATGGAGCGCCCATGCAATACCATGGTAGACATGTGTGGGCAGAGGTTAGGAAGCCCAGAACATGGTCCCTGTCCTTAAGAAACCTGAAACGTAAGGGAAAGTGAAGTGAAACCAATAAGAGTTAAAACCTGTGTTAAAATAACTGGTTGACTTCTGGTCAGCATCAAGAATCAGACATGTTATTTCTGTGGAACTGTGAACATCACCTCTGTGTTAGAGAGTTCTCTTGAGTTTTACACTGTTGCGAAACACTGGCCTTTTCTGAGCCTAGGCAATTCCCAAACTTGTGCATTGTGACACAAGCCTGTCAGATCAGCGGGCTCCTTATATGCTGCTTCCTGCAGAATGAGCTGGCAGTTTTATCTGTCTTCCACACCACCTGGCTTAGCAAATTAGATCATATTAGGGCTATTGTCTCAGAGACAATAAGAGGCATCTGTAACTGAAAGAGACCATGATGATATCTTCTAAAGAGACTTTGAAGAGTAGAAAGGTCAACAAGACGAGTATAACTATCATCATTGTTTTTTTTTTAACCCGTCCTTCTCTTCCTCTCTTATACATGCTAACCTTTAGTAAAATATATAAAATCAACACATTTCTTTTATCTTGGCACAGAGTGTTGTGAGAAAGAGTAACTTACATTATGCAGCACATTTTTATGTACAAAATCCTTCTGCATATACGAACTCTTTTGGTCTCAAAGCAAACAGTATAGAAGTAAGAATTGTTGACACAATTTACAGAAGTTCATTGGGGGTTTCGGCTCCATTCATTCCACCACTACAGGTGAGGAAACAGTTACCTTTCCCACTCTCATGAGCAGGAGTTCCCCTCCTTATAGATCAGACAAGTCTTGTTCTAAATGTCACCACTCTTTCGAGGCTCTGCCTCTCCTACCTGCCAATTCTTTCTACTAATTCTCTCCATTCAATTCAATTCAATTCAATTCAATTCAATTCAATTCAATTCAATTCAATTCAATTCAATTCAGGACATTCGATTCAATTAACTCAATTCAATTCAACTCAATTCAACTCAATTCAATTGGCAATTAACAAAGGCTACCCATAGGTCAAACTGTATACTAGGAACTGCAATGACCAAACTGACCCCCTCAAGCAGTGGCCAAATTATCTAGGGAGACAGGGACGCAAATTATTACAACATGTCAAAAATTACAGTACAGGGCACTGCACATGGTACCACAAGAGTTCCAAGAAGGGACTAATTAACTCTGCCTGGTGGGATTAAGTAAGTAATGGTTGAGGCAATTTTGAAATATGAGTGATTATGGTAGAGAGGGCTTCTCAGGCAGATGCAACCTTACCTATGCCAAGGTAAAGAAGTGGGGAACCGAAGGAAGTTCCATCTACTTCCTGCACATAGGAACATCCTATGTAATTGGAGGAAAGCAGCACAAAAGTTATTTGATGGCCACTGACTAGAGTGAGGTCAGAAGGCTACTTCCTCACACCCCTAGACCTCTAGTTCACAACTTCCTTCTCCACAAACTTCCAACTGTTCCCAACCCTTCTTCACTCTGGTCTTATAACTTTGCCTATTACCGCACTGAGAAAACCAGGCCAGTGAAAAGAGAATTTGCAAAATCACCTATCGCATCTACCATTCCATCTACATCTATTTCCTTGTGCTCTGCTTTCACCAACATTCATATGAAGGATCTGTTCATTCCTCTCTGAGCCAATTATCTTTTGGACACTAGACCAAAGTCACTCTTGCCCTGTTAAGAACATTTCTATCAGCAATTCTCCCCCACTCTGCCATATCATCATTTCCAACAGCAATATGGAAATTAAAAAAATGCTTTTATTTCTCAAATTTTAGAAAGAAAAAGCAAAGCCCTCTCTTGACCCTGCTCCCTTCCCTTCCCACTGCTGCCTCACTTTTCTCCCTCATTTTGTCACAATGCTCCTTGAAAGAATTGCCTTACTCCCTGTCTACAGTCATTCACCTCCAATTCTCTGTTGAATCCACTCCCATTCGGCTTTTCCCCGGTGCTACTGAAATGGTTCTCATCACATGTCAATGGCATCCACTTTGCAAAACACAGTGATTATTTATATTTTAATAATTTTTCAAGTGTATGTATTCATTTTGAAAGAAAGGGAGAGTGAGCGGGGTAGGATATGAGACAGATGGAGGCATAGAGAGAATCCTAAGCAGACTCTACACTGTCAGCATGGAGCCCGACCTGGGGCTTGAACCCACAAACCATGAGATCATGACCTGAGGTGAAACCAAGCGTCTGACACTTAACCAAGTGACCCCCCCATGTGACCCTGATGATCATTTATTTGACCTCATCCTATTTGACTTGCCATCAGCACTTGACCAATTTGATACCTCCTTCCTTGAAACACATTCCTTACCAGGCTTCCTGGACTCGAGAGCCTCCTCATGTCCCACCTATTCCTTCAGTGGCCACTGTGTCTAGTTTCCTTCGCTAGGTTTTCCACATCTTGCAGTACTTTAAGAGTTAGAGACCCCAGAGCCCAGTCCTTGCATGTCTTCTCGCTCATCCATTCACACTCCCTAGCTGATCTCATGCGATCGCATGCTAAGTAATCCAGCCTACAGTCCACACTAAACTTCTTAGTTTAAACTCCAGATGCCTATATCTAACTACATTCACAAAAAGGCAGCTTGGATGTCTGATAAGCATCTCAAAATCACCATGTTAAAAGAGCAAGTCCTGATGTTTCCCGTAAAACCCATGATCTCTAACAGACAACTTAAAACTACTACCAACCTGTGGTCCAGCCCCAAAAAACAAATACAAAACAAAAACAAAACCAAACAAACAAACAAACAAAAAAAAACGAACTTGGTGTCATCTTTTATATCTGTTTTTCTCATACCTTATATTCAAACCACAAGCAATCCTATTATATCCACATTTATACTATACACATGATCATAATTTTCTTACTATATCCCCTTCTTCCATCCTTATTCAGGATGGAAGTTATTTCAGGATTACTACAGTAACCTCCTTATTTTGTTGCTATTGTTGCTTATATGCGTGCTTCCCACTCCATCCTGCTCCCCAGACAGTAGTCAGAGTGATTTGTTTAACATACAAATTAGGATCACCTGGGTGGCTCAGGTGGTTAGCCATCTGACTCTTGATTTGGCGCAGGTCATGATCCAGAAAGCATGACGTTATGGGGTCAGAACCTGCATTAGGATCTGTGCTAGGCATGAATTAGGCATGGAGCCTGTTTGAGATTCTCTCTCTCTCTCTGTCTCTCTGTCTCTGTCTCCCTCTAAACCCCTGTGAGCACTCTCATTAAGTTAAATTAAATAGATAGATAGATAGATAGATAGATAGATAGATAGATAGATAATTAATTAAATGAAACTAAAATGATATTGGTCAGACTACTCAACTGACTCTCCATCTCATCGAAAATAAAAGTCAAAGTCCTTATAATGACTTTCACATTCTTCATGATATGCACCCTACACATACCCTCTCTGACTAAATACCAAATGAGTAAATGAGTGAATGGTTGGTAGAGAAGAGGAACATAAGATTAGATTAACCTTATAGAATTAATCAGATGATGAGCAACGTTCTAACTAAGCCAAGAAGTGTCTTCAGGTTGATTTGAATACAATGGGTAGTCATCAACGACATTCGGGCACCATAACTATCTCCTGTTAACTGTTTCTAGGATCCAATTCATATGTCACCTTTTACATTAATCCTCACTCTTTACCAATCTCCCATTCCCACATGAAATCCATCCAAAGGAAACTTTGCTACTCCTTTAATGTGTCACATTTTCAAACTTCCGTGTCTTGCTCTCTCTCTCTCTCTCTCTCTCTCTCTCTCTCTTTTCCTGCCTGCAATGCCCTTCCTTACTCTGTTGATTTGAAATATGTCTTCTCTAGAAGACTCACTTCCAGTGACTCTCATTTGTGTAAAGCACTCCCTGGGTACCCTAGAGAATCATGTGTTTTCTTCTTTGCAATTCCTGGGTACATTTATCCACCTCTATTACAGATGTTGTCAGCTCCGTATAGTTAATTTGTTTACACAGTGGCAAATCCCTGGATAACAAGGTCCAGTATTAGGTCTAGGTAAGACCTCTATTCTGTGTATACAGTGGCTACAACCTAGTACGTGCTCAATGCATGCTTGATGAATGGAAATGAGGCAGGAGAATAGAATGAAAATTAGTAGGGTGAATATATAAGAGAAACCAGGAGAGTCAAATGTTATCAAAAACAAAAGAAGAGATAGTTTCAAGAGGTAAGGAGTGGTCCGTGTTTCACAGTTTGGTGTTTTGTTTTTCGTGAGTTTGAAATAAGTTACAGGTATCATTGCATTTAACAAGTAGGAGATATGTGGAAATAAAATAGTCAAATTTCAGTAGCATATGGCAGAAATTACCTTATATCCAAGCAGTGACTTAATATGAGGAATTGTGTGTTCAAACCATCAAGAGAAGTGTTAGTTAAGCGGGGTGTACACTGCACTCCCAGAATCCAAAGACAGCCCTGCAGAATTGTCTTGGCATAATAACCCCAGCAGACTCACTGCTCTGTCCAGGCAGACTCACTGGTGTTCTGGGCCTAGGGTATCACTAGGTAAGAGTCAAGTGTCAGTAGGTTGGGTTCTTATCTGGAGAAATCTACTTCTGAGATTATTTCGGTTTTGGACAATTAAGTTCCTTGCAGTTATACAACTGAGGTCTTCATTTTCAGATTGTGGGATGGCCAGCCAGAGAAAACTCTCTGCTTTGCATGGGTTTATGATGCATGGGTTCATGATGATTCTAGGTTGATCCAGAAAATCTCTCTATAATACAACACGACTATATAAATGGTCTCTCTTCATATTCCTGGGTTGTCAACTGTAAGGTATGGAATGTTGGGGGCTATTTTTTTTTTCTTTAGAATAATGTCTACCATATTCTGTTTAAAAAAAAAAAAAGCTGTAGAACCAATAGATAATATTTCACCTTCTGAATTAGTAAGATTCAACAGAGAAAAATTCTGTTTCTCATATATATATAATATATTATAATATATAATATATTTATATTTATATTTATATTTATATTTATATTTATATTTATATTTATATTTATATTTATATTTATATTTATTTGTATTTAATTTATAATATTTATATTTAATATAAATATATAATATATTATATAATATATATTATAATATGTAATATATTTATTTATATTTATATTTATTTATATTTAATTTATATTATTTATATTTAATATAAATAAAATTATATATTTATGAATGTTTTATTTATATTTATGTATTTATTTTTTATTTATTTATTTATTTATTTATTTATTATTTATTTATTTATTTATTTATTTATTTATTTATTTATTTATTTATTTATTATAAGAAATTGGCTCCCATAAAGGTGGACGCTGACAAGCCCCAAGATCTTCAGGATGTGTTGGCTCGATGGAAACCCACGAGATCTGATGGCATAGTTCTTGTCCAATGGCTGGCAGGCTTGAATATCAGGTAGATCTGCTCTTTCACTCTGAATCTGGGGAAGAGGCCAATGTCCCAGTTTAAAGGCATTCAGGCAGGCAAGAGTAATTCCCTAGTATCCCTGGGAGAATCATCCTTATTCTATTCAGGCCTTCTCACTGATTACATAAGGCCCACTTACATTAGGAAAATAATCTGTTTTACTCACTGTACAGACTCAAGTATTTCCCATCACAAAACACCAGAAAAACGTTTCACCAAGCATCTGGACCTCTGTGGCCCAGTAAAGTTGACACATAAAATTAGCCAACATATTTTCCAAATTTCATGCAAGCACATGAAGCGGATGCACCTAAGCCCTATCAAGAACCCAAGCTACAGAGGCACCAGGCAGCTTAATAAGGTGCATTAGCACAGCGTCTTTCAAATATTTTATGCCCAATCTACTGTAAGGAACACATATTTCGCCACAGCCCAGTATAAGCATACACATACACAACATATAAATAAATGAAATAAACACCATTTCATGAATTATTGGTTATCCGTACTAAGGGTAAATGTACTTTTATCTTTTCTTATTGGTTCTATTTAATTTTAATCCATTCTTCCCTTGATCCACAGCTTCATGACCTTCCAAAAACAAGGCATAATTAGTAAGGTGTACTGACTTTCAGGGTCAATCTTTGGGAAGTAATATTCCTTCAGTTATATGTTTCACAATGTCTGACATGCAATACTCTCTTTGTTAAGTTGAATTGAATACAGAAAATGGGCTTCCAATTCAGTCTTAAGACATACTAAGAAAATTCCGAATCCATTTATCGGGGTAGATCCATAACTATCGAACAAAATGAAACAACAGGTACCAAGAGATGTACTTTGGATGTCTCCAACCCTATTCAGGAAGGCTAAGTTTACAAGCCCACTGAAACACAGGGGACCATTTCTTTCTTGGGGAAAATGACCAACAACGGAATGTTCACGTGCAAAGAGCAGACAGGACTAATTATTACAAAGACGTGTTGAAGCATGTAGAAACTGTCCACTTCTATGCCACTGATAATTAGTGCTTGTCTCCCTTTGGTTATCATGTCAATGCATAAGGCACAGTTAGAGAACATTGTTATGCAACAATGGCAGCTCTCAGGTTTCATGTTTCTGTTAAACGCCCTCATAGGTTGAACTGTGTCTCTGCAATAGGTAAGGCCGTAGAGAAGAATTCACCCACTTTGCACCACTCACTCTCCCTGATTAAGCTGTTCTGCAAGGAAACGGCTTACTTTTTTATTTTTTATTTTTTTTTTCAACGTTTATTTATTTTTGGGACAGAGAGAGACAGAGCATGAACGGGGGAGGGGCAGAGAGAGAGGAAGACACAGAATCGGAAACAGGCTCCAGGCTCTGAGCCATCAGCCCAGAGCCTGACGCGGGGCTCGAACTCACGGACCGCGAGATCGTGACCTGGCTGAAGTCGGACGCTTAACCGACTGCGCCACCCAGGCGCCCCTTACTTTTTTAAATGATTGCTTTTTGTTCCTTGGATAAGGAGCAGACATATTTCTGAGTGCAGCATTTCTATTTAACTGTACTCATGCCCTAAAGAGATTCTAGGGATCAGCTCAGGGAGTCCACTTGAATTGATATTCTTCATCTCTATTGAAACATTACTGGCAGACGTTCACAGTCAGATTTCATTCTGTCTGACTGAGAGAAACGGAGGAATTTGGCTTTCTGAACCAAGACCACATGATGGAATGGTCTGCACTCAGTTGCAACAGATTGTGAATGAGGAGGAGACAGGGACATTATATGATCCAGGATGTGAGGTTGTAGGGTTAGCTTATGGTGGTTGTAACCAAACCTTAATATTGTGTGGAGACTAGACAACCTTGAAATCCCTATAATGTGATGGTCTGGGGACTCTTACCATATAGATTGTCAAAAATCTTGTTATATGTCTGATACAGAAGCAATAGAACTCATTCACTTAATATAGATTTAATGAGCATATACTATGTGGTATTTAGAGCTCTACTCTTGTTGAGGAAGTGAATAAAGTACTACAACTTTATTGGAGTACGGGGTGATCAACGGGGCTCAAACAGACTCTGGTCTCTAGCTTAGAGACCTCGCTTCTGGGTTCTTCTTCCTTTGTTTGGTGCATGTGCGAAAACCCCCACAGATATGGAAGCTGACGACTATACATTACCCTCCCCACTTGACTCCATGCTCAGACCTTTGGTGAGCCACATTCCCTGACCAAACTCTCTGAGTGCCACTTGGTTTTTCCTCCAGTGTTCCAGCCTGGTTCGAAAACATTTTGATTGCTGACCAGGAAACCCAACCGCACTGGTCCATTGTTGCCACCTGTTTGGGAAACCAGCGAGATGATGGCAAAGCAAAGGCTCACAAGGGAGAAAGTGCATGCTCTGCCTGAATTTCAGCAGCCTACTTCTCCGTTGTCTTGGGCATGTCCTGCTCCATGGAACTGGTAAGGCCGGGGCCCCTAAGAAGCCAAGTATACCCAACAGAGCAGAAGGGGGACATGATCAATCCCCAGAGGACTTAATAGGTGTCCCAGGTAGAAAATTTTGTGGAGGAAAATGTAACAGACTCTGGTGTGTATGCGCGCGTGCGTGTGTGTCTGTGAGAGGGAGCGAGTGAGAGAGAGAGAAAGAGACAGAGAGAGAGAGAGACAGAGAGAGAGGATGTACAGCTAAGCAAGGCTTGCCTGTCGAGTTAGAGTTTGTGGCCTTATGGACGGGCGCCCTTAAGGTCCCCAAAAGTCTATGGAGTCTGAATGGGCTCCCCTGTGTCATTGTGAGAGTATAAAGTCTAGGGCGGTATCGGATCAGATCCCATCACAAGTCACAAAGCCGAGTCCACTATAGCCAAACCTCACCTAAACTTTCCCTCAGGAATGCGACCAGAGGAATATCTGAATACCCTCCCATCTGGAGGTATACCTAAGTTTGTCCGTCTTTGTGTCACCAAATATGAGAAAATAATAATGGGATGAAAACAGAGTAAGCCTACGATTTTAGAGGTCGTGATCAAAAAATGTTAAAAGGGGTTTTCAGGTTACCATGGGGTGACAACGACACCCAAGAAGTTAAGGAAATTTTGTGAACTAGAATGGCCCACATTCAATGTAGGATGGCCTCCAGAAGGGACGTTAGATACTCAAATAGTGCAGCAGGTTTGGCTAATAGTCACTGGGAAACCAGGCCACCCTGATCCATTTCCGCACATCGACTCCTGGCTTGAAATTGCCCCAAATCTACTACCTTGAAGGTGATTCATCATTAGCAAACAGAGCCAGGCAAAGGTTTTACCCACTTTATGTGGAGGCTCACCCAGGGAGCCAAAGAAGCGACCCACTGCTCCTCTAATATTTGAAGGAGATATGGAGGAAGATATTGTCTTTCCACCTCCTCATGACTCTTCAAGCTCCGTCCCCCGTCCCCCGGAGCTTGAAACTCCTCCTGCATCTCTCTCCAGCCACAGCCAGAGTGAGTGCAGTTGCCACTGCAGTCAGTGCCGCCCATCTCCCCGCCGCTCTCAGACCCAGATAACCCACCCCAACATGGGCCAGCAGCCAGACTCCACCACAGACCCAGACCTTAAACTCTCCGAATGTATGTAACGCAGACGAGAGAGCCTGAAAGACAGAATGAAGATGGACTAGTCCATAGCAGCCATTCCATGATGTGTTATCTACCTTTCTCTACAACCGACCTCCTCAATTGGAAACACAACACTCCACCATACTCCGAAAAGCCACAAGCAATGGTCGACTTGATGGAGTCCCTCTTCCAGACCTACTGACAGACTTGGGAAGATTGTCAACAGTTACTCTATACTTTGTTGAATTAAAAATAAGGATGACAGAAACATGACAGTACCTAGAAGATCACACATCTCCAGGAATCAATGACCCTACTGTCTGGGCTCAAGCTGCATGCCTGAAGAACACCAAACATGGGATTTCACCACAGAAGGAGGACAGGGCCACGTCTGAGGATACCAGGAAGCCCTCCTTCAGGGAGTCTGAGCTGGAGTCAACAATCCCATGAACATGACTAAAATATCATCAGTCACACAGCACGCGGGGAGTCTCCGGGAGACTACTATGAAAGATTCTGTGAAGCGTACCGTGTATACGTCCCATTTGACCCCGTGGTACCAGAAAGTCAACAGATGGTAAATACCTCTTTTGTGGCACAGGCTGCCCCACATATCCGACGAAAACTCCAGAAGTTGGAGGGCTTTGCCATATGAATATCACTCAGCTGTTAGAGGTCGTCAATACAGTTTTCACCAACAGAAATTTGCAGCTGAAAGAGAAGTGAAGACTAAAAAAGAAGGCTACCTTTCTCACAGCAGAACTAAAGAACAGATGCTACTGTTTTTTAGCAGCATCGAAAAATCCCAACCACAAAAAGGGGGGAAGACCATAGCCCCCTTAGCTAGAGACCAGTGTGCATACTGCAAAGGCAAGGAAAACTGTAAGAATGTCCGAATTGGATGGGGACCTCAAAACCCAGCCAATATCTGGAGAAACCTCGAGGTGAGAACCTTCTTGATCTGGCCGGAGTAGAATTGGACTGAGGGGGACCGGACTCTTTCTTTCTTGGCCCCCATGAACCCACACCTGAAATGAGGTGGAGGGCTGAACAATAAATTTCATGGTTGAAATACTTTTCAACTGGGGCTGAATACTCCTTGGTTACTTCCCTGGTAGCGCCCATAGGCCAAAAGACAGCAACCATGCTTGGGGCTACTGGGACACAGGCAATGCAACAGCCCTTCTGTCAAGCTCAACAAGGTGCACTTGGGGGTCACAAGGTCCGGCATGAGTTCCTCTACTTACTTGACTGCCCGATTCCTCTCCTGGGCCGCGATCTACTCTCCAAACTTGGTGCCCAATACCTTTTGAACCTCTGGACACACTAGCCTCCAATTAAACCCAAGGCAGAAGGAATGTTGGTCGTGGCGATACCCCTACCAAGGGATAAAGAATGGAGACTGTTCTGTGCCCAGGCCTTAACTTGTCACCCCTAAGAATTCAGGCTTATGTTCCCCTCCCTATGGGCTGATGATAACCCGCCTGAAATACCTTGGAATCGGGTCGCAATCATTGTCGACCTGATCCCTGCAGCTCAACCTCAGACACCAAGGCAGTACCCCCTTCCACTAGAGGCTAGAATTGCCTACAAGAGCACCTGACCACGCTCAGAGAAAGAGGTATTCTAACTGAGTGCCAATCAGTTTGGAATACCTCACTCTTGCCAGGCAAGAAGCCAGGAGGAGGACACCAACCAGTACAGGATTTGAGGGCCATTAGCAAAGTGACTCTTGCCTTACACCCAGTCATTCCGAACCCTCAGAATACTCTCCTCAGCCAAATTCCGTGGTCAGCCAGAAGGGTTGCGTGCTTCGACTTAAAGGATGCTTTCTTCTGCCTCTGCCAGGCTCCGCAAAGGCAACCATGATTTGCCTTTGAATGGACTGAGCCCATTACAGAGCGCCAGAGGTAGCTGACCTGGACACTACTTTCCCAAGGTCTCAACAATTCGCCCATTCTTCTGTGGGAAGCCCTAGGTTCAGATCTCACTGACTTCGGAAGGACACCGCAGGGTATGTCCTTCTCCAATATGTAGAAGACCTCCTTTCCAGCGACACCAAGGAAGACTGTATGAAAGGTAATCAGGCCCTCTTACAGTTCTCATCCTACTTGGGGTACCAGGCTTCTTGGAAAAAGGCACAGATTCGTCAGCAGCAGGGCCAATACTTAGGCTCCCTCCTCACAAAAGGAAAAAGTGAACGAGGACCGGGAAGGAAGAAAGTGTGGCACCACACTGCCACAACCCCAAACAAAACGAGGCTTGTGTGAATGTTTAGGGGACAGAGGTTTCTGTCGCATTGGGAATCCTCAGATGCTCAGCCATAATGATGTCCCTCTATGACCTGTTGGGAGGACCAAACTGGGAGCTCATCACATGGACTGAGGAGGTGAGGGCCGCTTTCACAGAAATAAAGTTGGCTCTGGGAAAAGCCCCAGCCCTTGGTTTGCCTGACATAGACAGACGCTTTAACTTCCTCACACATGAAAAGGAGTGCTCACTCAGAGCATGGTGCCTCGGCAATGGCCAGTGTTCTAACTGTCAAAAAAAAAAAACCAAACTTGATCCTGTGGCTGCAGGATGGCCCCTGGGCCTCAGAGCTCAGAGCCACAGTCCTGCTCATCAAGGTTGCAGACAAGCTCACACTGGGCTAAACATTTAATGTTAAGGTCCCACACACGGTCGTGTGGCTCACAAGCACCCAAGGATATCATTTCCTCTCCATTTCTCAGCTGACACATTCCAAGGCCTTCTCTATGAGAACCCAAGGCTCACTCTTGAAACAGTGTAAGAACAGTAATCCTGGCCAAATTCCTTCCCACAGAGGAGGGAGAACCTGACCATGACTGTTCTGGAGTAGTAGATGAAGTCTACGCCAGCTTCCCAGACCTCCAAGACCAGGACATAACAAGCCCAGGGGTCACCCTGTTCAGCGCTGGGCGCAGCTATTTAGAGGAGTGCAGCCAAAGAGCAGGGTATGCCGTATTCACAACCACGGAAGTCGGGAAGCCAAGGCCTTGTCAGAAGGACGGTCGGCACAATGGGCTGGACTCAGTACGCCTTAATCTCAGCCATCATCCTTCGCAAAGGTAAATGAGTTAATATCTACATCGATTCCCTGTATGGCTTCGCTACTGTGCATGTACATGGGGCCATCTATAAAGAAAAAGGCCTCCTTACCGCTTCAGAGAAAACTATCAAAAACGAGGAAGAAATACTAAAACTTCTTGAGACCATATGGCTACCAGACAAAGTAGCTATCCTACACTGTGAGGGACCTCAGAAATGAGATGACCCCATAAATCAAGGAAATCACCTGGCCGACAAAACAGCCAGAGTGGCTGCCTGAGGTGACCTAGGTGACGCTCCTCCCTACACTCTGACTCTTGCGCCCCAGAAGGAAGCCTCCCCACCCATGTACACAAGTGAAGAAAGAAGTTGGGCCTTGACAGAAGTGGACACACTAAGCAAAGACGGATGGTGAGTCTTGTCCCGTCATCTATGTGAAAGCACCTAGTGAAGGAAGATAACTAACTCACCCTCTTAGGGAAAACTGCTCTCGAGTTCCTCCTCAGAAAGAACTACGATATCAGCCAGCTGCTGGCATTATGCCAGGCTGTCAGTGAATAATGTGTAACGTGTGCCAAAAAAAATGCTTGCTCTGCCCCACGGCCCTTGCCTGGCTCACAAAGGATGGACTTAGGGGTGGACTTTACCAACATAAAACCAAATAAAGAGTTGAGGTACCTCGTTGTAATAATCTGCACCAACTTGGGATGGGTCCAAGCTTTCCCGACCAGAATGGAATGAATTCACGAAGTGGCCAAAGCTCTTCTATGGGAGTTTGGGCTTAACCACACACAGTAATAATGGACCTGCGTTTGGAGCGGACATTATACGAACCCTAACAAAGTCCCTTAACATTGCCTGGAAACTGCACACTGCTTAACGCCCCCAGGGCTCAGGGAAAGGTAGAGAAGTTGAACTGCACCCTCAAGGAAACCCTGGCCAAGTTCCACCAAGAGACTAACCCCCTATGGCCGGATTTGCTTCCGCTGGTCCTCCTGTGTGCCCAATGCCCGCCTGGGGCACTGGGATTCTCCCCTTTTGAGTTATTATATGGGCGATCCTCCCCCCGACCCCCACGCACACACACACATATTTAGGAAAGCTCCCAGGAGACCTACACCAGATTGCAGACAAAGAAATAAGATAACACCTCCAGAACTTGGGGGCAGTCCTAAACAAGTTAGAGATACACCATAGAGAGGGTCACAATTTCCTTAGGGACCCCGTTCACTTCTTTCAGCCAGAGGACTCTGTGTGGGTCAAAGATTGGAAGAAGGAACCTCTTACACCATACTGGACTGGGCCTCACACTGTTATTCTAACAACTCCTACAGCCCCCAAAACTTCAGGTATCACCCCATGGGTCCATCACTCCACAGTTAACAAGTCCAACTCAGAAGTACCCACAACCTGGCGAAGTGATCCAGATCCAGTCATCCCGCTTAAACTGACCCTCAAAAGGGAACTGACCCCTGAGGTGTCCAGCCCTGCTCCAGCCACACCATGGGAGATGGCTGGCCTGCACACAGCAGGAGCTTGAGGAATCAATGCGTGAACCAAGCCCAGGGGTTTGAATGCAACTCTGCCAACCCTTGCCCCTTACTGGTGTCATAAGCCTGGTCTTACTTCTTACTGTTGGGCTGATAGAGACTGCGCCAACAATCTGGATATGGTGCAAAAGATGCATCCTGGGCCTCACATACCTCCTCTGGATGGGAGGGTTACCAAGTATTGCCTGTATATTATGATAACCACTCTCACCCTCACAACTGCAGCTTATCGACTTTGCCCACACAATTGTCATAGGACCATAAGGGGGTCGAGGGGTTCAGCACCTTTCCCTCCTTCCACAAAGATTGCTACATGGGAAAAACACCCACTCTCTGTCAGTCACCTGGTGCCCCAAGTGCTAAGTATTGGACCGAGGATATAACCAAAACTATCAGTAACCCAAGTCACAACAAGGGCATCCAGAGAGGGAAGCGAGCTTGCTACACTTACCTTCCTCAATGGGGAATCTGAAACAGGGGAGGGATGCACCACAGGGCCCTTCAAAAATTTATAAAGCATACCCAGGATAGGGTAATACAAGCCATAAAGGCGACCACTCTGCCAGCGGCCTACCAATGTTTGAAACTTCAGCCGTCAATCAGATGCCTACCAATTCCCCACTCCAGCATTGGGCCGACACTGCTCTACTAGTCCTCCATAAGATAGATAATCACATGCAAACCTGCTGGATGTGCTTGCCCCTCAGCCAGAGGACTTACTTAGCTACTCCGATCCGTTTGACCTAGGAAGCTCCTGAAAACCTCAAAACCAACACCTCTGTCTTAATTGGACCCCTGGCCACTAGGGTCCATCTCCCAATGCCGACAATCTAATCCGTACAGTCCCTGAATTCCCTCTCTAGGAGGAAGAGAGAGAACATTAATGAGGACTACAACCCTATGTTGCACCCTTGGGGTGTTCTATCTGTGTTCTAATTCGGCCTATCGATGCTTAGAGGCCAACTGGACTCCGAAATGTTATTCCATCCTCCGGACCCCAGAGATATTTGTATACACTGAAGATCAGTTCCTAACAACCTTTAGCCCCAAGTCTCAGGCTAAACGGGCAGTCCTGCTACCCATTCTGATAGGCTCAAAAATTGTGACAGCAATAGGAACTGGATAAGGGGGCATAGGTTTATGCATAGGACTGTACCATAGACTATCTCAAGAGCTAAATGAAGACATGGAATGGGTGGCCGAGTCTCTGGTAACTTTAGAGAACCAAATAACTCTCTGGTGGCAGTAACCCCCCAAAATAGACAGGCCCCCGACCTCCTCTCTTCAGAAAATGGAGGGACTTGCATCTTTTCAGAGGCTGAATGTTGCTATTTTTTAAACCAGTCAGAAATACTTACAACTAAGGTTAAGGATCTAAAAAAGTAAAATAATAATAATAATAATAATAATAATAATAATAATAATAATAATAATAATAATAATAAAATAATAAAAATTCACCTTAGACAAGGGGAAAGTAACAATCAATGGAACAAATGAGATCTCACGGATTGGGATCCTGGCTTCCTGCCGTGACAGGGCCCCTCTTCTTCATAATTTTACTTTTACACATTGGCCTCTGTACATTGAATACCATAATACGTTTTATTGAAAACACTGTTGCTCGCCAAACTACTGCACGCATCTTAGCCTTCTGAGGGTACCAACCTAAAAAACTGAAAGGTGATACCTACTGAAAAGGTTTCTTAAAAGTCATAAAATGGGATAATGTTGGAGAAGTGAATAAAATACTGCACCAAAGATGGCTGGTGGGACTAAAATGAACTCTGGGCTCTATCTTAGAGACCCCTCCTCCTGGTTCTTCTTCCTTTGTTTCCTGTGTGCAAGAAAACCCCCACAGATATGGCAGCTGATGACTGTAAATTTCCTGCCCCACTTGCATTCAGCGCTCAGATGTTTGGAGAAACAGGGTCCTCTGAGCCCGCCGTTCCACTAAGATCTGCAATCCAAAGAAGATCTCCGAGCGCCACTTGGTTTTTCCGCCAGCGTTCCAGCCTGGTTCTGTACCATTTGAAACACAGAAGTGAGCAAGACAGACCAAGTCCCTTCTTATACAGTATAAGGAGGCAGAGCACCATTAACTGGTAAACAAGTAATTAACAAGTGTACAAGGGTAATGAGGTGCTGGGACTCAACCAGCTCCAAGTGTCGAAAGCAAACATATGCTATATCACCCATCTCATGTATGGATCATAGTTCTAAGTGATGTGACATTTATAATTGATACACGTGATAACTGACAGGGGATTTCCCCTTTTCCCAAGTTACATTTATTTTGAAGAACTTATGTGAGTGTATGAAAGATATTGGGGATTTCGAGAATCAGTAGATGCTGGTAGACCAGGTTTGAAATAGCAGCCCCAGAGGTCAAAAGACACAATATCCAATCATGTTTTGTGTGTTTGTTTGTTTGTTTTTAAGAACTTCATTAATGTTTAACTGATATACACAAACTTTACATATTTAAAGTACGTAACTGGGGGAGCACCTGGATGGCTGACACTTGAGCATCAGACTCTTGATTTTGGCTCAGGTCATGATCCCAGGTTCGATTAAGTCCTTTATTGGTCACCGTGCTAAGCATGGAGTCTGCTTAAGATTCTCTCTTTCTCCCTTGCCTCTCTCCCCCACTTATGAACGCTTCATCTCTCTCTCTGAAAAAAAAAAAGCCCTAATAAATAAATTACTTAATTAATAATTAATACTAATACTAATAAGTACAATTACATAATTTGGTAAATTTTGGTCACATATCCACCAATGTATACATAACAAGGAAAAGAATATGTCTGTCATCACTAAAAATGTCCTTGTATCCTTTAGATATCCCTCCATCCCCCACGTCTTCCGGATTCCCATTCCTAGGCAATCTCTGGTCTGTTTTCTATCCCTACATATTATCTTGCGTTTTCTAGAATACTATACAAATAAAATTATATAAGACATACTCCTTATTATTTAGGAGTGGGGAGTAGACTTCTTTCACTTAGTATTTTGAAGATCATCCATAGTGTTGTGTGTATCAATAGTCTGTTACTACTTTGTTTATCCGTTCACATGTCAGTGGACATTTGTATTATTTGCACATTTGGCGTATTTATTTCTTTTTATGAGAGAGACAGAGTGAGAGGGGAAGTGAGAAGGTGAGGGGAGGGTGGAAGTAGAGGTGGGGGAGAGATAGGGAAAGGGAGATGGAGAGGGAAAGGGATATAGAGAGGGAGAGGGAGATAGAGAGGGAGAGGGAGAGGGGGAGGGAGAGAGAAAGAGAAAGAGCAGAGGGAAAGAGAAACGGAATCTTAAGCAGACTTCATGCTTAGTGTGGACCTCAATGTGAGTCTCAATATCACGACCCTAGGATAATGACCCCAGCCGAAATCAGGAAATCTACCAACTGAGGCACCAGGTGCTCCTTAGCCTATTGAAAACAAAGCTTCTATAAACATTCATTTTTTTCTTCTCTTTTCGTTTCTTTTCTTTTCTTTTCATTTCTTTTCTTCTCTTTTCTTTCTATCTGTATTTTTTTTTTATTTGTATGATCGTATACTTTAATCCCTCTAGGGAAAATACTTGAGAGTAGATTTGGCTGAGTCATAGAATAGATTGCATGTGCAGCTTTTTAGGATACTGTCAAACTGTTTGCCCAAGTAGTTTTATCACTTTTACATTCTCATCAGCAGTGTGTGAGAATTCCAGTTCTTTCATATCCTAGCTAATACTTCGGAGCCCTGTCTTTTGATTTTAGACACCTTGTAGGCATGAAGTAGTAGTTGATCTCATTGTATCTCATTTATCTCATTGTAGTTTATATTTGCATTTCCCCTCATGATGCTGAACACATTTTCATGTGTGTATCTGCTGTACATATATCTTTTTTGGTAATGTGTCTTCTCAAATCTTTTGCCTTTTTTTTGGATTATTTAGCTTCAGAATATTGAATCTTGCAGATTGCCCATACGTTCTGGATATAAGTCCCATTTCACATAGATGACTGGTATATATATTCTCCCAGTCTCAGTCTTGTGATTTCAAAGTCTTTGTTCTTTGAAAAGCAAAAGTTTTAGTGTGATAAAATCCAATCATATATTTTTCTTTTAATGAATCATATTGTTGGTGGTGTAGCTACGAAATGTTTGCCTAAGCCCAGGTCATAATGGTTTCCTACTTTAGGTACTTTAAAAATGTTATCCTACTGTATTCTAGATTGCATTGGTTCTGATGAGAAATCTTTTCCCTCCCTTTCCCTGGATTAAAGCAATTTGATTGTGGGGTGCCTTGGTGTAGTTTTCCTCATATTTCCTGTCCTTGAGGTTCATTGACCTTATTGGAACTATATATTTTTAGTTTGCATCAACCTTAACAACTATAAATTCAAATTCGTTTCATTATTTACTCAAATTAGTTTTCTTGTCTGTGTTCCTTGGAGATACAATTACATGTATGTTGGATGCTTTGCAGGCATATTTTGTCTGTGTGTTTCATTTCAGACGATTTCCATTGCTATGTCTTTAGGTTCATCAACCTTTTTTTCTGCACTGTCTATATGCCTTTAATTCCATTCAGTAAACATAGACCAGATTTTTTATTTTAGTCATTGCTTTTGTCATGCTAAGTTTGGTTTAGGTCTTACATACCACTTGCATGTCTCTATTTAACATGCTCATTCTGCCCTATAATTTCTTGCATATACTGGTAATAGTTATAACAACTATTTGAATTTTCGGAGGTATAAATTATATCATTTGTGTAATTTCTGGGTCAGTTTCAGTTGATTTCCCCTTCCTTACGTGTCTTATTTTCCTGCTTCTTGGATGCCTGATAATTTTTTATGGGCTGCCAAACATGGTCAGTTTTAGCCTGTTAGATGCTGGATACTTTTAGATTCCTAAAAATATCCTTGCCTCTGATTTGGGACAGGGTTTAGTTACTTACAAATAGCTTGATCCTTTCAGGTCTTTCTTTAAAGACATTTTGGGCAAGGCACAGGCAGCACTTAGTTTACGGATAATTTTTGTCCAGCACTGACACAAAAATCAAGTATTTTCCAAATGGCAGGTACATTGTGAGGTCTTCCACACTGGCTGTCAGGCATTATTCCTGACCCTGTATGGCAGTGGTTATTGTTCCTTCCCCTGGTCTCAGTGTCCTCATACACAAGAGTTTATCAATATTCCATTGAATACTCAAGGCAGACCATCTGTTGATCTCTGGAGTTCTCTCTGTGAACAACTTTCTCTTCTTTGGTACTCTGCTCTGTGAAATATAGCAGTCTTCCTGAATCAGTGACTACTCCCTCCACAATTCATGGAAAATTTTGGGCTATGCCAGCTTCCTCCTCTCTATACCACAGACTCAAAACCCAGCCTAGTCAATAAGCTAGGGCACTATAGGAACCATGTCACTTATTTCCGAATATCAAGGATCACTGCCCTTCACTGCCTCATGTCTGATGTTTTGAGAACAGCTTCTTATATATTTTGTCTACGCATTTAGCTGCTTCCATAAGGAGTATAAATCTGGTTTTTGTTATTACATTTGTCTGGAAGTAGACGTGTTAACACCAGTTTACATTTTAGTATTGAGTCTTACTTCTCTGGCTTTGTTCTTTCATCTTTTTATTCTCCTTTGATGATAGATTTAATGGGGACATATGGAGAATGACCATTGCTAGACATAGGGAGAAACTAGCATTGAGCTGGCAGATTGGAAGTATAGTTAGAAAAGAGAAAAAAAGGAAAGAATGAGAATATGCAGTCAAATCTTGAAGAAAGGAATTGATGGCGATTGTCAACGCCATGTGAAATCCCAGCTCCCACTTTAACACACATAATATGAGAATTGAAACTAGTGTCTTCAACTTGGAATGCTTAATCTGCCAGTGAGCTTTACTAATTTTTACTGGTCTTCATAATTCCGTAACAAAGGCCGAGGTTTGGAATTTCTCACCTTTGTTTCTCAGAGAGGAAACACACCAATCTCACCCAGAGAGCAGTGCTTGGGTGAAAACTAGACGTTTTAAATGATTTTTTTTTTACTGCTTTGTTCACATGATTCTTTAGCAGTGTTCGCCTGGGAATAGAACAAACTGTGGCACAGAAGAAAACACACTGGACATGGAGGAGGAGTCTAGGGTTGTTGTCTAACACGGTTATAAACAAGTTATGGGGGAGGCACTTGACTTTCCTAGGTCTCAATTTCCTCACCTGGAAATTGGAATAAGGACTCCCATATGAAGGGCCATTGTGAGATTAAATGAGTTGATGCATGTGCCATTTTTACAGAGCCTAACACTTAATATTACATGCAAGCGTCTGTGTGTTATTTCTTCTAGAGGGAGGGATTTGCATTTTTTTTCAGTGGAATGAAAGAGATGAATATACAACTGGACTATCAAATTTGAGGTGGATAGAGGACTGGCTTACTGGTCTACCTCCTTGTACTCTTTCAGCCATCCTGGCCCTGGGCTGCCTCCAAATTGAAGAATCAGTGTCAGAAGACCTGAGATTCCTCCGTAGGTATCTGACCCCAGACAGAATATTAGCCTGTCTTAGCTGTTCAAATGAGGCTAATGATGGCTATCATCCGTGGAGCACTTGTTCCGTGTTGTCAGGTGTTGGATTAAGCACCTTGCCAATAGTGTCATTTAATCTTTTTGACCCTTTGTTATTATTTCCATTTTATAAATTAGGCAACAGATTTCAGATATGTTAAGTAATTGGTCCAAGATAACACAAACACGAGTGGGGTGGCTGGGATGGGCACCAACTCTGCTCCTATGCCAACATGCATGCTCTCACCAATGTTACACTGCCTTCCCATGAGCGTGTTAAGGGTTTGGAAAGCCACCCCTGATAAAGTAACATGGAGTATGTTGGTGCCCTTGCTAAGATCTTTTCCCCTTACCTTACCGAAAACATTTTCATATCAACTGAAACACTAGTTACTGCACAAGACAACTTTCCTCGAATTTCTCTTAATGCTATACACTGGTCAGAATATAAAAAGCAACGACTTCAGAACTTGAAAGTTAGCAATAGGAGGTGAATGAGGGAAGGGAAGCAAAACAAGAATGACCCTGAGATGGTTATTATTACGTGTCTACTTGAGTTGGCCGTGGGTTGCCCAAGGTTAAACATTTTTTTCTCGCGATATTTGTAGAGTGTTTCTGGGTGAGATTAGCGTTTGATTTGTGGACTCAGTAAAGCACTGTCGTCGCCAGTGAGTGTGGGCAGCATTCAATCTCCTGAGGTCCCGAAGAGAACACAGGGTAGAAAAAGGAGGAATCCATGTCCCACCGCTTCTTTTCTCAGCCTTAGAAGGTGATCCCGCTTAGAGGCAGAGCAGTGGGTAGGGGTAGGGTTGGTTCCCCAGAAGTGCCTTTGGTCCAACCACCCACAGTGATGTGATTTCCCTGCAGGACTGAAATGAGGGCCCATGTGCCCTTATGGTTCAGGGCTACCGTTGGAAGGGCGGAGCCAAACGTATGCGTGGGACAGACTGAAAGTGTCTCAGGATCTCCTCCTCCAACTCCAACAAGGCCGTGGAAATGTCATGGAGAGAGTGTGACTTCCACTCAGGATTTTCTCCAATGGTAATTGGCCCCAATCCGTTATTTCTTTTAGACGTCCATGCTAGGTGCCTTTAAAGCCAGAGCCCAGGCCTGCGTTAGGGTAGGTCCCAGCTACCTGGATGTAGATTTCCTGGTTTCCCAATACCTTTTGTTGAAGAGACTGTCTTTCCCTCATTGTTTATTCTTGCCTCTTTGTTATAGGTTAATTTACCACATAAGCATGGGTTTATTTCTGGGCTTTCTATTCTGCCCATCGACCTATGTGTCTGTTTTTGTGTCACTACCCATACTAATTGGTTTACTTGAAGCTTTGTAGTACATCTTGAAATCTGGGATTTTGATACCTCCAGCTATGTTTTTGTCTTTCAAGATTATTTTCACGATTCAGGGTCTTTTGCAGTCACATACAGATTTTAGTATTAGTTGTTTCAGTTCTGTGAAAACTGCCTTTGGTATCTTGATAGGGATTGCATTGAAACTGTAGAGAGTTATGAGTAATATGGACATTGTAATGATATTAATTCTTCCAATCCATGATCATGGGATATCTTTCCATTTGTTTGTGTCATCTTCAATTTCATCACTGACTTATGGTTTTCACACTGTAGGTCTTTCACTTCTTTGGATAAGTTGAGTCGTGGCTATTTTACTCTCTCTCTTGTTTTGGTGCAATTATGAACTTGTGCTGTTTTCTTAATTTCTCTTTCTGTGACTTCATTATTATTATATAGAAACCCTACCAATTGCTGTGTATCAGTTCCGTATCTGCAACTTTCCTGAATTCGTTTATTACTTCTAGTAGTTTGGGGGGAAAGTTTTAGGGTTTTCTATGCATATTCTTACGTCATCTGCGGATAGTGACAGTTTAGCCTGTTTACAAACGTAGATGAATTTAATTTCTTTTTTCTTATCTGATTCCTGTGGCTAGGACTTCTAGTGTTATATGAAACAAGAGTGGCAAAAGTAGTCATATTTATCTTGTTCTTGATCTTAGAGGGAAATCTCTCAGTTTTTCACCATTGAGATGTTAGGTGTGAACTTTCTAATATAAACAATATATAAAATAATATTTTCATGTGTTGAGGCATGTCCGCCCTCCCGACTTTGTTGAGAACTTTTACCATGATACATGTTAAGTTTTGTCATATGCTTTTTCTGCATTTATTGGTATAATCATATGATGTTTACCCTCCGTTTTGTTGAGGTGGGATATTATGTTGATTGATTTGATGAGCCATCTTTGTTTCCCTGGAATAAAAGCCACGTAATCATTTTAGCGTGTTGTTGAGTGGAGTTTGATAATATTTTATTGAGGATTTTAAAGTCTATTTGTTTTGATTTAGGTGTTGCTACCTGGTTCTGAGTTGTTGTTGTAGTTTCATGTTATTTTTGTTGTCCTTGTTGTTGTTTGCTTTCATTTGAGTGGGAAATGTATCTCCATCCCTTCACTTTCAGTCTGTATGTGTCTAGGTTGAAGTGAGTCTGTGCTATGCAGCATATGGATGAGTGTTGTTTTTTATCCATCCTGTTACCCTATGTACTTTGACTGGAGCACTTCAGGCATTTATATTTAAAGTAATTGTTGATCGTTATGTACTAATTGTAATTTTGTTGTTTGTTTCCCGGTTGCTTTTGTAGTTCTGTTTCTTTTTTCCGTACTATCTTTCTTTCTCATAGATGAATTTGTGTTGTGCTTCACTTGGCTTTCTTTTTCCTTATTTTTCATGTATTTTGTGTTTTGAGTTTGTTATCACAAGGCTTACATATAACATCCCAAGGAAACAGCAGTCTATGTTAATTTGGTGGTCACTTAAATATACACACATTCAAGAAATTTAAGAAGACTAACTTTTGGGGCAACTGGGTGGCTCAGTCAGTTAAGTGTGCGATTTCGAGCTCAGGTCATGATCTCACAATACGTGAGTTTGAACCGCATGTTGGACTCTGTGCTGACAGCTCAGAGTCTGGAGCCTGCTTCAGATTCTCTGCCTCCCCCACTCTCTGTCCCTCCCTGTTAACACTCTCTCTCTCTCTATCTCTCTCTCCAACATGAAATAAAACATATATTTTTTAGTAAAATAAAATACAAACTGACTTTTTTAAGTCCTCCTCCATATTTTATGTGTATGTTGTCATATTTTACATATTTTATTCATAATTCTGTAATATCTAAGTATGAATTTCCCTGCTTAACATTTCTTGCATTGCTGATTAGTGGTGATAAACTTCCTTATCTTCTGTTTGAGAAACTATTTATCTCTTTTTTTTCAAATGTTAATGATAATCTTTCCAGGTAAAGTTTCTTGGTCGTGGGATTATCTTTTCAGGCCTTTGAAGATACCATGTCACTCTTTCCCAGCATGCCAACTTTCTGCTGAAAAATCGGCTGACAACTTTAGGTGTTTGTTTGTTGAGATCTGTTTTTCAAATCATAGGTAACTTTTGCTTCTCTCTTAAAACTTTTGAAATTCTTTATTAATCTTTTACTTTGACATTTTAATTATTACGTGTCATAGTGTGGGGCTCCTTGGTTTCATCATGTTTGGAACTCTGTGCTTCTTGTCCTAGATGTCTGTTTTCTTCCCTAGTTTTGGAAAGTCTTCAGTTATCTTTTGTTCAAATACTTTTTGTACCCCTTTTCCTTCTTGTGGAATCCCTATTATGTGCATTTTTGCTCACTTGATATTTCCAAAGTATCCCTTAACTTATCCTCATTAGAAAAAAAAATCTTTCTGCTGTTTCTTTTCGGTGCTTTCCCTTAATCTGTCTTCCATATCCACTGATATGTCCTTCCTCATGTCGTCTTCTAATGTGGATTCCCTCTAGTGTTCTTTTTTTTCAGCTATTATCTTCTTGATCTCTGATTTTGTGTGTGTTTGCTATCTCTTAATTAAGGGTCTCACTTAGTTCTTGTCTTTTCTCTGTAGCCCGGCGAACATCTTGACCATTATTAATTTATATTCTTTATTTAATTGAGGCAAAATGCTTACCTCCGTTTCAGCTCTTTTCTGGGTTTTTTATTGTTCTTCATTTTGGAGCATATTTCCCTGTCTTTTCATTTTGCTTCTCTTTCTGCATTTGTTTCTTTTTTAAAAAATTTTTTTTTTCAACATTTATTTATTTTTGGGACAGAGAGAGACAGAGCATGAACGGGGGAGGGGCAGAGAGAGAGGGAGACACAGAATCGGAAACAGGCTCCAGGCTCTGAGCCATCAGCCCAGAGCCCGACGCGGGGCTCGAACTCACGGAGCGCGAGATCGTGACCTGGCTGAAGTCGGACGCTTAACCGACTGCGCCACCCAGGCGCCCCTTTCTGCATTTGTTTCTATAGACTGGCAGAGTAGCTACTTCTCCTACACTTGAAGGAATTGTCTTATACATGATTGTCCCCCTGGGTAGACACTGTGTGCAAGTTGGTGACATTTGCTGGCTGGCTGAAGCCGTGGCTTGCATGGACCGGGAATCCTGGGGCTATCTACATAGAAGGCGCCCTGTCAGGATAGTTAAAGCTGAAGTGAACACAGACTGGGGTGTCCCAGGATTCTGTGTGTTGAGGGTACAATGGCAGGACAGCTGAAACTGAATTGAATGCAAGTTGAGGCATGCTGGGGTGCTGTGTACAGGTACCCTGTACAGGGTGGCTAGAACATAAGCAGTCTGGGGGTCAGGATGTCCTCGATGTCTCTATGCAAACGATTCCTGGGCAAGATAAGTGAAGCTAAAGTGTGTACAAGCTGAAGGCACCTGGGGCTGTACATGCAGAGGATACCTTGCCAATATAGTTGAAACTGAAGTGGATATAAACTATGGTGTACCAGGACTTTCCACGGATGGGTGCCCTGAAGGGGCCGTGGGAGCTGAGGTGGGTTACAGTCCACGAATGGCTCTTTTTATATGCTAGTTGCTCTTTCAACTGCATTGATTAAGGGGGGAAAAAAGCATGTCGTGTGTGTGTGTGTGTGTGTGTGTGTGTGTGTGTGTGTGTGTGTCCAGTGCAATTGGGGCTGGTGTGTATTGTGGGCCTGGAACCTAGAGAGGCAACAGGCCAGCTGCAGCAACTGGACCCTGTTCTGGTGTATGCATTTAAGGTGGATGGAGAATGTGGGGCAGCTGGGTGGCTCAGTGGTTCGAGTATCTGACATCAGCTCAGGTCATAATTTCACAGTTCATGAATTTGAGAACCACATTGGGCTGGATGCTGTCAGTGTAGAGCCTTCCCTGAATCGTCTGTCCCCCTCTTTCTGCCCCTGCTCTGCTTGTATTCTCTGCTTCTCAAAAATAAGTAAACAGGAAAAAATGTGGATGTAAAATGTAACCCTGCCACTCTCCCGTCTCTATGACCCAGAGAGAACTCCTGTGCCTCCTCTGACGTTGACAGAGTTCTAATGCTCTCTTTTATATGACAGTTGTTCTTTTCAAACTGCAGTGTTGTTTTTTTTTTCTTTCTGTTTTCTGCCCAAGGACAGAGGAGTCTGTTTCTGTTCCTTCCCCAACTGCCCTTGGCAACGTTAGGGGTGAGTGTTTCCTTTCTTACTGTCTCACTGTCTTGCTGTTGTCTTTTGATTTTCTATGTTTTGTTAGGCACCTTCTGTGCAGTCAGTCCTCAGCTCTTCAGGAGGAATTGTTATATCAATAGGTACAATCCCCAGGGAGCTGGACCAATTGGAAGTACACCTTCTGGCTGGTTCACCAGAAAATGTAGTCATGGAGTTCAGGCATAAGAGCAGCTCGCTCCAGGGGACCCAAAAAAGGTGAGGTTTGGCTACTCATTATTGACAAAATCGCAATTCAAAGGAACTAGTGGAGGTGAAACAAATGGGGAACTTATTCAGAGGCCGACACCAGAGATACAACAGACTCCCATCAAAGACTCTCTGTAAAGTGCTCCAAATATCTCCAGGCTTATGTAAGGAAAATGTGGGACAAAAAGAGGTAGGTACACACAGATGGTCACTAAGGTCAGGTTGGTCATTGTCTTGGACTTGAGGGTGGAGTCTTATTGGCTCAGGGAGTCCTTATTGCTAGATGGGTAGTTTCAGTTCCCATGAGATGATACTTTGCTTTCAGGATCCTGAATTAAGATATAACCTGAGAGTGGGGAGGGTACGCCTGGGTGGCTCAGCTGATTAAGCATCCGACTTCAGTTCAGGTCAGGATCTCATGGCTCCTGGGTTCGTGCCCCACATTGGGCTCTGTGCTGACAGCTCAGAGCCTGGAGTCTGTTTCCAATTCTATGTCTCCCTCTCTCTCTGCCCGCCCCCCACTTGCGCTCTGTCTCCCTCTGTCTCAAAAATACATAAACATAAAGAAAGAGAGAAGCTGGAAAGAAAAAGTGAATCAATTAGAAAGTTTAAGGTCGATGTGGAGGTAGTTGAAACCTTCTTTCACCTTGGAGGAGTTGAGTTCAAGGCCTTCCTACACAGCCATCTTGAACCGAAACGAGAATAGGGTCCCTCTGAATCCTAATTTGATTGGGGAAAGTTTGGGAGAAATCCAAGGAAGGACACAATAAAAGCAGGGAATCAGCCAGTCCTATGTACAAATCGACATAAACACCAGTACCTCCCCTGATTACAAGCGTGCCATGTACAGAAAAACGCATAGAAAAGGCCTTCGCATTGGGAAAAGTAAAAATAAAAAGTACCTCGATTCTTTTATTTATTGATTTTTCAATTCGTATTTTGGAAAGAGAGAATGAACAGAGACACGGAGAGAAAGAGACAGAGGGTAAGACAGAGAGAGAAGCTTAAGCAGGGTCCATGCTCAGCACAGAACCCCAAACGGGACTCAATCCCCTGACCATAGAACCATGACCTGAGCTGCTGAACCCAGCAGTCTGGTAGTCAACTGATGGAGCCATCAAGGTGCCCTGAAAACTGCCTCAACTCTTAAATCATGTGATTATCAACATGAAACAAATTCTAAGGAGTATGTATCAGTTTTCTAGAACTCAAACATAATTAAATAAGCCCCAGAATAAACGGTCAATATATAAAATTCAGTCTCATTTTTATACATAAGCAATGAACAATTAGAATATGAACTGTTTTTTGAAGAACCATTTAAAATCACACCAAACATTGAAATACTTACATTTAAGTCTAACAACCATGCACAGGATCTGTACGTGAAAAGCCACAGAAGGCTGATTGGGTAAATCAAGGAAGATATAAATAAATGGAGAGATATGCCGTATCTATCCATGGAAGCCTCGCTAGTAACATGTCAATTATCAACTTGATCTAGAGATTCAACATAATCCCAGGCGACATCCCAGGATTTTTTTGTGGATATCAGCAATCTCATGCTAAAATATGTGTGAAAAGACAAAGGAACGAGAACAGCCAAACAGCTCTGAAAACTAACCAAGTTGGAGAACTCATGTTGCACCATTTTAAGACTTACTATAAACGTCCAGTAATCAAGGCAGTGTGATATTGAAGAAAGATGGACACACAGATCAAGAGATAGAACAGAGAATCCAGAAACTGACCCCATACACAAGCATCCTCACCCAACTTCTGATAATGACATATAGCCAACCTAACAGAAAAAGGGAGATAGTCTTTCACAAGTGTTACGGGAACAATTAAGTGTTCGTATGCAATGGTAATCAATAAACTAAGTAATAAATTGTTTAATCAATCATTTCATTGATTAATGAATTAAGTAAAAGTGCCTTGACCTAAATTCATCAATTATACAATCATTCACTCAAATGGATCATAGATGTAAGTGTAAAGTACAAAATTAGAAAACATTCTTTTTTTTTTTTTTTCAACGTTTATTTATTTTTGGGACAGAGAGAGACATAGCATGAACGGGGGAGGGGCAGAGAGAGAGGGAGACACAGAATCGGAAACAGGCTCCAGGCTCTGGGCCATCAGCCCAGAGCCCAACGCGGGGCTCGAACTCACGGACCGCGAGATCGTGACCTGGCTAAAGTCGGACGCTTAACCGACTGCGCCACCCAGGCGCCCCTATAAAACATTCTTAAGAAAGAAGGAGTGATGTTGATTCATTGAATCATTCAGTAAATACTTTTGAAGCATTTAGAATGAGACAACAGAGTCTACGCCCTGAGGATCCACTAGGGAACCAAAGGAGCAAGGATCACTGCGTTCTTGGTGCTCAATAGTCCAGTCGGGGAGACTGACAAACATAATGGAACTAGAAACTATGGTAGAGAATAATGAATGGGGAAAAAACAAGTAAATACATCTTGGAGAGGATATAAGCATTGGGGGAGGGGTGTGAAATACTAGACAGGGTGAAATACTCGACACAGAGGGCTCTACTGAAAAAGGTGTCAGTTGAATAAATACCTCACGGAAATGAGAGAACTACCTGCTGACAGGAAGGTGATCTAGGCAGAAGGACCCATGAATTCCCCAAGGCAGGAGGGTGAACGTGTGTACTGATGGGAAGCAAGGAGGCCAGCATAGACAGAGAAACGAGGATGAGAAGAAGGAGGAATAAAGAGGTGGAAGTTGTGGGTCAAGTAGGAGAAAAAGAGTTGAGGGAGAGAAGGGTGTAAAGACTGCCAGCAATAGACAAGGTGAAGCGAAATCTGGTCATACCTGTTCCTCCGCCTCACATTACAGGCTGCAGTTCTTTTTATTTTTTAATTGACATTTACTAAAGTGTGTCTACACCATGAAAAGCTAATTCTACTTGTAGCAACTATTCGAAGCAAGAAAATGGAACATCCTAAATGATCAATAGCCGTGTTTAAATAAGTTATGGCATGGGGCACCTGGATGGCTCAGTCGGTTTGGCATCCTAATTCAGCTCGGGTCATGATCTCAGGGTCCGTGAGTTCGAGTCCCGCTTTGGGCTCTGTCCTGACAGCTCAGGGTCTGGAGCCTGCTTCGGATTCTGTGTCTCCCTTTCTCTCTGCCCCTCCCCCGTTCATCCTCTGTCTCTATCTGTCTCAAAAATAAATAAATATTAAAAAAATTATTTTAAATAAGTTATGGCATGCTATGAGGCCTTTACAATTCATAGCCCTACAGAACATTTGTGACTTAGCGAAATGCTCGTATCACTAGAGGACCAAAAATGGGATTCACAGCTACATAGCAAATTTTGGTTAATGCATGTACATATACCTCTTCCCTGATGATTATACCACAGTGTTAGAGGTGCTTACCTCCAGGGGCGCCTGAATGGCTCAGTCGGTTAAGCATCTGGCTCTTGATTCCAGCTCAGTTATGATTCCACTGTGTGTGCGATCAAGCTCCACACTGACAGCGTGGAGCCTGCTTATGATTCTCTCTATCTCTCTCTCTCTCCTCCCATCCCCCATCTTGCTCATCTCTCTCTCCTTCTCTCTCTGTGCCAAAAATACATAAACATAAAAAACGTGTTTACATATGCTTATCCCCAGGTGTTTGACTTATGACCATATTTCTTTCTTTCTTGTTTATTTTCTAAATTTTCTGCAATAAACTTAAGACTGCCGTAATCATAAAGTAACGTTTCAAATAAATGATTTAGTCTAGTATCAGTTAAATAAATAAAATGTGTCAATTCATAAATTTATTAGGTCCATTCAACATATCAAGGATAGTTTCAAACAGTCCAGTGTTATTCCTTTAGCAGACACCCTCCCATCTGATTTGACGTTGACTCAACAGCTTCACCAAGAAAGATTTCTAAACTTTGACCATGTTTGATTCTTTATAAAAGTTTCTGAAAGCATGCAAGACCGCATCCTTGCCTTCAAGAAACTTTCAATATTTGAGGGTACAAAAAACCCAAACACCATACAAAGCACAGTGAGACTTCAAGGTCAAGTTTCATGTAGCAGGAGAAGTCCACTGAGCCGAGGTGATCAGTAAAGGCGTCTCAGAGGCATAGCACAAAGAATCTTAAAGGATGACCAAATTTCTAGTTGGCAGGCAGAAAGGAGGAGGACAAAGGAGACAAAAGCAAATGTGAGGGAATAAAGGAGGGGCAGGCATTCCGAGAACAGTGAGAACAACCCTGTTGGAGCTTGAGGTTCTTCTACAACAATGGCCATTAAGTATTTGTGACGATGACAAAGACTGGGTAGAAGATGATGGACCTACATAACCCATCATGTCCATACTCTTATGTAAGAAGCTCTTGGTGACAGCGAAGAATTGGAGACCATCCGTTAGAAACTAAAGATGGTAATAACGAAGCAAGTTATAGAAAGAAAACAATGAAAAGATAAAATTCTAAGCAAAATTCTCTAAGCATATGAATTAATACTCAATCAACAATCAATTGAAATCCATGACCAACTTAAGACCCCTCTTGTGTTTCTCTCTTAATGGGGCATTGTATTCAGTGGCTCAAGAGGGAAAGAGACTCATTGTCAGTCCTCCCCTCCTCAACGTCTTTCCTGTGATCCACTCAGCAGCAGGGGCTCTCAACTCCACCTCCAACGTAGGCCAAGCCAGCTAGTTTCTCACCACCTTCCGCCTACTCTCCATTTTCGTTCTTAGCCCCATGCTGACCTTCCCTTCCCACCAAAATCCCAGTTCATTCTTTTCACTGCATCTGGAATGCAATCCAAAACTCCTGAATCTGAGCAGTTCATTCCTCTGCTTACGACCACACTCTAGTCCCCACTGTACTCAAAATGACACATAGAATCTGTAATGTGACCACCAGACGTTGGCAATCCTGCCTTGTCACCCCTCTAATGCCATCTTTCCTGATTCTCCTTTCATTAGGTGACCGGGACGGTCTCTTCTCCAGGTTGCTCAAATTAGACCCACGTAGGTTCCACTTAGAATGCATTTTGTGTTCGCTGGTTTCCTTACCAGTTCTTGCTACGGCTCCAAGTTTGAAAAAAGGACTTTTCTCCCCAAGAAACCTTTGTTGGCCAATCCTGTAATCTACACTTTGTCCCCTGTGCCATTCCTTCTCAGAACATTTAGTCTTTTACTTAACAGCATTTGCCACACGTTGTAATTACACCTGTCCCATTTGTAGCTAAGATTTGAAACATCCTGAATATATGGAGCGTGCATGTTGGATTATCACTGTGTACTTGAACCTAATAGCACCTGACACCTAAGGTGTTCAATAACAGTATCCACGATGCCTGAAATAGGGGATGTTTAACTATCTCCCGGCGTGCTAGACTGCAATACACATTCAGGATTTCAATAATCTCTACCACCAAATTTAGTATACATATACAAAAAGGGAAGGGTCACGTCCTCACGCATAGGAGAAACATTTTGTCTCGTTGATAGCTTCTATGGTGTAGCTTACATTTTGACCTACATAAGACCCCACCCTGGAGATACAGTTTGTATGGATGTAGTGACAACTATGAGGAAATCAAAACAAAATACAGTGTTTATGGAGAGTAATGTGCCAGGAGTTTTTCCACATGTTTTACAGGCATTACCTATAATCTCACCGCTATACTGGACATAGGCGTTATACTTCCCCTTTAGAAATTGGAAAAGCAAAATCGGAGGTATCATTTGCCTACAATCTAAGATCTGGCTGGTAGAAGAAATCGATGGGGCCAGGTAATTTACAAAATCCACAATTTTGCCCAAGGTAACCTCTGGGAAATCAGAAAATGAGCGGCTTTCATAAGTGCAGCTGCCTAGAGCTTTTCAGAGGAGCTGTCTGTGTGGCGCCGGGGCTTTGGCGCCATCACATCTCCAGGATCTCACTACCAGGAGTAACCCCCATTGTTGGGAAGGGCAAGAACACCCATCCGTGGCAACTTAACGTGTTTTAACCCCTGTCAAGATAGAGCAAGCCTCCAATTACTTCATTTGGTACTTCAAGGAACACATCAAAGCACACCTCGTGGGATTTTCAAAAATCACTCTGAGATGAGAACACAAACACAAAAGTCATAGCAACACGAAGCAAGTAACACTTTCCAAAACACACGTCCTGAAGGGCCAGGCCATGGAGAGGGTATGAGCCCACTTTAAAGTAGCAGTGCTCTCAGGTGCAGAGCACATAAAACAAAACAAAACAAAGCAAAACAACAACAACAACAACAACAACAACAACAACAACAAAAACAACGTTAAAACACATAAGGGATAGAAAACTATCCAAAATGATGAAACGCAAGAATTCCCCTCAGACGAAATTCCAGGAAGAAGTGACCGTTAAAGAATTGATCAAAATAGATAAAAGCAGTATAACAACAAGAAGGTAGAATCATAGTCATAAGATTAATCACTGGGCTTCAAAAAAGGTATAGAAGACAACAGAAAATTTATCATTGCAGTGATAAAAGACCTAAAACATAGCCATGGTTAATTGAAAAGTCAATGACATAGAGATTGATTTTCATCACTGATAAAAAAAAAAAAAAAAAAAAAAACAGATAAACTGGAACGTTGGATGTCCATTACCAAAGTTAGTAGTTATGCAATTGTAGCAAAAGCTAATTCTAGAAAAAACGATTAAATAATGAAAAACAGAAAGCTAAAATATGTCAAGGTTTAAATACCTTGCATGAGCCGTGCAGCTGTATAGTTGTTTAAAATTCTAGGATATCACGGGGCGCCTGGGTGGCGCATTCGGTTAAGCGTCCGACTTCAGCCAGGTCACGATCTCACGGTCCGTGAGTTTGAGCCCCGCGTCGGGCTCTGGGCTGATGGCTCAGAGCCTGGAGCCTGTTTCCGATTCTGTGTCTCCCTCTCTCTTTGCCCCTCCCCCGTTCATGCTCTGTCTCTGTCTGTCCCAAAAATAAATAAACGTTGAAAAAAAAATTTTTAAATACTAGGATATCAAAAAATATTATGTGATAGCCATTGTAACACGTGCAAAGTTCACCATGTCGACCTTTGCTCTTCTCAATGTGGAGTAATAAGTTATTGGGCCTTATAGAGTATCTGAAAAAATGAATATTAAAAAGTTTTTGAAAGTATATGTTTCTAGTGAGTTTGGTCATGTCAAATAAAGTGTGTTATTTCCAACACCTATTCACGTGCACTCTTAGTATGGCTAGAGTCCATAAAAAGTTATTGCACCATTGCAATAAACAGGATTACCAGTGCAATCTATTTTTTTAATTCCATTTGTTCATTTATTTGAATGCCAGAATAGTGCATGGAGAATGTACCCTGTAGGTTCTGGATTCTCTCGTTGATTCCAAATGTCTTATTGGGGCTGCTACCATAAAGACGGTAAAACAATATTATCTGTACCATGAACATGTAAAATTTGGCAAACCTCACGAGTATTACAATTTTGCTGTTTAGCATATGTGTTTACAAATACACACGTGTGCACTGGGTGAAGTTAGATGTTTCATACTTCTATCCATATCATGAGGGATTCAATACGTTTTAAAGAGTTAGATTCCAGTTACCAATTCTAATCTGGGATAACATGCACAGTTCTTGCTTATTTGTCACTTATTGTGCAATTATGAAGTTAACATAGGGCCCAAAGGGTAAATTCTTTTTAACTACACTTGACTGAACATATATCATTGAAAGTCAAGCTTTGGCCTTTCAAAGATGACATGAGAGTGAACGCGGAGAACCCAAAAGACTCCATGAAAACGCTGCTAGATCTGATACATGCATGGACCAAACTCACAGGATACAAAATCCGTGTAAAGAAACTGATTGCATTTCTATACACCAATAAGGAAGCAACCGAAAGAGAAGTCAAGAAATCAATGCCAGTTACAATTTCACCAAGAACCGTAAAATACCTAGCAAGAAAACTAACCAAAGATGTAAAAGATCTGTACAGTGAAAAGTATAGAAAATGTATGAAGGAAAATGATGAAGACACATCAAATACAGAAAAAAAAAAAAAAAACAACAATCCATGCCAAAGAGTGGAAGAATGAATACTGTTAAAATGTCAATACTACCGAAAGCAATCTACACATTTAATGCAATACCAATCAAAATTGTACCAACATTCTTCTCCAGACTAGAGCAAGCAATCTGAAACTTTGCACAGAACAACCAAAGAACCTGAGTAGTCAAAGTTAACTTTAAAAAAGAAAGCCAAAGTGGGAGGCAGCCCAGACTTTCGCCTCTCCTATGAAGCTGTAATCGTTAAGATAGTATGACTTTGGCACAAAAACAGGCACATGAACCAATGAAACAGCATAGAGAACCCAGAAGGGGCCCCACAATTGTATGGTGAACTAATCTTTGACAAAACTGGAAAGACAATACAATGGAGAGAAGACAGCCTCTTTACAAAGGGTGCTGGGAGAACGGAACAGTAACATGATGAAGAATAACCTAGATGACTTTCTTACAACGTGCACAAAAATAAAGGCAAAATGGATGAAAGCCTTAAATGTGAGACAGGAAACCATCAAAACACTAGAGGAGAAAAGAGGAAAAAAAACCCTTTGACCTCAACTGCAGCAATTTCTTCCTTGGCATGTCTCAAAAGACAAGGGAATGAAAAGCAAAAATGAACGATCAGGACCCGGTCAGGATACAAATCTTCGGCAATGCAAAGGAAACAATCAGCAAAATTAAAAGGCAACCGATGGAAGGAGTGAAGATGTTTGCGAATGACATATTAGATAAAGGTTTACTACACAAAATGTATAAAGAACTTACCCAAGTCACACCTGGAAAATGTAATACAGTGAAACAATAGGCAGAAGACATGAATAGACACTTTTCCAAAAGAGACATCCAGATGGCCCAAAAACACATGAAAGGATGCTCAACATCACTCATCATCAGGAAAATACACATCAGGGCACACTGACATACCACCTCACACTAGTCAGTGTGGCTAAAATGAGCAACTTAGGAAACCACAGATGCTGGTGAGGATATGGAGATAGAGTAACCCTCTCTCACTGTTGGTGGGAAAGGAAACTGGTGCACCACGGCAAGCATGAAACCTACACACATCACAATGACTCTAAACGCATATCTTTCCATAATAATACTGAATTTCAATGGACTAAATACTCCAGCCAAACAACATAGTGTATCAGAATGGATAGAAAAAACAAAAACAAAAAACAGAACAGACCCATCTATTTGCTGTCTACAAGAGACTGCTTATAGACATGAGGACACCTTCAGATTGAAATTGAGGGGATGGAGAATTATCTATCATGCTACTGGAGGTCAAAAGAAACCTGGAGTAGCCAAATTATATCATACAAAGTAGAGTTTAAATTAAAGGCTGTAACAAAAGATGACGAAGGGCTTTCTATATTAATTCCAGGGTCTCTCCATCAGGAAGAGCTACAAATTTTAAATGTCTACCCACCGAATTCAGAGACACACAAATATATAAACAATTAATTAAAAACATACAGAACCTTGTTGATAAGAATGTGGTAATTGCAGGGGACATTAAATTAAACACAGAAAAAAGATGGAAAATCTCCAAAAGCATGGAGGTTAAAAAACATCCCACCAACGAATAAATGGGTCAACCAGGCAACTTGAGAAGAAATTAAAAGCTATAAGGAAACAAATGAAAATGAAATACAACAATGCAAACCCTTCGGGATGCAGCAAGGGCAGTCCAGACAGGGAACAACAAAAACAAAACAAAACACAACAACTACAACAACAACGACGACGACGACAAGAAGCATTGCTATCCAGGCCTATCTCAAGAAACAAGAAAAATCCCCAATACAAAATCTAACAGCACACCTAAAGGAACTAGAAGCAGGACAGCAAAGACACCCCAAAGCGAGCAGAAGAAGAAAAATTATAAAGATCAGAGCAGAAATAAACAATATGGAGTTTAAAGGAAAACAGTACAGCACATCAATGAAACCAAGAGTTGTGTTTCTGAGAAAATACACAAAATTGATAAACGTCTAGCCTGGCTTCTCAAAAAGAAAAGAGAGGGGACCCAAATAGGTCAAATCACGAATGAAAATGGAATTATTACAAAGAATCCCTCAGAAATTCAAGCATTCATCAGGAAACACTATAAAATCTTCTATGCCAACAAACTGGACAACCTGGAAGAAATGGATAAATGCCTCCATACCCACAAACTTCCAAAGCTCAAACGGGAAGAAATAGAAAATATGAACGGACCCATAACTAGTGAGGAAATTGATTCATATATCAAACATCTCCCAATAAATAAGAGTCCTGGTCCACGTGGCTTCCCTGGCGATTTCTAGCAGACATTTAAAGCAGAGATAATAGCCATCCTTCCCAAGCTGTTCCAAAATATGGAAATGAAAGGAAAACTACCAGACTCATTTTATGAAGCTAGCAAACTGTGATTCCCAAACCAGACAGAGACACACAAAAAAAGGAGAATTACAGGCCAATATCCCTGATGAATAGGGGTGCAGAAATTCTCACCAAGATACTAGCAAATCACATTCAATAGCATATAGAAAGTATTATTCAACACGATCAAGTGGGATTCATTCCTGGCCTGCAGGGCTAGTGCCATATTCACAAATCAAACATTGTGCTACATCACATTAATAAAAGAAAAGATAAAAACCATAGTACACTGTCAATGGACGCAGAAAAAAGGATTTTAGAAAATACTGCATCTTTACTTAATACAAACCCTCAAGAGAGTTGGGATAGAAAGAAACTACTTTAAACATCATAAAAGCCATTTATCAGAAGCTCACAGTAAATATCGTCCACAAAGGGGAAAAACTGAGAGCATTCCCCCTGAGATCAGGAAGAAAACAGAGATGTCCACTCTCACCCCGGTTGTTGAACATAGTGTTGGAAGTCTTAGCATCAGTAATCAGAGAGCACATGAAATTAAAGGTATCATCATTTGCAACGATGAGGTCAAACTTCCACTTTTTGCAGATGGCATGACACTATACATGGAATTTCGGACAGACCCCATCAAAAGTCCTCTATCACTGATACATGAATTCAGCAATGTTGCAGGGTACAAAATCAATGTACAGAAATTGGTTGCGTTTTATAAGCCAATAATGAAGCAACAGAAAGAGAAATAAAGAAACGGATCCCATTTACAATGCACCAAGAGTCATAACGTACCTAGGAATGAAGCTAACCAAAGAGGTAAAAGATCTGTATGCTGAAAACTATAGAAGGCTTGTGAAGGAAATTGAAGAAGATACAGAGAAAGTGAAAAACATTCCATGCTCGTGGATTGGAAGAATAAATATTGGCGAAATGTCAATACGACCCAACGCAGTCCTCACCCTATAGGCAGCACCAATCACATTGCACCAGCACTCTTCTCCAAGATGGAACAAACAATCATAAAATGTGTATGGAAACACAAAAGACCCTGAATAGCCAAAGTAATACTGAAGAAGAAAACCAAAGTGAGAGGCACCACAATGCCAGACTTTAGCCTCTACCGCAAAGCTATAACCATCAAGACAGCATGGTATTGGCACAGAAACAAATACATAGACTTAATGGCATAAAATAGAGACCCCAGAATTGGACCCACATACGTATGACCAACTAATCTTTGACAAAGCAGGAAAGAATATCCAATGGAAAAAAAGACAGTCTCTTTAACAAATGGTGCTAAGAGAAGTGGACATCAACATGCAGAAGAATGAAACTAGACCAGTTTCTTACACCACTCACAAAAATAAGCTCACAATGGATGAAGGACGTGAATGTGAGACAGGAAACCATCAAACCCTGGAGGAGAAAGCAGGAAACATCCTCTTTGACCTCAGCGTCAGCACGTTCTTAGCTGACACATCTCCAAAGGCAAGGGATTTAAAGCAAAATGAACTATTGGGATCTCATGAACATAAAAATCTTCTCCACAATGAAGGAAACAATCGACAAAACTAAAAGGCAACTGAACGAATGGGAAAAGATGTGTGCAAAGGCATACTGGATAATTGGCTAGTATCCTAAACCTGTAAAATGAACTCCCCAACTCCACACCCGGAAATCAAATAATCCAGTGAAGAAAAGGGCAGAAGACTTGAACAGACACTGTTCTAAAAAAGACATCCAGATTGTCAAGAGACACATGAAAAGATGCTCAACAGCACTCCTCGTCAGGGAAATCCAAAGCAAACCCACACTGAGATACCACCTCATGCCAGTCAGAGTGGGTACAATGAGCAAATTAGAAGACTATAGATGCTGGTGAGGATGCGGAGAAACAGGAACCCTCTTGCACTGTTGGTGGGAATGCATCCTGGTGCAGCCACTCTGGAAAACAGTGTGGACGTTCCTCAAATCATTAAAAATAGATCTACCCTAAGACCCAGCAATAGCACTGCTAGGAATTTCCCAAGGGGTACAGGAGTGCTGAGACATAGGGGCGCATGTACCCCAATGTTTATAGCACTACTTTCAACAACAGCCAGACTATGGAAAGAGCCTAGCTGTCCATCAACTGACAAGTGGATAAAGAAGTTGTGGTTTATGTATACCACGGAATACTACTTGGCAATGAGAAAGAACGAAATCTGGCCATTTGTAGCAACGTGGATGGAACTGGGGGGTATTATGCTATGTGAAATAAGTCAGGCGGAGAAAGACAGATACCATTTGTTTTCATGCATGTGTGGATCCTGAGAAACTTAGCAGAAGACCATGGGGGAAGTGATGCGGGGGAAAAGTTATAGAGAGGGAGGGAGGCAAACCATAAGAGACTCTTAAATACTGATAACAGACTGAGGGTTGATGTAGGGTTGGGGGAAAGTGGGTGACGGGCATTGAGGAGGGCACTGTTGGGATGAACATTGGGTGTTGCGTGGAAACCAATTTGAAAATAAATTACCTTTAATGAAAAAGGAAATCCAGGGGTTGCTCTTACTGAATATGAGGATAGCTTTCCATTTTCAGCACTTTTTGAACGTGAGGTAGTACTGGCTTAAGGTGCGTAGAGGAAAGTTTGGTTTGTGTGATTAAGAAAAGGAGTTGAGTAAAGACAGAGGCCTCTGACATGTATCATGTTGACCTTGGCAAGTGTCTCTTCTGATTATTACCATGACTTATCCCTTTTCTTGATTCACATAGTTTGGTGTCATCCTTTCATGAGGAAGTGGATTTCAATTGATCATGGTAGGTGGTCCTTATAATATTTTGTGAATTATTTGTGTACGTGGTGATGATGGATGGACCATGCTGGTTGCTTTCAAAAGCACTTACACGGACGGTGTAACACGTTTTCTGTTCCTGGAATCCCATACGGTCTTTTACTACCTTGCGTATGACTTACCTGAAATATCATGAATTGGTAGGTACCGAATAGGTTTTAGTGGCACTGAATGCCCTAATGTCCACTCACGCAGAATTCGTTGACGCTTTGCTCTTAAGGACACAATGACTCGGTCTTCCCTAAGCTGCGTGAAAGTGAGCATGCACACTAACTAGGCAAACTGTTTGCTGCTGCTGTAAAGAGCAGCTTCCTGATCTGTGAGCTATAGCAACACACATATGGAACCCTAAGCAAGGCACAGTGTATCTGTATTTTTGAAAGAGTAGAGTAGTTAGTTCAATTTGGGTTTCAGTGCGTTGCATGACAAGGCATTTAATTAGCTAAAACCCTTTACAGTCATGTTTGATTACAAGTTGTGTGTACTCTCCACCGCGAAGTGTCATCTCATGTTGGACGGAATTAATGGAGGCTGAGGCACCAGTGCATTCACGTCGAGGACAACCCTCTTGAACTCATCAAGAACTATGGGCCTTCTCGGGTAAGATTACGTGCAGGTCTTTCTCAAGGGCATAATCTTAAACATAGCCCAACCTAAGGCAGCTTTGGGCAGCAGGCAGTGATAGGTTAGGCAGACATTGTGACCTCACAATGGTCTCCTAGCGCCTGGTCTCCTAGCAACTGCGGTGTAACTCTCACAGCCTGCTGCCTGATTTGGCTTCTGGTAGGAAATTAATCAGGACCCGGCGGCGGCGGCGAGACCTGGCAAGCGCGGGCGGCCCCTAGCGGCCTCACCTGCTGAGCCGCATGAAGAGGCGGCGGCGCAGGCCCCGGGAGGCCCTGGCCCCGGCCGCCCGGGGAGGAGCCTCTAGCGCTGCAGGAGGGGCCGCGCTGGAGGCGCCTGAGGAGAAAGTGGTGTACACGCGGTGGCAACCATCGCCACTGTCGCTGGCCAACAGCAGCAAGGAGCTGATCGACGCTTTCAAGCTGTTCGTGCCCCGCAGCACGGAGTTCATGAGCTCAGACGCGGAGCTCTGGAGCTACCTCTGCAGCCTCAAGCACCAGTTCTCCCCCCGCATCCTGCGCAGCAAGGACGTCTATGGCTACTCCTCCCTCCTGGCCCAGGTCCCGGATCCCCGGCACCAGCCCCCCGAGGCCCGCCTCCAGAGGCGCCGGCCAGTTGCCAGGAGGAGGCGCCACGGAGCCCGGAAGGTCGCCGCCGGCCAGAGGAAGGTGCCGCCCCCGCCGCCGCCGTCCCGCGAGGACAGCAGCCCCCGCAAGCCCACGGCCCCCGGGCCCAGCTCCGGGGGCCGCACCCTGGAGGAGAGTGGGAGGGCGGCCACCCCAACGCTGACCACCTTGCCAAGCATCCGCGTAGTCGGCGACGTGTGGGTCGAGAGCAGCGTGGCAGAAGCGCGGCGCCAAGCGCGCCAAGTCCTGGGAGTGAACCTGGAACCCGTGGTGAGACTCCGCCGCGTCCCAGTGCCTGGGCGTGAGATGCGGGCCACAGCCGCGCGACCTCCCAGCCCCGGGACGGGTTGTGCCTGGAGGGATGAACCAGTGAGAGCCGGGCCCACATCCCCTAGTGCACTTTACCGGCGAAGAAGCACCAGACGGTCCCGGCCCGCGCCCCAGGGATGCGGCGCCGCCTTCTGGGACTCTGTGGCAGCTGTGCCCTCTACTGCCTCCCAGCACCGGGTCTGCGGAGGGAGGCGACCCCTGGACCGCAAGGGAGGTCCCCTTTCTTCCTAACCCCAGATTGAGAGGTCTCCAGGACTGTAGGGGCAGATCCATGATCTCTCTTGTTCCCTCATTGCTCTGAAGTCGTCAGAAGAAGCCATTCCACCCCCACCGTCTCCAAAGGAATTTGGTTCCATGCTTGTGTAATAAAGCTAGAGTTTCTTTGCCGTTCACCCACCTCCCGGCTCCTCCCGCCAATTTCTTTCTTTCTTTGTGTGCATGTGTATGTATATATATATCTTCTAGGAAGATTAAAGTACTCATTCTTTAAATGTTTAGAAGAGACAGTAGAGAAAAAAGGGTGTGACTTAGGGGTCTGCACTCAGATTAAAATAAGATTACTGAAGTATAGTATACATACAAAAGGACATATATTATTTTTTTCATGTTTGTTTATTTTTGAGAGAGAGACACCGTGTGAGCAGGGGAGGGCCAGATAGGGAGCCACAGGATCCAAGCAGGCTGCAGGCTCTTAGCTGTCAGCACAGAACCTGATGCGGGGCTCGAACTCACAAACCATGGGATCATGACCTGAGCCAAAGTTGGACACTTAAGTGACTAGCCACCCAGGCACGCAAAAAAGAACATATATTATTAAAAGTATTCTGAGCACAGCTTGATGCAATCCAGTTCAATATACTTGTGGAATCAGCACTCATTAAAAAAGGTACCAGGACCCCAAGGGACCACTTGTGCCTCTTTCATTCACGGTCTATCTCTCCTTTGGGTCGGCAATTATTCTGACTTCTTACAGAATCTACAACTTTTGCTTGTTTTTGGAGTATATAGAAATGGAATTATGTGTCCTACACCTAGCTTCTTTCACTCAAACTTATGTTAGTGATATTCATGGTATTGTATGTATAGATCCTTTCTGCTCATTGGTGGATAGAATTTCATTATATGAATAGTTTACAATATTTCTGCAACTCTTGGTGGACATTTAGGTAGGTTCTGGCTTAGGGTAATTATGAATAAAGCTTCAGTGAACATTATAGGACACGTCCTTTGGTGAACACTTTTTACAATAGTCTTTATTTATCTAGGAGAGAATTTGCTGGGTCACATGTCATCCAACTTATCAGCTTTGGTAAGGTTCCTCCAAAGTGTTTCCAAAATGGTTATACCAATTTACACAAACTTCTTTCTATAGTAGTGCCTGCGTAGTGCCTGTGGGCTCTGAATACTTGATAGCTTTGCCAACACTTGCTAAAATATTATCTTTTTCATGTTATCTATTCTGGCAGGGGTACAGATTTTTTTTTATTTGAGAAATATCAATCCAAGTATTGTATACAAGTAGTTAAAAAAAAAAAAAACATCCAAATTGCAGATCAGGGCTTGCAATAAAAAATCAAAAGCTTTGTTTCCCCCATGAACACCTCTTCCCCAGAGGCAACACTTTCTTTTGTTTTCTTTTTTCTTTTTTTTAAATCAGGGTTTTTTTAAACAGACCATTTTTTAAGGACAATTTTAGATTTAGAGACAAATTGCACAAAAATACAGGTTCCTCACCCCCAGTAGTTCTATAGTACCTTGCACTAATGTGGATACATTAATTATAAGTGGTGGATGAGCCATTCTTGTTGACACATTATCATTAGACACATTATCATTAACTAACAGTTAGGGTTTATTTTGTGTTATATAGATTCATAAGTTTTGAGAAATGTATAAAGGTATGTATCTACTATTGCAGTATCATACAGAATAGTTACACCACCCTAAAGTGCCCGGTGCTCCGCCTATTACCACTTCCTCTCTCCCCCTAAACCCTAATGGCCACTGGTCTTTTTAGTGTCTCCGAAGGTGTTTTGTTGTTGTTGTTGTTGTTGTCGTCCTTGTCATTGGTTTGTTTTCTTTTGTTTTCTTTTGTTTTGTTTTGTTTTTCCAGAACGTTATCATAGTTGGAAACGTAAAGCAAATGGCTTTTTCGTATTGGATCCCTTCACTTAGTAATCCACACTTAAGTTTCCTCCATGACTTTTAAGTAGCTCCCTTTCTCCCTCTTTCCTTCCCTCCTCTTCGGTCTCTCTGCCTCCCTTTCATTGAGGGAGTTTATTTTCTAAAACAGCTTGTAAAAAGCTGGTCTACAGAAAAAGACTGGAAAGTGCAGAGTTCCCCTGTTCTCCCTCCTACCCCCCAAAACATAGTTTTCCCTATTGTAAACTTCTTGTGTCAGTGTAGTGCATTTGTTACAACGGATGAGCCCATATGAAAACTATTATTAACTAAAGACCGAAGTTTAGCTTAGCATTCACTGTGGTGTGCAGTTTGCTGAGTTTTGACAAACGCACAATGCCATGATTCAAAGCATTTCACTGTCTTACAAGATGTTTCACTGTTGTAAATATTCCCTGTGCTTCAACGATTATTCATCTCTCCCTTCCCCCCTGAGTTCCTGGCAACCACAGGTGTCTTTACAGTCTCCATTATTTGAGGCAATATTTTTAACTGTTCCAGGTTTATATTCTTTTGTTAGGAATCTTCATGAAGATAAGTAATATACTATACTGCTGCTTATTGATTTGTCAGTTTTAAGCACCGTCTACTGACTTCCTATGTGAAGTTGACGTATAGGTCGCTTAAGCCACCTGTCTTCTCTCTCCTCACCTTCCGATATATTCCCGAACTTCTATCTGTATACTGTTTCAGTCAGGTCCAGCCAGCCGGTGAGTCACTATAGGTATTTTAAACAGTTACACACGTGATGGGAAATCCCAGAAGCCAAACACAGGATGGCGAAGCAATCAGGAATTAGTATCATCAGAAAGCTGTTTCCACCCGCAGAGTTAGAGAAATTCAGAACCATACCTAGCAGGAACTGAGAACATGGGAGAAGAGGCTCTTGGAAAGAAGCTAGAATTTGGAGGAGATAAAATCACTGGTAGGAAGTGGAGCGGGAGAGAGAAAAACCTCTGGGCTTATCCCTTCCTCCCTTTCTCCCATCAAACACCCATTGGTCAAAGCCCTCTGGAAGCCAGTTGGCAAGGAAACAGGAAACACAGTCTGTAGGAGAAGTGCAGGAACTGGATCTGAGGGCAAAACACATAACGGATGAAGTTACATATAGGTACTAGTTAGGGTTCTCCAGAGACTCAGTATCAATGGGAATTGGTTCACAGGATTACGGAGGCTGAGAAGGGCAGACCCAGGAGATCCAGTAGTTTAGTTCCAGGCAGACTCCAAAAGCCTAAGAATCAGGAGAGCTGATGATGTATGTTCCATTCCAAGTCTGAGCCTGAAGTCAGGAGACCAATATCGCAGCTTGAAGACAGTCAGATAGACACAGTGGATTCTCTCTTACTCCGCCTTTTGTTCTATTCAGGTCTTCAATCGATTAGTTGAGGCCACCCAGTGTTTGGCAAGGCAATATGTTTTGCTTAGTCTACTGATATACAGATGTTAATTGTACTAAGAAATGTCCTCACTGACTCACTAGAAATACTGTTTAGCCATATATCTGGGTACCCTGTGGCTTAGCCCATTTAAAACATGAAATTAACCATCACAAGATATAATTCTATGTTTATATGTATGTATGTATGTACGTATGTATGTATGAATGCATGTTATTTGAGAGAGAGAGAGAGACAGAGAGAGAGAGAGACAGAGAGAGAGAGAGAGAGAGAGAGAGAGAGAGAGAGAGAGAGAGTATGCTCAAGCAGGATAGTGGCAGAGAGAGAGAATTCTGAGGTGTCAGTGCAGAACTTAATGCTCATCTTAGTCTTATGAACTGTGAGATCATCATCTGAGCCAAAATCAAGAGTTGGATTGTGAACTCACCGAGCCACTCAGGTACCCCACAAGATGTAATTTTAAAATAGAGACCTATTTCCCTTACCTGTACTATCATTTTTCATTCCTTACAGTGTAAGATAAAGGTCTTCCTTAACCTTGCTGCACTTTTTCTCTGTCTCCCATCAGCTTTGGGCTTCTGTTTGTCATTGTTGTTAACACTGCTGTTATGCTCTGCAATCAAGTCTCTTTAGAGGGTTCAAGGTTGATTCTAAAACTTGAAAACTAATAAATGGTTTAAATTAATGGGATTATTAAATAGTATGCAAACATTAGATTTACCACACTTTTCCAGGAGTCCTTGGACCTGCTGAATGAGGACATCTCTAGCATCAAGGTGAAATGGATCCTTTCTCTTTGTATTCCACCAGTGCTTTAAACCATGCCATGTTTCAATTGGCTCATTCAGACTAAGGCCGTCTTATGGATATTTTCTGGTTCTCCTTAATTTTCTAATTGCACTCTTTGTTTTTTTTTATTTATATATGAAATTTGTTGTCAAATTGGTTTCCATACAACACCCAGTGCTCATCCCAAAAGGTGCCCTCCTCAATACCCATCACCTACCCTCTCCTCCCTCCCACCCCCCATCAACCCTTAGTTTGTTCTCAGTTCTCAACAGTCTCTTATGCTTTGGCTCTCTCCCACTCTAACCTCTTTTTTTTTTTTCCTTCCCCTCCCCAATGGGTTCCTGTTAGCTTTCTCAGGATCCACATAAGAGTGAAACCATATGGTATCTGTCTTTCTCTGTATGGCTTATTTCACTTAGCATCACACTCTCCAGTTCCATCCACGTTGCCACAAAAGGCCATATTTCATTTTTTCTCATTGCCACGTAGTATTCCATTGTGTATACAAACCACAATTTCTTTATCCATTCATCAGTTGATGGACATTTAGGCTCTTTCCATAATTTGGCTATTGTTGAGAGTGCTGCTATGAACATTGGGGTACAAGTGCCCCTATGCATCAGTACTCCTGTGTCCCTTGGATAAATTCCTAGCATGCACTTCTTTGTTTTATTGCACTCTTTCAGTGTTCTCAAATCATGCCACTTTATGACATCTTCCTGCTAACCTCTTAGCGGTTTCTCACTGGACCCTTCTCTTTTCCTGCCTCATGTAGGCGGTGTCTCAGTAGGTCTGCTTCATAGCTTCCTTCCTGTGATTTTCCTCTGCTACGCTCCCAGTTTGTTTCCATGGTTTCATGGTAATATGGCTATCTGGGAAGTTAGGGAGCATTTAAAAGCCTGGACTCTTGAGCCAGACGGCCTGGGGTTAGACTTTACTTGTTCCACTTACCAACTGTGTAAGTTGGTTGTTGGATGAGGTATTTGGCTTCCTTATAATCCTGTTTCCTCCTCTCGAAGATAAGAATGGTAATTGTATATACTGTATAAGTTTGTTGTGTGGTTCATATGTAATAATATATGAAAATAACCCATAACAGTGTCTGGCACAAAAATAAACACTATGTTAATGTTGCCTATTATTAAGCATATTTTTTCTTTATTTTTTCTCTCCTTGTTTTGCTGGAGTACACCTTCAGATAACTTCCTAATGAAGAATGCGTAGAATCGAATGTTCTGTGTCTTTGCACGTCTGAAGATATCTTGAGTCCACTCTCAAATTTAATTGATAATTTTGATAGTGTAGAATTCTAGCTTCTTTTTTTAATTGATTTATTTTGATTTTTTTAAAGTTTGCCTCCAAATTAGTTAGCATGTAGTGCAACAATGATTTCAGGAGTAGATTCCTCAGTGCCCCTTACCCATTTAGCCCATCCCCCCTCCCACAACCCCTCCAGTGACCCTCACTTCTTCTCCATACGTATGAGTCTCTTCTATTTTTCCCCCTCCTTGATTTTATATAATTTTTGTTTCTCTCGCTTATGTTCATCTCTTCCACTCATAGAATCCTAGCGTCTAATGGCCAGTTGTCCCTTCCATCGATTTTCCCCTAATCAGAACACCATTGGAACTACAATATCTGCTCTTTAGAGTGTTTTTAACTGACTATAACTTCCACCTTCTTCTAGTTTTCAAAATCATTCAGTACGTCTGGCCTATGCTTACGGAAAAGGGAATGGAGGTCCCCCTTTTGAAGGGCTTAAAAGAGAATTTATGAACATATTTTAGACTGCCACAGCCTGTCTGCGGGCCTCCTATTATTCACTCTCATCCTGCATGAAAAGTATCCTCACCTTACCCCAAGAATCCTCCTTCTTAAAGACCCAACCCTTGTAACATCAGCTCAAAGTCCTGGATATTGTTATCTAAATTAGGTCCAGGTGTGAATGAGTCTCCTTGGGCGCACTGGTCCTCGACTACACTTTTAATCTGAAGACCTATGAATGAAGACCTATGAATTCAGCATACAACCAACAGGGCATGTGGTAACCAGAAATCACACACACAAAACACACACACACACACACACACACACACAGAAAAAACAAACAAACAAACAAGCAAACACACAAACACACCAACAAAACACAAACATTGCTGTTCCAAAAGAAAGGAAGGAGGTAATCATGAATGAGTCCCTGGTCCATAGCAATTCTGAAGTTCAGCTGGTACAGGTAGGCAGTCCTTTCATTGGGTCTTAAGACCTGGGAATGATTTTCCATGGCCCTAGCTCCTCCGGGGTTCTGGCTTTCAACCTCCAAGTCATTCTTCCCTTCTCATGAAAGGTAGCCTGTGTCTACAGCCTTATGGTTGTCTCGACCTACTTACTGATTGGAGGAGATTGTGGGTCCAAAGCCTTCTTTCATTTTACTCTCTGGGATTAAGGAAACCCTTCTCTAACATGGACTTTTCCAAACATTTATAAGGAAAGACACTCCTAAACTTCAAGTGATATTGTAACAGAGAGAACCCTGTGCCCCACAGTTTACTCTGCGAGGGTATGCTTATGAGATAGAACGCTGGTCTTCTCCAAGACCCTTCTTCATTTAGGAAACTTTTCTAGCATCTTTTCCCCAACGTCATCTGCTGCGGGATGTTGGTAATAATTTCACCTTCAATAAGAGTGACAACATTGATGTTATCTGTGCTAACAAAACATGAAATTGTATTTGAATGGCATTGAGTAAGTGCAAGTAGTATCGGTTAGGGACGTGTTCAGCTGCCACAAAAAGGCTGCCGCCAGTGGCATAATCAAAGTGAGTTTTACTCACAAAGAGGCTGTAGGCTGTGCTCCATTAAGGCAACAATGTCATCGGCAGCAGGCTGCATGCAATGGCAGAGCTGCCAATTTCTTTATGACCTCCTACAAAATTTTGGAAAAAAGGTTAGCAGCTATTAATATAATAATACCAATGTTTTTAGCATTTACCGTCTTCAAGATGCAGCACATGTGTGAGCATTTCAAGCTCACAGCACATCTGTGAGGTACAATTGTTGATGTCTTTTGGAGGTCATTCATTTTCTTCTTAAGTCAAAAATTAGCTGTCATATGTCTAGGGCATGTGGCTTCACCAAATCCCCTCCTAGGTTTCCTTGGCTTATCAATGCATCAAGCAAACTCATAGGAATTCTAGAATTTAATCCTTGTGGGCCATGGAGAAACCAGTTCTGCCTTATCACATCACATTACATACTCAGGCCATTCAGTATACTCTCAGATGAACCCTTGGAAGGTGCTCCTGTATTAGCGTTGTATTTCTGTTGGCAAGAACCTTACCACGTTTCCTTGTTTTAATTCTTAGCATCATATACCAACTGCAATATCATCACGGAACAATGGTGGCCTCCAATGTAGCATCATCAGCTCTGGAAACTTCAGATATGGCCACGGTAACAGTTAAGGTGGACTCCAACCAGTTCTTGGCCACTTGGACTTGTCTGATTCTCTCTGTTTATCTACCTCCCACCCCACACTCCCAGCACCAGCAGCAGTGAAAATCTGGTCAGTCAGGGAATCTCCAGCAGATACAGATGCAGATGCAGATCATTTCTCTGGATAATCTTTATGGTTGACTGTGGCCTGGGTAGCAGGACTGGTTCAGACAGAAACACCTGATTTGCGTGCCATCAAGCCGTCTCTGTGTCCTCTCTGAGAAATGAGACAGTATGCATTTCAAACACTTCAAGTCTCCTCTTCTTCCTGCACACTTCTGTGTTTTGTTGCTTTCATCCACCTACCAAAGCAACCCAAACTTTATGCTAAAGAGAGTGGGGCTCCTGTGTCCTTTGCAGATGGGAATGCTGTTACTAGTTTGGGTTATCTTAACAAAAGCTGGCACATTACCTAAAAATGTAGAATTCTGTGTGAATTCCGAATCCGCACCTGTAGGAAGCCCTCCATGATTCCGTTGATTAGGGAGAGGTATCAGACCATACTGTAAGAAACCCTGCCTTCGAATGCTACAGCTCTATGGACTTTCAAAGCACTATTTTTAACCTGGTTATCCAAAGTCGTTAAGTCTTTGTGACTATACATTCAGAACTTTTTTAAGATCTGGATCGTAGTCTCCAATTTTTTCATGGCCTTCCTAACCCATTGATTCCCAGAGTTCTCTTTATTTTTGAATCGTTCTCTTGGGCATTTGACCACACCTGTCAAATAAAAAATAACCTCAATTTGAATATGAACATTTAAGAGCAGTCACGTGTTCAGTGCCCAAATATTTTATTATTTCTGTTAAGAGTTTATTCTGTCTGTGGATGGTGAAGAAACAAATGCCTGTTTTTTCTTTGTTTGTTTGTTTGTTTGTTTGTTTTCATTTTCCCCACATAAGTAAGTAGATGTGCAAGGCAGAATGCTAGGTACCTGTCAAGGGTAATAGGACGTTCAGGAGTGTAAATGAGATTTCTGTCATCAAAAAAAGAAAAAAATATTTGATGAACTAAGATAAGCTAAGCTTTAAAAATGAAAGGAAAATAGCCATGAACTCAGATAAAAGTTAGGCAATGAAGTACTTTTCCCTAGGGCAGCAAGGAGTTATGAGAAATACCATAATCTGCAGAGTGTGTACTACAAAGCTCTACTGACACGATGATAAAGCTCACCTTTAAAGCTTGCTTTGTGTACTGATATTATTCCTTTCTTCTTGAAATCTAAAGAAGCTTTTTCTCTTTGGCTGTTAACATGAAATGAAAAGACACTTTCCCCCTATCTTTTCTTCTGCCGTATTTACACTGAGCTTCTTACAAAAGTCTTTTATGTATTCGTTGCTTTTTATCTTCATCCTTTGTCGAAAACAAGCCTTGAGATTGGGAATGATGTGGACTATTTCTAACCCAAGCTCACAGGACTTAACTTCTCATAAAACCCATCATTTGAGGAGGCAATGAACTCGTATCATGGAGTTCCTTGTGCAGCCCATGGGCAGGATTCCACTGAAAGAATCGATAGCATCATGGAGACCCTGTCTCTGGAAGGAACTAACAACAAATAAGGATTTGACCTTATAGGCTGATCTTCCTAGGAATCTAGGAATCAAGAGGGCCAGAAGTGGGATGGTGGGAGAGGGACACTGGAGAAGGGCTGAATACCCGGGTTCACTTGAAGCCAACTGAGCAGAGGAAGGTTCTGTCCTGGAGGAGCTTGGGTCAGTAGGGATCAGCTCCCAATTGTTACAGACTTAGTGAAAATACACTCATGAGAGCGTACAAGAAGGATGCTTCCAGAACTCTAAGAGGTTATGTTCCTTTCTTATGTCTTTCTTTATGGAAAATGTCTTGGGGGTGCTTACTTCCCCTTTGTGTGTCCACAGTTCTTCTTCCCACTAGTTGTGTTGTCATGAACCTCCTTACGTAGCCCTTGCTCCCCTCCTAGACCATGTGTTCCTCATGGGCAGGACTCACCTTAGCCATCCGTGTGTTGTTACTACAGTGCCAGCCATGGGCAAAGGACCCTGTCCATACTGAATGAATGCAATGTTTTATAGAGTTTCAGTTCCCAATTTTTACAGAAGAACTAGCTGTCTCACTTCAATTTGATGTGTAACAGCAGCAGTCTATAAGGGGGAGTCTCTCTCACATTCTCTCTTTTTACAAACACCTGCATCATCAACTTTTGATTAACTCTTACCCTTTTGTCATCAGATGAATTGGGTGGAACCTTTGCCATCTCTTACGATCTTCTTTGCAACCCAACACCACTTAAATTCCCTATCCTACAGTAAATTCTTGCTTAGCAAGAAGCAATATAGTTCAGTGAGTAAGAGGGTGGACCCTGGAGCCAGGCTGCCTGGGATCTCAAATCCTATTTTGCTCTATTTCTAGCAGCAGACCTTTGGACAACTTACTTTTTCTCTTTGCTACTCAGTTTTCTCAGCTGTAAAATCAGGCACAACCTAACACCTTCACCATAGAGCTCTGAAATGAATTCAGTGGGGTAACAACGGTAAAACACTCAGAATAATGCATGGAAGCCCCTTCACTGCGAGTCAGTAAACACTCGCCTCTATCAGTGATGTAATTACGGTTTTGACAAAGTCGCTGCTTGCTTACTTAAAACCTTCACATTGGCTGTGTTGAATGTACAGAACAGGTGAACTATGGAAGGCACCATGTCAGAGTCAGGCTTCCTTGGTAGAATGAGGCCCAATTCCCTGATGCTGGGGATTGCAAGAGGATACTCAAGGGCACAGAGAGGCACAAGGCTCTCGGGACAAACCCATAATGAGATGATCAGAAAGCCATAGGAAAACAGAGGGAACAAACTAATTTCTCTTTAGTTCCCACCATACACCAGTACAGTTCTCTGCAATTCACACATGTTTCCCTCTCAAGCAAACATAACAGGCCTGTGGGAAAGGTATTATTATTCCCACTTAACAGGCAACTAGACTAATGCTTAGAAAGCTTACATAACTTGCCAAATATCACATCTATGCGGCAGAGCTAGGATTTGAACCAGCATCGGTCACATCCCACTGCCTCTACCAAACTTGAGAAACATCTTTGGAAGAAGTGAAATACGTTAATCCTAATCATGCACCGAATCACATAGGACTGGATATTATAGGCCCATGAAATCCCAAGGCGGAAAAAAAAAATTAATTTACGAAGGCTATTTTGCTTATTGTTATATTCCTCAGAGTGCACCGCTTAAGTGTTCGCTATTTACGAAATGACTGAGTTTATGAGGGAATGGACAGAAGTGTGAATACCTATGCTCATACGATTACACCATGTAGTTTGGTTGAGGATCTTGAAACACTCTGCCTTACATCTAAACTCATCAGAGTAACGGGAACGTTAGAGCTGTCATAGCAGGTGAAAGAGAAGGTTACTTATCATACCACTTGTCCCAAATTACTCGTAGACCAGTTTCAAAATCAGCACACAAACATAAGACAGTGAGAGACAGACAGGAAAGCTCAGAGAGAGGGAGAGAGACAATCCCAAGCAGGTTCTACGCTTCCGCACAAAGCCTGATGCAGAACTGGAGCTCGCAAACCATGAGATCATGACCTGAGTCGAAAGCAATACAGTCACATGCCTAACTGACTGAGCCATCCAGGAGCTCTCACCTTTGTTCACATAGTAATTCCCAGGTTTTTACGTAGATAAATGACAGACCTCACAAACAAGAACAAAACAGATTAGAACGATGGTTCAAAACCAAGGATTGCAAGATTGCAGTAAGGACGTAATATGTGGGAGTAATCGGGGTGGGTGGGAGGAAGAAAGGGCCAGGGGGCAGATGGAGGGTCTGTAAATGGACGTTGGCATTCTAGCAAAGGTGGAGAGTTGTTACTTCCACTCCTTTCCTCCAGAACTTGTCCCAAGCATGTGGTGTCCACTGACCATATGCTTCAGAGCTGGAGGATGGATAAGCTGCCCATTGTAATCAGGGGAAAACATTCCACCCACAGAATTCACTAATTCCCCTGTTCTGTAATGTTTACCCTCTCACTGGCATTGCTAAAAGCACCTACTTTCTCTACACCACCATAGAACAGGTGGATTTTCCCTTGTCAGCCTTTGCTCGCTTGCTTGTCCGTTTATTGGTCCACCTGTGGCTTTATTCACCACTCACCGAAAACTGACAGGGACTCTGTGTGCCAGGCTCTGTTCTTGAGGTATACCCCTGCCTCCGTGGTGGTTGTGGGTAATTCTTGACTTCTGGGCTTCCAGGTACTACATCACGCGTGGCTCTCCATCACCCTCTGTTGCTTTTTCATTGTCATTGGGCAGGTGTCTGTCTGCTTCTTCTCTCTAATTATGTACACGGTAGAAATCAGTGCTTTGAGGGTATGGATGACTGCAGTGAACAGAGTCCTGGACGTGTCTTTTACCTTGGGGAATTGTGCATATTTGTGTTTCAAAATCTAGTTTATCCTAGAGGTAGACATTTGAAACAAAGCACACACAGTCCAGACGGGGCTCAAGAAACAAAATCGTTGGATGTGTCCCCGAGCCTGGTAGCAATGCAGGTGCGCTAGAGGCCTACAGATGCGGAGCTAGACTGTTGTTGGATGACAGCTTCACTGTGCATCTTCAGCTAGGAAGTGGTACAGCTGGAATGAGAATTCTCCTAGTGTGATTCTTGGCCAGTGTTTTCCTGCTCACTCATCGGCCTGGGAGGGCTGAGACCTTTTGGAACTTTGTTGCGTTTTGCTGCAGAATCAAACACTAGCTAGGTTTCTCAGGTACGTATAGAATGGGCTGTGACAGCAAGGTGGGGCGGGGGTCAGGGAGACCTGGCAGGAGGGAGGAAAGTGAACAGGCAGGAGAGGGGGAATGACAGAGGCTGTTTTCTTCCATTTTGTTCTGGGAAGACCTTAGTGAGGATGTCTTGTCCTGAGTACTGGTGAAGTTTATATACTGGCCGTGGAGTTGGGCGGGCACCCTAGAGAGAGTCCTGACAGTCTGAGGGAAGTGTGTGTGTGTGTGTGTGTGTGTGTGTGTGTGTGTGTGTGTGTGTGTGTGTGTGTGTGTGTGTGTCAGAGAGAGAGACAGAGACAGAGACAGAGAGAAACAGAGAGAGGGAGAGAGAGAGAGAGAGAGAGAGAGAGAGAGAGAGAGAGAGAGAGAGAGAGAGAGGGAGGGAGAGAGAGAGAGAGAGAGAGAGAGAGAGAGAGAGAGAGAGAGAGAGAGAGAGAGAGAGAGAGAGAGAGAGAGAGAGAGAGAGAAGTCCCAGTAAGGGAATGTGATATTTATTCGGATTGCCTCTTCAATTCATTTTGAAAGGATTCAAATCACAGGGAATTTTTCTTAAAACTGAAAGTATGTACTGAGATTAATCCTAATAACATGAATAAGAAAATAAGATCTAGAACATGATGTCCATCAATTTATAAATCAATCCTTCTGGAGCAGAGGGGTCACCATGGTTGAGAAGTAGGGGGATCTGTACATCCCATGTCTCTCAAACAAAGTGCTGAAGCCAAAGCATTTTGAACCCCAAAAGTCTGCGAGGAAATCAGACTGAATTCTCCCTGAAGGAAATGAGACACCTTGAGAGATGACAGGTGGCTGATTGTGAACTGGGGTACATAAATTGGGCCAAGAATGAATGGAGGGAAGAGATCCCCTTCTGCGGAGAGACAAAAGTAAGAGAAAGAGTGGCTGCGGAAGTGTAGGGCTGTATGTGGATAAGAGGAGAACCTCGGACTGGGACTGACAGGGATCTTATCTCTAACTGTGGGGCTTTCTTGGGTCTGGGGCTAGGATCCCTGTATGTGCACATGGGGAGAAGAGGAGCCAGCATTGGTTTCAGGGGTAGAGCAGGGGCACAGTCCACAGAAGGAGACAGTAGCCCCTCCCTGGTGGGCTGTGCAATAGAACAAAGCCTGCCCGCATCCACCACCCCCCCGGATCAGTGTCTGGGTCTAGGGCGCAGTCTGCAGTAGGAGAAAGTGGCCCCCTCACTGGAGGCGTCGCTGTGGGACAAAACAATGCCTGCCTGCATCCATCATGCCCAAGCTCAGCAGTGAGGTCAACAGCGCAGTCCACAGCAGGAAAAGGCGGGACTCCCTGAAGCACAGCAGCACAAAGAAAGCCAGGAAGACATTTGGAGCAGCACAGAGAGGCACTGCCCCAGTGCCAGAGCACACGGAATGGGTCTGTGAACCTCCACAAGCGCTGTGCCAAAGGAGTCAGCGGAGCAAGAAGGACCACCCTGCGTGTGCTCTCGGCACAATGAGGACAACTGGAACGGAGTACACCAGGTCATGCAGAAGAGGCTGGGCATCACCATTTCCCCCCTGCCACCACCACCAAGGCGGGGCCTCAGGGATCAGTCCAAGGGTCCAGAGTGGAGGTGGGACCAGCCTACCCCAAACCACGCCCCTCTGTGCTGGGTACCTGCTTGTCTGATGGAGCAGGATAGGTGCTGTGGAACCAGGCAGCTCCGTCTTCCGGGCCGGTGATGCTGCCTAGACTGGAGTAATTCCGGGACAATTCTTGTTCTTTAGACGTATTCTCCCTTCCTATCTCTTCCCTCCTTTAGGTTGATAACTTTGCTTGTTGGTTTGTTTAAGCAGACATTTATAATCCATTCCCTTGATACATTTCCTACCTATACTTGTATACTTGCCTTTCTCTCTCTCTGGGATAATCAAGCCATCTAGTTTCTCTGTCTGGCTAAACTTATCTTCCTTTTGTTCCCCCACCTCCTTCCTTATTTTCCTTTCTCTCTGTTTCCATTAAGCCATTTCGCCTCCCAGCCTGGTCAATATATATATGTTTTTCCTTTTCCCCACTCCTGTCATTTCTCTCTTTATATGTGTTCTTCCAACAACAACGTCTCTATCTTGTTCTTTACTTGTAGCTGGTGTTTCTGGTCTGTTTGTTTGTTTTGTTTTGGTTTTTGATTTCAGACTGTTTTTCTGTGTGTGTGTGTGCGTGTGTGTGTCCATTTATTTCTTTTATTTGCACGTTGCCTTACATGTCTCTCTTTCCTGTTTGTTGGTTTGTTTGTTTTCCTTTCCAGGGCTACTTCAAGGAACAAATAAAAGCACACCTTGTGGAGGGTCAAACACATCATTACGAGTAGAGAACTCAAACAGCCAATGTCACAATAACAGAGAGCAAGTAACACTCTCCAAGAAACACTACCTGCAGGGCTAGAACCGGCAGAGGGCGTGAGCCCCCTTTCCTATAGCAATTCTTGCAGGTGCAGAGCAAATAACAAGCTTGTAAACTTCCTAAGAGAGAGAAACTAGCCAAAATAATGACACAGAAGAATTCCCCTCAAAAGAAATTCCGGGAAGAATTGGACAGCTAACGACTTGATCAAAACAGATATAAGCTACATATCAGAATTTAGCATAACAGTCCAAAGATTAATCGTTGGGATTGGCAAAGTCATAGAAGACAGCATGGAATCAATTATTGCGGAGATCAAGGAAATAAAAAGTAGTCGTGATGAATTCCAATGCTATAAATGCGGTGCAAATTAAAATGGAGGCAGCCACAGCGCGGATTGAAGAGACAGAGGGGAGACTAAATGAATCAGAAGGTAAAAATATGGGGAAAAGGAGGTGAGAAAAAGATAGAAAAAATTGAGGATCGAGAGGGGAGAATTAGAGAACTAAGTGATGAAATCAAATGGAACAATATCCATATCACAGGATTTCCAGAAGAGACAGAAAAGGGGTGTGAAGATGACCTTGAACAAATCATAGCTGAGAACTTCCACACGCTGGGGGAGGACACCGGCATTGAAACCCAACGGGCACAGAGAACTCCCTTCAGATGTAACCTGAGTTCATCTTCTGCACAACATAGCATGGGGAAACTGGCAAAATACAAGCATGAAGAGAGAATTCTGAAAGCAGCTAGGGATGAATGGACCTTCACATACAAAGGTAGAGAAGTATTGGGATAGGAGCAGACCCATCCACTGAAATCAGACAAGCCATAAAGGACTAGTGTAATCTTCAATGTGATGAACAGGAAAAATATGCAACCAAGAATCCTTTATCCACCCAGCCTGCCATTCAGAATCGAAGGAGAGGTAAAGGTCTTCCCAAACAAACCAAAACTGAAGGAATTCACCACCGCTAACTAAACCATCCCTACAAGAGATCCTAAGAGGGATTCCTTGAGGGAAATGTCGCAAGTATCACAAAGTACCACAGACACCAGTACAAGCATGAAAACTACAGACATCACAATGCCTCGGAACCATCGCTTTCCATAACAACAGTGCATGGAAGTGGAATAAATGCTCCAACCAAAAGACACAGGGTATCAGAATGGATAATACAAAACAAGACCCATCTGTTTGCTGTCGTACAAGAGACTCATTTCAGACCTGAGGACACCTTACCCTTGAAAGTGGGGGGATGGAGAACTACCTTTCATGCTACTGGGAGTCAAAAGGAAGCTGTAGTAGCCATACTTCTATCAGACAAACTTGACCTGAAATTAAAGTTTGCAGCAAGAGATGTTTAAGGGCATTATTAAATAATTACAGTGTCTGTCCATCAGGAAGAGCTAACAATTATAATGACTATGCACTGAATTCCGAAGCACACAAATATTTAAAACATTTAATCACAAACATAAACAATCTTATTGATAAGAATGTAGTAATTGCAGGGGTTTTAATACTCAACTTACAACAATGGACAGAAAATCTAGACAGAATCAGGAAAGAAACAATGGTCCTGAATGATACATTGGACCAGAAGGACGTGACAGATAATTTAGGACTCTACATCCCAGAGCAGCAGAGCACACTTTCTTCTGGAGTGCACGTGGAACATTCTCCAAGAGAGACCACATACTGGGTCGCAAAAAGCCTTCAATAGATATAACAGCATTGAGATGACACCATGCACACTTTGAGATCACAATGTTTGGAGCTTGACATAAAGTACAGGAAAAAGTCTGCTCAACCTCTAAAAGCATGCAGGTTAAAAAACATCCTACTAAAGAATGAATGAGTCAACCAGACAATTGACATAAGGAAACAAATAAAAATGAAAATACAACAATCAACGCTTTTTGAAAAAAAATTAATTAAAAAGATGGAAAAAGGGTTACTGAAGCTGAGTTTTGCATACTTGAGAGAGCATGTTATGCACTAAGGAGTCCGAGTGCTTGGGGTAAAGGCCATTTCCATACCTTTCTTAGTTCTGTGACCTTGAGCAATTATAACATCTCCTTCAGCCTCAATTCCTTCTTCTGGACACAGGGTCAATTGAGATGCTTTATGAGGTAACGTGCCTGCCACAGGGAAGTGATTGGTAGCTGTAAGTTCATTGCTCTGCCCCTCGTATTCCCAGGACTCCTGCCAGGGAGCCTGGAGGCCTGCGTGCTGGCCTGAATCTGCAGCATTTTCAGGCAAATTGTTCACTTTGTGATTAAGGCTTCCCGTTTCACTGAGCCCTTGATTCACCCCATGTGTTCTGGCATCTACTGCACTGCGTGGGTTCCCTCCTCCTTTTTCAGACCCTTACTTGGTGTTGTGGGATACAGTGTTCACACCACCTGAGCATCAGTTATTAGCAATAAGCGTGACTCCTCTGAGTACCTATGGTATTCCGCTTATTCCCACATAAAGCTAGTGTTCTGCAGCTCTGATTATCTGCTAAATTATACCAAGGCATAGTTTAGAAGATTCTTTGTTGTTGTTGATTTTGTTGTTGCTGCCCTTGTTGTTGCTGCTCTTGTTGTTGTTGCTGCTGCTGCTGCTGTTGTTTTTGTTGTGTAGAAATCATTTGCTTCAGGTTCATCTAGTCTATCCAGTAACACCTGCCATAACAGTGAGATGAACTTTGGTTTTACCGTTTTTCACTTTTTAACGCGAGTGGATTTTGTTTTTGTTTTTGTTTTTCAGCCTCCCTTTGGGAAGTTCTATTTCTTCCATCTTCTCGCTCATGTGTCCTAAATAGACAACTGATTGTTTACTAGTTGCTGTCTCTGGGAGGTTGTTGCTGTTTGCCAGGTGTTAGTATTGGCATGCCAGGCCTGGGGTGTTCATTCTTTCCAGATTTTTGTTCCAGGTCTTCATGACAAAGGCAACAGAATGAAGGAGGTACTGAGTTGAAGCAGTTAGAAATTCACTTCAACTAGGCCTGCCGGAGGAAGTGGGCACTGCATTTAGAGCAGGAGACACAGAAATGAACCACAAGTGGGCAAAATGAGTTGGGTATAAGAAAGGAAAATAATGCCAGCACGATAGTCCAGTTTTCTTTGCTTTTATGTGAACTATGGGATAAATGTGTAACATACTAGAGACCCTTATGATTTGGGCTGCTTATTTTTATCTTAATGTTTGTTGGTTGGGTGGGTGGTTGATTGACAGCGTGTGTGAGGAAGGGGAGGGGATGAGAGAGGGGGAAGAGAAAATTCCAAGCAGGCTCTGTGCAGAGTGTGACCTGGGGCTTGAAACCACAAATGGCGAAATCGACCTGAACTGAAACGAAGAGTAGGTCACTCAACTAACTGAGCCACTCAGGCTCCCCTTGGAGTACATTGGGTCTTTGCACATTGGGTCTTCGTGTTGGAAATACCATAGGGAGTGGTGTGCATGCATGATCTAAGGAAGGTGCAGCTAGGTAGATCTGGCTTATTTTTTTTCCTTATGACACTTTAGTCAGGAGTAATATTTTGTAAGTTTATTAGAAAGACAGATTGAAGATTGTGATTGGGAGGAAATCAGGTAAGGAGTTATTGCAGTTGACCAGGAGAGGTGAACATGACAGCAATTAGTGTGGAAGCAGGAAATGGAGAGATGAGGACAGATGTGGTAGTTTTTTGAAAATGCTTTTTGTTGTGTAATTAACATTATAGAAAGTAACTATTTTGGTGCATAGGGCTTTGAGTTTTAAAGATTGTATCTACTCATGTAAATGTCACCCCAATGAGAATACAGAAGAGTTCTGTTCCTGGGGCACATAGGTGGCTTAGTCACTTAAGCATCCCACTCTTGATTTCGGCTAAGGCATGAGTTCACTATTCTTGAGTTTGAGCCCCTGCTCAAACCCTGCCACCCGGGCGCCCCTCTTTTTGTTCTTTTAACAGAGTCTTTTTTTTTTTTTTTTTTTTTTTTTTTTTTTTAAATTTTTTTTTTTTTTCAACTTTTTTATTTATTTTTGGGACAGAGAGAGACAGAGCATGAACGGGGGAGGGGCAGAGAGAGAGGGAGACACAGAATCGGAAACAGGCTCCAGGCTCTGAGCCATCAGCCCAGAGCCCGACGCGGGGCTCGAACTCACGGACCGCGAGATCGTGACCTGGCTGAAGTCGGACGCTTAACCGACTGCGCCACCCAGGCGCCCCTTAACAGAGTCTTTTACCAAGCAAAAGTTATAGTACTAATGAAGTGCAATTTAGAGATTTTTTTTCTTTTGTATGAATCCAATTTATACACCTTATGACGTCAGACGTCGTTTGTACTCCTTGTTCATATATTTGCTATTCTATACCAGCATCAGAATGTTTTCAGTTTGTTGCTATTGGTTGCACAAGTTGTATACTGCACAGTTCTAGGAGGCATGATTTATATGAACTGCAGTGCGAATGGGAACCCTCAAATCTGTAAAATGTACAACTTGTACACACATGTATTATCTCTTAGAGGGTCTTTTCTACTGTACAGATTGCAGTCATTGCTGTGGTTCCGTTTTACTTTCCTTGTCATTTGTTTATTATGTGGAGAGTACACTGTAGCCGAATTTAAGAAGCTCCTGTTTGTGAGCTATCTAAAGGTAATTTATTCTCACTGATTCTCAACTAGCTGGGGCCTATCCTTGGGGTACAGCAACATCTGGCTTTCAGGCTTGTTCCCTTAATTGAATCTATTACTTTGCATTCATGGAAACTGGAAACTCTCTTCAGCCAGCCAGTTTTCGCTAGATACCCATGATTTTAAAATTCACCTCTAAACAAATGCCTAAAACGTTAATATTTGTAGAATCATCTGGATTTGAAAAAAAAAGGAACCATAGAAAAAAGCTGGAAAAAAATCAACAGAATATAATATAAAAACAACAATATCCTTTGCAGAGAATACTTTGGCTCCATGTAATTCTCGATTTAATCTGAGCAGCTCTAAGTTGGTGTATGATGTCCCTCTGACAATATGAATGTACATTCAGTGTTACAAATGTTTGTATTCTAAATACTTAGTTCCTCTAAAGATGGAATCACAAATTATTAACTGATCAACACTTAGTGTTGTAGCAGAATCAGGAACAATTCAACAGAACAGGCCTGTTCTGGGTGTGTTCTTATATAATTGTGTAATTATGTCCATTATTACTACAGGTGTCTTCACCTACCTGGCTTCTTCAGAATAAGCTACAGTAGGATTTCAGAAAGCATCCCATTCTTCCCCACTGAAATGGTGAAACATTTTTTTTTAATGTTTGTGTTTACATTTATTTATTTTTGAGAAACAGAGTGAGACAAAGTGTGAGTGGGGAGAGGCAGAGAGAGAAGGAGACAGAATATGAAGCAGGCCCCAGGCTCTGAGCAAGTGGTCAGCACAGAGCCCGATGCAGGGCTCAAACCCATGAACTGTGAGACCGTGACCTGAGCTGAAGTCGGACACTCAACCGACTGAGCCACCCAGGCGCCCCATGAAATGGTGAAACTTTTACGATGCTAGTTGTAGGCTTTTTTGGTGGGGTTTCGTTTTTGTTTGTTTTATAAAAGTCCTGTATCAAGTTGATGAAGTCTCCCTGGACTCAAAGTTTGCGGAGAGAGTGTTTTATTTATTATGAATGGAGGTAACAAATGCCTTCTCTGCATCTCTTTTTAAGAGCATCTGATCATTTCCCTGTCTTTCTTCTTTATCCTATTGTTGTGATGGGTTAAACTAATTGGTTTTTGAATATGGAACCAGTCTCCCATACTTGTACTAAACCCTCTTGGTTATGGATGTAGAATTCTTTTTACACATTGTTGGATTTGGTTTGCTAACATGTATTGGGTATTTTGTGTCTATGAAAATGCAAGACACTGGTCTCCAGTTTTCCTTTCTTCTAATGCCTTTACCTTGTTTTGTCAATGCTGGCCTCCTAGAATGAGGAAGTTTCCCCTCTGTTTTTATTTTCGGGAAGAGATTACAGGACATTAGCATCATTTTTTCCTGTGAATGTTTGCTAGAATTCTTCAGTGAAACCACCTGGGCCTGACGCTTTCTTTTGGGAAGGTTATTCGTCCTTGACTCTATTTACTTAATAAATATAGGCCTATCCAGATAATCCATGTCTCCTTATGTGGGTTTTAGTAGTGTGTGTCTTTTAGTTGTTTTCTATATTTTTCTAAAATGTTTTCATTTATTTCTGAGAGAGAGCTGTAGAGTGGGAGGTGGGAAGGGGCAGAGAGAGAGGGAGACGCAGAATCTGAAGCAGGTCCCAGGCTCTGAGATGTTAGCACAAAGCGTGACATGGGGCTCAAACCCACGGACCAGGAGATTATGCCCTGAGCTGAAGTCAAACATTTACTGACTGAGCCACCCAGGTGCCCCATCGTGTGCGTCTTTTAAATAAACGATCTGTTTCATATAAGTTATGAAATTTGGGGGCATAGAGTCATTCATAATATTTTCCATTATCCTCTTGATCTTCATGGAATCGGGAGTGGTTATGTCTCTTTCATTTTTGATATTAACCATTTGTGCCTACTTCTTTTCTTGGATAGCCTAGTTAGGGGTTCATTACCTTTATTGATATTTTCAAAGAACCATCTTTTGATTTCTCTATTGATTATCTCCAGTATTGGACTATCTTTTATTTTATTGATATCTGTTCTAATTATTATTTTGTAATTATTATTATTTCTTTTCTTCTACTTCAGCCTTCAACTGTACCTCCTCCCCTATTTTCCTAAGGTGGAAGTTTAGGCTACTAATTTAAGGTCTTTCTCCTTTCCGATTTTGTTACGTTTATTTACTTACTTTGAGAGAGAGAGAAAGCATGTACGTGAGCAGGGGCATGGCAGAGAGAGGGAGAGAGAGAATCCCAAGCAGGAACCCAATACAGGGGCTTGATCTCATGACCATGATAGCATGACCTGAGTGGAAACTAAGAGTTGCGTGCTAAAACCACTGAGCAGCCAGATGCCCGAAAGTCTTTCTACTTTTCTAATAAATGCATTCAATGCTGTACATTGTACTGTAAGCGATGTTTTCACTGCCCACCCTACCCCGCCCTGCACATTTTGGTAGGTTGTATTTAATTTTCATTGAGTCCAAACTACTTTGAAATTTCTCTCAAGATTCCTTCTTTGATGTGTTATTTAGAAGTATGTTCTTTAATCTCTAAATATTTGGGGACTTTTCCTGCTATCTTTGTATTATTGCTTTCCATCCAGTTCAATTCCAGTGTGGCCTGAGAACATACTTTGTGTGGCTTCTTTTCTTTGAAATTTAGTAGGATGTGTTTCATGGCCCAGAACATGTTCTGACTTGGTGCACGTTCTGTGTGAACTTGAGAAACATGTTTATGCAACTACTGTTCGATACAACATTCCATACGTATCAGTTCGATCTAGGAGTTTACTGCTACTGTTTTGTCCAGCTGTAGCCTTACCTATATCCTTCTAGACCTGTCAGTCACTGACAGAAAGGTGTTGAAGTCTCTACTATAGTAATGACTTTTTCTCTTTCTCCTTCGAATTCTAAAAGTTTTTCCATCATGTATTTTCATTCTCTGTTGTTAGATATAGAAAATTAGGGATTGTTATGTTTTCTTACAGAACTGACCTTTTTATCTCTCTATAGAATCTCTTTATATAATGACACTCTTTATCTCCCTAGAGTTTCCTTGATTGGAAGTTTGCTTTGTGTGGAATTAATGTAATTACTCCAACTCTCTTTGGATAAGCACTACCATGGTAAATCTTTCTTCATCCTTTTACTTGTAATCTATCTGTATCTTTATATCTCATGTGAATTTCTTATAGACAATATAGAGTTGCATCTTGTTTTTGGATCTCCTGTGACAATCTCTGAGCTTTAATTGGTATATTTAGACTATTCACATTTGATGTGAGTATTGATATAGTTGGAATAATATCTGCCATGTTTGTAACTGTTTTCTATCACTGCATTCAGACTTTGCTTCCTTTCTATCTTCACCTTTTTCTGCCTTCTGGATTTTAATGCAGCAGATGGTATATTCCATTTTCTTCTTTCTCTTAGCATATTCATTACAGTTGTTTATTTTAAAAAGTTGGAGTGGGTTCCCCTTTATTTGCATTTGCTTTACTCATTTATAACTAGTCAAATTCCTCTTTCAAATCACACTATACCCCTTCACAGGTAGTGCAGCTACCTTATAACAGCTGTCTCAATTCCTCCATCCCATGCCTTCTAATATTGATGTCATCTACCTCCTTATCCATATGCTATGATCACCGAGTATATTGCTGCTGTTATCACATTAAACAAATTGTTATCTATCAGATAAGTTGGGAATGAGAAAAATAAACTATTTTATCTTACCTTCCCTTATTCCTACTCTAATTCTCTTCTTTTTTAAGCATAGATCTGAATTCCTTATCTATAACTTCCATCCCTATTCCTTTTTCTAAAGACCTTTCTCTTGAGAGAGACAGGGGGCACAAATGAGCAAGGGGCAGAGAGAGAATCCCACGACAGGCAGAGAGAGAGGGAGAGATAAATGGAATCTCACCAAAGCATGCCTCATGCTCACTTGCAGTGGGGCTAGAGCTCACTTGATGTGGCACCGGAACTCACAAACTGTGGGACTTGAACTCATGAATCCTGAGATCATGACCTGAGCTAAAGTCAGGTATTTAACCACTGAGGTATCTTCGTAAGAACTTTATTTATTTATTTATTTATTTATTTATTTATTTATTTATTTATTTATTTATTTATTTATTTATTTATTTATTTATTTATTTATTTATTTATTTATTTATTTATTTATTTATTTTTCTTGCAAGGCAGATCTACTAGTGATAAAGTCCTTCCTTTTTTGTTTCACAACGTATTACGTGTTTTAGGGTTGTTGTTGTTGTTGTTGTTGTTGTTGTTGTTGTTGTTGTTGTTGTTGTTTACAAAGGAGAGCGATTGTAAAATTCAGATGCTTTGGGGAAAAGTAACATACTGCATGCCTAACATCTTTTTTAATGTTTATTTATTTATGATGAGGGAGAAAGGGGTGGCGGTGGGGGGTAGAGAGAATTCCAAGCAGACTCCATTCTGATAGCAGAGAGCCCTATGTGGGGCTCAATCTCATTCAACATGAGATCATGACTTGAGCAGAAATCAAGGTTGGATGCTCAACCGACTGAGCCACACAGGCACACCTACAAGTCTTTTTCTTTAGTTTGAAATACACTTTTGCAGGATATAGAATTTTCAAGGGTTTTTTTTTTCCTTTAAACACTTTAAAATTTTTTTTTTCAATGTTTATTTATTTTTGGGACAGAGAGAGACAGAGCATGAACAGGGGAGGGGCAGAGAGAGAGGGAGACACAGAATCGGAAACAGGCTCCAGGCTCTGAGCCATCAGCCCAGAGCCTGACGCGGGGCTCGAACTCACGGACCGCGAGATCGTGACCTGGCTGAAGTCGGACGCTTAACCGACTATGCCACCCAGGCGCCCCTAAACACTTTTATTTGTATTTGTATTTGTATTTATTTTTGTTTTATTTTATTTTTATTTTTATTTATTTTCATTTTCATTTTCATTTTCATTTTCATTTTCATTTTCATTTTCATTTTCATTTTTATTTTTATTTTTATTTTTATTTTTATTTTTATTTTTATTTTTATTTTTATTTTTATTTTTTCTTCTACCCTGGTTCGGAAGAAAGGGATAGATGGGGTAAGAGGAGAGAGAGTGATGCTGGCTGGAGGAAGGGCATCATCTTAGTCTGGCTGGTGAAGTGCCGTCTGACAGAGACATTAAATGGAGCATTGAAGCAAACGTGCAGTCATCTGAGGGAAGATTCCGGAAGAGCTGTAAGTGTAGAAGGACAGTGTAGCATTGAGGTATTTGAGAAAGGGGATGATGTGAAACACGCCAGTATTGTGTTGCCTCAAAAAGCACATCTGCAAGCTGTCTTGTATATTCACAAAAAACACTTTCTACCTACCTGGCATTGTGGCTCTCTGAAGTTTTATGATGCCTTAGTTTTTTGTTTAGTAATGAAGGGAAAATGTTGAACTCCCTAGTTACCAAACTCATTTCTGGGACATCATTTTTCTTTGGAAGTTTTTGAAAATCATCCAGTAATACTCAAGGGAAGGTGAGACTTTGCTTCTATGGTATAAGGTTGAGGCCCCAAGCCCAGTGTGCTTTGAGCCAGTGAAACCTTGAATGTATTGTGGTATCAATCTAAGTATGCATGTCTGCATGGTAGGTGTTGCTGCTTTAGCTGTGCATTTATTCCTGAATGAAATGAGGAGATACTGTATGTGGAAAAAAGTAATTAACAAAAGCATATGTTACAAGGGACATGTTTCAGTTGCATATCCAAGTGCAAATGTATGTATGTATGTATGTATGTATGTATGTATGTGTGTGTGTTTTTTTTTAAGTTTTTATTTATTCTGTGTTGAGAGATGCAGAGAGAGAGAAAGAATGCGAGCAGGGGAAGGGGAGAGCGAGAGAGAGAGAGAGAGAGAGCGAGAGAGAGAGAGAGAGAGAGGGAGAGGGAGAGGGAGAGGGAGAGGGAGAGGGAGAGGGAGAGGGAGAGGGAGAGGGAGAGGGAGAGGGAGAGGGAGAGGGAGAGGAAGAGAGAGAATCTGGCAGTGCAGAGCCTGACGCAGGCCTCCATCTCACTAACCATGAGATCATGACCTGAGCTGAAATCAAGAGTCTGCTGGTAACTGACTGAGCCACTCAGGCACCCTGTCTTCATATTTTAAACATATGAACTCTTGAGTCATCGTTCTCCTTGGGTTTTAGCCATTTTCTTGTAGCAAATGTATTCTGAAATACAGAGGGGTCTGTGTGCTTCAAAGTGAACAGTGGGATGATGTATTTTTTTTAAGGTGGTATATCAGCTCAGTGGGGGCACATGGCAGAATGGTTGAATATGAGCCTGGAGCCAGATGACCTGGGCTTGAACACTGGCTTACTAGATGTGTGACCTTGGGTAGGCTATTTAACCTTTCTGTTTCTTAAGTCTCCATTTGCAAAATGAGGCTAGTGATTCTATGTCCAAATGTTCCTGGATTGTGGCCGTGCCTGGCACAATTGTTAATGGCTTTCTGCTTTGATTCCCCAAAGTATCTTTATTTGGACAATAAATTATATTGTTGCCCTAACAATAATCGAACCTGTGTCAGAAGATCCATTTTGAAGATTAAAAGCATTAAAAACAAGACCTGCTTGGGCGCCTGGGTGGCGCTGTCGGTTAAGCGTCCGACTTCAGCCAGGTCACGATCTCGCGGTCCGTGAGTTCGAGCCCCGCGTCGGGCTCTGGGCTGATGGCTCAGAGCCTGGAGCCTGTTTCCGATTCTGTGTCTCCCTCTCTCTCTGCCCCTCCCCCGTTCATGCTCTGTCTCTCTCTGTCCCAAAAATAAGTAAATGTTGAAAAAAAAAATTTAAAAAAAAAAACAAAAAAAAACAAGACCTGCTTATAATATGTGCTCAGTAAGTACTACTTGTTATTATTAGCTGTGACAACCAGAACACACGTTTTAAATATCCAGTTTCATGCATTACCCCAGAAGCAAGAATTTTTACTGTAGACCTTGAACTCTGGAAGTGACATGTATTGCTGGAAAATGGAGAATCACCAGTGTGAGCAAATTTAATACAGTTTTGAAAAATTCTCTTCCACTTTAACCTAGCATGGATGAAACAAGTAGCTTGAAAAAAAATGGTAGTTTTCTTTCATTTCACTAACAGGATAATCACCACCCAGGACATGCTGGTTTTACAGAGAAAATACCATGGGGGTTGTTAATTTGGGTTTTGCGTTTAATGTGCTGTTCTTTACAGTCAGATTCCTAGTTTCCTTTCTTTGATCTTTCTTTGGGCATTACCTTCCTTGTCCTCTCCTCATGTAATGTCTAAAGTCAATTGCTGTCCCTTCTTCATACATCTTTGTGCTAGGGGATAAGGAAATTATACATAACTGAAAAAGCTTTATTTGCAGTAATGGTTTCATGTGCCTACTCTTAAAATCCTTTGCCGTGTTTGAGATTGGGTAAAAAAAATAGTGGGTTAATTGGGATATGACTTTTCTTCATATAAGCATCTTGATCAGAGTTTCTGCTAAACTTGTGAGGTAGTGATGCTAGACAGGCACAGAGGTGGGACGGACGTCTACTCCTGGCCCTGCCACAGGCTATCTGTGTGACCTTGGGCACTCCATTTGTTTCATCTCTCTGAGTTTCAGTATTTAGCACGCTTCAAAGGGGGTAAAGATATGTGCTGCTTCCCAAGGTTAAGCATGAGGCTCAATTGGGATGATGAGTTACTGTGCTCTAAGCAAATGTTGGCCAAGAGTTCCTTTCTTTCAAAATTTGTTGATGTGATTGGGACTCCTTTTGTAAGATCCATGAGTAGAGGCTTGGAGGAAAAGTAGATAAAAATGCTGCTTCTGTTTGTGTGTTTCTGAGTTGCCTGTGGCTGTAGTACTTGGCTATCTAACCAGGGGCTGCTTCAGCATGCATGAAATACTTCAAATGGGCGACAAGACGGTTTTTCTTTATCCTAAACTTCAGGCTGTTGGAAGCATATCTGTGGAAGCCTCTGTGATCTGACAGCTTGAAGGCTCCATGAGAAGTCAAGTGTGCAAGGGAGCCCAGCTTTGAGCCAACCAGGGAAAGGATGGCTTAGCTCTCAAAGGAACATGCACGTTTCTCAGGTGATAGAGTAGAGAATAAAATGTGTCCCTTTAAATTCCACATTCCCCTGCTCTTCAACTTCTAAGGAAGTCTTTGGCTACCATCAGTCTGGGCTCTGGAGCCAGCATAGTATTTTTCTTCTTTTAGTTTACCCTGGTTCATGATTTGCTCCCCTTTAACTTAAGAATTGTCTTTATTATAGAAAATTTCAAATATGTAAAAGTCAAGAAATTAGTATATCATACCCCCATGTCCTTAGGACCTAGTTGTAAACATTATCAACTCATGTCTAATCTTGTTTCATCTGTATTTCTACCCGTTTTGTCCTTGCTCCCCTCTTCCCCTGGTTTATTTGAAGCAAATCCCACACGTTGCATTTTATTAAAAATATCATCCTGTTTGTTTTTATTTTTAAAAAGTTTTGTTGTAGTATAATTGGCATAACTTGCAGAAAACTAAAGTGTGCTATTTGATAAGTTTATACATCAGTGTGGATGTGTGTACACACAGATCAAAAACTATACACACACACATATCCATGAAACCACCACAGTCTAGATAGTGAACATACCCATCACCGAAAAGTTTCCTTGTGTCCCTTGGTCATCCTTTCCTCTTGACCCTCTCTGCCGCCCATTACTGATCTGCATTCTGTCACAATATATTAGTTTCTATTTTGTAGAGTTCTAGATGAGTGAGATCATAAAGTAAGTACTTTTTTTTTTTTTGATCCAGTTTTTTTTTTTCCCGCTCAGTGTCATAGTCTGTCTATCCTACCAATATCATCATGCTGTGACTAGGTACCCCTTAGGAAGCTGAAGGACCCTTTAGCAGATATTATAGTCGTCCCGGTGAGTAATGGTGGTTTGGACCAGCATGGTTACCATGGAGATGATAGCTGCCTCAATTAGAGATCTGCTTTGGAGGTAGAGCCAATCAGACCAGCTGGATTTGGGGATTAGGGGGGGTGGGGGTGGGGGTCGGATCCAGGATTACTCCTGAGGATTCTTGCTTGAGCACACGAAGAGAGTGTGATGAAACAGAGGAGACTCAGTGAGGAGCAGCTATGTATGATCTTTCCTGATTCAGTCCTTGCCTGGATGTCTATTGCTTCTTCAAAGCTGTCATTATTATCATTGGTTGATTTGAAGCAGTACTTGAATGGCAGAGGAAAAAAAAAACTGTATTTGGAGCACTTTAAGACATTTACAGGATGACTGGGTGTTATCAGGAATGATATTAAATAAAGGCTAGTTGGCATTGTCAAATTCAAATTAATGAATTTCAGTGTTCTCCTCAGGTGTTGGTAGTATCATCTGGTCCAGGTAAGGAGAGACTAAGAAGTACAGAGGCAAATCACATTTTTAAGAGCTTGTAAAATCTGCTTGAGGTGAAGTTCACTCCACTTTTTTCAGGGCTCCCAGAATTTTCTTTTTTTTTGTGGTGGTTTTATCATTGAAAATGTTCTGCAAAGTCTGATGCTGTGGTGATAACATCTGCACGCAGTGACTAGCTTTGTGAATTTCATCGTAAGGTAGGATAGCCTGTCTTCCTTCTCCAGGGTTATTAACATGTCGGGTGTTTTATTAGAACTTGGACTCCCTTTGGGTGTTTGGCCTTAGAAAAACTGAGTCAAGTGATATCTTTAGTTTTGGAATTTTAGAAAGGACACGCCACCTGGATTATTAAGTTCATGGGCACCTTTGGGAAACCTGATTAGTTATAGAACTCATACTATATGATAGTAACAACAACTGCACGTTTATTGTTTATTCCTTGCTTAGTGCTTTATATGCATTATCTTATTTAATCTCCACATCACTCCGATGAAGTAGGTACTATCATCATCTCCATTTTGCTGGGGAAGGACCTGGGATGCAGACGGGATACCTGATGAGACCTAGACGAGTCTTACAATCAGTGTTAGTGCCGCAAGTTGGACCCAGGCAGGTAGTCTAGCTGCAGAGCTCATGCTTTCATTAAGAGATAATATTTTCATTAAGAGATGGTACTCCTGGGTGGCTCAGTTGGTTAAGCCTGCTTGGGATTCTCTCTCTGGTGCTCCCCTGCTTGTGCTCTCATTCCTCTCTCTCTCTCTCTCTCTCTCTCTGTCTCTCTCTCTCTCTCTCTCTCTCTCTCTCTCCCTCTCTCTCTCCCTCTCTCTCTCCCTCTCTCTCTCTCTCACTTTCTCTCTCTGTGTGTGTCTCAAAACAAATAAAAATGTGTTCTTTTTTTTTTAAAGAGATAATACTTGAGGTGGATCTTGCAAGATAAAGAGAAGTTTAAAGGACAGTGGGGACTGGCATATAAGGTAGAGAGAATGTAGTATCAATGCGGGGACATGAGAAACTTATTGTCCTGGGGGCTGATGGTGAGAAATAATGTTGGTAATGCTGGTATGACCAGAAAAGATGTAGGGCCTAAAAAAATACCTGTTTTGGTTATCCAGAGCAGCTTTTTCACTGATAATCTTATGATGTCTTTAAAAAGTCTCCTTGAAATATTGAATAAGTGCAGGAGATCCCATTTCTGTTTTCTCAGTTCTAAGGATCTCAGATGGGGAGCTTCTAAACTAGCTGATCTCAAAAGCATCTTCTGACTTCAGCCAACCTAGGTTTTGCCATCCAGGAGTAAATTCACTGCTCCCACCTTTTCTGCTCAGCTCTGAGTCCCTTTCGTGTTAAAAGAGATCTACTTGCTACTTTTAAACGGAATAGGATTTCCAAACCTGTCCCCACTGTCAGTAGTTGAAAGGCTAATAGTCAGCTAGCATCTGAATACCATTGGAGTGGTACCTCACTTATTTGGTTCATAAACGGATGATGGTTGTAAACAGAAAAGTGTATGATGTGGCGGTTTAGCCATGTTTTGGAGGCTAACTCTTGCTTCCTGCTTTAAAAATGCATTTTGCTATTTTGTAGTTAAGGATCGATTATAATGAGAAGGGAGTAAATGCAAACCAACGGGTGCTTTTAGGTTTTAATGCACAGAGCTGTTGCTGAGTATCAGTGAAACAGCTTTGTTTTTGTTTTTTGTTTTTTGTTTTTTTTTAAATTTTTTTTTCAACGTTTATTTATTTTTGGGACAGGGAGAGACAGAGCATGAATGGGGGAGGGGCAGAGAGAGAGGGAGACACAGAATCAGAAACAGGCTCCAGGCTCTGAGCCATCAGCCCAGAGCCTGACGCGGGGCTCGAACTCACGGACCGCGAGATCGTGACCTGGCTGAAGTCGGACACTTAACCAACTGCGCCACCCAGGCGCCCCCGTTTTTGTTTTTTAAATGAATAGGTAGTTTGTGGATGTGAATTTCAAAAGGTACACGTGTTCATCCTGTATCTCAAATCCCTTCTTTCCTCCTCAAGCAACTTTAATTGTTCTTTAGTGGCCCCTTTTATAAAGGGAGTCTATGCTTGTATTAGCGTGTATGAGTGTGTCATTGTTTCTAGGATTTTGTTATGGAGATGCTAATTAGTAAGAGTAGAGAGAATGTTATCTCTTGCCAGTCATGATAGCAAGGCTTGTGTGTGCACACACGCAAATGAGCAGATAATCTAAACAAGTGTTTACTCTTCACCTAAAAAATAATAAACATGCACATTATCAAAGATTAACCCATACTAAGGAAAAACATTAGTTAAATAGAAACTGACTAGGTTCAACTTTGGGTTTAACAAAGACTTCCAGCAGCTACTATATTTAAAAACTAAAGGAAAATGTATGCAAAGATACAGTAGGAAACATGAAGTGAGTCCACCGGGAATCACAATAGACAAATGGAAGTGATTTTCTAAAAAGTGAAATTTATGAAATTGAAAAATACAATAACTGAAATAACATTTCCCTAGATTAACTCAGTAGGTTAGAAATAGAAGAAGGAATCAGTGAACCTGAAGGTGAATCAAGAGAAATGTCCCAAGCCAAACAATAGAGAGGGGAGAAAAATTGGACACAAATCAGTAGAGCACTGTGTGACAATATCAGGTGTTCCAACGTAATGATGTAACACATGTATAATAGGAGTCCCAGATGGAGAGGAGGGAGAAAATGGGACAAAATCTTACTGAAGAAATTGTTTAAGTACCAGATTTGATGAAAATTATCTGAAAGATCCAAAAAGTTGAAATAACTTCAGTTTGGTTTTTCGGGACCAGAGTTTGATTCTAGAAATACCAAAGCACTGCTTGACAGCAGCCTGGTGAGTAGGGCCTCTGTGGGATGGGACTTCTGCTGCGTCCCCCTGTGTGATAAACTGGACATTTTAGAGCTGCACGCCAGGCACAGGCAGCATCACAGATGCCATCAGCTTTTCACTCTTCCAGGTACATTTTTTTATTCATCTTTCCTCTCTCTGCCTGAGTATTGGTAATATGTTATATTCCTCACTGGCCACATGGAAAATGAGAACATTGGTTGCTACTGTTTCACTATCTATACACTAGAAACCACCGTGTCTTTCTTTTTATGATAGAGGTATTCTGGAGAATTTCTATGGTAGCTTTGGACATACTTTTTTTTTTTAATTAAAAAAAATTTTTAATGTGTATTTAATTAGATAGAGGAGGGGCAGAAGGAGAGAGTGAGAATCCCAGTAGGTTCCATGCTCAGTACAGAGCCTGATGAGGGGCTCAATCTCAACAACCATGAGATCATGATCTGAGATTAAATCAAGATCTCAGCTTAACTAACTGATCCAACCAAGCACCCCAAGAGATCATTTTATGCAGGTTAGAAACACCCACCTTTTGTTTGAAAAAGGAGACTAAGAATTAACAACAACAACAACAACAACAACAACAAAACCTCTCTCATGCAGAACTATACCCCCCCCCCCTCCAAAAACTGACATCTCCTTCCTGAGTTCCAAAGTTTCTTTGTGTAGTAGTTTCTTTAACCACCTGGCGAGGGCTTTAGTTTCACTGGGCCGACTCAGCATTAATATTCATGCTACACAAGATAACTAGTTTATTATCATTCTCTTTTATTTTGTATCGAAGTACAGTCCTAGGATATGAGAGTTCTGTGCATGGTTGTTTTTGGAATGTGGAATCTTTTGATGTATTCAACTCAGCTGTGGTTATTCACTGAATACCTACTAGGTGCCCAGCCATTGTGTTAGTCCTTCTTCTTTGTGCAAGTATGCATGTACGTGCAGGATGGATGCATTAGAGGTGGGAGAGGAGGCTGGGATGTGCAGTCTTTCCATGTAGGAGTATAGAATCTTGCTTCGGAGGCACATGCACCAGGGTGAGACCTGGGTTCGAATTCTGCTTCCTTCAACAACTGTGTCATCTTGGATGACTCATTTAATTCATGTGATTTTATGATTAAATGAAATAACACTTGAAGTGTCTAGCATGCCTGACATGTTCTAGGTGCTCAGTGTGTGTGTGTGTGTGTGTGTGTGTGTGTGTGTGTGTGTGTGTGTGCACGCACATGTATATATGTGTTCTCTGCTCCTTTAAAATAAACCAGAAAGAAAACATCCCCCCCACAGTAGTGTGTAGATTTATAGCGAAACCAAAGGTAGTGTATTTCGAAATATGTTTTGCTTTCCCTCAGATGACTGCACGTTTGTTTCAATGCTCCATTTAATGTCTCTGTCAGACGGCACTTCACCAGCCAGGCTAAGATGATGCCCTTCCTCCAGCCAGCATCACTCTCTCTCCTCTTACCCCATCTATCCCTTTCTTCAGAGCCAGGGTAGAAGAAAAAACAAAAACAAAAATAAAAATAAAAATAAAAATAAAAAAAGTAAAAATAAAAATAAAAATAAAATAAAAATAAAAATGAAAATGAAAATAAATAAAAATAAAAATAAAATAAAAATACAAATAAAAGTGTTGAAAGGAAAAAAAAAACACCCCTTGAAAATTCTATATCCTGCATAAGTGTATTTCATACTGAAGAAAAAAGACTTGTAGGTGTGCCTGTGTGGTTCAGTCGGTTGAGCATCCAACCTTGATTTCTGCTCAAGTCTTGATCTCATGTTTAATGAGATTGAGCCCCACATAGGGCTCTCTGCTATCAGAATGGAGTCTGCTTGGAATTCTCTCTACCCCCCCGCCACCCCTTTCTCCCTCAACATAAATAAATAAACATTAAAAAAGATGTTAGGCATGGAGTATGTTACTCTTCCCCAAAGCTTCTGAATTTTACAATCCCTCACTTTTGTAAACAACAACAACAACCACAACAACAACAATAACAACAATTCGAAAACAAGTAATACATTGTGAAACAAAAAAAGAAAGACTTTATCACTAGTAGATCTGTCTTGCAAGAAATAAATAAATAAAATAAAAAAGTTCCTTCGAGGATACCTCAGTGGTTAAATACCTGACTTTAGCTCAGGTCATGATGTCAGCATTCATGAGTTCAAGTCCCACAGTTTGTGAGTTCAAGTGCCACATCAAGTGAGCTCCAGCCCCACTGCAGTGAGCATGAGGCATGCTTTGAGTGAGATCCCATTATCTCTCCCTCTCTCTCTGCCTGTCCTGGGATTCTCTCTCTGCCCCTTGCTCATTTGTGCCCCCCCCCCCGTCTCTCTCAAGAGAAAGGTCTTTAGAAAAAGGAATATGGATAGAAGTTATAGATAAGGAATTCAGATCTATGCTTAAAAAAGAAGAGGATTAGAGTAGGAATAAGGGAAGGTAAGATAAAATAGTTTATTTTTCTCATTCCCAACTTATCTGATAGATAACAAGTTGTTTAACGTGATAACAGCAGCAATATACTCGGTGATCATAGCCTATGGATAAGGAGGTAGATGACATCAATATTAGAAGGCGTGGGATGGAGGAATTGAGACAGCTGTTATAAGGTAGCTGCACTACCTGTGAAGGGGTATAGTGTGATTTGAAAGAGGAATTTGACTAGTTATAAATGAGTAAAGCAAATACAAATAAAGGGGAACCCACTCCAACTTTTTGAAATAAACAAGTGTAATGAATATGCTAAGAGAAAGAAGAAAATGGAATATACCAACTGCTGCATTAAAATCCAGAAGGCAGAAAAATGTGAAGATAGAAAGGAAGCAAAGTATGAATGCAGTGAATAGAAAACAGTTACAAACATGGCAGATATTATTCCAACTATATCAATACTCACATCAAATGTGCAGAGTCTAAATATACCAATTAAAGCTCAGAGATTGTCACAGGAGATCCAAAAACAAGATGCAACTCTATATTGTCTATAAGAAATTCACATGAGATATAAAGATACAGATAGATTACAAGTAAAAGGATGAAGAAAGATTTATCATGCTAGTGCTTATCCAAAGAGAGTTGGAGTAATTACATTAACTCCACACAAAGCACACTTCCAATCAAGGAAACTCTAGGGAGATAAAGAGTGTCATTATATAAAGAGAATCTATAGAGAGATAAAAAGGTCCGTTCTGTAAGAAAACATAACAATCCCTAATTTTCTATACCTAACAACAGCGAATGAAAATACATGATTGAGGGGATCCTGGGTGGCGCAGTCGGTTAAGCGTCCGACTTCAGCCAGGTCACGATCTCGCGGTCTGTGAGTTCGAGCCCCGCGTCAGGCTCTGGGCTGATGGCTCAGAGCCTGGAGCCTGTTTCCGATGCTGTGTCTCTCTCTCTCTCTGCCCCTCCCCCGTTCATGCTCTGTCTCTCTCTGTCCCAAAAATAAATAAACGTTGAAAAAAAAATTAAAAAAAAAAGAAAATACATGATTGAAAAACTTTTAGAATTCGAAGGAGAAAGAGAAAAAGTCATTATTATAGTAGAGACTTTAACACCTTTCTGTCTGTGACTGACAGGTCTAGAAGGATATAGGTAAGGCTACAGCTGGATGAAGCAGTAGCAGTAATCACCTAGATCGAACTGATACGTATGGAATGTTGTATCGAACAGTAGTTGCATAAACATGTTTCTCAAGTTCACACAGAACGTGCACCAAGTCAGAACATGTTCTGGGCCATGAAACACATCCTACTAAATTTCAAAGAAAAGAAGCCACACAAAGTATGTTCTCAGGCCACACTGGAATTGAACTGGATGGAAAGCAATAATACAAAGATAGCAGGAAAAGTCCCCAAATATTTAGAGATTAAAGAACATACTTCTAAATAACACATCAAAGAAGGAATCTTGAGAGAAATTTCAAAGTAGTTTGGACTCAATGAAAATTAAATACAACCTACCAAAATGTGCAGGGCGGGGTAGGGTGGGCAGTGAAAACATCGCTTACAGTACAATGTACAGCATTGAATGCATTTATTAGAAAAGTAGAAAGACTTTCGGGCATCTGGCTGCTCAGTGGTTTTAGCACGCAACTCTTAGTTTCCACTCAGGTCATGCTATCATGGTCATGAGATCAAGCCCCTGTATTGGGTTCCTGCTTGGGATTCTCTCTCTCCCTCTCTCTGCCATGCCCCTGCTCACGTACATGCTTTCTCTCTCTCTCAAAGTAAGTAAATAAACGTAACAAAATCGGAAAGGAGAAAGACCTTAAATTAGTAGCCTAAACTTCCACCTTAGGAAAATAGGGGAGGAGGTACAGTTGAAGGCTGAAGTAGAAGAAAAGAAATAATAATAATTACAAAATAATAATTAGAACAGATATCAATAAAATAAAAGATAGTCCAATACTGGAGATAATCAATAGAGAAATCAAAAGATGGTTCTTTGAAAATATCAATAAAGGTAATGAACCCCTAACTAGGCTATCCAAGAAAAGAAGTAGGCACAAATGGTTAATATCAAAAATGAAAGAGACATAACCACTCCCGATTCCATGAAGATCAAGAGGATAATGGAAAATATTATGAATGACTCTATGCCCCCAAATTTCATAACTTATATGAAACAGATCGTTTATTTAAAAGACGCACACGATGGGGCACCTGGGTGGCTCAGTCAGTAAATGTTTGACTTCAGCTCAGGGCATAATCTCCTGGTCCGTGGGTTTGAGCCCCATGTCACGCTTTGTGCTAACATCTCAGAGCCTGGGACCTGCTTCAGATTCTGCGTCTCCCTCTCTCTCTGCCCCTTCCCACCTCCCACTCTACAGCTCTCTCTCAGAAATAAATGAAAACATTTTAGAAAAATATAGAAAACAACTAAAAGACACACACTACTAAAACCCACATAAGGAGACATGGATTATCTGGATAGGCCTATATTTATTAAGTAAATAGAGTCAAGGACGAATAACCTTCCCAAAAGAAAGCGTCAGGCCCAGGTGGTTTCACTGAAGAATTCTAGCAAACATTCACAGGAAAAAATGATGCTAATGTCCTGTAATCTCTTCCCGAAAATAAAAACAGAGGGGAAACTTCCTCATTCTAGGAGGCCAGCATTGACAAAACAAGGTAAAGGCATTAGAAGAAAGGAAAACTGGAGACCAGTGTCTTGCATTTTCATAGACACAAAATACCCAATACATGTTAGCAAACCAAATCCAACAATGTGTAAAAAGAATTCTACATCCATAACCAAGAGGGTTTAGTACAAGTATGGGAGACTGGTTCCATATTCAAAAACCAATTAGTTTAACCCATCACAACAATAGGATAAAGAAGAAAGACAGGGAAATGATCAGATGCTCTTAAAAAGAGATGCAGAGAAGGCATTTGTTACCTCCATTCATAATAAATAAAACACTCTCTCCGCAAACTTTGAGTCCAGGGAGACTTCATCAACTTGATACAGGACTTTTATAAAACAAACAAAAACGAAACCCCACCAAAAAAGCCTACAACTAGCATCGTAAAAGTTTCACCATTTCATGGGGCGCCTGGGTGGCTCAGTCGGTTGAGTGTCCGACTTCAGCTCAGGTCACGGTCTCACAGTTCATGGGTTTGAGCCCTGCATCGGGCTCTGTGCTGACCACTTGCTCAGAGCCTGGGGCCTGCTTCATATTCTGTCTCCTTCTCTCTCTGCCTCTCCCCACTCACACTTTGTCTCACTCTGTTTCTCAAAAATAAATAAATGTAAACACAAACATTAAAAAAAAATGTTTCACCATTTCAGTGGGGAAGAATGGGATGCTTTCTGAAATCCTACTGTAGCTTATTCTGAAGAAGCCAGGTAGGTGAAGACACCTGTAGTAATAATGGACATAATTACACAATTATATAAGAACACACCCAGAACAGGCCTGTTCTGTTGAATTGTTCCTGATTCTGCTACAACACTAAGTGTTGATCAGTTAATAATTTGTGATTCCATCTTTAGAGGAACTAAGTATTTAGAATACAAACATTTGTAACACTGAATGTACATTCATATTGTCAGAGGGACATCATACACCAACTTAGAGCTGCTCAGATTAAATCGAGAATTACATGGAGCCAAAGTATTCTCTGCAAAGGATATTGTTGTTTTTATATTATATTCTGTTGATTTTTTTCCAGCTTTTTTCTATGGTTCCTTTTTTTTTCAAATCCAGATGATTCTACAAATATTAACGTTTTAGGCATTTGTTTAGAGGTGAATTTTAAAATCATGGGTATCTAGCGAAAACTGGCTGGCTGAAGAGAGTTTCCAGTTTCCATGAATGCAAAGTAATAGATTCAATTAAGGGAACAAGCCTGAAAGCCAGATGTTGTTGTACCCCAAGGATAGGCCCCAGCTAGTTGAGAATCAGTGAGAATAAATTACCTTTAGATAGCTCACAAACAGGAGCTTCTTAAATTCGGCTACAGTGTACTCTCCACATAATAAACAAATGACAAGGAAAGTAAAACGGAACCACAGCAATGACTGCAATCTGTACAGTAGAAAAGACCCTCTAAGAGATAATACATGTGTGTACAAGTTGTACATTTTACAGATTTGAGGGTTCCCATTCGCACTGCAGTTCATATAAATCATGCCTCCTAGAACTGTGCAGTATACAACTTGTGCAACCAATAGCAACAAACTGAAAACATTCTGATGCTGGTATAGAATAGCAAATATATGAACAAGGAGTACAAACGACGTCTGACGTCATAAGGTGTATAAATTGGATTCATACAAAAGAAAAAAAATCTCTAAATTGCACTTCATTAGTACTATAACTTTTGCTTGGTAAAAGACTCTGTTAAGGGGCGCCTGGGTGGCGCAGTCGGTTAAGCGTCCGACTTCAGCCAGGTCACGATCTCGCGGTCCGTGAGTTCGAGCCCCGCGTCGGGCTCTGGGCTGATGGCTCAGAGCCTGGAGCCTGTTTCCGATTCTGTGTCTCCCTCTCTCTCTGCCCCTCCCCCGTTCATGCTCTGTCTCTCTCTGTCCCAAAAATAAATAAAAAAGTTGAAAAAAAAAAAAAATTTAAAAAAAAAAAAAAAAAAAAAAAAAAAAAAAAAAAAAAAGACTCTGTTAAAAGAACAAAAAGAGGGGCGCCCGGGTGGCAGGGTTTGAGCAGGGGCTCAAACTCAAGAATAGTGAACTCATGCCTTAGCCGAAATCAAGAGTGGGATGCTTAAGTGACTAAGCCACCTATGTGCCCCAGGAACAGAACTCTTCTGTATTCTCATTGGGGTGACATTTACATGAGTAGATACAATCTTTAAAACTCAAAGCCCTATGCACCAAAATAGTTACTTTCTATAATGTTAATTACACAACAAAAAGCATTTTCAAAAAACTACCACATCTGTCCTCATCTCTCCATTTCCTGCTTCCACACTAATTGCTGTCATGTTCACCTCTCCTGGTCAACTGCAATAACTCCTTACCTGATTTCCTCCCAATCACAATCTTCAATCTGTCTTTCTAATAAACTTACAAAATATTACTCCTGACTAAAGTGTCATAAGGAAAAAAAATAAGCCAGATCTACCTAGCTGCACCTTCCTTAGATCATGCATGCACACCACTCCCTATGGTATTTCCAACACGAAGACCCAATGTGCAAAGACCCAATGTACTCCAAGGGGAGCCTGAGTGGCTCAGTTAGTTGAGTGACCTACTCTTCGTTTCAGTTCAGGTCGATTTCGCCATTTGTGGTTTCAAGCCCCAGGTCACACTCTGCACAGAGCCTGCTTGGAATTTTCTCTTCCCCCTCTCTCATCCCCTCCCCTTCCTCACACACGCTGTCAATCAACCACCCACCCAACCAACAAACATTAAGATAAAAATAAGCAGCCCAAATCATAAGGGTCTCTAGTATGTTACACATTTATCCCATAGTTCACATAAAAGCAAAGAAAACTGGACTATCGTGCTGGCATTATTTTCCTTTCTTATACCCAACTCATTTTGCCCACTTGTGGTTCATTTCTGTGTCTCCTGCTCTAAATGCAGTGCCCACTTCCTCCGGCAGGCCTAGTTGAAGTGAATTTCTAACTGCTTCAACTCAGTACCTCCTTCATTCTGTTGCCTTTGTCATGAAGACCTGGAACAAAAATCTGGAAAGAATGAACACCCCAGGCCTGGCATGCCAATACTAACACCTGGCAAACAGCAACAACCTCCCAGAGACAGCAACTAGTAAACAATCAGTTGTCTATTTAGGACACATGAGCGAGAAGATGGAAGAAATAGAACTTCCCAAAGGGAGGCTGAAAAACAAAAACAAAAACAAAATCCACTCGCGTTAAAAAGTGAAAAACGGTAAAACCAAAGTTCATCTCACTGTTATGGCAGGTGTTACTGGATAGACTAGATGAACCTGAAGCAAATGATTTCTACACAACAAAAACAACAGCAGCAGCAGCAGCAACAACAACAAGAGCAGCAACAACAAGGGCAGCAACAACAAAATCAACAACAACAAAGAATCTTCTAAACTATGCCTTGGTATAATTTAGCAGATAATCAGAGCTGCAGAACACTAGCTTTATGTGGGAATAAGCGGAATACCATAGGTACTCAGAGGAGTCACGCTTATTGCTAATAACTGATGCTCAGGTGGTGTGAACACTGTATCCCACAACACCAAGTAAGGGTCTGAAAAAGGAGGAGGGAACCCACGCAGTGCAGTAGATGCCAGAACACATGGGGTGAATCAAGGGCTCAGTGAAACGGGAAGCCTTAATCACAAAGTGAACAATTTGCCTGAAAATGCTGCAGATTCAGGCCAGCACGCAGGCCTCCAGGCTCCCTGGCAGGAGTCCTGGGAATACGAGGGGCAGAGCAATGAACTTACAGCTACCAATCACTTCCCTGTGGCAGGCACGTTACCTCATAAAGCATCTCAATTGACCCTGTGTCCAGAAGAAGGAATTGAGGCTGAAGGAGATGTTATAATTGCTCAAGGTCACAGAACTAAGAAAGGTATGGAAATGGCCTTTACCCCAAGCACTCGGACTCCTTAGTGCATAACATGCTCTCTCAAGTATGCAAAACTCAGCTTCAGTAACCCTTTTTCCATCTTTTTAATTAATTTTTTTTCAAAAAGCGTTGATTGTTGTATTTTCATTTTTATTTGTTTCCTTATGTCTTTTAATTTCTTCTCTAATTGTCTGGTTGACTCATTCGTTCTTTACTAGGATGTTTTTTAACCTGCATGCTGTTAGAGGTTGAGCAGACTTTTTCCTGTACTTTATGTCAAGCTCCAAACATTGTGATCTCAAAGTGTGCATGGTGTCATCTCAATGCTGTTATAATTATTGAAGGCTTTTTGCGACCCAGTATGTGGTCTCTCTTGGAGAATGTTCCACGTGCACTCCAGAAGAAAGTATGCTCTGCTTCTTTCCATGTAGAGTCCTAAAATATCTGTCACATCCTTCTGGTCCAATGTATCATTCAGGACCATTGTTTCTTTCCTGATTCTGTCTAGATTTTCTGTCCATTGATGTAAGTTGAGTATTAAATCCCCCTGAAATTACCACATTCTTATCAATAAGATTGTTCATGTTTGTGATTAAATGTTTTAAATATTTGTGTGCTTCGGAATTCAGTGCATAATCATTATAATTGTTAGCTTTTCCTGATGGACAGACACTGTAATTATTTAATAATGCCCTTAAACATCTCTTGCTGCCAACTTTAATTTCAGGTCAAGTTTGTCTGATAGAAGTATGGCTACTACAGCTTCCTTTTGACTCCCAGTAGCATGAAAGGTAGTTCTCCATCCCCCCACTTTCAAGAGTAAGGTGTCCTCAGGTCTGAAATGAGTCTCCTGTACGACAGCAAACAGATGGGTCTTGTTTTGTATTATCCATTCTGATACCCTGTGTCTTTTGGTTGGAGCATTTATTCCACTTCCATGCAGTGTTATTATGGAAAGCGATGGTTCCGAGGCATTGTGATGTCTGTAGTTTTCATGCTTGTACTGGTGTCTGTGGTACTTTGTGATATTTGCGACATTTCCCTCAAGGAATCCCTCTTAGGATCTCTTGTAGGGATGGTTTAGTGGTGGTGAATTCCTTCAGTTTTGGTTTGTTTGGGAAGACCTTTACCTCTCCTTCGATTCTGAATGGCAGGCTGGCTGGATAAAGGATTCTTGGTTGCATATTTTTCCTATTCATCACATTGAAGATTCCCCTATTCCTTTATGGCTTGTCTGATTTCAGTAGATGGATCTGCTCCTATCCCAATACTTCTCTACCTGTGTATGTGAAGGTCCATTCATCCCTAGCTGCTTTCAGAATTCTCTCTTCATGCTTGTATTTTGCCAGTTTCCCCATGCTATGTTGTGCAGAAAATCAACTCAGGTTACATCTGAAGGGAGTTCTGTGTGCCCGTTGGGTTTCAATGCCGGTGTCCTTCCCCAGCTTGTGGAAGTTCTCAGCTATGATTTGTTCAAGGTCATCTTCACACCCCTTTTCTGTCTCTTCTGGAAATCCTGTGATATGGATATTGTTCCATTTGATTTCATCACTTAGTTCTCTAATTCTCCCATCTCGGTCCTCAAATTTTGCTCTATCTTTTTCTCACCTCCTTTTCCCCATATTTTTACCTTCTGATTCATTTAGTCTCCCCTCTGTCTCTTCAATCCGCGCTGCGGCTGCCTCCATTTTAATTTGCACCGCATTTATAGCATTGGAATTCATCACGACTACTTTTTATTTCCTTGATCTCCGCAATAATTGATTCCATGCTGTCTTTACGCCTTTGCCAATCCCAACGATTAATCTTTGGACTGTTATGCTAAATTCTGATATGTAGCTTATATCTGTTTGGATAAAGTCGTTAGCTGTCTACTTCTTCCCGGAATTTCTTTTGAGGGGAATTCTTCTGTGTCATTATTTTGGCTAGTTTTCTCTCTCTTAGGAGGTTTACAAGCTTGTTATTTGCTTTGCACCTGCAAGAATTGCTATACGACAGGGGGCTCACGCCCTGTGCAGGTTCCAGCCCTGCAGGTACTGTTTCTTGGAGAGTGTTACTTGCTCTCTGTTGTTGTGACATTAGCTCTTTGAGTTCTCTCCTGGTAGTGATGTGTTTGACCCTCCACAAGGTGTGCTTTTCTTTGTTCCTTGAAGTAGCCCTGGGAAGGAAAACAAACAAACCAACAAACAGGAAACAGAGACATGTAAGGCAACGTGCAAATAAAAGAAATAAATGGACACACACACGCTCACACACACACAGAAAAACAGTCTGAAATAAAACAAAACAAAACAAAACAAACAAACAGACCAGAAACACCAGCTACAAGTAAAGAACAAGGTAGAGGCGTTGCTGTTGGAAGAACACATATAAAGAGAGAAATGACAGGAGTGGGGAAAAGGAAAATCATACATATATACCAGGCTGGGAGGCCAAATGGCTTAATGCAGACAGAGAGAAAGGAAAATAAGGAAGCAGGTGGGGAAACAAAAGAAAGATACGTTTAGCCAGACAGAGAAACTAGATGGCATGATTATCCCAGAGAGAGAGAGAAACGAAAATATACAGGTATAGTTAGGAAATGTATCAAGGCAATGGATTATAAATGTCTGCTTAAACAAACCAACAAGACAGACTTATCAAACTAAAGGAGGGAAGAGATAGGAAGGGAGAATACGTCTAAAGAACAAGAATTGTCCCGGAATTACTCCAGTCTAGGCAGCATCACCGATCCGGATGACAGAGCTGCCTGGTTCCACAGCGCCTATCCTGCTCCATCAGGATACACAGCACAGAGGGGCGTGGTTTGGGGTAGGCTGGTCCCACCTCCACTCTGGACCCTGGGGCTGATCCCTGAGGCCCCGCCTTGGTGGTGGTGGCGGGGGGGAAATGGTGATGCCCAGCCTCTTCTCCATGACCTGGTGTACTCCGTTCCAGTTGTCCTCATTGTGCCGAGAGCACACGCAGGGTGGTCCTTCTTGCTCCGCTGACTCCTTTCGCACAGCGCTTGTTGAGGGTTCACAGACCTGTTCCCTGTGCTAGGGCAGTGCCACTCTGTGCTGCTCCAAATGTCTTCCTGGCTTTGTTTGTGCTGCTGTGCATCAGGGAGCCCCGCCTTTCCCTGCTGTGGACTGCGCTGCTGACCTCACTGCTGAGCTTGGGCATGGTGGATGCAAGCAGGCATTGTTTTGTCCCACACCAACGCCCCCAGGGAAGGGGCCACTTTCTCCTACTCCAGACTGCGCCCTAGACCCAGCCACTGATCTGGGCGGGGGGGGGGGTGGTGGTTGATGCGGGCAGGCTTTGTTCTATTGCACAGCCCACCAGGGAGGGGCTACTGTCTCCTTCTGTGGACGGTGCCCCTGCTCTACCCCTGAAACCAATGCTGGCTCCTCTCCCCACAGGTGCTCGCACAGGGAACCTAGCCCCAGACCTAAGAAAACCCCACAGTTAGAGATAAGATCCCTCTCAGTCCCAGTCCCAGGTTCTCCTCTTATCCACATACAGCCCTACACTTCCGCAGCCAATCTTTCTCTTACTTTGGCCTCTCCGCAGAAGGGGATCTCTTTCGGTGAGTGGTGAATAAAGCCACAGGTGGACCAATAAACGGACAAGCAAGCGAGCAAAGGCTGACAAGGGAAAATCCACCTGTTCCATGGTGGTGTAGAGAAAGTAGGTGCTTTTAGCAATGCCAGTAAGAGGGTAAACATTATGGAACAGGCGAATTAGTGAATTCTGTGGGTGGAATGTTTTCCCTGATTACAATGGGCAGCTTATCCATCCTCCAGCTCTGAAGCATATGGCCAGTGGACACCACATGCTGGGGACAACAAGTTCTGGAGGAAAGGAGTGGAAGTAACAACTCTCCCCCTTTCCTAGAATGCCAGCGTCCATTTACAAACCCTCCATCTGCCCCCTGGCCCTTTCTTCTGCCCACCCGCCCCGATTACTCCCACATATTACGTCCTTACTGCAATCTTGCAATCCTTGGTTTTGAACCATCGTTCTAATCTGTTTTGTTGTTGGTGGTTAGGTCTGTCATTTATCTACGTAAAAACCTGGGAATTACTATCTGAACAAAGCTGAGCTCCTGGATGGCTCAGTCAGTTAGGCCTGTGACTATATTGCTTTCGACGCAGGTCATGATCTCATGGTTTGCGAGCTCCAGTTCTGCATCAGGCTTTGTGCGGACAGCGTAGAACCTGCTTGGGATTCTCTCTCTCCCTCTCTCTGAGCTTTCCTGGCTGTCTCTCACTGTCTTATGTTTGTGTGCTGCTTTTTAAACTGGCCTAGGAGTAATTTGGGACCAGTGGTATGATAACTAACCTTCTCTTTCACCTGCTATGACAGCTCTAACATTCCCGTTACTCTGATGAGTTAAGATGTAAGGCAGAGTGTCCCGAGATCCTCAACCAAACTACACGGTGTAATCGTATGAGCATAGGTATTCACACTTCTGTCCATTCCCTCATAAACTCACTCATTTCGCAAATAGCGAACACTTACGCGGTGCACACTGAGGAATATAACAGTAAGCAAAATAGCCTTCGTAAATCAATTTTTTTTCCGACTTGGAATTTCATGGGCCTATAGTATCCAGTCCTATGTGATTCAGCGCATGATTAAGATTAACGTATTTCACTTCTTCCAAAGATGTTTCTCAAGATTGGCAGAAGCAGTGGGATGTGACCGATGCTGGTTCAAATCCTAGCTCTGCCACATAGATGTGATATTTGGCAAGTTATTTAAACTTTCTAAGCATTAGCCTAGTTGCCTGTTAAGTGGGAATAATAATACCTTTCCCACAGGCCTGTTATGTTTGCTTGAGAGGGAAACATGTGTGAATTGCAGAGAAATGTACTGGTGTATGGTGGGAACTAAAGTGAAATTAGTTTTTTCCCTCTGTTTTCCTAAGGCTTTCTGATCATCTCGTTATGGGTTTGTTCCGAGGGCCTTGTGCCTCTCTGTGCCTCTCTGTGCCCTTGAGGATCCTCTTGCAATCCCCAGCATCCGGGAATTGGGCCTCATTCTACCAAGGAACCTGACTCTCACATGGTGCCTTCCACAGTTCACCTGTTCTGTACATTCAACACAGCCAACGTGAAGGTTTTAAGTAAGCAAGCAGCGACTTTGTCAAAAACGGAATTACATCACTGGTAGAAGCGAGTGTTTACTGACTCGCAGTGAAGGGGGTTCCATGCATTATTCCAAGTTATTTACCGTCATTACCTCACTGAATTCATTTCAGAGCTCTATGGTGAAGGTGCTAGGTTGTGCCTGATTTTACAGCTGAGAAAACTGAGTAACCCAGAGAAAAAGTAAGTTGTCCAAAGGTCCGCTGCTAGAAATAGAGCAAAATAGGATTTGAGATCCCAGGCAGCCTTGCTCCAGGGGCCACCCCCTTAGTCACTGAACTCTATTGCTTCTTGCTAAGCAAGAATTTACTGTAGGATAGGGAATTTAAGTGGTATTGAGTTGTAAAGAAGATTGTAAGAGATGGCAAATGTTCCACCCAATCCATCTGATCACAAAAGGGTAAGAGTTAATCAAAAGTTGATGATGCAGGTGTTTGTAAAAAGAGAGAATGTGAGAGAGAGAGAATCCCCCGTATAGACTGCTGCTGTTACACATCAAATTGAAGTGAGACAACTACTTGTTCTGTAACAATTGGGAACTGAAACTCCATAAACTCATTGCATTTATTCAGTATGCATTTATTCCTTTGCCCATGGCTGGCACTGTAGTAACGACACACGGATGGCTAAAGTGAGTCCTGCCCATGAAGAACACATGGTCTAGGAGGGGAGCAAGGGCTACGTAAGGAGGTTCATGACAATACAACTAGTGGGAAGAAGAACTGTGGACACACAAAGGGGAAGTAAGCACCCCCAAGACACTTTCCATAAAGAAAGACATAAGAAAGGAATGAAACCTCTTAGAGTTCTGGAAGCATCCTTCTTGTAGGCTCTCATGAGTGTATTTTCACTAAGTCCGTAACTATTGGGAGCTGATCCCTGCTGAGCCAAGATCCTCCAGGACAGAACCTTCCTCTGTTCGGTTGGCTTCAAGTGAACCCGGGTATTCAGCCCTTCTCCAGTGTCCCTCTCCCACCATCCCACTTCTGGCCCTCTTGATTCCTAGATTCCTAGGAAAATCAGCCTATAAGGTCAAATCCTTATTTGTTGTTAGTTCCTTCCAGAGACAGGGTCTCCACGATGCTATTGATTCTTTCAGTGGAATCCTGCCCATGGGCTGCACAAGGAACTCCATGATACGAGTTCAATGCCTCCTCAAATGATGGGTTTTATGAGAAGTTAAGTCCTGTGAGCTTGGGTTAGAAATAGTCCACATCATTCCCAATCTCAAGGCTTGTTTTGGACAAAGGATGAAGATAAAAAGCAATGAATACATAAAAGACTTTTGTAAGAAGTTCAGCTTAAATAGGGCAGAAGAAAAGAAAGGGGGGGAGTGTCTTTTCATTTCATGTTAACAGCCAAAGAGAAAAAGCTTCTTTAGATTTCAAGAAGAAAGGAATAATATCAGTGTACACAAAGCAAGCTTTAAAGGTGAGCTTTATCATCGTGTCAGTAGAGCTTTTTACTACAAACTCTACCGATTATGGTATTTCTCATAACTCCTTGCTGCCCTAGGGAAAAGTACTTAATTGCCTATGCCTAACTTTTATCTGAGTTCATGGCTATTTTCCTTTCATTTTTAAAGCTTAGCTTAGATCAGGATGAGGGAAGATGGCGGCGTAGGAGGACGCTGGGCTCACCGCGCGTCCTGCTGATCACTTAGATTCCACCTACACCTGCCTAAATAACCCAGAAAACCGCCAAAGGATTAGCAGAACGGAGTCGCAGGAGCGAAGCGCAGACTAGAGGCCCACGGAAGAGGGTAGGAAGGGCGGCGAGGCGGTGCACGCTCAACGGACTGCCGGGAGTGAGCCAGGGCGGAGGGGCGGCTCGCCGGCCAAGCAGAGCCCCCGAGTCTGGCTGGCAAAAGCGGAGGGGCCTGACAGACTGTGTTCTGACAGCAAGCGCGACTTAGCGTCTGGGAGGTCATAAGTTAACAGCTCTGCTCGGAAAGCGGGTAGGCTGGAGGACAAAGGGAGGGAGAGATGCTGAGCCCCCGGACGACAGAGCTCAGTTTGGTGGGGAACGAAGGCGCTCGCCAGCGCCATCTCCCCCGCCCATTCCCCAGCCAAAATCCCAAAGAGAACCAGTTCCTGCCAGGGAACTTGCTCGCTCAGCGCAAACGCCCAACTCTGCGCTTCTGCAGAGCCAAACCTCTGGCAGTGGATCTGACTCCCTCCCGCTGCCACAGGGCCCCTCCTGAAGTGGATCACCTAACGAGAAACGAGCTAAGCCTGCCCTCCTGCCCCTGTGCACATGCCTACCCACCCCAGCTAATACGCCAGATCCCCAGCATCACAAGCCTGGCAGCCTGCAAGTAGCGCAGACAGGCCATGCCACCTCACAGTGAATCCCGCCCCTAGGAGAGGGGAAGAGAAGGCACACACCAGTCTGACTATGGTCCCAGCGGTGGGCTGAGGGCAGACATAATGTCGGAATGCGGCCCCGCCCACCAACTCCAGTTATACACCACAGCACAGGGGAAGTGCCCTGCAGGTCCTCACCACGCAAGGGACTATCCAAAATGACCAAGCGGAAGAAATCCCCTCAGAAGAATCTCCTGGAAATAACAACAGCTAATGAGCTGATCAAAAAGGATTTAAATAATATAACAGAAAGTGAATTTGGAATAATAGTCATAAAATGAATCGCTGGGCTTGAAAACAGTATAGAGGACAGCGGAGAATCTCTTGCTACAGAGATCAAGGGACTAAGGAACAGTCACGAGGAGCTGAAAAACGCTTTAAACGAAATGCATAACAAAATGGAAAATCCACGGCTCGGATTGAAGAGGCAGAGAGGAGAATAAGTGAACTAGAAGATAAAGTTATGGAAAAAGAGGAAGCTGAGAAAAAGAGAGATAAAAAAATCCAGGAGTATGAGGGGAAAATTAGAGAACTAAGTGATACACTAAAAAGAAATAATCTACGCATAATTGGTATCCCAGAGGAGGAAGAGAGAGGGAAAGGTGCTGAAGGGGTACTTGAAGAAATAATAGCTGAGAACTTCCCTGAACTGGGGAAGAAAAAAGGCACTGAAATCCAAGAGGCACAGAGAACTCCATTCAGACGTAACTTGAATCGATCTTCTGCACGACATATCGTAGTGAAACTGGCAAAATACAAGGATAAAGAGAAAATTCTGAAAGCAGCAAGGGGTAAACGTGCCCTCACATATAAAGGGAGACCTATAAGACTCGTGACTGATCTCTCTTCTGAAACTTGGAAGGCCAGAAAGAATTGGCACGAGATTTTCAGTGTGCTAGACAGAAAAAATATGCAGCCGAGAATCCTTTCTCCTGCAAGTCTGTCATTTAGAATAGAAGGAGAGATAAAGGTCTTCCCAAACAAACAAAAACTGAAGGAATTTCTCACCACTAAACCAGCCCTACAAGAGATCCTAAGGGGGACCCTGTGAGACAAAGTAGGAGACACATTACTACAAGCATAAAACATACAGACATCACAATGACTCTAAACCCGTATCTTTCTATAATAACACTGAATGTAAATGGATTAAATGCGCCAATCAAAAGACATAGGTATCAGAATGGATAAAAAAACAAGATCCATCTATTAGCTGTCTACAAGAGACTCATTTTAGACCTGAGGACACCTTTAGATTGAGAGTGAGGGGATGGAGAACTATTTATCATGCTACTGGAAGCCAAAAGAAAGCTGGAGTAGCCATACTTATATCAGACAAACTAGACTTTCACTTAAAGGCTGTAACAAGAGATGAAGAAGGACATTATATAATAGTACAGGGTCTATCCATCAGGAAGAGCTAACAATTATCAATGTCTATGTGCCGAATACCGGAGCCCCCAAATATATAAAGCAATTACTAATAAACATAAGAACCTTATTGATAAGAATGTGGTAATTGCAGGGGACTTTAACACCCCACTTACAGAAATGGATAGATCATCTAGACACACGGTCAATAAAGAAACAAGGGCCTTGAATGAGACATTGGATCAGATGGACTTGACAGATTTATTTAGAACTCTGCATCCCAAAGCAACGGACTATACTTTCTTCTCGAGTGCACATGGAACATTCTCCAAGATACATCACATACTGGGTCACAAAACAGCCCTTCATAAGTTTACAAGAATTGAAATTATACCATGCATACTTTCAGACCACAATGCTATGAAGCTTGAAATCAACCACAGAAAAAAGTCTGGAAAACCTCCCAAAGCATGGAGGTTAAAGAACACCCTACTAACGAATGAGTGGGTCAACCAGGCAATTAGAGGAGAAATTAAAAAATATATGGAAACAAACGAAAATGAAAATACGACAATCCAAACGCTTTGGGATGCAGCAAAGGCAGTCCTGAGAGGAAAATACATTGCAATCCAGGCCTGTCTCAAGAAACAAGAAAAATCCCAAATACAAAATCTAACAGCGCACCTAAAGGAAATAGAAGCAGAACAGCAAAGGCAGCCTAAACCCAGCAGAAGAAGAGAAATAATAAAGATCAGAGCAGAAATGAACAATATAGAATCTAAAAAACTGTAGAGCAGATCAACGAAACCAAGAGTTGTTTTTTTTGAAAAAACAAACAAAATTGACAAACCTCTAGCCAGGCTTCTCAAAAAGAAAAGGGAGATGACCCAAATAGATAAAATCATGAATGAAAATGGAATTATTACAACCAATCCCTCAGAGATACAAACAATGATCAGGGAATACTATGAAAAATTATACGCCAAAATACTGGACAACCTGGAAGAAATGGACAAATTCCTGAACACCCACACTCTTCCAAACTCAATCAGGAGGAAATAGAAAGCTTGAACAGACCCTTACCAGTGAAGAAATTGAATCGGTTATCAAAAATCTCCCAACAAATAAGAGTCCAGGACCAGATGGCTTCCCAGGGGAGTTCTACCAGACGTTTAAAGCAGAGATAATACCTATCATTCTCAAGCTATTCCAGAAATAGAGAAGGAGGAAAAATTTCCAGACTCATTCTATGAAGCCAGTATTACTTTGATTCCTTAACCAGACAGAGACACAGTAAAAAAAAGAGAACCACAGGCCAATATCCCTGATGAATATGGATGCCAAAATTCTCAATAAGATACTAGCAAATCGAATTCAATGGCATATAAAAAGAATTATTCACCATGATCAAGTGGGATTCATTCCTGGATTGCAGGGCTGGTTCAACATTCGCAAATCAATCAACGTGATACATCACATTAACAAAAAAAAAAAAAAAAAAAAAAGAGAAGGACCATACGATCCTGTCAATCGATGCACAAAAGGCCTTTGACAAAATCCAGCACACTTTCTTAAGAAAAACCCTTGAGAAAGTCGGGATAGAAGGAACATACTTAAAGATCATGCAAGCCATATGAAAAGCCCACAGCTAACATCATCCTCAACGGGGGAAAACTGAGAGCTTTTTTCCCTGAGATCAGGAACACGACAGAGATGCCCACTCTCACCGCTGTTGTTTAACATAGTGCTGGAAGTTCTAGCATCAGCAATCAGACAACAAAAGGAAATCAAAGCATCAAAATCGGCAAAGATGAAGTCAAGCTTTCGCTTTTTGCAGATGACATGATATAATACATGGAAAATCCGATAGACTCCACCAAAAGTCTGCTAGAACTGATACATGAATTCAGCAAAGTTGCAGGATACAAAATCAATGTCCAGAAATCAGTTGAATTCTTATACACTAACAATGAAGCAACAGAAAGACAAATAAACTGATCCCGTTCACAATTGCACCAAGAAGCATAAAATACCTAGGAATAAATCTAACCAAAGATGTAAAGGATCTGTATGCTGAAAACTATAGAAAGCTTATGAAGGTAATTGAAGAAGATTTAAAGAAATGGAAAGACAATCCCTGCTCATGGATTGGAAAAATAAATATTGTCAAAATGTCAATACTACCCAAAGCTATCTACACATTCAATGCAATCCCAATCAAAATTGCACCAGCATTCTTCTCGAAACTAGAACAAGCAATCCTAAAATTCATATGGAACCACAAAAGGCCTCGAATAGCCAAAGGAATTTTGAAGAAGAAGACCAAAGCAGGAGGCATCACAATCCCAGATTTTAGCCTCTACTACAAAGCTGTAATCAACAAGACAGCATGGTATTGGCACAAAAACAGACACATAGACCAATGGAATAGAATAGAAACCCCAGAACTAGACCCACAAATGTATGGCCAACTCATCTTTGACAAAGCAGGAAAGAACATCCAATGGAAAAAAGACAGTCTCTTTAACAAATGGTGCTGGGAGAACTGCACAGCAACATGCAGAAGGTTGAAACTAGACCACTTTCTCACACCATTCACAAAAATAAACTCAAACTGGATAAAGGACCTGAATGTGAGACAGGAAACCATCAAAACCTTAGAGGAGAAAGCAGGAAAAGACCTCTCTTACCTCAACCGTAACAATCTCTTACTCGACACATTCTCAAAGGCAAGGGAATTAAAAGCAAAAGTGAATTACTGGGACCTTATGAAGATAAAAAGCTTCTGCACAGCAAAGGAAACAACCAACAAAACTAAAAGGCAACCAACGGAATGGGAAAAGATATTTGCAAATCACATATCGGACAAAGGGCTAGTATACAAAATCTATAGAGCTCACCAAACTCCACACCCGAAAAACAAATAAGCCAGTGAAGAAATGGGCAGAAAACATGAATAGACACTTCTCTAAAGAAGACATCCGGATGGCCAACAGGCACATGAAAAGATGTTCAGCGTCGCTCCTTATCAGGGAAATACAAATCAAAACCACCCTCAGGTATCTCCTCACGCCAGTCAGAGTGGCCAAAATGAACAAATCAGGAGACTATAGATGCTGGAGAGGATGTGGAGAAACGGGAACCCTCTTGGACTGTTGGTGGGAATGCAAATTGGTGCAGCCGCTCTGGAAAGCAGTGTGGAGGGTCCTCAGAAAAATAAACAATAGACCTACCCTATGACCCAGCAATAGCACTGCTAGGAATTTACCCAAGAGATCAGTACAGGAGTACTGATGCATAGGGGCACTTGTACCCCAATGTTCATAGCAGCACTGTCAACAATAGTCAAATTATGGAAAGAGCCTAAATGTCCATCAACTGATGAATGGATAAAGAAATTGTAGTTTATATACACAATGGAATACTACGTGGCAATGAGAAAAAATGAAATATGGCCTTTTGTAGCAACGTGGATGGAACTGAAGAGTGTGATGCTAAGTGAAATAAGCCATACAGAGAAAGACAGATACCATATGGTTTCACTCTTATGTGGATCCTGAGAGGCTTAGCAGGACCCATGGGGGAGGGGAAGGAAAAAAAAAGAGGTTAGAGTGGGAGAGAGAGCCAAAGCATAAGAGACTGTTAAAAACTGAGAACAAACTGAGGGTTGATGGGGGGTGGGAGGGAGGAGAGGGTTGGTGATGGGTATTGAGGAGGGCACCTTTTGGGCTGAGCACTGGGTGTTGTATGGAAACCAATTTGACAATAAACTTCATATATTAAAAAAAAATAAAGCTTAGCTTATCTTAGTTCGTCAAATAATTTTCTTTTATTTTTTTGATGACAGAAATCTCATTTACACTCCTGAATGTCCTATTACCCATGACAGGTACCTAGCATTCTGCCTTGCACATCTACTTACTTATGTGGGGAAAATGAAACAAAACAAAACAAAACAAAACAAAACAAAACAAAAGGCATTTGTTTTTTCACCGTCCAGAGACAGAATAAATTCCTAACGGAAATAATAAAATATTTGGGCCCTGAACACGTGACTGCCCTTAAATGTTAATATATTCAAATTGAGGACATTTTTTATTTGACAGGTATGGTCAAATGCCCAAGAGAACGATTCAAAAATAAAGAGAACTCTGGGAATCAATGGGTTAGGAAGGTCATGAAAAAATTGGAGACTACGATCCAGATCTTAAAAAAGCTCTGAATGTATACTCACAAAGACTTACCGACTTTGGATAAGCAGGTTAAAATTAGTGCTTTGAAAGTCCATAGAGCTGTAGCATTCGAAGGCAGGGTTTCTTACTAATCAATGGAATCATGGAGGGCTTACTACAGGTGCGGATTCCGAATTCACACCGAATTCTACATTTTTAGGTAATGTGCCAGTTTTTGTTAAGATAACCCAAACTAGTAACAGCATTCCAATCTGCAAAGGACACACGAGCCCCACTCTCTGTAGCATAAAGTTTGGGTTGCTTTGGTAGGTGGATGAAAGCAACAAAACACAGAAGTGTGCAGGGAGAAGTGGAGACTTGAAGTGTTTGAAATGCATACTGTCCCATTTCTCAGGGAGGGCACAGATACGGCTTGATGGCACCCAAATCAGGTGTTTCTGTCTGAACCAGTCCTGCTACCCAGGCCACAGTCAACCATAAATATTATCCAGAGAAATGATCTGCATCTGCATCTGTATCTGCTGGAGATTCCCTGACTGACCAGATTCTCACTGCTGCTGGGGCTGGGGGTGTGGGGTGGGAGGTAGATAAACGGAGAGAATCAGACTAGCCCAAGTGGCCAAGATCTAGATGGAGTCCACCCTATGTGTTACCGTGGCCATATCTGAAGTTTCCAGAGGTGATGATGCTACATGCGGGGCCACCATTGTTCCGTGATGATATTGCAGTTGGTATATGATGCTAAGATTAAAACAAGGAAACGTGGTAACTTAGTATATATTATAACGTGTCAACAAGAAGGCAAAGAAAAATCTTGGTTTGTACTTCGTTGGCAATTACTAATAGATATGAAAGTTACCGTCCCTCTAGGAGGCAAGGTTCTTGCCAACAGAAATACAACACTAATACAGGAGCACCTTCCAAGGGTTCATCTGAGAGTATACTGAATGGCCTGAGTATGTAATGTGATTTGATAAGGCAGAACTGGTTTCTCCATGGCCCACAAGTATTAAATTCTAGAATTCCATAGAGTTTGCTTGATGCATTGATAAGCCAAGGAAACCTAGGAGGGGATTTGGTGAAGCCACATGCCCTAGAAATATGACAGCTAATTTTTGACTTAAGAAGAAACCGAATGACCTCCAAAAGACATCAACAATTGTACCTCACAGATGTGCTGTGAGCTTGAAATGCTCACACATGTGCTGCATCTTGAAGACGGTAAGTGGTAAAGACATTGGTAGTATTATATTAATGGCGGCTACCCTTTTTTCCAAAATTTTGTAGGAGGTCATAAAGAAATTGGCAGCTCTGCCATTCCATGCAGTCTGCTGCCGATGACATTGTTGCCTTAATGGAGCACAGCCTACAGCCTCTTTGTGAGTAAAACGCTCTTTGATTATGCCACTGGTGGCAGCCTTTCTGTGACAGCTGAACACGTCCCTAACCGATACTACTTGCACTTACTCAATGCCATTCAAATACAATTTCATGTTTTGTTAGCACAGATAACATCAATAATGTCACTCTTATTGAAGGTGAAATTATTACCAACATCACTCAGCAGATGAGGTTGGGGAAAAGATGCTAGAGAAGTTTCCTAAATGAAGAAGGGTTTGGAGAATACCAGCGTTCTATCTCCTAAGCATACCCTCGCAGAGTAAACTGTAGGGCACAGGGATCTCTCTGTTACAATATCACTTGAAGTTTAGGAGTGTTTTTCCATATAAATGTTTGAAAAAGTCCATGGTAGAGAAGGATTTACTTAATCCCAGAGAGTAAAATGAAAGAAGGCTTTGGACCCACAACCTCCTCCAATCAGTAAGTAGGCCGAGACAACCATAAGGCTGTAGACACAGGCTACTTTTCATGAGAAGGGAAGAATGACTTGGAGGTTGAAAGCCAGAACCCCGGAGGAGCTAGGACCATGGAAAATCATTCCCAGGCCTTAGGACCCAATGAAACAACTGCCTACCTGTGCCAGCTGAACTTCAGAATTGCTATGGACCAGTGACTCATTCATGATTACCTCCTTCCTTTCTTTTGAAACAGCAATGTTTGTATTTTGTTTGTTTGTTTGTTTGTTTGTTTGTTTGTTTGTTTGATTTTTCTGTGTGTGTGTGTGTGTGTGTGTGTGTGTGTGTGTGTGTGTGTGTGTTGTGTGTGTGTGTTCTGGTTATAACCATGCCCGTGTTGTTTGTATGCTGAATTCATAGGTCTTCATTCATAGGTCTTCAGATTGAAAATGTACTCGAGGACTAGTGCGCCCAAGGAGACTCATTCACACCTGGACCTAATTTAGATAAAAATATCCTGGACTTTGAGCTGATGTTACAAGGGTTGTGTCTTTAAGAGGGAGGATTCTTGGGGAAAGGTGAGGATATTTTTCAGGCAGGATGAGAGTGAATAATAGGAGGCCAGCAGACAGGCTGTGGCAGTCTAAAATATGTTCATAAATTCTCTTTTAAGCCCTTCAAAAGGGGGACATTCATTCCCTTTTCCGTAAGCATAGGCCAGATGTACTGAATGATTTTGAAAACCAGAAGAAGGTGGAAGTGATAGTGAGTTAAAAAACTCCAAAGAGCAGATATTGTAGTCCAATGGCGTTGTGATTAGGGGAAAATCGATGGAAGGGGCAACCGGCCATTAGACGCAAGAATTCTGAGTGGAAGAGATGAATATAAGAGAAGAGAAACAAAAATTATATAAAATCAGGGAGGGGACAAAACAGAAGAGACTCATACGTATGGAGAACAAACTGAGGGTCACTGGAGGGGTTGTGGGAGGGGCAATGGGCTAAATGGGTAAGGGGCACTGAGGAATCTATTCCTGAAATCATTGTTGCACTACATGCTAACTAATTAGGAGGTAAACTTTAAAAAAATAAAAATAAATCAAATAAAAAAAAGAAGCTACAATTCTACACCTTTCAAAATTATCAATTAAATTTGAGAGTGGACTCAAGATATCTTCAGACGTGCAAAGACTCAGATATTTGATTCTACTCATTCTTCATTAGGAAGTTATATGAAGGTGTACTCCAGCAAAACAAAGAGAGAAAAAATAAAGACAAATTATTCTTAATAACAGGCAACACTAACAGAGTGTTTATTTTTGTGCCAGACTCTGTTATGGGTTATTTTCATATATTATTTCATATGAACCACACAACAAACTTATAAAGTATATACAATTACCGTTCTTATCTTCGAGAGGAGAAAAGAGGGTTATAAAGAAGCCAAATAACTCATCCAATATCCAACTTACACAGCTGGTAAGTGGAACAAGTAAAGTCTAACCCCAGGCCTTCTGGCTCAAGAGTCCAGGCTTTTAAATGTTCCCTAACTTCCCAGATAGCCATATTACCATGAAACCATGGAAACAAACTGGGAGCGTAGCAGAGGAAAATCACAGGAAGGAAGCTATGAAGCAGACCTACTGAGTCACCACCTAAATGAGGCAGGAAAAGAGAAGGGTCCAGTGAGAGACCGCTAAGAGGTTAGCAGGAAGATGTCATAAAGTGGCATGATTTGAGAACCCTGAAAGAGTGCAATAAAACAAAGAAGTGCATTAGAAAATTAAGGAGAACCAGATAATATCCATAAGACGGCCTTACTCTGAATGAGCCAAGTGAAACATGGCATGGTTTAAAGCACTGATGGAATACAAAGAGAAAGGATCCATTTCACCTTGATGCTAGACATGTCCTCATTCAGGAGGTGCAAAGACTCCAGCAAAAGAGTAGTAATTCTAATGTTTGCATATTATTTAATAATCACAATAATTTAAACCATTTATTAGTTTTCAAGTTTTAGAATCAACCTTGAACTCTCTAAAGAGACTTGATTGCAGAGCATAACAGCAGTGTTAACAACAATGACAAACAGAAGCCCAAAGCTGATGGGAGACGGAGAAAAAGTGCAGCAAGTTTAAGGAAGACCTTTATCGTACAATGTAAGGAATGAAAAATGATAGTACAGGTAAGGGAACTAGGTCTCTATTTTAAAATTACATCTCATGGGGTACCTGAGTGGCTCGGTGAGTTCACAATCCACTCTTGATTTTGGCTCAGATGATGATCTGACAGTTCATAAGACTAAGATGAGCATTAGGTTCTGCACTGACAGCTCAGAATTCTCTCTCTGCCCCTATCCTGCTTGAGCATACTCTCTCTCTCTCTCTCTCTCTCTCTCTCTCTCTCTCTCTCAAATAACATACATTCATACATACATACATATATACATACAAACATAAAATTATATTGTGTGATGGTTAATTTCATGTTTTAACTGGGCTAAGCCACAGGGTACCCAGATATATGGCTAAACAGTATTTCTAGTGAGTCTGTGAGGACATTTCTTAGTACAATTAACATCTGTATATCCGGAGAGTAAGCAAGACACATTGCCTTGCCAAACACTGGGTGGCCTCAACTAATCGATTGAAGACTTGAATAGAACAAAAGGTGGAGTAAGAGAGAATCCACTGTGTCTATCTGACTGTCTTCAAGCTGCGATATTGGTCTCCTGACTTCAGGCTCAGACTTGGAATGGAACATACATCATCAGCTCTCCTGATTCTTAGGCTTTGGGAGTCTGCCTGGAACTGAACTACTCGATCTCCTAGGTCTGCTCTTCTCAGCCTCCGTAATCCTGTGAACCAATTCCTATTGATACTGAGTCTCTGGAGAACCCTAATTAGTACCTATATGTAACTTCATCCGTTATGTCTTTTTGCCCTCAGATCCAGTTCCTGCACTTCTCCTACAGACTGTGTTTCCTGGTTCCTTGCCAACTGGCTTCCAGAGGGGTTTCACCAATGGGTGTTTGATGGGAGAAAGGGAGGAAGGTATAAGCCCAGAGGTTTTTCTCTCTCCGGCTCCACTTCCTACCAGTGATTTTATCTCCTCCAAATTCTAGCTTCTTTCCAAGAGCCTCTTCTCCCATGTTCTCAGTTCCTGCTAGGTATGGTTCTGAATTTCTCTAGCTCTGCAGGTGGAAACAGCTTTCTGATGATACTAATTCCTGATTGCTTCGCCATCCTTTGTTTGGCTTCTGGGATTTCCCATCACGTGTGTAACTGTTTAAAATACCTATAGTGACTCACCGGCTGGCTGGACCTGACTGAAACAGTATACAGATAGAAGTTCGGGAATATATCGGAAAGTGAGGAGAGAGAAGACAGGTGGCTTAAGCGACCTATATGTCAACGTCACATAGGAAGTCAGTAGACGGTGCTTAAAACTGACAAATCAATAAGCAGCAGTATAGTATACTACTTATCTTCATGAAGATTCCTAACAAAAGAATATAAACCTGGAACAGTTAAAAGTGTTGCCTCAAATCATGGAGACAGTAAAGAGACCTGTGGTTGCCAGGGACTCAGGGGGGAAGGGAGAGATGAATAATCGATGAAGCACAGGGAATATTTACGGCAGTGAAACATCTTGTAAGACAGTGAAATGCTTTGGATCATGGCATTGTGCGTTTGTCAAAACTCACCGAACTGCACACCACAGTGAATGCTAAGGTACACTTCGGTCTTTAGTTAATAATAGTTTTCATATGGGCTCATCCGTTGTAACAAATGCACTACACTGACACAAGAAGTTTACAATAGGGAAAACTATGTTTTGGGGGGTAGGAGGGAGAACAGGGGAACTCTGCACTTTCCAGTCTTTTTCCGTAAACCAGCTTTTTAAAAGCTGTTTTAGAAAATAAACTCCCTCAATGAAAGGGAGGCAGAGAGACAGAAGAGGAGGGAAGGAAAGAGGGAGAAAGGGAGCTACTTAAATGTCATGGAGGAAACTTAAGTGTGGATTACTAAGTGAAGGGATCCAATACGAAAAAGCCATTTGCTTTACGTTTCCAACTATGATAACGTTCTGGAAAAACAAAACAAAAGAAAACAAAACAACGACAAGGACGACAACAACAACAACAACAACAACAACAACAACAACAACAAAACACCTTCGGAGACAGTAAAAAGACCAGTGGCTATTAGGGTTTAGGGGGAGAGAGGAAGTGGTAATAGGCGGAGCACAGGGCACTTTAGGGTGGTGTAACTATTCTGTATGATACGGCAATAGTAGATACATACCATTATACATTTCTCAAAACTTATGAATCTATATAACACAAAATAAACCCTAACTGTTAGTTAATGATAATGTGTCTAATGGTAATGTGTCAACAAGAATGGCTCATCCACCACTTATAATTAATGTATCCACATTAGTGCAAGGTACTATAGAAACTACTGGGGGTGAGGAACCTGTATTTTTTGTGCAATTTGTCTCTAAATCTAAATTTGTCCTTAAAAAATGGTCTTTTGAAAAAAACCTGATTTAAAAAAAAAGAAAAAACAAAACAAAAGAAAGTGTTGCCTCTGGGGAAGAGGTGTTCATGGGGGAAACAAAGCTTTTGATTTTTTATTGCAAGTCCTGATCTGCAATTTGGATGTTGTGGGCTTTATTTTTAACTATTTGTATACAATACTTGGATTGATATTTCTCAAAAAAAAATCTGTACACCTGCCAGAATAGATAACATGAAAAAGACCATATTAGCAAGTGTTGGCAAGGCTATCAAGTATTCAGAGCTCACAGGCACTACGCAGGCACTACTATAGAAAGAAGTGTGTGTAAACTGGTATAATCATTTTGGAAACAGTTTGGAGGAATCTTACCAAAGCTGATAAGTTGGATGACATGTGACCCAGCAAATTCTCTCCTAGATAAATAAATACTATTGTAAAAAATGTTCACCAAACGACGTGTCCTATAATGTTCACTGAAGCTTTATTCATAATTACCCTAAGCCAGAACCTACCTAAATGTCCACCAAGAGTTGCAGAAATATTGTAAACTATTCAAATAATGAAATTCTATACACCAATGAGCAGAAAGGATCTATACATACAATAACATGAATATCACTAACATAAGTTTGAGTGAAAGAAGCTAGGTGTAGGACACATAATTCCATTTCTATATAGTCCAAAAAGAAGCAAAAGTTGTATATTCTGTAAGAAGTCAGAATAATTGCCGTCCCAAAGAGAGATAGACCGTGACTGAAAGAGGCACAGGTGGTCCCTTGGGGTCCTGGTATCTTTTTTATTGAGTGCTGATTCCACAAGTATATTGAACTTAATTGCCTCAATCTGTGCTCAGAATGCTTTTAATAATATATGTTCTTTTTGGCGTGCCTGGGTGGCTAGTCACTTAAGTGTCCAACTTTGGCTCAGGTCATGATCTCATGGTTTGTGAGGTCGAGCCCCGCATCAGGTTCTGTGCTGACAGCTCCGAGCCTGGAGCCTGCTTGGACCCTTGGCTCCCTATCTGGCCCTCACCTGCTCACAAGGTATCTCTCTCTCAAAAATAAACAAACATGACAAAAATAGTATATGTCCTTTTGAATATACTCTATACTTCAGTAATCTTATTTTAATCTGAGTGCAGACCCCTAAGTCACACCCTTTTTTCTCTACTGCCTCTTCTAAACAGTTAAAGAATATGTACTTTAAATCATCCTAGAAGATATATATACATACACATACACACAAAGAAAGAAAGAAATTGGCGGGAGGAGCCGGGAGGTGGGTGAATGGCAAAGAAACTCTAGCTTTATTACACAAGCATGGAAACAAATTCCTTTGGAGAGGGTGGGGGTGGAATGGCTTCTTCGGAAGACTTCAGAGCAATGAAGGAACAAGAGAGATCATGGATCTGCCCCTACAGTCCTGGAGACCTCTCAATGTGGGGTTAGGAAGAAAGGGGCCCTCCCTTGCGGTCCAGTGGTCTCCTCCCTCCGCAGACCCGGTGCTGGGAAGCAGCAGAGGGCACAGCTGCCCCGGAGTCCCAGAAGGCGGCGCCGCATCCAGGGGGCGCGGGCCGGGATCCTCTGGTGCTTCTTCGCCCGTACAGTGCACTAGGGGACGCGGGCCCGGCTCTCACTGGTTCATCCCTCCAGGCACAAGCCGTCCTGGGGCTGAGAGGTCGCGCGGTGGTGGCCCGCATCTCTCGCCCAGGCACTGGGAAGCGGCAGAGTATCACCACGGGTGCCAGGTTCACTCCCAGGACTTGGCACGCTTGGCGCCGCGCTTCTGCCACGCTGCTCTCGGCCCAGACGTCGCCGACTACGCGGATGGTGGGCAAGGTGGACAGCGTCGGAGTGGCCGCCCTCCCACTCTCCTCCAGGGGGCTGCTGTCCTCGCGGGACGGCGCCGGCGGGGGCGGCACCTTCCTCTGGCCGGCGGCGACCTTCCGGGCTCCGTGGCGCCTCCTCCTGGCAGCTGGCAGGCGCGTCTGGACGCGGGCCTCGGGGGGCTGGTGCCCCAGCGTGTACACCACCTTCTCCTCAGGCGCCTCCAGCGCGGCCCCTCCTGCAGCGCTAGAGGCACCTCCCCGGGCGGCCGGGGCCAAGGCTCCCCGGGGCCTGCGCCGCTGCCTCTTCATGAGGCTCAGGAGGTGAGGCCGTTAGGGGCCGCCCGTGCTTGCCAGGTCTCGCCGCCGCCGCCAGGCCCTGATGAATTTCCTACCAGGAAGCCAAATCACGCGGCAGGCTGTGAGAGTTACACCGCTGTTGCTAGGAGACCAGGCGCTTTGTGAGGTCACAATGTCTGCCTATCCTATCACTGCCTGCTGCCCAAAGCTGCCTTAGGTTGGGATGTGTTTAAGATTATGCCCTTGAGAAAGACCTGCACGAATCTTACCTGAGACGGCCCATAGTTCTTGATGAGTTCAAGAGGGTTGTTCTCGACGTGAATGCACAGGTGCCTCAGCCTCCATTAATTCCATCCAACATGGGATGACACTTCGCGGTGGAGAGTACACACAACTTGTAATCACACATGACTGTAAGAGGTTTTAGCTAATTAAATGCCTTGTCATGCAACGCACTGAAAGCCAAATTGAAGTAACTACTCTACTCTTTCAAAGAATACAGATATACTGTGCCTTGCTTAGGGGTCCATAAGTCTGTGGCTATAGCTCACACTTCAGGAAGCTGTTTTTCACAGCAGCAGCAAACAGTTTGCCTAGTTAGGATGCATGGTCACTTTCACGCAGCTTAGGGAAGACCGAGTCATTGTGTGCTTAAGTGCAAAGCGTCAACGAATTCTGCGTGAGTGGCCATGAGGGCATTCAGTGCCACTAAAACCTATTCGGTACCTACCAATTCATGATATTTCAGGTAAGTCATACACAAGGTAGTAAAAGAGCCATCTGGGATTCCAAGAGTAGAAAACGTGTTACACCGTCCGTGTAAGTGCTTTTGAAAGCAACCAGCATGGTCCATCCATCATCACCACATACACAAATAATTCACAAAATATAACAAGGACCACCTACCATGATCAATTGAAATCCACTTCCTCAGGAAAGGATGACACCAAACTATGTGAATTAATAAAACGGATAAGTCATGGTAACAATCAGAAGAGACACTTGCCAAGGTCAACGTGATACATGTGAGAGGCCTACTCAACTCCTTTTCTTAAACACACAAACCAAACTTTCATCTAGGCAGCTTAAGCCAGTACTACCTCACGTTCAGAAAGTGCTGAAAATGGAAAGCTATCCTCATATTCAGTAAGAGCAACCCCTGGATTTCCTTTTTCATTAAATGTAATTTATTTTCAAATTGGTTTCCACGCAACACCCAGTGTTCATCCCAACAGGTGCCCTCCTCGATGCCCGTCACCCACTTTCCCCTCTCCCCAAACCCACGTCAACCCTCAGTCTGTTGTCAGTATTTAAGAGTCTCTTATGGTTTGCCTCCCTCCCTCTCTATAACTTTTTCCCCGCATCACCTCCCCCATGGTCTTCTGCTAAGTTTCTCAGGATCCACACATGGATGAAAACATATGGTATCTGTCTTTCTCCACCTGACTTATTTCACATAGCATCATACCCCCCAGTTCCATCCACGTTGCTACAAATGGCCAGATTTCGTTCTTTCTCATTGCCAAGTAGTATTCCATGGTATACATAAACCACAACTTCTTTATCCACTTGTCAGTTGATGGACAGCTGGGCTCTTTCCATAGTTTGGGTGTTGTTGAAAGTAGTGCTATAAACATTGGGGTACATGCGCCCCTATGTCTCAGCACTCCTGTACCCCTTGGGTAAATTCCTAGCAGTGCTATTGCTGGGTCTTAGGGTAGATCTATTTTTAATGATTTGAGGAACCTCCACACTGTTTTCCAGAGCGGCTGCACCAGGATGCATTCCCACCAACAGTGCAAGAGGGTTCCCGTTTCTCCACATCCTCACCAGCATCTATAGTCTTCCAGTTTGCTCATTGTAGCCACTCTGACTGGCATGAGGTGGCATCTCAGTGCGGTTTTTCTTTGGATTTCCCTGACGAGGAGTGCTGTTGAGCATCTTTTCATGTGTCTCTTGACAATCTGGATGTCTTTTTTAGAACAGTGTCTGTTCAAGTCTTCTGCCCATTTCTTCACTGGATTTTTTGTTTTCCGGGTGTGGAGTTGGTGAGTTCATTTTACAGGTTTAGGATACTAGCCAATTATCCAGTATGGCTTTTGCACACATCTTTTCCCATTCAGTCAGTTGCCTTTTAGTTTTGTTGATTGTTTCCTTCATTGTGGAGAAGATTTTTATTTTGATGATGTCCCAATAGTTCATTTTGCTTTTAATTCCCTTGCCTTTGGAGATGTGTCAGCTAAGAACTTGCTGACGCGGAGGTCAAAGAGGATGTTTCCTGCTTTCTCCTCCAGGGTTTGATGGTTTCCTGTCTCACATTCAGGCCCTTCATCCATTGTGAGTTTATTTTTGTGAGTGGTGTAAGAAACTGGTCTAGTTTCATTCTTCTGCATGTTGATGTCCACTTCTCTTAGCACCATTTGTTAAAGAGACTGTCTTTTTTTCCATTGGATATTCTTTTCTGCTTTGTCAAAGATTAGTTGGCCATACGTATGTGGGTCCAATTCTTGGGTCCCTAAACTATGCCATTAAGTCTATGTATTTGTTTCTGTGCCAATACCATGCTGTCTTGATGGTTATAGCTTTGTGGTAGAGGCTAAAGTCTGGCATTGTGGTGGCTCTCACTTTGGTTTTCTTTTTTAGTATTACTTTGGCTTTTCAGGGTCTTTTGTGTTTCCATACACATTTTATGATTGCTTGTTCCAGCTTGGAGAAGGATGCTGGTGCAATGGGATTGGGGCTGCCTATAATGTGAGGACTGCGTTGGGTCGTATTGACATTTCGCCAATATTTATTCTTCCAATCCACGAGCATGGAATGTTTTTCGCTTTCTCTGTATCTTCGTCAATTTCCTTCACAAGCCTTCTATAGTTTTCAGCATACAGATCATTTACCTCTTTGGTTAAGTTTATTCCTAGGTATTTTATGACTCTTGGTGCATTGTATATTGTATCCGTTTCCTTATTTCTCTTTCTGTTGCTTCATTATTGGTGTATAAAACGCAATCAATTTCTGTACATTGATTTGTACCCTGCAACTTTGCCAAATGCATGTATCAGTGCTAGCGGACTTTTGATGGAGTCTGGCGGAAATTCCATGTATAGTGTCATGTCATCGGCAAAAAGTGGAAGTTTGACTTCTTCTTTGCAAATGATGATACCTTTAATTTCATTTACTGTCTGATTACTGATGCTAAGACTTCCAACACTATGTTCAACAACCGGGGTGAGAGTGGACATCTCTGTCTTGTTCCTGATCTCAGGGGGAATGCTCTCAGTTTTTCCCCATTGAGGACGATATTTACTGTGGGCTTCTGATTAATGGATTTTATGATGTTTAAAGTAGTTTCCTTCAATCCCAACTTTCTTGAGGGTTTGTAATAAGTAAGGATCCAGTATTTTCTCAAATACTTTTTTTCTGCATCTATTGACAGTGTACTATGGTTCTTATCTTTTCTTTTATTAATGTGATGTAGCACAATGATTGATTTGTGAATATGGCACTAGCCCTGCAGGCCAGGAATGAATCCCACTTGATCGTGTTGCATAATATTTTCTATATGCTATTGAATGTGATTTGCTAGTATCTTGTTGAGAATTTCTGCACCCCTATTCATCAGGGATATTGACCTGTGATTTTCCTTTTTTTCTGTGTCTCTGTCTGGTTTTGAATCACCGTAATGCTGGCTTCATAAAATGCGTCTGGAAGTTTTCCTTTCATTTCCAAATTTTGAAACACCTTGGGAAGGATGGCTATTACCTCTACTTTAAATGTCTGCTAGAAATCGCCAGGGAAGCCACCTGGACCAGGACTCTTATTTATTGGGAGATGTTTGATAACTGAATCAATTTCCTCACTAGTTATGGGTCCGTTCACATTTTCTATTTCTTCCCGTTTGAGCTTTGGAAGTGTGTGGGGATGGAGGCATTTGTCCATTTCTTCCAGGTTGTCCAGTTTGTTGGCATAGAAGATTTTATAGTGTTTCCTGATGAATGCTTGAATTTCTGAGGGATTCTTTGTAATAATTCCATTTTCATTCGTGATTTGACCTATTTGGGTCCCCTCTCTTTTCTTTTTGAGAAGCCAGGCTAGAAGTTTATCAATTTTGTGTATTTTCTCAAAAACACAACTCTTGGTTTCATTGATGTGCTCTACTGTTTTCCTTTAGACTCCATATTGTTTATTTCTGCTCTGATCTTTATTATTTTTCTTCCTCTGCTGGCTTTGGGGTGTCTTTGCTGTCCTGTTTCTAATTCCTTTAGGTGTGCTGTTGGATTTTGTATTGGGAATTTTTCTTGTTTCTTGAGATAGGCCTGGATAGCATTGTTTGTTGTTGTTGTTGTTGTTGTTGTTGTGTTTTGTTTTGTTTTTGTTGTTCCCTGTCAGGACTGCCCTTGCTGTATCCCGAAGGGTTTGCATTGTGGTGTTTCATTTTTATTCGTTTCCTTATATCTTTTTTTTTAATTTTTTTTTGAAAGTTTTTATTTATTTTTGGGACAGAGAGAGACAGAGCATGAACGGGGGAGGGGCAGAGAGAGAGGGAGACAGAGAATCTGAAACAGGCTCCAGGCTCCGAGCCATCAGCCCAGAGCCTGACGCGGGGCTCAAACTCACGGACCGCGAGATCGTGACCTGGCTGAAGCCGGACGCTTAACCAACTGCGCCACCCAGGCGCCCCATGTTTCCGTATATCTTTTAATTTCTTCTCAAATTGCCTGGTTGACCCATTTATTCCATAGTGGGATGTTTTTTAACCTCCATGCTTTTGGAGATTTTCCATCTTTTTTCTGTGTTTAATTTAATGTCCCCTGCAATTACCACATTCTTATCAACAAGGTTCTGTATGTTTTTAATTAATTGTTTATGTATTTGTGTGTCTCCGAATTTGGTGTGTAGGCATTTAAAATTTTTAGCTCTTCCTGATGGAAAGACCCTGGAATTAATATAGAAAGCCCTTCGTCATCTTTTGTTACAGCCTTTGATTTAAACTCTACTTTGTATGATATAAGTTGGCTACTCCAGGTTTCTTTTGACCTCCAGTAGCATGATAGATACTTCTCCATCCCCTCATTTTCAATCTGAAGGTGTCCTCATGTCTATAAGCAGTCTCTTGTAGACAGCAAATAGATGGGTCTTGTTCTGTTTTTTGTTTTTGTTTTTTCTTTCCATTCTGATACACTATGTTGTTCGGTTGGAGCATTTAGTCCATTGAAATTCAGTGTTATTATGGAAACATATGCGTTTAGAGTCATTGTGATGTCTGTAGGTTTCATGCTTGCAGTGATGCACCAGTTTCCTTTCCCACCAACAGTTAGAGAGGGTTCCTCTTTCTCCATATCCTCACCAGCATCTGTGTTTCCTAAGTTGTTCATTTTAGCCACACTGACTAGTGTGAGGTGGTATCTCAGTGTGGCTTTGATGTGTATTTTCCTGATGATGATTCATGTTGAGCATCCTTTCATGTGTTTTGGGGCCATCTGGATGTCTCTTTTGGAAAAGTGTCTATTCATGTCGTCTGCCCATTGTTTCACTGTATTACATTTTCCAGGTGTGACTTGGGTAAGTTCTTTATACATTTTGTGTAGTAACCCTTTATCCAATATGTCATTCGCAAATATCTTCACTCCTTCCATCGGTTGCCTTTTAATTTTGCTGATTGTTTCCTTTGCAGTGCTGGAGAATTTTATCCTGACCAGGTCCTGATCATTCAGTTTTGCTTTTCATTCCCTTGTCTTTTGAGACATGCCAAGGAAGAAATTGCTGTAGTGGAAGTCAAAGGGTTTTTTTTCATCTTTTCTCCTCTAGTGTTTTGATGGTTTCCTGTCTCACATTTAAGGCTTTCATCCATTTTGCATTTATTTTTATGCACATTGTAAGAAAGTCATCTAGGTTATTCTTCATCATGTTACTGTTCTGTTCTCCCAGCACCCTTTGTAAAGAGGCTGTCTTCTCTCCATTGGATTGTCTTTCCCGTTTTGTCAAAGATTAGTTCACCATACATTTGTGGGGCCCCTTCTGGGTTCTGTATGCTGTTTCATTGATTCATGTGCCTGTTTTGGGGCCAATGTCATACTGTCTTAATGATTACAGCTTCGTAGGAGAGGCAAAAGTCTGAGCTGCCTCCCACTTTGGGTTTCTTTTTTCCACATAACTTTGTCTACTCAGGTTCTTTGGTTGTTCCGTGCAAAGTTTCAGATTGCTTGCTCTAGTCTGGAGAAGAATGTTGGTACAATTTTGATTGGTATTGCATTAAATGTGTAGATTGCGTTCAGTACTATTGACATTTTAACAGTATTCATTCTTCCACTCTTTGGCATGGATTGTTTTTTTTTTTTTTCTGTATTTGATGTGTCTTCATCATTTTACTTCACATATTTTCTGTACTTTTCACTGTACAGATCTTTTACATCTTTGGTTAGGTTTCTTGCTAGGTATTTTACGGTTCTTGGTGAAATTGTAACTGGCATTGATTTCTTGACTTCTCTTTCTGTTGCTTCCTTATTGGTGTATAGAAAGGCAACCAGTTTCTTTACATTATTTTGTATCCTGTGAGTTTGGTCAATGCATGGATCAGATCTAGCAACGTTTTCATGGAGTTTTTGGGTTCTCCGCGTTCAGTCTCATGTCATCTTCGAAAGGCCAAAGTTTGACTTTCAATGATATACGTTAAGTTAAGTGTAGTTAAAAAAGAATTTACCCTTTGGGCTCTATGTTAACTTCATAATTGCACAATAAGTGACAAATAGCAAAAAACTGTGCATGTTATCCCACATTAGAATTGGTAACTGGAATTTAATTCTTTAAAACATATTGAATCTCTCATGATATGGATAGGAGTATGAAACATCTAACTTCACCCAGTGCACACGTGTGTATTTGTAAACACATATGCTAAACAGCAAAATTGTAATACTAGTGAGGTGTGTCAAATTTTACATGTTCATGGTGCAGATAATATTGTTTTACCGTCTTTTTGGTAGCAGCCCGAATAAGATATTTGAAATCAACGAGAGAATTCCGAACCTACAGGGTACATTCTCCATGCTCTATACTGACTTACAAATAAATGAACAAATGGAACTAAAAAAATACATTGCACTGGTAATCATGTTTATTGCAATTGTGCATTAACTTTTTATGGACTCTAGCCATACTAAGAGTGCACGTGAATAGGTGTTGGAAATGACACACTTTATTTGACATGACCAAACTCACTAGAAACATATACTTTCAAAAACTTTTTAATATTCATTTTTCAGACATACTATAACGTCTAATACCGTATGACTCCACATTTAGAAGAGCAAAGATCGACATGGTGAACTTTGCACGTGTTACAATGGTTATCACATAATATTATTTGATATCCTAGAATTTTAAACAACTATTCAGCTGCACGGCTCATGCTAGGTATTTGAACTTTGACATATTTTATCTTTCTGTTTTTCATTAGTTAATCGTTTTTTTTTTTTTTAGAATTAGCTTTTGCTACAATCGCATAACTACTAACTTGGGTAATGGACATCCAAGGTTCCAGCTTACCTGTTTTTGTATCAGTGATGAAAATCAATCGCAATGTCATTGCCTTTTCAATTAACCATGGCTATGTTTTAGTTCTTTTATCACTGCAATAATAAATTCTGTTGTCTTCTATGCCTTTTTTGAAGCCCAGTGATTAATCTTATGACTATGATTCTACATTCTTGTTGTTATACTGCTTTTGTCTATTTTGATCGATTCTTTAACAGTCACGTCTTCCTGGAAATTCGTCTCAGGGGAATTCTTCTGTTTCATCAGTTTGGATAGTTTTCTATCCCTTATGAGTTTTAACGTTGCTGTTGTTGTTGTTGTTGTTGTTGTTGTTGTTGTTTTGTTTTGTTTTGTTTTGTTTTTTGTTTCTTTTCTTTTATGTGCTATGCACCTGAGAGCACTGCTACTTTAAAGTGGGCTCATACCCTCTCCATGGCCTGGCCCTTCAGGAGGTGTGTTTTGGAAAGTGTTACTTGCTTCGTGTTGCTATGACTTTTGTTGTTTGATTTCTCATCTCAGAGTGATTTTTGAAAATCCCACGAGGTGTGATTTGATGTGTTCCTTGAAGTACCAAATGTAGTAATTGGAGGCTTGCACTATCTTGACAGGGGTTAAAACACCTTAAGTTGCCATGGATGGGTGTTCTTGCCCTTCCCAACAATGGGGGTTACTCCTGGTAGTGAGATCCAAAGCCCCGGCGCCACACAGACAGCTCCTCTGAAAAGCTCTAGGCAGCTGCACTTATGAAAGCCGCTCATTTTCTGATTTCCCAGAGGTTACCTTGGGCAAAATGTGGATTTTGTAAATTACCTGACCCCATCTATTTCTTCTACCAGCCAGATCTTAGATTGTAGGCAAATGATACCTCCGAGTTTGCTTTTCCAATTTTTAAAAGGGAAGTATAACGCCTATGTTCAGTATAGTGGTGAGATTACAGGTAATGCCTGTAAAACGTGTGGAAAAACTCCTGGCACATTACACTCCATAAACACTGTATTTTGTTTTGATTTCATCATAATTGTCACTGCATCCATACAAACTGTATCTCCAGGATGGGGTCTTTTGTAGGTCAAAATGTAAGCTACACCATAGAAGCTATCAACGAGGCAAAATGTTTCTCCTATCCGTGAGGACGTGACCCTTCCCTTTTTTGTATATGTAGACAAAATTTGGTGGTAGAGATTATTGAAGACTTGAATGTATATTGCAGTCTGGCACACCGGGAGATAGTTAAACATCCCCTATTTCAGGCATCGTGGATAGGCATATTGAACACCTTACGTGTCAGGTGCAATTAGGTTCAAGTACACAGTGATAATCCAACATGCACGCTCCATATATTCAGGATGTTTCAAACCTTAGCTACAAATGGTACAGGTGTAATTACAACGTGTGGCAAATGCTGTTAAAAAAAAGACTAAATGTTCTGAGAAGGAATGGCACAGGGGACAAAGTGTAGATGAGAGGATTGGCCAACAAAGTTCTTGGGGAGAAAAGTCCTTTTTTCAAACTTGGACCCATAGCAAGTACTGGTAAGGAACCTAGCGAACACAAAATGCATTCTAAGCAGAAAGTACGTAGGTCTAATTTGAGCAACCAGGAGAACAGACCGTTCCGTTCACCTAATGAAAGGAGAATGAGGAAAGATGGCATTAGAGGGGTGACAAGACAGGACTGCCAACATCTTGTGGTCATGTTACAGATTCTATGTGTCATTTTGAGTACAGTGGAGATTAGAGGGTTCTCTTAAGCAGAGGAATGAAGTGCTCAGACTCAGGATTTTTGCATTGCATTCCGGATGCAGTGAAAAGAACGAACTGGGATTTTGGTGGGAAGGGAAAGGCAGAATGGGGCTAAGAACGAAAATGGAGAGTAGGCAGAAGGTGGTGAGAGACTAGCTGGCTTGGCATACGTTGGAGGTGGAGTTGAGAGCCCCTACTACTGAGTGGATCACAGGAAAGACGTTGAGGAGGGGAGGACTGACAATGAGTCTCTTCCCCTCATGAGCAACTGAAGACAAAGCCCCATTAAGAGAGGAACACAAGAGGGGTCTTGAGTTGGTCATGGATTTCAATTGATTGTTGATTGGGTATTAATTCATAGGCTTAGAGAAGTTTGCTTAGAATTTTATCTTTTCATTGTTTTGTTTCTACAAATTGCTTCGTTATTACCATCTTGAGGTTCTAACGGATGGTCTCCAATTCTTCGCTGTCACCAAGACCTTCTTCCACAAGAGTATGGACGTGATGGGTTATGTAGGTCCATCATCTTCTACCCAGTCTTTGTCATCGTCACAAATACTTAATGGCCACTGTTGTAGAATAACCTCAAGCTCCAAGAGGGTTGTTCTCACTGTTCTCAGAATGCCTGCCCCTCCTTTATTCCCGCACATTTGCTTTTGTCGCCTTTGTCCTCCTCCTTTCTGCCTGCCAACTAGAAATTTGGTCATCCTTTAAGATTCTTTGTGCTATGCCTCTGAGACGCCTTTACTGATCAACTCGGCTCAGTGGACTTCTCCTGCTACATGAAACTTGACCTTGAAGTCTCACTGTGCTTTGTATCGTGTTTGGGTTTTTTGTACCGTCAAATATTGAAAGTTTCTTGAAGGCAAGGATGCGGTCTTGCATGCTTTCAGAAACTTTTATAAACACTCAAACATGGTGAATGTTTAGAAATCTTTCTTGGTGAAGTGGTTGAGTCAACGTCAAATCAGATGGGAAGGGAGTCTGCTGAAGGAATAACACCGGACTGTTTGAAACTATCCTTGATATGTTGAATGGACCTAATAAATTTATGAATTGACACATTTTATTTATTTAACTGATACTAGACTAAATCATTTATTTGAAACGTTACTTTATGATTATGGAGGTCTTAAAGTTTATTGCAGAAAATTTAGCAAACAAACAAGAAAGAAAGAAAAATGGTCATAAGTCAAACACCTGGAGATAAGCATATCTAAACACCTTTTTTATGTTTATGTATGTTTGGCAGAGAGAGAGAACGAGGGAGAGATGAGCACAAGTGGAGGATGGGAGGAGAGAGAGAGATAGAGAGAATCATTAGCAGGCTCCACGCTGTCAGTGCAGAGCTCAATGTGGAGCTTGATCGCACACTCTGTGGAATCATAACTGGGCTGAAATCAAGAGCCACATGCTTAACCGACTGAGCCATTCAGGCGCCCCTGGAGGTAAGCACCTCTAACACTGTGCTATAATCGTCAGGGAAGAGGTATATGTACATGCATTTACCAAAATTAGCTATGTAGCTGTGAATCCCATTTTTGGTCCTCTAGTGATAGGAGCATTTCGCAAGGTCATAAATGTTCTGCAGGGCTATGAATTGTAAAGGCCACATAGCATGCCATAACTTATTAAAAAAAAATTTTTAATGTTTATTTATTTTTGAGACAGAGAGAGACAGAGCATGAACGGGGGAGGGTCAGAGAGAGACGAAGACACAGAATCTGAAGCAGGCTCCAGGCTCTGAGCTGTCAACACTGAGCCCGACGCGGGGCTCGAACTCACGGACCGTGAGATCATGACCCGAGCCGAAGTCGGACGCACAACCGACTGAGCCACCCAGGCGCCCCATGCCATAACTTATTTAAACACGGCTATTGATCATTTAGGATGTTCCATTTTCTTGCTTCAATTAGTTGCTACAAGTAGAATTAGCTTTTCATGGTGTAGACACAGTTTAGTAAATGTGAATTAAGAAATAAAAAGAACTGCAGCCGGTAATGTGAGGTGGAGGAACAGGATGACCAGATTTTGCTTCACCTTGTCTATTGCTGGCAGTCTTTACACCCTTCTCTCCCTCATCCTCTTTTTCTCCTCCTTAATCCACAGCCTCCACCTCTTTATTCCTCCTTCTTCTCATCCTCGTTTCTCTGTCTATGCTGGCCTCCTTGCTTCCCATCAGTACACACGTTCACACTCCGGCCTTGGGGAATTCATGGGTCCTTCTGCCTAGATCACCTTCCTGTGAGCAGGGAGTTCTCTCATTTCCATGAGGTATTTATTCAACTGACACCTTTTTCAGTAGGGCCCTCTGTGTCGAGTATTTCACCCTGTCTAGTATTTCACACCCCCTCCCCCAGTGCTTATATCCTCTCCAAGATGTATTTACTTCTTTTTTCCCCATTCATTATTCTCTAACATAGTTTCTAGTTCCATTATCTTTGTCAGTCTCCCCCACTGGACTATTAAGCACCAAGAGCGCAGTGGTCCTTGGTCCTTTGGTTCCCTAGTGGATCCTCAGGGCGTAGACTGTGTTGTCTCATTCTAAATGCTCCAAAAGTATTTATTGAATGATTCAATGAATCAACATCACTCCTTCTTTCTTAAGAATGTTTTATAATTTTCTACATGACACATACATCTATGATCCATTTGAGTGAATGTTTGTATAAGTGATGAATTTAGGTCAAGGCTGCTTTTAATTAATTAATTAATCAATGAACCGTTTGATTAAACAATTAATTACTTAGTTAATTGATGACTATTGCATACGAACACTTAATTGTTCCAGTAACACTTGGGAAAGACTATCTCCCTTTTTCTGTTAGGTTGGCTGTATGTCGTTATCAGAAGTTGTGTGAGGATGCTTGTGTATGGGGTCAATATCTGGATTATCTGTTCTATCTCTTGTTCTGTGTGTCCATCTTTCTTCAATATCACACTGCCTTGATTACTGGACGTTTATATTAAGTCTTAAAATGGTGCAACATGAGTTCTCCAACTTGGTTAGTTTTCAGAGCTGTTTGGCTGTTCTCGTTCCTTTGTCTTTTCACACATATTTTAGAATGAGCTTCCTGATATCCACAAAAAAATCCTGGGATGTCGACTGGGATTATGTTGAATCTCTAGATCAAGGTGATTATTGACATCGTACTAGCGAGGCTTCCATGGATAGATATGGCATATCTCTCCATTTATTTATATCTTCCTTGATTTACCCAATCAGCCTTCTGTGGCTTTTCGCGTACAGATCCTGTGCATGTTGTTAGATTTAAATGTAAGTATTTCAATGTTTGGTGTGATTTTAAATGGTTCTTTAAAAAACAGTTCATATTCTAATTGTTCTTTGCTTATGTATAAAAATGAGACTGAGCTTTATATATTGACCGTGTATTCTGGGGCTTATTTAATTATGTTTGAGTTCTAGAAAACTGATGTATACTCCTTAGAATTTGTTTCATGTTGATAATCACATGATTTAAGAGTTGAGGCAGTTTTCAGGGCACCTGGATGGCTCCATCAGTTGACTACCAGACTGCTGGGTTCAGCAGCTCAGGTCATGGTCCTATGGTCAGGGGATTGAGCCCCGTTTGGGGTTCTGTGCTAAGCATGGAGCCTGCTTAAGCTTCTCTCTCTGTCTTTCTCTCTGTCTCTTTCTCTCCCCGTCTCTGTTCATTCTCTCTTTCCAAAATACGAATTGAAAAATCAATAAATAAAAGAATCGAGATACTTTTTATTTTTATTTTTCCACTGCGAAGGCCTTTTCTATGCCTTTTTCTGCACATGGCACGCTTGTCATCAGGGGAGGTACTGGTGTTTATGTCGATTTGTACATAGGACTGGCTGATTCCCTGCTTTTATTGTCTCCTTCCTTGGATTTCTGCCAAACTTTCCCCAATCAAAATAGGATTCAGAGGGACCCTATTCTAGTTTCGGTTCAAGATGGCTGTGTAGGAAGGCCTTGAACTCAACTCCTCCAAGGTGAAAGAAGGTTTCAACTACCTCCACATCGACCTTAAACTGTCTAAATGATTCACTTTTTCTTTCCAGCTTCTCTCTTTCTTTATGTGTATTTATTTTTGAGACAGAGGGAGACAGAGTGCAAGTGGGGGACGGGCAGAGAGAGAGGGAGACATAGAATCTGAAACAGGCTCCAGGCTCTCAGCTGTCAGCACAGGTCCCAATGCGGGGCACGAACCCAGGAGCCATGAGATCATGACCTGAACTGAAGTCGGATGCTTAATCAGCTGAGCCACCCAGGCGCCCCCTCCCCAGTCTCAGCTTATCTCTTAATTCAGGATCCTGAAAGCAAAGTATCACCTCATGGGAACTGAAACTACCCCTCTAGCAATAAGGACTCCCTGAGCCAATAAGACTGCACCCTCAAGCCCAAGACAATGACCAACCTGACCTTAGTGACCACCTGTGTGTACCTACCTCTTTTTGTCCCAGATTTTCCTTACATAAACCTGGAGGTATTTTCAGCACTTTACAGAGAGTCTTTGAGGGGAGTCTGCTGTATCTCTGGTGTCGGCCTCTGAATAAGTTCCCCATTTGTTTCACCTCCACTAGTTCCTTTGATTTGCGATTTTGTCACTAATGAGTAGCCAAACCTCACCTTTTTTGGGTCCCCTGGAGCGAGGTGCTCTTGTGCCTGAACTTCCTGACTACATTTTCTGGTGAACCATCCAGAAGTTGTACTTCCAATTTGTCCAGCTCCCTCGGGATTGCACCTATTGATATAACAATTCCTCCTGAGGAGCTGAGGACCGACTGCACAGATGGTGCCTAACAAAACATAGAAAATCAAAAGACAACAGCAAGACAGTGAGACAGTAACAAAGGAAACACTCACCCTAACGTTGCCAAGGGCAGTTGGGGAAGGACCAGAAACAGACTCCTCTGTCCTTGGGCAGAAAACAGAGAGAAAAAAACACACACTGCAGTTTGAAAAGAACAACTGTCATATAAAAGAGAGCATTAGAACTCTGTCAAGGTCAGAGGAGCCGCAGGAGTTCTCTCTGGGTCATAGAGACGGGAGAGTGGCTGGGTTACATTTTACATCCACATTTTTTCCTGTTTACTTATTTTTGAGAAGCAGAGAATACAAGCAGAGCAGGGGCAGAAAGAGGGGGACAGAAGATTCAGGGAAGGCTCTACACTGACAGCATCCAGCCCAAAATGGTTCTCAAATTCATGAACTGTGAAATCACGACCTGAGCTGATGTCAGATACTCGATCCACTGAGCCACCCAGGCGCCCCACATTCTCCATCCACCTTAAATGCATAGACCAGAGCAGGGTCCAGTTGCTGTAGCTGCCCTAAGCCTCAGTAAGTTCCAGGCCCACAATAACACAAGCCCCAATTGCACTGGACACACACACACACACACACACACACACACACACACACACACACACACACACACGACATGCTTTTTTCCCCCTTAATGAATGCAGTTGAAAGAGCAACTAGCATATAAAAAGAGCCATTCCTGAACTGTAACCCACCTCAGCTCCCACGGCCCCTTCAGGGCACCCTCTCCGTGGAAAGTCCTGGTACACACTAGTTTATATCCACTTCAGCTTCAACTATATTGGCAAGGTATCCTCTGCATGTACAGCCCCAGGTGCCTTCAGCTTGTACGCAATTTAGCTTCACCTATCTTGCCCAGGAATCGTCTGCATAGAGAGATCAAGGACATCCTGACACCCAGACTGCTTATATTCTAGCCACCCTGTACAGGGTACCTGTACACAGCACCCCAGCATGCCTCAACCTGCATTCATTTCAGCTTCAGCTGTCCTGTCAGGGTACCCTCAACACACAGAATCCTGGGATACCCCAGTCTGCGTTCACTTCAGCTTTAACTATCCCGACAGGGCGCCTGCTATGTAGAAAGCTCCAGGATCCTCAGTCCACGCAAGCCACGGCTTCATCCAGCCAGCAAATGTCACCAACTTGCACACAGGGTCTACCCAGGGGGACACTCATGTATAAGACAATTCCTTCAAGTGTAGGAGAAGTAGCTGCTCTGCCTAATCTATAGAAACAAATGCAGAAAGAGAAGCAAAGTGGAGAGACAGGGAAATATGCTACAAAAGGAAGAACAATAAAAAAACCAGAAAAGAGCTGAAACGGAGGTAAGCATTTTGCCTCAATTAAATAAAGAATATAAATTAATGATGGTCAAGATCCCCGCCGGGCTGCAGAGAAAAGACAAGAACTAAGTGAGACCCTTAATTAAGAGATAGCAAACACACATAAAATCAGAGTTCAAGAAGAAAATAGCTGGAAAAAAAAGAACACTAGAGGGAATCAACAGTAGAAGACGGCATGGGGAAGGACAAATCAGTGGATATGGAAGACAGATTAAGGGAAAGCACCCAAAACAAACAGCAGATTTTTTTTTCTAATGAGGATAAGTTAAGGGATACTTTGGAAATATCCAGTGAGCAAAAATCCACATAATAGGGATTCTACAAGAAGGAAAAGTGGTACAAAAAGTATTTCAAGAAAAGATAACTGAAGACTTTCCAAAACTAGGGAAGAAAACAGACATCTAGGACAAGAAGCACAGAGTTCCAAACATGATGAAACCAAGGAGCCCCACACTATGACACATATAAATGTTGTTAATATATGAAATTTAGTGTCAAATTGGTTTCCATATAACACTCAGTGCTCATCCCAAAAGGTGCCCTCCTCAATACCCACACCAACCCTCTCCTCCCTCCCACCCCCCATCAATCCTCATTTCATTCTCAGTTTTTAACAGTCTCTTATTTTTTGGCTCTCTCTCCCAATCTAACCTCTTTTTTTTCCTTCCCCTCCCCCATGGGTTTCTTTTAAGTTTCTCAGGATCCACATAAGAGTGAACTCATATGGTATCTGTCTTTCTCTGTATGTCTTATTTCACTTAGCATCACACTCTCCAGTTCCATCCATGTTGCTACAAAAGGCCATATTTCATTTTTCCTCATTGCCACCTAGTATTCCATTGTGTATATAAAATTTTTTTTTTAACGTTTATTTATTTTTTTTGGGACAGAGAGAGACAGAGCATGAACAGGGGAGGGGCAGAGAGAGAGGGAGACACAGAATCGGAAACAGGCTCCAGGCTCTGAGCCATCAGCCCAGAGCCCGACGCGGGGCTCGAACACACGGACCGCGAGATCGTGACCTGGCTGAAGTCGGACGCTTAACCGACTGCGCCACCCAGGCGCCCCTCCATTGTGTATATAAACCACAATTTCTTTATCCATTCCTCAGTTGATGGACATTTAGGCTTTTTCCATAATTTGGCTATTGTTGAGAGTGCTGCTATGAACATTGGGGTACAAGTGCCCCTATGCATCAGCTCTGCTGTATCCCTTGGGTAAATTCCTAGCAGTGCTATTGCTGGGTCATAGGGTAGGTCTATTTTTAAATTTCTGAGGAACCTCCACACTGCTTTCCAGAGTGGCTGCACCCATTTGCATTCCCACCAACAGTGCAAGAGGGTTCCCGTTTCTCCACATCCTTTCCAGCATCTATATCCTCCTGATTTGTTCATTTTGACCACTCTGACTGGCGTGAGGTGATACCTGAGTGTGGTTTTGATTTGTATTTCCCTGATAAGGAGCGACGCTGAACTTCTTTTCATGTGCCTGTTGGTCATCCGGACGTCTTTACAGAAGTGTCTATTCATGTTTTCTGCCCATTTCTTCACTGGCTTATTTGTTTTTCGGGTGTGGAGTTTGGTGAGCTCTTTATAGATTTTGTATACTAGCCCTTTGTCTGATATGTCATTTGCAAATATCTTTTCCCATTCCGTTGGTTGCCTTTTAGTTTTGTTGGTTGTTTCCTTTGCTGTGCAGAAGATTTTTATCTTCATAAGGTCCCAGTAATTCACTTTTGCTTTTAATTCCCTTGCCTTTGGGGATGTGTCGAGTAAGAGATTGCTACGGTTGAGGTCAGAGAGGTCTTTTCCTGCTTTCTCCTCTAAGGTTTGATGGTTTCCTGTCTCACATTCAGGTCCTTTATCCAGTTTGAGTTTATTTTTGTGAATGGTGTGAGAAAGTGGTCTAGTTTCAACCTTCTGCATGTTGCTGTCCAGTTCTCTCAGCACCGTTTGTTAAAGAGACTGTCTTTTTTCCATTGGATGTTCATTCCTTCTTTGTCAAAGATGAGTTGGCCATACGTTTGTGGGTCTAGTTCTGGGGTTTCTATTCTATTCCATTGGTCTATGTGTCTGTTTTTGTGCCAATACCATGCTGTCTTGTTGATTACAGCTTTGTAGTAGAGGCTAAAATCTGGGATTGTGATGCCTCCTGCTTTGTTCTTCTTCTTCAAAATTCCTTTGGCTATTCAGGGCATTTTGTGGTTCCATATGAATTTTAGGATTGCTTGTTCTAGTTTCGAGAAGAATGCTGGTGCAATTTTGATTGGGATTGCATTGAATGTGTAGATAGCTTTGGGTAGTATTGACATTTTGACAATAGTTATTTTTCCAATCCATGAGCAGGGAATGTCTTTCCATTTCTTTAAATCTTCTTCAATAACCTTCATAAGCTTTCTATAGTTTTCAGCATACAGATCCTTTACATCTTTGGTTAGATATATTCCTAGGGATTTTATGCTTCTTGGTGCAATTGTGAACGGGATCAGTTTCTTTATTTGTCTTTCTGTGGCTTCATTGTTAGTGTATAAGAATGCAACTGATTTCTGGACATTGATTTTGTATCCTGCAACTTTGCTGAATTCATGTATCAGTTTTTGCAGACTTTTGGTGGAGTCTATCGGATTTTCCATGTATAATATCATGTCATCTGCAAAAAGCGAAAGCTTGACTTCATATTTGCCAAGTTTGATGCCTTTGATTTCCTTTTGTTGTCTGATTGCTGATGCTAGAACTTCCAGCACTATGTTAAACAACAGCGGTGAGAGTGGGCATCCCTGTCGTGTTCCTGATCAGGGGAAAAGCTCTCAGTTTGTCCCCGTTGAGGATGATGTTAGCTGTGGGCTTTTCATAAATGGCTTTTATGATCTTTAAGTATGTTCCTTCTATCCCGACTTTCTCAAGGGTTTTTATTAAGAAAGGGTGCTGGATTTTGTCAAAGGCCTTTTCTGCATCGATTGACAGGATCGTATGTTTCTTCTCTTTTTTTTTTTTTTTTTTTTTTGTTAATGTGATGTATCACGTTGATTGATTTGCGAATGTTGAACCAGCCCTGCATCCCAGGAATGAATCTCACTTGATCATGGTGAATAATTCTTTTTATATGCCGTTGAATTTGATTTGCTAGTATCTTATTGAGAATTTTGGCATCCATATTCATCAGGGATATTGGCCTGTAGTTCTCTTTTTTTACTGGGTCTCTGTCTGGTTTAGGAATCAAAGTAATACTGGCTTCATAGAATGAGTCTGGAAGTTTTCCCTCCTTCTCTATTTCTTGGAATAGCTTGAGAAGGATAGGTATTATCTCTGCTTTAAACGTCTGGTAGAACTCCCCTGGGAAGCCATCTGGTCCTGGACTCTTATTTCTTGGGAGATTTTTGATAACCGATTCAATTTCTTCGCTGGTTAAGGGTCTGTTCAAGCTTTCTATTTCCTCCAGATTGAGTTTGGAAGAGTGTGGGTGTTCAGGAATTTCTCCATTTCTTCCAGGTTGTCCAGTATTTTGGCGTATAATTTTTCATAGTATTCCCTGATCATTGTTTGTATCTCTGAGGGATTGGTTGTAATAATTCCATTTTCATTCATGATTTTATCTATTTGGGTCATCTCCCTTTTCTTTTTGAGAAGCCTGGCTAGAGGTTTGTCAATTTTGTTTGTTTTTACAAAAAACCAACTCTTGGTTTCGTTGATCTGCTCTACAGTTTTTTTAGATTCTATATTGTTCATTTCTGCTCTGATCTTTATTATTTCTCTTCTTCTGCTGGGTTTAGGCTGCCTTTGCTGTTCTGCTTCTATTTCCTTTAGGTGCGCTGTTAGATTTTGTATTTGGGAGTTTTCTTGTTTCTTGAGATAGGCCTGGATTGCAATGTATTTTCCTCTCAGGACTGCCTTTGCTGCGTCCCAAAGCGTTTGGATTGTTGTATTTTCATTTTCGTTTGTTTCCATATATTTTTTAATTTCTCCTCTAATTGCCTGGTTGACCCACTCATTCGTTAGTAGGGTGTTCTTTAACCTCCACGCCTTTGGAGGTTTTCCAGACTTTTTTCTGTGGTTGATTTCAAGCTTCATAACATTGTGGTCTGAAGGTATGCATGGTATAATTTCAATTCTTGTAAGCTTATGAAGGGCTGTTTTGTAACCCAGTATATGATCTATCTTGGGGAATGGTCCATGTGCACTCGAGAAGAATGTATATTCTGTTGCTTTGGGATGCAGAGTTCTAAATATATCTGTCAAGTCCATCTGATCCAATGTCTCATTCAAGGCCCTTGTTTCTTTATTGACCGTGTGTCTAGATGATCTATCCATTTTGTAAGTGGGGTGTTAAAGTCCCCTGCAATTACCACATTCTTATCAATAAGGTTGCTTATGTTTATGAGTAATTGCTTTATATATTTGGGGGCTCTGGTATTCGGCACATAGACATTTGTAATTGTTAGCTCTTCCTGATGGATAGACCCTGTCACTATTATATAATGTCCTTTTTCATCTCCTGTTACAGTCTTTAATTGAAAGTCTAGTTTGTCTGATAGAAGTATGGCTACTCCAGCTTTCTTTTGGCTTCCAGTAGCATGATAAATAGTTCTCCATCCCCTCACTCTCAATCTAAAGGTGTCCTCAGGTCTAAAATGAGTCTCCTGTAGACAGCAAATAGATGGGTCTTGTTTTTTTATCCATTCTGATACCCTATGTCTTCTGATTGGCGCATTTAATCCATTTACATTCAGTGTTATTATAGAAAGATACGGGTTTAGAGTCATTGTGATGTCTGTATGTTTTATGCTTGTAGTGATGTCTCTGGTACTTTGTCTCACAGGGTCCCCCTTAGGATCTCTTGTAGGGCTGGTTTAGTGGTGACAAATTCCTTCAGTTTTTGTTTGTTTGGGAAGACCTTTATCTCTCCTTCTATTCTAAATGACAGACTTGCTGGAGAAAGGATTCTCGGCTGCATATTTTTTTCTGTCTAGCACACTGAAAATCTCGTGCCAATTCTTTCTGGTCTGCCAAGTTTCAGAAGAGAGATCAGTCACGAGTCTTATAGGTCTCCCTTTATATGTGAGGGCACGTTTACCCCTTGCTGCTTTCAGAATTTTCTCTTTATCCTTGTATTTTGCCAGTTTCTCTATGATATGTCGTGCAGAAGATCGAAACAAGTTACGTCTGAAGGGAGTTCTCTGTGCCTCTTGGATTTCAATGCTTTTTCCTTCCCCAGATCCGGGAAGTTCTCAGCTCTTATTTATTCGAGTACCCCTTCAACACCTTTCCCTCTCTCTTCCTCCTCTGGGATACCAATTATGTGTATATTATTTCTTTTTAGTGTATCACTTAGTTCTCTAATTTTCCCCTCATACTCCTGGATTTTTTTATCTCTCTTTTTCTCAGCTTCCTCTTTTTCCATAACTTTATCTTCTAGTTCACCTATTCTCTCCTCTGCCTCTTCAATCCGAGCCCTGATGTTTTCCATTTCATTATGCATTTCGTATAAAGCGTCTTTCAGCTCCTCGTGACTGTTCCTTAGTCCCTTGATCTCTGTAGCAAGAGATTCTCTGCTGTCCTCTATACTGTTTTCAAGCCCAGCGATTAATTTTATGACTATTATTCTAAATTCACTTCCTGTATATTATTTAAATCCTTTTTGATCAGCTCATTAGCTGTTGTTATTTCCTGGAGATTCTTCTGGGGGGAATTCTTCTGCTTGGTCATTTTGGATAGTCCCTGGCATGGTGGGGACCTGCAGGGCACTTCCCCTGTGCTGTGGTGTATAACTGGAGTTGGTGGGTGGAGCCGCAGTCAGACCTGACCACTGCTCCCAGCCCACGGCTGGGGCCACAGTCAGACTGGTGTGTGCCTTCTCTTCCCCTCAACTAGGGGAGGGATTCACTGTAGAGTGGCATGGCCTGTCTGGGCTACTTGCACACTGCCAGGCTTGTGATGCTGGGTTTCTGGCATATTAGCTGGAGTGGGTAGACAAGGTGCACAGGGGCAGGAGGGGCAGGATTAGCTCGCTTCTCCTTAGGTGATCCACTTCAGGAGGGGCCCTGTGGCAGCGGGAGGGAGTCAGATCCACTGTCAGAGGTTTGGCTCTGCAGAAGCGCAGAGTTGGGTGTTTGCGCTGAGCTAGCAAGTTCCCTGGCAGGAACTGGTTCCCTTTGGGATTTTGGCTGGGGAATGGGTGGGGGAGATGGCGCTGGCGAGCGCCTTTGTTCCCTACCAAACTGAGCTCTGTCATCCGGGGGCTCAGCATCTCTCCCTTCCTTTGTCCTCCAGCCTTCCTGCTTTCCGAGCAGAGCTGTTAACTTATGACCTCCCAGAAGGTAAGTCGCGCTTGCTGTCGGAACACAGTCCGTCAGGCCCCTCCGCTTTTGCAAGCCAGACTCAGGGGCTCTGCTTGGCCAGAGAGCCTCCTGTCCGCCCGGCTCCCTCCCGCCAGTTCCTGGAGCGCGCACCGCCTCGCTGCCCTTCCTACCCTCTTCCATGGGCCTCTCGTCTACACTTGGCTCTGGCGACTCCACTCTGCTAATCCTCTGGCGGTTTTCTGGGTTATTTAGGCAGGTGTGGGTGGAATCTAAGTGATCAGCAGGACGCGCGGTGATTCCAGTGTCCTCCTACGCCGCCATCTTCCCTCTGTTCTCCTGGGGAGAGTTGACACATAATAATTAAAATGTCAAGGTTTAAAATTGATAAAGAATTTCCAAAGTTTTAAGAGAGAAGCAAAAGTTACCTATGATTTGAAAAACAGATCTCAACAAACAAACACCTAAAGTTGTCAGCTGATTTTTCAGCAGAAAGTTGGCATGCTGGGAAAGAGTGACAAGGTATCTTCAAAGGCCTGAAAGGATAATCCCACGACCAAGAAAACTTTACCTGGAAAGATTATCATTAACATTTGAAAAAAAAAGAGATAAAGAGTTTCACAAACAGAAGATAAAGAAGTTTATCACCACTAATCAGCAATGCAAGAATTGTTCACCGGGAAAATCATAATTAGATATTACAGAATTATGAATAAAAAGATGTAAATAATGACAACATACACATAAAATATGGAGGAGGGACTTAAAAAAGTCAGTTCGTATTTTATTTTACTAAAAAATATATGTTTTATTTCATGTTTGAGAGAGAGAGAGAGAGAGAGAGAGACAGAGTGTTAACAGGGAGGGACAGAGAGTGGGGGAGGCAGAGAATCTGAAGCAGGCTCCAGGCTCTGAGGTGTCAGCACAGAGTCCAACATGCGGTTCAAACTCACGTATTGTGAGATCATGACCTGAGCTCGAAATCGCACACTTAACTGACTGCTCCACCCAGTTGCCCCAAAGGTTAGTCTTCTTAAATTTCTCGAATGTGTGTATATTTAAGAGACCACCAAAATAACATAGACTGCTGTTCCTTGGGATGTTATATGTAAGCCTTGTGATAACAAACTCAAAACACAAAATACATGAAAAATAAGGAAAAAGAAACCCAAGTAAAGCACAACACCAATTAATCTATGAGAAAGAAAGAGAGTACGGAAAAAAAGAAACAGAGAACTACAAAAGCAACCGGAAAACAAAGAACAAAATTACAATTAGTACATAACGGTCAACAATTACTTTAAATATAAACGGCTGAAGTGCTCCAGTCAAAATATATAGGGTAACAGGATGGATAAAAAACAACACTCATCCATATGCTCCCTAGCACAGACCCACTTCAGACCTAGACACATACAGACTGAAAGTGAAGGGATGGAGATACATTTCCCATGCAAATGAAAGCAAACAACAACAAGGACAACAAAAATAACATCAAACAACAACAACAACTCAGAACCAGGTAGCAACACCTATATCAAACCAAATAGACTTTAAATTCCTCAATAAAATATTACCAAACTCCACTCAACAACACACTAAAATGATTACGTGGCTTTTATTCCAGGGAAACAAAGATGGCTCATCAAATCAATCAACATAATATCCCACCTCAACAAAACGAAGGGTAAATATCATATGATTATACCAATAAATGCAGAAAAAGCATATGACAAAATTTAACATGTATGCATGGTAAAAGTCTCAACAAAGTCGGGGGGGGCGGACATGCCTCAATACATGAAAATATTATTTTTATATTGTTTATATTAAAAAGTTCACACCTAACATCTCAATGGTGAAAAACTGAGAGTGTTCCATCTAAGATCAAGAACAAGATAAATATGTCTACTTTTGCCACTCTTGTTTCATATAACACTAGAAGTCCTAGCCACAGGAATCAGATAAGAGAAAAGAAATTAAAGTCATCTACATTTGTAAACAAGCTAAACTGTCACTATCCGCAGATGACATAAGAATATGCATAGAAAACCCTAAAACTTACCCCCAAAACCAGAAGAAGTAATAAAGGAATTCAGGAAAGTTGCAGATACGGAACTGATACACAGAAATTGGTAGGGTTTCTATATAATAATAATGAAGTCACAGAAAGAGAAATTAAGAAAACAACACCGTTCATAATTGCACCAAAAAGAGAAGGAGAGTAAAATAGCTACAATTCAACTTATCCAAAGAAGTGAAAGACCTGTAGTGTGAAAACTATAAGTCAATGATGAAATTGAAGATGACACAAACAAATGGAAAGATATCCCATGATCATGGACTGGAAGAATTAATATCATTACAATGCCCATATTACTCATAACTATCTACAGTTTCAATGCAATCCCTATCAAGATACCAAAGGCACTTTTCACAGAACTGAAACAACTAATACTAAAATTTGTATGGGACCACAAAAGACCCTGAATCGTGAAAATATTCTTGAAGGACAAAAACATAGATGGAGGTATCAAAATCCCAGATTTCAAGATGTACTACACAGCTTCAAGTAAACCAATTAGTATGGGTAGTGACACAGAAACAGCCACATAGGTCGATGGGACAGAATAGAAAGCCCAGAAATAAACCCATGCTTATGTGGTAAATTAACCTATAACAAAGGAGGCAAGAATAAACAATGGGGGAAAGACAGTCTCTTCAACAAATGGTATTGGGAAACCAGGAAATCTACATGCAGGTAGCTGGGACCTAACCTTAACGCTGGCCTGGGCTCTGGCCCTAAAGGCACCTAGCATGGACGTCTAAAAGAAATAATGGATTGGGGCCAATTACCATTGGGGAAAATCCTGAGTGGAAGTCACACTCTCTCCATGACATTTCCACTTCCGTGATGGAGTTGGAGGAAGAGATCCAGAGCCAGTTTCAGTCTGGCCCACACATATGTTTGGCTCCGCCCTTCCAACACTAGCCCTGACCCATAACCGCACATGGGCCCTCATTTCAGTCCTGGAGGGAAATCACATCACTGTGGGTGGTTGGACCGAAGGTACTTCCGGGGAACCAACCTACCCCTACCCAATGCTCTGCCTCTAAGCGGGATCAACCTCTAAGGCTGAGAAAAGAAGCGGTGGGACATGGATTCCTCCTTTTTCTACCCTGTGTTCTCTTCGGGACCTCAGGATATTGAATGCTGCCCACACTCACTGGGGACGATAGTGCTTGACTGAGTCCACCAAATCAAACGCTAATCTCACCCAGAAACACTCTACAAATACCCCGAGAAAAAATGTTTAGTCTTGGGCACCCCACGGCCAACTCAAGTAGACACGTAATAATAACCATCACAGGGTTATTCTTGTTTTTCTTCCCTTCCCTCATTCACCTCCTATTGCTAACTTTCAAGTTCTGAAGTCGTTGCTTTTTATATTCTGACCAGTGTATAGCGTTAAGAGAAATTCGAGGAAAGGTGTCTTGTGCAGGGACTAGTGTTTCAGTTAATATGAAAATGTTTTCGGTAAGGTAAGGGAAAAAGATCTTAGCTAGGACACCAACATACTCCATGTTACTTTATCAGAGGTGGCTTTCCAAACCCTTAACACGCTCATGGGAAGGCAGTGTAACATGGGTGAGAGCATGCATGTTGGCATAGGAGCAGAGTTGGTGCCCATCCCAGCCACCCCACTCGTGTGTGTGTTATCTTGGACCAATTACTTAACATAACTGGAACTTAGTTGCCTAATTTATAAAATGGAAATAATAAGAAAGGGTCAAAAAGATTAAATGACACTATTGGCAAGGTGCTTAATCCAACACCTGACAACACGGAACAAGTGCTCCACAGATGATAGCCATCATTATCCTCATTTGAACAGCTAAGACAGGCTAATATTCTGTCTGGGGTCAGATATCTACGGGGGAATGTCAGGTCTTCTGACACTCATGCTTTAATTTGGAGGGACCTAAGGCCAGGATGGCTGAAAGAGTACAAGGAGGTAGACCAGTAAGCCAGTCCTCTATCCACCTCTTATTTGATAGTCCAGTTGTATATTCATCTCTTTCCTTCCAATGAAAAAAATGCAAATCCCTCCCTCTAGAATAAATAATACACAGACCCTTGCATGTAATATTAAGTGTTAGGCTCTGTAAAACTGGCACATGCCTCATGTCATTTAATCTCACAATGGCCCTTCATATTCCTTATTCCAATTTACAGGTGAGGAAATTGAGACCTAGGAAAGTCAAGTGCCTTCCCCATAACTTGTTTATGACCGTGTTAGACAACAACCCTAGACTCCTCCTCCGTGTCCAGTGTGTTTTCTTCTGTGCCACAGTTTATCTTGAAAGGCGAACACTGCTAAAGAAACATGGGAAGAAAGCAGTAAAAAAAAAAAAATCATTTAAAAGGTCTAGTTTTCACCCAAGCACTGATTTCTGGGTGACATTGGTGTGTTTTCTCTCTGAGAAACAAAGGTGAGAAATTCCAAACCTTGGCCTTTGTTACGGAGTTATGAAGACTAGTAAAAATTAGTAAAGCTCACTGGCAGATTAAGGTTTCCAAGTCGAAAACATTATTTTCAATTCTCATATTATGTCTGTTAAAGTGGGCGCTGGGATTTCACATGGCTTTGACAATCGCCATCAATTCCTTTCTTCAAGATTTGACTGCATATTCTCTTTCTTTCCTTTTTTTCTCTTTTCTAAGTATACTTCCAATCTGCCAGCTCATCCCTAGTTTCTCCCTATGTCTAGCAATGGCCATTCTCCATATGTCCACATTAAATCTATCATCAAAGGAGAATAAAAAGATAAAAGAACAAAGCCAGAGAAGTAAGACTCAATACTAAAATGTAAATTGGTGTTAACACTTCTACTTCCAGCCAAATGTAATAACAAACACTAGATTTATACTCCTATGGAAGCAGCTAAAAGCGTAGACAAAATATATAAGAAGCTGTTCTCAAAATATCAGAGATGAGGCCGTGAAGGGCAGTGATCCCTGATATTGGGAAATAAGTGAAATGGTTCCTATAGTGCCCTAGCTTATTGACTAGGCTGGGTTTTGAGTCTGTGGTATAGAGAGGAGATAGCTGGCATAGCCCAACATTTTCCCTGCATTGTGGAGGGGGTAGTCACAGATTCAGGAAGACTGCTATATTTCACAGAGCAGAGTACCAAAGAAGAGAAAGTTGTTCACAGAGAGAACTCGAGAGATCAACACTGGTCTGCCTTGGTATTCAATGGAATATTGATAAACTCTTGTGTTTGAGGACACTGAGACCAGGGGAAGGAATAATACCCACTGCCATACAGGGTCAGGAATAATGCCTGACAGCCAGTGTGGAAGACCTCACAATGTACATGCCATTTGTAAAATACTTGAAATTTGTGTCAGTACTGGACAAAAATTATCGCTAAACTAAGTGCTGCCTGTGCCTTGCCCAAAATATCTTTAAAGAAAGACCTGAAAGGATCAAGCTATTTGTAAGTAACTAAATTATGTCCAAAACAAAAACCAAGGATATTTTTAGGAATCTAAAAGTATCCAGCAACTGACAGGCTTAAACTGACCATGTTTGGCAACCCATAAAAAATTCTCGGGTATGCAAAGAAGCAGGAAAATAAGACACGTAAGGAAGGGGAACTCAACTGACACTGACCCAGAAATTACACAAATGATATAATTTATACATCCGAACACTCAAATAGTTATTATAACTATTATCAGTATATCGAAGAAATTATAGAGCAGAATGAGCATGTTAAATAGAGACATGCAAGTGGTATGTAAGACCTAAACCAAACTGCGCATGACAAAAGCAATGACTAAAATAAGAAATCTGGTCTATGATTACTGAATGGAATTAAAGGCATATAGACAGTGCAGAAAAAAAAAAAAGGTTGATGAACCTAAAGACATAGCAATGGAAATCGTCTGAAATGAAACACACAGACAAAATATGCCTGCAAACCATCCAACATACATGTAATTGTATCTCCAAGGAACACAGACAAGAAAACTAATTTGAGTAAATAATGAAACGAAATTGAATTTATAGTTGTTAAGGTTGATGCAAACTAAAAGTATATAGTTCCAATAAGGTCAATGAACCTCAAGGACAGGAAATATGAGGAAAATTACACCAAGGCACCCCACAATCAAATTGCTTTCATCCAGGGAAAGGGAGGGAAATGATTTCTCATCAGAACCCATGCAATCTAGAATACAGTAGGATAACATTTTTAAAGTACCTAAAGTAGGAAACCATTATGACCTGGGCTTAGGCAAACATTTCGTAGCTACACCACCAACAATATGATTCATTAAAAGAAAAATATATGATTGGATTTTATCACACTAAAACTTTTGCTTTTCAACGAACAAAGACTTTGAAATCACAAGACTGAGACTGGGAGAATATATTTACCAATCATCTATGTGAAATGGGACTTTTATCTAGAACATATGGGCAATCCGCAAAATTCAATAATCTGAAGGGAAATAATCCAAAAAAAAGGCAAAAGATTTGAGAAGACACATTACCAAAAAAGATATATGTACAGCAGATACACACATGAAAATGTGTTCGGGGGGCGCCTGGGTGGCGCAGTCGGTTAAGCGTCCGACTTCAGCCAGGTCACCATCTCGCGTTCTGTGAGTTCGAGCCCCGCGTCAGGCTCTGGGCTGATGGCTCAGAGCCTGGAGCCTGTTTCTGATTCTGTGTCTCCCTCTCTCTCTGCCCCTCCCCCGTTCATGCTCTGTCTCTCTCTGTCCCAAAAATAAATAAATGTTGAAAAAAAAATTAAAAAAAAAAATAAAATGTGTTCGGCATCATGAGGGGAAATGCAAATATAAACTACAATGAGATAAATGAGATAAACTACTACTTCATGCCTACAAGATGTCTAAAATCAAAAGACAGGGCTCTGAAGTGTTAGCTAGGATATGAAAGAACTGGAATTCTCACACCCTGCTGATGAGAATGTAAAAGTGATAAAACTACCCGGGCAAACAGTTTGACAGTATCCTAAAACGCTGAACATGCAACCTATTCTATGACTCAGCCAAATCTACTCTCAAATATTTTCCCTAGAGGGATCAAAGTATACGATCGTACAAAAAATAAATAAATAAAATAAAGAACAGAGAAGAAAAGAAATGAAAACAAAAGAAACAAAAAGAAAAGAAAAGAAATAATGAATGTTTATAGAAGCTTTGTTTTCAATAGGCTAAGGAGCACCTGGTGCCTCAGTTGGTAGATTTCTTGATTTCTGCTTGGGTCATTATCCCAGGGCCGTGATATTGAGACTCACATGGAGCTCCACACTAAGCATGGAGGCTGCTTAAGATTCTTTTTCTCTTTCCCTCTACTCTCTCTTTCTCTTTCTCTCTCCCTCCCCCTCTGCCTCTCCCTCTCTATCTCCCTCTCTCTCTCCCTCTCCTTTTCCCTATCTCTCCCCCACCTCTCCTTCCACACTCCCCTCTCCTTCTCACTCCCTCTCTCTCACTCTCTCTCTCTCAGAAAAAGAAATAAATACGCCACATTTGGAAATAATACAAATGTCCACTGACATGTGAACAGATAAACAAAGTAGTAACAGACTATTGATACACACAACACTATGGATAATCTTCAAAATACTAAGTAAAAGAAGTCAACTCCCCACTCCTAAATAATAAGGATTATGTCTTATATAATTTTATTTGTATAGTATTCTAGAAAATGCAAGATAATATGTAGGGACAGAAAACAGAGCAGAGATTGCCTAGGAATGGGAATCCGGAAGACGTGGGGGATGGAGGGATATCTAAGGGATACAAGGACATTTTTAGTGGTGACAGACATATTCTTTTCCTTGTTATGTATACATTGGTTGATATGTGACCAAAATTTACCATATTATGCAATTGTATTTATTAGTATTAGTATTAATTATTAATTAAATAATTTATTTATTAGGGCCTTTTTTTTTCAGAGACAGAGAGGAAGCCTTCATATCTGGGGTAGAGAGGCAAGGGAGAAAGAGAGAATCTTAAGCAGACTCCATGCTTAGCATGGAGCCCTATAAAGGGCTTAATCGAACCTGGGATCATGACCTGAGCCAAAATCAAGAGTCTCATGCTCAAATGACAGCCATCCAGGTGCTCCACCAACTACATACTTTAAATATGTACAGTTTGTGTATATCAGTTAAACATTAATGAAGTTGGTAAAAACAAACAAACAAACAAACAAACAAACAAACCATGATTGGATATTGTGTCTTTTGACCTCTGGGGCTGCTATTTCAAACCTGGTCCACCAGCATCTACTGATTCTCGGAATCCCCAGTATCTTTCATTAACTCACTTAAGTTCTTCAAAATAAATGTAAGTTGGGAAAAGGGGAAATCCCCTGGCAGTTATCACGTGTATCAATTATAAATGTCACAACACTTAGAACTATGATCCATACATGAGATGGTTGATATAGCATATGTTTGCTTTCGACAACTTGGAGCTGGTTGAGTCCCAGCACCCCATTACCCTTGTGCACTTGTTAATTACTTGTTTACGAGTTAATGGTCCTCTACCTCCTTATACTGTATACGAAGGGACTTGGTCTGTCTTGCTCACTTCTGTGTTTATAATGATCCAGAACCAGGCTGGAACGCTGGTGGAAAAACCAAATGGCGCTCGGAGATCTTCTTTGGATTGTAGATCTTGGTGGAACGGCGGGCTCAGAGGACCCTGTTTCTCCAAACGTCTGAGCGCTGAATGCAAGTGGGGCAGGAAATTTACAGTCATCAGCTGCCATATCTGTGATGGTTTTCCTGCACACAGGAATCAAAGGAAGAAGAACCAGGAGGTGGGGTCTCTAAGACAGAGACCAGAGTTCATTTTAGTCCCAGCGGCCATCTTTGGTGCAGTATTTTATTCACTTCTCCAACATTATCCCATTTTATGCCTTTTAAGAAACCTTTTTAGTAGGTATCACCTTTCAGTTTTTTAGGTTGGTACCCTCAGAAGGCTAAGATGCCTGCAGTAGTTTGGCGAGCAACAGTGTTTTCAATAAAATGTATTATGTTATTCAGTATACAGGGGCCAAAGGGTACAAGTAAAATTATGGAGAAGAGGGGCCCTGCCAGGGCAGGAAGCCAGGATCCCAATCCGTGAGATCTAATTTGTTCCATTGATTGATACTTTCCTGTTGTCTATGTTGAATTATTATTATTATTATTATTATTATTATTATTATTATTATTATTATTATTAATTATTTTCTGTTTTAGTTCCTTAACCTTAGTTGTGAGTATTTCTGACGGTTTCAAAATAGCAACATTCCTCCCCCGAAAATTTGCAAGTCCCTCCATTTTCTGAAGTGAGGAGGTCGGGGGCTTTTCTATTTTGGGGGATTACTGCCACCAGAGAGTTTATTTGGTTTTGTAAATTTACCAGAAAATTGGCCACCCGTTCTATGTCTTCATTTAGCTCTTGAGATAGTCTATGGTACAGTCCTATGCATAAAACTATGCCCCCTTATCCAGTTCCTATTCCTGTCACAATTTCTGACCCTATCAGAATGGGTAGCGGGACTGCCCGTTTAGCCTGAGACTTGGGGCTAAAGGTTGTTAGGAACTGATCTTCAGTGTATACAAATATCTCTGGGGTCCGGAAGATGGAATAACATTTCGGAGTCCAGTTGGCTTCTAAGCATCGATAGGCCGAATTAGAACACAGATAGAACACCCCAAGGGTGCAACATAGGGTTGTAGTCCTCATTAAGGTTCTATCTCTTCCTCCTAGAGAGGGAATTCAGGGACTGTATGGATTAGATTGTCGGCATTGGCACCCCTAGTGCCCAGGGGTCCAATTAAGACAGAGGTGTTGGTTTTGAGGTTTTCAGGAGATTCCTAGGTCAAACGGATTGGAGTAGCTAAGTAAGTCCTCTGGCTGAGGGGCAAGCACATCCAGCAGATTTGCATGTGATTATCTATCTTATGGAGGACTAGTAGAGCAGTGTCGGCCCAATGCTGGAGTAGGGAATTGGTAGGCATCTGATTGACGGCTGAAGTTTCAAACGTTGGTAGGCTTCTGGCAGAGTGGTCGCCTTTATGGCTTGTATTACCCTATCCTGGGTATGCTTTATAACTTTTTGAAGGGCCCTGTAGTGCAGCCCTCCCCTGTGTGAGATTCCCCATTGAGAAAGGTAAGTGTAGCAAGTTTGCTTCCCTCTCTGCAAGCCCTTGTTGTGACATGGGTTAGTGATAGTTTTGATTATATCCTCGGTCCAATACTTAGCACTTGGGGCACCAGGTGACTGATACAGAGTGGGTGTTTTTTCCCGTGTAGCAATCTTTGTGGAGGGAGGGAAATGTACTGAACACCCTGGACACCCTTATTGTCCTAAAACAATTGTGGGGGCAAAGTGGATAAGTTGCAGTTGTGAGGGTGAGAGCGGTTATCATAATATACAGGCAATACTTGGAACCCTCCCATCCAGAGGAGGTACGTGAGGCTCAGGATGCATCTTTTGCACCATGTGCAGCCTGTTGGCGGAGTCTCTATCAGCCCAACAGTAAGAAGTAAGACCAGGCTTATGACACCAGTAAGGCGCAAGTGTTGCCAGAGTTGCATTCAAATCCCTGGGCTTGGTTCATGCATTTGTTCCTCAAGCTTCTGCTGTGTGCAGACCAGTCATCTCCCATGGTGTGGCTGGAGCACGGCTGGACACGTCAGGGGTCAGTTCCCTTTTGAGGGAAGGTTAAGCGGGATGACTGGATCTGGATCACTTCGCCAGGTTGTGGGTTCTTCTGAGTTGGACTTCTTAACTGTGGAGTGATGGACCCATGGGGTGATACCTGAAGTTTTGGGGGCTGTAGGAGTTGTTAGAATAACAGTGTGAGGCCCAGTCCACCATGGTATAAGAGGTTCCTTCTTCCAATCTTTGACCCACACAGAGTCTTCTGGCTGAAAGAAGTGAACGGGGGTCCCTAAGGAAATGGTGACCCTCTCTATGGTGTGTCTCTAACTTGTTTAGGACTGCCCCCAAGTTCTGGAGCTGTTATCTTATTTCCTTGCGTGCAATCTGGTGTACATCTCCTGGGAGCTTTCCTAAATGTGTGTGTGTGCGTAGGGGTCGGGTGGAGGATCGCCCATATAATAACTCCAAAGGGGAGAATCCCAGTGCCCCAGGCGGGCATTGGGCACACAGGAGGACCAGCCGAATCAAATCTGACCATGGGGGCTAGTCTCTTGGTGGAACTTGGCCAGGGTTTCCTTGAGGGTGCAGTTCATCTGCTCTACCTTTCCCTGAGCCCTGGGGGCGTTAAGCAGTGTGCAGTTTCCAGGCAATGTTAAGGGACTTTGTTAGGGTTCGTATAATGTCCGCTCCAAACGCAGGTCCATTATTACTGTGTGTGGTTAAGCCCAATCTCCCATAGAAGACCTTTGGCCACCTCGTGAATTCATCCCATTCTGGTCTGGAAAGCTTGGACGCATCCCAAATTGGTGCAGATTATTACAAGGAGGTACCTCAACCCTTTATTTGGTTGTGTGTTGGTAAAGTCCACCCCTAAGTCCATCCTTTGTGAACCAGGCAGGGGCCGTGGGGCCGAGCAAGCATTGTTTTTGGCACACGTTACACATTATTCACTGACAGCCTGGCGTAATGCCGGCAGTTGGCTGATACCGTAGTTATTTTTGAAGAGGACCTCTAGAGCAGTTTTCCCTAAGAGGGTGAGTTAGTTCTCTTCCTTCACTAGCTGCTTTCACATAGATGATGGGACACGACTCACCATCCGTGTTTGCTTAGTGTGTCCCCTTCTGTGGAAGCCCAACTTCTTTCTTCACTTGTGTCCATGGGTGGGGAGGCTTCCTTCTGGGGTGCAAGAGTCAGAGTGTAGGTAGGAGCTTCACCTAGGTCACCTCATGCAGCCACTCTGGCTGTTTTGTCGGCCTGGTGATTTCCTTGATTTATGGGGTCATCTCATTCCTGAGGTCCCTTACAGTGTAGGATAGCTACTTTGACTGGTAGCCATATGGTCTCAAGAAGCTTTAGTATTTCTTCCTCGTTTTTGATAGTTTTCTCTGAAGCGGTAAGGAGGCCTTTTTCTCTATAGATGGCCCCATGTACATCACAGTAGCAAAGCCATACATGGAATTGATGTAGATGTTAACTCATTTACTTTTGTAAGGATGATGGCTCAGGTTAAGGCGTACTGAGTCCAGCCCATTGTGCCGACCATCCTTCCGACAAGGCCTTAGCTTCCTGAAATTCTGTGGTAGTGATGACCACATACCCTGCTCTTTGGCTGCACTCCTCTAAAAACCTGCTCCCATCGCTGAACAGGGTGATCCCTGGGCTTGTTATACCATGGTCTTGGAAGTCTGGGAAGCTGGCGTAGACTTCATCCACTACTCCAGAACAGTCATGGTCAGGTTCTCCCTCCTCTGTGGGAAGGAAGGTGGCCAGGTTTAGTGTTCTTACACTGTTTTGAGAGTGAGCCTTGGGTTCTCATAGAGAAGGCCTTGGGATTGTGTCAGCTGAGAAATGGAGAGGAAATGATATCCTTGGTTGCTTGTGAGCCACACGACCATGTGTGGGACGTTAACATTAAATGTTTGGCCCAGTGTGAGCTTGTCTGCATCCTTGATGAGCAGGACTGTGGCTCTGAAGTCTGAGGCAAAGGGGCCATCCTCCAGCCACAGGATCAATTTTTTTTTTTTGACAGTTAGAACACTAGCCATTGCCGAGGCACCATGCTCTGAGTGAGCACTCCTTTTCGTGTGTAAAGAAGTTAAAGGGTCTGTCTATGTCAGGCAAACCAAGGGCTGGGGCTTCTCCCAGAGCCAACTTTATTTCTGTGAAAGCAGCCCTCACCTCCTCAGCCCATGCGAGGAGCTCCCAGTTTGGTCCTTCCAAAAGGTCATAGAGGGAACTCACTATGGCTGAGCATCTGAGGATTCCCAATGCGACAGAACCCCCTGGCCCCTAAACATTCACACAAGCCTCGTTTTGTTTGGGACTGTGGCAGTGTGGTGCCACACTTTCTTCCTTTCCGGTCCTCTTTCTCTTTTTCCTTTTGTGAGGAGGGAGACTAGTATTGGACCTGCTGCTGACGAATCTGTGCCTTTTTCCAAGAGGCCTGGTACCCCAAGTAGGATCAGAGCTGTAGGAGGGCCTGTGTACCTTTCATACAGTCTTCCTGGGTGTCACTGGAAAGGAGGTCTTCTATATATTGGAGAAGGGCATATCCTGCGGTTACCTTCAGAATGTCAGCGAGATCTGAACCTAGGGCTTCCCCCAGAAGAATGGGCGAGTTGTTGATACCTTGGGAAAGTGGTGTCCAGGTCAGCTGCATCTGGCACTCTGTAACGGGCTCAGTCCATTCAAAGGCAAACAATGATTGCCTTTGTGGAGCCAGGCAGAGGCAGTAGAAAGCATCCTTCTGGTCAAAGCACGCAACCCTTCTGGCTGACCATGGAATTTGGCTGAGGAGAGTATACTGAGGGTTCGGAATGACTGGGTGTAAGGAAAGAGTCACTTTGCTAATGGCCCTCAAATCCTGTACTAGTTGGTGTCCTCCTCCTGGCTTCTTGCTTGGCAAGAGTGAGGTATTCCAAACTGATTGACACTCAGTTAGAATACCTCTTTCTCTGAGCTTGGTCAGGTGCTCTTGTATGCCCATTCTGGCCTCTAGTGGAAGGGGGTACTGCCTTGGTGTCTGAGGTTGCGCTGCAGGGATCAGGTCAACAATGATTGGGACCCGTTTCCAAGCTATTTCAGGCGGGTTATCATCAGCCCATAGGGAGGGGAACGTAAGCCTGAATTCTTAGGGGCGACAAGGTAAGACCTGGGCACAGAACCGTCTCCATTCTTCTTCCCTTGGCAGTGGTATCGCCAAGACCAGGGTTTCCTTCTGCCTTGGGTTTAATTGGAGGCTAGTGTGTCCAGTGGGTTCAAAAGGTATCTGGGCCCCAAGTTTGGAGAGTAGATCGCGGCCCAGGAGAGGATCGGCCAGTCAAGTAAGTAGAGGAACTCATGCCGGGCCTTGTGACCCCCAAGTGCACCTTGTTGATCTTGACAGAAGGGCTGTTTAATTACCTGTTTCCCAGTCTCAACAAGTATGCTTGCTGTCTTTTGGCCTATGGGCGCTACCAGGGAAGTAAACAAGGAGTATTCAGCCCCAGTTGAAGAGATTATCAACCATGACAGTTATTGTTCAGCCCTCCACCTCATTTCAGCTGTGGGTTCATGGGGGCCAAGAAAGAAAGAGTCCGGTCCCCCTCAGTCCATTTCTACCCCGGCCAGATCAAGAAGGTTCTCACCTCGAGGTTCCTCCAGATATTGGCTGGGTTTTGAGGTCCCCATCCAATTCGGACATTCTTACAGTTTCCCTTGCCTTTGCAGTATGCACACTGGTCCCTTGCGAAGGGGGCTATGGGCTTCCCCCCTTTTTGTGGTTGGGGTTTTTCGATGCTGCTAAAAAACAGCAGCATCTGTTCTTTAGTTCTGCTGTGAGAAAGGTGGCCTTCTTTTTTACTATTCCCTTCTCTTTCAGCTGCAAATTTCTGTTCATGAAAACTGCATTGACGACCTCTAACAGCTGAGTGATATTCATCTGGCAAAGCCCTCCAACCTCTGGAGATTTCGTCGGATATCTGGGGCAGACTGTGCCACTAAAGAGGTATTTGCCATCTGTTGACTATTTGGTGCCACGGGGTCAAACGGGACGTATACACGGTACGCCTCACAGAATCTTTCATAGTGGTCTCTGGGAGACTCCCCAGGGTGCTGTGTGACTGATGATATTTTAGTCATGTTCATGGGATTGTTGACTCCAGCTCAGACTCCCTGAAGGAGGGCTTTCTGGTATCCTCAGACGTGGTCCTGTCCTCCTTCTGTGGTGAAATACCATGTTGGGTGTTCTTCAGGCATGCACCTTGAGCCCAGATATAGGGTCATTGATTCCTGGAGATGTGTGATCTTCTAGGTACTGTCATGTTTCTGTCATCCTTATTTTTAATTCAACAAAGTATGGAGTAACTGTTGACAATCTTCCCAAGTCTGTCAGTAGGTCTGGAAGAGGGACTCCATCAAGTCAACCATTGCTTGTGCCTTTTCGGAGTATGGTGGAGTGTTGTGTTTCCAATTGAGGAGGTCGGTTGTAGAGAAAGGTAGATAACACATCATGGAATGGCTGGTCTGGACTGGTCCATCCTGATTCTGTCTTTCAGGCTCTCTCGTCTCAGTTACATACATTTGGAGAGTTTTAGGTCTGGGTCTGGGGCGCAGTCTGGCTGATAGCCCATGTGGGGTGGGTTATCTGAGAGCTGCGGGGAGATGGGTGGCACTGACTGCGGTGGCAATGCACTGACTCTGGCTGTGGCTGGAGAGACAGATGCAGGAGGTGTCTCAAGTTCCGGGGGAGGGGGGAGGGAGCTTGAAGAGTCATGAGGAGGTGGAAAGACAATATCTTCCTCCATATCTCCTTCAAATATTAGAGCAGTAGTGGGTCGCTTCTTTGGCTCCCTGGGGGAGCCTCCAGATAAGGTGGCTAAACCTTTGCCTGGCTCTGCTTGCTAATGATGATCACCTTCAAGGCAGTAGACTTGGGGCAATTTCAAGCCAGGAGTTGATGTACGGAAATTGATCAGGGTGGCCTGGTTTCCCAGTGTCTATTAGCCAAAGCTGCTGCAGTATTTGAGCATCTAACGTCCCCTCTGGAGGCCATCCTACATTGAATGTGCGCCATTCTAGTTCACAAAATTTCCTTAACTTCTTGGGTGTCGTTGTCACCCCATGGTAACCTGAAAACCCCTTTTAACAATTTTTGATCACGACCTCTAAAATCGTAGGCTTACTCTGTTTTCATCCCATTATTAATTTCTTTCTCATATTTGGTGTCACAAAGACGGACAAAGTTAGGATATACCGCCAGATGAGAGGACTATTCAGATACTCCTCTGGTCGCATTCCTGAGGGAAAGTTTAGGAGAGGTTTGACTATAGTGGACTCGGCTTTGTGACTTGTGAAAGGAATCTGATCCGATACCGCCCTTGACTTTATACTCTCACAATGACACAGGGGAGCCCATTCAGACTCCACAGACTTTTGGGGTCCTTAAGGGTGTCCGTCCATGAAGCCACAAACTCTAACTCGACTGGCAACCCTGGTTTAGCTGCACATCCTCTCTCTCTCTCTCTCTCTCTCTCTCTCTCTCTCTCTCTCTCTCTCTCTCTCTCTGTCTCTCTCTCTCTGTCTCTCTCTCTCTGTCTCTCTCTCTCTCTCTCTCTCTCTCTCTCACACACACACACACACACACACAAACACACACACACACACACATACACACCAGAGTCCATTACATTTCCTTCCACAAAATTTTCTACCTGGTACACCTATTAAGTCCTCTGGGGATTGATCATGTCCCCCTTCCGCTCTTTTGGGTATGCCTGACACTTTGGGGCCCCGGCCTTACCAGTTCCATGGAGCAGGACCTGCCTAAGACAACGGAGAAGTAGGCTGCGGAAATTCAGGCAGGTCATGCACTTTCTCCCTTTCGAGCCTTTGCTTTGCCACCACCTCGCCGTTCTCCCAAACTGGGGGCAACAATGGGCCAGTGCGGTTGGGTTTCCTGGTCAGCAATCTAGTATGTTTTCGAACCAGGCTGGAACACTGGAGGAAAAACCAAGTGGCACTCAGAGAGTTTGGTCAGAGAGTTTGGCTCACCAAACGTCTGAGCATAGAGTAAAGTGGGGAGGGTAATTTATAGTCGTCAGCTTCCTTATGTGTGGGGGTTTTCGCACATGCACCAAACAAAGGAAGAAGAACCCAGAAGCGAGGTCTCTAAGCTAGAGACCAGAGTCTGTTTGAGCCCCGTTGATCATCTTTGGAGTACTTTATTCACTTCTCCTACAAGAGTAGAGCTCTAAATACCACATAGTATATGCTCATTAAATCTATATTAAGTGAATGAGTTCTATTGCTTCTGTATCGGACATATAACAAGATTTTTGACAATCTATATGGTAAGAGTCCCCAGACCATCACATTATAGGGATTTCAAGGTTGTCTAGTCTCCACACAATATTAAGGTTTGGTTACAACCACCATAAGCTAACCCTACAACCTCACATCCTGGATCATATAATGCCCGTCTCCTCCTCATTCACAATCTTTTGCAACTGAGTGCAGACAATTCCATAATGTGGTCTTGGTTCAGAAAGCCAAATTCCTCCGTTTCTCTCAGAACGACAGAATGAAATCTGACTGTGAACGTCTGCCAGTAATGTTGCAATAGAGATGAAGAAGATCAATTCAAGTGGACTCCCTGAGCTGATCCCTAGAATCTCTTTAGGGCATGAGTACAGTTAAATAGAAATGCTGCACTCAGAAATATGTCTGCTGCTTATCAAGGAACAAAAAGCAAGCATTTAAAAAAGTAAGCCGTTTCCCTGCAGAACAGCTTAATCAGGGAGAGTGAGTGGTGCAAAGTGGGTGAATTCTTCTCTAGGGCCTTAACTATTGCAGAGACACAGTTCAACCTATGGGGGTGTATAACAGAAACATGAAACCTGAGAGCTGCCATTGTTGGGTAACAATGTTTTCTAACTGTGCCTTATGCATTGACATGATAATCCAAGGGAGACAAGCACTAATTATAAGTGGCATAGAAGTGGAAAATTTCTACATGCTTCAACACCTCTTTGTAATAATTAGTCCTGTCTGCTCTTTGCACGTGAACATTCCGTTGTTGCTCATTTTCCCCAAGAAAGAAATGGTCCCCTGTGTTTCAGTGGGCTTGTAAACTTAGCCTTCCTGAATAGGGTTGGAGACATCCAAAGGGCATCTCTTGGTACCTGTTGTTTCATTTTCTTCGATAGTTATGGTCCTATCCCGATAAAAGGATTCAGAATTTTCTTAGTATGTATTAAGACTGTATTGGAAGCCCATTTTCTGTATTCAATTCAACTTAACAAAGAGAGTATTGCATGTCAGACATTGTGAAACATATAACTGAAGGAATATTACTTCCCAAAGATTGACCCTGAAAGTCAGTACACCTTACTAATTATGCCTTGTTTTTTGGAAGGTCATGAAGCTGTGGCTCAAGGGAAGAATGGATTAAAATAAATAGAACCAAAAAGAAAATATAAAAGTACATTTACCCTTAGTACGGATAACCAATAATTCATGAAATGTTGTTTATTTCATTTATTTATATGTTGTGTATGTGTATGTGTATGCTTATACTGGGCTGTGGCGAAATATGTGTTCCTTACAGTAGATTGGGGATAAATATTTGAACGACGCTGTGCTAATGCACCTTATCAAGCTGCCTGGTGCCTCTGTAGCTTGGGTTCTTGATAGGGCTTAGGTTCATCCACTTCATGCGCTTGCATGAAATTTGGAAGATATGATGGTTAATTTCATGTGTCAACTTTACTGGGCACAGAGGTCCAGATGCTTGGTGAAATGTTTTTCTGGTGTTTTGTGATGGGAAATACTTGAGTCTGTACAGTGAGTAAAACAGATTGTTTTCCTAATGTAAGTGGGCCTTATGTAATTGGTGAGAAGGCCTGAATACAATAAGGATGATTCTCCCAGGGATACTAGGGAATTACTCTTGCCTGCCTGAATGTCTTTCAACTGGGTCATTGGTCTCTTCCCTAGATTCAGACTGAAACAGCAGCTCTACCTGAGATTCAAGCCTGCCAGCCATTGGACAAGAACAATGCCATCAGATCTCGTGGGTTTCCACCTAGCCAACACATCCTGAAGATCTTGGGACTTGTCAGCATCCATATTTATGGGAGCCAATTTCTTATAAGAAATAAATAAATAAATAAATAAATAAATAAATAAATAAATAAATAAATAAATAAATAAATATATATATATATATAAATACATAAATAAATATATAAATACATAAATAAATAAATAAATAAATAAATTTTCATAAATATATAAATATACTTATATTAATACATATGAATGTATTAATATAAATATAAATAAATATAAATATATATAAATATATTGTATATTATAATATATATTATATGTATATATGAGAAAGAGAATTTTTCTCTGTTGAATCTTACTAATTGAGAAGGTGAAAAGTATTATCTATTGGTTCTACAGCTGTTTTTTTTTTTTTTTAAACAGAATGTGGTAGACATTATTCTAAAAAAAAAAAAAAATAGTCCCAAACGTTCCATACCTTAAAGCTGCCAACCCATGAATATGAAGAGAGATCATTTCTATAGTCGTGTTGTATTATACAGAGAGATTTTCTGGATCAACCTAGTATCATCATGAACCCATGCATCATAAACCCATAGAAAGCAGAGAGTTTTCTCCGGCTGGCCATCCCACAATCTGAAAATGAAGACCTCAGTTGTATAACTGCAAGGAACTTAATTGTCCGAAACCCAAATAATCTCAGAAGTAGATTTCTCCAGATAAGAACCCAACCTACCGACACTTGACTCTTACCTAGTGATACCCTAGGCCCAGAACACCAGTGAGTCTGCCTGGACAGACCAGTGAGTCTGCTGGGGTTATTCTGCCAAGACAATTCTGCAGGGTTGTCTTTGGATTCTGGGAGTGCAGTGTACACCCCACTTAACTAACACTTCTCCTGATGGTTTGAACACACAATTGCTCATATTAAGTCACTGCTTGGATATAAGGTAATTTCTGCCATATGCTACTGAAATTTGACTATTTTATTTCCACATACCTCCTACTTGGTAAATGCGATGATACCTGTATCTTATTTCAAACACAAGTAAACCAAACACCAAACTCTAAAGAACTGACCACACCTTACCTCTTGAAAATACCTCTTCTTTTGTTTTTGATAACATTTGACTCTCCTGGTTTCTCTTATATATTCCCTCTACTAATTTTCATTCTATTCTCCTGCCTCGTTTCCATTCATCAAGCATGCATTGAGCACGGACTAGGTTGTAGGCACTGTATACAAAGAACAGAGGTCTTACCTAGAACTAATAATGGACTTGGTATCCAGGGATTTGCCACTGTGTAAACAAATTAACTATACTGAGTTGATAACATCTGTAATAGAGGTGTATAAATGTACTATGGAATTGCAAAGAAGAAAACACATGATTCTCTAGGGCACCCAGGGAGTGCTTTAAAAAATGAGAGTCACTTGACGTGAGTCTTCTAGAGAAGACATATTTCAAATCAACAGAGTAAGGAAGGGCATTGCAGGCAAGAAAAAAAAGAGGGAGAGAGAGAGCAACACATGGAAGATTGAAAATGTGACACATTAAAGGAGTAGCAAAGTTTCCTTTGAATGGATTTCATGTGGGAATGGGAGATTAGTAAAGAGTGAGGATTAATGTAGAAGGTGACATGTGAATTGGATCCTAGAAACAGTTAACAGGAGATAGTTATTTTGCCCGAATGACGTTGATGACTACCCATTGTATTCAAATAAACCTGAAGATACTTCTTGGCTTAGTTATAATGTTGCTCATCATCTGATTAATTCTATAAGGTTAATCTAATCTTATGTTCCTCTTCTCTACCAACCATTCACTCATTAACTCATTTATTTCTTTAGTCAGAGAGGGCATGTGTGGGGTGCATATCATGAAGAATGTGAAAGTCATTATAAGGACTTTGACTTTTATTTTCGATGAGATGGAAAGTCAGTTGAGTAGTCTGACCAAATTCACATTTGAGTTTGTTTTATCTATCTATCTATCTATCTATCTATCTATCTATCTATCTATCTATCTATCTATCTATCTATCTAAATTTAATGAGAGTGCCCACAGGGGTTTAGAGGGAGAGAGAGACAGAGACAGAGAGAGAGAGAGAGAGAGAGAGAGAGAGAGAGAGAGAGAGAGAGAAATCTCAAACAGGCTTCATGCCTAATTGATGCCTAGCACAGATCCTAATGCAGGTTCTGACCCCATGACATCATGATTTCTGGATCATGACCTGAGCCAAAATCAAGAGTCAGATGGCTAACCACCTGAGCCACCCAGGGGACCCTAATTTGTAGGTTAAACAAATCACTCTGACTATTGTCTGGGGAGCAGGATGGAGTGGGAAGCAAGCATACAAGCAACAACAGCAACAAAATAAGGAGGTTACTATACTAATCCTGAAATAACTTCCATCCTGAATAAGGATGGAAAAAGGGCACATAGTGAGAAAATTATGATCATGTGTATACTATAAATGTGGATATAATAGGATTGCTTGTGGTTCGAATATAAGGTATGAGAAAAACAGATATAAAAGATGACACCAAGTTTGTTTTTTTTTGTTGTTGTTGTTGTGTTTCTTTGTTCTTTTGTTCTCGTTTTTGTTTTTGTATTTGTTTTTTTGGGCTGGACCACATGTTGGTGGTAATTTTAAGTTGTCTGTTAGGGATGATGGGTTTTAGGGGAAACATCAGGACTTGCTCTTTTAACATGGTGATTTTGAGATGCTTCTCAGACATCCAAGCTGCCTTTTTGTGAATGTAGTTAGATATAGGCATCTGGAGTTTAAACTAAGAAGTTTAGTGTGGACTCTAGGCTGGATTACTTAGTATGCAATCGCATGAGATCAGCTAGGGAGTGAGAATGGATGAGCGAGAAGACATGCAAGGACTGGGCTCTGGGGTCTCTAACTCTTAAAGTACTGCAAGATGTGGAAAACCTAGCGAAGGAAACTAGACACAGTGGCCACTGAAGGAATAGGCGAGACATGAGGAGGCTCTCGAGTCCAGGAAGCCTGGTAAGGAATGTGTTTCAAGGAAGGAGGTATCAAATTGGTCAAGTGCTGATGGCAAGTCAAATAGGATGAGGTCAAATAAATGATCATCAGGGTCACATGGGGGGGTCACTTGGTTAAATGTCTGACTCTTGGTTTCACCTCAGGTCATGATCTCATGGTTTGTGGGTTCAAGCCCCAGGTCGTGCTCCATGCTGACGGTGTGGAGTCTGCTTAGGATTCTCTCTATGCCTCCATCTGTCTCATATCTTCCCCTGCTCACTCTCCATTTCTTTCAAAATGAATACATACACTTGAAAAATTATTAAAATATAAATAATCACTGTGTTTTGCAAAGTGGATGTCATTGACATGTGATGAGAACCATTTCAGTAGCACCGGGGAAAAGCCGAATGGGAGTGGATTCAACAGAGAATTGGAGGAGAATGACTGTAGACAGGGAGTAAGGCAATTCTTTCAAGGAGCCTTGTGACCAAATGAGGGAGAAAAGTGAGGCAGCAGTGGGAAGGGAAGGGAGCAGGGTCAAGAAAGGGCTTTGCTTTTCCTTTCTAAAATTTGAGAAATAAAAGCATTTTTGTAATTTCCATATTGCTGATGGAAATGATGATATGGCAGATTGGGGGAGAATTGCTGACAGAAATGTTCTTAACAGGGCAAGAGTGACTTTGGTCTAGTGTCCAAAAGATAATTGGCTCAGAGAGGAATGAACAGATCCTTCATATTAATGTTGGTGAAAGCAGAGCATAAGGAAATAGATGTAGATGGAATGGTAGATGCGATAGGTCATTTCGCAAAATCTCTTATCACTGACCTGGTTTTCTCAGTGCGGTAATAGGCAAAGTTATAAGACCAGAGTGAAGAAGGGTTGGGAACAGTTGGAAGTTTGCGGAGAAGGAAGTTGTGAACTAGAGGTCTAGGGGTGTGAGGAAGTAGCCTTCTGACCTCACTTTTGTCAGTGGCCATCAAGTAAGTTTTGTGCTGCTTTCCTCCAATTATATAGGATGTTGCTATGTGCAGGAAGTAGATTGAACGTCCTGCGGTTCCCCACTTCTTTCCCTTGGCATAGGTAAGTTTGCATCTGCCTGAGAAGCCCTCTCTACCCTCATCAATCATATTTCAACTTTGCGTCAACCATTACGTACTTAATCCCACCAGGCAGAGTTAATTAGTCAATTCTTGGAACTCTTGTGGTACCATGTGCAGTGCCCTGTACTGTACTTTTTGCCATATTGTAATAATTTGCGTGCCTGTCTCCCTAGATAATTTGGCCACTCCTTGAGGGGGTCAATTTGGTCATTGCAGTTCCTAGTATGCAGTTTGACTTATGGGTAGCCCTTGTTAATTGCCAATTGAATTGAGTTGAATTGAGTTAATTGAATGGAGTTGAATTGAATCGAATGTACTGAACTGAATTGAATTGAATGGAATGGAATGGAATGGAATGGAATGGAATGGAATTGAATTGAATTGAATTGAATGGAGAGAATTAGTAGAAAGAATTGGCAGGTAGGATAGGCAGAGCCTCGAAACAGGGGTGACATTTAGAACAAGACTTGTCTGATCTATAAGGAGGGGAACTCCTGCTCATGAGAGTGGGAAAGGTAACTGTTTCCTCACCTGTAGTGGTGGAGTGAATGGAGCCGAAACCCCAAATGAACTTCTGTAAATTGTGTCAACAATTCTTACTTCTATAGTGTTTGCTTTGAGGACCAAAAGAGTTCATGTATGCAGAAGGATTTTGTACATAAAAATGTGCTGCATAATGTAAGTTACTCTTTCTCACAACACTCTGTGCCAAGATAAAAGAAATGTGTTGATTTTATAGATTTTACTAAAGGGTAGCCTGTATAACAGAGGAAGAGAAGGACGGGTTAAAAAAAAAAAAAACCACTGATGATAGTTATACTCGTCTTGTTGACCTTTCTACTCTTCATAGTCTCTTTAGAAGATATCATCATGGTCTCTTTCAGTTACAGATGCCTCTTATTGTCTCTGAGACAATAGCCCTAATATGATCTAATTTGCTAAGCCAGGTGGTGTGGACGACAGATAAAACTGCCAGCTCATTCTGCAGGAAGCAGCATATAAGGAGGCCTCTGATCTGACAGGCTTGTGTCACAATGCACAAGTTTGGGAATTGCCAAGGCTCAGAAAAGGCCAGTTTTTCGCAACAGTGTAAAACTCAAGAGAACTCTCTAACACAGAGGCGATGTTCACCGTTCCACAGAAATAACATGTCTGATTCTTGATGCTGACTAGAAGTCAACCAGTTATTTTAACACAGGTTTTAACTCTTATTGGTTTCACTTCACTTTCCCTTACGTTTCAGGTTTCTTAAGGACAGGGACCATGTTCTGGGCTTCCTAACCTCTGCCCACACATGTCTACCATGGTATTTCATGGGCGCTCCATTATCATATGTTATTAATTGCGTTTTTTAGTAGGTGTCAGGCAGCTTTCATGGTGACCACGTTATTGGCAGAGCATAAAGAGAGTGGCAATAGTGGAGCTTTCCCTACCATATGAACCACATGTTACTATCTTAAAATTCCTGGAATATATATATGATGTCCTGTATGAATGATTGTGAATTTATGACACTCATATTCTACTTCTTTTTCCCAACAGTTTAACATACCTTTATGGCAGTTTACCTTCCTTTCATTCCCTAACTTAAAATAATTTACTTCTTTGGCTTTGGACTACCTGCCTACCTGCTAAAAGATGCATCACTAGAAAACATGTTTGCATTTTTATGTGTTCTTAGCAGGCTGCCTTACTTGCCAAGTCTGCTGGGTGGGTTGGGTAACACTGTTATTTCTGGGAGGATCATCTAATATACAAGTATATTTCTTGGGCAAAGTAGCATGTTGAGTCCATCATCATTTGGAGTGAAACTCAGTCTACGTCCAGTAGACTTGGTCCCATTGGTCACATGAAGGAATGAAAAACAGGCCATATTCGTTTTGATGTCATAACATTCTGGGACATGTAGTGATGCCCGTGAAAAAAAAAAAAAGAATCACACTGGGGACTCCATTTAAGAGATGTCTCAGCAAACAGAATCAAGATGCCAGAATGAGGAACAAAGATAAATGCCGTGTAGGTTCTAGAGGTTGGAGACATTGCTCCAGTAGAGAGAAAATTCCTTCAGGATTAAGGAAGAGGCTGGATAGTGAGCTACAGGCCCCTTGTTACCACCTCCAGACCATGATGTTTCTACTCCCCTGAAATTCCTGCCTTCACCTCCTTAGTCCATCTATTCAATCCCAGAGTGCCACCCTTTTCTTCATGGAAATTTCTGGAGTCCCTTCCTACTCTTCTTTCTTCTCATGTTGCTCCTACCTCTGTTGTGGGCAATTTCAGAATCCTGGTAAAATTGCTCTAGCAATGTAGCTTCAGGGTTCTTTAAACTTTCTGGCTCCCACAACCTTAAGAGTCACTTTCCTCCAGTAGCTAACTTCCGTGATGGTATTTGAGCTCTATGATCATCCAGATGTCTCTTGCTAGAATGTCAAACTCAACGTGCCAATATCTGAGAAGATAACCTCCCCTAACCAGGTGTCTCACTACTTGACTTCACAACTTCTCTTCTTCAGCCCGATAGAGACTTGTGGTCCCTCCTTCCTCCGTCTCATTTCCCTGCATATCATCCCTTGTGGCTCCACTTCCCTACCAAATGCAGTGTATACACCTCAGTATGTCACTTTGTGCTGGAGCGTCCTAGTCCTCTGCTGCATCTGCTTTGGTGGCCTTGAAGCTTGGATGAGTCCTCCACCCTGTCAGCCCATCCTCTGTGTCACTCAGCCCAGTGAACTGTTACAGGGACTCACAGTCTCTAGGGTCACTCACTCTAATTTTATGGTTGCGGATGTCAACATACCCCCAGAGCTTCTTGCCAATCTTAAGCGGTCTTCTCCCCACAGCAGCTATTCCATACCTCCATCATTTCCCTCAACCTATCTTTTTCACCTTTCCCTGGGAAATGGCTCTTTTCTCATAGATAGAACGTAGATTGTAGACACCTTCAAACTCTCACTCAGACCTCATAATGACACCTTTCAACACAACTTTCAACCCCAACCGCAGTATGAGAGACAAGAATGTTCCTATTCCCACTCTAGATTCATTATCTCATTCGGCAATCACTGAGAGCCAACTGAGTCCTACGAAGCACTGTGCTATATGCTTGGGACATTAGAGATGAGGGGGTAGACCCTAACACAAGGCGCTTACCATCACAAGGAGCTTACAATCATGTAGGGGAGACAGATATTATGGTGTAATGGTCCAAAGATGCATGGAGCATGTGGAGAGTGTGAAGGGAAAATCCATGTAACTCAGCCTTCAGAGGAAGGAGATGAAGTGTTGAAAGGGACTTTTCAGATGGGTTGGTATCTTGAACTAATCCTTAAAGAGTGAGTAGGTATTAACTAGGCAAGGTTGGAGTAGGAAGGAGACAAGAGGTTCAGGCATTAAGTAGTAGAGTAAAATCACACTGAATATAGGGAGAGGGTATAAGTAAAAATTGGACATTGAGTCATTCCAATTCTTGACTGTGTCCTACGCTTTGTGAAGACGTCATCTCACAAAGAACCTCAAACGAGCACATGTTCCCAAAATTTCCTCCTCCATTTTTTATTCTTTATCCTAGTGTAATTCCTCTCATTTCCTCACCAGTATGATTCAATTAGTAGCTCACTTCTGTGGATACTATGGCAACCACATTTCCTCTATGCCGCACCCCTCCGTATTTTGCTTGGCATCAGTGGAGCCTCATGATGGAGCTCATATCACTACTCCGCTTAGAGTGGACTTTGTAACATGCAAAAGTTATTCCATCACTGCCTTCCAAGCTGTGGTTCCCCCACATGCAGCATGAGAGAAAACACCTTTCCTATCCACACCCTGCCCCCACCTTTGCATTCTTACTGGTCCTGGGCCAATTGTTCATGCCCTTAGACTCCCTCATGATCAACTATCAGCAAATTCCTTAATATGCCCTATTTATACCTATTTATACCTATTTATACCTATTTATATGTTTTATACCTAGATGTATAATATGTATACATATATATGTATACATATACATATATATATGTATACATACATATACATATGTATACCTAGATGTATAATATGTATACATATATATGTATACATATAATATGTATAATATGTATACCTAGATGTATAATATGTATACATGTATAATATGCCCTATTTATACCTATTTATACCTATTTATACCTATTTATAATATGCTTTATACCTAGATGTCTTCCCCATCACCATGGGTATGTTTAGATGCAGCATCTTAATTGGTACGTATTTTAAGGCAGGCTAAAATAATTATCAAATCTCTAACCTATTCTCTTTTTTTTTATTTCCCAGATAACAACGGTAATAGATGCTCTTTTTTTTCATTTTTAATTTTCTATTATTGAAGTATAGATTACATACAGTGTTATTTTAGTTTCAGGTGTATAAAATAGCGATTTGATAATTCTATACATTATTCAGTGCTCTCCGTGGTAAATGTAGTCACCATTTTTCACCATATCGTGTTGTTATAATATCAACTATATTTCCTGTGCTGTACTTTTCATCTCTGTAAGTTATGTAATTTATGACAGGAAGTTTGTAACTCTTAGTCACCTTTCCCTATATTACACACCCCACCCACTTCTCCTCTTGTAACCAAGTTTGTCCTCTGTATTGAAGAATCTGTCTGTTTCTTTTTCTGTTTTGTATTTTAGCTTCTACATAAAAGTGAAATTATATGGTATTTCCTTTTATCGGAATAATCCCACGTAGCATAATACCCTCTAGGTTCACACATGTTGTTGCAAACGGCAAGGTTTTATTCCTTTTTTTAAAAAAATTAAATTATATTCCATTATATGGACACTACATTTCATTATGAATTCATCTGTTGCCAGACTCTTGGGATGCTTCCATATCTGGGCTATCATAAATAATGCTTTAGTAAACACAGGGGTGCATGCCTCTTTTCAAATTGGGGTTTACCTTTTCTTTGGGTAAATACCAGTAGTGGAATTATTGGATGACATAGTATTTCTGAGTTAATGTTTTGAGTAACCTGCATTCTGTTTCCTAGAGTGGCTGCACCTATTTACATTCCCACCAAGAGTGCATTGGTGTTACTTTTTCTCTTACCTTCTCACCAATACTTGTTATTTCTTGTCTTGCTGATACGAGGCATTCTGTCAGGTGTGAATTGCTGCGTCTTTGTGGTTTTGATTCAGGTTTCTCTGATTAGTGATGTTGAGCATCTTTAATGTGTCTGGTGATGTAGTAGACACTCTTAATTCATCCCTTTCCCCTTCCCTTTTGATTCTTTCCAGGGTGATGATGACACTGATGATGTTATCTGACAGCTTAACTCACCATTATAATCTTCTATCAAAGGTCATACATTACTTCAAGGGTCCTGCTTTCCTGCTTTAAGTTACGTTGTTTCCAATGCATTACATGACGTCCCTTTCACGAGTCTTCCTAGGGCACCCCGACTCACCTTTTATTACTACCCACCGTCAATCATACTCTTAGAAAGTTGCTCTAGTTACTTATCCTGATCCAACACTCTCTTTCTATGCCCGGACTCAAACTCTATACACACTTCAATTGACACCTCTTACACATAATTTTTTTCCTAATGTTTATTTATTTATTTATTTATTTATTTATTTATTTATTTATTTATTTATTTATGTATTTTTATTTTTGGAGGAGAGAGAGACAGAGCATCAGTGGGTGAGAGGCAGAGAGACAAGGAGGTGTAGAATCCGAAGCAGCCTCCAGCTCTCAGCTGTCAGCACAGAGTCCTACATGGATCTTGAACTCACAAGCTGTGAGATAATGGCCCAAGCTGAAGTCGGCCCCTTAACCAACTGAGCCACCCAGGTGCCCCAACACATCTTACACTTTCATGTCTCCCATAGGACTTAATATTTCTGTGGACCAGGACTATCCATTCATTAAGTTCTAGCACCTCCTACAGTTTGGGAATAAAATAGACACTCAATAAATTGATGCTCAATTGAGAAATAAAGGAAGGAATGGGTCCGAAGACAAAGGGTCAATAAAGACTTTTGTTCCTATGAATTCAATCCAGAGTAACACTAGAGCATTTGAATTCAACTGGAGAGTCCTTTAGCCAATCGTGGGAGAATTTACCATATTCTAAGAGTTGTCAGCTGAGAGTAAGATTTTTTTGAAGAAATATGAAAGGTAGTTTAATTTCCTAAAAAGCCAAGCCTTGAAAGCTTAGCTATAAGAACTATATAATGTAAGATGATTCTGGATCATGATGAACCTCAAGTGCAGTGAGAGCCGTGACAACTTGGGGAACACACAGCAAGGACCACAGTAGTCCCGGAAGTGCTGTCCTGTGTGAGAAAAGAGAGTTTAGTGACCCTGTATGGAGGAAGAGGAAAAGGGGGGGCAGAGTAGGGAGGGGAGGAAGTTGGGATCCAAACTGCAATATTGAAATATCAGAGGAGTGTTATTGTCATATTCATAAACTTCCCTATATGTATCCTTAGGAAACCTTTTTTTTTCCTTTAACGAGCTTTTTAAAGGTAATATACACATGGTAAAAATTCATATAGTAGCAAAACAAGTTGTTCAATGAAAGTAAATCTATGTCTTCACTAGGACTCCATTATTCTTCCCCAGAAGAAGACCACTTTTAACAGTTTGTAGGGTTTTTTTCCAGAATCTCAAAGTATATAATATGCGTATCTCATATGAAAAAAAATATATATATATAGCTGGTACCAAGATATTATCTACACCTCTCTATTTTATAGGTACATGATTTTTGTGATTGTGAAAAGGTTTGACATGAGATTTGCCCTGTTAAAAATTAAAGTATCAGGTCCAATGGGACATTATTTTTTAAATATACTTCATGGTATTTCCTACCCTGTTTGCATTAGAGGTATTTAATGTGTCCCTTGTTTATGTGTATTTAATTTGTTTGTAGTCTACGACTATAGAAAACAATGCTGCCGTGAAAGTCCTTGTACATATGTTTGCCTGCCAGAGTCCAGCAGAGTGTGAGTGGTGCCTTGAAAAACTTATCTGGAAAGAGTTTAATGGAGAAACTATGAACACAGGTGCTGGTGAGAAAAACGGGCTCCAAACTAAGTGGTTGAGTCCTTGGGGACGAGCAAGAGAAGACGTCACCTCTCCCAGGCACCAGGGGACAAGGAAAGGACAAGTGTTACTAGAAGCCAATGAGCCCACGGCTGGGAGAGAAGCCACCTAACAGGAGATGTGGCCATAGACTGAGGAATAAGCCACTGCCAAAATTCCAGAGTTCAGAGTACATATAATGACTGCTTTTCTTTTGCTCTCTGGCTACCTATTCGTATACCTGCCAACTATGGATGGAAGCCAGAGGACAAGAAAGCTTCAACGATGCAGTCCATGGACGTGAGCTTACTGGCAGGCATAGGATGATCAAAAATATATCTGCAAGGATGAATGGAGGATTAGCAGTCCCTGGCTTAATATTGTTTGACTTCTAGTTATTGGACCTTACAATGGTGTGAAAATGATAGCATTGTTTAGAAATTGTCCTTGAAGAGCACCTGGCTGGCTCAGTGGTGTAAGCATCTGACTTTAGTTCATGTCAAGATCTCACGGCTCGTGAGTTCAAGTCTGCCTCAGGCTATGCTGACAACTTGCATCCTGGGGCTGACTTGAGATTCTGTGTCTGTGTGCCTCTCTCTCTGTCCCTCCCCTGCTCGCACTCTTTCTGTCTCTCTTTCTCTCCAAAACTTGAATAAACATTAAACGTTTTCAAAGATAAATTGTACTTCAAATTTAAGTTTTTGACCTCTCCCAGTGGTAATGAGAGGCGATACGACCCTCTCCTGTGATGCCTGGCAGAGCAGCCAGCCACAGCTCCCAGTCCACCACATGATCATGGTGGTGAACAATCTATATGCTTACAGCCATTCTGTACTCACACAACCGTTGTGTTTATGCTTTCAACACAGTATTCACTGAAATACATGAGACAGTTAAACTTTAATGTAACATAGGCTGTGTGTTAGATGATGTCTCATAATTTCAGCTCATGCAACTATTCTGAACACACATAATAGAGACTAGACTAAACTATGATATTCAGCACATTACGCGTGTTAAATGCATTTTTGGCTTAGAATAACTTCCACTCACACTGGTTTTATCTAGAGGTGACTCCATCCTAAATCAAGGAAGATTTGTAATGTAAAAATCTTGGGAAATTTCCTAGAACTGGAATTGTGGTATCAGTAGGACAGAAAGAACCTCTTCCACATCCATTCCTCCACCTCCTTCCCTTGCAGGTTATTACCAGCGTTGAGCTGTGCCTACAGGCACTCAGAATTAGGACTACATACCCCAGCTTCCCTGGCAGCCAAAGCAATATAAGAGGAAGTGTCATGTGGCAGCTTCTGAGAAAGTTGAGACAGCTGTGGGCCTTGTGTCCTTTATTTTTTCTTTGATGTCATTCACATGTTGCCTTGGATCATGAACTCTAGGGCCAAACCGTTTGGATGGAAAGTGAACTGAGATTCTTCCAGCAAGAGCTGGTAGGAACTAGATTTCTATGCACTTCATAGAATACAGCTGCCCAATCAGACTTGAGCTGTATACCTCCAAAGTTCATTGATTTGGGAGAGACATCCACTTTTACCCTGTTAAAACCATAGTCCTTCCTTGTTCTGTGTGGTAGGGAAAAACCTAACGCCCATGAAGGTGTACATATAACAGGTATAAATATGTTGAGTTTTTATGGATATTGTCAAGTTTGGTATTTTAAACTGAATTTTTAGTACTGAGTTTGAATTCAGCTACTCCATTCACAGCACATGTCTTAATCTTCTTGTGCCTCTGATTTCTCAGAGGGGTAGTAATATAAACCACTTCATTTGGTTTTTATGAGGAATAATTAAATTAAACTATGTGAAATAGATCAGTGTCTGTCCAACATGCCAAACACTCAATAAATGTTATTACTGTTATTTTTACCATTATCATGTTAAACTGTCTTCCAAAGAAGAGGTACCATTTCGCCAATTACATTTCTGAAATGCCTCTTTCCTCTTCCGTTTTCTATAGTGTGCATTACCAATGTTTTTGTCCAATAGAAGAGTAGTAGTATTTCATTTTTATTTGCAATTGCTTTCTAAAATTGTGGTTGTTCATCTTTACAGTTTTTAAAAGTCATTTATGCTTGTTTTCTGATGAACTTCCTTTTTCTTACCTCTATTTCTTCTATTGGATTTTTGTTTTGTTTAACAGTGTGGCTTAAAAAAAAGCAATACAAGCATTATGGGAATTTGTCTTCTGTGTTTCTATTGGTGGTGCAAATATTTCCACTAATTTTCTTTTGTCTGTATTTTATTTTTTTAATTTTTTTAACTTAATGTTTATTTATTTGTCAGAGAGAGAGAGAGTGCGAGCAGGGAAGGAGAAGAGAGAGAGGGAGACACAGAATCTGAAACAGACTCCTGACTCTGAGCTTTCAGCAAAGAGCTAGATGCAGGGCTCAAACCCACAAACCATGAGATCGTGACCGAGTCGAATTTGGACGCTTAACCTACCAAGCTACCCAGGAAGCTCACTTTATTTTTTCTTTTCCTTTTTTTTTTTTTTGGCTTTGTTTTTTCTTTACAAAATTAAAAAAAATATATATGTTCAATATAATAAAAATGATCCTTCTCTACTATCGTTACATCTGAGTGTAATGTCCACCCCTATTTTAGAAAGATCATTGTCATTCTGGATTATAAGAATAATTCCCCCATATTTTCTCCTAGGACGTCATAGATTGTCTTACATAAAAAAATATCTTCTCCATTTGTAATAAAACTGGGGAAGGCAGTGAGATAAGATTTAAAGTGATTCTGCAGATGACTGTGTTGGAGCGTTGGCAAAAATGAATGCTTTGACACATAAATCTTACCTAAGAAAGTTATAGTTTCCTTTGATCCACATAAAAGACACTTCTTAAACAACATGTGGGAAGCCATCCTCCTTGCAGGTATGGGGTAAGCTTGCCTCCTGGGCTTTTGTGTTGTTTGTTTGTTTGTTTGTTTGTTTGTTTGTTTGTTTTGTTTTGTTTTACTCTTAGGGGGAAACGCATAGGTTGTGTATAATGAAATTTTGTATTTCCAGGTTAAGGTGCTGCCAGGTACAGCATACTAATTTACCAGTTTATAAGACTGCCTCTCACACATCGCTTCCTGGTGGTAGGCAACATTTCTTTCTCTGCAACCAGGGCCATACTGCCACTTGTTCACAGGTTAAGTAATGATGCCAAGACATTTTTATGCCTATGCTAACAATGACTCACCTGTGGACAAGTGCAGGCAGATACTGCCGACCTGTTAAGGCCAAGGAGGGATTGAGCCCATGGCCTTCCACTGGGCTCCGCCATTGTTTCTGCTCTTTCTGGTGTATGTCAGTTGTTATCATCACGTTTGAGAACACACGATCTAGAGTAAAACTATCTAGGTACTCCATCTTGAGCTATAGGGAAACAAATAAAGTCCCCTTACCTTTTTTGTTCTTTGCTTTCTCTTTTGTGAAATGGGCATTATCACAGTGTGGAAATTCAATAATTAAATAAATAAATACGTAAGTGCCTAAAATTTCTTAGCAACAAATGCTCAGTATATATTAAGAAGGCTTTTCCCAATAGACAAGAAAAATAACTTTCTTGTTTTCTCCTAGGATTTTATAGATGCATTTTTATAAGAAAACATATAACATTAATAATATGACATAATGCAAATTAAGACATTTATAAGAAAAGTATTGAAACTTCATGAATAGTATCTTTGTTACTATTATTCGAACAATGCATTTGCTTTGAAAGGTTCACTTAGTTATACACTAAATTTGCATATGCTTTGAACCTACTTCTGGATTCTCTATGACGTTTCATTCATTCAGCTGAACCACAATTGCTTTATCACATAATTTATTATCTGGTAGAACTCGCCTAATTCATATGCTACCTTTTCAGCAAAAATTTCTGGATCAGCTTGAATATTGATATTTATACAAAATTCTTAGAACCAGCTGATCTGATTTTAAAAAATCCATATTTTATTGGGCTTGCAACAAATTTCCATAGTAATTTAGAGATAGTTGGCATTCTTACAATAATAACTTTTCCTATTCCAACACAAGGAATGTTTATATTTAAGCTTTTTTTTTTAAATATCTCTCACATGGGTTTAAAGTTTTCTGAAAGGCTTATTTATATACTTTCTTCATGTTTCTTGTCAAGTTCCTCCCTTCCTTCCTTCCTTCCTTCCTTCCCCTTCCTTCCTTCCTTCCTTCCTTCCTTCCTTCCTTCCTTCCTTCCTTCCTTCCTTCCTTCCTTCCTTCCTTCCTTCCTTCCTTCCTTCCTTCCTTCCTTCCCTCCCTCCCTCCTTTCCTTCCTTCCTTCCCTCCCTCCCTCCTTTCCTTCCTTCCTTCCTTCCTTCCTTCCTTCCTTCCTTCCTTCCTTCCTTCCTTCCTCCCTCCCTCCCTCCCTCCCTCCCTCCCTCCCTCCCTCCCTCCCTCCCTCCTTTCCTTCCTTTCTTCCTTCCTTCCTTCCTTCCTTCCTTCCTTCCTTCCTTCCTTCCTTCCTTCCTTCCTTCCTTCCCTCCCTCCCTCCCTCCCTCCCTCCCTCCCTCCCTCCTTTCCTTCCTTCCTCCCTTCCTTCCTTCCTTCCTTCCTTCCTTCCTTCCTTCCTTCCTTCCTTCCTTCCTTCCTTCCTTCCTTCCTTCCTTCCTTCCTTCCCTCCCTCCCTCCCTCCTTTCCTTCCTTCCTTCCTTCCTTCCTTCCTTCCTTCCTTCCTTCCTTCCTTCCCTCCCTCCCTCCCTCCCTCCCTCCCTCCCTCCCTCCCTCCCTCCCTCCCTCCCTTCCTTCCTTCCTTCCTTCCTTCCTTCCTTCCTTCCTTCCTTCCTTCCTTCCTTCCTTCCTTCCACCTCCTTCTCCTTTTACTTCTGTTATGGCAAATGGTGCCAATTCTCTGACTATATTTCTAATTATTTCTTGTTTGTATGAGAGAATGCTAAATTATTACCTTGTGAGCCTGGATCATGTAATTTCATCAGGAAGATTCATGAAAAATCTGATCTCCCTTCCTTCATCGCAGTTATGTATAATTGACACTTGTTGGAAGGAGATAAACAGAGTCAAGAGAATTTCAGTCTTAGAAGAGAAGCCCCCGAGGTGAGAGTAGCCTGAGAGAGCAACTGGAGAGGGAACAAATGTGACCCAACTTGAAAGTGTTAGATGTTTTCCTTGTATATCTTGTACTTCTTGTATTTCCTTGTATTGTTGTATTTAACCAAGAAATTTAAAAGTTAACCAATTTACCAAGTCACTAAAATTAAACTTTTTTTCTTGTAAACAGAAAATTCAAGGAAATCAAATTATTAAAGTTAAACATGGTAACATTATAGAGCTTGTGGTTATTAAAAACTCCTATGTACACATGCCAATAAAACAGACAATGAATGTTTTGGAGACAATGTAAATGACTACAACTGGTTTAAGAAAAAGCAGCAAGAGAATGAAAGCGATGCAAGTCATTTCTTTGAAAAACTAGCATAACCCCATAACTCTAACACTGGAGCAAATGAGTAAGACTTGGGGACCAGCTAGGCTGGCTGAGATGTTTCTTGCCAACACTTACTTAGTTCTTACTCATACCAGGTGAGGTTCTGAACATTTCACAAGTACTTCCTGTCATTCTCCTTAGGGCCCTATGAGGGAGGGGTTACTATTAACCTCCTTTTACATATCAGCAAATTGAAGAAGTTCAGAGGTTAAGGAACTTATCTGCTCCCAAGGTCAACACAGGTGGCATGTGATGGAACTGAGAGGTGGCATGAAATAGTGTCCTCTAGTGTCAACTCACCCAAGTTTACATCCTGTCTCACCAGTACTAGGTGTGTGATCATCGGCACAGATTTTTTTAATGATTTGTGCTTTCGTTCTCATATATGTAAGACCAAGAGATGAATATAATGATCATCTAAAGAGTTTAGAACAATATCTGAACATAGCAAACACCCCTTATATAGAATCCTATTATTATTATTATTATTATTATTATTATTATTATTATTATTATTATTATTATTATTATTATCATTAAAACAGGACCGGACAGAGAATACCTAAAAAGAGATAATAACACATATTCAAACAAATGAATTTCCTGAAACCTAAAATATCAGAAAATCCAGTAACTTAATTAGGTGCTCTAAATGTTTTTTTTTTCTTTTTCTGATAAACTGAATTTATTTTTAAATATTTTATGGTTTTGAAACAATATCTTATTTCTTTCTGAGAGAATGCAAGCAGGGTCAGAGAGAGAGGAATAGCATATCTGAAGTGGGGGTGATGCCTACAGCAGTGAGCCCAATGTAGGGCTTGAACCCACGAACTGAGAGATCATGACCTGAGCCAAAGTTGGATGGCCAACCAACTGAGCCACAAGGATGCCTCTTTTTTTTTTCACATATAGTGTTATATTAGTTTCAGATGTACAATATACTGATTCAGCAATTCCTTACAATACCCAGTACTCATGGCAACAAGTGCACTCCTTAATCCCCATCACATATTTCACTCACTACATCTGTACCCCCCCCACACACACACACTGGTAACCAGGATGTTGTTATCTATAATGAAGTGCATGTTTCTTGATTTGTCTATTACTCTGTTTCCCCAACATTTGATCATTTATTTAGTTTCTTAAATTTCACATATGAATGAAGTCATATGGTATCTGTCGCTGACCGACTTATTTTGCCTAGCATTATATTCTCTAGCTCCATTCATGTTGTTGCAGATGGCAAGATTTCATTATTTTACGTGGCTGAGTACTATTCCCCTGTGTGTGGGTATTATACATAAGATACCACATCATATAATTATGTGTGTATAATACCACATTATAATACCACATCATGTATACATACTAAATCTTTATCCATTCATCATTTGATGGACACGTGGCTGTTCCATAATGCTGCCATAATTATCAGGGTTCTTCTCTCTCTTTGAATTATCGTTTCTGGATTCTTTAGGTAAATACACAGTAGTGTGATTGCTGCAGTTGTAGTTTTCACGTTCTGAGGAACCCACTATGTTTTCCACAGTGACTGCACCAGTTTGCATTCCCATCAACAGTGCAAAAGTTCTTTTTCCGAATCCTCATCCACACCTGTTGTTCATTGTGTTGCTGATTTTAGCTATTCCAAAGAGTGTGAGGTGGTATCTCATTGTCCTTTTGACTTGCAATTTCCTGATGGTAAGTGATGATAAACATCTTTTCACGTGTCTGTTGGCCATCTGGATGTCTTCATGCAGGAGTGTCTGTTAAGGACTTCTGCCCATTTTTTAATTGGATAATTTCGTTTTTCAGTATTGAGTTTTGTAAGTTCTTTATATAGTGGATACTAATCCATTCCTGGATATGTCATTTGCAAATAGCTTCTCCCATTCTGTAGGTTGCCCTTCATTTTATTGGAGTTTTTCCTTAGCTGTGCAGAAGCTTTTTATTTGGATGCAATCCCAATAGTTTATTTTCCTTTTGTTTTTGTATTTTTGCTTTTGTCTCAGGAGATATACCTAGAAAACGTTTCTTTGGCTAATGTCAAAAAATTACTGCCTGTGTTCTCTTCTAGGATTTTTATCTCTAATCCATTTTGGATTTATTTTCATGTGTTTTGTAAGAAAGTGGTCCAGTTTCGTTCTTTTGCACATTTCTGTTCAGTTTTCCAACACCATTTGCTGAAGAGGATACCTTTTTCCCATTTTATATGCTTTCTTGCTCTGTCAAAGATGAATAGAGCAGATACTTGTGGGTTTATTTCTAGGTATTCTGTTCTGTTCCTTTGGTCTACGTTCCAATTTGTGCCAGCACCATGCAGTTTTGATAACTACAGCTTTGTAGTATAACTTGATATCTGGAGTTTGTGATGCCTCCAGAGTTTCTTTGTTCGTCTGTCTGTCTGTTTGCTTGTTTGTTTGTTTGTTTGCTTGCTTAAGATTGCTTTGCTCTTCAGGTACTTTGGTGGTCCCATATAAAGTTTAGGACTGTTTGTTCTAGTTCTGTGAGAAATGCCGTTGGTGTTTTCATCGGGGTTACATTAAATATGTAGATCGCTTTGGTAACATAGACATTTTAACATTATTTGCCCCTTCTATCCATGAGCATGGAATTATCCATTTCTTGGTGTTGACTTCAGTTTCTTTCAACCTTATTTAATAGGTTTCAGAGTATAGGTTATCCACCTCTTTGTATATGTTTACCCCTAGATATCTTATTTTTTTGGTCCAATTATAAATGGGATTGTTTTCTTAATCTGTCTTTCCGGGGCTTCATTATTAGTGTATACAAATGCAACAGATTTCTGTATGTTGATTGTACCCTATGAATTTACTGATTAGTTCTTCAGTTCTCACACTTTTGTCCGTGGAATCTTTCAGGTTTTCTACAGTAGAGTATCATGTCCTCAATAAATCGAGAACATTTTTCTTCTTCTTTATTGATTCCATTGCCTTTTCCTTCTTTTTAGTGTCTAATTGCTGTGGCTAGGAGTTCTAGTACTGTGCTGAATAAAAAAGTGGTGGGAGTGTACATCCTAGTCTTGTTCCTAAGCTTATGGGAAAAGCTTTCAGGTTTTCCCCATTGAAAAAGATTTTAGCTATGAGTTTTTCATAGATGGCCTTTATTATGTTGAGGTATTTTTCCTCTAAACCTAATTTGCCGAGGGTGTTTATCATGAATGCATGTTGTACTTGTTCAAATGCTTTTCCTGCATCTGTTGAAATGATGATGTGGCTCTTCTTCTTTATCTCATTGGTGTAGTGTAACATGTTAATTGATTTGTGAATATTGGACTATACTTGCAAACTAGGAAAAAATCTCCCTCAATTCTGGTGAATACTTTTTTTTATAAAGTATTAGAGTCAGTGTGCAAGTATTTTCTTGAGAATATTTGCATCTATGTTCATTAAACATATGGGCTTGTCCTTCTTTCCTTAGTGGACTAGTTTTCAGATTTTGATATCAAGTTAATGCTGGTCTCATAGAATGAAGTTGAAATTCCTTTGAGAAGAACAGGGAGTAACTCTTCTTTAAGTTTATACTAGAATTGATCTGGTCCTGGGCTTTTGTTTCTTCAGAGCTTTTGGTTTACTAATTCACGATTGAGATTCTATCTCACCATCTCTGTGCCCCTCCTCTGAACTCTCCCTCTCTCTCTCTCTCTTGATGTCTCTTTATCTCTCTCTCTTTCAAAATAAATAACTTTTAAAAAGATAAGTTGAGACATTTTAAAATCAAATAAAATATCAACAATTTGGGCAATATTGTCAGATGGAATGAATTTGAGAGGCTTTTTAATATTGACTTCAAACTTGTCATCCCAATTTTCAATACATAAAAATTTAAGAGGTGTTCCAGATTGAAAATCAAATCATATTTTGAAGGAGTTTTTAAGAAATCATATAATAAAGCATAACAAATTTGAGAATGAATGTTGAAAGTAAAATTGTGAACAAAACAAAATACCTAATTTTTTCATCAACCAATTTGATCACACCCTCACACCCACAAGACTCCTGAAGGAGTCCTAGTACTGATGCCCTTGTGTGAACTTCGCTGTTTCTGAAATGACCTCAGGTTACTAATGGGTGGCCCAGATTGCAAGCCAACATAGGGGAGGTTCACGGGGAGGTGGGGCTCTCAAAGGCCACGGACATGTCATCCTCTCCCATGTGCCCGCTGCCCTCTCATCATCAGCCGTGATGAGTCGGGTGCAGTTCTCCCTTTGGTCCAAAGGCTTATGCCACGTGTCCCACACCCCACGTGAGACTTGTGAGAAGACTCCCAAGGGCAAACACCAGCAGGCCCTCAGGGAGGTCGCCTCGTCCCAGGCGGCCTGCGTTCCTTGGCCTGAGTGTCTGGACAAAGGCTGCCTCGGCCACATAGGGAACGATGGACTTGTGCAGCCTTAGCATTCTGTGCAGAGGTCCTGTGCAGGCCTGGAGCTTAGAAAGGACTGGGATGAGCCTCACCTAGGAAGAGGTGAGTACTGGGGTACTCCTTCCACAGCAGATGGCTGCTTGCCAGAGATGTCTGTGCTAGGGATGGGGCAAATCTCCACCGTGCTAGCAGTGCAGTAGACAGAGTTCAGCCCTGTCCATTGCAGGCTCTTCTCTATCCCCAAGTTACACGGCCCTAGTACAGCGTGCCTGAGACTGATATCCCCACACTAATCTTCCTGTCTCCCAAGCTGCCCAAGCCCGCCAGGATCCCCACTGCAGTACTCTGAAGCACAAGAGTCTTCCCTGCAGTGGCTCTATTCCAGAGAAGGCTTTGGCAGTCCCAATGCATGGAGGCTTCTTGCCCCTACCAATATGCAGACAACATGGTCAGCGGGGTGTCAGCACGCTGTGGAGTCCGGATTTGTACGCCCAAGCCTTACCTCTTCCAGGGCGGAGGCTGTCGCACTCTCTAGAAGGGATGGCAGGTCTTTTTCTCGCTGCTGTCTGCACACTGGCTGGAGAAGCACGTCTTCTCAGCTGCTTGATGTGTAAACGTCGGGGTACCCTGGAAGAGCTCCCTGTGCTGGCCCATGTCTTTGGGTATGAACATCCAAAGAAAGTATGGCCCATGATTCTGCAGTGGGAATACGGCCTCAGTGGTCATGATGTTGGGCCCTTTGGGGCATCTTTCTGCACAAGCAGGCCGTTACTTGATAGGTCTTGCCGAGCAGGAACACTTTACTGGAAAGGGGAAGACAGGGTCCCCCACATGTTCATATCTCCCGCCAATACCTGCTGAGGGGCCAGGTGACTTTTCCCCCCGGCCTGTCCCAAAGAGAATGTACGGGCAAGGTGTGGGTGTGGAATGCCCTCACGGCTCCCAGAGCCAAACCCTCAAGTGTGGACACTTGTGTCCAGGGACCGTGGTCAGAGGCCTGGGTGCTCTGTGTCCGAGGGATTACAGCCCTCAGGATGCACACCCTGCAGCCCCGGGTGTCCTCCCGTAGCCGCAGCACTCCCTGGGGAGCCCCAGGGTCCAGGAGTTGCTAAACCCCCTGCACAACTGTATGTGCTGCCTACCGGCCTCTTCCACCACAACACCAGCGTGTGTGGGCTCCAGAGTGCTGTCCCTCGACAGGGGACACCCTCTGCAATTCAGGAGCCTTCTGACTTCCCTATCTCTGAAGCACACCCGTCTCTCATTGGCCTGTTGGGACCGTCCTGCTGTTCTCTGTGTACAGGAAATGTCTTGCATTGCCTGTGCTCCTCTGTCTCCCTGAGTGAGCCCTGGCGTGTCTGTGTCCTTTCCTGGCTTTGCCTGTGCCAACGCCTCTCTGGTGATGCCTGCTTGCCTGGCCCAAGTGGGCACAGGTGTACCCGTGTAACCGCCTTCGTTTCTGCACACCTGCGTGTTGTGTCAGCTGTGGCTCTGATGGCCTGTCTTGTCTTTGGTGTATGCTTCTGCGCTTGAGTGTGTTTCCCTCTGAATTCAACCCCTTTCTTCCACTGACAGATCCAATTGCTGTCCTGCTGTCAGGTGGAGGGGCTTCTGCGTGTTCTCTTATATGTTCCCGGAGCCAGAAATCCTTCCGTGCCCATAGGACCTTCGTCAGAGGATTGGCCACGCACTCACTGCCAGCCAGTTAATGTCCCCAAATGCAGCTGCCTTGCTGTGACCACTAAGTCACACATCTATTTTCCGTTCTTCTGTTTTCAAACCCTTTGTACCCTAGGGGCTCAAACGTCACTGGCTTGCACGTTTCAGATGCAGGCGTAAAGTGTGAAAGGTGGTCTAGCAACGTTTTCCCACTTCCTCCTTTGCCATGTGGCATGTTCCTGGCTGGGAGAGACTTACCCTGCCAGCGTGTGTCTCGTTTCTGTGTGCCTCCTGTGTGTTCTGTTCCCTCATTTGTCCATTACTTCCTACCTGGGAGTCTGATTCATGTTTGCTGAACCATGCAGAGACCATGCAGAATTCCTGTGTGTGGCGGTTCAGTCAACATGACTGAGGATGTCACCATGCGGGATTCTGGGGGCACCATCATGGACATCATCAAACCCTGAGTATTGGACATCCCTGGCCTGTGCTGGCCTCTCCATTTCCTTGAATTTCCTCATTTTCACTGGAAAGATATGAACCTGGGCGCTGGCCTTTCTCTCAGGTTTGTGCCCTGTCCTCCCTCACTCAACTCTCCATTGGTTCAATCTTACTGACCTCACATGCAATCCCAATGTGTGACCCATCCCTAAAGACAATGTCCTACGTCCCGCCCTTTCTTGGAACTCCAATGTGAAGGCAGAGAACACTTACACCTCTGGACAGTCGCATGTATACATGGACACGCCCGAGAGTGTACCTGAGCCGAAAACACACACAAAGACTTCATGCTGTTTATCACCCATTCTATATTTCTTCAAATGTACTGGACCCCCACCCTGTGCCACGTGTCACCACGAGCCTTGTCCTTATTTCGTGGGCAGGAGAATCTTGTGGACCATCGGTGAGCGTCGGAGGCTTTCCACTAGGGTCCATGAAGTGCGATGCTCCTTATAGTCTTCTCAAGATTGTGCATATCCCTGGGATATAAGGGTACACACAGACAGAGACACACAGACACAACCCCCCCACACACACACACACAGGATAGGTGAGAGTCTTATCTTGGCCCTGTTTAAGGTTGCTTGCATGTTTCCAAACGGAAAGTAGAATGGGAGGGTGTGATAAGCTGTGCCAAAGCTGACAAGTGGCTCCAGAAGCCAGACAACATGTGGGATGGTGGTAGGACGCCTGAGGGTGGGGTTAATGGTCCTGGAATGACAGTTGTCACCATGCTAACTGATGATCCAGCTTTGGATGTCCCGATTTGCTCATTCTTGTTGTCTAGCCCACTGCCCACCTTCAGCCTCCCCAAAGGGGCAAAGCCTCTTTGACACGTTACTTCTTAAGACTCCCTGTCTCAGGCCGATGTCCTTTTGACCTGGTGTCACCTTCTGTGCCACTGTGAGTCTCGGTGCCTCCATGCAGAAGAGAATTGTGCCATGGGCCCCATGGCACACATTTCAGTGCCCACACCCTTGGCTGCTCACCTCTTTCCCTCTCAGTTATCTCTCCTGGGGCCTCCTTCATCTTGAAATACATCAGGGGATTGCGCCAAATATCCTCTATGATTATCTGGTAGGGGAGACAGGCCAGGCCTCAGGTAGCTATCCCACGCAGTGGGGGAACCCATGAAAATCACCTCCCTTCCTTGTTACAGGGCCCCACCTCAGCAATCCTGCTAGAGCCGGCAAAGCTGTGGTCAGAGAACCAGTTGAAGAAGTTGAGGCTGCTGTTGTCATGCCTGCGTCTGTAGGCCTCCTGTCTGTACCTTGGGTACCACTGGATGGGACTGGAATGAGACGCCCTATACCCTGCAGGAAGACGAGTATGTGAGAAGCCGCCAGAGAACTAATCACATTCAACCCTCCACCCACTGCCGCCCATGCATTCAGTGGACACTTACCAGCAAGGCCAAGGACCTACTCCTTCGTAACAACTTCATTCTGGAAGTAGGAGTTCTTGCCAAAAAACAGCAGGATCTTCCGGCATTCCCTGGGAAACTTGTGTTGCTCCACCTGCCGTGGTAGAAATGTGGGGCAGAAATGTGAAATCTTGTTCCAGGAGACCCGCCCTCCCCTGAGAAAGGAACACACCACTTCTCCCCACCACCTTCCCCACCCACACAGCCACCCACCCACACCACCTCCCACTCCCAGGCCGACCTTCAAATTGGTCATGTGGCGAAGCATGCTTTCATCGTGCTTACTAATCAGGGCTGACATCTGAGGGTGGTTCACAAACTGCTGCAGGTCAAAGAGCCTTCAGGTGCTGGGCGTGAGAGACCTCGACCCAGAGAACCAGTGTGGACCGCATCCTGGCGTCCTCCCCCAGGCACTGGCATCCTCCCCCAGGGCCTCACGCCCTCCCCACAGGCTGCATCCAGGCCCATGGGATCTCAGGATTCCGCACGGATCTGCTAGACATGCACAGGAGGCTGTGCATGCCCAGACGCCCGCATCCACGCCTAGCCTTGTGTGCTCATGAGGACACTGAGGACGCTTACTTCCACACAGCCACACAGCCACACAGCCACACAGCACACATCCAGTCTCGCGCCGACCAGTGGGCATACGCATCGCTTTCCCCGCAGCAAGATGCTTAGCGGGACCCATAACGTGCCCCCACGCGGCTTTGCATGGGAAGAAGCCCTCGGTCATTTCCCAGTCCTGGCCTCGACCTCCACCGCCACTCCGCACTCTCTCAGCGCTGTTTCCGTGCCAGGTGTGACATAAAGCACAGGTGCCTCCACCACCCCAGCACTGCCCTCCTCCCACACTCATTGCAGAGCCAGGACCACTGGATGGGATCATGTTTGCACCTTCCCGGCCACTGGAGCGTGGCTTAGCTCCAGTCCCTGTCCTGGGTTCCTCTAAATGTCACCTCCCTTTCCTTCCTCTTGTGCAAGCCCAGCCCCCTCTAGACCCTCCACCAGCAGCAGGAAGGACACAGCCTTGGCCCAGATACCACGGATGCCCTGGATAAGGGCACTTCTCTGTTCCAGATGATGCCGCCGCCTCTGCCACATCCTGAGTTTGAGTCGAGCGTGCCCCCGGCTGGCTTGTTTATTCACGGGCTGTAGCTCTATCTGAAGGGCCTCCAGAGCCTCCAGTGGGGAAGGGCAATGACTGAGGCCTGTCTCGAACTGCCTCTTCTTATCCTGCTTCACCTGCAGATGCTGGGCTTCTTCCACCCATCGACCTTCCTGCTCACACGGCTTCTGTTCCACCTCCTCCCGCTCCTCCTTGTCCTCCTTTCCTTCCACCTCCTCCTGACCCTGCTGCTCCTCCTCCAGCGCTCCCTTCTCCTGCTCCTCTTCCTCCTCGGTTTGCAATTCGGCTCTCCCTTTAATGGCTCCCACGCCTTCCTTTCCTCCTCCTGCTCCTCCTCCTGGTCCTCTTCCCCTGCCACCGCCGCCACCGCCGCCGCCACTGCCCCCTCTTGTATACCCCGTTGCTCCTGCTCCTCCCCTTCCATTTCCGCCAACTCCTCCTCCTTCCGCTCTTCCTTCTTCTGCTTGGGCTTCTGCTTCTCCTCCTCCTTCTATTATTTTACTCCTGCTGCCTCTCCCCCTCTTCTTCCTCCTCCTCCTCCTTCTGCTCTTCTATTCCTGCTGCTCCCCCTCGTCCTTCACGTCCTTCTCCTCGTGAACCTGGACCTTCTCCTTCCCCGGCTCCTGCTCCTCGTCCTCCTCCCCCTTCTTCCTCTGGTCATGCCCCTCTTCCCCAGGCGCGTCCTCTTCCGCGGCCGCCACCTCAACCTCCTTCTACACCAGACCCCACAGCGCCTCCACCGCCACTATGCCATGCCCCAGCGGCACTGATATCTCACTGGGGCCGCCCACCTGCCCCTCGGGTCGGGCCTGGCCTTCCTGCACAGGCTGTTCGCTGGTGGCCTGCAAGCCTTCGGCCTGCGGCACCTCCGGCCCTGCCGGAGACCCACTGTCCCCACGGGCCCTTGTCTCTGGACCGCCCCCTTCCTGGTCGAAGGCGGCATAGGGACACCGGGCATCCCCAATGTTTCGGAAACACGAGTTGCGCATCATGCGGCCCCGGCCCGAGACACGAACTGTGGCTGCTATCGACGACGAAGCGGGAGGTGAGAGCACGGCCCCCTCCCCAGACCCAGTCAGTGGAGACCTGAGGGCAATGTCTGGCAACTCGCTCCCCCCTTCCTCCCAGAGCCCAAACGTCGAGGGGTCGCATGCGCATGGTGCTGTACCCAGGATGCCTCGCGGTGGCTAGCGCTATGCTGCTGCCGCCTAGGAGACCTTTGTGGTGAGAGGTGCGTCTGTGGCTTTGAGGCTGAGGGAACTCCAAGCCACGCCCAGGCTGCTTCACTGCCTTCAGGACCAACCATAGGGAGGGTGGTGTGCGTGGCTTCGGCGGTCCCGCCCCTAGGTCACCCGGAAACTGGGGCACTTCTGTTGCCTAGTCAGGAAGGCTCTGGACCCCAAGCAGTGCAACTCCTCCCGGGGGCTTGCAGCAGGCCCTGCGTGCCCTCTGGGTGTCCTGTTTGGCTTCTGGGCATGCGAAAGTGACCTTTGCATTCCACGGTGCTTTGGGCACGCGGCTCTACACACACGGGTAAAGGGGACCTCCACGCTTTTCCCATTTACACCGCCACCTTTGTTCATTGTGCCACTAGTCCAACAACTCCACTGAGCGGATCACCCTGGCTGTCTGGGAGAAGCATTTCAGCTGTGCGCCTGCTGTCTGTGCCCCCTGGTTTTCCATCTGCTCAGCCTCCTTTGTATACTCTCTACGTCCATCCTTGCTCCAAGGAGACATGTATGCCATGACAGCAGTCTAGCAGTGCACTGGCTCGGGAAGGTCGGTGACAAGAGGTGTGTGACGTGGGGAGGACGCCACACTAGGGGAGGCTGCGTAGCATGCGCGCTGCTCTTGCCGTTTGTCCCCGTTGCCTGGAAAGTGACACGCTGGCACGCACACACCGTCCCCCTCATGATTGGCTGCCCATTCCTCCCGTGTGTGGCCCTGCACAGGAAAGACCCGTGACCATGGGACCTGGGACTCCTGGAGCTTGTGCCTGTCTCACGGACAGCGGTCCCCTTCCTCCCACAGTGCTTGGCCATCTTCTCACAGGGACCCTCCCCAGGTCTTCGTTGGCTGTATGTCTGTTCATCCTGGTCCCATTTCCTTTACCACTCACTTAGGCGGCAGGCTGCCTTGAGCGTGGGCGCTGACTCAAAACACTGTCCCCCTGTGCCACAGACAGCATGATTTCAAGACCTCTGAAAGGTATCAGGGGGTTGGGGGATGTAGCTTTGGGACGCAAGTGAGGGACACGCCCCAGGGTCTACACGAAGCCACGTTACCAGTTTGGGGAACCAATAAGCTGCAGAAGGTGTGAAGCGAGGGCAGTGATGTGGTCTCCCTCCGTGTCAGGGCAGTGGTGATGTGGACTCCCTGCCTGTCTCCTTCAGACAGCAGCAGCTACACACACACACACCACAGAGACACTGCAGGATTGGAGGCTCGAGATGCATTGCCTGGCCAGGCAACACACTCATGCATTGCCTTTTCCCTTTGGTGGAATGAAGTATTCCCCTCCCTCTTAGGGGACAAGGAGGCTGCCAGGCAGGCGGGGGATTCTAGGATTGCCAAATTGGTGTGCCGGGACCCCTGGCCAACATGTTGCTTCTGTGACACAGAAGAGGTTCCTCCAGACTGGCTGGACCATGTCAGGATACGTACGGGGTACAGAAATGCTCCAGGGTGGCTGTGATATATGAGGCAGCACACCACAGCTTCAGGTGACAGCAAAGCATAGAAACGCAGGTGGATGGGGAGAGGCTGAACAGGTGTTAGGGGGCTGCGAGGGGGTGGCCACTGTGACAGACAGAGAGGCAAATATTTACCCAGAAAGGGAGACGAACAGGTCCAGTGGTGAGCCCTCAAGCTGCCCTCAGCAGAGGATGTAGGGGGTGGGCAAGACAGGAAAGCAGACCCAGAGCCTGGTGCACCTGACCTATGCGACTCACTCCCTCCAGAGAAATGGGGCCTGTCAAACTCCCATGCATCGCTGGGAGACCCCGTGGCAGGAACGTGGGAGCAAATCTGGGTCCCAGGTGCAGGGACTGCCTGGGACAAGAAGGCAATGCCTTTCAGTTTGAACAACACCTACCACAATATTGGGGCCCAGGGGCCGGGCCCCAACTTCGCAAGGGGCCCTAGACCAGCCAGGCCTGTCTCTGCAGGGTCATCCAGGAGGACGTTCACCGAGACCCATACCCTGGCTGGGACCACAAGACCTTGCGATGATCCCCCTAGGCCGGTCCAGGAGCAGGTCCAGACTTACTCATGCTATCTGCTGCCTCCCTCCACTAATCCCCGCTTCCTTGCAGGGAACGTTGTTCCTCCTCCGCTGGGCCATGGAAGGCCCAACCCCAACTTGCCCCTGGCCAAGGCAACACAAGACGAGCGGACCCAGGCAAAGTCCAGGCTTTCCTCCCGTCATGAAAGGTGATCAGGTAGCTCCGTGTCGATCCCAGGAGCGAAGGGATTACACTCGCTGGACTTGGGCACTTGAGCCTCCCCCTTACCCACCAAGTCAGGAAAGCCCCCAGTCTCTTTCCTTCACTTGCCAACGGCCTACACACACTCACTCAGGCACAAAGATGCACGGCCACGCGGCACGTGGACACAGACACGCACACGCTGCCAGCACAAACGCTAGGTCTCAGGCAAAAGTACTCACAGGCGCCAGCCACAATACACTCACAGACACTCTACTGAACCTCTGCACTCACGCATGCCCTCTGCCACATCCCACTCACGAGGCTAGCTCCTCCCCACGACCCACACTTGCTTTCCCTCCTCACACCCCACACGCATTTGTCCTGGGGCCCAAACCTGGCTGAAAACTAGGGCAGATTCAGGACTTCCATTGGGTCACGGGAGCTTGCGTTGAGATGCCGAGGAAAGGGAGCCACAACTGATACCAACCTTCCAGTACCAATGGCACTGGAACATGGCATGTGGAGAAACACCAGCCATGACTAGTTTCCCAGCCTCCTCGGCCCCTGCCCTTTCTTCACACCCTCTAAACACTGGGGAGTCCCTTGGGTTTCAGTACCTCCCAGCTGGCTGCAACCTACAGGGCAAAGGCCAAGGGACTGACCTTTCACAGTTCACATGTATATCCAGTTTGTGTGGGCTGCCTGGAGGCAGTCACGGCTTAGGAGGTCTGGATGTGCTCTGACCCCTGTTACTTACGCGTCCCTTTGTGTGTTCCCTTGCAGCCCTGTCCATCAGCAGCCTACTATGTCCATATGGGCATGCACAGCACACGGAAACCCAGATGCAATGAGACTGTCCAGGGACAGGACAGAGACACAGAAAGAGAGACGGAGGTGGGGGAGGGAGGAAGCGTTCCCTAGAAAAAATGATCACAGGGACTCAGAGACAGACAGAGACCAGAGGGACATGGAAGGAGGCAGAGGAAGGAGAGTAAGTCACAACTAGAGATAGCCACAGAGGGGGAGTGTGTGTGTGTGTGCCTGTGCCTGTGTGTATTCATGTGTATGAATGGGGGAAATTGTCTGGGACTGAGACAGGGGTGTGGCCACGATTCCTGGACTCTCGAACGCCCTCTTCCAGCAGAATGGAGGCCCGGTATTCTCAGGAATCTCCGCGTTTTCCAGAACATGACTCATTTGCTTTGGGGCCCTAGCCCATCCTCAGGCTAGGAGGGCCATAGAGCACAAAGAGTGGGAACTTGAGGCATGAGGCTCCAGATAGTCTGGCCCAGCAGGTGGAGCGTCGAGGCCCAAGGTTTTTAAATGCCTGCTGCCTCCTTCTGGAGCCCACCAGCATTTGGGAGGCACGCCCATGGCCCCGTGGGCCTCCGCACACTGCAGTGGCTGTGGCTGTGGCTGTGGTGGAGGTGGGGCAGAGGCAGGGCAGTGAACTTTTTGACCGTGGGTCCTTGGGGTGAAGGATCTCCAGACCAGACCCAGACAGTTGGCTGCTGTTCAGGAACAATCAGCAGGAAGGGAAGTGGACGTGGCTCCAGCATTTGAGCCCCTCCCTCCCCTTCCCGGGTCTGGAGCCAGTTCTCTGCCTCCCCCTCCAGGGTGGCCTCCCTGTTTGGCCCATGTCCTTTTCCGCTTTGTCATCGACCACCACTGTCCTGTGGGATATCTCATATCGGAGAACTGGTGCTACAGATCTCACCTCCCTGGGGAGGAGCCAAGATGGCAGACAGCATGGAAGTTTCTTAAGTGTCTTGTGTGCATGAAATACAGCCAGACCAACACTAAACCATCCTACCCACCCAGGAAACTGACGGGAGGATTAGCACAGCAATCTGCATATCCTGAACCACAGACTTCAACAGGTACCTGGCATGGAGAAGTGAACTTGGAGAGCGAGGAGGCTCAGGAAGGGAGGTGCTTCTTTGCCCAGAGAGGCGAAGGAGACTGCACAGGTGGAAATTTTACTAATTTTCTTTAATATGCTTCTACATTATTCTTTCCTTTCGTGTCTATATTCACATATTCTATTTTACTCCCATATTCTCCTTTTAGTCTATTTCAGTGTTTTGATTTTTCAAATTCTCACAACATTTCCCTTTGTAATATTTTTTACTTTCTAAATTTTTCTCCACTCCCACTTTTTTTTCTCTCGTGTCAAACCCCTTTCAACACCCAGATGAAACATGCCTAGAATCTAGCATCATTCATTCCCTTTTTTACGTGTGTGTTTTTAATTTTTTACTTTTAACATTTTATACTTTGAATAGTTCATTTGCATTTTCTACCTCATGAGTTCCTTTTCTCCCTTCAAAATGACGAAAGGAAGGAATTCACCCAGAGAGAAAGAGCATGAAGCAACGAGAGCCAGGGATTCAACCAACACAGATACAAGCAAGATGACTGAAGCAGCATGTAGAAGCATGATGATAAGAATACTAGCTGCGGTCCAATGTAGATTAGAGTCCCTTTGTGCAGAGAAAACATGAAGTAAAAGCTGTCCAGAATGAAATTAAAAATGACATAACTGAGCTGCAATGACGGATGGATGCAGCGGTGTCAAGGATGGATGAGACAGAACAGAGAATCAGCGATACGGAGAACAAACTGATGGAGAATATGGAAGCAGGAAAATCGAGGGAGATTAAGGAAAAGAGCACGGTTGAGCAATTAGAGAAATCAGTGACTCATGCAGAAGGAACATCATCAGAATCATAGGGGTCCCGAAGAGGGAGAGAGAGAAATAGGGGTAGCAGGGGTATGTGAGCAAATCATAGTGGAAATTTTTGCTAACCTGGGGAAAGACACAGCCATCAAAATCCAGGAAGCACCGAGGACCCCCATTAGATTCAACAAAAACTGACCCTCAGCAAGGCAGCAAGGCATATCATATTCAAGCTCACAAAGTACTCAGGCAGAGAATCATGAAGGCAGCAAGGGAAAACAAGTCCCTAAACTACAAGAGAAGATAGATCAGGTTTGCAGCAGACCTGGCCAGAGAAACTTGGCAGGCCTGAAGGGAGGGGTAGGATTTGTTCAAAGTGCTGAATTAGAAACTTACGCAGCCAAGAATTCTTTATCCAGCAAGGCTGTCATTCAAAATAGAAGGAGAGAGAAAAAGGTTCCCAGACAAACAAAATGTAAAGGAGTTTGTGACCGCTGAATCACTCCTGCATGCTATTTTAAGGGGGGACACTAAAGGGGAGAAATGATTATCTATCTGTCTATCATCTATCTATCTATCTATCTATCTATCTATCTATCTATCTATCTATCTATCTATCTATCTATCTATCTATCATCTATCTATCTATCTATCTATCTATCTATCTATCTATCTATCTATCTATCTATCTATCTCTCTATTTCTCTATCTATCTATCTACCTATCATCATCTATCATTTCTCAATGTATATGTGTATGTATATGTATATGTATATGTATATGTATACTTATAATTATATTTTTATTTATTTTTATTTATTTATATTTATAGATAGAAATATATAATTAGATATATAGAGATATATAAATATATATATGTAGATGTAGATATAGATATAAAGATATATAGATTTTTTTTCTCCAACTCTTCAAAGAATATAATGGCCATAAATTCATATCTTTCAGTACTCACTTTAAATGTCAGTGGAGGGGCGCCTGGGTGGCCCAGTCGGTTAAGCGTCCGACTTCAGCCAGGTCACGATCTCGCGGTCCGTGAGTTCAAGCCCCGCGTCGGGCTCTGGGCTGATGGCTCAGAGCCTGGAGCCTGTTTCCGATTCTGTGTCTCCCTCTCTCTCTGCCCCTCCCCTGTTCATGCTCTGTCTCTCTCTGTCCCAAAAGTAAATAAACGTTGAAAAAAATGTTTTAAAAAAAAATGTCAGTGGAGTCAATGCTCCAATCAAAAGACATAGGGGAACAGAATGGATGAGAGAACAAGCGCCATCGATATGCTGTTTACAAGACACCCACTTTAGTTGTAAACACAAGTTCAGAGTGAAAATAAGAGGATGGAGAATCATCTGTCATGCTAACCGTCAACAAAACAAAGCCAAAGCAGCCATACTTCTATGAGACACTCTAGACTTTAATGTAAAGACTGTGTCAAGTGATGCACAAGGGCATGATGTCATAATCAAGGGGTCTATCCACCAAGAAGACCTAGCAATTGAAAACATTTATGTGGCGTATTTGAGAGCAACCAAATACACAAAGCAATTAATCACAAACATAAGGAACCTCATTCTTAGTCATGCCATCAGAGGGGGAGACTTCAACACCCCACTCGCTGCAATAGACAGATCATCTAAACAAAAAATCCACAAGCAAACGGGGGCTTGGAATGACACACTGGACAAGATGGGCTTCACAGAGATCTTCAGAACATTTCATCATAAAGCAGCAGAATATACGTTCTTCTCCAGTGCTCATGGAATATTCTCCTCTATAGATCATATCCTGGGGAAAGTAGTCAACCCTAAGGAAGTTCAAAGAGATCGAGGTCACACCGTGCATATTTTCAGACCACAACACTACGAGACTCGAAATCAACTACAAGAAACATTTTGCAAAGGTAACAAATACTGGGAGACTGAAGAACATCCTACTAAAGAATGAAAGGGCAAACCAAGGGTTTAAAGAGGGTATAAAAAGTATATGCAAGTTAATGAAAACGTATATGGAAGTCAGTGATAACACCACAACCCAAAACCTCTGGGACGCACCAGAGTCGGTAATAAGAGGACCTATCTAGCAAGTCAGGTCTTCCTAAAGGAGAAAGAAAGATCTCAGAGACACAACCTCACCTTACGCCTTAAGAGGCTGTGAAAAGAACACCCTATGAAACGCTAAACATTCAGAAGACAGGAAATAACAATGATTAGAGCGGAAATTAATGCTATGGAAACCAAAAGTCAAACAAAACAAAAACAAAAACAACCTCAAACAAACAAACAAACAAACAAACCAAAATAGGAGAACAGATCAATGAGCCCAGAAGCTGCTTCTTTGAAGGAATTAACAAAATTGATAAGCCAGTCATCAGTTTGATGAAAAAGAAAAAGGAAAGGGCCCAAATAAATAAACTCAAGAATGAAAGAGGAGAGATCACAAGCAACACAGCAGAAAGGCAAACAATAATAAGAGAACATTAGGAGCAATTATTTGCCAATGAAATGGGCAATCTGGGAGAAATGGACAAATTCCTAGACACATATACACTACCAAAGCTGAAAGAGGAAGAAGAGGAAAATTGGAACAGACCCATAGCCAGTAAAGAAATCAAATTCCTAATCAAAAACCTGCCGAAGGAAGAAGACTGCAGGGCCAGATGGCTTTCCAGGGGAGTGCCAGCAAACATTTCAGGAAGCGTTAACACTTATTCTCTTGAAGCTGTTCCCAAAATAGAAATGGAAGGAAAATATCTAAACTCTTTCTATGAAGCCAGCGTTACCTTGATTCCAAAACCAGAAAGAGACCCCACTAAAAAGGAGAAGTATAGACCAATTTCCCTGATGCACATGGATGCCAAACTCCTCAACAAGATATTAGACACTCGGATCCAACAATACATTAAGACGTTATTCACCACGACCCAGTGGGATTTGTACCTGGGAGGCAGGGCTGGTTCAACATCCACAAAACAATTCACGTGATTCATCACATCAATAAAAGAAAGGACGAGAACCACAGGATCCTCTCAATCGATGCAGACAGAGGGTTGACAAAATACAGCATCCTTTCCTGGTAAAAACCCGCAAGAAAGTAGGGATAGAAGGAGCACACATCGAGATCATAAAGCCACCTATGGACGACCCGACCTTACTGTCATCTCAATGAGCAAAAGCTCTCAGCTCAAGTCACCAACGAGACAGGAATGTCCACCCTCTCCACTGTTATTCAACATAGCATTGGAAGTCTTAGCCTCAGCCTCTTCATCCTTCTGCTCCCCCTCTTCAGCTACTGCTCTTCCAGCCCTGGCTCTACCTTTTCTCCTCATTCTTCCCTCTGCTCACGTCCTCCTCAATTTCCTCCCCCAGCTGCTCCTGCTCTTCGACTCGTGCTCCTCCTCTTGATCCTCCCGGACTTCCTCCTCCTCCACTTCTTCCCTCGCCTGCATCCGATCATTCACTCTTCCTCCTCGTCGTCCTTCTCCTCCTCCTCCCGTATCTCCTCCCAATCCTCCTCCTCCATCTGATCCTCCACCTCCTCCTCCTCCTCCAACTCTTCCTCCTAGGCATCTTCCTCCTTCTCCAGGTCCTCTCCTGCTACTGCCCTTCCTGCCCTACCTCTGACTTTTGACCTCCTCTTCTTCCCTCTGCTCTCGTCCTCCCCAAATCCCTCCTCCAGCTGCCCCTGCTCCTTTGGCTCGTGATCCTCCTCTTCCTCATGCTGGACATCATCCTCTTCCATTTGTCCTTCTCCTGTACCCAGTCATTCACTCCCCCTCCTCCTCCTCCACTTCTTCTTCTAACCCCTCCCAATCCTCTTCCTCCAGCTCCTCCCGTTCCTCCTCTTCCTCCTCGGTCTCTTCCTCCTTCTGCTCCTACACTTCTGCTCACGCTATTCCAACCCTGGCTCTACCTTTTCTCCTCATCCTCTTCCCTCTAATCTCGTCCTCCTCAACTTCCTCCCCCAGCTGCTCTTCCTCTTTGGCTCGTGCTCCTCCTCATCCTGGACATCCTCCTCCTCCACTTGTTCCCTCTCCTGCACCCAATCATTCACTCCTTCTCCTCCTGCTCTAAGGCCTCCCAATCCTCTTCCTCCAACTCCTCCTTATCCCCCTCCTCCTCCTCCTCCTGCTCCTCGTCCTTCTCCACCTCCTCCTCCTCCTCCTCCAATGCTTCCTCTGGTCATTCTTCTCTTCCCCAGGCACATGTTTGTCCCTTAAGACCACCACAATCTCCTCTAAGAATGGGAGCCAAAGCTCTCGCAATGCCCCCAGGACATCCGCAATGAGCACCGGACCCTGGGGCATGGGCTCTCACAAGCCATCGTGTCCCTGCAAAAGGAGCCTGGCAACATCCCAGGCCTCCAGGGGGACCTGGTAGTGGGAACCTGGGAGCAGCGACAGGGTCCCCGGTGCAGCGATACCCAAGGGACGATCATATCATGCTCTGTCTTTTCAACAACACCTATAGCAGTATCGGATCTAGAGGCCAGGCCCCAACGGGCCTCACATGCGACCCCTGACCAGCCAGCCCTGTGTAGGCAGCGCCATCCAGGAGGAAGCTCACCGACACACATGCCATGCCTGGGACCCAAGGTGTTTCGATCACCCCCTTGGCAGATAAGGTCAGGGCTAGGTTACTCCATGGGACCTGATGCATCCCTACAGTCGTCCCCAATCCTTGTAGGACAGGTCGGACTTCCTGGGCCATGGGGTCTCCATGCTGTCAAGCTGGCAGCAGCCAACACATGACCAGTGGTACTTGGACACTGTCCAGCCTTTCCTCTCATGCTGGACGGTGGCCGCGTCTTTACCGAAAGCCCTGTATGGGGGCAAAGGGCTGTGGGGAAGGCAGATAGGCGGGTAGCCAGGCACAGATGAGACCACCCACTGTGATGCCGCAGGGTCACTGGGACTTCACTTCCATCTGGCCCACCCGCAAATGCTAGGGATGGGGCTTTGGGGGCAGTGCGGACGCCTTGCAGCTTCAGCGTCAAGGAGCTGGGCACACACACCTGTGGGCACAGCCGGCAACAGACTGGGACCAGTGTTCCTTCCTAGGCCCCCTTGACCCTCCCCCACCTGAGAAGAATACGGGGGGTGGGCTGTAAGGCTTTAGACTCCCCAAAGCGCACACACAGTGGGCCACGTGCTGCCCGCTGCGGTTTGGGGTGGGGCGGGTGGAGCACGGTCGGGATCCCTGAGTCCAATGTCCACAGCATCCTCCGTCGACATGCAACCGCTGAGACACTGAGAAAGGAACCCAGTTCCCCATGTTACATGAGGCCAGGAGTCGACAAAGCCTGAGGCTAATCAGGGTCGCCCGCACAGGGACTGAGAGGCTCATGCTGGCACCACTGACGTGCAGGGGGAACAGAGTTCTGGGACACACCTTGACATGTCCCGAGCCCAGCTGCAGCGGCAGGGGTGATCTTGTGCTGCGGGGAGAAGTGTTGCTGGCAACGAACTGTCCCCTAAGAGAGCAGCTGGCAGGCTGCTCACCTGCCCATCCACACACGGATCCCCACACACCACACTGCTATGGCACTCCACGGGGATGCAAGTCACCTGAGGTCTGGGGTCCAAGCTCCTCCATTTGCCTGGGCCTGGTGCACAGGAAGCAGAGAGGAGAGCCCCAAGGAAGAGCTGATTGGTGAGAAAACATGGCACGTCTGCCTAGAGCAGAGATTTTTCCTGGACGCCTCCCTCCAGTGAATTACCTACGCCCTCTGCACACAACGTAGCCTGACAGCTTGGGTTCCTTAGCTACACTGTGCACTAGGCCTGGGCACAAACTTGTAGCCCCTCCGTATTTGCTACTGTAGGCCACCAGGGCAATTCAACACACACACACACACACACACACACACACACACACACACACACACACACACATACACACTCACTCACTCATTCACTCTCACATAGATACACACTAACACACACACAAGCACACTCACACACAAGTGGTCCACTGGCCACTGGGCACAGGCTTTCCTCCCCTCGGTGCCCGTCTTGACCTTGCACCAATTTCCTTTTTGCATCCTGACTTGAGTCCCCTGGAAGAGCAACAGTTGCACTCATCCCAGAGATTACCATCAGGACTCAGGAGGGAAGGGACTGCACTCTTGTATTGTGGCACCTGACCGTCCCACATAAGCACCTCATCCACAGAGACCCCTGTGTCCCTCCTTGTCTCGCCAGCGGCCTACACATCCACTCCCGCACACACAGAGACACACGGCTATGCAATCGCACGAACATATGCACGCACACACTGCCGACACCACCACGGATCTCAGGCCCAGTTTGCCACAGACGCCTACACACACTCACAGGAACTCACGCTGGGTCTCCGCCCTCGCGCGTACTCTCCATGAAATCCCACTCATAAGCCTCGCTGCTGCCCACAACCCACACCTGCCTCTTCCCCTCACACATCCCATCCTAAGCCACTGTTTCAGGACAGGGCTCGCGGTCAAAAGCACCCCGGGTGTGGGAGGCAGCAGCAAGGTATACGGGCATCGACTGTGAGAAGCCTGCCTACTCCTGAGTTCTCCGGGGACACGGGGACTTAGCTCTGATCCTCACTGGAGGCGTTGCTCACTGGATTCTCTCTCACCAAGGAGACGACACCCCTCTGGGAGAAAGGGTCCTGGCTGAATCTCCCCAAGTCCTGGCCACACTGTACCTGGACCCAATGGACAAATTTGGTCCCGCTGTGCAATCCCCTTCCCTGCCTTTCGGCTCTGGCCTATACAACAAGTCTCCACGTAACAGGTCTGTCTCTTCCTCCTCCTCCTTCCAGACTCTCCCTGCCCAGGAAGGCAGGCCTCTGTGCACATGGCAACACCTGCCCCACACCAGTACTGCACCTCTCCTGCACACACAGAATCACCTTGGCAGTGGCTAGGACAGTACACTCAGGTCCCATCCTCTTCGTCCCTCCTCGGGTCCCCCATAAACACACACACACACACACACACACACACACACACACACACACACACACACACACACACACACACACACAGAAACAGAAGGGTTTTTAGCTTCCTGTATGTGTCCACATAAACATCGTGGCAACTCTCCAAGGCTGCCACATGTGATCACTTCCCCAATTGTCTCCGGGGCTCATAGAAGACAGGAGACGCTTTATATACACAATGGAGTACTACGTGGCAATGAGAAAAAATGAAATATGGCCTTTTGTAGCAACGTGGATGGAACTGGAGAGTGTGATGCTAAGTGAAATAAGCCATACAGAGAAAGACAGATACCATATGATTTCACTCTTATGTGGATCCTGAGAAACTTAAGAGAAACCCATGGGGGAGGGGAACAAAAAAAAAAGGGGGGTTAGAGTGGGAGAGAGCCAAAGCATAAGAGACTGTTGAGAACTGAGAACAAACTGAGGGTTGATGGGGGGTGGGAGGGAGGAGAGGTTTGGTGATGGGTACTGAGGAGGGCACCTTTTGGGATGAGCACTGGGTGTTGTATGGAAACCAATTTGACAATAAATTTCATATATAAATAAAAAAAATAAAATAAAATAAAAAAAAAAAAGAAGACAGGAGACGCATCCACCCATCTCTTCCAGCGCTGGTCGCGTCCTCCATTGTTTCTGCGTGGGCAAACATAGAAGTTCTGTGCCTTTCACGCCCACACAGATGCAGAGCCCCTGACGCACATGGGCACACGCAGACACTTTCGCGTACACGCACACGCACACACACCCCCACGCAACAGACACCAAGAGTGATACGGGATATTTGCAAATACATCCCAGATGGTGTCACTTGAGCCTCGCCCTTTTGTGATCCCTCTTGCTTTCTCACCCAGGGATTCATTTCCAGCCCCAATGGCCTTGGACTAGTTCTAAGAATGGCGGTCACGTTGCGGGAGAACATGGCGTGGTGGGGCACAGGAAGGAAGTGCAAGATTCTCACCACAGTGGCGCCTGGGGACACGGCAACTCCAGTCCCAAAGACTGGCAGGCAAAACCAGACTGAAGGAGCAGGGGGAAGCCCGGGTGAGGGCGGACATCCACGGGGAGCATTTGTGGTGGAGAAGCATTGCTCCTCCCGAGTTGCTCTGCAAAGCCCCAGCCCACAGCACAACTGAGTTTGGTTTGCAGGCATCGACCCACTGTGTGTTTGCAGCTGAGTCCCTGCAGGTCCCTTGTCATCCTCCCACCCGCTCCCCATGCTACCTGGGTCCCAGTCTCGGGGGACCTTCCATTTCCAAGCCAATGTCTGGCCCACCTTCCCTTGCCCATACAACACACGTGTCAACACACCGCATACTGGCATTCTCACCGACACGTGCACACGTCAGGTCACTGTCTTCTGGTCCTTTCCTCCCTCAGGTAGTACTGCAGGGGATTGGGCCACAGGTCCTCGATGATGATCTGTTAGGGGACACAGGCCGGCGCCACATTGGGCATAGCCCACTCTCCTCTCTGGCCGGGGGCCACCCACATCCCCACTGCTGAGGAAGGCCTCAGGGGCCCCACCTCGGCAATCCTGTTTGTCCCTGGGCAGCTGTGCTCACACAGCCAGTTGAACAAGTGAAGGCTGGTGGGGTCATACCTGCGACTGGGAGCTCCATGTTCATAATCGCAGAACCACTGGACTGGAGTGGCACGTGATGCCCTGTAGCCTGCAGGAAGAGAGGTTTTGAGGAACAACCTGATGGCCTCCACTGCACCCACCTCCACCTCCCCCTCTCCCTCCCCGCCCTCATGCCCCTGATGCATGCTCCTCAGCCCCTGCCCCTCACCATCATGGGACTCACACCCTACTAGCAAAGCTAAGCTGATACTCCTTAATGATCACTGGGTTCCGGAAGCACGGGTCTCCACAAAAAAAACACATCACTCTGAAGTGGTACTTGGGATGGCCCACTTCCTCCACCTGCCGTGAGCAATGGGACAGGAGGGGGCAAGTGCCCTCCCTCGGGGTCCTGACCTCCTTGCCTGGCTGTGAGGGTGAGCACCTTTGCCTCACCCTCTCCTGCCCAAATCCCCCACCCGATGGGATGGCCCCCAGCCACAGCCTCCCCGGTCTGACCTCCAAGTCGACCAGGTAGCTGAGCCCTTCTTTGTCCTGGGCACCGATCATGGCTGACAACTGGGGGTGATGCAGAATCTGTGCTGTGTCAAGGAACTGTGCCTTCAGATGCTGTGGAAACAGACACATCCCACCCCCTCAACCCTCCCAGGCTAAGAGCAAGGGACTAGATCATGGCATGTGCAGAAAGACCAGGAAACACTAGCCCCCACACTCCTCCGCCTCTGCAAATGCATCAGACCCCATCGACACTGGGCTGTCCGTTGGCTTCCTGTACCTCCCACGCTGTCTGCACACAGCACGGAGAGACTCCACCGCCTGGACTCCTCACAGTTCCTTCATATACCTGACCTGTGTGCGTTGCCAGCAGCCCATCATAGCTTGTGATGGCGGCATGTGCTCTGACCCCTCCTCACGGCTGGGTGTCTTGGCATATTCCCGTGAAGACCAGTGTTGTCACCGGCCTTCTGAGTCCAGAAGGAATAACACGGCTTACAAGAAACCGACTGCACACTTACGATGCAAACATAGGGTGTGGGAGGGAGAAAGAAATCGAGAAGCACGGACAAGGAGGGGAGAGGAGGGGAAAGAAAGTAGACACAGTGACACAGCCAGTCAGGAGAGAAAGACATGGGTGGGACCCAGCCAGAGCCTGAGGACAGAGAGGGAAGCAGGGGTGGAGATACCAGGAGAGAATCCTGTGTGTGTGTGGGGGGGGGGGGTCTGTGGAGGCAGATTGTACCTCGCTCGGAGTCAGTCTGAGTCGTCCCACTGTCTAGAACAGGGGGGTGGCATGGTTCCACTAAAGGCCATGAGTGTGTGTCTGAAATGCTCTCTTTTAACGAAACTGCTAGAAAACGTGCACAGCCTGTGATTGTGAAGGTGGGTGTGCGGCCTGTGTAACTCTCCCATTTGGCAGCGAAATGTTTCCTTGCCTTATCTGCTCTGAGTGAAGGCTGCTTTGTGCTACCCTAGCTCTGGTAGCATGGGGACACATGCCTCACGTCCACAAATAATGTTTGAGAGCAGCCTGCAGGCCAAGCTGGCGGAGACCTGGAGGAAGCAGGTCCAAGTCCCCGAGTCCCCCCATCCCCAACAACCGCCCCTGTCCAAGGCCTTACATTGGATCCCAGACCACACCAACACAGGGCCAGGGGCCACTGCCCAGCTCTCCTCCCTGGGGGCCATCGCCCTGAGGCACCCTGCTCTCCGGGCCCAGCCCTCCAGCACAACAGCCCCCACCATCACCCACCAGCACAAGGAAGGATACCGCCTGGACCCCGAAGCCGGATGTGCTTGATGATGGCTCTTCTGTGCTCCAGGTAAGAAACCCGCCTCCGAAGAATCCTGCGCTTCAGTCACCATAAGGCTCTGGAATCTTGGGCATTCCCAGCGCTGATCTCCAGCTGAAGATGCTCCAGCGCTGCCAGCAGGTCCTGGGCTGAGGCAGGACACAGCACTGGCTCTTGCTGTTGCAGCTCCTGTGAGAGCTGGGGCCCCTCCTCCGCCTCTGCATCTGCCTCGGGCTTCTCCTCCTACTCTGGAGTCTCCTCCCGCTGCTGTCTCTCCTCCTCCACCTCCTCCTGCTCAGGCATGTCCTCTGCTTCTGGCTTGGCTTCCTCACACTTCTCCTCTCCAGCCACCTCTTCCTCGGTCGCCTCTCCGTCCTCTTCCTCCACCCCGATCACCACCTCAGCCGCCACCATTCCGTCACCCAATATCACCACCAATTCCTCCGCTGGGCTTGCCACCTGTATCTCACACCCGGCCTGGCCTTCCTGCACAGGATGGGCGCTTGCCGCCCCTGAACCTGGGGACTGCGGCAGCCCACGCCCTCCAGAGCCCCCAACCCGCGGGCCGGGGACTCTCGACCTTTCTCATCCAGGACGATCAGGGCCCAGTGTTGAGGGGAATCACCGCTTTTTCCGGACCCCGACATGCTGGCCATGATGCTCGGCCCCGGCCCCAAGGTAGCTAGGGCAGCCTCAGGACAAGGACAGGGAAATGGCAGCAGGTGGACGGAGACTTGTCCCAAGGCTTTGAGCTCCCTACTGCTCCCGCCGCAGCCCGCCCAAGTTGGGCACAGGCGCACAGGCTCTGGGATTTGATGACTCCGCATTGGCTGTGGCTGCTGTGGAGGAGGGGCTGAGACAGAGGCAGTGAAGAGTGTGCACATGCGGCCTGGGGGCGAAGTGTTTCCATGGCAGGTCAGGCCCGCTGGACAGCTTGGCAGAGCAATCAGGTGCAAGACAGCAAGACAGGGTGTTGGCCGCCAGCTAGCGCGCGCCAGTGGCCGGTCCGGGCTCTGGAGCAAGGGCCCAGCCTCCAGCGTGGACCCCGTTTTGCTGCATGTCCTCTTCAGCGCTGTCAATTTCCAGGCCTGACTCGCGAGGTCCCCTGTGTCACACAGTCTGTGTTCGCTTGTACACCCTTTCCCCAGAGGCCTCACTCCGGGCAGCAGGGCATTCAGCACAGGAACGTCCACAGCGTGAGCCACTACCTGCTCCGTCCCCTTGCCACTTTTTCATGAAGCTGGGGCAAGGCCTGGAGAAATCCTTAGGTGTCACACCTACTGGGGTCACTTGGCCGTCCGCACGGTTTCTCCTCCTTTGCCATCAGGCTGAGGGCGGCGGAAAGGTGGGTGCCCACCCATAACCAGTGACACCCACCCTGGACCCACCCCACCGCCGTGTCCTTGCAAGAAAGCAGCTCAGTAGTACTCACTGCACTGCAATTCAGAGCAAACAACAAACTCCAGAGCCCCATCTGCCACTGGTGCCCTACTGATCTCCGTACAGAGCACCAGGGAGATGGGGTAGTAGGATTTAGCAGTTTCCTCCGGTCCGGAAATCTAACCTTCCACTAAAAGGAGGACGACTCCAAGCAGGGCGCTTAGGGGCCCTTCACCGAGAATTACAAACTTGTCTGTGTCTGTCTCTGAGAAAGCCCCGTGCCTGCTGTCACTAGTACACACGAAAGCAGACGAGTTCCGTCCACATTTCCCAGGCGCCAACGAGAATTCAGAAGAAGCGTGCACCCAGACACAGAATGTCCACTGAGAGAGACAGCGAGAAAGAGACACACAGGGAGACAGAGATATAGAGGGAGAGAGAGAGACACATGCAAGCAGAGGGAGGAAGGACGAGTGGAGGGGAAGACCGGCCTGGAGAGGGAGAGTCACAGGGAGATTGGCGGGAGAGACAGGGAGGAGGAGCAAGACAAGAAGAGACAGAGGGGCACCTATTACAAGGAAGACAGGCGGAGACAGGGGGAGGCATTAGTGAGGGAGAGGAGGGATACAAAGACAAAGAGACCTGGAAGGGAAGTGGGAGGGAGGGGCAGGAAGAAGACAAGGGAGGGGGAGGCAAGGGGAGAGTAAGAGGACGGACTGCAGGGGCAGCCGAGGCAGAGACAGGTGGGCTGACTCTGACGACAGGGCAACTGCAGTGTGCAGTTTCACCTGGTGTAGTTCACCTGTGCAATTTCCACAGAGACGAATGCTGTACAGTGGTCAGCCCTCAGCACAAATGGCACCGTTCTCACCTGGACCTTAAGGGCAGTCTGGAACGATCCCTGAACTAGAAGGAAGCTGCAGTGAGGTCAATCTGGGTGAGGAAGAGGGCACCGCAGGGAAGAAAGCAAGGACCCGATCCCCACAGGGATCCTGGAAGCCCTGTACTTACCAGGAGCAGACAGGAAACGGGACTGCCGGAAAAAGACCGCAGAGACCTAGGGACAGCACGTGCGGGAAGAAATCACGTCCCCAAACTCGGCATATTCAAGCAAAAGCAGAGGCTGCACATCCATGGAAGTCAATGCTTTCCGAGTGGAACCAAAGAGGTTCTCACAGATGCCCAGGAAATGTGCTCCACTCTGAGGGCCCTCACCTTTGGCAAGCTTCCCATCCAAAGTGACTCATCACAGAGAAACGGTGCACCGTGAGCAAAAGAGCCAAGGTCTCCTTCGCAACCCCGGACGCAGACAGGTGATCCGCCCAGTAATTTCAAGCCAACGTACGGTGATAAAGGTTACATTCAACCACACTGATGGAGGAAACTCGCACCCGAGGGGAGGACAATGAGTGAGAACCGCATCCCAGGCTGTAAGGTAAGGACAGACCGTCAAGCTGTATTGACAGGTCATGAGACCGTGACTCAAATGTCTGTACAGACACAGAGCGTCTGCACAAGCACGAGGGCTGGAGAGTTGCAAGCAGGGAGCTGGATTTCTAAGTCTGGGCTGCCCGTATGATATGAAAGGCTAACACGTGCAAGCAGAGCTATGCCCATGTGATGCGGATCAGCCTCCTGAGGCGGTACTTTGTACCCTGTGGAGGACCTGGGACACCCATGCAGGCGGGCTCCTTGTGCACCTCTGCCACTGGGCACATATGTGGGAAACGTAGGGCCAAAAGGTTCCCCGTCGGGCTTAGTGTGGCTCACCCTTCAGCAGGTGCATTGGGCATCAGTGCAGAAAGCACTGGGCTCCCTGAAAGAGGCCAACCCCTGACAGAAACACAGTGGTGGTGACCCCTGCTTGATGGACTCCTGAGGAGATTAAAAGGAGTTAAAGGCATGCAGTCCACCAGAGAGTAGAGAGGTGTTAAGCAGGGGAAGGTGCGATGAGGAGGTGTCGGGCCTAGGGTGTGAAGAGGCAATCATGCCATGTGCATGAGTTCTGGAGATCTAACTTGCACAGGGCAGCCGTAAGGAACGCTTCACCGCATCGTCAGGGTTCTCAGAGCTAAGTGCTCTCACCACAAATATAGACGGTTTGCTGAGAAATGTCCCGGTGAAGGTGGCTGGACGGAGCGCTTGCACGTGAAGGATACGGGCACCTCCGTGACTGCCCGTTGTGTACCTCAATCACGCACTAGTCCTGATGGACTAAGCTGAGCTCAGTACCTTGCAGTCAAAGGTGTCTGCATGGTTCCCGCAAACATGAATCAGACTCCCAGGTAGGAAATAATGGACAAATGAGGGACCAGAACACACAGAGGCACAGGGAAACGAGACACACGCTGGCAGGGGGACGTCTCTCCCAGCCAGGAACATGCCACATGGCAAAAGAGTAAGTGGGAAAACGTTGCTAGACCGCTTTTCACACTTTAAGCCTGCATCTGCAACGTGCAAGCCAGTGACTTTTGAGGCCCTAGGGTCCAAAGGGTTTGAAAACAGAAGGACGGAAAATAGAGGTGCGACTTAATGCTCACAGCAAGGCAGCTGCATTTGGGGACATTAACTGGCTGGCAGTGAGTGCATGGCCAATCCTCTGACGAAGGTCCTACGGGCACGGAAGGATTTCTGGCTCCGAGAACATATAAGAGAACACGCAGAAGCCCCTCCACCTGACAGCAGGACAGCAATTGGATCTGTCAGTGGAAGAAAGGGGTTGAATTCTGAGGGAAACACACTCAAGCGCAGAAGCATACACCAAAGACAAGACAGGCCAGCAGAGCCACAGCTGACACAACACGCAGGTGTGCAGAGACTTAGGCGGTTACACGGGTACAGCTGTGCCCACTTAGGCCAGGCAAGGAGGCATCACCAGAGAGGCGTTGGCACAGGCAAAGCCAGGAAATGACACAGACACTCCAGGGCTCACTCAGGGAGACAGAGGAGCAGAGGCAATGCAAGACATTTCCTGTACACAGAGAACAACTGGACGATGCCGACAGGCCAATGAGGGACACATGTGGTCCAGAGACATGGAAGTCAGAAGGCTCCTGAATTGCCAAGGGTGTCCCCTGTCGAGGGACAGCACTCTGGAGCCCACACACGCTGGTGTTGTGGTGGAAGAGGCCGCTAGGCAGCACATACAGTTGTGCAGGGGGTTTAGTAGCTCCTGGACCCTGGGGCTCCCCAGGGAGTGCTGTGGCTACGGAAGGACACCCGGGGCTGCAGGGTGTGCAGCATGAGGGCTGTAATCCCTCGAACACAGAGCACCCAGGCCTCTGACTACGGTCCCTGGACACAAGTGTCCACACTTGAGGGTTTGGCTCTGGGGGCCGCGAGGGCATTCCACACCCACACCTTGCCCGTACTTTCTCTTTGGGACAGACCGGGCGGAAGAGTCACCCTGGCGCCTCAGCAGATATTGGCGGGAGATATGAACATGTGGGGGACCCTGTGTTCTCCTGTCCCGTAAAGTGTTCCTGCTCGGCAAGACCTATCAAGTAACGGCCTGCTTGTGCAGAAAGATGACCCAAAGGGCCCAGCCTCATGACCCCTGAGGCCGTATTCCCACTCCCGAATCATGGGCCATACTTTCTTTGGATGTTCACACCCAAAGACACGGGCCAGAACAGGGAGATTTCCCAGGGTACCCCGACGTTTACACATCAAGCAGCTGAGAAGACATGCTTCTCCAGCCAGTGTGCAGACAGCAGCGAGAGAAAGACCTGCCTTCCCTTCTAGAGAGTGCGACAGCCTCCGCCCTGGAAGAGGTAAGGCTTGGGCTTACAGATCCCCAACTCCACAGCGCGCAGACACCCCACTGACCATATTGTCTGCATACTGGTAGGGGCAAGAAGCCTCCATGCATTGGGACTGCCAACAGCTTCTCTGGAATAGAGCCACTGCAGAGAAGGCTCTTGTACTGCAGACCTGTGCATTGGGGATCCTGGGGGGCTTGGGCAACTTGGGACACAGGAAGATTTGTGTGGGGATGTCAGTCTCAGTCACGCTGTGCTGGGGGCTGTGTAACTTGGGGATAGAGAAGAGCCTGCGATGGACAGGCTGAACTCTGTCTATTACACTGCTAGCACGGTGTAGCTTTTGCCCCATCCCTAGCACAGACATCTCTGGCAAGCAGCCATCTGCTGTGGAAGGAGTACCCCAGCACTCACCTCTTCCCAGGTAAGGCTCGTCCCAGTCCTTTCTAAGCTCCAGGCCTGCCCGGGACCTCTGCACAGAATGCTAAGGCTGCACAAGTCCATCGTTCCCTATGTGGCCGAGGCAGCCTTTGTCCAGGCACTCGGGCCAAGGAACGCAGGCTGCCTGGGACGAGGCGACATCTCTGAGTGCCTGCTGGTGTTTGCCCTTGGGAGTCTTCTCACAAGTCTCACATGGCGTGTTGGACACACAGCATAAGCCTGTGGACCCAGAGGAAAAGCAGCACCCGACTCATCACGGCTGATGATGAGAGGGCAGCGGGCACACGGGAGAGGATGGCGTGTCCGTGGCCTTTAAGAGCCCCACCTCCCCGCGACCCTCCCCTCTGTTGGCTTGCAATCTCGGCCAGCCATTCGTAACCTGAGGCATTTCAGAAACAGCGAAGTTCACACAAGGACATCAGTACTAGGACTCCTTCAGGAGTTTTGTGGGTGTGAGTGTGTGATCAAATTGGTTGATCAAAAAAAATACGTATTTTGTTTTGTTCACAATTTTATTTTCACATTCATTCTCAAATTTGTTATGCTTTAATATATGATTTTTAAAAAGCTCCTTCTAAATATGATTTGGATTTCAATCTTGCAACACCTCTTAAATTTTTATTTATTGAAAATTGGGATGACAAGTTTGAAGTCAATAATTAATAGCTTCTCAAATTCATTCCATCAGAATATTGCCCAAATTGCTGATATTTTATTTGATTTTAAAATGTCTCAACTTATCTTTTTAAAAGTTATTTATTTTGAAAGAGAGAGAGAGAAAGAGACAGCGAGAGAGAGAGAGAGAGAGAGAGAGAGAGAGAGAGAGAGTGGGAGAGTACAGAGGAGGGGCACAGAGATGGTGAGAGAGAATCTCAATCGTGAATTAGTAATCCAAAAGCTCTGAAGAAACAAAAGTCCAGGACCAGATTAATTCTACTATAAACTTAAAGAAGAGTTGCTCCCTGTTCTTCTCAAAGGAATTGCAACTTCATTCTATGAGACCAGCATTAACTTGATATCAAAATCTGAAAACTAGTCCACTAAGAAAAAAAGGACAACCCCATATGTTTAATGACCATAGATGCAAATATCCTAGAGAAAATACTTGCACACTGACTCTAATAATACATTATGAAAAAAGTATTCACCGCAATTGAGGTAGATTTATTCCTAGTTTGCAAGTATAGTCCAATATTCACAAATCAATTAACACGTTACAGTATACCAATGAGGTAAAGGAGAAGAGTCACATTATCCTTTCAACAGATGCAGGAAAAGCATTTGAAGAAGTACAACATCCATTCATGATAAACACCCTCAGCAAATTAGGTTTAGAGGAAAAATTCCTCAACATAATAAAGGCCATGTATGAAAAACTCATAGCTAAAATCTTTTTGAATGGGGAAAACCTGAAAGCTTTTCCCATAAGCTTAGGAACAAGACAAGGATGTCCACTCCCACCACTTTTTTATTCAGCACAGTACTAGAACTCCTAGCCACAGCAATTAGACACTAAAAAGAAGTAAAAGGCAATGGAATCAATAAAGAAGAAGAAAAATGTTCTCGATTTATAGAGGACATGATACTCTACTGTAGAAAACCTGAAAGATTCCACGGACAAAAGTGTGAGAACTGAAGAACGAATTCAGTAAAGTCATAGGGTACAATCAACATACAGAAATCTGTTGCATTTGTATACACTAATAATGAAGCCCCGGAAAGACAGATTAAGAAAACAATCCCATTTATAATTGGACCAAAAATATAAGATATCCAGGGGTAAACTCACACAAAGAGGTGAATAACCTATATTCTGAAATCTATTAAATAAGGTTGAAACGGAAGTCAACACCAAGAAATGGATAATTCCATGCTCATGGATTGAAAGGGCAAATAATGTTAAAATGTCCATGTTACCAAAGCGATCTACATATTTAATGTAACCCCGATGAAAACACCAACGGCATTTCTCACAGAACTAGAACAAACAGTCCTAAACTTTATATGGGACAACCAAAGAGCCTGAAGAGCAAAGCAATCTTAAACAAACAAGCAAACAAACCGACAAACAGAGAAACACTGGAGGTATCACAAACTCCAGATATCAAGTTATACTACAAAGCTGTAGTTATCAAAACTGCATGGTACTGGCACAAATTGGAACGTAGACCAATGGAACAGAACAGAATACCTAGAAATAAACCCACAAGTATCTGGTCTATTAATCTTTGACAGAGCAAGGAGCATATAAATTGGGGAAAAGGTATTCTCTTCAGCAAATGGTGTTGGAAAACTGGACAGAAATATGGAAAAGAACGAAACTGGACCACTTTCTTACAAAACACATGAAAATAATCCAAAATTGATTAGAGATATAAATGCCGAACCTGAAACCATAAAAATCCTAGAAGAGAACACGGGCAGTAATTTTTTGACATTAGCCAAAGAAACGTTTTCTAGGTATATCTCCTGAGACAAGGGAAACAAAAGCAAAAATAAACTATTGGGATTACATCCAAATAAAAAGCTTCTGCACAGCAGTATTGTTTTCTATAGTCGTAGACTACAAACAAATTAAATACACAAAAACAGGGGACAGATTAAATACCTCTAATGCAGGCAGGGTAGGATATACCATGAAGAATATTTAAAAAATAATGTCCCATTAGACCAGACACTTTAATTTTTAAGAGGGCAACCCTCATGTCATACCTTTTCACAATCACAAAAATCATGTATCTATAAAATGGGGAGCTCTAGATAATATCTTGGTACCAGCTATATATATATTTCTTTCATGTGAGATATGCATGTTATATAATTTGAGATTCTGGAAAAAAAAAAACCCTACAAACTGTTAAAAGTGGTCTTCTTCTGGGGAAGAATAATGGAGGCCTAGCGAAGACATAGATTTCCTTTCATCGAATAACTTGTTTTGCTACTATATGAATTTTTACCATGTGTATATTACCTTTAAAAAGCTCATTAAAGGAAAAAAAAAGGTTTCCTTAGGATACGTATAGGGAAGTTTATGAATGTGACCATAACACTCCTCTGATATTTCAATATTGCAGTTTGGATCCCAACTTCCTCCCCTCCCTACTCTGCCCACCATTTATCCTCTCCCTCTATTCAGGGTCACTAAACCGTCTTTTCACATACAGGACAGCGCTTCCGGGACTACTGTGGTCCTTACTGTGTGTTCCCCATGTTGTCACGGCTCTCACTGCACTTGAGTTTCATCATGATCCAGAATCATCTTACATTATATAGTTCTTATAGATAAGCTTTCAAGGCTTGGCCTCTTAGGAAATTAAACTACCTTTCATATTTCTTCAAAAAAATCTTACTGTCTCAGCTGACAACGCTTAGAATATGGTAAATTCTCCCACGATTGGCTAAAGGACCCTCCAGTTGAATTCAAATGCTCTAGTGTTACTCTGGGTTGAATTCACAGGAACAAAAGTCTTTATTGAGCCCTTTGTCTTCAGACCCATTCCTTCCTTTATTTCTCAATTGAGCATCAATTTATTGAGTGTCTTTTTTATTCCCAAATTGTAGGAGGTGCTAGAACTTCATGAATGGATAGTCCTGGTCCACAGAAATATTAAGTCCTATTGGAGACATGAAAGTGTAAGATGTGTTGGGGTACCTGGGTGGCTCAGTTGGGAAAGGGGCCGACTTCAACTTGGGCCATTATCTCACAGGTTGTGAGTTCAAGATCCATGTAGGACTCAGTGCTGACAGCTGAGAGCTGGAGGCTGCTTCGGATTCTACACCTCCTTGTCTCTCTGCCTCTCACCCACTGATGCTCTGTTTCTCTCTCCTCCAAAAATAAAAATAAATAAATAAATAAATAAATAAATAAATAAATAAATAAATAAATAAATAAATATTAGGAAAAAAATTATGTGTAAAAGGTGTCAATTGAAGTGTGTATAGAGATTAGAGTTAGGGCATAGAAAGAGAGTGTTGGATCAGGATAAGTAACTAGACCAACTTTTAAGAGTATGAAGGACGGTGGGTAGTAATAAAAGGTGAGTTGGGGTGCCCTAGGAGGACTCCTGAAAGGGACGTCATGTAACGCATTGGAAACAACGTAACTTGAACCAGGAAAACAGGACACCTGAAGTAATGTATGACCTTTGATAGAAGATTAAAATGGTGAGTTAAGATGTCAGATGACATCATCAGTGTAATCATCACCCTGGAAAGAATCAAAAGGGAAGGGGAAAGGGAATAATGAAGAGTGTCTACTACATCACCAGACACATAAAGATGCTCAACATCACTAACCAGAGAAACCTGAATCAAAACCACAATGACACATCAATTCACACCTGACAGAATGCCTAGTATCAGCAAGACAAGAAATAACAAGTATTGGTGAGAAGGTAAGAGAAAAAGTAACACCAATGCACTCTTGGTGGGAATGTAAATAGGTGCAGCCACTCTAGGAAACAGAATGCAGGTTCGTCAAGAAATTAACTCAGAAATACTATATCATCCAATAATTCCACTCCCGGGTATTTACCCAGAGAAAAGGTAAACCCCAATTTGAAAAGAGGCATGCACCTCTGTGTTTATTAAAGCATTATTTATGATAGCCCAGCTATGGAAGCAGCCCAAGAGTCTGTCAACAGACAGACAGAATTCATAAAGAAATGTAGTGTCCATATAATGGAATATAATTTAATTTAAAAAAAAGGAATAAAACCTTGACGTTTGCAACAACATGTGTGAACTTAGAAGGTATTATGCTACGTGGGATTATTCTGATAAAAAGAAATACCATATAATTTCACTTTTATGTAGAAGCTAAAAAACAAAACAGGAAAAGAAACAGATTCTTCAATACAGAGAACAAACTTGTGGTTAAAATAAGAGAAGTGGGTGGGGTGTGTAAGATAGGGAAAGGTGACTAAGATTTACAAACTTCCTGTCATAAAATACATTATTTACAGAGATGAAAAGTACAGCACAGGAAATATAGTTGACATTAAAACAACACGATGTGGTGAAAAATGGTGATTACACTTACCAAGGAGGGCACTGAATAATATATAGAATTATCAAATCGCTATTTTATACACGTGAAACTAAAATAACAGTGTATGTAATTTATACTTCAATAATAGAAAATTAAAAATGAAAAAAAAAAGATCATCTATTACCGTTGTTGTCTGGGAAATAAAAAAAAAGAGAATAGGTTAGATATTTGATAATTATTTTAGCCTGCCTTAAAATATGTACCAATTAAGATGCTGCATCAAAACATACCCATGGTGATGGGAAAGACATCTAGGTATAAAACAATAGGGCATATTAAGGAATTTGCTGATAGTTGATCATGAGGGAGTCTAAGGGCATGAACAATTGGCCCAGTACCAGTAAGGAAGCAAAGGTGGGGGCAGGGTGCGGATGGGAAAGGTGTTTTCTCTCATGCTGGAGTGTGGGGGAACCACAGCTTGGAAGGCAGTGATGGAATAACTTTTGCATGTTACAAAGTCCACTCTAAGGGGAGTAGAGATATGAGCTCCATCATGAGGCTCCACGGATGCCAAGCAAAGATACTGAAGGGTGCGGCATAGAGGAAATGTGGTTGCCATAGTATCCACAGAAGTGAGTTACTAATTGAACCATACTGGTGAGGGAATGAAAGGAATTACACTAGGATAAAGAATAAAAAATGCAGAAGGAAATTTTGGGAACATGTGCTCGTTTGTGGTTCTTTGTGAGATGACCTCTTCACAAAGCGTAGGGTACAGTCAAGAATTGGAATGACTCAATTTCCAATTTTTACTTATACTCTCTCCCTACATTCAGTGTGATTTTTCTCTACTGTGTAATGCCTGAACCTCTTGTCTCCGTCCTACTCCAACCTTGCCTAATTAATATCTACTCGCTCTTTAAGGATTAGTTAAAGATACCCACCCATCTAAAAGTCCCTTACAACACTTCATCTCCTTCCCCTGAAGGCTGAGTTACATGGATTTTCCCTTCACACTCTCCTCATGCTCCGTGCATCTTTGGACCATTACACCATAATATCTGTCTACCCTACATGATCGTAAGCTCCTTGTGATTGTAAGCGCCTTGTGCATAGGGTCTACTACCTCATCTCTAATGTCCCAAGCATATAGCACGGTGCTTCGTAGGACTCAGTTGGCTCTCAGTGATTGCCGAATGAATTAATGAATCTAGAGTGGGAGTAGGAACATTTTTGTCTCTCATACTGGGGTTGGGGTTGAAAGTTGTGTTGAAACGTGTCATTATGAGGTCTGAGTGAGAGTTTGAAGCTGTCTACAATCTACGTTCTATCTATGAAATAAGTGCTATTTCCCAGGGAAAGGTGAAAAAGATAGGTTGAGGGAAATGATGGAGGTATGGAATAGCTGCTGTGGGGAGAAGACCGCTTAAGATTGGCAAGAAGCTGTGGGGGTATGTTGACATCCGCAACCATAAAATTAGAGTGAGTGACCCTAGTGACTGTGAGTCCCTGTAACAGTTCACTGGGCTGAGTGACACAGAGGATGGGCTGACAGAGTGGAGGACTCAGCCAAGCTTCAAGGCCACCAAAGCAGATGCAGCAGAGGACTAGGACGTTCCAGCACAAAGTGACATACTGAGGTGTATACACTGCATTTGGTAGGGAAGTGGAGCCACAAGGGATGATATGCAGGGAAATGAGAGGGAGAAAGGAGGGACCACAAGTCTCTATCGGGCTGAAGAAGAGAAGTTACGAAGTCAAGTAGTGAGACACCTGTTTAGGGGAGGTTATCTTCTCAGATATTGGCACGTTAAGTTTGACATTCTAGCAGGAGACATCTGGAAGATCATAGAGCTCAGAGTACCGTCACGGAAGTTAGCTACGGAGGAAACTGTCTCTTAAGGTTGTGGGAGCCAGAAAATTTAAAGAACCCTGAAGCTACATTGCTAGAGCAATTTTACCAGGATTCTGAAATTGCCCACAACAGAGGTAGGAGCAACATGAGAAGAAAGAAGAGTAGGAAGGGACTCCAGAAATTTCCATGAAGAGAAGGGTAGCACTCTGGGATTGAATAGATGGACTAAGGAGGTGAAGGCAGGAATTGCAGGGGAGTAGAAAGATCATGGCCTGGAGGTGGTAACAAAGGGCCTGTAGATCACTATCCAGCCTCTCCCCTAACCCTGAAGGAATTTTCTCTCTGCTGGAGCAATGTCTCCAACCTCTAGAACCTACACAGCATTTATCTTTGTTCCTCATTCTGGCATCTTGATTCTGCTTGCTGAGACATCTCTTAAATGGAGTCCCCAGTCTGATTCTTTTTTTTTTTTTCATGGGCATCACTACATGTCCCAGAATGTTATGACATCAAATCGAATATGGCCTGTTTTTCAATCCTTCATGTGACCAATGGGACCAAGTCTACTGGACATAGACTGAGTTTCACTCCAAATGATGATGGACTCAACATGCTACTTTGCCCATGAAATATACTTGTATCTTAGAAGATCCTCCCAGAAATAACAGTGTTATCCAACCCACCCAGCAGAGTTGGCAAGTAAGGCAGCCTGCTAAGAACACGTCAAAATGCAAACATGTTTTCTCGTGCTGCATCTTTTAGCAGGTAGGCAGGTAGTCCAAAGCCAAAGAAGTAAATTATTTTAAGTTAGGGAATGAAAGGAAGGTAAACTTCCATAAAGGTATTTTAAACTTTTGGGAGAAAGGAGTAGAATATGAGTGTCATAAACTCACAATCATTCATACAGGACATCATACATATATTCCAGGAATTTTAAGATAGTAACATGTGGTTCATATGGTAGAGAAAGCTCCACTATTGCCACTCCCTTTATGCTCTGCCAATAACGTGGTCACCATGAAAGCTGCCTGACACCTACTAAAAAACCCAATTAATAACAGATGATAACGGAGCACCCATGAAATACTATGGTAGACATGTGTGGGCAGAGGTTAGGAAGCCCAGAACATGGTCCCTGCCCTTAAGAAACCTGAAACGTAAGGGAAAGTGAAGTGAAACCAATAAGAGTTAAAACCTGTGCTAAAATAACTGGTTGACTTCTAGTCAGCATCAAGAATCAGACATGTTATTTCTGTGGAACTGTGAACATCGCCTCTGTGTTAGAGAGTTCTCTTGAGTTTTATAATGTTGCAAAAAACTGGCCTTTTCTGAGCCTGGGCAATTCCCAAACTTGTGCATTGTGACACAAGCCTGTCAGATCAGAGGGCTCCTTATATGCTGCTTCCTGCAGAATGAGCTGGCAGTTTTATCTGTCTTCCACAACATCTGGCTTAGCAAATTAGATCATATTAGGGCTATTGTCTCTGCGACATAAGAGGCATCTGTAACTGAAAGAGACCATGATGATATCTTCTAAAGAGACTTTGAAGAGTAGAAAGGTCAACAAGACGAGTATATCTATCATCAGTGTTTTTTTTTTTTAATCCGTCGTTCTCTTCCTCTGTTATACATACTACCCTTTAGTAAAATATATAAAATCAACACATTTCTTTTATCTTGGCACAGAGTGTTGTGAGAAAGAGTAACTTGCATTATGCAGCACATTTTTATGTACAAAATCCTTCTGCATATATGAACTCTTTTGGTTCTCAAAGCAAACACTATAGAAGTAAGAATTGTTGACACAATTTACAGAAGTTCATTTGGGGTTTCGGCTCCATTCACTCCACCACTACAGGTGAGGAAACAGTTACCTTTCCCACTTTCATGAGCTTGAGTTCCCCTCCTTATAGATCAGACAATCTTGTTCTAAATGTCACCACTATTTCGAGGCTCTGCCTCTCGTACCTGCCAATTCTTTCTACCAATTCTCTCCATGCAATTCAATTCAATTCAATTCAATTCAATTCAATTCAATTCAATTCAGTACATTCGATTCAATTCGACTCAATTCAATTCAACTCAATTCAACTCAACTCAATTGGTAATTAACAAAGGCTACCCATAAGTCAAACTGTATACTAGGAACTACAATGACCAAAATGATCCCCTCAAGGAGTGGCCAAATTATCTAGGGAGACAGGGACGCAAATTATTACAATAATGCAAAAATTACCGTACAGGGCACTGCACTTGGTACCACAAGAGTTCCAAGAAGGGAGTAATGAACTCTGCCTGGTGGGATTAAGTAAGTAATGGTTGCGGCAAATTTGAAATATGAGTGATTAGGGTAGAGAGAGCTTCTCAGGCAGATGCAAACTTACTTATGCAAAGGTAAAGAAGGGCAGAACCGCAGGAAGTTCAATCTACTTCCTGCACATAGCAACATCCTATGTAATTGGAGGAAAGCAGCACAAAAGTTACTTGATGGCCACTGACTCAAGTGAGGTCAGAAGGCTACTTCCTCACACCCCTAGACCTCTAGTTCACAACTTCCTTCTCCACAAACTTCCAACTGTTCCCAACCCTTCTTCACTCTGGTCTTATAACTTTGCCTATTACCGCACTGAGAAAACCAGGTCAGTGAAAAGAGAATTTGCAAAATCACCTATCGCATCTACCATTCCATCTACATCTATTTCCTTATGCTCTGCTTTCACCAACATTAATATGAAGGATCTGTTCATTCCTCTCTGAGCCAATTATCTTTTGGACACTAGACCAAAGTCACTCTTGCCCTGTTAAGAACATTTGTGTCAGCAATTCTCCCCCACTCTGCCATATCATCATTTCCATCAGCAATATGGAAATTACAAAAATGCTTCTATTTTCAAATTTTAGAAAGAAAAAGCAAAGCCCTCTCTTTACCCTGCTCCCTTCCCTTCCCACTGCTGCCTCATTTTTTTCTCCCTCATTTGGTCACAACGCTCCTTGAAAGAACTGCCTTACTCCCTGTCTACAGTCATTCTCCTCCAATTCTCTGTTGAATCCACTCCCATTCGGCTTTTCCCCGGTGCTACTGAAATGCTTCTCATCACATGTCAATGACATCCACTTTGCAAAACACAGTGATTATTTATATTTTAATAATTTTTCAAGTGTATGTATTCATTTTGAAAGAAAGGGAGAGTGAGCAGGGGAGGATATGAGACAGATGGAGGCATAGAGAGAATCCTAAGCAGACTCCACACTGTCAGCATGGAGCCCTACCTGGGGCTTGAACCCACAATCCAATGGATCATGACCTGAGGTGAAACCAAGAGTCAGACACTTAACCAAGTGACCCCCCCGCCATGTGACCCTGATGATCATTTATTTGACCTCATCCTATTTGGCTTGCCATCAGCACTTGACCAATTTGATACCTGCTTCCTTGAATCACATTCCTTACCAGGCTTCCTGGACTCGAGACCCTCCTCATGTCTCGCCTACTACTTCAGTGGCCACTGTGTCTAGTTTCCTTCGCTAGGTTTTCCACATCTTGCAGTACTTTAAGAGTTAGAGACCCCAGAGCCCAGTCCTTGCATGTCTTCTCTCTAATCCATTCTCACTCCCTAGCTGATCTCATGTGATCGCATACTAAGTAATCCAGCCTAGAGTCCACACTAAACTTCTTGCTTTAAACTCCAGATGCCTATATCTAACTACATTCACAAAAAGGCAGCTTGGATGTCTGATAAGCATCTCAAAATCACCATGTTAAAAGAGCAAGTCCTGATGTTTCCCCTAAAACCCATGATCTCTAACAGACAACTTAAAACTACCACCAACCTGTGGTCCAACCCAAAAAAACAAAAACAAAAACAAACAAACAAAACAAAACAAAAAAAAAAACAAACAAACTTGGTGTCATGTTTTATATCTGTTTTTCTTATACATTTTATTCAAACCACAAGGAATCCTATTATATCCACATTTATATTATACACATGGTCATAATTTTCTCACTATGTCCCCTTCTTCCATCCTTAATTCAGGATGGAAGTTATTTCAGGATTACTATAGTAACCTCCTTATTTTGTTGCTGTTGTTGCTTGTATGCTTGCTTCCCACTCCATCCTGCTCCCCAGACATTAGTCAGAGTGATTTGTTTAACCTACAAATTAGGGTCACCTGGGTGGCTCAGGTGGTTAGCCATCTGACTCTTGATTTTGGCTCAGGTCATGATCCAGAAAGCATGACGTCATGGGGTCAGAACCTGTATTAGGATCTGTGCTAGGCATGAATTATGCATGGAGCCTGTTTGAGATTCTCTCTCTCTCTGTCTCTGTCTCTCTGTCTCTGTCTTTGTCTCCCTCTAAACCCCTTTGGGCACTCTCATTAAATTAAATAAATAGACAGACAGATAGATAGATAGATAGATAGATAGATAGATAGATAGATAGATAGATAGATAATAAATAAATAAATGAATAAATAAATAAATAAATAAATAAATAATAAATAATAAATAAAATAAAATAAAACAAACGAAAATATCAATTTGGTCAGACTACTGTACTGACTTTCCATCTCATCAAAAATAAAACTCAAAGTCCTTATAATGACTTTCACATTCTTCATGATATGCACCCCACACATACCCTCTGTGACTAAATAACAAATGAGTAAATGAGTGAATGGTTGGTAGAGAAGAGGAACATTGGATTAACCTTATAAATTAATCAGATGGTGAGCAACGTTCTAACTAAGCCAAGAAGTGACTTCAGGTTTACCTGAATACAATGGGTAGTCATCAACGTCATTCGGGCCCAAAAGCTATCTCCTGTTAACTGTTTCTAGGATCCAATTCATATGTCACCTTCTACATTAATCCTCACTCTTTACCAATCTCCCATTCCCATATGAAATCCATCCAAAGGAAACTTTTCCACTCCTTTAACGTGTCACATTTTCATACTTCCATGGTTGCTCTCTCTCTCTTTTTGTTCCTGCCTGCAATGCCCTTCCTTACTCTGTTCATTTGGAATATGTCTTCTCTAGAAGACTCACTTCAAGTGACTCTCATTTTTGTAAAGCACTCCCTGGGTGCCCTAGAGAATCATGTGTTTTCTTCTTTGCAATTCCAGGGTGCATTTATCCACCTCTATTACACATGTTATCAACTCAGTATAGTTAATTTGTTTACACAGTGGCAAATCCCTGGATAACGAGGTCCATTATTAGTTCTAGATAAGACCTCTGTTCTTTGTATACAGTGCCTACAACCTAGTACGTGCTCAATGCATGCTTGATGAATGGAAATGAGACAGGAGAATAGAATGAAAATTAGTAGAGGGAATATATATGAGAAACCAGGAGAGTCAAATGTTATCAAAAACAAAAGAAGAGGTAGTTTCAAGAGGTAAGGAGTGGTCCGTTCTTTAGAGTTTTGTGTTTTGTTTTACTTGAGTTTGAAATAAGCTACAGGTATCATTGCATTTACCAAGTAGGAGGTATGTGGAAATAAAATAGTCAAATTTCAGTAGCATATGGCAGAAATTACCTTACATCCAAGCAGTGACTTAATATGAGGAATTATGTGTTCAAACCATAAAGAGAAGTGTTAGTTAAGTGGGGTGTACACCGCACTCCCAGAATCCAAAGACACCCTGAAGAATTGTCTTGGCAGAATAACCCCAGCAGACTCACTGGTCTGTCCAGGCAGACTCACTGGTGTTCTTGGCCTAGGGTATCACTAGGTAAGGGTCAAGGGTCAGTAGGTTGGGTTCTTATCTGGAGAAATCTACTTCTGAGATTATTTGGGTTTCGGACAATTAAGTTCCTTGCAGTTATACAACTGAGGTCTTCATTTTCAGATTGTGGGATGGCCAGCCAGAGAAACTCTCTGCTTTGCATGCGTTCATGATGCATGGGTTCATGATGATACTAGGTTGATCCAGAAAATCTCTCTCTATAATACAACACGACTATAGAAATGGTCTCTCTTCATATTCATGGGTTGTCAGCATTAAGGTATGGAACGTTGGGGCCATTTTTTTTTCTTTACAATAATATCTACCACATTCTGTTTTTTAAAAAAAACACAGCTGTAGAACCAATAGATAATACTTTTCACCTTCTGAATTACTAAGATTCAACAGAGAAAATTTCTGTTTGTCATATATATATATAATATATATTATAATATATAATATATTTATATTTATTTATATTTATATTAATACATTTATATAAAATATGAATGTATTACTATAAATATATTTATATATTTATGAATGTTTTATTTTATGTATGTATGTATGTATGTATGTATGTATGTATGTATGTATTTATTTATTTATTTATTTATTTATTTATTTATTTATTTATTTATTTATTTATTTATTTTAAGAAATTGGCTCCCATAAATGTGGGCGCTGACAAGTCCCACGATCTTCAGGATGTGTTGGCTAGCTGGAAACCCACGAGATCTGATGGCATAGTTGTTGTCCAATGGCTGGCAGGCTTGAATCTCAGGTAGAGCTGCTGTTTCAGTCTGAATCTGGGGAAGAGGCCAATGTCCCAGTTTAAAGACATTCAGGCAGGCAAGAGTAATTCCCTAGTATCCCTGGGAGAATCATCCTTATTGTATTCAGGCCTTCTCACTGATTACATAAGGCCCACTTACATTAGGAAAATAATCTGTTTTACTCACTGTACAGACTCAAGTATTTCCCATCACAAAACACCAGAAAAACGTTTCACCAAGCATCTGGACCTCTGTGGCCCAGTAAAGTTGACACATAAAATTAGCCATCATATCTTCCAAATTTCATGCAAGCGCATGAAGCGGATGAACCTAAGCCCTATCAAGAACCCAAGCTACAGAGGCACCAGGCAGCTTGATAAGGTGCATTAGCACAGCGGCTTTCAAATATTTTATCCCCAATCTACTGTAAGGAACACTTATTTCGCCACAGCCCAGTATAAGCATACACATACACATACACACACACATACACATACACATACACATACATACAAATAAATGAAATAAACAACAATTAATGAATTATTGGTTATCTGTACTAAGGGTAAATGTACTTTTATATTTTCTTATTGGTTCTATTTATTTTAATCCATTTTTCCCTTGATCCACACCTTCATGACCTTCCAAAAAACAAGGCGTCATTAGTAAGGTGTACTGATTTTGAGGGTTAATCTTTGGGAAATAATATTCCTTCAGTTATATGTTTCGCAATGTCTGACATGCAATACACTCTTTGTTAAGTTGAATTGAATACAGAAAATGGGATTCCAATTCAGTCTTAAGACACACTAAGGAAATTCTGAATACTTTTATCGTGTTAGGTCCATAACTATCGAACAAAATGAAAAAACAGGTACCAAGAGATGCCCTTTGGATATCTCCAACCCTATTCAGGAAGGCTAAGATTACAAGCCCACTGAAACACAGGGGACCATTTCTTTCTTGGGGAAAATGACCAACAATGGAATGTTCATGTGCAAAGAGCAAACAGGACTAATTATTACAAAGAGGAGTTGAAGCATGTAGAAATTGTCCACTTCAATGCCACTTATAATTAGTGCTTGTCTCACTTGGATTATCATGTCAATGCATAAGGCACAGTTAGAGAACATTGTTACCCAACAATGGCAGCTCTCAGATTTCATGTTTCTGTTATACATCCCCATAGGTTGAACTGAGTCTGTGCAATATTTAAGGCCCTAGAGAAGAATTCACCCACTTTGCACCACTAACTCTCCCTGATTAAGCTGTTCTGCAGGGAAACGGCTTACTTTTTCAAATGCTTGCTTTTTGTTCCTTGGATAAGCAGCAGACATATTTCTGAGTGCAGCATTTCTTTTGAACTGTACTCATGACCTAAAGAGATTCTAGGGATCAGCTCAGGGTATCCACTTGAATTGATCTTCTTCATCTCTATTGCAACATTACTGGCAGACGTTCACAGTCAGATTTAATTCTGTCTGACTGAGAGAAACGGAGGAATTTGGCTTTCTGAACCAAGACCACATTATGGAAGTGTCTGCACTCAGTTGCAAAAGATTGTGAATGAGGAGGAGACGGGCATTATATGATCCAGGATGTGAGGTTGTAGGGTTAGCTTATGGTGGTTGTAACCAAACTTTAATATTGTGTGGAGACTAGACAACCTTGAAATCCCTATAATGTGATGGTCTGGGGACTCTTACCATACAGATTGTCAAAAATTTGTTATATGTCCGATACACAAGCAATAGAACTCATTCACTTAATATAGATTTAATGAGCATATACTATGTGGTATTTAGAGCTCTACTCTTGTTGGAGAAGTGAATAAAGTACTCCAAAGATGATCAAAGGGGCTCAAACAGACTCTGGTGTCTAGCTTAGAGACCTCGCTTCTGGGTTCTTCTTCCTTTCTTTAGTGCATGTGCGAAAACCCCCACAGATAAGGAAGCTGACGACTATAAATTACCCTCCCGACTTGACTCTATGCTCAGACGTTTGGTGAGCCAAACTCTCTGTCCAAACTCTCTGAGTGCCACTTGGTTTTTCCTCCAGTGTTCCAGCCTGGTTCAAAAACATACTAGATTGCTGACCAGGAAACCCAACCGCACTGGCCCATTGTTGCCCCCGGTTTGGGAGAAGGGCGAGGTGGTGGCAAAGCAAAGGCTCGAAAGGGAGAAAGTGCATGCTCTGCCTGAATTTCCTCAGCCTACTTCTCCGTTGTTTTAGGCAGGTCCTGCTCCATGGAACTGGTAAGGATGGGGCCCCGAAGTGTCAGGCATACCCAAAAGGGCGGAAGGGGGACATGATCAATCCCCAGAGGACTTAATAGGTGTCCCAGGTAAAAAATTTTGTGGAAGGAAATGTAAAGGACTCTGGTGTGCGTGTGTGTGCATGTGTGTGCATGTGTGTGTGTGTGTGTGTGTGTGTGTGTGTGTGAGAGAGAGAGAGAGAGAGAGAGAGAGAGAGAGAGAGAGAGAGAGAGAGAGAGAGAGAGAGAGAGGATGTGCAGCTAAGCCAGGGTTGCCAGTCGAGTTAGAGTTTGTGGCTTCATGGACGGACACCCTTAAGGACCCCAAAAGTCTATGGAGTCTGAATGGGCTCCCCTGTGTCATTGTGAGAGTATAAAGTCGAGGGCAGTATCAGATCAGTTGCCCATCACAAGTCACAAAGCCGAGTCCACTATAGTCAAACCTCTCCTAAACATTCCCTCAGGAATAGGACCAGAGGAGTATCTGAATAGTCCTGTCATCTAGCGGTATATCCTAACTTTGTCTGTCTTTGTGACACCAAATATGAGAAAGAAATTAATAATGGGGGGCGCCTGGGTGGCGCAGTCGGTTAAGCGTCCGACTTCAGCCAGGTCACGATCTCGCGGTCCGTGAGTTCGAGCCCCGCGTCGGGCTCTGGGCTGATGGCTCAGAGCCTGGAGCCTGTTTCCCATTCTGTGTCTCCCTCTCTCTCTGCCCCTCCCCCGTTCATGCTCTGTCTCTCTCTGTCCCAAAAATAAATAAATGTTAAAAAAAAAATTAAAAAAAAAAAAGAAATTAATAATGGGATGAAAACACAGTAAGCCTACGATTTTAGAGGTCGTGATCAAAAAATGTTAAAATGGGTTTTCAGGTTACCATGGGGTGACAACGACACCCAAGAAGTTAAGGAAATTTTGTGAACTAGAATGGCCCACATTCAATGTAGGATGGCCTCCAGAAGGGACGTTAGATACTCAAATAGTGCAGCAGGTTTGGCTAATAGTCACTGGGAAACCAGGCCACCCTGATCAATTTCCATACATTAACTCCTGGCTTGAAATTGCCCCAAATCTACTGCCTTGAAGTGATCATCATTAGCAAGCAGAGCCAGGCAAAGGTTTAGCCACCTTATATGGAGGCTCCCACAGGGAGCCAAAGAAGCGACCCACTGCTCCTCTAATATTTGAAGGAGATATGGAGGAAAATATTGTATTTCCACCTCCTCATGACTCTTCAAGCTCTCTGAGCTTGAGACTCCTCCTGCATCTGTCTCTCCAGCCACAGCCAGAGTCAGTGCAGTTGCCACTGCAGTCAGTGCCCCCCATCTCCCTGCCGCTCTCAGACCCAGATAACCCACCCCAACATGGGCCAGCAGCCAGACTGCGCAACAGACACAGACCTAAAACTCTCCGAATGTATGTAACGGAGACAAGAGAGCCTGAAAGACAGAATGAGGATGGACCAGTCCAGACCAGCCATTCCATGATGTGTTATCTACCTTCCTCTACAACCGACCTCTTCAATTGGAAACACAACACTCCACCATACTCCGAAAAGGCACAAGCAATGGTTGACTTGATGGAGTCCCTCCTCCAGACCTACTGACAGACTTGGGAAGATTGTCAACAGTTACTCCATACTTTGTTGAATTAAAAATAAGGATGACAGAAACATGACAGTACACAGAAGATCACACATCTCCAGGAATCAATAACCCTACTGTCTGGGCTCAAGCTGCATCCCTGAAGAACCCCCAACATGGGATTTCACCACAGAAGGAGGACAGGGTCACGTCTGAGGATACCAGGAAGCCCTCCTTCAGGGAGTCTGAGCTGGAGTCAACAATCCCATGAACATGACTAAAATATCATCAGTCACACAGCACCCTGGGGAGTCTCCCGGAGACTGCTATGAAAGATTCTGTGAGGCGTACCATGTATACGTCCCGTTTGACCCCGTGGCACCAGAAAGTCAACAGATGGTAAATACCTCTTTTGTGGCACAGGCTGCCCCACATATCCGACGAAAACTCCAGAAGTTGGAGGGCTTTGCCATATGAATATCACTCAGCTGTTAGAGGCCGTCAATGCAGTTTTCACGAACAGAAATTTTCAACTGAAAGAGAAGTGAAGTCTAAAAAAGAAGGCCACCTTTCTCACAGCAGAACTAAAGAACAGATGCTGCTGTTTTTTAGTAGCATCGAAAAACCCCAACCACAAAAGGGGGGAAGCCCATAGCCCCCTTCGCAAGGGACCAGTGTGCATACTGCAAAGGCAAGGGAAACTGTAAGAATGTCCGAATTGGATGGGGACCTCAAAACCCAGCCAATATCTGGAGGAACCTCGAGGTGAGAACCTTCTTGATCTGGCCGGGGTAGCATTGGACTGAGGGGCACCAGACTCTTTCTTTCTTGGCCCCCATGAACCCACGGCTGAAATGAGGTGGAGGGCTGAACAATAACTTTCATGGTTGAAATACTTTTCAACTGGGGCTGAATACTCCTTGGTTACTTCCCTGGTAGCGCCCATAGGCCAAAAGACAGCAACCATACTTGGGGCTACTGGGACACAGGCAATGCAACAGCCCTTCTGTCAAGCTCAACAAGGTGCACTTGGGGGTCACAAGGTCCGGCATGAGTTCCTCTACTTACTTGACTGCCTGATTGCTCTCCTGGGTCGCGATCTACTCTCCAATCTTGGGGCCCAGATACCTTTTGAACCCACTGGACACACTAGCTCCAATTAAACCCAAGGCAGAAGGAAACCCTGGTCTTGGCGATACCCCTGCCAAGGGAAGAAGAATGGAGACTATTCTGTACCCAGGCCTTACCTTGTCGCCCCTAAGAATTCAGGCTTACGTTCCCCTCCCTATGGGCTGATGATAACCCGCCTGAAATAGCTTGGAATCGGGTCCCAATCATTGTTGACCTGATCCCTGCAGCTCAACCTGAGACACCAAGGCAGTACCCCCTTCCACTAGAGGCTAGAATGGGCATACAAGAGCACCTGACCAAGCTCAGAGAAAGAGGTATTCTAACTGAGTGCCAATCAGTTTGGAATACCTCACTCTTGCCAGGCAAGAAGCCAGGAGGAGGACAACAACCAGTACAGGATTTGAGGGCCATATGCAAAGTGACTGTTTCCTTACACCCAGTCATTCCGAACCCTCAGTATACTCTCCTCAGCCAAATTCCGTGGTCAGCCAGAAGGGTTGCGTGCTTCGATCTGAAGGATGCTTTCTTCTGCCTCTGCCTGGCTCCACAAAGGCGATCATTGTTTGCCTTTGAATGGAGTGAGCCCGTTAAGTGTGCCAGATGCAGCTGACCTGGACACTACTTTCCCAAGGTTTCAACAACTCGCCCATTCTTCTGCGGGAAGCCCTAGGTTCAGATCTCGCTGACTTTCCGAAGAAAACCGCAGGGTATGTCCTTCTTCAATACGTAGAAGACCTCCTTTGCAGTGACACCCAGGAAGACTGTATGAAAGGTACACAGGCCCTCCTACAGCTCTGATCCTACTTGGGGTACCAGGCCTCTTGGAAAAAGGCACAGATTCGTTAGCAGGGCCAATACTTAGGTTCCCTCCTCACAAAAGGAAATAGAAAACGAGGACCGGAAAGGAAGAAAATGTGGCACCACACTGCCCCAGCCCCAAACAAAACGAGGCTTGTGTGAATGTTTAGGGGCCAGAGGGTTCTGTCGCATTGGGAATCCTCGGATGCTCAGCCATAGTGAGGTCCCTATATGACCTGTTGGGAGGACCAAACTGGGAGCCCCTTGCATGGACTGAGGAGGTGAGGGCTGCTTTCACAGAAATAAATTTGGCTCTGGGACAAGCCCCAGCCCTTCGTTTGCCTGACATAGACAGACCCTTTAACTTCTTCACACGAAAGGGAGTGCTCACTCAGAGCATGGTGCCTCGGCAATGGCCAGTGTTCTAACTCTCAAAAAAAAAAAAAAAGTTGATCCTGAGGCTGGAGGATGGCCCCTGTGTCTCAGAGCTCAGAGCCACAGTCCTGCTCATCAAGGTTGCAGACAAGCTCACACTGGGCCAAACGTTTAATGTTAAGGTCCCACACACGGTCGTCTGGCTCACAAGCACCCAAGGATATCATTTCCTCTCCATTTCTCAGCTGACACAATCCCAAGGCCTTCTCTATGAGAACCCAAGGCTCACTCTTGAAACAGTGTTCTCGAAACAGAGCACTAAACCTGGACACCTTCCTTCCCAAAGAGGAGGGAGAACCTGACCATGACTGTTCTGGAGTAGTGGATGAAGTCTACGCCAGCTTTCTAGACTTCCAAGACCAGGGTATAACAAGCCCAGAGATTACCCCGTTCAGCGATGGGAGCAGCTATTTAGAGGAGTGCAGCCAAAGAGCAGGGTATGCGGTCATCACACCACGGAAGCTCGGAAAGCCATGGCCTTGTCGGAAGGATAGTCGGCACAATGGGCTGGACTCAGTACGCCTTAACCTGAGCCATCATCGTCAGCAAAGGTAAATGAGTTAACATTTACATCGATTCCCCGTATGGCTTCACTACTGTGCATGTACATGGGGCCATCTATAAAGAAAAAAGCCTCCTTACCGCATCAGAGAAAACTATCAAAAACGAGGAAGAAATACTAAAGCTTCTTGAGACCATATGGCTACCAGTCAAAGTAGCTATCCTACACTGTAAGGGACCTCAGAAATGAGATGACCCCATAAATCAAGGAAATCACCTGGCCGACAAAACAGCCAGAGTGGCTGCCTGAGGTGACCTAGGTGACGCTCCTCCCTACACTCTGACTCTTGCGCCCCAGAAGGAAGCCTCCCCACCCATGTACACAAGTGAAGAAAGAAGTTGGGCCTCGACAGAAGTGGGCACACTAAGCAAAGACGGATGGTGAGTCTTGTCCCGTCATCTATGTGAAAGCAGCTAGTGAAGGAAGATAACTAACTCACCCTCTTAGGGAAAACTGCTCTAGAGGTCCTCCTAAAAAGAACTACGATATCAGCCAGCTGCCGGTTTATGCCAGGCTGTCAGTGAATAATGTGTAACGTGTGCCAAAAACAATGCTTGCTCGGCTCCACGGCCCCTGCCTGGCTCACAAAGGATGGACTTAGGGGCGGACTTTACCAACATACAACCAAATAAAGGGTTGAGGTACCTCCTTGTAATAATCTGCACCAATTTGGGATGCGTCCAAGCTTTCCAGACCAGAATGGAATGAAGTCACGAGGTGGCCTAGGCTCTTCTATGGGAGATTGGGCTTAACCACACACAGTAATAATGGACCTGCGTTTGGAGCGGACATTATACGAACCCTAACAAAGTCCCTTAACATTGCCTGGAAACTGCACACTGCTTAACACCCCCAGGGCTCAGGGAATGGTAGAGCAGATGAACTGCACCCTCAAGGAAACCCTGGCCAAGTTCCACCAAGAGACTAACCCCCATGGCCAGATTTGATTCGGCTGGTCCTCCTGTGTGCCCAATGCCCGCCAGGGGCACTGGGATTCTTCCCTTTTGAGTTATTATATGGGCGATCCTCCCCCCCCCCCACTCCCAGGCGCACACACACACATTTAGGAAAGCTCCAAGGAGACCTAAACCAGATTGCAACAAGGAAATAAGATAACAGCTCCAGAACTTGGGGAAGTCCTAAACAAGTTAGAGATACATCATAGAGAGGGTCACAATTTCCTTAGGGACCCCGTTCACTTCTTTCAGCCAGAAGAACCGGTGTGGGTCAAAGATTGGAAGAAGGAACCTTTTATACCATAGTGGACTGGGCCTCACACTGTTATTCTAACAACTCCTACAGCCCCCAAAACTTCAGGTATCACCCCATGGGTCCATCACTCCACAGTTAGAAGTCCAACTCAGAAGAACCCACAACCTGGCGAAGTGATCCAGATCCAGTCATCCCTCTTAACCTTCCCTCAAAAGGGAACTGACCCCTGAGGTTTCCAGCCCTGCTCCAGCCACACTATGGGAGATGGCTGGCCTGCACACAGCAGAAGCTTGAAGAATCAATGCGTGAACCAAGCCCAGGGGTTTGAATGCAACTCTGCCAACCCTTGCCCCTTACTGGTGTCATAAGCCTGGTCTTACTTCTTACTGTTGGGCTGATAGAGACCGTGCCAACAAGCTGGACATGGTGCAAAAGATGCATCCTGCGCCTCACATACCTTCTCTGGATGGGAGGGTTACCAAGCATTGCCTGTGTATTATGATAACCGCTCTCACCCTCACAACTGCCGCTTATCCACTTTGCCCCCACAATTGTCATGGGACAATAAGGGGTTCCAGGGGGTTCAGCACCTTTCCCTCCTTCCACAAAGATTGCTACATGGGAAAAACACCCACTCTCTGTCAATCATCTGGTGCCCCAAGTACTAAGTATTGGACCCAGGATATAACCAAACTATCAGTAACCCATGTCACAACAAGGGCCTCCAGAGAGGGAAGCGAACTGGCTACACTTACTTTCCTCAATGGGGAATCTCGAACAGGGGAGGGCTGCACTACAGGGCCCTTCAAAAAGTTATAAAGCATACTCAGGATAGGGTAATACAAGCCATAAAGGTTACCACTCTGCCACCAGCGTACCAACGTTTGAAACTTCAGCCGTCAATCAGATGCCTACCAATTCCTCACTCCAGTATTGGGCCGACACTGCTCTACTAGTCCTCCATAAGATAGATAATCACATGCAAAGTTGCTGGATGTGCTTGCCCCTCAGCCAGAGGACTTACTTAGCTACTCCAATCCATTTGACCTAGGAAGCTCCTGAAAACCTGAAAAGCAACACCTCTGTCTCAATTGGACCCCTGGCCACTAGGGTCCATCTCCCAATGCTGACAATCTAATCCGTACAGTCCCTAAATTCCCTCCCTAGGAAGAAGAGATAGAACCTTAATGAGGACTACCACCCTATGTTGCACCCTTGGGGTGTTCTATCTGTGTTCTAATTCGGCCTATCGATACTTAGAGGCCAACTGGACTCCGAAATGTTATTCCATCTTCCGGACCCCAGAGATATTTGCATACACTGAAGATCAGTTCATAACAACCTTTAGCCCCAAGTCTCATGCTAAACGGGAAGTCCTGCTACCCATTCTGATAGGGTCAGAAATTGTGACAGGAATAGGAACTGGATAAGGGGGCATAGGTTTATGCATAGGACTGTACCATAGATTATCTCAAGAGCTAAATGAAGACATGGAACGGGTGGCCGATTCTCTGGTAACTTTACAAAACCAAATAAACTCTCTGGTGACAGTAACCCCCCAAAATAGACAGGCCCCCGACCTCCTCACATCAGAAAATGGAGGGACTTGCAAATTTTGGGTGGAGGAATGCTGCTATTTTTTAAACCAGTCAGAAATACTCACAACTAAGGTTAGGAACTAATAATAATAATAATAATAATAATAATAATAATAATAATAATAATAATAATAATAATAAATTCAACATAGACAACAGGAAAGTAGCAATCAATGGAACAAATGAGATCTCACGGATTGGAATCCTGGCTTCCTGTCCTGGCGGGGCCCCTCTTCTCCATAATTTTATTTGTACCCATTGGCCCCTGTATACTGAATACCAGAATACATTTTATTGAAAACACTGTTGCTCGCCAAACTACTGCAGGCATCTTAGCCTTCTGAGGGTACCAACCTAAAAAACTGAAATCTGATACCTACGAAAAGGTTTCTTAAAAGGCATAAAATGGGATAATGTTGGAGAAGTGAATAAAATACTGCACCATAGATGGCCAGTGGGACTAAAATGAACTCTGGTCTCTATCTTAGAGACCCCACCTCCTGGTTCTTCTTCCTTTGTTTTCTGTGTGCAGGAAAACCCCCACAGATATGGCAGCTGATGACTGTAAATTTCCTGCCCCACTTGCATTCAGCGCTCAGACGTTTAGAGAAACAGGGTCCTCTGAGCCCGCCGTTCCACCAAGATCTGCAATCCAAAGAAGATCTCCGAACGCCACTTGGTTTTTCCGCCAGCGTTCCAGCCTGGTTCTGGACCATTATAAACACAGAAGTGAGCAAGACAGACCAAGTCCCTTCTTATACAGTATAAGGAGGCAGAGGACCATGAACTGGTAAACAAGTAATGAACAAGTGTACAAGGGTAATGGGGTGCTGGGACTCAACCAGCTCCAAGTTGTCGAAAGCAAACATATGCTATATCACCCATCTCATGTATGGATCATAGTTCTAAGTGTTGTGACATTTATAATTGATACACGTGATAACTGCCAGGGTATTTCCCCTTTTCCCAAGTTACATTTATTTTGAAGAACTTATGTGAGTGTATGAAAGATACTGGCGATTCCGAGAATCAGTAGATGCTGGGGGACCAGGTTTGAAATAGCAGCCCCAGAGGTCAAAAGACACAATATCCAATCATGTTTGTTTTTTTTTTAACAACTTCATTAATGTTTAACTGATATACACAAACTGTACATATTTAAAGTACGTAATTGGTGGAGCACCTGGATGGCTGTCACTTGAGCATCGACTCTTGATTTTGGCTCAGGTCATGATCCCAGGTTCGATTAAGCCCTTTATTGGGCTCCATGCTAAGCATGGAGTCTGCTTAAGATTCTCTCTTTCTCCCTTGCCTCTCTCTCCCACTTATGAACGCTTCACCTCTCTCTCTGAAAAAAAAAATCCCTAATAAATAAATTACTTAATTCATAATTAATAATTAATACTAATACTAATACTAATAGATACAATTACATAATTTGGTAATTTTTTGTCACATATCCACCAATGTATACATAACAAGGAAAAGAATATGTCTGTCACCACTAAAAATGTCCTAGTATCCCTGAGATATCCCTCCATCCCCCACGTCTTCCTGATTCCCATTCCTAGGCAATCTCTGGTCTGTTTTCTGTCCCTACATATTATCTTGCATTTTCAGGATACTATACAAATAAAATTATATAAGACATACTCCTTATTATTTAGGAGTGGGGAATTAACTTCTTTCACTTAGCATTTTGAAGATTATCCATAGTGTTGTGCGTATCAGTAGTCTGTTACTACTTTGTTTATCCGTTCACATGTCTGTGGACATTTGTATTATTTCCACATGTGGCGTATTTATTTCTTTTTATGACAGAGAGAGAGTGAGAGAGAGGGAGTGAGAAGGAGAGAGGAGGGTGGAAGGAGAGGTGGGGGAGAGATAGGGAAAGGGAGATGGAGAGGGACAGGGAGATAGAGAGGGAGAGGCAGAGGGGGAGGGAGAGAGAAAGAGAAAGAGAGAGCAGAGGGAAAGAGAAAAGAATCTTAAGCAGCCTACATACTTAGTGTGGAGCTCCATGTGAGTCTCAATATCACGACCCTGGGATAATGACCCAAGCAGAAATCAAGAAATCTACCAACTGAGGAACCAGGTGCTCCTTAGTCTATTGAAAACAAAGCTTCTATAAACATTCTTTTTTTTCTTTTCTTTTCTTTTTGTTTCTTTTCTTTTCATTTCTTTTCTTCTCTTTTCTTTTTTTCTTTTTCTTTTTTTTTTTTTTTTTTTGTATGATCGTATACTTTGATCGCTCTAGGGAAAATATTCGAGAGTAGATTTGGCTGAGTCATAGAATAGGTTGCATGTTCAGCTTTTTAGGATACTGTCAAAATGTTTGCCCGGGTAGTTTTATCACTTTTACATTCTCATCAGCAGTGTGTGAGAATTCCAGTTCTTTCAGATCCTAGCTAACACTTCGGAGCCCTGTCTTGATTTTAGACAACTTGTAGGCATGAAGTAGTAGTTGATCTCATTGTATCTCATTTATCTCATTGTAGTTTACCTTTGCATTTCCGCTCATGATGCTGAACACATTTTCATGTGTGTATCTGCTGTACATATATCTTTTTTGGTAATGTGTCTTTTCAAATCTTTTGCCTTTTTTTTTTGGATTATTTGGCTTCAGAATATTGAATCTTGCGGATTGCCCATATGTTCTAGATATAAGTCCCATTTCACATAGATGATTGGTAAATATATTCTCCCAGTCTCAGTCTTGTGATTTCAAAGTCTTGGTTCTTTGAAAAGCAAAAGTTTTAGTGTGATAAAATCCAATCATATTTTTTTCTTGTAATGAATCATATTGTTGGTGGTGTAGCTAAGAAATGTTTGCCTAACCGAAGATCATAATGGTTTCCTACTTTAGGTACTTTAAAAATGTTATCCTACTGTATTCTAGATTGCATTGGTTCTGATGAGAAATCTTTTCCCTCCCTTTCCCTGGATGAAAGCAATTTGACTGTGGGGTGCCTTGGTGTAGTTTTCCTCATATATCCTGTCTTTGAAGTTCATTGACCTTATTGGAACTATATATTTTTAGTTTGCATCAACCCTAACAACTATAAATTCAAATTAGTTTCATTATTTATTCAAATTAGTTTTCTTGTCTGTGTTCCTTGGAGATACAATTGCATATACATTGGATTGTTTGCAGGCATATTTTGTCTGTGTGTTTCAAATCAGACGATTTCCATTGCTATGTCTTTAGGTTCATCAACATTTTTTTCTGCACTGTGTCTATGCCTTTAATTCCATTCAGTAATCATAGACCAGATTGCTTATTTTAGTCATTGCTTTTGTCATGCGAAGTTTGGTTTAGGTCTTATATACCACTTGCATGTCTCTTTTTAACATGCTCATTCTGCCCTATAATTTCTTGGATATACTGATAATAGTTATAATGACTATTTGAATGTTCGGATGTATAAATTATATCATTTGTGTAATTTCTGGGTCACTGTCAGTTGAGTTCCCCTTCCTTACGTGTCTTATTTTCCTGCTTCTTTGCATGCCTGATAATTTTTTATGGGCTGCCAAACATGGTCAGTTTTAGCCTGTCAGATGCTGGAGACTTTTAGATTCCTAAAAATATCCTTGCCTCTGATTTGGTACAGGGTTTAGTTACTTACAAATAGCTTGATCCTTTCAGGTCTTTCTTTAAAGATATTTTGGGCAAGGCACAGGCAGCACTTAGTTTACGGATAATTTTTGTCCAGCACTGACACAAAAATCAAGTATTTTCCAAATGGCATGTACATTGTGAGGTCTTGCACACTGGCTGTCAGGCATTATTCCTGACCCTGTATGGCAGTGGGTATTGTTCCTTGCCCTGGTCTCAGTGTCCCCAAACACAAGAGTTTATCAATATTCCATTGAGTACTCAAGGCAGACCATCTGTTGATCTCTGGAGTTCTCTCTGTGAACAACTTTCTCTTCTTTGGTACTCTGCTCTGTGAAATATAGCAGTCTTCCTGAATCAGTGACTAACCCTTCCACAATTCAGGGAATATGTTGGGCTATGCCAGCTTCCTCCTCTCTATACCACAGACTCAATACCGTGCCTAGTCAATAAGCTAGGGCACTATAGGAACCATTTCACTTATTTCCCAATATCAGGGATCACTGCCCTTCACTGCCTGAGTGTGATGTTTTGAGAACAGCTTCTTATATATTTTGTCTACGCTTTTAGCTGCTTCCATAAGGAGTATAAATCTAGTGTTTGTTATTACATTTGGCTGGAAGTAGAAGTGTTAACACCAGTTTACATTTTAGTATTGAGTCTTACTTCTCTGCCTTTGTTCTTTTATCTTTTTTTCTCCTTTGATGACAGATTTAATGTGGACATATGGAGAATGGCCATTGCTAGACATAGGGAGAAACTAGCGTTGAGCTGGCAGATTGGAAGTATAGTTAGAAAAGAGAAAAAAAGGAAAGAATGAGAATATGCAGTCAAATCTTGAAGAAAGGAATTGATGGCGATTGTCAAAGCCATGTGAAATCCCAGCTCCCCCTTTAACACACATAATATTAGAATTGAAACTAATGTTTTCGTCTTGGAAAGCTCAATCTGCCAGTGAGCTTTACTAATTTTTACTGGTCTTCATAACTCCATAACAAAGGCCGAGGTTTGGAATTTCTCACCTTTGTTTCTCAGAGAGAAAACACACCAATGTCACCCAGAAAGCAGTGTTTGGGTGAAAACTAGGCGTTTTAAATGATTTTTTTTTTACTGCTTTGTTCACATGATTCTTTAGCAGTGTTTGCCTTGGAAGACAACAAACTGTGGCACAGAAGAAAACACACTGGACATGGAGTAGGAGTGTAGGGTTGTTGTCTAACACGGTCATAAACAAGTTATGGGGAAGGCACTTGACTTTCCTAGGTCTCAGTTTCCTCACCTGGAAATTGGAATAAAGACTGCCATATGAAGGGCCATTGTGAGATTAAATGAGATGATGCATGTGCCAGTTTTACAGAGCCTAACAGTTAATATTACATGCAAGGGTCTGGGTATTATTTCTTCTAGAGGGAGGGATTTGCATTTTTTTTCAGTGGAAGGAAAGAGATGAAGATACAACTGGACTATCAAATAAGAGGTGGATTGAGGACTGGCTTACTGGTCTACCTCCTTATACTCTTTCACCATCCTGGCCCTGGGCTGCCTCCAAATTGAAGAATCAGTGTCAGAAGACCTGAGATTCCCCCGTAGGTATCTGACCCCAGACAGACTATTAGCCTGTCTTAGCTGTTCAAATGAGGCTAATGATGGCTATCATCTGTGGAGCACGTGTTCCGTGTTGTCAGGTGTTGGATTAAGCACCTTGCCAATAGTGTCATTTAATCTTTTTGACCCTTTGTTATTATTTCCATTTTATACATTAGGCAACTGAGTTTCAGATATGTTAAGTAATTGGTCCAAGATAACACACACACGAGTGGGGTGGCTGGGATGGGCACCAACTCTGCTCCTATGCCAACATGCATGCTCTCACCTATGTTACACTGCCTTTCCATGAGCGTGTTAAGGGTTTGGAAAGCTAAGGGCCACCCCTGATAAAGTAACGTGGAGTATTTTGGTGCCCTAGCTAAGGTCTTTTTCCCTTACCTTACCGAAAACATTTTCATATCAACTCAAACACTAGTCCCTGCGCAAGACAACTTTCCTTGAATTTCTCTTAACCGCATACACTGGTCAGAATATAAAAAGCAACGACCTCAGAACTTGAAAGTTAGCAATAGGAGGTGAATGAGGGAAGGGAAGCAAAACAAGAGTGACCCTGAGATGGTTATTATTTCGTGTCTACTTGAGTTGGCCATGGGGGGCCCAACACTAAACATTTTTTCTTGGGATATTTGTAGAGTGTTTCTGGGTGAGATTAGCGTTTGATTTGGTGGACTCAGTAAAGCACTATCGTCCCCAGTGAATGTGGGCAGCATTCAATCTCCTGAGGTCCCGAAGAGAACACAGGGTAGAAAAAGGAGGAATCCATGTCCCACCGCTTCTTTTCTCAGCCTTAGAAGGTGATCCCGCTTACAGGCAGAGCAGTGGGTAGGAGTAGTGTTGGTTCCCCAGAAGTGCCTTTGGTGCAACCACCCACAGTGATGTGATTTCCCTGCAGGACTGAAATGAGGGCCCATGTGCGGTTTTGGGTCAGGGCTAGCGTTGGAAGGGCGGAGCCAACGTATGGGTGGGCTAGACTGAAACTGTCTCAGGATCTGCTCCTCCAACTCCATCACGGGCGTGGAGATGTCATGGAGAGAGTGTGACTTCCACTCAGGATTTTCCCCAATGGTAATTGGCCCCAATCCGTTATTTCTTTTAGACGTCCATGCTAGGTGCCTAAGCGCCAGAGCCCAGGCCAGCGTTAGGGTTAGGTCCCAGCTACCTGCATGTAGATTTCCTGGTTTCCCAATACCATTTGTTGAAGAGACAGTCTTGCCCCCATTGTTTTTTCTTGCCTCCTTTGTTATAGGTTAATTTGCCACATAAGCATGGGTTTATTTCTGGGCTTTCTATTCTGTCCCATCGACCTATGTGGCTGTTTTTGTGTCTCTACCCATACTAATTGGTTTACTTGAAGCTCTGTAGTACATCTTGAAATCTGGGATTTTGATACCTCCAGCTATGTTTTTGTCTTTCAAGATTATTTTCACGATTCAGGGTCTTTTGCGGTGCCATACAGATTTTAGTATTAGTTGTTTCAGTTCTGTGAAAAGTGCCTTTGGTATCTTGATAGGGATTGCATTGAAACTGTAGAGAGTTATAAGTAATATGGACATTGCAATGATATTAATCCTTCCAGTCCATGATCATGGGATATCTTTCCATTTGTTTGTGTCATCTTCAATTTCATCATTGACTTATGGTTTTCACACTACAGGTCTTTCACTTCTTTGGATAAGATGAGTCGTAGCTATTTTACTCTCCTTCTCTTTTTGGTGCAAATATGAACGGTGTTGTTTTCTTAATTTCTCTTTCTGTGACTTCATTATTATTATATAGAAACCCTACCAATTGCTGTGTATCAGTTCCGTATCTGCAACTTTCCTGAATTCGTTTATTACTTCTTCTGGTTTTGGGGGGAAAGTTTTAGGATTTTCTATGCATATTCTTATGTCATCTGCGATAGTGACAGTTTAGCTTGTTTACCAACCTAGATGACTTTAATTTCTTTTTTCTTATCTGATTCCTGTGGCTAGGACTTCTAGTGTTATATGAAACAAGAGTGGCAAAAGTAGACATATTTATCTTGTTCTTGATCTTAGAGGGAAAGCTCTCAGTTTTTCACCATTGAGATGTTAGGTGTGAACTTTTTAATATAAACATTATATAAAATAATATTTTCATGTGTTGAGGCATGTCTGCCCCCCCGACTTTGTTGAGAATTTTTACCATGGATACATGTTAAATTTTGTCGTATGCTTTTTCTGCATTTATTGGTATAAACATATGATGTTTACCCTCCGTTTTGTTGAGGTGGGATATTATGTTGATTGATTTGATGAGCCATCTTTGTTTCCCTGGAATAAAAGCCACGCAATCATTTTAGTGTGTTGTTGAGTGGAGTTTGATAATATTTTATTATGGATTTTAAAGTCTATTTGGTTTGATATAGGTGTTGCTACCTGGTTCTGAGGTGGTGTTGTTGTTTGATGTTATTTTTGTTGTCCTTGTTGTTGTTTGCTTTCATGTGCATGGGAAATGTATCTCCATCACTTCACTTTCGGTCTGTATGTGTCTAGGTCTGAAGTGAGACTATGCTAGGCAGCATATGGGTGAGTGTTGTTTTTTATCCATCCTGTTACCCTATGTATTTTGACTGGAGCACTTCAGCCATTTATATTTAAAGTAATTGTTGACTGTTATGTACTAATTGTAATTTTGTTCTTTGTTTTCTGGTTGCTTTTGTAGTTCTCTGATTCCTTTTTCCGTACTCTCTTTCTTTTTCTTGATGAACTTGTGTTGTGCTTTCCTTGGCTTTCGTTTTCCTTATTTTTCATGTATTTTGTGTTTTGAGTTTGTTATCACAAGGCTTACATCTAACATCTCAAGGAAACAGCAGTCTATGTTAATTTGGTGGTCACTTAAATATACACACATTCAAGAAATTTAAGAAGACTAACCTTTGGGGCAACTGGGTGGCTCAGGCAGTTAAGTGTGCGATTTCGAGCTCAGGTCATGATCTCACAATACGTGAGTTTGAACCGCACGTTGGACTCTGTGCTGACAGCACAGAGCCTGGAAACTGCTTCAGATTCTCTGCCTCCCCCACTCTCTGTCCCTCCCTGTTAACACTCTGCCTCTCTCTCTCTCAAACATGAAATAAAACATATATTTTTTAGTAAAATAGAATACAAACAGTAACTTTTTAAAGTCCCTCCTCCATATTTTATTTGTATGTTGTCAGATTTTACATCTTTTTATTCATAATTCTGTAATATCTAATTATGATTTTCCCCGGTTAACATTCCTTGCATTGCTGATTCGTGGTGATAAACTTCTTTATCTTCTGTTTGAGAAACTCTTTATCTCTTTTTTTTCAAATGTTAATGATAATCTTTCCAGACAAAGTTTTTTGGGTCGTAGGATTATCCTTTCAGGCCTTTGAAGATACCATGTCACTCTTTCCCAGCATGCCAACTTTCTGCTGAAAAATCAGCTGACAACTTTAGGTGTTTGTTGAGATCTGTTTTTCAAATCATAGGTAACTTTTGCTTCCCTCTTACAACTTTGAAATTCTTTCTTTATCTTTAAACTTTGACATTTTAATTATTATGTGTCGTAGTGTGAGGCTCCTTGGTTTCATCATGTTTGGAACTCTGTGCTTCTTGTCCTAGATGTCTCTTTTCTTCCCTAGTTTGGAAAGTCTTCTGTTATCTTTTCTTCAAATACTTTTTGTACCCCTTTTCCTTCTTGTGGAATCCCTAGTATGTGGATTTTTGCTCACTTGATATTTCCAAAGTATCCCTTAACTTATCCTTTAAAAAAAAATATTTCTGCTGTTTGTTTTGGGTGCTTTCCCTAAATCTGTCTTCCATATCCACTAATATGTCCTTCCTCATGCCGTCTTCTAATGTTGATTCCCTCTAGTGTTCTTTTTTTTCCAGCTATTATCTTCTTGAACTCTGATTTTATGTGTGTTTGGTATCTGTTAATTAAGGGTCTCACTTAGTTCTTGTCTTTTCTCTGCAGCCCGGCGAGCATCTTGACCATCATTAATTTATATTCTTTATTTAATTGAGGCAAAATGCTTACCTCCGTTTCAGCTCTTTTCTGTGTTTTTTATTGTTCTTTCTTTTGGAGCATATTTCCCTGTCTCTCCACTTTGCTTCTCTTTCTGCATTTGTTTCTATAGACTGGCAGAGCAGCTACTTCTCCTACACTTGAAGGAATTGTCATCTACATGATTGTCCCCCTGGGTAGAATCTGTGTGCAAGTTGGTGACATTTGCTGGCTGGCTGAAGCCGTGGCTTGCATGGACTGGGGATCCTGGGGCTTTCTACATAGCAGGCGCCCTGTCAGGATAGTTAAAGCTGAAGTGAACGCAGACTGTGGTGTCCCAGGATTCTGTGTGTTGAGGGTACCCTGGCAGGACAGCTGAAGCTGAAATGAATGCAGGTTGAGGCATGCTGAGGTGCTGTGTACAGGTACCCTTTACAGGGTGGCTAGAACATAAGCAGTCTGGGAGTCAGGATGTCCTTGATCTCTCTATGCAGTGGATTCCTGGGCAAGATAGGTGAAGCTAAAGTGCGTACAAGCTGAAGGCACCTGGGGCTATACATGCAGAGGATACCTTGCCAATATAGTTGAAGCTGAAGTGGATATAAACTAGTATGTACCAGGACTTTCCACGGAGAGGGTGCCCTGAAGGGGCCGTGGGAGCTGAGGTGGGTTACAGTCCAGGAATGGCTCTTTTTATATGCTAGTTGCTCTTTAAACTGCATTGATTAAGGGGGGAAAAAGCATGTCGTGTGTGTGTGTGTGTGTGTGTGTGTGTGTGTGTGTGTGTGTGTGTGTGTCCAGTGCAATTGGGGCTTGTGTTATTGTGGGCCTGGAACTTACTGAGGCATCAGGCCAGCTATAGCAACTGGACCCTGCTCTGGTCTATGCATTTCAGGTAGATGGAGAATGTGGGGCAGCTGGGTGGCTCAGTGGATCCAGTACCTGACATCAGTTCAGGTCATGATTTCACAGTTCATGAATTTGAGAACCATTTTGGGCTGGATGCTGTCAGTGTAGAGCCTTCCCTGAATCTTCTGTCCCCCTCTTTCTGCCCCTGCTCTGCTTGTATTCTCTGCTTCTCAAAAATAAGTAAACAGGAAAAAATGTGGATGTAAAATGTAACCCTGCCCCTCTCCTGTCTCTATGACCCAGAGAGAACTCCTGCGGCTCCTCTGACGTTGATAGAGTTCTACTGCTCTCTTTTATATGAGAGTTGTTCTTTTCAAACTGCCGTGTTTTTTTTTTTTTCTTTCTGTTTTCTGCCCAAGGACAGAGGAGTCTGTTTCTGGTCCTTCCCCAACTGCCCTTGGCAACATTAGGGGTGAGTGTTTCCTTTGTTACTGTCTCACTGTCTTGCTGTTGTCTTTTGATTTTCTATGTTTTTTAGGCACCATCTGTGCCGTCAGTCCTCAGCTCCTCAGGAGAAATTGTTATATCAATAGGTGCAATCCCCAGGGAGCTGGACAAATTGGAAGTATACCTTCTGGATGGTTCAGCAGAAAATGTAGTCAGGGAGTTCAGGCACAAGAGCACCTCGCTCCAGGGGACCCAAAAAAGGTGAGGTTTGGCTACTCATTACTGACAAAATCTCAATTCAAAGGAACTAGAGGAGGTGAAACAAATGGGGAACTTATTCAGAGGCCGACACCAGAGATACAGCAGACTCCCATCAAAGACTCTCTGTAAAGTGCTGAGAATACCTCCAGGTTTATGTAAGGAAAATGTGGGATAAAAAGAGGTAGGTACACACAGGTGGTCACTAAGGTCAGGTTGGTCATTGTCTTGGGCTTGAGGGTGGAGTCTTATTGGCTCAGGGAGTCCTTATTGCTAGAGGGGTAGTTTCAGTTCCCATGAGGTGATACTTTGCTTTCAGGATCCTAAATTAAGAGATAAGCTGAGAGTGGGGAGGGGGCGCCTTGGTGGCTCAGCTGATTTAGCATCCGAATTCAGTTCAGGTCATGATCTCATGGCTCCTGGGTTCGTGCCCCACATTGGGCTCTGTGCTGACAGCTCGGAGCCTGGAGCCTGTTTCCGATTCTATGTCTCCCTCTCTCTCTGCCCGTCCCCCAGTTGTGCTCTGTCTCGCTCTGTCTCAATAATAAATAAACATAGAGAAAGAGAGAAGCTGGAAAGAAAAAGTGAATCAATCAGAAAGTTTATGGTCAATGTGGAGGTAGTTGAAACCCTCTTTCACCTTGGAGGAGTTGAGTTCAAGGCCTTCCTACACAGCCATCTTAAACAGAAACTAGAATAGGGTCCCTCTGAATCCTATTTTGATTGGAGAAAGTTTGCAGAAATCCAAGGAAGGAGACAATAAAAGCAGGGAATCAGCCAGTTCTGTGTTCAAATCAACATAAACACCAGTACCTCCCCTGATGACAAGCGTGGCATGTACAGAAAAAGGCATAGAAAAGGCCTTCGCATTGGAAAAAGTAAAAACAAAAAGTATCTCGATTCTTTCATTTATTGATTTTTCAATTCGTATTTTGGAAAGAGAGAATGAGCAGAGACGGGGAGAGAAATAGACAGAGAGAAAGACAGAGAGAGAAGCTTAAGCAGGCTCCATAATTAGCACAGAGCCCCAAACGGGGCTCAATCCCCTGACCATAGGACCATGACCTGAGCTGCTGAACCCAGCAGTCTGGTAGTCAACTCTGGAGCCATTCAGGTGCCCTGAAAACTGCCTCAACTCTTAAATCATGTGATTATCAACATGAAACAAATTCTAAGGAGTATACATCAGTTTTCTAGAACTCAAACATAATTAAATAAGCCCCAGAATACACGGTCAATATATAAAACTCAGTCTCATTTTTACACACAAGCAATGAACAATTAGAATATGAACTGTTTTTTTAAAGAACCATTTAAAACCACACCAAACATTGAAATACTTACATTTAAATCTAACAACCATGCACAGGATCTGTACATGAAAAGCCACAGAAGGCTGATTGGGTAAATCAAGGAAGATATACATAAATGGAGAGATATGCCATATCTATCCATGGAAGTCTCGCTAGTAAGATGTCAATTATCAACTTGATCTAGAGATTCAACATAATCCCAGTCGACATCCCAGGATTTTTTTGTGGATATCAGCAAGCTGATTCTAAAATATGTGTGAAAAGACAAAGGAACGAGAACAGCCAAACAGCTCTGGAAAATAACCAAGTTGGAGAACTCATGTTGCACCAGTTTAAGACTTACTATAAACGTCCAGTAATCAAGGCAGTGTGATATTGAAGAAAGATGGACACACAGATCAAGAGATAGAACAGAGAATCCAGAAACTGACCCCATACACAAGCATCCTCACCCAAATTCTGATAATGACATATAGCCAACCTAACAGAAAAAGGGAGATAGTCTTTCCCAAGTGTTACTGGAACAATTAAGTGTTCATATGCAATAGTAATCAATTAACTAAGTATTTAATTTAACTAAGTTAATTTAACTAAGTATTTAATTGTTGAATCAAACGGTTCATTGATTAATTAATTAATTAAAAGAAGCCTTGACCTAAATTCATCCCTTATACAAACATTCACTCAAATGGATCATAGATGTAAGTGTAATGTACAAAATTATAAAACATTCTTAAGAAAGAAGGAGTGATGTTTATTGATTGAATCATTCAATAAATACTTTTGGAGCATTTGGAATGAGTCTACGCCCTGAGGATCCACTAGGGAACCAAAGGAGCGAGGACCACTGCGCTCTTGGTGCAGGGAAGAAGGGTGTAAAGACTGCCAGCAATAGACAAGGTGAAGCGAAATCTGGTCATCTTGTTCCTCCGCCTCACATTACCGGCTGCAGTTCTTTTTATTTCTTAATTCACATTTACTAAACTGTGTCTACACCATGAAAAGCTAATTCTACTTGTAGCAACTAATTGAAGCAAGAAAATGGAACATCCTAAATGATCAATAGTCGTGTTTAAATAAGTTATGCCCTGGGGCGCCTGGGTGGCTCAGTTGGTTGGGCGTCCGACTTTGGCTCTGGTCATGATCTCACGGTCCGTGAGTTTGAGCGCCGCGTTGCGCTCTGTGCTGACAGTTCAGAGCCTGGAGCCTGCTTCGGATTCTGTGTCTCCCTCTCTCTCTGATCCTCCCCCGTTCATGCTCTTTCTCTCTCTGTCTCAAAAATAAATAAACATTAAAAAAAATGTTTTTAATAAGTTATGGCATGCTATGTGGACTTTACATTTCATAGCCCTGCAGAACATTTGAGACTTAGCGAAATGCTCGTATCACTAGAGGACCAAATATGGGATTTACAGCTACATAGCAAATTTTGGTTAATGCCTGTACATACCTCTTCCCTGAAGATTATCCACAGTGTTAGAGGTGCTTACCTCCACGGGCGCCTGAATGGCTCAGTCAGTTAAGCATCTGGCTCTTGATTCCAGCTCAGTTATGATTTCACAGTGTGTGCAATCAAGCTCCACATTGAGCTCTGCACTGATAGCGTGGAGCCTGCTTATGATTCTCTCTATCTCTCTCTCTCCTCCCATCCCCCACTCTTGCTCATCTCTCTCTCGTTCTCTCTCTCTGCCAAAAATACATAAACATAAAAAAGGTGTTTAGATGTGCTTATCTCCAGGTGTTTGACTTATGACCATTTTTCTTTCTTTCTTGTTTGTTTTCTAAATTTTCTGCAATAAACTTTAAGACCGCCGTAATCATAAAGTAACATTTCAAATAAATGATTTAGTCTAGTATCAGTTTAATAAATAAAATGTGTCAATTCATAAATTCATTAGGTCCATTCAACATGTCAAGGATAGTTTCAAACAGTCCAGTGTTATTCCTTCAGCAGACTCCCCTCCCACCTGATTTGACGTTGACTCAACCACTTCACCAAGAAAGATTTCTAAACTTTGACCATGTTTGAGTGTTTATAAAAGTTTCCGAAAGCATGCAAGACCTCCTCCTTGCCTTCAAGAAACTTTCAATATTTGAGGGTAGAAAAAACCCAAACAGCATACAAAGCACAGTGAGACTTCAAGGTCAAGTTTCATGTAGCAGGAGAAGTCCACTGAGTCGAGATGATCAGTAAAGGCATCTCAGAGGCATAGCACAAAGAATCTTAAAGGGTGACCAAATTTCTAGTTGGCAGACAGAAAGGAGGATCCATGTGTGGATCCTGAGAAACTTAGCAGAAGACCATGGGGGAGGTGATGCGGGGAAAAAGTTATAGAGAGGGAGGGATGCAAACCATAAGAGACTCTTAAATACCGACAACAGACTGAGGGTTGATGTGGGGTTGGGGAGAGGAGAAAGTGGGTGACGGGCATTGAGGAGGGCACCTGTTGGGCACCTGGTCCAGGTGGCTTCCCTGGCAATTTCTAGCAGACATTTATTTTTAATTTTTTTTCAACGTTTATTTATTTTTGGGACAGAGAGAGACAGAGCATGAACGGGGGAGGGGCAGAGAGAGAGGGAGACACAGAATCGGAAACAGGCTCCAGGCTCTGAGCCATCAGCCCAGAGCCTGACGCGGGGCTCGAACTCACGGACCGCGAGATCGTGACCTGGCTGAAGTCGGACGCTTAACCGACTGCGCCACCCAGGCGCCCCAACTAGCAGACATTTAAAGCAGAGATAATAGCTATCCTTCCCAAGCTGTTCCAAAAAATGGAAATGAAAGGAAAACTTCCAGACGCATTTTATGAAGCCAGCATTACGGTGATTCATAACCAGACAGAGACACAGAAAAACAGGAGAATTACAGGCCAATATCGCTGATGAATAGGGGTGCAGAAATTCTCAACAAGATACTAGCAAATCATATTCAATAGCATATAGGAAGTATTATGCAACACGATCAAGTGGGATTCATTCCTGGCCTGCAGGGCTAGTGCCATATTTACAAATCAATCATTGTGCTACATCACATTAATAAAAGAAAAGATAAGAACCATAGTACATGTCAATAGATGCAGAAAAAAAGTATTTGAGAAAATATCGTATCCTTACTTAATACAAACCCTCAAGAAAGTTGGGATTGAAGGAAACTACTTTAAACATCATAAAAGCCATTTATCAAAACCCCACAGTAAATATCGTCCTCAAAGCGGAAAACTGAGAGCATTCCCCCTGAGATCAGGAACAAGACAGAGATGTCCACTCTCACCCCGTTTGTTGAACATAGTGTTGGAGGTCTTAGCATCAGTAATCAGACAGTAAATGAAATTAAAGGTATCATCATTTGCAAAGATGAAGTCTAACTTCCACTTTTTGCAGATGGCATGACACTATACATGGAATTTCCGACAGACTCCATCAAAAGTCCGCTAGTACTGATACATGAATTTGGCCATGTTGCAGGGTACAAAATCAATGTACAGAAATTGGTTGCGTTTTATACACCAATAATGAAGCAACAGAAAGAGAAATAAAGAAACGGATACCATATACAATGCACCAAGAGTCTCAAATTATGTAGCAATAAACCTAACCAAAGAGGTAAAAGATCTGTATGCTGAAAACTATAGAAGTCTTGTGAAGGAAATTGAAGAAGATACAGAGAAAGTGAAAAACATTCCATGCTCGTGGATTGGAAGAATAAATATTGGCGAAATATCAATACGACCCAACGCAGTCCTCACATTATAGGCAGCCCCAATCACATTGCACCAGCATCCTTCTCCAAGCTGGAACAAGCAATCATAAAATGTGTATGGAAACACAAAAGACCCTGAATAGCCAAAGTAATGCTGAAGAAGAAAACCAAAGTGAGAGGCACCACAATGCCACACTTTAGCCTCTACCACAAAGCTATAACCATCAAGACAGCATAGTATTGGCACAGAAACAAATACATAGACTTAATGGCATAGTTTAGAGACCCCAGAATTGGACCCACATACGTATGGCCAACTAATCTTTGACAAAGCAGGAAAGAATATCCAATGGAAAAAAAAGTCTGTTTAACAAATGGTGCTAAGAGAAGTGGACATCAACATGCAGAAGAATGAAACTAGACAAGTTTCTTACACCACTCACAAAAATAAACTCACAATGGATGAAGGGCCTGAATGTGAGACAGGAAACCATCAAACCCTGGAGGAGAAAGCAGGAAACATCCTCTTTGAACTCAGCAACAGCAAGTTCTTAGCTGACACATCTCCAAAGGCAAGGGAATTAAAAGCAAAATGAACTATTGGGACATCATCAAAATAAAAATCTTCTCCACAATGAAGGAAATAATCAACAAAACTAAAAGACAACTGACTGAATGGGAAAAGATGTGTGCAAAAGTCATACTGGATAATTGGCTAGTATCCAAAACCTGTAAAATGAACTCACCAACTCCACACCCGGAAAACAAAAAATCCAGTGAAGAAATGGGCAGAAGACTTGAACAGACACTGTTCTAAAAAAGACATCCAGATCGTCAAGAGACACATGAAAAGATGCTCAACAGCACTCCTCGTCAGGGAAATCCAAATCAAAACCGCACTGAGATACCACCTCATGCCAGTCAGAGTGGCTACAATGAGCAAATTAGAAGACTATAGATGCTGGTGAGGATGTGGAGAAACAGGAACCCTCTTGCACTGTTGGTGGGAATGCATGCTGGTGCAGCCGCTCTGGAAAACAGTGTGGAGGTTCCTCAAATCAGTAAAAATAGATCTACCCTAAGACCCAGCAATAACACTGCTAGGAATTTACCCAAGGGGTACAGGAGTGCTGAGACATAGGGGCGCATGTACCCCAATGTTTATAACACTACTTTCAACAACAGCCAAACTATGGAAAGAGCCCAGCTGTCTATCAACTGACAAGTGGATAAAGAAGTTGTGGTTTTTGTATACCATGGAATACTACTTGGCAATGAGAAAGAACGAAATCTGGCCATTTGGAGCAACGTGGATGGAACTGAGGGGTATGATGCTACGTGAAATAAGTCAGGCGGAGAAAGACAGATACCAAATGTTTTCATCCATGTGTGGATAATGAGAAACTTAGCAGAGGACCATGGGGGAGGTGATGCAGGGAAAAAGTTATAGAGAGGGAGGGAGGCAAAGCATAAGAGACTCTTAAATACGCACAACAGACTGAGGGTTGACGTGGGTTTGGGGAGAGGGGAAAGTGGGTGAAGGGCATCGAGGAGGGCACCTATTGGGATGAACACTGGGTGTTGCGTGGAAACCAATTTGAAAATAAATTACATTTAATGAAAAAGGAAATCCAGGGGTTGCTCTTACTGAATATGAGGATAGCTTTCCATTTTCAGCACTTTCTGAACGTGAGGTAGTACTGGCTTAAGGTGCATAGAGGAAAGTTTTGTTTGTGTGTTTAAGAAAAGGAGTTGAGTAAAGACAGAGGCCTCTCACATGTATCACGTTGACCTTGGCAAGTGTCTCTTCTGATTGTTACCATGACTTATCCCTTTTATTGATTCACATAGTTTGGTGTCATCCTTTCATGAGGAAGTGGATTTCAATTGATCATGGTAGGTGGTCCTTGTAATATTTTGTGAATTATTTGTGTATGTGGTGATGATGGATGGACCATGCTGGTGGCTTTCGAAAGCACTTACACGGACCGTGTAACACGTTTTCTACCCATGGAATCCCATACGGTCTTTTACTACCTTGTGTATGACTTACCTAAATATCATGAATTGGTAGGTACTGAATAGGTTTTCGTGGCACTGAGTGCCCTCATGGCCACTCACGCAGAATTCGTTGACTCTTTGCTCTTAAGCACACAATGACTCGGTCTTCCTTAAGCTGCGTGAAAGTGAGCATGCATACTAACTAGGCAAACTGTTTGCTGCTGCTGTGAAGAACAGCTTCCTGAAGTGTGAGCTATAGCCACAGACATATGGACCCCTAAGCAAGGCACAGTATATCTGTATTCTTTGAAAGAGTAGAGTAGTTACTTCAATTTGGCTTTCAGTGCATTGCATGACAAGGCATTTAATTAGCTAAAACCCTCTTACAGTCATGTTTGATTGCAAGTTGTGTGTACTCTCCACTGCGAAGTGTCATCTCATGATAGATGGAATTAATGGAGGTGAGGCATCAGTGCATTCACGTCGAGGACAACCCTCTTGAACTCGTCAAGAACTATGGGCCTTTTCAGGTAAGATTACGTGCAGGTCTTTCTCAAGGGCACAATCTTAAACACAGCCCAACCTAAGGCAGCTTTCGGCATTCGGCAGTGATAGGATAGGCAACATTGTGACCTCACAAAGTGCCTGGTGTCCTAGCAACAGCGGTGTAACTCTCACAGCCTGCTGCCTGATTTGGCTTCATGGTAGGAAATTCATCAGGGCCTGGCGGCGGCGGCCAGACCTGGCAAGCGCGGGCGGCCCCTAGCGGCCTCACCTCCTGAGCCGCATGAAGAGGCGGCGGCGCAGGCCCCGGGAGGCCCTGGCCCCGGCTGCCCGGGGAGGAGCCTCTAGCGATGCAGCATGGGCCGCGCTGGAGGCGCCTGAGGAGAAGGTGGTGTATACGCAGTGGCAACCGTCGCCACTGTCGGTGGCCAACAGCAGCAAGGCGCTGATAGACGCTTTCAAGCTGTTCGTGCCCCGCAGCACGGAGTTCATGAGCTCAGACGCGGAGCTCTGGAACTGCCTCTGTAGCCTCAAGCACCAGATCTCCCCCCGCATCCTGCGCAGCAAGGACGTCTATGGCTACTCCTCCCTCCTGGCCCAGGTCCCGGACCCCTGGCACCAGCCCCCCGAGGCCCGCCTCCAGACGCGCCGGCCAGCTGCCAGGAGGAGGCGCCACGGAGCCCGGACGGTCTCGGTCGGCCAGAGGAAGGTGCCGCCCCCGCCGCCGCTGTCCCTGGAGTACAGCAGCCCCCGCAAGCCCGCGGCCCCCGGGCCCTGCTCCGGAGGCCGCACCCTGGAGGAGAGTGGGAGGGCGGCCACCCCGACGCAGACCACCTTGCCCACCATCCGCGTAGTCGGCGACGTGTGGGTCGAGAGCAGCCTGGCAGAAGCGCGGCGCCAAGCGCACTAAGTTCTGGGAGTGAACCTGGAACCCGTGGTGAGACTCCGCCGCGTCCCAGTGCCTGGGCGTGAGATGCGGTCCACAGCCGCGCGACATCCCAGCCCCGGGATGGGTTGTACCTGGAGGGATGAACCAGTGAGAGACGGGCCCAGCGTCGCCTAGTGCACTTTACTGGCGAAGAAGCACCAGACGGTCCTGGCCCGCGCCCCCGGGATGCGGCGCCGCCTTCTGGGACTCTGGGGCAGCTGTGCCCTCTGCTGCATCCCAGCAGGGGTATGCGGAGGGAGGCGACCCCTGGACCGCAAGGGAGGTCCCCTTTCTTCCTAACCCCAGATTGAGAGGTCTCCAGGACTGTAGGGGCAGATCCATGATCTCTCTTGTTCCCTCATTGCTCTGAAGTCGTCAGAAGAAGCCATTCCACCCCCACCGTCTCCAAAGGAAATTGCTTCCATGCTTGTGTAATAAAGCTAGAGTTTCTTTGCCATTCACCCACCTCCCGGATCCTCCCGCCAATTTCTTTCTTTCTTTGTGTATATGTGTATGTATATATATCTTCTAGGATGATTTAAATTACATATTCTTTAAATGTTTAGAAGAGCAGTAGAGAAAAAAGGGTGTGACTTAGGGGTCTGCACTCAGATTAAAATAAGATTCCTGAAGTATAGTATACATTCAAAAGGACATATATTATTTTTTTCATGTTTGTTTATTTTTCAGAGAGAGAGACACCGTGTGAGCAGGGGAGGGCCAGATAGGGAGCCACAGGATCCTACAGGCTCCAGGCTCTGAGCTGTCAGCACAGAACCTGATGCGGGGCTCGAACTCACAAACCATGGGATCATGACTTGAGCCAAAGTTGGACACTTAAGTGACTAGCCACCCAGGCACGCAGAAAAGAACATATATTATTAAAAGTATTCTGAGCACAGCTTGATGCAATTCAGTTCAATATACTTGAGGAATCAGCACTCATTAAAAAAGGTACCAGGACCCCAAGGGACCACCTGTGCCTCTTTCATTCATGGTCTATCTCTCCTTTGGGACGGCAATTTTTCTGACGTCTTACAAAATATACAATTTTTGCTTGGTTTTGGAGTATATAGAAATGGAATTATGTGTGCTACACCTAGCTTCTTTCACTCAAACTTATGTTAGTGATATTCATTCATGGTATTGTATGTATAGATACTTTGTGCTCATTGGTGTATAGAATTTCATTATATGAATAGTTTACAATATTTCTGCAACTCTTGGTGGACATTTAGGTAGGTTCTGTCTTAGGGCACTTATGAGTAAAGCTTCAGTGAACATTATAGGACACGTCATTTGGTGAACATTTCTTACAATAGTATTTATTTATCCAGGAGAGAATTTGCTGGGTCACATATCATCTAACTTCTCAGCTTTGGTAAGGTTCCTCCAAACTGTTTCCAAAATGGTTATACCAATTTACACAAACTTCTTTCTATAGTAGTGCCTGCATAGTGCCTGTGAGCTGTGATTAGTTGATAGCCTTGCCAATACTTGCTAATATGGTCTTTTTCATGTTATCTATTCTGGCAGGTGTACAGATTTTTTTTTATTTGAGAAATATCAATCCAAGTATTGTATAGAAATAGTCAAAAAAAAAAAAAAAAAAAAAAAAAAAAACAAAACACAGCATCCAAATTGCAGATCAGGACTTGCAATAAAAATATCAAAGCTTTGTTTCCCCCATGAACACCTCTTCCCCAGAGGCAACACTTTCTTTTGTTTTCTTTTTTCTTTTTTTTTAAATCAGGGTTTTTTTCAACAGACCATTTTTAAAGGACAATTTTACACTTATAGACAAATTGTACAAAAAATACAGGTTCCTCATCCCCAGTAGTTTCTATAGTACCTTGCACTAATGTGGATGCATTAATTATAAGTGGTGGATGAGCCATTCTTGACTGACACATTATCATTAGACACATTATCATTAACTAACAGTTAGGGTTTATTTTGTGTTATATAGATACATAAGTTTTGAGAAATGTATAATGGTATGTATCTACTATTGCAGTATCATACAGAATAGTTACACCACCCTAAAGTGCCCTGTGCTCCGCCTATTACCAATTCCTCTCTCCCCCAAACCCTAATAGCCACTGGTCTTTTTTCTGTCTCCGAAGGTGTTTTGTGTTGTTGTTGTTGTTGTCGTTGTTGTTGTTGTCGTCATCGTCGTTGTCGTTGTTTTGTATTCTTTCGTTTTCTTTTGTTTTGTTTTTCCAAAACGTTATCATAGTTGGAAACGTAAAGCAAATGGCTTTTTCTATTGGAACCCTTCACTTAGTAATCCACACTTAAGTTTCCTCCATGACTTTTAAGTAGCTACCTTTCTACCTCTTTCCTTCCCTCCTCTTCTGTCTCTCTGCCTCCCTTTCATGGAGGGAGTTTATTTTCTAAAACAGCTTTTAAAAAGCTGGTTTACAGAAAAAGACTGGAAAGTGCAGAGTTCCCCTGTTCTCCCTCCTACCCCCCAAAACATAGTTTTCCCTATTGTAAACTTCTTGTGTCAGTGTAGTGCATTTGTTACAATGGATGAGCCCATATGAAAACTATTATTAACTAAAGTCCGAAGTTTAGCTTAGCATTCACTGTGGTGTGCAGTTTGCTGAGTTTTGACAAATGCACAATGCCATGATTCAAAACATTTCCCTGTCTTAGAAGATGTTTCACTGCCGTAAATATTCCCTGTGCTTCATCGATTATTCATCTCTCCCTTCCCCCCTGAGTCCCTGGCAACCACAGGTCTCTTTACTGTCTCCATGATTTGAGGCAACACTTTTAACTGTTCCAGGTTTATATTCTTTTGTTAGGAATCTTCATGAAGATAAGTAGTATACTATACTGCTGATTATTGATTTGTCAGTTTTAAGCACCGTCTACTGACTTCCTATGTGACGTTGACGAATAGGTCGCTTAAGCCACCTGTCGTCTCTCTCCTCACCTTCCGATATATTCCCGAACTTCTATCTGTATACTGTTTCAGTCAGGTCCAGACAGCCGGTGAGTCACTATAGGTATTTTAAACAGTTACACACGTGATGGGAAATCCCAGAAGCCAAACAAAGGATGGCGAAGCAATCAGGAATTAGTATCAGCAGAAACCTGTTTCCACCCGCAGAGCTAGAGAAATTCAGAACCATACCTAGCAGGAACTGAGAACATGGGAGAAGAGGCTCTTGGAAAGAAGCTAGAATTTGGAGGAGATAAAATCACTGGTAGGAAGTGGAGTGGGAGAGAGAAAAACCTCTGGGCTTATACCTTCCTCCCTTACTCCCATTAAGCACCCATTGGTCAAACCCTCTGGAAGCCAGTTGGCAAGGAACCAGGAAACACATTCTGTAGGAGAAGTGCAGGAATTGGATGTGAGGGCAAAAAGACATAACGGGTGAAGTTACATATAGGTACTAGTTAGAGTTCTCCAGAGACTCAGTATCAATGGGAATTGGTTCAAAGGATTACGGAGGCTGAGAAGGGCAGACCCAGGAGATCCAGTAATTTAGTTCCAGGCAGACTCCCAAAGCCTAAGAATCAGGAGAGCTGATGATGTATGTTCCATTCCATGTCTGAGCCTGAAGTCAGGAGACCAATATCGCAGCTTGAAGACAGTCAGATAGACACAGTGAATTCTCTCTTACTCTGCCTTTTGTTGTATTCAGGTCTTCAATCGATTAGTTGAGGACACCCAGTGGTTGGCAAGGCAATATGTCTTGCTTAGTCTACTGATATACAGATGTTAATTGTACTAAGAAATGTCCTCACAGACTCACTAAAATAATGTTTAGCCATATATCTGGGTACCCAGTGGCTTAGCCCATTTAAAACATGAAATTAACCATCACACGATATAATTTTATGTTAATATGCGTGTATGTATGTATGAATGTATGTTATTTGAGAGAGAGAGAGAGAGAGAGAGAGAGAGAGAGAGAGAGAGAGAGAGAGAGAGAGAGAGAGAGAGAGAGTATGTTCAAGCAGGAGAAGGGCAGAGAGAGATTTCTGAGGTGTCAGTGCAGAACCTAATGCTCATCTTAGTCTTATGAACTGTGAGATCATCATCTGAGCCAAAATCAAGTGTTGGATTGTGAACTCACCGAGCCACTCAGGTACCCCACAAGATGTAATTTTAAAATAGAGACGTATTTGCCTTACCTGTACTATCATTTTTCATTCCTTACATTGTAAGATAAAGGTCTTCCTTAACCTTGCTGCACTTTTTCTCTGTCTCCCATCAGCTTTGGGCTTCTGTTTTGTCATTGTGGTTAACACTGCTGTTATGCTCTGCAATCAAGTCTCTTTAGAGGGTTCAAGGTTGATTCTATAACTTGAAAACTAATAAATGGTTTAAATTATTGGGATTATTAAATAATATGCAAACATTAGAATTACTACTCTTTTCCTGGAGTCCTTGGACCTGCTGAATGAGGACATCTCTAGCATCAAGGTGAAATGGATCCTTTCTCTTTGTATTCCTAGGTGCTTTAAACCATGCCATGTTTCACTTGGCTCATTCAGACTAAGACCGTCTTATGGATATTTTCTGGTTCTCCTTAATTTTCTAATTGCACTTCTTTGTTTTATTGCACTCTTTCAGTACTCTCAAATCATGCCACTTATGACATCTTCCTGCTAACCTCTTAGCGGTCTCTCACTGGACTTTTCTTTATTCCTGCCTCATGTAGGTGGTGACTCAGTGGGTCTGCTTCATAGCTTCCTTCCTGTGATTTTCCTCTGCCCCGCTCCCAGTTTGTTTCCATGGTTTCATGGTAATATGGCCATCTGGGAAGTTAGGGAGCATTTAAAAGCCTGGACTCTTGAGCCTGACGGCCTGGGGTTAGACTTTACTTGTTCCACTTACCAACTGTGTAAGTTGGATGTTGGATGAGTTATGTGGTTTCTTTGTAACCCTCTTTCCTCCTCTCGAAGATAATAATGGTAATTGTACATATTTTATAAGTTTGTTGTGTGGTTCATATGTAATAATATATGAAAATAACCCGTAATAGTGTCTGGCACAAAAATAAACACTATGTTAGTGTTGCCTATTATTAAGAATAATTTCTCTTTATTTTTTCTCTCCTTGTTTTGTTGGAGTACACCTTCATATAACTTCCTAATGAAGAATGAGTTGAATCAAATGTTCTGAGTCTTTGCACGTCTGAAGATATCTTGAGTCCACTCTCAAATTTAATTCATAATTTTGATAGGTGTAGAATTGTAGCTACTTTTTAAATTGATTTATTTTTATTTTTTTAAAGATACCTCCAACTTAGTTAGCATGTAGTGCAACAATCATTTCAGGAGTAGATTCCTCAGTGCCCCTTACCCATTTAGCCCATCCCCCCTCCCACAATCCCTCCAGTGAACCTCAGTTTGTTCTCCATATGTATGAGTCTCTTCTGTTTTGCCCCCTCCCTGATTTTATGTAATTTTTGTTTCTCTTCGCTTATGTTCATCTCTTCCACTCATAGAATCCTAGCGTCTAATGGCCAGTTGCCCCTTCCATCGACTTTCCCCTAATCACAACACCATTGGAACTACAATATCTGCTCTTTAGAATGTTTTTTTTTTTTTTTTTTTTAATTTTTTTTTTCAACGTTTATTTATTTTTGGGACAGAGAGAGACAGAGCATGAACGGGCGAGGGGCAGAGAGAGAGGGAGACACAGAATCAGAAACAGGCTCCAGGCTCTGAGCCATCAGCCCAGAGCCTGACGCGGGGCTCGAACTCACGGACCGCGAGATCGTGACCTGGCTGAAGTCGGACGCTTAACCGACTGCGCCACCCAGGCGCCCCTCTTTAGAATGTTTTTAACTCACTATCACTTCCACCTTCTTCTAGTTTTCAAAATCATTCAGTACGTCTGGCCTATGCTTAAGGAAAAGGGAATGGAGGTCCCCCTTTTGAAGGGCTTAAAAGAGAATTTATGAACATATTTTAGACTGCCACAGCCTGTCTGCTGGCCTCGTATTATTCACTCTCATCCTGCATGAAAAATATCCTCACCCTACCCCAAGAATCCTCCCTCTTAAAGACCCAACCCTTGTAACATCAGCTCAAAGACCAGGATATTTTTATCTAAATTAGGTCCAGGTGTGAATGAGTCTCCTTGGGCGCACTGGTCCTCGACTACACTTTCAATCTGAAGACCTATGAATGAAGACCTATGAATTCAGCATACGACCAACACGGGCATGGTGATAACCAGAATACACACAACAACACACACCCACACATACACACACACACACACACACACACACACACATACACACACACACACAGAAAAAACAAACAAACCAACAAAACACAAACGTTGCTGTTAAAAAGTAAGGAATGAAGTTATCATGAATGAGTCACTGGTCCATAGCAATTCTGAAGTTCAGCTGGTACAGGTAGGCAGTCCTTTCATTGGGTCTTAAGGCCGGGGAATGATTTTCCATGGCCCTAGCTCCTCCAGGGTTCTGGCTTTCAACCTCCAAGTCATTCTTCCCTTATCATGAAAGGTAGCCTGTGTCTACAGCCTTATGGTTGTCTCGACCTACTTCTCATTGTAGGAGTTAGTGGGTCCAAAGCCTTCTTTCATTTTACTCTCTGGGATTAAGGAAACCCTTCTCTTCCATGGACTTTTCCAAACATTTATAAGGAAAAACACTCCTAAACTTCAAGTGATATGGTAACAGAGAGAACCCAGTGTCCCACAGTTTACTCTACGAGGGTATGCTTATGAGATAGAACGCTGGTATTCTCCAATTCCTAATTCTTCATTTAGGAAACTTTTCTGGCATCTTTTCCCCAACGTCATCTGCTGAGTGATGTTGGTAATAATTTCACCTTCAATAAGAGTGACATTATTGATGTTATCTGTGCTAACAAAAATTGAAATTGTATTTGAATGGCATTGAGTATGTGCAAGTAGTATCGACTGGGGACGTGTTCAGCTGTCACAGAAAGGCTGCCACCAGTGGCATAATCAAAGAAGTTTTACTCACAAAGAGGCTGTAGGCTGTGCTCCATTAAGGCAGCAATGTCATCGGCAGCAGGCTGCATGGAATGGCAGAGCTGCCAATTTCTTTATGACCTCCTGCAAAATTTTGGAAAAAAGGGTAGCAGCCATTAATATAATACTACCAATGTTTTTACCACTTACCGTCTTCAATGCAGCACATGTGTGAGTATTTCAAGCTCACAGCACATCTGTGAGGTACAATTGTTGATGTCTTTTGGAGGTCATTCGTTCACTTCTTAAGTCAAAAATTAGCTGTCATATGTCTAGGGCATGTGGCTTCACCAAATCCCCTCCTAGGTTTCCTTGGCTTATCAATGCATCAAGCAAACTCATAGGAATTCTAGAATTTAATCCTTGTGGGCCATGGAGAAACCAGTTCTGTCTTATCACATCACATTACATACTCAGGCCATTCAGTATACTCTCAGATGAACCCTTGGAAGGTGCTCCTGTATTAGCGTTGTATTTCTGTTGGCAAGAACCTTGCCTCCTAGGAGGCACGGTAACTTTCATATCTATTAGTAATTCCCAACGAAGTACAAACCAAGAGTTTTCCTTGCCTTCTTGTTGACACGTTATAATGTATACTAAGTTACCACGTTTTCTTGTTTAATTCTTAGCATCATATACCAACTGCAATATCATCACGGAACAATGGTGGCCCCGCATGTAGCATCATCAGCTGTGGACACTTCAGATATGGCCACGGTAACAGTTAGGGTGGACTCCATCCAGTTCTTGGCCATTGGGCTTGTCTGATTGTCTCCATTTATCTACCTCCCACCCTACACCCCCAGCCCCAGCAGCAGTGAGAATCTGGTTAGTCAGGGAATCTCCAGCAGATACATATGCAGATGCAGATGCAGATGCAGATCATTTCTCTGGATAATCTTTATGGTTGACTGTGGCCTGGGTAGCAGGACGGGTTCAGACAGAAACACCTGATTTGGGTGCCATCAAGCCGTCTCTGTGCCCCCCTGAGAAATGGGACAGTATGCATTTCAAACACTTCAAGTCTCCACTTCTCCCTGCACACTTCTGTGTTTTGTTGCTTCCATCCACCTACCAAAGCAACCCAAACTTTATGCTAAAGAGAGTGTGGCTCGTGTGTCCTTTGCAGATTGGAATGCTGTTACTAGTTTGGGTTATCTTAATAAAAACTGGCACATTACCTAAAAATGTAGAATTCGGTGTGAATTCAGAATCTGTACCTGTAGTAAACCCTGCATGATTCCGTTGATTAGGGAGAGGTATCAGACCATACTGTAAGGAACCCTGCCTTCGAATGCTACAGCTCTATGGACTTTCAAAGCACTATTTTTAATCTGGTTATCCAAAGTCGGTAAGTCTTTGTGAGTATACATTCAGAGCTTTTTTAAGATCTGGATTGTAGTCTCCAATTTTTTCATGACGTAACTAACCCATTGATTCCAAGAGTTCTCTTTATTTTTGAATCATTCTCTTGGGCATTTGACCAAAGCTGTCAAATAAAAAATGTCCTCAATTTGAATATATGAACATTTAAGAGCAGTCACGTGTTCAGTGCCCAAATATTTTATTGTTTCCGTTAAGAGTTTATTCTGTCTGTGGACGGTGAAGAAACAAATGCCTGTTTTTGTTTTGTTTTGTTTTGTTTTGTTTGTTTTGGGTTTTTTTCATTTTCCGCACATAAGTAAGTATATGTGCAAGGCAGAATGCTAGGTACCTGTCAAGGGTAATAGGACGTTCAGGAGTGTAAATGAGATTTCTGTCATCAAAAAAAGAAAAAAAAATTGTTTCATGAACTAAGATAAGCTAAGCTTTAAAAATGAAAGGAAAATAACCATGAACTCGGATAAAATTTAGGCAATGAGGTACTTTTCCCTAGGGCAGCAAGGAGTTATGAGAAATACCATAATCTGTAGAGTTTTTACTAAAAAGCTCTACTGACATGATGATAAAGCTCACCTTTAAAGCTTGCTTAGTGTACTGATTTTATTCCTTTCTTCTTGAAATCTAAAGAAGCTTTTTCTCTTTGGCTGTTAACATGAAATGAAAAGACACTTTCTCCCTATCTTTTCTTCTGCCGTATTTACGCTGAGCTTCTTACAAAAGTCTTTTATGTATTCATTGCTTTTTATCTTCATCCTTTGTCAAAAACAAGTCTTGAGATTGGGAATGATGTGGACTATTTCTAACCCAAGCTCACAGGACTTAAGTTCTCATAAAACCCATCATTTGAGGGGGCATTGAACTCGTATCATAGAGTTCCTTGTGCAGCCCATGGGCAGGATTCCACTGAAAGAATCGATAGCATCGTGGAGACCCTGTCTCTGGAAGGAACTAACACAAATAAGGATTTGACCTTATAGGCTGATTTTCCTAGGAATCTAGGAATCAAGAGGGCCAGAAGTGGGATGGTGGGAGAAGGACACTGTAGAGGGGCTGAATACCCAGGCTCACTTGAAGCCAACTGAGCAGAGGAAGGTTCTGTCCTGCTCTGATGGAGCAGGATAGGGCTGTGGAACCAGGCAGCTTCGTCATCCGGACCGGTGATGCTGCCTAGACTGGAGTAATTCCGGGACAATTCTTGTTCTTTAGACGTATTCTCCCTTCCTCTCTCTTCCCTCCTTTAGGTTGATAACTCTGCTTGTTGGTTTCTTTAAGCAGACATTTATAATCCATTCCTTTGATACATTTCCTATCTATACTTATATAATTTTCTTTCTCTCTCTCTGGGATAATCAAGCCATCTAGTTTCTCTGTCTGGCTAAACTTATCTTCTTTTTCTTTCCCCACCTCCTTCCTTATTTTCCTTTCTCTCTGTCTGCATTAAGCCATTTCGCCTCCCAGCCTGGTCAATATATATATATATATGTTTTTCCTTTTCCCCACCCCTGTCATTTCTCTCTTTATATGTTTTCTTCCAACAGCAATGCCTCTACCTTGTTCTTTACTTGTAGCTGGTGTGTCTGGTCTGTTTGTTTGTTTTGTTTTGTTTTTTGATTTCAGACTGTTTTCTGTGTGTGTGTGAGCGTGTGTGTGTCCATTTATTTCTTTTATTTGCACGTTGCCTTACATGTCTCTGTTTCCTGTTTGTTGGTTTGTTTCTTTTCCTTTCCAAGGCTACTTCAAGGAACAAATAAAAGCACACCTTGTGGAGGGTCTAAAACATCATGACGAGTAGAGAACTCAAAGAGCCAATGTCACAACAACAGAGAGCAAGTAACACTTTCCAAGAAACACTACCTGCAGGGCTAGAATCTGCAGAGGGCGTGAGCCCCGGTTCCTATAGCAATTCTTGCAGGTGCAGAGCAAATAACAAGCTTGTAAACCTCCTAAGAGAGAGAAATCTAGCCAAAATAATGACACAGAAGAATTCCCCTCAAAAGAAATTCCGGGAAGAAGTGGACAGCTAACGACTTGATCAAAACAGATATAAGCTACATATCAGAATTTAGCATAACAGTCCAAAGATTAATCGTTGGGATTGGCAAAGGCGTAGAAGACAGCATGGAATCAATTATTGTGGAGATCAAGGAAATAAAAAGTAGTCGTGATGAATTCCAATGCTATAAATGAGGTGCAAATTAAAATGGAGGCAGCCACAGCGCGGATTGCAGAGACAGAGGGGAGACTAAATGAATCAGAAGGTAAAAATATGGGGAAAAGGAGGTGAGAAAAAGATAGAGAAAAATTGAGGATCGAGAGGGGAGAATTAGAGAACAAAGTGATGAAATCAAATGGAACAATATCCATATCACAGGATTTCCAGAAGAGACAGAAAAGGGGTGTGAAGATGACCTTGAACAACTCATAGCTGAGAACTTCCACAAGTTGGGGAAGGACCCCGGCATTGAAACCCAACGGGCACACAGAACTCCCTTCAGATGTAACCTGAGTTGATCTTCTGCACAACATAGACTGGTGAAACTGGCAAAATACAAGCATGAAGAGAGAAGTCTGAAAGCAGCTAGGGATGAATGGACCTTCACATACAAAGGTAGAGAAGTATTGGGATAGGAGCTGACCCATCTACTGAAATCAGACAAGCCATAGAGGAATAGGGGAATCTTCAATGTGAAGAATAGAAAAAATATTCAACCAAGAACCCTTTATCCAGCCAGCCTGCCATTCAGAATCGAAGGGGAGGTAAAGGTCTTCCCAAACAAACCAAAACTGAAGGAATTCACCACCGCTAAACCATCCCTACAAGAGATCCTAAGAGGGATTCCTTGAGGGAAATGTCGCAAGTATCACAAAGTACCACAGACACCAGTACAAGCATGAAAACTACAGACATCACAATGCCTCGGAACCATCGCTTTCCATAATAACACTGCATGGAAGTGGAATAAATGCTCCAACCAAAACGCACAGGGTATCAGAATGGATAATACAAAACAAGACCCATCTGTTTGCTGTTGTACAAGAGACTCATTTCAGACCTGAGGACACCTTACTATTGAAAGTGGGGGGATGGAGAACTACCTTTCATGCTACTGGGAGTCAAAAGGAAGCTGTAGTAGCCATACCTATATCAGACAAACTTGACCTGAAATTAAAGTTGGCAGCAAGAGATGTTTAAGGACATTATTAAATAATTACAGTGTCTGTCCATCAGGAAGAGCTAACAATTATAATAACTATGCAGTGAATTCCGAAGCACACAAATATTTAAAACATTTAATCACAAACATGAACAATCTTATTGATAAGAATGTGGTAATTGCAGGGGGCTTTAATACTCAACTTTCAACAATGGACAGAAAATCTAGACAGAATCAGGAAAGAAACAATGGTCCTGAATGATACATTGGACCAGAAGGACGTGACAGATATTTTAGGACTCTACATCCCAGAGCAGTAGAGCACACTCTCTTCTGGAGTGCACGTGGAACATTCTCCAAGAGAGACCACATACTGGGTCGCAAAAAGCCTTCAATAAATATAACAGCATTGAGATGACACCATGCACACTTTGAGATCACAATGTTTGGAGCTTGACATAAAGTACAAGAAAAAGTCTGTTCAACCTCTAAAAGCATGCAGGTTAAAAAACATCCTACTAAAGAACGAATGAGTCAACCAGAGAATTAGAGAAGAAATTAGAAGACATAAGGAAACAAATAAAAATGAAAACACAAGAATCAACGCGTTTTGAAAAAATTTAATTAAAAAGATGGTAAAAGGGTTACTGAAGCTGAGTTTTGCATACTTGAGACAGCATGTTATGCACTAAGGAGTCTGAGTGCTTGGGGTAAAGGCCATTTCCATAACTTTCTTAGTCTGTGACCTTGTGCAGTTATAACATCTCCTTCAGCCTCAATTCGTCCCTCTGTACACATGGTCAATTGAGATGCTTTATGAGGTAACGTGCCTGCCACAGGGAAGTGATTGGTAGCTGTAAGTTCATTGCTCTGCCCCTCGTATTCCCAGGACTCCTGCCAGGGAGCCTGGAGGCCTGCGTGCTGGCCTGAATCTGCAGCATTTTCAGGCAAATTGTTCACTTTGTGATTAAGGCTTCCCGTTTCACTGAGCCCTTGATTCACCCCATGTGTTCTGGCATCTGCTGCCCTGCGTGGGTTCCCTCCTCCTTTTTCAGACCCTTACTTGGTGTTGTGGGATAAAGTGATCAGACCACCTGAGCATCAGTTATTAGCAATAAGCGTGACTCCTCTGAGTACCTATGGTATTCTGATTATTCCCACATAAAGCCAGTGTTCTGCAGCTCTGATTATCTGCTAAATTATACCAAGGCATAGTTTAGAGGATTGTTTTGTTGCTGTTGATTTTGTTGTTGCTGCTCTTGTTGCTGCTCTTGTTGTTGCTGCTGCTGCTTCTGCTGTTGTTTTTGTTGTTTAGAAATCATTTGCTTCAGGTTCATCTAGTCTATCCAGTAACACCTGCAATAACAGTGAGGTAAACTTTGGTTTTACCTTTTTTCACTTTTTAACGCCAGTGGATTTTGTTTTTGTTTTTGTTTTTCAGCCTCCCTTTGGGAAGTTCTATTTCTTCCATCTTCTCGCTCATGTGTCCAAAATAGACAACTGATTGTTTACTAGTTGCTGTCTCTGGGAGGTTGTTGCTGTTTGCCAGGTGTTAGTATTGACATGCCAGGGCTGGGGTGTTGATTCTTTCCCAGATTTTTGTTCCAGGTCTTCATGACAAAGGCAACAGAATGAAGAAGGTACTGAGTGGAAGCAGTTAGAAATTCACTTCAACTAGGACTGCCTGAGGAAGTGGGCACTGCATTTAGAGCAGGAGACACAGAAATGAACCACAAGTGGGCAAAATGAGTTGGGTATAAGAAAGGAAAATAATGCCCGCACGATAGTCCAGTTTTCTTTGCTTTTATGTGAACTATGGGATAAATGTGTAACATACTAGAGACCCTTATGATTTGGGCTGCTTATTTTTATCTTAATGTGTGTTGGTTGGGTGGGTGGTTGATCGACAGTGTGTTTGAGGAAGGGGAGGGGATGAGAGAGGGGTAAGAGAAAATTCCAAGCAGGCTCTGTGCAGAGTATGACCTGGGGCTTGAAACCACAAATGGCGAAATCATGACCTGAACTGAAATGAAGAGTAGGTCACTCAACTAACTGAGCCACTCAGGCTCCCCTTGGCTGCTTATTGTATTTGCACATTGGGTCTTCGTGTTGGAAATACCATAGGGAGTGGTGTACATGCATGATCTAAGGAAGGTGCAGCTAGGTAGATCTGGCTTATTTGTTTTCCTTATGACACTTTATTCATGGTAATATTTCGTAAGTTTATTAGAAAGACAGAGTGAAGATTGTAATTGGGAGGAAATCAGGTAAGGAGTCATCGCAGTTGACCAGGAGAGGTGAACATGACAGCAATTAGTGTGGAAGCAGGAAATGGAGAGAGGAGGACAGATGTGGTAGTTTTTTGAAAATGCTTTTTGTTGTGTAATTAACATTATACAAAGTAACTATTTTGGTGCATAGAGCTTTGAGTTTTAAAGATTGTATCTACTCATGTAAATGTCACCCCAATGAGAATACAGAAGAGTTCTGTTCCTGGGTCACATAGGTGGCTTTGTCACTTAAGCATCCCACTCTTTATTTCGGCTAAGGTAATGAGTTCACTATTCTTGAGTTTGAGCCCCTGCTCACGAACTTCCCGGGGCCTACTTGGGATTACCCTTCTCTACCACATTTTCTGTGCCTCCCCCACTCTCACTCTCTGTCTCCCCCCCAAAAAAAAAATTAGACAAGAAGAGAACAATTCCATCAGCTCCCAGAATTCCCTCATGTTGAGTCACGGTCACCCCACCCCTGAGGCCTGGCAACCATCTATCTCCAACTTTAATATCATATAAATGGATCGTTATTGTAGGTAACTTTATGAGACTGGTTTCTTTCATTCAACATCATTCCTTTACAATACATGTGTTTCTTAGTGTTTCCCTATACGGATATACCAGGGTTTCTTTAACCATTCATTTCCTGAAGGACATTTGTGTTTGTAAATTTTTGTCAGTTATGACCAGATTTGCTGTAAACATTTGCGTGTATGTTTTTTTTTCTTTTTATAAGTATAAGTTTCCACTTCTCTAGAGGAAAGATATAGGAGTCAGATTTATGGGTCACATGCAAGTATTAGGTATTGTCTTTAAAAATGAATATATATATTTCATGGGCTCCCGGTGGGCTCAGTAGATTGAGTAGCTGACTTCAGCTCAGGTCATGATCTCACAGTTTGTGAGTTCAAGCCCTATGTTTGGCTCTATGCTGACAACTCGGAACCTGGAGCCTGCTTTGGATTCTGTATCTCCCTCTCTCTGCCCCTCTCTGCTCACACTCTGTCTCTCTTTATCCCTGAAAAATAAGTATAGATGGAAAAAAAAACATTTTCAATATGTGGATAGTAGTATCTCAGTGCAGTTTTAATGTCTTTCCCTGAAGCCTAGTGTTGTGGAGCATCGTTTTGTGCACTTCAATATATGATATTCTAGACACAAGACCTTTGCTGGATATATGATTTGGGAATATTTTGTCCAAGTCCATAGATTGTCTTTTTGTTCTTTTAACAGAGTCTTTTCCCAAGCAAAGTTTTAGTACTAACGAAGTGCAATTTAGAGATTTTTTTTCTTTTGTATGAATCCAATTTATACACCTTATAACTTCAGACGTCATTTGTACTCCTTGTTCATATATTTGCTATTCTACACCAGCATCAGAATGTTTTCAGTTTGTTGCTATTGGTTGCACAAATTGTATACTGCACAGTTCTAGGAGGCATGATTTATATGAACTGTAGTGCGAATGGGAACCCTCAAATCTGTAAAATGTACAACTTGTACAAACATGTATTATCTCTTAGAGGGCCGACTGAGCCACCCAGGCGCCCCATGAAATGGTGAAACTTTTACGATGCTAGTTGTAGGCTTTTTTTGTGGGGGTTCGTTTTTGTTTGTTTTATAAAAGTCCTGTATCAACTTGATGAAGTCTCCCTGGACTCATAGTATGAGGAGAGGATGTTTTATTTATTATGAATGGAGGTAACAAATGCCTTCTCTGCATCTCATTTTAAGAGCATCTGATCGTTTCCCTGTCTTTCTTCTTTATCCTATTGTTGTGATGGGTTAAACTGATTGATTTTTGAATATGGAACCAGTCTCCCATACTTGTACTAAATCCCTCTTGGTTATGGATGTATAATTCTTTTTACACATTGTTGGATTTGTTTTGCTAACATGTATTGGGTATTTTGTGTCTATGAAAATGCAAGACACTGGTCTCCAATTTTCCCCTCTTATAATGCCTTTACCTTGTTTTGTCAATGCTGGCCTCCTAAAATGAGGAAGTTTCCCCTCTGTTTTTATTTTCGGGAAGAGATTACAGGACATTAGCATCATTTTTTCCTGTGAATGTTTGCTAGAATTCTTCAGTGAAACCACCTGGGCCTGACGCTTTCTTTTGGGAAGGTTATTCGTCCTTGACTCTATTTACTTAATAAATATAGGCCTATCCAGATAATCTAGGTTTCCTTATGTGGGTTTTGGTAGTGTGTGCCTTTTATTTGTTTTCTATATTTTTCTAAAATGTTTTCATTTATTTCTGAGAGAGAGCTGTAGTGTGGGAGGTGGGAAGGGGCAGAGAGAGAGGGAGACGCAGAATCTGAAGCAGGTCCCAGGCTCTGAGATGTTAGCACAGAGCCTGACACGGGGCTCAAACCCACGGACCAGGAGATTATGACCTGAGCTGAAGTCAGACATTTACTGACTGAGCCACACAGGTGTCCCATCGTGTGCGTCTTTTAAATAATCGATCTGTTTCATATAAGTTATGAAATTTGGGGGCAGAGAGTCATTCATAATATTTTCCATTATCCTCTTGATGTTCATGGAATCGATAGAGTTACGTCTCTTTCACTTTTGATATGAGCCATTTGTGCCTACCTTTTTTCTTGGATAGCCTAGTTAGGGGTTCATTACCTTTATTGATATTTTCAAAGAACCATCTTTTGATTTCTCTATTGATTATCTCCAGTATTGGACTATCTTTTATTTTATTGATATCTGTTCTGATTATTATTTTTTTAGTTATTATATTTCTTTTCTTCTACTTCAGCCTTCAACTGTACCTCCTCCCCTATTTTCCTAAGGTGGAAGTTTAGGCTACTAATTTAAGGTCTTTCTCCTTTCCGATTTTGTTACGTTTATTTACTTACTTTGAGAGCGAGAGAAAGCATGTACATGAGCAGGGGCATGGCAGAGAGAGGGAGAGAGAGAATCCCAAGCAGGAACCCAATACAGGGGCTTGATCTCATGACCATGATAGCATGACCTGAGTGGAAACTAAGAGTTGCGTGCTAAAAACACTGAGCAGCCAGATGTCCGAAGGTCTTTCTACTTTTCTAATAAATGCATTCAATGTTGTACATTGTACTGTAAGCCATGTTTTCACTGCCCACCCCACCCCGCCCTGCACAGTTTGGTAGGTTGTATTTAATTTTCATTGAGTCCAAAGTACTTTGAAATTTCTCTCAAGATTCCTTCTTTGATGTGTTATTTAGATGTATGTTCTTTAATCTCTAAATATTTGGGGACATTTCCTGCCATCTTTTCATTATTGCTTTCAATCCAGTTCAATTCCAGTGTGGCACGACAACATACTTTGTGTGGTTTCTATTCTTTGAAATTTGGTAGGATGTGTTTCATGGCCCAGAACATGTTCTGACTTGGTGCACGTTCTGTGTGAACTTGAGAAACATGTTTATTCAACTACTGTTCGATAAAACATTCCATACGCTTCAGTTCGATCTAGGTGATTACTGCTACTGCTTCGTCCAGCTGTAGCCTTACCTATATCCTTCTAGACCTGTCAGTCACTGACAGAAAGGTGTTGAAGTCTCTACTATAGTAATGACTTTTTCTCTTTCTCCTTCGAATTCTAAAAGTTTTTCCATCATGTATTTTCATTCTCTGTTGTTAGATATAGAAAATTAGGGATTGTTATGTTTTCTTACAGAACTGACCTTTTTATCTCTCTATAGAATCTCTTTATATAATGACACTCTTTATCTCCCTAGAGTTTCCTTGATTGGAAGTTTGCTTTGCGTGGAGTTAATGTAATTACTCCAACTCTCTTTGGATAAGCTCTAGCATGATAAATCTTTCTTCATCCTTTTACTTGTAACCTATCTGTATCTGTATATCTCATGTGAATTTCTTATAGACAATATAGAGTTGCATCTTGTTTTTGGATCTCCTGTGACAATCTCTGAGCTTTAATTGGTATATTTAGACTATTCACATTTGATGTGAGTATTGATATAGTTGGAATAATATCTGCCATGTTTGTAACTGTTTTCTATTCACTGCATTCATACTTTGCTTCCTTTCTATCTTCACCTTTCTCTGCCTTCTGGATTTTAATGCAGCAGTTGGTATATTCCATTTTCTTCTTTCTCTTAGCATATTCATTACACTTTTTTATTTTAAAAGTTGGAGTGGGTTCCCCTTTATTTGCATTTGCATTACTCATTTATAACTAGTCAAATTCCTCTTTCAAATCACACTATACCCCTTCACAGGTAGTGCAGCTACCTTATAACAGCTGTCTCAATTCCTCCATCCCACGCCTTCTAATATTGATGTCATCTACCTCCTTATCCATAGGCTAAGATCACCGAGTATATTGCTGCTGTTATCACTTTAATAAATTGTTATCTATCAGATAAGTTGGGAATGAGAAAAATAAACTATTTTCTCTTACCTTTCCTTATTCCTACTCTAATCCTCTTCTTTTTTAAGCATAGATCTAAATTCCTTATTTGTAACTTCTGTCCCTATTCCTTTTTCTAAAGACCTTGTCTTGAGAGAGACAGGGGGCACAAATGAGCAAGGGGCAGAGAGAGAATCCCACGACAGGCAGAGAGAGAGGGAGAGATAATGGGATCTCACTCAAAGCATGGCTCATGCTCACTTGCAGGGGGGTGGAGCTCACTTGATGTGGCACTTGAACTCACAAACTGTGGGACTTGAACTCATGAATGCTGACATCATGACCTGAGCTAAAGGCAGGTATTTAACCACTGAGGTATCCTCGAAGGAACTTTTTTATTTTATGTATTTATTTCTTGCAAGGCAGATCTACTAGTGATAAAGTCTTTCTTTTTTTGTTTCACAACGTATTACTTGTTTTAGGGTTGTTGTTGTGGTAGTTTTGTTGTTCTTGTTGTTTACAAAGGTGAGGGATTGTAAAATTCAGATGCTTTGGGGAAGAGTAACATACTCCATGCCTAACATCTTTTTTAATGTTTATTTATTTATGTTGAGGGAGAAAGGGGTGGCGGGGGTGCGGTAAAGAGAATTCCAAGCAGACTCCATTCTGATAGCAGAGAGCCCTATGTAGGGCTCAATCTCATTAAACATGAGATCATGACTTGAGCAGAAATCAAGGTTGGATGCTCAACCGACTGAGCCACACAGGCACACCTACAAGTCTTTTTTCTTCAGTTTGAAATACACTTTTGCAGGACATAGAATTTTCAAGGGGTGTTTTTTTTTTCCTTTCAACACTTTTATGTATTTGTATATGTATTTTATTTTTATTTATTTTTATTTTTATTTTATTTTTATTTTTATTTTTTCTTCTACCCTGGCTAGGAAGAAAGGGATAGATGGGGTAAGAGGAGAGAGAGTGATGCTGGCTGGAGGAAGGGCATCATCTTAGCCTGGCTGGTGAAGTGCCGTCTGACAGAGACATTAAATGGAGCATTGAAACAAACGTGCAGTCATCTGAGGGAAAGAAAAAAATATTTCGAAATACACTGCCTTTGGATTCGCTATAAATCTACACACTACTGTGGAGGGGATGTTTTCTTTCTCTTTTATTTTACAGGAACAGAGAACACATATATACATGTACACACACACACACACACACACAGTCTCTGAGCACCTAGTAAATGTCAGGCATGCTAGACACTTCAAGTGTTATTTCATTTAATCATACAAGCACTTGAATTAAATGAGTCATCCAAGATGACACAGTTGTTGAAGGAAGCAGAATTCGAACCCAGGTCTGACCCTGGTGCATGTGCCTCTGAGTCAAGATTCTATACTCCTAGATGGAAAGACTGCACATCCCAGCCTCCTCTACCACCTCTAATGCATCCATCCTGCACGTACATGCATACTTGCACAAAGAAGAAGGACTAACACTCATGGCTTGGCACCTAGTAGTATTCAGTCAATAACCACAGCTGACTTGAATACATCAAAAGATTCCACATTCCAAAAACAACCATGCACAGAACTCTCATATCCTAGGACTGTACTTTGATACAAAATAGCAGAGAATGATAATAAACTAGTTATCTTGTGTAGCATGAATATTAATGCTGAGTCGGCCCAGTGAAACTAAAGCCCTCGCCAGGTGGTTAAAGAAACTACTACACAAAAAAACTTTGGGACTCAGGAAGGAGAGATCATTTTTTGGAGGGGGGGGGTATAGGTCTGCATGACAGAGGTTTTGTTGTTGTTGGTGGTGGTGGTGTTGTTGTTAATTCTTACTCTCCTTTTTCAAACAAAAGGTGAGTGTTTCTAACCTGCATAAAAATGATCTCTTGGGGTGCTTGGTTGGATCAGTTAGTTAAGCTGAGATCTTGATTTAATCTCAGATCATGATCTCATGGTTGTTGAGATTGAGCCCCTCATCAGGCTCTGTACTGAGCATGGAACCTACTGGGATTCTTACTCTCTCCTTCTGCCCTTCCTCTCTCTAATTAAATACACATTAAAAATATTTTTTATTTAAAAATTAAAAAAAAGTATCTCCAAAGCTACCACAGAAATTCTCCAGAGTACATCTATCATAAAAAGAACGACACGGTGGTTTCTAGTCTATAGATAGTGAAACAGTAGCAACCACTGTTCTCATTTTCCATGTGGCCAGTGAGGAATATAACATATTACCAATACTCAGGCGGAGAGAGGGAACATGAATAAAAAAATATACCTGGAAGAGTGAAAAGCTGATGGCATCTGCGATGCCGCCTGTGCCTGGCGTGCAGCTCTAAAATGCCTAGTTTATCACACAGGGGGATGCAGCAGAAGTCCCATCCCACAGAGGCCCTACTCACCAGGCTGCTGTCAAGCAGTGCTTTGGTATTTCTAGAATCAAACTCTGGTCCTGAAATACCAAACTGAAGTTATTTCAACTTTTTGGATCTTTCAGATAATTTTCATCAAATCTGGTACTTAAACAATTTCTTCAGTAGGATTTTGTCCCATTTTCTCCCTCCTCTCCATCTGGGACTCCTATTATACATGTGTTACATCATTACGTTGGAACACCTGATATTGTCACACAGTGCTCTACTGATTTGTGTCCAATTTTTCTCCCCTCTCTATTGTTTGGCTTGGGACATTTCTCTTGATTTACCTTCAGGTTCACTGATTCCTTCTTCTATTTCTAACCTACTGAGTTAATCTAGGGAAATGTTATTTGAGTTATGTATTTTTCAATTTCATAAATTTCACTTTTTAGAAAATCACTTCCATTTGTCTATTGTGATTCCCAGTGGACTCACATCATGTTCCCTACTGTATCTTTGCATACATTTTCCTTTAGTTTTTAAATATAGCAGCTGCTGGAAGTCTTTGTTAAACCCAAAGGTGCACCTAGTCAGTATCTATTTAACTAATCTTTTTCCTTAGTATGGGTTAAACTTTGATAATGTGCATGTTTATTATTTTTTAGATGAAGAGTAAACACTTGTTTAGATTATCTGCTCATTTGAGTGCATGCACACGCATGCACACACGCCTTGGTATCATGACTGGCAAGAGATAACATTCTCTCTACTCTTACTAATTAGCATCTCCATAACAAAATCCTAGAAACAATGACACACTCATACATGCTAATACAGGCATAGACTCCCTTTATAAAAGGGGCCACTAAAGAACAATTTAAGTTGCTTGAGGAGGAAAGAAGGGATTTGAGATACAGGATGAACACGTGTACCTTTTGAAATTCACATCCACAAACTACCTATTCATTTAAAAAACAAAAACAAAAACAAAGCTGTTTCACTGATACTCAGCAACAGCACTGTGTATTAAAACCTCAAAGCACCTGTTGGTTTGCATTTACTCCCTTCTCATTATAATGGATTCTTAACTACGAAATAGCAAAATGCATCTTTAAAGCAGGAAGCAAGAGTTAGCCTCCAAAACATGGCTAAACCGCCACATCATACACTTTTGTGTTTACAACCATCATCCGTTTATGAACCAAATAAGTGAGGTACCACTCCAATGGTATTCAGATGCTAGCTGACTATTAGCCTTTCAACTACTGACAGTGGGGACAGGTTTGGAAATCCTATTCCGTTTAAAAGTAGCAAGCAGATCTCTTTTAACACGAAAGGGACTCAGAGCTGAGCAGAAAAGGTGGGAGCAGTGAATTTACTCCTGGATGGAAAAACCTAGGTTGGCTGAAGTCAGAAAATGCTTTTGAGATCAGCTTGTTAAGAAGCTCCCCATCTGAGATCCTTGGAACTGAGAAAACAGAAATGATCTCCTGCACTTATTCAACATTTCAAGGAGAATTTTTAAAGACCTCATAAGATTATCAGTGAAAAAGCTGCTCTGGATAACCAATACAGGTATTTTTTAGGCCCTACATCTTTTCTGGTCATACCAGCATTACCAACATTATTTCTCATCATCAGCGCCCAGGACAATAAGTTTCTCATGTCCCCGCATTGATACTACATTCTCTCTACCTTATATGCCAGTCCCCACTGTCCTTTAAACTTCTCTTTATCTTACAAGATCCACCTCAAGTATTATCTCTTAAAAAAAAAAAAAGAACACATTTTTATTTGTTTTGAGACACACACAGAGAGAGAAAGTGAGAGAGAGAGAGAGAGGGGCAGAGAGAGAGAGAGAGAGAGAGAATGAGAGCACAAGCAGGCGAGCACCAGAGAGAGAATCCCAAGCAGGCTTAACCAACTGAGCCACCCAGGGGTACCATCTCTTAATGAAAATATTATCTCTTAATGAAAGCATGAGCTCTGCAGCCATATTACCTGCCTGGGTCCAAGTTGCGGCGCTAACACTGATTGTAAGACTAGTCTAGGTCTCATCAGGTATCCCGTCTGCATCCCAGGTCCTTCCCCAGCAAAATGGAGATGATGATAGTACCTACTTCATCAGACTGATGTGGAGATTAAATAAGATAATGCATATAAAGCACTCAGCAAGGAATAAACAATAAACGTGCAGTTGTTGTTACTATCATATAGTATGAGTTCTATAACTAATCAGGTTTCCCAAAGGTGCCCATAAACTTAATAATCCAGGTGGCGTGTTCTTTCTAAAATTCCAAAACCAAAGATATCACTTGACTCAGTTTTTCTAAGGCCAAACACCCATAGGGAGTCCAAGTTGTAATAAAACACCCGACATGTTAATAACCCTGTAGAAGGAAGACAGGCTATCCTACCATACGATGAAATTCACAAAGCTAGTCACTGCGTGCAGATGTTATCACCACAGCATCAGACTTTGCAGAACATTCTCAATGATAAAACCACCACAAAAAAAAAAAAAAAAAAAATTCTGGGAGCCCTGAGAAGAGTGGAGTGAACTTCACCTCAAGCAGATTTTGCAAGCTCTTAAAAATGTGATTTGCCCCTGTACTTCTTAGTCTCTCCTTACCTGGACCAGATGATACTACCAACACCTAAGGAAAACACTGAAATTCATTATTTTGAATTTCACAATGCCAACTAGCCTTTATTTAATATCATTCCTGATAACACCCAGTCATCCTGTAAATATCTTAAAGTGCTCCAAATACAGTTTTTTTCATCTGCCATTCAAGTACTGCTTCAAATCAACCAATGATAATAAAGACAGCTTTCAAGAAGCAATGGACATCCAGGCAAGGACTGAATCAGGAAAGATCATACATAGCTGCTCCTCACTGAGTCTCCCATGCTTCATCACACTATCTTCGTGTGTTCAAGCAAGAATCCTCAGGAGTAATTCTGGATCCGACCCCCACCCCCACCCCCGCCCTAATCCCCAAATCCAGCTGGTCTGATTGGCTCTACCTCCAAAGCAGATGTCTAATTGAGAAAGCTATCATCTCCATGGTAACCACACTGGTCCACATGACCATTTCTCACCGGGACTACTATAATATCTGCTAAAGGGTACTGCAGCTTCCTAAGTGGTATCTAGTCACAGCATGATGATATTGGTAGGATAGACAGACTATGCCACTGCGTGGGAAAAAAAAAAAACTGGATAAAAAAAAAAAGTACTTACTTTATGATCTCACTCATCTAGAACTCTACAAAATAGAAACAAATATATTGTGACAGAATGCAGATCAGTAATGGGTGGCAGAGAGGGGCAAGAGGAAAGGATGACCAAGGGACACAAGGAAACTTTTCGGTGATGGGTATGTTCACTATCTAGACTGTGGTGGTTTCATGGATATGTGTGTGTATATACTTTTTGATCTGTGTGTATACACATCCACACTGATGTATAAACTTATCAAATAGCACACTTTAGTTTCCTGCAAGTTATGCCAATTATACTACAACAAAACTTTTTAAAAATAAGAACAAACAGGATGATATTCTTAATAAAATGCAACGTGTGGGATTTGCTTCAAATAAACCAGGGGAAGAGGGGAGCAAGGACAAAACGGGTAGAAATACAGATGAAACAATATTAGACATGAGTTGATAATGTTTACAACAAGGTCCTAAGGACATGGGGGTATGATATACTAATGTCTTGACTTTTACATATTTGAAATTTTCTATAATAAAAACAATTTTTAAGTTAAAGGGGAGCAAATCATGAACCAGGATAAACTAAAAGAAGAAAATTACTATGCTGGCTCCAGAGCCCAGACTGCTGGTAGCCAAAGACTTCCTTAGAAGTTGAAGAGCAGGGGAATGTGGGTTTTAAAGGGAGACATTTTATTCTCTACTCTATCACCTGAGAAACGTGCATGCTCCTTTGAGAGCTACGCCATCCTTTCCCTGGTTGGCTCAAAGCTGGGCTCCCTTGCACACTCTCTCTGACACACACACACACACACACACACACACACACTTCCCACAGATGGACAAGAATCTCTCTAAGGTGCCCGCCCAACTCCATGGCCAGTACATAAACTTCACCAATACTCAGGACTAGACATCCTCACTAAGGTCTTCCCAGAACAAAATGGAAGAAAACAGCCTCTGTCAGTCCCCCTCTCCTGCCTGTTCAGTTTCCTCCCTCCTGCCAGGTCTCCCTGACCCCCAACCAACCTTGCTGTCACAGCCCATTGTATACGTACCTGAGAAACCTAGCTAGTGTTTGATTCTGCAGCAAAATGCAACAAAGTTCCAAAAGGTCTCAGCCCTCCCAGGCCGATGAGTCAGCAGGAAAACAGGAGGCCAAGAATCACACTAGGAGAATTCTCATTCCAGCTGTACCAATTCCTAACTGAAGATGCACAGTGAAGCTGTCATCCAACAACAGTCTAGCTCCGCATCTGTAGGCCTCTAGCCCACCTGCATTGCTACCAGGCTCGGGGACACATCCAACGATTTTGTTTCTTGAGCCCCGTCTGGACTGTGTTTGCTTTGTTTCAAATGTCTGCCTCTAGGGTAAACTAGATTTTGAAACACAAATATGCACAATTCCCCAAGGTAAAAGACACGTCCAGGAGTCTGTTCACTGCAGTCATCCATATCCCCAAAGCACTGATTTCTACCGTGTACATAATTAGAGAGAAGAAGCGGGCAGACACCTGCCCAATGACAATGAAAAAGCAACAGAGGGTGATGGAGAACCCCACGTGATGTAGTAGCTGGAAGCCCAGAAGTCAAGAATTACCCACAACCACCACGGAGGCAGGGGCATACCTCGAGAACAGAGCCTGGCACACAGAGTCCCTCAGTCAGTTTTCGGTGAGTGGTGAATAAAGCCACAGGTGGAACAATAAACGGACAAGTAAGCGAGCAAAGGCTGACAAGGGAAAACCCACCTGTTCTATGGTGGTGTAGAGAAAGTAGGTGCTTTTAGCAATGCCAGTGAGAGGGTAAACATTACGGAACAGGCGAATTAATGAATTCTTCTTGCAGTCCCCAGCATCAGGGAATTGGGCCTCATTCTACCAAGTAAGCCTGACTCTGACATGGTGCCTTCCATAGTTCATCTGTTCTGTACATTCAACACAGCCAATGTGAAGGTTTTAAGTAAGGAAGCAGCGACTTTGTCAAAAACGTAATTACATCACTGATAGAGGCGAGTGATTACTTACTCGCAGTTAAGGGGGTTCCATGCATTATTCTAAGTGTTTTACCATTGTTACGCCACTGAATTCATTTCAGAGATCTATGGTGAAGGTGCTAGGTTGTGCCTGATTTTACACCTGAGAAAACTGAGTATCAAAGAGAAAAAAGTAAGTTGTCCACAGGTCTGCTGCTAGAAATAGAGCAAAATAAGATTTGAGATCCTAGGCAGCCTGTCTCCAGGGGCCACCCTCTACTCACTGAACTATATTGCTTCTTGCTAAGCAAGAATTTACTGTAGGATAGGGAATTTAAGTGGTATTGGGTTGCAAATAAGATCCCAAGATGTGGCAAATGTACCACCCAATTCATCTGATCACAATAGGGTAAGAGTTAGTCAAAAGTTGATAATGTAGGTGTTTGTAAAAAGAGAGAATGTGAGAGAGACTCCCCCGTATAGACTGCTGCTGTTACACATCAAATGGAAGTGAGACAGCTAGTTCTTCTGTAACAATTGGGAGCTGAAACTCCATAAACATATTGCATTCATTCAGTATGGACAGGGTCCTTTGCCCATGGCTGGCACTGTAGTAACGACACACAGAGGGCTAGGGTGAGTCCTGCCCATGAGGAACACATGGCCTAGGAGGGGAGCAAGGGCTACGTAAGGAGGTTCATTACAACACAACTAGTGGGAAGTAGAACTTTGGACACACAAAGGGGAAGTAAGCACCCCCAAGACACTTTCCATAATGAAAGACATAAGAAAGGAAAGAGACCTCTTAGAGTTGTGGAAGCATCCTTCTTGTAGGCTCTCATGAGTGTATTTTCACTAAGTCCGTAGCAAATGGGAGCTGATTCCTGCTGAACCAAGCTCCTCCAGGACAGAACCTTTCTCTGCTCAGTTGGCTTCATGTGAACCTGGGTATTCAGCCCTTCTCCAGTGTCCCTCTCCCACCATCACACTTCTGGCCCTTTTGATTCCTAGGTTCCTAGGAAAATCAGCCTATAAGGTCAAATCCTTATTTGTTGTTAGTTCCTTCCAAAGACAGGGTCTCCACGATGCTATCGATTCTTTCAGTGGAATCATGCCCATGGGCTGCACAAGGAACTCCATGATATGAGTTCATTGCCTCCTCAAATGATGGGTTTTATGAGAAGTTATGTACTGTGAGCTTAGGTTAGAAATAGTCCACATCATTCCCAATCTCAAGGCTTGTTTTGGACAAAGGATGAAGATAAAAGGCAACGAATACATAAAAGACTTTTGTAAGAAGTACAGCGTAAATACGGCCGAAGAAAAGATAGGGGGAAAGTGTCTTTTCTTTTCATGTTAACAGCCAAAGAGAAAAAGCTTATTTAGATTTCAAGAAGAAAGGAATAATATCAGTACACAAAGCAAGCTTTAAAGGTGAGCTTTATCATCGTGTCAGTAGAGCTTTTTAGTACAAACTCTACAGATTATGGTATTTCTCATAACTCCTTGCTGCCCTAGGGAAAAGTACTTCATTGCCTAACTTTTATCTGAGTTCATGGCTATTTTCCTTTCATTTTTAAAGCTTAGCTTATCTTAGTTCATCAAACAATTTTTTTTCTTTTTTGGATGACAGAAATCTCATTTACACTCCTGAACATCCTATTACCCTTGACAGGTACCTAGCATTCTGCCATGGGCATCTACTTACTTATGTGAGGAAAATGAAAAAAAAAAAACAAAACACAAAAACAGGCATTTGTTTCTTCACCGTCCACAGACAGAATAAACTCTTAATGGAAATAATAAAATATTTGGGCGCTGAAAATGTGACTGCTCTTAAATGTTCATATATTCAAATTGAGGACATTTTTTATTTGACAGGTTTGGTCAAATGCCCAAGAGAATGATTCAAAAATAAAGAGAACTCTTGGAATCAATGGGTTAGTTAGGTCATGAAAAAATTGGACACTACAATCCAGATCTTAAAAAAGTTCTGAATGTATACTCACAAAGACTTAACGACTTTGGATAACCAGATCAAAAATAGTGCTTTGAAAGTTCATAGAGCTGTACCATTCGAAGGCAGGGTTTCTTACAGTATGGTTTCATCCCTCTCCCTAATCAACGGAATCAGGGGGGCTTACTACAGGTACTGATTCTGAATTTACACCGAATTCTGCATTTTTAGGTAATGTGCCAGTTTTTGTTAAGATAAACCAAACTAGTAACAGCATTCCAATCTGCAAAGGACACACGAGCCCCACTCTCTTTAGCATAAAGTTTGGGTTGCTTTGGTAGTTGGATGGAAGCAACAGAACACAGAAGTGTGCAGGGAGAAGTGGAGACTTGAAGTGTTTGTAATGCATACTGTCCCATTTCTCAGAGAGTGCACAGAGATGGCTTGATGGCACCCAAATCAGGTGTTTCTGTCTGAACCCATCCTGCTACCCAGGCCATAGTCAACCATAAAGATTATCCAGGGAAATGATCTGCATCTGCATCGGCATCTGTATCTGCTGGAGATTCCCTGACTAACTAGATTCTCACTGCTGCTGGGGCTGGGGGTGTGGGGTGGGAGGTAGATAAACAGAGAGAATCAGACAAGCCCAATTGGCCAAGAACTGGATGGAGTCCACCCTAACTGTTACCGTGGCCATATCTGAAGTATCCAGAGCTGATGATGCTACATGTGGGGCCACCATTGTTCCGTGATGATATTGCAGTTGGTATATTATGCTAAGAATTAAAACAAGGAAACGTGGTAACTTAGTATATATTATAACGTGTCAACAAGAAGGCAAAGAAAAATCTTGGTTTGTACTTTGTTGGCAATTACTAATAGATATGAAAGTTACCGTTCCTCCTAGGAGGCAAGGATCTTGCCAACAGAAATACAACGCTAATACAGGAGCATCTTCCAAGGGTTCATCTGAGAGTATACTGAATGGCCTGAGTATGTAATGTGATTTGATAAGGCAGAACTGGTTTCTCCATGGCCCACAAGTATTAAATTCTAGAATTCCTATGAGTTTGCTTGATGCATTGATAAGCCAAGTAAATCTAGGAGGGGATTTGGTGAAGCCACATGCCCTAGACATATGACAGCTAATTTTTGACTTAAAAAGTGAACGAATGACCTCCAAAAGACATCAACAATTGTACCTCACAGATGTGCTGTGAGCTTGAGATCCTCACACATGTGCTGCATCACGAAGACGGTAAATGCTAAAAACATTGGTAGTATTATATTAATGGCTGCTACCCTTTTTTCCAAAATTTTGTAGGAGGTCATAAAGAAATTGGCAGCTCTGCCATTCCATGCAGCCTGCTGCTGATGACATTGCTGCCTTAATGGAGCACAGCCTACAGCCTCCTTGTGAGTAAAACTCTCTTTGATTATGCCACTGGCGGCAGCCTTTCTGTGACAGCTGAACACGTCCCTAACCGATACTACTTGCACTTACTCAATGCCATTCAAATACAATTTCATGTTTTGTTAGCACAGATAACATCAATAATGTCACTCTTATTGAAGGTGAAATTATTACCAACATCACTCAGCAGATGACGTTGGGGAAAAGATACTACAAAGGTTTCCTAAATGACGAAGGGTCTTGGAGAATACCAGTGTTCTATCTCATAAGCAAACCCTCGCAGAGTAAACTGTGGGGCACAGGGTTCTCTCTGTTACAATATCACTTGAAGTTTAGGAGTGTTTTTCCTTATAAATATTTGGAAAAGTCCATGGTAGAGAAGGGTTTCCTTAATCCCAGAGAGTAAAATGAAAGAAGGCTTTTGACACCCAAACTCCTACAATCAGTAAGTAGGTCGAGACAACCATGAGGCTGTAGACACAGGCTACCTTTCATGAGAAGGGAAGAATGACTTAGAGGCTGAAAGCCAGAACCCTGGAGGAGCTAGGACCATGTAAAATCATTCCCAGGCCGTAAGACCCAATGAAAGGACTGCCTACCTGTACCAGCTGAAATTCAGGATTGCTATGGACCAGTGACCCATTCATGATAACCTCCTTCCTTTCTTTGGAACAGCAACGTTTGTGTTTTGTTGGTTTGTTTGTTTTTTCTGTGTGTGTGTGTGTGTGTGTGTGTGTGTGTGTGTGTGTGTGTGTGTGTGTGTGTTTTGTGTGTGTTTTCTGGTTATCACATGCCTGTGTTGGATGTATGCTGAATTCATAGGTCTTCATTCATAGGTCTTCAGATTGAAAGTGTAGTCGAGGACCAGTGCGCCCAAGGAGACTCATTCACACCTGGACCTAATTTAGATAACAATATCCTGGACTTTGAGCTGATGTTACAAGGGTTGGGCCTTTAAGAGGGAGGATTCTTGGGGTAGGATGAGGATATTTTTCATGCAGGAGGAGAGTGAATAATAGGAGGCCAGCAGACAGGCTGTGGCAGTCTAAAATATGTTCATAAATTCTCTTTTAAGCCCTTCAAAAGGGGGACCTCCATTCCCTTTTCCTTAAGCATAGGCCAGACGTACTGAATGATTTTGAAAACTAGAAGAAAGTGGAAGTGATAGTGAGTTAAAAACACTCTAAAGAGCAGATATTGTAGTTCCAATGGTGTTGTGATTAGGGGAAAGTCGATGGAAGGGGCAACTGGCCATTAGACGCTAGGATTCTATGAGTGGAAGAGATGAACATAAGTGAAGAGAAACAAAAATTATATAAAATCAGGGAGGGGGCAAAACAGAAGAGACTCATACGTATGGAGAAGAAACTGAGGGTCACTGGAGGGGTTGTGGGAGGGGGGATGGGCTAAATGGGTAAGGGGCACTGAGGAATCTACACCTGATTCATTGTTGCACTACATGCTAACTAAGTTGGAGGTAAACTTTAAAAAAATAAAAATAAATCAATTAAAAAAAGAAACTAGAATTCTACACTATCAAAATTATCAACTAAATTTGAGAGTGGACTCAAGATGTCTTCAGACGTGCAAAGACACAGAACATTCGATTCTACGCATTCTTCATTAGGAAGTTATCTGAAGGTGTATTCCAGCAAAACAAGGAGAGAAAAAATAAAGAAAAATTATACTTAATAATAGGCAACACTAACATAGTGTTTATTTTTGTGCCAAACACTGTTATGGGTTATTTTCACATATTATTACATATGAACCACACAACAAACTTACAAAGTATATACAATTACCATTCTTATCTTCGAGAGGAGGAAACCGGGTTATAAGGAAGCCAAATAACTCATCCAACATCCATCTTACACAGTTGGTAAGGGGAACAAGTAAAGTCTAACCCCAGGCCGTCTGGCTCAAGAGTCCAGGCTTTTAATTGCTCCCTAACTTCCCAGATGGCCATATTACCATGAAACCATGGAAACAAACTGGGAGCAGGGCAGAGGAAAATCACAGGAAGGAAGCTATGAAGCAGACCTACTGAGTCACCACCTAAATGAGGCAGGAAAAGAGAAAGGGTCCAGTGAGAGACCGCTAAGAGGTTAGCAGGAAGATGTCATAAGTGGCGTCATTTGAGAACACTGAAAGAGTGCAATAAAACAAAGAAGTGCAATTAGAAAATTAAGGAGAACCAAATAATATCCATAAGACGGCCTTAGTCTGAATGAGCCAAGTGAAACATGGCATGGTTTAAAGCACTGATGGAATACAAAGAGAAAGGATCCATTTCACCTTGATGCTAGAGATGTCCTCATTCAGCAGGTCCAAGGACTCCTGGAAAAGTGTGGTAAATCTAATGTTTTCATATTATTTAATAATCCCAATAATTTAAACCATTTATTAGTTTTCAAGTTTTAGAATCAACCTTGAACCCTCTAAATAGACTTGATTGCAGTGCATAAGAGCAGGGTTAACAACAATGACAAACAGAAGCCCAAAGCTGATAGGAGACAGACAAAAAGTGCAGCAAGGTTAAGGAAGACCTTTATCGTACAATGTACGGAATGAAAAATGATAGTACAGGTAAGGGAACTAGGTCTCTATTTGAATATACACCTTGTGGGGTATCTGAGTGGCTCCGTGAGTTCATAATCCAACTCTTGATTTTGGCTCAGATGATGATCTCACAGTTCATAAGACTAAGATGAGCATTAGGTTCTGCACTGACACCTCAGAATTCTCTCTCTCTGCCACTATCCTGCTTGAGCATACTCTCTCTCTCTCTCTCTCTCTCTCTCTCTCTCTCTCTCTCTCTCTCAAATAACATACATTCATACATACATACATACATACATACATACATACATACATACATACATACATACATACATAGAAACATGAAATTATATCTTGTGATGGTTAATTTCATGATTTAAATGGGCTAAGCCACAGGGTACCCAAATATATAGCTAAATATTATTTCTAGTGTATCTGTGAGGACATTTCTTAGTACAATTAACATCTGTACATCACTAGACTAAGCAAGACACACCGCCTGCCAAACACTGGGTGGCCTCAACTAATCGATTGAAGACCTGAATAGAACAAAAGGCGGAGTAAGAGAGAATCCACTGTGTCTATCTGACTGTCTTCAAGCTGCGATATTGGTCTCCTGACTTCAGGCTCAGACTTGGAATGGAACATACATCATCAGCTCTCCTGATTCTTAGGCTTTTGGAGTCTGCCTGGAACTAAACTACTGGATCTCCTGGGTCTGCCCTTCTCAGCCTCCGTAATCCTGTGAACCAATTCCCATTGATACTGAGTCTCTGGAGAACCCTAACTAGTACCTATATGTAACTTCATCCGTTATGTGTTTTGCCCTCAGATCCAGTTCCTGCACTTCTCCTACAGACTGTGTTTCCTGTTTCCTTGCCAACTGGCTTCCAGAGGGCTTTGACCAATGGGTGTTTGATGGGAGAAAGGGAGGAAGGGATAAGCCCAGAGGTTTTTCTCTCTCCCGCTCCACTTCCTACCAGTGATTTTATCTCCTCCAAATTCTAGCTTCTTTCCAAGAGCCTCTTCTCCCGTGTTCTCAGTTCCTGCTAGGTATGGTTCTGAATTTCTCTAGCTCTGCGGGTGGAAACAGCTTTCTGATGATACTAATTCCTGATTGCTTCGCCATCCTTTGTTTGGCTTCTGGGATTTCCCATCACGTGTGTAACTGTTTAAAATAACTATAGAGGGGCGCCTGGGTGGTGCAGTCGGTTAAGCGTCCGACTTCAGCCAGGTCACGATCTCGCGGTCCGTGAGTTCGAGCCCCGCATCGGGCTCTGGGCTGATGGCTCGGAGCCTGGAGCCTGTTTCCGATTCTGTGTCTCCCTCTCTCTCTGCTCCTCCCCCGTTCATGCTCTGTCTCTCTCTGTCCCAAAAATAAATAAACGTTGAAAAAAATTTAAAAAAAAAATAAAATAAAATAAAATAAAATACCTATAGTGACTCACCGGCTGGCTGGACCTGACTGAAACAGTATACAGATAGAAGTTCGGGAATATATCGGAAGGTGAGGAGAGAGAAGACAGGTGGCTTAAGCGACCTATACGTCAACGTCACATAGGAAGTCAGTAGACGGTGCTTAAAACTGACAAATCAATAAGCAGCAGTATACTATACTACTTATCTTCATGAAGATTCCTAACAAAAGAATATAAACCTGGAACAGTTAAAAGTGTTGCCTCAAATAATGGAGACAGTAAAGAGACCTGTGGTTGCCAGGAACTCAGGGGGGGAAGGGAGAGATGAATAACAGATGAAGCACAGGGAATATTTATGGCAGTGAAACATCTTGTAAGACAGTGAAATGCTTTGAATCATGGCATTGTGCGTTTGTCAAAACTCAGCGAACTGCACACCACAGTGAATGCTAAGCTAAACTTCGGACTTTAGTTAGTAATAGTTTTCATATGGGCTCATCCGTTGTAACAAATGCACTACACTGACACAAGAAGTTTACAATAGGGAAAACTATGTTTTGGGGGGTAGGAGGGAGAACAGGGTAACTCTGCACTTTCCAGTCTTTTTTTTGTAAACCAGCTTTTTAAAAGCTGTTTTAGAAAATAAACTCCCTCAATGAAAGGGAGGCAGAGAGACAGAAGAGGAGGAAAGGAAAGAGGGAGAAAGGGAGCTACTTAAAAGTCATGGAGGAAACTTAAGTGTGGATTACTAAGTGAAGGGATCCAATACGAAAAAGCCATTTGCTTTACGTTTCCAACTATGATAACGTTCTGAAAAAACAAAACAAAACAAAAGAAAACAAAACAACGACAACGACGACGACGACAACAACAACAACAACAAAACACCTTCGGAGACAGTAAAAAGACCAGTGGCTATTAGGGTTTAGGGGGAGAAAGGAAGTGGTAATAGGCGGAGCACAGGGCACTTTAGGGTGGTGTAACTATTCTGTATGATACTGCAATAGTAGATACATACCATTATACATTTCTCAAAACTTATGTATCTATATAACACAAAATAAACCCTAACTGTTAGTTAATGATAATGTGTCTAATGATAATGTGTCATTCAAGAATGGCTCATCCACCACTTATAATTAATGTATCCACATTAGTTCAAGGTACTATAGAAACTACTGGGGGTGAGGAACCTGTATTTTTTGTGCAATTTGTCTCTAAATCTAAAACTGTCCTTAAAAAATGGTCTGTTTAAAAAAAAAACCCTGATTAAAAAAAAAAAAAGAAAAAAGAAAACAAAAGAAAGTGTTGCCTCTGGGGAAGAGGTGTTCATGGGGGAAACAAAGCTTTTGATTTTTTATTGCAAGTCCTGATCTGCAATTTGGATGTTGTGGTTTTTTTTTTTTTTTTTTTTTACTACCTGTATACAATACTTGGATTGATATTTCTCAAATAAAAAAAAATCTTTACACCTTCCAGAATAGATAACATGAAAAAGACCATATTAGCAAATGTTGGCAAGGTTTTCAAGTATTCAGAACTCACAGGCACTATGCAGGCACTACCTTGGAAGGAAGTTTGTGTAAATTGGTATAACCATTTTGGAAACAGTTTGGAGGAATCTTACCAAAGTTGATAAGTTGGATGACATGTGACCCGGCAAATTCTCTCCTAGATAAATAAATACTATTGTAAAAAATGTTCACCAAATGACGTGTCCTATAATGTTCACTGAAGCTTTATTCATAATTACCCTAAGCCAGAACCTACCTAAATGTCCACCAAGAGTTGCAGAAATATTGTAAACTATTCATATAATGAAATTCTATACACCAATGAGTAGAAAGCATCTATACATACAATAACATGACTATCACTAACATAAGTTTGAGTGAAAGAAGCTAGGTGTAGGACACATACTTCCATTTCTATATAGTCCAAAAACAAGCAAAAGTTGTACATTCTGTAAGAAGTCACAATAATTGCCGTCCCAAAGGAGAGATAGACCGTGACTGAAAGAGGCACAGGTGGTCCCTTGGGGTCCTGGTACCTTTATTAATGAGTGCTGATTCCACAAGTATATTGAACTGAATCGCATCAAGCTGTGCTCAGAATACATTTAATAATATGTGTTCTTTTTTGCGTGCCTGGGTGGCTAGTCACCTAAGTGTCCTACTTTGGCTCAGGGAATGATCTCATGGTTTGTGAGTTCGAGCCCCGCATCAGGTTCTGTGCTGACAGCTCAGATCCTGGAGCCTGCTTGGATCCTGTGGCTCCCTATCTGGCCCTCCCCTGCTCACACGGTGTCTCTCTCTCAAAAATAGACAAACATGAAAAAAAATAATATATGTCCTTTTGAATGTATACTATACTTCAGGAATCTTATTTTAATCTGAGTGCAGACCCCTAAGTCACACCCTTTTTTCTCTACTGCTCTTCTAAACATTTAAAGAATATGTAATTTAAATCATCCTAGAAGATATATATATACATACACATACACACAAAGAAGAAAGAAATTGGCGGGAGGAGCCGGGAGGTGGGTGAATGGCAAAGAAACTCTAGCTTTATTACACAAGCATGGAACCAAAACCTTTGGAGAGGGTGGGGGTGGAATGGCTTCTTCTGACGACTTCAGAGCAATGAGGGAACAAGAGAGATCATGGATCTGCCCCTACAGTGCTGGAGACCTCTCAATCTGGGGTTAGGAAGAAAGGGGATCTCCCTTTTGGTCCAGGAGTCTCCTCCCTCCTCAGACCCTGTGCTGGGATGCAGCAGAGGTCACAGCTGCCCCAGAGTCCCAGAAGGCGGCGCCTCATCCCTGGGTCGCGGGCCGGGACCCTCTGGTGCTTCTTCGCCATTAAAGTGCACTAGGGGAAGCGGGCCCGGCTCTCACTGGTTCATCCCTCCAGACACAACCCGTCCCGGGGCTGACAGGTCACTCGGCGGTGGCCCGCACATCACGCCCACGCACTGGGACGCTGCGGAGTCTCACCACGGGTGTCAGGTTCACTCCCAGGACTTGGCGCGCTTGGCGCCGCGCTTCTGCCAGGCTGCTGTCGACCCACACGTCGCCGACTACGCGGATGGTGGGCAAGGTGGTCAGCGTCGGGGTGGCCGCCCTCCCACTCTCCTCCAGGGTGCGGCCCCCGGAGCAGGGCCAGGGGGCCGCGGGCTTGCGGGGGCTGCTGTCCTCGCGGGACGGCGGCGGCGGGGACGGCACCTTCCTCTGCCCGACCGCGACCCTCTGGGCTCCGTGGCGCCTCCTCCGGGCAGCAGACCGGCGAGTCTGGACGCGGCCTCAGGGGGCTGGTGCCCCCGCGTGTACACCACCTTCTCCTCAGGCGCCTCCAGCGCGGCCCCTCCTGCAGCGCTAGAGGCTCCTCCCCGGGCGGCCGGGGCCAGGGCCTTCAGGGGCCTGCACCACCACCTCTTCATGCGGCTCAGGATGTGAGGCCGCTAGGGGCCGCCCGCGCTTCCAGGTCTCGCCTCCGCTGCAGGGCCCTGAAAAATTTCCTACCATGAAGCCAAATCAGGTGGCATGCTCTGAGAGTTACACCGCAGTTGCTAGACCAGGCGCTTTGTGAGGTCACCATGTCTGCCTATCCTATCACTGCCAGCTGCCCAAAGCTGCCTTAGGTTGGTCTGTGTTTAAGATTATGCCCTTGAGAAAGACCTGCACGTAATCTTACCTGAGAAGGCCCATACTTCTTGATGAGTTCAAGAGAGTCGTCCTCGACGGGAATGCACTGGTGCCTCAGCCTCCATTAATTCCATCCAACATGTAATGACACTTTGCGGTGGAGAGTACACACAACTTGCAATGAAACATGACTGTAAGAGGGTTTTAGCTAATTAAATGCCTTGTCATGCAACGCAATGAAAGCCAAATTGAAGTAACTACTCTATTCTTTCAAAGAATACAGATATACTGTGCCTTGCTTAGGGGTCCATATGTGTGTTGCTATAGCTCCCAGTTCAGGAAGCTGTTCTTCACAGCAGCAGCAAACAGTTTGCCTAGTTAGTATGCATGCTCACTTTCACGCAGCTTAGGGAAGACCGAGTCATTGTGTGCTTAAGAGCAAGGCGTCAACGAATTCTGTGTGAGTGGCCATGAGGGCATTCAGTGCCACTAAAACCTTTTCGGTACCTACCACTTCATGATATTTCAGGTAAGTCATACACAAGGTAGTAAAAGACCGTATGGGATTCCATGGGTAGAAAACGTGTTACACGGTCCGTGTAAGTGCTTTTGAAAGCAACCAGCATGGTCCATCCATCATCACCACATACACAAATAATTCACAAAATATAACAAGGACCACCTACCATGATCAATTGAAATCCACTTCCTCATGAAAGGATGACACCAAACTATGTGAATCAATAAAAGGGATAAGTCATGGTAACAATCAGAAGAGACACTTGCCAAGGTCAACGTGATACATGTGAGAGGCCTCAGTCTTTACTCAACTCCTTTTCTTAAACACACAAACCAAACTTTCATCTCCGCAGCTTAAACCAGTACTACCTCACGTTCAGAAAGTGCTGAAAATAGAAAGCTATCTTCATATTCAGTAGGAGCAACCCCTGGATATGCTTTTTCATTAAATGTCATTTATTTTCAAATTGGTTTCCACGCAACACCTAGTGTTCATCCCAACAGGTGCCCTCTTCAATGCCTGTCACCCACTTTCCTCTCTCCCCAACGCCACGTCAACCCTCAGTCTGTTATCAGTATTTGAGAGTCTCTTCTGGTGTGCCTCCCTCCCTCTCTATAACTTGTCCCCGCATCATCTCCCCCATGGTCTTCTGCTAAGTTTCTCAGGATCCACACATGGATGAAAACATATGGTATCTGTCTTTCTCCGCCTGACTTATTTCACATAGCATAATACCCCCCCCCCCAGTTCCATCCACGTTGCTACAAATGGCCAGATTTCGTTCTTTCTCATTGCCAAGTAGTATTCCATGGTATACATAAACCACAACTTCTTTATGCACTTGTCAGTTGATAGACAGCTGGGCTCTTTCCATAGTTTGGCTGTTGTTGAAAGTAGTGCTATAAACATTGGGGTACATGCACCCTTATGTCTCAGCACTCCTATACCCCTTGGGTAAATTCCTAGCAGTGCTATTGCTGGGTCTTAGGGTAGATCTATTTTTAATGATTAGAGGAACCTCCACAGTGTTTTCCAGAGCGGCTGCACCAGGATGCATTCCCACCAACAGTGCAAGAGGGTTCCTGTTTCTCCACATCCTCACCAGCATCTATAGTCTTCTAATTTGCTCATTGTAGCCACTCTGACTGGCATGAGGTGGTATCTCAGTGCGGTTTTGATTTGGATTTCCCTGACAAGGAGTGCTGTTGAGCATCTTTTCATGTGTCTCTTGACGATCTGGATGTCTGTTTTAGAACAGTGTCTGTTTAAGTCTTCTGCCCATTTCTTCACTGGGTTTTTTGTTTTCCGGGAGTGGAGTTGGTGAGTTCATTTTACAGGTTTTGGATACTAGCCAATTATCCAGTATGACTTTTGCACACATCTTTTCCCATTCGGTCAGTTGCCTTTTAGTTTTGTTGATCGTTTCCTTCATTGTGGAGAAGATTTTTACTTTGATGATGTCCCAATAGTTCATTTTGCTTTTAATTCCCTTGCCTTTGGAGATGTGTCAGCTAAGAACTTGCTGACGCTGAGGTCAAAGATTGTTTTTCCTGCTTTCTCCTCCAGGGTTTGATGGTTTCCTAACTCACATTCAGGCCCTTCATCCATTTTGAGTTTATTTTTGTGAGTGGTGTAAGAAACTGGTCTAGTTTCATTCTTCTGCATGTTGCTGTCCACTTCTCTTAGCACCAATTTTTAAAGAGACTGTCTTCTTTTCCATTGGATATTCTTTCCTGCTTTGTAAAAGATTAGTTGGCCATACGTATGTGGGTCCAATTATGGGGCCTCTATTCTATGCCATTAAGTCTATGTATTTATTTCTGTGTCAATACCATGCTGTCTTGATGGTTATAGCTTTGCGGTAGAGGCTAAAGTCTGGCATTGTGGTGCCTCTCACTTTGGTTTTCTTCTTCAGTATTACTTTGGCTATTCAGGGTCTTTTGTGTTTCCATACACATTTTATGATTGTTTGTTACAGCTTGGAGAAGAGTGCTGGTGCAATGTGATTGGTGCTGCCTATAATGTGAGGACTGCGTTAGGTCTTATTGACATTTCGCCAATATTTATTCTTCCAATCCACGAGCATGGAATGTTTTTTGCTTTGTCTGTATCTTCTTCAATTTCCTTCACATGCCTTCTATAGTTTTCAGCATACAGATCTTTTACCTCTTTGGTAAGCTTTATTCCTAGGTACTTTATGACTCTTGTTGCATTGTAAATAGGATCCGTTATTTTATTTCTCTTTCTGTTGCTTCATTATTAGTGTATAAAACGCAACCAATTTCTGTACATTGATTTTGTACCCTGCAACATTGCTAAATCCATGTATCAGTGCTAGAGGACTTTTGATGGAGTCTGTCGGAAATTCCATGTATAGTGTCAAGCCATCTGCAAAAAGTGGAAGTTTGACTTTATCGTTGCAAATGATGATACCTTTAATTTCATGTGCTGTCTGATTACTGATGCCAAGACTTCCAACACTGTGTTCAACAACCGGGGTGAGAGTGGACATCTCCGTCTTGTTCCTGATCTCAGGGGGAATGCTCTCAGTTTTTCCCCATTGAGGACGATGTTTACTGTGGGCTTCTGATAAATGACTTTTATGATGTTTAAAGTAGTTTCCTTCTATCCCAACTCTCTTGAGGGTTTGTATTAAGTAAGGATCCAGTATTTTCTCTAATACATTTTTCTGCATCTATTGACAGTGTACTATGCTTCTTATCTTTTCTTTTATTAATGTGATGTAGCACAATGATTGATTTATGAATATGGCACTAGCCCTGCAGGCCAGGAATGAATCCCACTTGATCGTGTTGAATAATACTATCTATATGCTATTGAATGTGATTTGCTAGTATCTGTTGAGAATTTATGCACCCGTATTCATCAGGGATATTGGCCTGTAATTCTCCTGTTTTTTGTGTCTCTGTCTGGTTTGGAAATCACAGTAATGCTGGCTTCATAAAATGCGTCTGGAAGTTTTCCTTTCATTTCCATGTTTTCGATCAGCTTGAGAAGGATAGCTATTATCTCTGCTTTAAATGTCTGCTAGAAATCGCCAGGGAGCCACCTGGACCAGGACTCTTATTTATTGGGAGATTTTTGATAACTGATTCAATTTGCTCACTAGTTATGGGTCCGTTCACATTTTCTATTTCTTCCCGTTTGAGCTTTGGAAGTGTGTGGGGATGGAGGCATTTGTCCATTTCTTCCAGGTTGTCCAGTTTGTTGGCATAGAAGATTTTATAGTGTTTCCTGATGAATGCTTGAATTTCTGTGGGATTCTTTGTAATAATTCCATTTTCATTCGTGATTTGACCTATTTGGGTCCCCTCTCTTTTCTTTTTGAGAAGCCAGGCTAGACATTTATCAATTTTGTGTATTTTCTCAAAAACACAACTCTTGGTTACATTGATGTGCTCTACTGTTTTCCTTTAGACTCCATATTGTTTATTTCTGCTCTGATCTTTATAATTTTTCTTCTTCTGCTCGCTTTGGGGTGTCCTTGCTGTCCTGCTTCTAGTTCTTTAGGTGTGCTGTTAGATTTTGTATTCAGTTTTTTCTTGTTTCTTGAGATAGGACTGGATAGCAATGGTTGTTGTTGTTGTTATTGTTGTTGTTGTGTTTTGTTTTGTTTTTGTTGTTCCCTGTCAGGACTGCCCTTGCTGCATCCCAAAGGGTTTGCATTGTTGTATTTTAGTTTCATTTGTTTCCTTATATCTTTTAATTTCTTCTCAAGTTACCTGGTTGACCCATTTATTCGTTAGTGGGATGTTTTTTAACCTCTATGCTTTTGGAGATTTCCAATGTAGGGCTTGAATCCATGAACTGCGAGATCATGACCTGAGCCAAAGTTGGATGGGCAACCAACTGAGCCACCAGGATGCCCCTATTTTTTTTTCACATATAGTGTTATATTAGATTCAGATGTACAATATACTGATTCAGCAATTCCTTACAATACCCAGTACTCATGGAAACAAGTGCACTCCTTAATCCCCATCACATATTTCACTCACTACATCTGAACCCCCCCACACACACACACTGGTAACCAGCATGTTGTTATCTATAATTAAGTGTATGTTTCTTGATTTGTCTATTACTCTGTTTCCCCAACATTTGATCATTTGTTTAGTTTCTTAAATTTCACATATGAATGAAGTCATATGGTATCTGTCTGTCTCTGACCGACTTATTTTGCCTAGCATTATATTCCCTAGCTCCATTCATGTTGTTGCAGATGGCAAGATTTCATTATTTTACGTGGCTGAGTACTATTCCCCTGTGTGTGGGTATTATACATAAGATACCACATCATATAATTATGTGTGTATCATACCACATTATATACCACATCATATATACATACCAAATCTGTATCCATTCATCATTTGATGGACACGTGGCTGTCCCATAATGCTGCCAAAATTATCAGGGTTCTTGTCTCTCTTTGAATTATCGTTTCTGGATTCTTTGGGTAAATACACAGTAGTGTGATTGCTGCAGTTGTAGTTTTCACGTTCTGAGGAACCCACTATGTTTTCCACAGTGACTGCACCAGTTTGCATTCCATATCCTCCTCAACACCTGTTGTTCATTGTGTTGCTGATTTTAGCTATTCCATAGAGTGTGAGGTGGTATCTTATTGTCCTTTTGACTTGCAATTTCCTGATGGTAAGTGATGATAAACATCTTTTCACGTGTCTGTTGGCCATCTGGATGTCTTCATGGAGGAGTGTCTGTTAAGGTCTTCTGCCCATTTTGTAATTGGATAATTTCGTTTTTCAGTATTGAGTTTTCTAAGTTCTTTATATAGAGGATACTAATCCATTACTGGATATGTCATTTGCAAATAGCTTCTCCCATTCTGTAGGTTGCCCTTCATTTTTGTGGAGTTTTTCCTTAGCTGTGCAGAAGCTTTTTATTTGGATGCAATCCCAATAGTTTATTTTGCTTTTGTTTTTGTATTTTTGCTTTTGTCTCAGGAGATATACCTAGAAAACGTTTCTTTGGCTAATGTCAAAAAATTACTGCCTGTGTTCTCTTCTAGGATTTTTATCTCTAATCCATTTTGGATTTATTTTCATGTGTTTTGTAAGAAAGTGGTCCAGTTTCGTTCTTTTCCACATTTCTGTTCAGTTTTCCAACACCATTTGCTAAAGAGAATACCTTTTTCCCATTTTATATGCTTTCTTGCTCTGTCAAAGATGAATAGACCAGATACTTGTGGGTTTATTTCTAGGTATACTGTTCTGTTCCATTGGTCTACGTTCCAATTTGTGCCAGTACCATGCAGTTTTGATAACTACAGCTTTGCAGTATAACTTGATATCTAGAGTTTGTGATGCCTCCAGTGTTTCTTTGTTTGTCTGTCTGTCTGTTTGCTTGTTTGTTTGTTTGTTTGTTTGCTTGCTTAAGATTGCTTTGCTCTTCAGGTTCTTTGGTGGTCCCATATAACGTTTAGGACTGTTTGTTCTAGTTCTGTGAGAAATGCCGTTGGTGTTTTCATCGGTGTTACATTTAATATGTAGATCGCTTTGGTAACATAGACATTTTAACATTATTTGCCCTTTCAATCCATGAGCATGGAATTATCCATTTCTTGGTGTTGACCTCAGTTTCTTTCAACCTTATTTAATAGATTTCAGAGTATAGTTTATTCACCTCTATGTATGAGTTTACCCGTAGATATCTTATTTTTTTGATCCAATTATAAATGGGATTGTTTTCTTAATCTGTCTTTCTGCGGCTACATTATTAGTGTATACAAATGCAAGAGATTTCTGTATGTTGATTGTACCATATGACTTTACTGAATTCGTTCTTCAGTTCTCACACTTTTGTCCGTGGAATCTTTCAGGTTTTCTACAGTAGAGTATCATGTCCTCTATAAATCGAGAACATTTTTCTTCTTCTTTATTGATTCCATTGCCTTTTACTTCTTTTTAGTGTCTAATTGCTGTGGCTAGGAATTCTAGTACTGTTTTGAATAAAAAAGTGGTGGGAGTGGACATCCTTGTCTTGTTCCTAAGCTTATGGGAAAAGCTTTCAGGTTTTCCCCATTCAAAAAGATTTTAGGTATGAGTTTTTCATACATGGCCTTTATTATGTTGAGGTATTTTTCCTCTAAACCTAATTTGCCGAGGGTGTTTATCATGAATGGATGTTGTCCTTCTTCAAATGCTTTTCCTGCATCTGTTGAAATGATAATGTGGCTCTTCTCCTTTATCTCATTGGTGTACTGTAACGTGTTAATTGATTTGTGAATATTGGACTATACTTGCAAACCAGGAAAAAATCTCCCTCAATTGTGGTGAATACTTTTTTAATAAAGTATTATTAGAGTCAGTGTGCAAGTATTTTCTTGAGGATATTTGCGTCTATGTTCATTAAACATATGGGCTTGTCCTTTTTTTCTTAGTGGACTAGTTTTCAGATTTTGATATCAAGTTAATGCTGGTCTCATAGAATGAAGTTGTAATTCCTTTGAGAAGAACAGGGAGTAACTCTTCTTCAAGTTTATAGTAGAATTGATCTGGTCCTGGACTTTGTTTCTTCAGAGCTTTTGGATTACTACTTCACGATTGAGATTTTATCTCACCACCTCTGTGCCCCTCCTCTGAACTGTCCCTCTCTGTCTCTTTCTCTGTCTCGATGTCTCTTTATCTCTCTCTCTTTCAAAATAAATAAATTTTAAAAAGATAAGTTGAGACATTTTAAAATCAAATAAAATATCAGTAATTTGGGCAATATTGTCAGATGGAATGAATTTGAGAAGCTTTCAAATATTGACTACAAACTTCTTATCCCAATTTTCCATAAATGAAAATTTAAGAGGTGTTGCAACATTGAAAACCAAATCATATTTTGAAGGAGCTTTTTAAAAATCATATATTAAAGCATAACAAATTTGAGAATGAATGTTGAAAATAAAATTGTGAACAAAACAAAACACCCATTTTTTTGATCAACAAATTTGATCACACACTCACACCTACAAGACTCCTGAAGGTGTCCTAGTACTGATGCCCTTGTGTGAACTTCGCTGTTTCTGAAATGACCTCAGGTTACAAATGGGTGGCCCAGATTGCAAGCCAACAGAGGGGAGGGTCGCGGGGAGGTGGGGCTCTTAATGGCCACGGACACGCCATCCTCTCCCGTGTGCGCGCTGCCCTCTCATCATCAGCCGTGATGAGTCGGATGCTGTTCTTCCTCTGGGTCCACAGGCTTATGGCGTGTGTCCAACACGCCATGTGAGACTTGTGAGAAGACTCCCAAGGGCAAAACACCAGCAGGCGCGCAGAGAGGTCGCCTCGTCCCGGGCAGCCTGCGTTCCTTGGCCTCAGTGTCTGGACAAAGGCTGCCTCGGCCACATAGGGAACGATGGACTTGTGCAGCCTTAGCATTCTGTGCAGAGGTCCCGGGCAGGCCTGGATGGTATAAAGGACTGGGACTAGCCTCACCTGGGAAGAGGAGAGTGCTGGGGTACTCCTTACACAGCAGATGGCTGCTTGCTAGACATGTCTGTGCTAGGGATGCGGCAAAAGCTCCACCGTGCTAGCATTGCAATAGACAGAGTTCAGCCCTGTCCATCGCAGGCTCTTCTCTATCCCCAAGTTACACGGCCCGCATTACAGCGTGCCTGAGACTGACATCCCCACATTAATCTTCCTGTCTCCCAAGTTGCCCAAGCCCCCCAGGATCCCCACTGCACAGCTCTGCAGTAGAAGGGTCTTCTCTGCAGTGTCTCTATTCCAGAGAAGGTGTTGGCAGTCCCATTGCATGGAGGCTTCTTGCCCTTACCACTATGCAGACAACATGGTCAGTGGGGTGTCAGCATGCTGCGGAGTTGGGGATCTGTACGCCCAAGCCATAACTCTTCCAGGGCTGAGCCTGAAACACTCTCTAGAAGGGAAGGCAGGTCTTTCTCTCGCTGCTGTCTGCACACTGGCTGGAGAAGCAGCTGTCTTACACAGCTGCTTAATGTGTAAACGTCGGGGTACCCTGGAAAAGCTCCCTGTGCTGACCCGTGTCTTTGGGTGTGAACATCCAAAGAAAGTATGGCCAATGATTCTGCAGTGGGAATACGGTCTCAGTGGTCATGAGGCTGGGCACTTTGGGGCATCTTTCTGCACAAGCAGGCCGTTACTTGATAGGTCTTGCCAGGCAGGAACACTTTACGGGACAGGGGAACACAGGGTCCCCCACATGTTCATATATCGCGCCAATACCTGCTGAGGGGCCAGGGTGATTTTTCCGCCCGGCCTGTCCCAAAGAGAAGGTACGGGCAAGGTGTGGGTGTGGAATGTCCTCACGGCCCCCAGAGCCAAACCCTCAAGTGTGGACACTTGTGTCCAGGGTCCATGATCAGAGGCCTGGGTGCTCTGTGTCCGAGGGATTACAGAACTCATGCTGCACACCCTGCAGCCCCGGGTGTCCTCCCGTAGCCGCTGCACTCCCTGGGGAGCCCCAGGGTCCAGGAGCGGCTAAATCCCCTGCACAACTGTATGTGCTGCCTAGCGGCCTCTTCCACCACAACACCAGCGTGTGTGGGCTCCAGAGTGCTGTCCCTCGACAGGGGACACCCTCGGCAATTCAGGAGCCTTCTGACTTCCATGTCTCTGGACCACATGTGTCCCTCATTGGCCTGTCGGCATCGTCCAGTTGTTCTCTGTGTACAGGAAATGTCTTGCATTGCCTGTGGTCCTCTGTCTCCCTGAGTGAGCCCTGGCGTGTCGGTGTCCTTTCCTGGCTTTGCCTGTGCTAACGCCTCTCTGGTGATGCCTCCTTGCCTGGTCTAAGTGGGCACAGCTGTACCCGTGTAACCTCCTTTGTCTCTGCACACCTGCGTGTTGTGTCAGCTGCGGCTCTGCTGGCCTGTCTTGTCTTTGGTGTATGCTTCTGCGCTTGAGTGTGTTTCCCTCTGAATTCAACCCCTTTCTTCCACTGACAGATCCAATTGCTGTCCTGCTGTCAGGTGGAGGGGCTTCTGCGTGTTCTCTTATATGTTCCCGGAGCCAGAAATCCTTCTGTGCCCTTAGGACCTTCGTCAGAGGATTGGCCATGCACTCACTGCCAGCCAGTTAATGTCCCCAAATGCAGCTGCCTTGCTGTGAGCATTAAGTCGCACCTCTATTTTCCGTCCTTCTGTTTTCAAATGCTTTGGACCCTAGGGCTCAAATGTCACTGGCTTGCATGTTGCAGATGCAGGGTTAAAGTGTGAAAAGCGGTCTAGCAACGTTTTCCCACTTACTCTTTTGCCATGTGGCATGTTCCTGGCTAGGAGAGACGTCCCCCTTCCCGCGTGTCTCGTTTCCGTGTGCCTCCTGTGTGTTCTGGTCTCTCATTTGTCCATTACTTCCTACCTGGGAGTCTGATTCATGTTTGCGGGAACCATGCAGACACCTTTGACTGCAAGGTACTGAGCTCAGCTTAGTCCACCAAGACTAGTGCGTGATTGAGGTACACAACGGGCAGTCACGGAGGTGCCCGTATCCTTCACGTGCAAGCGCTCCGTCCAGCCACCTTCACCGGGACATTTCTCAGCAAACCGTCTATATTTGTGGTGAGAGCACTTAGCTCTGAGAACCCTGACGATGCGGTGAAGCGTTCCTTACGGCTGCCCTGTGCAAGTTAGATCTCCAGAACTCATGCACATGGCATGATTGCCTGTTCACACCCTAGGCCCAACACCTCCTCATCGCACCCTCCCCTGCTTAACACCTCTCTACTCTCTGGTGGACTGCATGCCTTTAACTCCTTTTAATCTCCTCAGGAGTCCATCAAGCAGGGGTCACCACCACTGTGTTTCTGTCAGGGGTTGGCCTCTTTCAGGGAGCCCAGTGCTCTCTGCACTGATGATCAATGCACCCGCTGAATGGTGAGCCACACTAAGTCCGACGGGGAACCCTTTGACCCTACGTTTCCCACATATGTGCCCGGTGGCAGAGGTGCACAAGGAGCCTGCCTGCATGGGTCTCCCAGGTCATCCACAGGGTACAAAGTACCGCCTCAGGAAGCTGATCCGCATCACATGGTCATAGCTCTGCTTGCACGTGTTAGCCTTTCATATCATATGGGCAGCCCAGACTTAGAAATCGAGCTACCTGCTTCCAACTATCCAGCCCTCATGCTTGTGCAGACGCTCTGTGTCTGTACAGACATTTGAGTCACGGTCTCGTGACTTGTCAATACAGCTTGACGTCTGTCCTTACCTTACAGCCTGGGATGCGGTTCTCACTCATTGTCCTCCCCTCAGGTGCGAGTTTCCTCCATCACTGTTGTGGAATGTAAACTTTATCACCATACGTTGGATTGAGATTACTGGGCGGATCACCTGTCTGCGTCCGGGGATGCGAAGGAGATCTTGGCTCTTTTGCTCACGGTGCACCCTTTCTCTGTGATGAGTCACTTTGGATGAGAAGCTTGCCAGAGGTGAGGGGCCTCAGAGTGGAGCACATATCCTGGTCATCTGTGAGAACCTCATTGGTTCCACTCGGAAAGCATTGACTTCCATGGATGTGCAGCCTCTGCTTTTGCTTGAATTTGTCGAGCTTGGGGACGTGATTTCTTCCCGCACGTGCTGTCCCTAGGTCTCTGCGGTCTCTTTCCGGCAATCCCATTTCCTGTCTGCTCCTGGTAAGTACAGGGCTTCCAGCAGCCCTGTGGGGATCGGGTCCTTGCTTTCTTCCCTGCGGTGCCCTCTTCCTCACCCAGAGTGACCTCACTGCAGCTTCCTTCTAGTTCAGGGATCGTTCCAGACTGCCCTTAAGATCCAGGTGAGAACGGTGCCATTTGTGCTGAGGGCTGACCACTGTACAGCATTCGTTTCTGTGGAAATTACACAGGTGAACTTCACCAGGTGAAACTGCACACTGCAGTTGCCCTGTCGTCAGAGTCAGCCCACCTGTCTCTGCCTCAGCTGCCCCTGCAGTCCTTCCTCTTACCCTCCCCTTGCCTCCCCCTCCCTTGTCTTCTTCCTGCCCCTCCCTCCCACTTCCCTTCCAGGTCTCTTTGTCTTTGTATCCCTCCTCTCCCTCACTAATGCCTCCCCCTGTCTCCACCTGTCTTCCTTGTAATAGGTGCCCCTCTGTCTCTTCTTGTCTTGCTACTCCTCCCTGTCTCTCCCGCCAATCTCCCTGTGACTCTCCCTCTCTAGGCCGGTCTTCCCGTCCACTCGTCCTTCCTTCATTTGCTTGCATGTGTCTCTCTCTCTCCCTGTATATCTCTGTCTCCCTGTGTGTCTCTTTCAGTGGACATTCTGTGTCTGCATGCACGCTTCTTCAGAATTCTCGTTGGCGCCTGGGAAATGTGGAGGGAACTCGTCTACTTTCATGTGTACTAGTGACAACAGGCACGGGGCTTTCTCAGAGACAGACACAGACAAGTTTGTAATTCTCGGTGAAGAGCCCCTAAGCGCCCTGCTTGGAGTCGTCCTCCTTTTAGTGGAAGGTTAGATTTCCGGACTGGAGGAAACTGCTAAATCCTACTACCCCATCTCCCTGATGCTCTGTACGGAGATCAGTAGGGCAATAGTGGCAGATGGGGCTGTGGGGGTTGTTGTTTGCTCTGAATTGCAGTGCAGTGAGTTCTACTGAGCTGCTTTCTTGCAAGGACACGGCGGTGGGGTGGGTCTAGAGTGGGTGTCACTGGTTCTGGGTGGGCACCCACCTTACCGCTGCCCTCAGGCTGATGGCCAAGGAGGAGAAACCGTGCAGACGGCCATGTGGCCCCGGTAGGCGCGACACCTAAGGACTTCTCCAGGCTTGCCCCAGCTTCATGAAAAAGGGGCAAAGGGGTGGAGCAGGTAGTGGATCACGCTGTGGACATTCCTGTGCTGAATGCTCTGCTGCCCGGAGTGAGGCCTCTGGGGAAAGTGTGTACAAGCGAACACAGACTGTGTGACACGGGACTTCGCGAGTCAGGCCTGGAAGGTGACAGCACTGAAGAGGACATGCGGCCAAACGGGGTCCAGGCTGGCGGCTGGGCCCTTGCTCCAGAGCCCGGACTGGCCGCTGGGGCGCGTTAGCTGGTGGCCAACACCCTGTCTTGCTGTCTTGCAACTGATTGCTCCACCAACCTGGCCAGCGGGCCTGACCTGCCCTGGAACCACTTCGCCCCCAGGCCGCATGCACACACTCTTCACTGTCTCTGTCTCAGCCTCTCCTCCACAGCAGCCACAGCCAATGTGGAGTCGTGAAATCCCAGAGCCTGTGTGCCTGCACCCAACTTGGGCGGGCTGTGGCGGTAGGCAGCAGGGAGCTCAAGGCCTTGCGGCCAAGGCACCGTCCACCTGCTGCCATTTCCCTGTCCTTGTCCTGAGGCTGCCCTAGCTACACTGGGGCCGGTGCCGAGCGTCATGGTCAGCGTGTCGCGGTCCGGAAAAAGCGGTGATTCCGGTCGACCCTGGTCCCTGATCGTCCTGGATGAGAAATGTCGAGAGTCCCTGGCCCGCGGGAATGTAGGGGCGCTGGAGGGCGTGGGCTGCCCGCAGTCCCCAGGTTCAGGGGTGGCAAGCGCCCATCCTGTGCAAGAAACCCACACCGGGTGTGAGATACAGGTGGCAAGCACAGCGGAGGAATTGGTGGTGATATTGGATGAAGGAATGGTGGCGGCTGAGGTGGTGATCGGGGTGGAGGAAGAGGACGGGGAGGCGACCGAGGAAGAGGTGACTGGAGAGGAGAATTCTGAGGAAGCCAAGCCAGAAGCAGAGGACATGCGTGAGCAGGAGGAGGTAGAGGAGGAGAGACAGCAGCTGGAGGAGATTCCGGAGCAAGAGGAGAAGCCTGAGGCAGATGCAGAGGTGGAGACCCCAGCTCTCACAGGAGCTGCAGCAGCAAGAGCCAGTGCTGCGTCCTGCCTCAGCCCAGGACCCGCTGGCAGTTCTGGAGCGTCTTCAGCTGGAGATCAGCGCTGGGAATGCCCAAGATTCCAGGGCCTTATGGCGGCTGAAGCACAGGATTGTTCGGAGGCACATTTCTTACCTGGATCACGGAAGGGCCATCATCAAGCACATCCCTGGCTTCTGGGCCCAGGCTGTGTCCTTCCTTGTTCTGGTGGGTGATGGCGGGGGCTGTTGTGCAGGAGGGCTGGGCCCTCAGAGCAAGGTGCCTTGGGACGATGGCCCCCAAGGAGGAGAGCTGGGCAGTGTTCCCTGGCCCTGGGTTGGTGTGTTCTGGGATCCAATGTAAGGCCTTGGACAGGGGCGGTTGTTGGGGATGGGGGGACTTGGGGACTTGGACCTGCTTCCTCTAGGTCTCCGCCAGCGTTGGCCTGCAGGCTGCTCTCAAACATTATTTGTGGACGTGAGGCATGTGTCCCCATGCTACCAGAGCTAGGGTAGCACAAAGCAGCCTTCACTCATAGCAGATAAGGCAAGGAAACGTTTCGATGCCAAATGGGAGAGTTACAGAGGCTGCACACCCACCTTCACATTCACAGGCTGTGCACGTTTTCTAGCAGTTCCGTCAAAAGAGAGCATTTCAGACACACACTCATGGCCTTTAGTGGAACCATGCCACCCCCCTGTTCCAGACAGTGGGACGACTCAGACCGACACCGAGCGGGGTACAATCTGCCTCCCCAGACACACACACACACACACACACACACACACACACACACACACACACACACACACACACACACACACACAGGATTCTCTCCTGCTATATCCACCGCTGCTTCCCTCTCTGTCCTCAGGCTCCGGCTGGGTCCCACCCATGTCTTTCTCTCCTGACTGGCTGTGTCATTGTGTCTACTTTCATTTCCCTCCTCTCCCTTCCTTGTCCCTGCTTCTCGATCTCTTTCTCCCTCCCACACCCTATGTTTGCATCGTAAGTGTGCAGTCGGTTTCTTGTAAGCCGTGTTATTCCTTCTGGATTCAGAAGGCCGGTGACAACATTGGTCTTCACGGGAATATGCCAAGACACCCAGCCGTGAGGAGGGGTCAGAGCACATGCCAACATCACAAGCTATGATGGGCTGCTGGCAACCCACACAGGCCAGGTATATGAAGGAACTGTGAGGAGTCCAGGCAGTGGAGTTTCTCCCTGCTGTGTGCAGACACCGTGGGAGGTACAGGAAGCCAACGGACAGCCCAGTGTCGATGGGGTCTGGTGCATTTGCAGAGGCTGAGGAGTGTGGGGGCTAGTGTTTCCTGGTCTTTCTGCACATGCCCTGATATACTCCCTTGCTCTTAGCCTGGGTGGGTTGGGGGGGTGGGCTGTGTCTGTTTCCACAGCATGTGAAGGCACAGCTCCTTGACCCAGCACAGATTCTGAATCACCCCCAGATGTCGGCCATGATCGTTGCCCAGGACAAAGACGTGCTCAGCTACCTGATTGACTTGGAGGTCAGACTGGGGAGGCTGTGGCTTGGGGCCGTCCCGTCGTGTGCGGGATTTGGGCAGGAGAGGGAGAGGCAAAGGTGCTCACCCTCATAGCCAGGCAAAGAGGTCAGGACCCTGAGGGAGGACACTTGCCCGTCCTGTCCCATTGCTCACCGCAGGTGGAGGAAGTGGGCCATCCCAAGTACCGCTGCAGAGTGATGTTTTTCTTTGTGGAGAACCAGTACTTCTGGAACCCAGTGATCATTAAGGAGTATCAGCTTAGCTCTACTGGTAGGGTGTGGGTCCCATGATGGTGCAGGGCAGGGGGCTGATGAGCATGCATCAGGGGCAGGAGGGAGGGGGAGGGGGAGGTGGGTGGGGAAGAGGCCATCAGGTAGTTCCTCAAAACCTCTCTTCCTGCAGGCTACAGGGCATCACGTGCCACTCCAGTCCAGTGGTTCTGCGATTATGAACATGGAGCTCCCAGTCTCAGGTATGACCCCACCAGCTTCACTTGTTCAACTGGCTGTGTGAGCACAGCTGTCCAGGGACAAACAGGATTGCCAAGGTGGGGCACCTGAGGCCTTCATCAGCAGTGGGGATGTGGGTGGCCCCCGGCCAGAGAAGAGAGTGGACTATGCCCAATGTGGCGCCGGCCTGTGTCCCCTACCAGATCATCATCGAGGACCTGTGGCCCAATCCCCTGCAGTACAGCCTGAGGGAGGAAGAGACCAGAAGACAGTGACCTGACGTGCGCACGTGTCGGTGAGAAGGCCAGTATGCGGTGTGTTGACACGTGTGTTGTATGGGCAAGGGAACGTGGGCCAGACATTGGCTTGGAAATGGAAGGTCCGCCGAGACTGGGACCTAGGTAGCATGGGGAGCGGGTGGGAGGATGACAAGGGACCTGCAGGGACTCAGCTGCAAACACACATTGGGACGATGCCTGCAAACCAAATGCAGTTGTGCTTGGGCTAGGGCTTTGGAGAGCAACTCGGGAGGAGCAATGCTTCTCCACCACAAATGCTCCCCGTGGATGTCTGCCTTATCCCGGGCTTCCCTCTGCTCCTTCAGTTTGGATTTGCCTGCCAGTCTTTGGGACTGGAGCTGCCCTGTCCTCAGGCGCCACTGTGGTGAGAATCTTGCACTTCCTTCCATGTGCCCCACCACGCCATGTCCTCCCGCAAACTGACAACCATTCTTAGAACTAGTCCAAGGCTATTGGGGCCTGGAAATTAATCCCTGGGTGAGAAAGCAAGAGGGATCACAAAAGGGTGAGGCACAAGAGTGATACAATCTGGGATGTATTTGCAAATATCCCGTATCACTCATGGTGTCTGTTGCGTGGGGGTGCGTGTGTGTGCGTGTACGCGAATGTGTCTGCATGTGTCCATATGCGTCAGGGGCTCTGCATCTGTGTGGGCGTGAAAGGCACAGAACTTCTATGTTTGCCCATGCAGAAACAATGGAGGACGTGAGCAGCACTGGAAGAGAATGGTGGATGCGTCTCCTGTCTTCTACGAGCCCCGGAGACAATTGGGGAAGTGATCACATGTGGCAGCCTTGAAGAGTTGCCACGATGTTTATGTGGACACATACAGGAAGCTAAAAACCCTTCTGTTTCTGTGCGTGTGTGTGTGTGTGTGTGTGTGTGTGTGTGTGTGTGTGTGTGTGTGTGTGTGTTTATGGGGGACCCAAGGAGGGAGGACGAGGACGGGACCTGAGTGTGACTGTCCTAGCCGCTGACAGGATGATTCTGTGTGTGCAGAGGAGATCCAGTACTGGTGTGGGGCAGGTGTCGCCATGTGCACAGAGGCCTGCCTTCCTGGGCAGGCAGAGTCTGGAAGGAGGAGGAGGAAGAGACAGACCTGTTATGTGGAGACTTGTTGAATAGGCCAGAGCCGAAAGGCAGGGAAGGGGATTGCACAGCAGGACCAAATTGGTCCATTGGGTGCTGGTACAGTGTGTCCAGGACTTGGGGAGATTCAGCCAGGATCCTTGGTCCCAGAGGGGTGTCGTCTCCTTGGTGAGAGAGAATCCAGTGAGCAACACTTCCAGTGAGGATCAGAGCTAAGGAACCATGTCCCTGGAGAACTCAGGAGAAGGCAGGCTTCTCACAGTCGATCCCAGTATACCTTACTGCTGCCTCCCACACCCGGGGTCCCTTTGACCCCGAGCCCTGTCCTGAGACAGTGGCTCAGGATGGGATATGTGTGAGGGCAAGAGGCAGGTGTGGGTTGTGGGCAGCAGCGAGGCTTATGAGTGGGATTTCATGGAGAGAGTACGTGCGAGGGTGGAGACCCAGCGTGATTTCCTGAGAGTGTGTGTGGGTGTCTGTGGCAAACTGGGCCTGAGATCCGTGGTGGTGCCGGCAGTGTGTGCGTGCATATATTCATGCGATTGCATAGCCGTGTGTCTCTGTGTGTGCAGGAGTGGGTGTGTAGGCCGCCGGCGAGACAAGCGGAGACACAGGGGTCTCTGTGGATGAGGTGCTTATGTGGGACGGTCAGGTGCCAGAATATAGGAGTGCAGTCCCTTCCCTCCTGAGTCCTGATGGTAATCGCTGGGATGGGTGCAACTGTTGCTCTGCCAGGGGGCTCAAGTCAGGATGCAAAAGGGAAATTGGTGCAAGGTCAAGACGGGGACCGAGGGGAGGAAACCCTTGCCCAGTGGCCAGTGGACCATTTGTAAGTGAGTGTGCTTGTATGTGTGTTAGTTTGTGTCTATGTGAGAGTGAGTGTGTGTGTGTGTGTGTGTGTGTGTGTGTGTGTGTGTGTGTGTGTGTGTGTGTTGAATTGCCCTGGTGGCCTACAGTAGCATATACGGAGGGGCTACAAGGTTGTGCCCAGGCCTTGTGCACAGAGTAGCTAACGAACCCAAGCTATCAGGCTACGTTGTGTGCAGAAGGCGTAGGTAATTCACTGGACGGAGGTGTCCAGCAAGAATCTCTGCTCTAGGCAGACGTGCCATGTTTTGTCACCAGTCAGCTCTTCCTCGGGGCTCTCCTCTCTGCTTCCTGTGCACCAGGCCCAGGGAAAGGGAGGAGCTTAGACCCTAGACCTCAGGTGACTTGCGTCCCCCTGGAGTGCCGCAGCAGTGTGGTGTTTGGGGATCCCTGTGTGGATGGGCAGGTGAACAGTCTGCCAGCTGCTCTCTTAGGGGACAGTTTGTTGCCAGCAACACCTCTCCCCGCCCCACAAGATCACCCCTGCCACTGCAGCTGGGCTCGGGACATGTCAAGGTGTGTCCCAGAACTCTGTTCCCCTTGCATGTAAGTGGTGCCAGCATGAGCCTCTCAGTTCCTGTGCTGGCGACCCTGATTAGCCTCAGGCTTTGTCGACTCCTGGCCTCATGTAACATGGGGAACTGGGTTCCTTTCTCAGTGTCTCAGTGGTTGCATGTCGACGGAGGATGCTGTGCACATTGGAGTCAGGAATCCCGACCGTGCTCCACCCGCCCCGCCCCAAACCACAGCGGGCAGCACGTGGCCCACTGTGTGTGCACTTTGGGTAGTCTAAAGCCTTTCAGCCCACCCCCCGTATTCTTCTCAGGTGGTGGTGGGTCAAAGGGGCCTAGGGAGGAACACTGGTCCCAGTCTGCTGCCGGCTGTGCCCACAGGTGTGTGTGCCCAGTTCCTTGACACTGAAGCTGCAAGGCGTCCACACTGCCCCCAAAGCCCCATCCCTAGCATTTGCGTGTGGGCCATATGGAAGTGAAGTCCCAGTGACCCTGCGGGATCACAGCGCGTGGTAACATCTGTGCCTGGCTACCTGCCTGCCTGCCTCCCCACAGCTGTTTGCCCCCATACAGGGCTTTCGGTAAAGACGCGGCCACCATCCAGCATGAGAGGAAAGGCTCTACAGTGTCCCAGTACCGCTGTTCATGTGTTGGCTGCTGCCAGCTTGACAGCATGGAGACCCCATGGCCCAGTGGAGGAAGTCTGACCTGTCCTACAAGGAACTGGGGATGACTGTAGGGATGCATCAGGTCCCATGGAGTAACCTAGCCCTGACCTTATCTGCCTAGGGGGTGATCGAAGCGCCTTGGGGTCCCAGGCATGGCATGTGTGTGTCGGTGAGCTTCCTCCTGGATGGCGCTGCCGACACAGGGCTGGCTGGTCAGGGGTCGCATGTGAGGCCCGTTAGGGCCTGGCCTCTAGATCCGATACTGCTATAGGTGTTGTTGAAATGACAGAGCACGATACGATCGTCCCTTGGGTGTCGCTGCACCGGGGACCCTGTCGCTGCTCCCAGGTTCCCACTGCCAGGTCTCCCCGGGAGGCCTGGAAGGTTGACAGGCTCCTTTTGCAAGGACACGATGGCTTGTGAGGGCCCATGCCCCAGGGTCCGGTGCTCATTGCGGATGGCTTGGGGCAGTGTGAGAGCTTTTACTCCCATTCTTAGAGGAGATTGTGGTGGTCTTAAGGGACAAAGATGTGCCTGGGGAAGAGAAGGATGACCAGAGGAAGCATTGGAGGAAGAGGAGGAGGAGCAGGAGGAGGAGGAGGAGGAGGACGGGGATAAGGAGGAGTTGGAGGAAGGGAATTGGGAGGCATTAGAGCAAGAGGAGAGGAGTGAATGATTGGGTGCAGGAGAGGGAACAAGTGGAGGAGGAGGATGTCCAGGATGAGGAGGACCACGAGCCCAAGGAGGAGGAGCAGCTGGGGAGGAAGTTGAGGAGGACGAGAGTAGAGGGACGAGGATGAGGAGCAAAGGTAGAGCCAGGGTTGGAATAGAGTGAGCAGAAATGTAGGAGCAGAAGGAGGAAGAGACCGAGGAGGAAGAGGAGGAGCGGGAGGAGCTGGAGGAAGAGGATTGGGAGGGGTTAGAAGAAGAAGTGGAGGAGGAGGAGAGGGAGTGAATGACGGGGTACAGGAGAAGGACAAATGGAAGAGGATGATGTCCAGCACGAGGAAGAGGAGGATCACGAGCCAAAGGAGCAGGGGCAGCTGGAGGAGGGAGTTGAGGAGGACGAGAGCAGAGGGAAGAAGAGGAGGTCAAAAGTCAGAGGTAGGGCAGGAAGGGCAGTAGCAGGAGAGGACCTGGAGAAGGAGGAAGATGCCTAGGAGGAAGAGTTGGAGGAGGAGGAGAAGGTGGAGGATCAGATGGAGGAAGAGGATTGGGAGGAGTTATGGGAGGAGGAGGAGGAGGAGGAGGAAGAGTGAATGATCGGGTGCAGGCGAGGGAAGAAGTGGAGGAGGAGGAAGTCCAGGAGGAGCAAGAGGAGGAGCACGAGTCGAAGAGCAGGAGCAGCTGGGGGAGGAAATTGAGGAGGACGTGAGCAGAGGGTAGAAGGAGGAGACAAGGTAGAGCCAGGGCTGGTAGAGCAGTAGCTGAAGAGGGGGAGCAGAAGGATGAAGAGGCTGAGGCTAAGACTTCCAATACTATGTTGAATAACAGTGGAGAGGGTGGACATTCCTGTCTCTTTCGTGACTTGAGCTGAGAGCTTTTGCTCATTGAGATGATAGTAATGTCGGGTCGTCCATACGTGGCTTTATGATCTCGATGTGTGCTCCTTCTATCCCTACTTTCTTGCGGGTTTTTACCAGGAAAGGATGCTGTATTTTGTCAACCCTCTGTCTGCATCGATTGAGAGGATCCTGTGGTTCTCGTCCTTTCTTTTTTTGATGTGACGAATCACGTGAATTGTTTTGTGGATGTTGAACCAGCCCTGCCTCCCAGGTACAAATCCCACTGGGTCGTGGTGAATAACATCTTAATGTATTGTTGGATCCGAGTGTCTAATATCTTGTTGAGGAGTTTGGCATCCATGTGCATCAGGGAAATTGGTCTATACTTCTCCTTTTCAGTGGGGTGTCTTTCTGGTTTTGGAATCAAGGTAACGCTGGCTTCATAGAAAGAGTGTGGAAGTTTTCCTTCCATTTCTATTTTGGGAACAGCTTCAAGAGAATAAGTGTTAACGCTTCCTGAAATGTTTGCTGGCACTCCCCTGGTAAGCCATCTGGCCCTGCAGTCTTCTTCCCTCGGCAGGTTTTTGATTAGTAATTTGATTTCTTTACTGGCTATGGGTCTGTTCCAATTTTCCTCTTCTTCCTCTTTCAGCTTTGGTAGTGTACGTGTGTCTAGGAATTTGTCCATTTCTCCCAGAATGCCCATTTTATTGGCAAATAGTTGCTTCTAATGTTCTCTTATTATTGTTTGCCTTTCTGCTGTGTTGCTTGTGATCTCTCCTCTTTCATTCTTGTGTTTATTTATTCGGGCCCTTTCCTTTTTCGTTTTCATCAAACTGATGACTGGCTTATCAATTTTGTTAATTCCTTCAAAGAAGCAGCTTCTGGGCTCATTGATCTGTTCTCCTATTTTGGTTTGTTTGTTTGTTTGTTTGTTTGTTTGTTTGAGGTTGTTTTTGTTTTTGTTTTGTTTGACTTTGGTTTCCATAGCATTAATTTCCGCTCTAATCATTGTTATTTCCTGTCTTCTGAATGTTCTGCGTTTCATAGGGTGTTCTTTTCACAGCCTCGTAAGGCGTAAAGTGAGGTTGTGTCTCTGAAATCTTTCTTTCTCCTTTAGGAAGACCTGACTTGCTAGATAGGTCCTCTTATTACCTACTCTGGTGCGTCCCAGAGGTTTTGGGTTGTGGTGTTATCACTGACTTCCGTATACATTTTCATTGACTTGCATATACTTTTTATACCCTCTTTAAACCCTCGGTTTGCCCATTCATTCTTTAGTAGGATGTTCTTCAGTCTCCCAGTGTTTGTTACCTTTCCAAGTTGTTTCTTGTAGTTGATTTCGAGTCTTGTAGTGTTGTGGTCTGAAAATATGCACGGTGTGACCTCGATCTCTTTGTACTTCCTTAGGGTTGATTTTATCCCCAGGATATGATCTATAGAGGAGAATATTCCATGAGCACTGGAGAAGAACGTATATTCTGCTGCTTTATTATGAAATGTTCTGAAGATCTCTGTGAAGCCCATCTTGTCCAGTGTGTCATTCCAAGCCCCAGTTTGCTTGTTGATTTTTTGTTTAGATGATCTGTCTATTGCAGCGAGTGGGGTGTTGAAGTCTCCCGCTCTGATGGCATGACTAAGAATGAGTTTCCTTATGTTTGTGATTAATTGATTTGTGTATTTGGTTGCTCTCAAATACGCCACATAAATGTTTTCAATTGCTAGGTCTTCTTGGTGGATAGACCCCTTGATTATGACATCATGCCCTTGTGCATCACTTGACACAGGCTTTACATTAAAGTCTAGAGTGTCTCATAGAAGTATGGCTGCTTTGGCTTTGTTTTGTTGACGGTTAGCATGACAGATGATTCTCCATCCTCTTATTTTCACTCTGAACTTGTGTTTACAACTAAAGTGGGTGTCTTGTAAACAGCATATCGATGGCGCTTGTTCTCTCATCCATTCTGTTCCCCTATGTCTTTTGATTGGAGCATTGACTCTACTGACATTTATTTTTAAAAAAAAATTTTTTTCAACGTTTATTTATTTTTGGGACAGAGAGAGACAGAGCATGAACAGGGGAGGGGCAGAGAGAGAGGGAGACACAGAATCGGAAACAGGCTCCAGGCTCTGAGCCATCAGCCCAGAGCCCGACGCGGGGCTCGAACTCACGGACCGCGAGATCGTGACCTGGCTGAAGTCGGACGCTTAACCGACTGCGCCACCCAGGCATTTAAAGTGAGTACTGAAAGATATGAATTTATGGCCATTATCTTCTTTGAAGAGTTGGAGAAAAAAAAATCTATATATCTTTATATCTATATCTACATCTACATCTACATCTACATCTATATATCTCTATATATCTAATTATATATTTCTATCTATAAATATAAATAAATAAATAAATAAAAATAAAAATATAATTATAAGTATACATATACATATACATATACATATACAATTACATATACATATACATGGAGAGATGATAGATGATGATAGGTAGATAGATAGATAGATAGATAGATAGATAGATAGATAGATAGATAGATAGATAGATAATCATTTCTCCCCTCTGAGTGTCCCCCCTTACAATTGCATGCAGGAGTGATTCAGCCGTCACAAACCCCTTTAAATTTTGTTTGTCTGGGAATCTTTTTCTCTCTCCTTCTATTTTGAATGACAGCCTTGCTGGATAAAGAATTCTTGGCTGCGTAAGTTTCTAATTCAGCACTTTGAACAAATCCTACCCCTCCCTTCAGGCCTCCCAAGTTTCTCTGGATAGGTCTGCGGCAAACCTGATCTATCTTCTCTTGTAGTTTAGGGACTTGTTTTCCCTTGCTGCCTTCATGATTCTCTTTGCCTGAGTACTTCGTGAGCTTGAATATGATATGCCTTGCTGCCTTGCTGAGGGTCAGTTTTTGTTGAATCTAATGGGGGTCCTCGGTGCTTCCTGGATTTTGATGGCTGTGTCTTTCCCCAGGTTAGCAAAAATTTCCACTATGATTTGCTCACATACCCCTGCTGCCCCTATTTCTCTCTCTCCCCCTTCAGGACCCCTATGATTCTGATGTTGTTCCTTCTGCATGAGTCCTGATTTCTCTAATTGTTCAACCGTGCTCTTTTCATTAATCTCCCTCGATTTTCCTGCTTCCATATTCTCCATCAGTTTGTCCTCCGTATCGCTGATTCTCTGTTCTGTCTCATCCATCCTTGACACCGCTGCATCCATCCGTCATTGCAGCTCAGTTATATCATTTTTAATTTCATTCTGGCCAGCTTTTACTTCATGTTTTCTCTGCACAAAGGGACTGTAATCTACATTGGACCGCAGCTAGTATTCTTATCATCGTGCTTCTACATGCTGCTTCAGACATCTTGCTTGTATCTGTGTTGGTTGAATCCCTGGCTCTCGTTGCTTCATGCTCTTTCTTTCTGGGTGAATTCCTTCCTTTCGTCATTTTGAAGGGAGAAAAGGAACTCATGAGGTAGAAAATTCAAATGAACTATCCAAATTATAAAATGTTAAAAGTAAAAAATTAAAACCACACACGTAAAAAAGGGAATGAATGATGCTAGATTCTAGGCATGTTTCATCTGTGTGTTGAAAGGGGTTTGACACGAGAGAAAAAAAAGCGGGAGTGGAGAAAAATTTAGAAAGTAAAAAATATTACAAAGGGAAATGTTGTGAGAATTTGAAAAATCAAAACACTGAAATAGACTGAAAGCAGAATATGGGAGTAAAATAGAATTTGTGAATATAGACACGAAAGGAAAGAATAATGTAGAAGAATATTAAAGAAAATTAGTAAAATTTCCACCTGCCCAGTCTCCTTCGCCTCTCCGGGCACAGAAGCACCTCCCTTCCTGAGCCTCCTCGCTCTCCAAGTTCACTTCTCCATGTCACGTACCTGTTGAAGACTGTGGTTCAGGATATGCAGATTGCTGTGCTAATCCTCCCGTCAGTTTCCTGGGTGGGTAGGATGGTTTAGTGTTGGTCTGGCTGTATTTCATGCACACGAGACACTTAAGAAACTTCCATGCTGTCTGCCATCTTGGCTCCTCCCCAAAGAGGTGAGATCTATAGCACCAGTTCTCCGATATGAGATACCCCACAGGACAGTTGTGCTCGATGACAAAGCGGAAAAGGACATGGACCAAAGAGGGAGACCACCCTGGAGGGGGAGGCAGAGAACTGGCTCCAGACCCGGGAAGGGGGGGAGGGGCTGAAATGCAGGAGCCACGCCCACTTTTCTTCCTGCTGATGGTTCCTAAACAGAAGCCAACTGTCTGGGTCTGGTCTGGAGATCCTTCACCCCAAGGACCCACGGTCAAAAAGTTCACTCCCCTGCCTCTGCCCCACCTCCACCACAGCCACAGCCAAAGCCACTGCAGTGTCCGAAGGGCCATGGGGCCATGGGCGTGCTTCCCAAATGCTTGTGGGCTCCAGAAGGAGGCAGCAGGCATTTAAAAACCTTGGGCCTCGACGCTCCACCTGCTGGGCTAGACTATCTGGAGCCGCATGCCTCAAGTTCCCACTCCTTGTGCTCTATGGTCCTCCTAGCCTGAGTATGGGCTAGCGCACCAAAGCAAATGAGTCATGTTCCGGAAAACGCGGAGATTCCTGAGAATACCGGGCCTCCATTCTGCTGGAAGGCGTGTTAGAGAGTCCAGGAATCGTGGCCACACCCCTGTCTCAGTCCCAGACAATTTCACCCATTCATACACATGTACACGCACAGGTCTAGGCACCACATGCACACTCCCCCTCTGTGGCTATCCTTAGTTGTGACTTACACTCCTTCCTCTGCCTCCTTCCATGTCCCTCTGGTCTCTGTCTGTCTCTGAGTCCCTGTGATCATTTTCTCTAGGGAACGCTTTCTTCCTCCCCCACCTCTATCTCTCTTTCTCTGTCTCTGTCCTGTCCCTGGACAGTATCAGTGCATCTGGGTTTCCGTGTGCTGTGCATGTCCATATGGACATAGTAGGCTACTGATGGCACAGGGCTGCCAAGGAATACACAAAGGAACGCGTAAGTAACAGGGGTCAGAGCACATCCAGGCCTCCTAAGCCGTGACTGCCTCCAGGCAGCCACCACAAGCTGGGTATACATGTGAACTGTGAAAGGTCAGTCCCTTGGCCCTTGCCCTGTAGGTTGCAGCCAGCTGGGAGGTACTGAAACCCAAGGGACTCCCCAGTGTTTAGAGGGTGTGAAGAAAGGGCAGGGGCCGAGGAGGCTGGGAACCTAGTCATGGCTGGTGTTTCTCCACATGCCATGTTCCAGTGTCATTGGTACTGGAATGTTGGTATCAGTTGTGGCTCCCTTTCCTCGGCATCTCAACGCAAGTTCACGTGACCCAATGGAAGTCCTGAATCTGCCCTAGTTTTCAGCCAGGTTTGGGCCCCAGGACAAATGTGTGTGGGGTGTGAGGGGGGAAAGCAAGTGTGGGTCGTGGGGAGGAGCTAGCCTCGTGAGTGGGATGTGGCAGAGGGCATGCGTGAGTGCAGAGGTCCAGTAGAGTGTCTGTGAGTGTATTGTGGCTGGCGCCTGTGAGTACTTTTGCCTGAGGCCTAGCGTTTGTGCTGGCAGCGCGTGCGTGTCTGTGTCCATGTGCCGCATGGCCGTGCATCATTGTGCCTGAGTGAGTGTGTGTAGGCCGTTGGCTAGTGAAGGAAAGAGACTGGGGGCTTTCCTGGCTTGGTGGGTAAGGGCGAGGCTCAAGTGCCAAAGTCCAGCGAGTGCAATCCCTTCTCTCCTGGTATCGACACGGAGCTAGCTGATCACCTTTTATGACAGGAGGAAAGCCTGGATTTGCCTGGGTCTGCTCGTCCTGTGTTGCCTAGGCCAGGGTCAAGTTGGGGTTGGGCCTTCCATGGCCCAGTGGAGGAGGACCAACGTTCCCTGCAAGGAAGCGGGGATTAGTGGAGGGAGACAGCAGATAGCATAAGTCTGGTCCTGCTCCTGGACCGGCCTAGGGGGATCATCGCAAGGCCTTGTGGTCCCAGCCAGGGTACGGGTCTCGGTGAACATCCTCCTGGATGACCCTGCAGAGACAGGACTGGCTGGTCTAGGCCCCCTTGCGAAGTTGGGGCCCGGCCCCTGGGCCCCAATATTGTTGTAGGTGTTGTTAAAACTGAAAGGCATTGCCTGCTTGTCCCAGGCAGCCCCTGCACCTGGGACCCAGATTTGCTCCCACGTTCCTGCCACGGGGTCTCCCAGCGATGCATGGGAGTTTGACAGGACACATTTCTCTGGAGGGAGTGAGTTGCATAAGTCAGGTGCACCAGGGTCTGGGCCTGCTTTCCTGTCTTGCCCACCCCCTACATCCTCTGCTGAGGGCAGCTTGAGGGCTCACCACTGGACCTGTTTCTCTCCCTTTCTGGGTAAATGTTTGCCTCTCTGTCTGTCACAGTGGCCACCCCCTCTCAGCCCCCTACCACCTGTTCAGCCTCTCCCCATCCACCTGCGTTTCTATGCATTGCTGTCACCTGAAGCTGTGGTGTGCAGCCTCATATATCACAGCCACCCTGGAGCATTTCTGTACCCCGTACGTATCCTAACGTGGTCCAGCGAGTCTGGAGGAACCTCTTCTGTGTCACGGAAGCAACATGTTGGCCAGAGGTCCCGGCACACCAATTTGGCAATCCTAGAATCCCCCGCCTGCCTGGCAGCCTCCTGGTCCCATAAAGAGGGAGGGGAACACTGCATTCCACCAAAGGGAAAAGGCAATGCATGAGTGTGTTGCCTGGCCAGGCAATGCATCTCGAGCCTCCAATCCTGCAGTGTCTCTGTGTGGTGTGTGTGTGTAGCTGCTGCTCTCTGAAGGATACAGGCAGGGAGTCCACATCACCACTGCCCTGACAGGGAGGGAGACCACATCACTGCCCTCACTTCACACCTTCTGCAGCTTATTGGTTCCCCAAAGTGGTAACTTGGCTTCGTGTAGACCCTGGGTCGTGTCCCTCACTTATGTCCCAAAGCTACAACCCCAACCCCCTGATACCTTTCGGAGGCCCTTGAAATCATGCTGTCTGTGGCACAGGGGGACAGTGTTTTGAGTCAGTGCCCACGCTCATGGCAGCCTGCCGCCTAAGTGAGTGGTAAAGGAAATGGGACCAGGATGAACAGACATATGGCCAACGAAGGCCTGGGGAGGGTCCCTGTGAGAAAATGGCCAAGCACTGTGGGAGGAAGGGGACCGCTGTCCGTGAGAGAGGCACAAGCTCCAGGAGTCCCAGAGCCCATGGTCACGGGTCTTTCCTGTGCACGGCCACACACGGGAGGAAAGGGCAGCCGATCATGAGGGGGGTGGTGTGTGCTTGCCAGTGTGTCACTTTCCAGGCATCGGGGCCAAAGGCAAGAGCAGCGCGCATGCTACGTAGCCTCCCCTAGTGTGGCGTCCTCCCCACGTCACACACCTCTTGTCACCGACCTTCCCTAGCCAGTGCACTGCTAGACTGCTGTCATGACATACATGTCTCCTTGGAGCAAGGATGGATGTAGAGAGTATGCAAAGGAGGCTGAGCAGATGGAAAACCAGGGGGCACAGACAGCAGGCGCACAGCTGGAATGCGTCTCCCGGACAGCCAAGGTGATCCGCTCCGTGGAGTTGTCGGACTAGGGGCACAATGAACAAAGGTGGCGGTGTAAATGGGAAAAGCGTGGAGGTTTCCCTTTACCCGTGTGTGTAGATAGCCGCGTGCCCAGCACACCGTGGAATGCAAAGGTCACTTTCGCATGGCCAGAAGCCAAACAGGGCACCCAGAGGGCAATGAGGGCCAGCTGCAAGCCCCAGGGAGGAGTTGCACTGCATGGGGCCCAGAGCCTTCCTGCCTAGGCAACAGGCTGGCCCCAGTTTCCTGGTGACCTAGGGGCGGGACCGCCAAAGCCACGCACACCACCCTCCCTATGATTGGTCCTGAAGGCAGTGAAGCAGCCTGGGCTGGGCTTGGAGCTCCCTCAGCCTCAAAGCCACAGGCGCACCTCTCACCACAAAGGCCTCCTAGGTGGCAGCAGCATAGCGATAGCCACCTGGAGGCATCCGGGGTACAGCACCATGTGCATGCGCCCCCTAGACATTCGGGCTCTGGGAGGAAGGGGGGAGCGAGTTGCCAGCCATTGCCCTCAGGTCTTCACTGACTGGGTCTGGGGAGGGGGCCGTGCACTCACTTCCTGTTTCCTCCTCGGTAGCAGCCACAGTTCATGTCTCGGGCCGGGGCCGCATGATGCGACTTGTGTTTCCGAAACATTGGGGAGGGCAAAGAAGCCTCCATGCATTGGGACTGCCAACACCTTCTCTGGAATAGAGCCACTGCAGGGAAGGCTCTTGTACTGCAGAGCTGTGCAGTGGGGATCCTGGGGGGCTTAGGCAGCTTGGGAGACAGGAAGATTAGTGTGGGGATGTCAGTCCAGGCACGCTGTGCTGGGGGCCATGTAACTTGGGGATAGAGAAGAGCCTGCGATGGAAAGGGCTGAAGTCTGTCTATTGCACTGCTAGCACGGTGGAGCTTTTGCCGCATCCCTAGCACAGACATCTCTAGCAAGCAGCCATCTGCTGTGTAAGGAGTACCCCAGCACTCACCTCTTCCCAGGTGAGGCTCGTCCCAGTCCTTTCTAACATCCAGGCCTGCCCGGGACCTCTGCACAGAATGCTCAGGCTGCACAAGTCCTTCGTTCCCTATGTGGCCGAGGCAGCCTTTGTCCAGGCATTCGGGCCAAGGAACGCAGGCTGCCTGGGACGAGGCGACCTCCCTGAGGGCCTGCTGGTGTTTGCCCTTGGGAGTCTTCTCACAAGTCTCACGTGGGGTTTTGGACACACGGCATAAACCTGTGGACCCAGAGGAAGAACAGCACCCGACTCATCACGGCTGATGATGAGAGGGCAGCGGGCACACAGGAGAGGATGGCGTGTCCGTGGCCTTTAAGAGCCCTACCTCCCCGTGAACCTCCCCTTTGTTGGCTTGCAATCTGGGCCATCCATTCGTAACCTGAGGTCATTTCAGAAACAGCGAAGTTCACACAAGGGCATCAGTACTGGGACTCCTTCAAGAGTCTTGTCGGTGTGAGCGTGTGATCAATTTGGTTGATGAAGAAATTAGGTATTTTGTTTTGTTCACAATTTTATTTTCAACATTCATTCTCAAATTTGTTATGCTTTATTATATGATTTTTTAAAACTCCTTCAAAATATGATTTGATTTTCAATCTTGCAACACTTCTCAAATTTTTATTGATTGAAAATTGGGATGACAAGTTTGAAGTCAATATTAAAAAGCCTCTCAAATTCATTGCATCTGACAATATTGCCCAAATTGATGATATTTTATTTGATTTTAAAATGTCTCAACTTATCTTTTTAAAAGTTATTGAAAGAGAGAGAGAAAGAGACGAGAGAGAGAGAGAGAGAGAGAGAGAGAGAGAGAGAGAGTACAGAGGTGGGGCACAGTGACGGTGAGATAGAATCTCAAACGTGAATTACTAATCCAAAAGCTCTGAAGAAACCAAAGTCCAGGATCAGAATAATTCTAATATAAACTTAAAGAAGAGTTACTCCCTGTTCTTCTAAAAGGAATTGCAACTTCATTCAATGTGACCAGCATTAACTTGATATCAAAATCTGAAAACTACTCCACTAAGAAAAAGAAGGACAAGCCCATATGTTTAATGAACATAGATGCAAATATTCTCAAGAAAATTCTTGCACACTGACTCTAATAATACATTTTAAAAAAAAGTATTCAGGGGCGCCTGGGTGGCGCAGTCGGTTAGGCGTCCGACATCAGCCGGGTCACGATCTCGCGGTCCGTGAGTCGAGCCCCACGTTGGGCTCTGGGCTGATGGCTCAGAGCCTGGAGCCTGTTTCTGATTCTGTGTCTCCCTCTCTCTCTGCCCCTCCCCCGTTCATGGTCTGTCTCTCTCTGTCCCAAAAATAAATAAAAACGTTGAAAAAAAATTAAATAAAAAAAAAAGTATTCACCGCAATTGAGGTAGATTTATTCCTAGTTTGCAAGTATAGTCCAATATTCACAAATCAATTAACACGTTACAGTACACCAATGAGATAAAGGAGAAGAGCCACATTATCATTTCAACAGATGCAGGAAAAGCATTTGAAGAACTACAACATCCATTCATGATAATCACCCTCGGCAAATTAGGTTTAGAGGAAAAATACCTCAACATAATAAAGGCCATCTATGAAAAACTCATAGCTAAAATCTTTTTCAATGGGGAAAACCTGAAAGCTTTTCCCATAAGCTTAGGAACAAGACAAGGATGTCCACTCCCACCACTTTTTTATTCAGCACAGTACTAGAACTCCTAGCCACAGCGATTAGACACTAAAAAGAAGTAAAAGACAATGGAATCAATAAAGAAGAAGAAAAATGTTCTCGATTTATAGAGGACATGATACTCTACTGTAGAAAACCTGAAAGATTCCACGGACAAAAGTGTGAGAACTGAAGAACGAATTCAGTAAAGTCATAGGGTACAATCAACATATAGAAATCTCTTGCATTTGTATACACTAATAATGAAGCCGCAGAAAGACAGATTAAGAAAACAATCCCATTTATAATTGGACCAAAAAAATAAGATATCTAGGGGTAAACATATACAAAGAGGTGGATAACCTATACTCTGAAACCTATTAAATAAGGTTGAAAGAAACTGAAGTCAACACCAAGAAATGGATAATTCCATGCTCATGGATTGAAAGGGCAAATAATGTTAAAATGTCTATGTTACCAAAGCGATCTACATATTTAATGTAACCCCGATGAAATCACCAACAGCATTTCTCACAGAACTAGAACAAACAGTCCTAAACTTTATATGGGACCACCAAAGAACCTGAAGAGCAAAGCAATCTTAAGCAAGCAAACAAACAAACAAACAAACAAACAAGCAAACAAACAGACAGACAAACAAAGAAACACTGGAGGCATCACAAACTCCAGATATCAAGTTATACTGCAAAGCTGTAGTTATCAAAACTGCATGGTACTGGCACAAATTGGAACGTAGACCAATGGAACAGAAGAGAATACCTAGAAATAAACCCACAAGTATCTGGTCTATTCATCTTTGACAGAGCAAGAAAGCATATAAAATGGGAAAAAGGTATTCTCTTTAGCAAATGGTGTTGGAAAACTGAACAGGAATGTGGAAAAGAACGAAACTGGACCACTTTCTTACAAAACACATGAAAATAAATCCAAAATGGATTAGAGATAAAAATCCTAAAAGAGAACACAGGCAGTAATTTTTTGACATTAGCCAAAGAAACGTTTTCTAGGTATATCTCCTGAGACAAAAGCAAAAATACAAAAACAAAAGCAAAATAAACTATTGGGATTGCATCCAAATAAAAAGCTTCTGCACAGCTAAGGAAAAACTCCACAAAAATGAAGGGCAACCTACAGAATGGGAGAAGCTATTTGCAAATGACATATCCAGTAATGGATTAGTATCCTCTATATAAAGAACTTACAAAAACTCAATACTGTAAAACGAAGATATCCAATTACATAATGGGCAGAAGACCTTAACAGACACTCCTCCATGAAGACATCCAGATGGCCAACAGACACTTGAAAAGATGTTTATCATCACTTACCATCAGGAAATTGCAAGTCAAAAGGACAATGAGATACCACCTCACACTCTTTGGAATAGCTAAAATCAGCAACACAATGAACAACAGGTGTTGAGGAGGATATGGAAAAAGAACTTTTGCACTGTTGATAGGAATGCAAACTGGTGCAGTCACTGTGGAAAACATAGTGGGTTCCTCAGAACGTGAAAACTACAACTGCAGCAATCACACTACTGTGTATTTACCCAAAGAATCCAGAAACGATAATTCAAAGAGAGACAAGAACCCTGATAATTTTGGCAGCATTATGGAACAGCCACGTGTCCATCAAATGATGAATGGATAAAGATTTAGTATGTATACATGATGTGGTATTATAATGTGGTATTATACACACATAATTATATGATGTGGTATATTCTGTATATTACCCACACACAGGGGAATAATACTCAGCCATGTAAAATAATGAAATCTTGCCATCTGCAACAACATGAATGGAGCTAGGGAATATAATGCTAGGCAAAATAAGTCGTTCAGAGACAGACAGATACCATATGACTTCATTCATATGTGAAATTTAAGAAACTAAACAAATGATCAAATGTTGGGGAAACAGAGTAATAGACAAATCAAGAAACATACACTTAATTATAGATAACAACATGCTGGTTACCAGTGTGTGTGTGTGTGGGGGGTTCAGATGTAGTGAGTGAAATATGTGATGGGGATTAAGGAGTGCACTTGTTGCCATGAGTACTGGATATTGTAAGGAATTGCTGAATCATTATATTGTACTCTGAAACTAATATAACACTATATGTGAAAAAAAATAGGGGCATCCTGGTGGCTCAGTTGGTTGGCCATCCAACTTTGGCTCAGGTCATGATCTTGCAGTTCGTGGGTTGAAGCCCTACATTGGGCTCAGTGCTGTAGGCATCACGCCCACTTCAGATATGCTATTCCTCTCTCTCTGATCCTGTTTGCATTCTCTCAGAAAGAAATAAGATATTGTTTCAAAACCATAAAATATTTAAAAATAAATTCAATTTATAAGAAAAAGAAAAAAAAAACACTTTAGACCACCTAATTAAATCACTGGATTTTCTGATATTTTAGGTATCAGGAAATTCATTGTTTCCATATGTGTTATTATATCTTTTTAGGTATTCTCTGTCCCGTCCTGTTTTAATGATAATAATAATAATAATAATAATAATAATAATAATAATAATAATAATAATAACAATAATTAATAATAATAATAATAATAATAATAATAATAACAGTAATAATAGGATTCTATATAAGGGGTGTTTGCTATGTTTCAGATATTGTTTTAAACTCTTTTTATGATCATTATATTCATCTCTTGGTCTTACATATATGAGAACGAAAGCACAAAAGCATTAAAAAAATCTGTGCCGAAGATCATACACCTAGTACTGGTGAGACAGGATGTCAACTTGGGTGAGTTGGCACTAGAGGACACTATTTCATGCCACCTCTCAGTTCCATCACATGCCACCTGTGTTGACCTTGCGAGCAGACAAGTTCCTTAACCTGTGAACTTCTTCACTTTGCTGATGTGTAAAAGGAGGTTAATAGTAAACCCTCACTCATAGGGCCCTAAGGAGAATGACATGAAGTACTTGTGAAATGTTCAGAACCTCACCTGGTATGAGTAAGAACTAAGTAAGTGTTGGCAAGAAACCTCTCAGCCAGGCTAGCTGGTCCCCAAGTCTTGCTCATTTGCTCCAGTGTTAGAGTTATGGGGTTATGCTAGTTTTTCAAAGAAATGACTTGCATTGCTTTCATTCTCTTGCTGCTTTTTCTTAAACCAGTTGTAGTCCTTTACATTGTGTCCAAAACATTCATTGTCTGTTTTATTGGCATATGTACATAGGAGTTTTTAATAACCAAAAGCTCTATAATGTTACCATGTTTTACTTTAATAATTTGGTTTCCTTGAATTTTCTGTTTACAAGAAAAGAAGTTTAATTTTACTGACTTGGTAACTTGGTTAACTTTTTAATTTCTTGGTTAAATGCAAAAGTTTTTGTATTTAAGGAAAACATCTAACACTTTCAGTTGCCCTTGTACAGCTTTGATCATATCTGACAATTATTTTTGGTGCTATTCCTAATCAACCTGCTTTTTGGGTGTTATCCCAATCACATTGTTCAGTGACCTCCTTTCTGGGTCACATTTGTTCCCTCTTCAATTGCTCTCTCAGGCTACTCTCACCTCAGGGGCTTCTCTTCTAAGACTGAAATTCTCTTGACTCTGTTTATCTCCTTGCAACAAGTGTCAATTATACATAATTGCGATGAAGGAGATCGGATTTTTCATGAGTCTTCCTGATGAAATTACATGATCCAGGCTCACAAGGTAACAATTTAGCATTCTCTCATACAAACAAGAAATAATTAGAAATATAGTCAGAGAATTGGCGCCATTTGCCATGACAGAAGTAAAAGGAGAAGGAGGTGGAAGGAAGGAAGGAAGGAAGGAAGGAAGGAAGGAAGGAAGGAAGGAAGGAAGGAAGGAAGGAAGGAAGGAAGGAAGGAAGGAAGGAAGGAAGGAAGGAAGGAAGGGAGGAATTAACAAAAAACATGAAAGAAGTATATAAATAAGCCTTTCAGAAAACTTTAACTCATGTGAGAGATATTTAAAAAAAAAAAAAAAAAGCTTAAATATAAACATTCCCTGTGTAGGAACAGGAAAATTTATTATTGTAAGAATGCCGACTATCTCTAACTTACTATGTAAATTTGTTGCAAGCCCAATAAAATATGGATTTTTTTAAATCAGATCAGCTGGTTCTAAGATTTTTGTATAAATATCAATATTCAAGCTGATCCAGAAAAATTTTTCTGGAAAGGTAGCATATGAATTAGGCGAGTTCTACCAGATAATAAATTATGTTATAAAGCAAATGTGGTTCAGCTGAATGAATGAAACGTCATAGAGAATCCAGAAGTAGGTTCAAAGCATATGCAAATTTAGTATATAACTAAGTGAACCTTTCAAAGCAAATGCATTGTTCGAATAATAGTAACAATGATACTGTTCATGAAGTTTCAATACTTTTCGTATAAATGTCTTAATTTGCATTATGTCATATTATTAATGTTATATGTTTTCTTATAAAAATGCATCTATAAAATCCTAGGAGAAAACAAGAAAGTTATTTTTCTATTCTCTATTGGGAAAAGCCTTCTTAATATTTACTGAGCGTTTGTTTCTAAGAAATTTTAAGCACTTACGTATTTATTTATTTAATTATTGAATTTCCACACTGTGATAATGCCCGTTTCACAAAAGAGAAAGCAAAGAACAAAAAAGGTAAGGGGACTTTATTTGTTTCCCTATAGCTCAAGATGGAAGTACATAGTCAGATAGTTTTACTCTAGAGCGCGTGTTCTCAAACGTGATGATAACAACTGACATACAACAGAGAGAACAGAAACAATGGTGGAGCCCAGTGGAAGGCTGTGGGCTCAATCCCTCCTTGGCCTTAAAAGGTCGGCAGTATCTGCCTGCACTTGTCCACAGGTGGGTCATTATTAGCATAGGCATAAAAATGTCTTGGCATCATTACTTAACCTGTGAACAAGTGGCAGTATGGCCCTGGTTGCAGAGAAAGAAATCTTGCCTACCACCAGGAAGCGATGTGTGAGAGGCAGTCTTATAAACTGGTAAATTAGTATGCTCAACCTGGCAGCACCTTAACCTGGAAATACAAAATTTCATTATAAACAACCTATGCGTTTCCCCCTAAGAGTAAAACACAACAAAACAAACAAACAAACAAAAAAAAAAAACACAAAAGCCCAGGAGGCAAGCTTACCCCATACCTGCAAGGAGGATGGCTTCCCACATGCTTTGTTTAAGAAGTATCTTTTATGTGGATCAAAGGAAAATATAACTTTCTTAGGTAAGATTTATGTGTCAAAGCATTCATTTTTGCCAACGCTCAAACACAGTCATCTGCAGAATCACTTTAAATCTTATCTCACTGCCTTCCCCAGCTTTATTACAAATGGAGAAGATAGTTTTTTATGTAAGTCAATCTATGAAGTCCTAGGAGAAAATATGGGGGAATTATTCTTATAATCCAGAATGACAATGATCTTTGTAAAATAGGGGTAGACGTTAAGCTCAGATGTAACGATAGTAGAGAAGGATCATTTTTATTATATTGTACATATATTTTTTTAATTTTGTAAAGAAAAAACAAAGCCAAACAAAAAAAAAAAAAAGGAAAAGAAAAAATAAAGTGAGGTGCCTGGGTGGCTTGGTAGGTTAAGCGTCCAAATTCGACTCAGTCACAATCTCATGGTTTGTGGGTTGGAACCCTGCATCTAGCTCTTTGATGAAATCTCAGAGTCAGGAGTCTGTTTCAGATTCTGTGTCTCCCTCTCTCTCTTCTCCTTCCCTGCTCGCACTCTCTCTCTCTCACAAAATAAATAAACATTAAGTTAAAAAAATTAAAAAAATAAAATAAAGGCAAATGAAAATTATTCGAAATATTTGCACCACCAACAGAAACACAGAAGACAAATTTCCATAATGTTTGTATTGCTTTTTTTTAAGCCACACTGTTAAACAAAACAAAAATCCAATAGAAGGAATAGAGGAAAGAAAAAGGAAGTTCACCAGAAAACAAGCATAAATGACTTTTAAAAACTGTAAAGACGTACCACCACAATTTTAGAAAGCAATTGGAAATAAAAATGAAATACTACTACTCTTCTATTGGACAAAAACATTGGTAATGCACACTATAGAAAACGGAAGAGGAAAGAGGCATTTCAGAATTGTAATTGGCGAACTGGGACCTCTTATTTGGAAGACAGTTTAAGATGATAATGGTAAAAATAACAGTAATAACATTTATTGAGTGTTTGGCGTGTTGGACAGACACTGATCTATTTCACATATTTTAATTTAATTATTCCTCATAACAACCAAATGAAGTGCTTTATATTACTACCCCTCTGAGAAATCAGAGGCACAAGAAGATTAAGACATGTGCTGTGAATGGAGTAGCTGAATTCAAACTCAGTATTAAAAATTCAGTTTAAAATACCAAACTTGACAATATCCATAAAACTCAACATATTTATACCTGTTATCCGTATACCTTCATGAGGGTTAGGTTTTTCCCTACGACACAGAACAAGGAAGAACTATGGTTTTAACAGGGTAAAAGTGGATTTCTCTCCAAAGTAAATGAACTTTGGAGGTATACAGCTCAAGTCTGATTGGGCAGCTGTATTCTATGAAGTGCATAGAAATCTAATTCCTACCAGCTCTTGCTGGAAGAATCTCAGTTCACTTTCCATCCAAACGGTTTGGCCCTAGAGTTCAGGATCCAAGGCAGCATGTGAATGACATCAAAGAAAAAATAAAGAACACAAGCCCCACAGCTGTCTCAACTTTCTCAGAAGCTGCCACATGACACTTCCTCTTATATTGCTTGGGCTGCAAGGGAAGGAGGTGGAGGAATGGATGTGGAAGAGGTTCTTTCTGTCCTACTGATACCACAATTCCAGTTCTAGGAAATTTCCCAAGATTTTTACATTACAAATCTTCCTTGATTTAGGATGGAGTCACCTCTAGATAAAACCAGTGTGAGTGGAAGTTATTCTAAGCCAAAAATGCATTTAACACACATAATGTGCTGAATATCATAGTTTAGTCTAGCCTCTATTTTGTGTGTTCAAAATAGTTGCATGAGCTGAAATTATGAGACATCATCTAACACACAGCCTATGTTACATTAAAGTTTAACTGTCTCATGTATTTCAGTGAATACTGTGTTGAAAGCATAAACACAACGATTCTGTGAGTATAGAATAGCTGTAAGCAGATAGATTGTTCACCATAATGATCATGTGGTGGACTGGGAGCTGTGGCTGGCTGCTCTGCCAGGCATCACAGGAGAGGGTCGTATCACCTCTCATTAGCACTGGGAGAGGTCAAAAACTTCAATTTGAAGTACAATTTATCCTTGAAAATGTTTAATGTTATTTCAAGTTTTGGAGAGAAAGAGAGACAGAAAGAGCGTGAGCAGGGGAGGGACAGAGAGAGAGAGACACACACACAGAATCTCAAGTCAGCCCCAGGATGCAAGTTGTCAGCATAGCCTGAGGCAGGATTGAACTCACGAGCCTTGAGATCTTGGCATGAACTAAGTCAGATGCTTACATGACTGAGCCAGCCAGGTGTTATTAAAAGTACAATTTGTAAACAATGCTATCATTTTCACACCATTGTAAGGTCCAATAACTATAAGTCAAACAATATTAAGCCAGGGACTGCTAATCCTCCATTCATCCTTGCAGATATATTTTTGATCATCCTATGCCTGCCAGTAAGCTCACGTCTATGGACTGCATCGTTGAGGCTTTCTTGTCGTCTGGCTTCCATCCATAGTTGGCAGGTATACTAATAGGTAGCCAGAGAGCTAAAGAAAAGCAGTCATTATATGTACTCTGAACTCTGGAATTTTGGCAGTGGCTTATTCCTCAGTCTATGGCCACATCTCCTGTTAGGTGGCTTCTCTCCCAGCCGTGGGCTCATTGGCTTCTAGTAACACTTGTCCTTTCCTTGTCCCCTGATACCTGGGAGAGGTGAAGTCTTCTCTTGCTAGTCCCCAAGGACTCAACCACGTAGTTTTGAGCCCGTTTATCTCACCAGCACCTGTGTTCATAGTTCCTCCATTAAACTCCTTCCAGGTAAGATTTTCGAGGCACCACCCACACTCTGCTGGACTCTGGCAGGCAAACATATGCACAAGGACTTTCACGGCAGCATTGTTTTCTATACTCGTAGACTAAAAACAAATTAAATACACATAAACAGGGGACAGATTAAATACCTCGAATGCAACCAGGGTAGGAAATACCATGATGTATATTAAAAAAATAATGTCCCATTGGACCAGACACATTAATTTTTCACAGGGCAAATCTCATGTCAAACCTTTTCAAATCACAAAAATCATGTACCTATAAAATAGAGAGGTGTAGATAATATCTTGGTACCAGCTATATATATTTTTTTTCATGTGAGATATGCATATGATATACTTGAGATTCTGGAAAAAAACCCTACAAACTGTTAAAAGTGGTCTTCTTCTGGGGAAGAATAATGGAGGCCTAGGGAAGACATAGATTTAATTTCATTGAACAACTTGTTTTGCTACTATATGAATTTTTACCATGTGTATATTACCTTCAAAAAGCTCGTTAAAGGAAAAAAAAAGTTTTCCTTAGGATACATATAGGGAAGTTTATGAATATGACCATAACACTCCTCTGATATTTCAATATTGCAGTTTGGATCCCAACTTCCTCCCCTCCCTACTCTGCCCACCCTGTATCCTCTCCCTCCATACAGGGTCACTAAACTCTCTTTTCTCACACAGGACAGCACTTCCGGGACTACTGTTGTCCTTACTGTGTGTTCCCCATGTTGTCACGGCCCTCACTGCACTTGAGTTTCTTCATGATCCAGAATCATCTTACATTATATAGTTCTTATAGATAAGCTTTCAAGGCTTGGCCTCTTAGGAAATTAAACTACCTTTCATATTTCTTCAAAAAAATCTTTCTCTCTCAGCTTACAACTCTTAGAATATGGTAATTTCTTCCACGATTGACTAAAGGACCCTCCAGTTGAATTCAAATGCTCTAGTGTTACTCTGTGTTGAATTCATAGGAACAAAAGTCTGTATTGAGCCCTTTGTCTTCGGACCCATTCCTTCCTTTATTTGTCAATTGAGCATCAATTTATTGAGTGTCTATTTTATTCCCAAACTGTAGGAGGTGCTAGAACTTAATGAATGGATGGTCCTGGTCCATAGAAATATTAAGTCCTATTGGAGACATGAAAGTGTAAGATGTGTTGGGGCACCTGGGTGGCTCAGTTGGGAAAGGGGCCGACTTCAACTTGGGCCATTATCTCACAGCTTGTGAGTTCAAGATCCATGTAGGACTCTGCACTGACAGCTGAGAGCTGGAGGCTACTTCGGATTCTACATCTCCTTGTCTCTCTGCCTCTCACCCACTGATGCTCTGTCTCTCTCTCCTCCAAAAATAAAAATAAATAAATAAATAAATAAATAAATAAATAAATAAATAAATAAATAAATGAATGAATGAATGAATGAATGAATGAATGAATGAATAAATAAATAAATAAATAAATAAATAAATAAATAAATGAATGAATGAATGAATGAATGAATGAATGAATGAATAAATAAATAAATAAATAAATAAATAAATAAATAAATAAATAAATAAATAAATAAACATTAGGAAAAAAATATGTGTAAGAGGTGTCAATTGAAGTGTGTATAGAGATTAGAGTCGGGGCATAGAAATAGAGTGTTGGATCAGGATAAGTAACTAGAGCAACTTTCTAAGAGTATGATTGACGGTGGGTAGTAATAAAAGGTGAGTCGGGGTGCCCTAGGAAGACTCGTGAAAGGGACGTCATGTAACGCATTGGAAACAACGTAACTTAAAGCAGGAAAGCAGGACACTTGAAGTAATGTATGACCTTTGATAGAAGATTAAAATGGTGAGTTAAGCTGTCAGATAACATCATCAGTGTCATCATCACCCTGGAAAGAATCAAAAGGGAAGGGGAAAGGGATGAATTAAGAGTGTCTACTACATCACCAGACACATTAAAGATGCTCAACATCACTAATCAGAGAAACCTCAATCAAAACCACAATGACACATCAATTCACACCTGACAGAATGCCTAGTATCAACAAGACAAGAAATAACAAGTATTGGTGAGAAGGTAAGAGAAAAAGTAACACCAATGCACTCTTGGTGGGAATGTAAATAGGTGCAGCCACTCTAGGAAACAGAATGCAGGTTCGTCAAGAAATTAACTCAGAAGTACTATATCATCCAATAATTCCACTCCTGGGTATTTACCCAAAGAAAAGGTAAACCCCAATTTGGAAAGAGGCATGCACCTCTGTGTTTATTAAAGCATTATTTATGATAGCCCAGCTATGGAAGCAGCCCAAGAGTCTGTCAACAGATGAATTCATAAAGAAATGTAGTGTCCATATAATGGAATATATTTTAATTTAAAAAAAAGGGAATAAACCTTGCCGTTTGCAACAACATGTGTGAACCTAGAGGGTATTATGCCACGTGGGATTATAACGATAAAAGAAAATACCATATAATTTCACTTTTATGTAGAAGCTAAAAAACAAAACAGAAAAAGAAAAGACAGATTCTTCAATACAGAGAACAAACTTGTGGTTACAAGAAGAGAAGTGGGTGGGGTGTGTAAGATAGGGAAAGGTGACTAAGAGTTACAAACTTCCTGTCATAAAATACGTAACTGACAGAGATGAAAAGTACAGCACAGGAAATATAGTTGATATTATAACAACACTATATGGTGAAAAATGGTGATTACACTTACCACGGAGAGCACTGAATAATGTATAGAATTATCAAATCGCTATTTTATACACCTGAAACTAAAATAACACTCTATGTAATCTATACTTCAATAATAGAAAATTAAAAATGTAAAAAAAGAGAATCTATTACCGTTGTTATCCGGGAAATTAAAAAAAAAAAAAAGAGAATAGGTTAGATATTTGATAATTATTTTAGCCTGCCTTAAAATATGTACCAATTAAGACGCTGCATCAAAACATACCCATGTTGATGGGGAAGACATCTAGGCATAAAACAATAGGGCATATTAAGGAATTTGCTGATAGTTGATCATGAGAGTGTCTAAGGGCATGAAAAATTGGCCCAGGACAAGTAAGGATGCAAAGGTGGGGGCAGGGTGCGGATGGGAAAGGTGTTTTCTCTCATGCTGGAGTGTGGGGGAACCACAGCTTGGAAGGCAGTGATGGAATAACTTTTGCATGTTACAAAGTCCACTCTAAGGGGAGTAGAGATATGAGATCCATCATGAGGCTCCACTGATGCCAAACAAAGATACAGAAGGGTGCGGCATAGAAGAAATGTGGTTGCCATAGTATCCACAGAAGTGAGTTACTAATTGAATCATACTGGTGAGGAAATGAGAGGAATTACACTAGGATAAAGAATAAAAAATGGAGAAGGAAATTTTGGGAACATGTGCTCGTTTGAGGTTCTTTGTGAGATGACCTCTTCGCAAAGCGTAGGACACAGTCAAGAATTGGAAGGACTCAATTTCCAATTTTTACTTATACCCTCTCCCTATATTCAGTGTGATTTTTCTCTACTGTGTAATGCCTGAACCTCTTGTCCCCGTCCTACTCCAACCTTGCCTAATTAATACCTACTCACACTTTAAGGATTAGTTCAAGATACCACCCCATCTGAAAAGTCCCTTACAACACTTTATCTCCTTCCCCTGAAGGCTGAGTTACATGGATTTTGCCTTCACACTCTCCTCATGCTCCGTGCATCTTTGGACCATTACACCATAATAACTGTCTCCCCTACATAATTGTAAGCTCCTTGTGATTAGGGTCTACCCCCTCATCTCTAATGTCCCAAGCATATAGCACAGTGTTTCATAGGACTCAGTTGGCTCTCAGTGATTGCCGAATGAATTAATGAATCTAGAGTGGGAGTAGGAACATTTTGTCTCTCATACTGGGGTTGGGGTTGAAAGTTGTGTTGAAAGGTGTCATTATGAGGTCTGAGTGAGAGTTTGAAGGTGTCTACAATCTACGTTCTATCTATGAGACAAGAGCCGTTTCCCAGGGAAAGGTGAAAAAGATAGGTTGAGGGTAATGATGGAGGTATGGAATAGCTGCTGTGGGGAGAAGACCGCTTAAGATTGGCAAGAAGCTCTGGCGGTATGTTGACATCCGCAACCATAAAATTAGAGTGAGTGACCCTAGTGACTGTGAGTCCCTGTAACAGTTCACTGGGCTGAGTGAGACAGAGGATGGGCTGACAGAGTGGAGGACTCATCCAAGCTTCAAGGCCACCAACGCAGATGCAGCAGAGGACTAGGACGTTCCAGCACAAAGTGACATACTGAGGTGTATACACTGCATTAGGAAGGGAAGTGGAGCCACATGGGATGATATGCAGGGAAATGAGAGGGAGTGAGCAGGGACCACAAGTCTCTATCGGGCTGAAGAAGAGAAGTTGTGAAGTCAAGTAGTGAGACACCTGGTTAGGGGAGGTTATCTTCTGAGATATTGGCACGTTGAGGTTGACATTCTAGCAGGAGACATCTGGATGATCATAGAGCTCAGAGTACCATCACGGAAGTTAGCTACTGGAGGAAACTGACTCTTAAGGTTGTGGGAGCCAGGAAATTTAAAGAACCCTGAAGCTACATTGCTAGAGCAATTTTACCAGGATTGTGAAATTGCCCACAACAGAGGTAGGAGCAACGTGAGAAGAAAGAAGAGTAAGAAGGGACTCCAGAAATTTCCATGAAGAAAAGGGTGGCACTCTGGGATTGAATAGATGGACTAAGGAGGTGAAGGAAGGAATTGCAGGGGAGTAGAAAGATCATGGCCTGGAGGTGGTAACAAGCGGCCTGTAGATCACTATCCAGCCTCTCCCTTAATCCTGAAGGAATTTTCTCTCTGCTGGAGCAATGTCTCCAACCTCTAGAACCTACACAGCATTTATCTTTGTTCCTCATTCTGGCATCTTGATTCTGCTTGCTGAGTCATCTCTTAAATGGAGTCCCCAGTGTGATTCTTTTTGTTTTTTTTTTTTTCATGGGCATCACTACATGTCCCAGAATGTTATGACATCAAAACGAATGTGGCCTGTTTTTCATTCCTTCATGTGACCAATGGGACCAAGTCTACTGGACGTAGACTGAGTTTCACTCCAAATGATGACGGATTCAACATGCTACTTTGCCCATGAAATATACTTGTATCTTAGAAGATCCTCCCAGAAATAACAGTGGTACCCAACCCACCCAGCAGACATGGCAAGTAAGGCAGCCTGCTAAGAACACATCAAAATGCAAACACGTTTTCTAGTGCTGCATCTATTAGCATGTAGGCAGGTAGTCCAAAGCCAAAGAAGTAAATTATTTTAAGTTAGGAAATGAAAGGAAGGTAAACTGCCATAAAGGTATTTTAAACTGTTGTGAAAAAGAAGTAGAATATGAGTGTCATAAACTCACAATCATTCATACAGGACATCATACATATATTCCAGGAATTTTAAGATAGTAACATGTGGTTCATATGGTAGAGAAAGCACCACTATTGCCACTCTCTTTATGCTCTGCCAATAACGTGGTCACCATGAAAGCTGCCTGACACCTACTAAAAAACCCAATTAATAACATGATAATGGAGCGCCCATGAAATACCATGGTAGACATGTGTGGGCACAGATTAGGAAGCCCAGAACATGGTTCCTGCCTTTATGAAACCTGAAACGTAAGGGAAAGTGAAGTGAAACCAATAAGAGTTAAAACCTGTGTTAAAATAACTGGTTGACTTCTAGTCAGCATCAAGAATCAGACATGTTATTGCTGTGGAACTGTGAACATCACCTCTGTGTTAGAGAGTTCTCTTGAGTTTTATAATGTTGCAAAAAACTGGCCTTTTCTGAGCTTGGGCAATTCCCAAAGTTGTGCATTGTGACACAAGCCTGTCAGATCAGCGGGCTCCTTATATGCTGCTTCCTGCAGAATGAGCTGGCAGTTTCATCTTTTTCCAGACCACCTGCCTTAGCAAATTAGATCATATTAGGGCTATTGTCTCAGAGAAAATAACAGGCATGTGTAACTGAAAGAGACCATTATGATATCTTCTAAAGAGACTTTGAAGAGTAGAAAGGTCAACAAGACGAGTATAACTATCATCATTGTTTTTTTTTTTCAACCCGTCCTTCTCTTCCTCTGTTATACATGCTACCCTTTAGTAAAATATATAAAATCAACACATTTCTTTTATCTTGGCACAGAGTGTTGTGAGAAAGAGTAACTTACATTATGCAGCATATTTTTATGTACAAAATCCTTCTGCATATATGAACTCTTTAGGTCCTCAATGCAAACAGTATAGAAGTAAGAATTGTTGACACAATTTACAGAAGTTCCTTGGGGGTTTCGGCTCCATTCACTCCACCACTACAGGTGAGGAAACAGTTACCTTTCCCACTCTCATGAGCAGGAGTTCCCCTCCTTATAGATCAGACAAGTCTTGTTGTAAATATCACCACTCTTTCGAGGCTCTGCCTCTCCTACCTGCCAATTCTTTCTACTAATTCTCTCCATTCAATTCAATTCAATTCAGTACATTCGATTGAGTTCAACTCAATTCAATTCGACTCAATTCAACTCAATTCAATTGGCAATTAACAAAGGCTATCCATAAGTCAAACTGTATACTAGGAACTGCAATGATCAAACTGACCCCCTCAAGCAGTGGCCAAATTATCTAGGGAGACAGGGACGCAAATTATTACAATATGGCAAAAATTACGGAACAGGGCACTGCACATGGTACCACAAGAGTTCCAAGAAGGGACTAATTAACTCTGACTGGTGGGATTAACTAAGTAATGGTTGAGGCAAATTTGAAATATGAGTGATTAGGGTAGAGAGGGCTTCTCAGGCAGATGAAAGCTTACCTATGCCAAGGTAAAGAAGTTGGGAACCGCAGGAAGTTCAATCTAGTTCCTGCACATAGCAACATCCTATGTAATTGGAGGAAAGCAGCGCAAAAGTTACTTGATGGCCACTGACTCAAGTGAGGTCAGAGGCTACTTCCTCACACACCTAGACCTCTAGTTCACAACTTCCTTCTCCGCAAACTTCCAACTGTTCCCAACCCTTCTTCACTCTGGTCTTATAACTTTGCCTATTACCACACTGAGAAAACCAGGTCACTGAAAAGAGAATTTGCAAAATCACCTATCGCATCTACCATTCCATCTACATCAATTTCCTTGTGCTCTGCTTTCACCAACATTCATATGAAGGATCTGTTCTTTCCTCTCTGAGCCAATTATCTTTTGGACACTAGACCAAAGTCACTCTTGCCCTGTTAAGAACATTTCTGTCAGCAATTCTCCCCTACTCTGCCATATCATCATTTCCATCAGCAATATGGAAATTACAAAAATGCTTTTATTTCTCAAATTTTAGAAAGAAAAAGCAAAGCCCTCTCTTGACCCTGCTCCCTTCCTTTCCCACTGCTGCCTCATTTTTCTCCCTCATTTTGTCACAACGCTCCTTGAAAGAATTGCCTTACTCCCTGTCTACAATCATTCTACTCCAATTCTCTGTTCAATCCACTCCCATTCGGCTTTTCCCCGGTGCTACTGAAATGCTTCTCATCACATGTCAATGACATCCACTTTGCAAAACACAGTGATTATTTATATTTTAATAATTTTTCAAGTGTATGTATTCATTTTGAAAGAAAGGGAGAGTGAGCAGGGGAGGATATGAGACAGATGGAGGCATTGAGAGAATCCTAAGCAGACTCCACACCGTCAGCATGGAGCCCGACCTGGGGCTTGAACCCACAAACCATGAGATCATGACCTGAGGTGAAACCAAGAGTCAGACCCTTAACCAAGTGACCCCCCCTTGTGACCCTGATGATCATTTATTTGACCTCATCCTATTTGACTTCCCATCAGCACTTGACCATTTTGATACCTGCTTCCTTGAAACACATTCCTTACCAGGCTTCCTGGACTCGAGAGCCTCCTCATGTCTCGCCTACTCCTTCAGTGGCCACTGTGTCTAGTTTCCTTCGCTAGGTTTTCCACATCTTGCAGTACTTTAAGAGTTAGATACCCCAGAGCTCAGTCCTTGCGTGTCTTCTCTCTCATCCATTCTCACTCCCTAGCTGATCTCATGCGATCGCATGCTAAGTAATCCAGCCTACAGTCCACACTAAACTTCTTACTTTAAACTCCAGATGCCTATATCTAACTACATTCACAAAAAGGCCGCTTGGATGTCTGATAAGCATCTCAAAATCACCGTGTGAAAAGAGCAAGTCCTGATTTTTCCCCTAAATCCCATGATCTCTAACAGACAACTTAAAACTACCACCAACCTGTGGTCCAGCCCAAAAAAACAAACACAAAAACAAAAACAAACTAAACAAAACAAAACAAAAAAAAAACCCTTGGTGGAGTCTTTTATATCTGTTTTTCTCATCACTTATATTCAAACCACAAACAATCCTATTATATCCACATTTATAATGTACACATGATCATAATTTTCTCACTATGTCCCCTTCTTCCATCCTTATTCAGGATGGAAGTTATTTCAGGATTACTATAGTAACCTCCTTATTTTGTTGCTGTTGTTGCTTGTATGCTTGCTTCCCACTCCAACCTGCTCCCCAGATAGTAGTCAGAGTGATTTGTTTAACATACAAATTAGGGTCACCTGGGTGGCTCAGGTGGTTAGCCATCTGACTCTTGATTTTGGCACAGGTCATGATCCAGAAAGCATGACGTCATGGGGTCAGAACCTGCATTAGGATCTGAGCTAGGCATGAATTAGGCATGGAGCCTGTTTGAGATCTCTCTCTCTCTCTCTGTCTGTCTCTTGTCTCTGTCTCAGTTTCTCTCTCCCTCTAAACTGCTGGGGGCACTCTCTTTAAATTAAATAGATAGATAGATAGATAGATAGATAGATAGATAGATAGATAGATAGATAGATAGATAGATAGATAGATAGATAGATAGATAGATAGATAAAACAAACTCAAATGTGAATTTGGTGAGACTACTCAACTGACTTTCCCTCTCATCGAAAATGAAAGTCAAAGTCTTATAATGACTTTCACATTCTTCATGATATGCACCCCACACATACCCTCTCTGACTAAAGAAATAAATGAATAAATGAGTGAATGGTTGGTAGAGAAGAGGAACATAAGATTAGATTAACCTTATGGAATTAATCAGATGATGAACAAGGTTCCAACTAAGCCAAGAAGTGTCTTCAGGTTTATTTGAATACAATGGGTAGTCATCAACGTCATTCGGGCACCATAACTATCTCCTGTTAACTGTTTCTAGGATCCAATTCATATGTCACCTTCTACATTAATCCTCACTCTTTACCAATCTCCCATTCCCACATGAAATCCATCCAAAGGAAACTTTGCTACTCCTTTAATGTGTCACATTTTCAAACTTCCGTGCCTTGCCCTCTCTCTCTCTCTCTTTTTTTTTCCTGCCTGCAATGCCCTTCCTTACTCTGTTGATTTGAAATATGTCTTCTCTAGAAGACTCACGTCAAGTGACTCTCATTTGTGTAAAGCACTCCCTGGGTGCCCTAGAGAATCATGTGTTTTCTTCTTTGCAATTCCAGGGTATATTTATCCACCTCTATTACAGATGTTATCAACTCAGTATAGTTAATTTGTTTAGACAATGGCAAACCCCTGGATAACAAGGTCCATTATTAGTTCTAGATAAGACCTCTGTTCTTTGTATACAGTGCCTACAACCTAGTACGTGCTCAATGCATGCTTGATGAATGGAAACGAGGCAGGAGAATAGAATGAAAATTAGTAGAGGGAATATATAAGAGAAACCAGGAGAGTCAAATGTTATCAAACACAAAAGAAGAGGTAGTTTCAAGAGGTAAGGAGCGGTCCGTTCTTTAGAGTTTTGTGTTTTGTTTTACTTGAGTTTGAAATAAGCTACAGGTATCATTGCATTTACCAAGTAGGAGGAATGTGGAAATAAAATAGTCAAATTTCAGTAGCATATTGGCAGAAATTATCTTATATCCAAGCAGTGACTTAATATGAGGAATTGTGTGTTCAAACCATCAGGAGAAGTGTTAGTTAAGTGCGGTGTACACTGCACTCCCAGAATCCAAAGACAACCCTGCAGAATTGTCTTGCCACAATAACCCCAGCAGACCACTAGTCTGTCCAGGTGGACTCACTGGTGTTCTGGGCCTAGGGTATCACTAGGTAAGAGTCAAGTGTCAGTAGGTTGGGTTCTTATCTGGAGAAATCTACTTCTGAGTTTATTTGGGTTTTGGACAATTAAGTTCCTTGCAGTTATACAACTGAGGTCTTCATTTTCAGCTTGTGGGATGGCCAGCCAGGGAAAACTCTCTGCTTTGCATGGGTTTATGATGCATGGGTTCATGATGATACTAGGTTGATCCAGAAAATCTGTCTCTATATTACAACACGACTATAGAAATGGTCTCTCTTCATATTCATGGGTTGTCAGCTTTAAGGTATGGAACATTGGGGGCTATATTTTTTTCTTTAGAATAATGTCTACCACATTCTGTTTAAAAAAAAAAAAACAGCTGTAGAACCAATAGGTAATATTTTTCACCTTCTGAATTAGTAAGATTCAATAGAGAAAATTTCTGTTTCTCATATATATAATATATATTATCATATATAATATATTTATATTTATATTAATACATTCATATAAAATATGAATGTATTAATATAAATATATTTATATATTTATGAATGTTTTATGTATGTATGTATGTATTTATTTATTTATTTCTTATAAGAAATTGGCTCCCATAAATGTGGACGTTGACATGTCCCAAGATCTTCAGGATGTGTTGGCTAGCTGGAAAACCACGAGATCTGATGGCATAGTTCTTGTCCAATGGCTGGCAGGCTTGAATCTCAGGTAGAGCTGCTGTTTCAGTCTGAATCTGGGGTAGAGGCCAATGTCCCAGTTTAAAGACATTCAGGCAGGCAAGAGTAATTCCCTAGTATCCCTGGGAGAATCATCCTTATTCTATTCAGGCCTTCTCACTGATTACATAAGGCCCACTTACATTAGGAAAATAATCTGTTTTACTCACTGTACAGACTCAAGTATTTCCCATCACAAAACACCAGAAAAACGTTTCACCAAGCATCTGGACCTCTGTGGCCCAGTAAAGTTGACACATAAAATTAGCCATCATATCTTCCAAATTTCATGCAAGCGCTTGAAGCGGATGCACCTAAGCCCTATCAAGAACCCAAGCTACAGAAGCACCAGGCAGCTTGATAAGGTGCATGAGCACAGCGTCTTTCAAATATTTTATGCCCAATCTACTGTAAGGAACACATATTTCGCCACAGCCCAGTATAAGCATACACATACACATAAACATACATATAAAGAAATGAAATAAACACCATTTCATGAATTATTGGTTATCCGAACTAAGGGTAAATGTACTTTTATATTTTCTTATTGGTTCCATTTTAATTTTAATCCATTCTTGCCTTGATCCACACCTTCATGACCTTCCAAAAAACAAGGCATCATTAGTAAGGTGACTGATTTTGAGGGTCAAACTTTGGGAAGTAATATTCCTTCAGTTATATGTTTCACAATGTCTGACATGCAATACTCTCTTTGTTAAGTTGAATGGAATACAGAAAATGGGCTTCCAATTAAGTCTTAAGACATACTAAGAAAATTCCGAATCCTTGTATCGGGGTAGGTCCATAACTATCAAACAAAATGAAACAACAGGTACCAAGAGATGCCCTTTGGCTGTCTCCAACGCTATTCAGGAAGGCTAAGTTTACAAGCCCACTGAAACACAGGGGACCAATTCTTTCTTGGGGAAAATGACCAACAACGGAATGTTCGCGTGCAAAGAGCAGACAGGACTAATTATTACAAAGAGGTGTTGAAGCATATAGAAATTGTCCACTTCTATGCCACTTATAATTAGTGCTTGTCTCCCTTGGATCATCATGTCAATGCATAAGGCACAGTTAGAGAACATTGTTACCCAACAATGGCAGCTCTCAGGTTTCATGTTTCTGTTATACACCCATTGGGTGAACTGTCTCTGCAATGGTTAAGGCCCTAGAGAAGAATTCTTCTCCCACTTTGCACCACTCACTCTCCCTGATTAAGCTGTTCTGCATGGAAACGGCTTACTTTTTTAAATGCTTGCTTTTTGTTCCTTGGATAAGCAGCAGACATATATCTGAGTGCAGCATTTCTATTTAACTGTACTCATGCCCTAAAGAGATTCTAGGGATCAGCTCAGGGAGTCCAGTTGAATTGATCTTCTTCATCTCTATTGCAACATTACTGGCAGACGTTCACAGTCAGAATTCATTCTGTCTGACTGAGAGAAACGGAGGAATTTGGCTTTCTGAACCAAGACCACATGATGGAATGGTCTGCACTCAGTTGCAAAAGATTGTGAATGAGGAGGAGACAGGGGCATTATATGATCCAGGATGTGAGGTTGTAGGGTTAGCTTATGGTGGTGTAACCAAACCTAAATATTGTGTGGAGACTAGACAACCTTGAAATCCCTATAATGTGATGGTCTGGGGACTCTTACCATATAGATTGTCAAAAATCTTGTTATATGTCCGATACAGAAGCAATAGAACTCATTCACTTAATATAGATTTAATGAGCATATACTATGTGGTATTTAGAGCTCTACTATTATTGGAGAAGTGAATAAAGTACTCCAAAGATGGTCAGCGGGACTCAAACAGACTCCGGTCTCTAGCTTAGAGACCTCGCTTCTGGGTTCTTCTTCCTTTGTTTGGTGCATGTGCGAAAACCCCCACATATATGGAAGCTGACGACTATAAAATACCCTCCCCACTTGACTCTACGCTCAACGTTGGAGAGCCAAACTGTCTGACCAAACTCTCTGAGTGCCACTTGGTGTTTCCTCCAGTGTTCCAGCCTGGTTCCATAACATACTAGATTGTTGAACAAGAAACACAACCGCACTGCCCCATTGTTGCCCCCGGTTTGGGAGAACGGCGAGGTGGTGGCAAAGCAAAGGCTCACAAGGGAGAAAGTGCATGCTCTGCCTGAATTTCCTCAGCCTACTTCTCCGTTGTCTTAGGCAGGTCCTGCTCCATGGAACTGGTAAGGCCGAAGCCCCGAAGTGTCAGGCATACACAAAAGAGCAGAAGGGGGACATGGTCAATCCCCAGAGGACTTAATAGGTGTCCCAGGTAGAAAATTTTGTGGAAGGAAATGTAATGGACTCTGGTGTCCATGTGTGTGTGTGTGTGTGTGTGTGTGTGTGTGTGTGTGTGTGTGTGTGTGTGAGAGAGAGAGAGAGAGAGAGAGAGAGAGAGAGAGAGAGAGAGAGAGAGAGAGAGAGAGAGAGGATGTTCATCTAAGCCAGGGTTGCCAGTCGAGATAGAGTTTGTGGCTTCATGGACGGGCACCATTAAGGACCCAAAAAGTCTATGGAGTCTGAATGGGCTGCCCTGTGTCATTGTGAGAGTATAAAGTCGAGGGCGGTATCGGATCAGATTCCCATCACAAGTCACAAAGCCGAGTCCACTATAGTCAAACTTCACCTAAACTTTCCCTCAGGAATGCGACCAGAGGAGTATCTGAATAGTCCTCTCATCTGGCGGTATATCCTAACTTTGTCCGTCTTTGTGACAGCAAATATGAGAAAGAAATTAATAATGGGATGAAAACAGAGTAAGCCTACAATTTTAGAGGTCCTGGTCAAAAAATGTCAAAAGGGATTTTCAGGTTACCATGGGGTGACAACGACACCCAGGAAGTTAACGAAATTTTGTGAACTAGAATGGTCCACATTCAATGTAGGATGGCCTCCAGAAGTGACGTTAGATGCTCAAATAGTGCAGCAGGTTTGGCTAATAGTCACTGGGAACCCAGGCCACCCTGATCAATTTCCGTACATCGACTCCTGGCTTGAAATTGCCCCAAATCTACTGCCTTGAAGGTGATTCATCATTAGCAAACAGAGCCAGGCAAAGGTTTTAGCCACTTTATGGAGGCACATCCAGGGAGCCAAAGAAGCGACCCACTGCTCCTCTAATATTTGAAGGAGATATGGAGGAAGATATTGTCTTTCCACCCCCTCATGACTCTTCAAGCTCTCTCCCCTTCCCCGGAGCTTGAAACTCCTCCTGCATCTGTCTCTCCAGCCATAGCCAGAGTCAGTGCAGATGCCACTGCAGTCAGTGCCGCCCATCTCCCCGCCACTCTCAGACCCAGAAAACCCACCCAACATGGGCCAGCAGCCAGACTGCGCCTCAGACCCAGACCTAAAACTCTCCGAATGCATGTAAAGGAGACGAGAGAGCCTGAAGACAGAATAAGGATGGACCGAGTCCAGACAAGCCATTCCATGATGAGTTATCTACCTTTCTCTACAACCAACCTCCTCAATTGGAAACACAACACTCCACCATACTCTGAAAAGCCACAAGCAATGGTTGACTTGATGGAGTCCCTCTTCCAGACCTACTGACAGACTTGGGAAGATTGTCAACAGTTACTCCATACTTTGTTGAATTAAAGATAAGGATGACAGAAACATGACAGTACCTAGAAGATCACACATCTCCAGGAATCAATGACCGTGCTGTCTGGGCTCAAGCTGCATGCCTGAAGAACACCCAACATGGGATTTCACCACAGAAGGAGGACAGGGCCACGTCTGAGGATACCAGGAAGCCCTTCTTCAGGGAGTCTGAGCTGGAGTCAACAATCCCATGAACATGACTAAAATATCATGAGTCACACAGCACCCTGGGGAGTCTCCCGGAGACTGCTATGAAATAATCTGTGAAGCGTACCATGTATACGTCCCGTTTGACCCCGTGGCACCAGAAAGTCAACAGATGGTAAATACCTTTTTTGTGGCACCGGCTGCCCCAGATATCCGACGAAACCTCCAGAAGTTGGAGGGCTTTGCCAGATGAATATCACTCAGCTTTTAGAGGTCGTCAATACAGTTTTCACCAACAGAAATTTGCAGCTGAAAGAGAAGCGAAGACTAAAAAAGAAGGCCACCTTTCTCACAGCAGAACTAAAGAACAGATGCTGCTGTTTTTTAGCAGCATCGAAAAACTCCAACCACAAAAAGGGGGGTAGCCCATAGCCCCCTTAGCAAGGGACGAGTGTGCATACTACAAAGGCAAGGGAAACTGTAAGAATGTCCGAATTCGTGGGGACCTCAAAACCCAGCCAGGAACCTCGAGGAACCTCGAGGTGAGAACCTTCTTGATCTGGCCAGGGTAGAATTGGACTGAGGTGGACCGTACTCTTTCTTTCTTGGCCCCCATGAACCCACACCTGAAATGGGGTGGAGGGTTGAACAATAACTTTCATGGTTGAAATACTTTTCAACTGGGGCTGAATACTCCTTGGTTACTTCCCTGGTAGCGCCCATAGGACAAAAGGCAGCAACCATACTTGGGGCTACTGGGACACAACAATGCAACAGCCCTTCTGTCAAGCTCAACAAGGTGCACTTGGGGGTCACAAGGTCCGGCATGAGTTCCTCTACTTACTTGACTGCCCAATTCCTCTCCTGGGCCACAATCTACTCTCCAAACTTGGGGCCCAGATACCTTTTGAACCCACTGGACACACGAGCCTCCAATTAAACCCAAGGCAGAAGGAAACTCTGGAATTGCCATACCACTGCCAAGGGAAGAAGAATGGAGACTGTTCTGTGCCCAGGCCATACCTTGTCGCCCCTAAGAATTCAGGCTTACGTTCCCCTCCCTATGGGTTGATGATAATCCACCTGAAGTAGCTTGGAATCGGGTCCCAATCATTGTCGACCTGATCCCTGCAGCTCAACCTCAGACACCAAGGCAGTACCCCCTTCCACTAGAGGCTAGAATGGGCATACAAGAGCACCTGACCAAGCTCAGAGAAAGATGTATCCTAACTGAGTGCCAATCAGTTTGGAATACCTCACTCTTGCCAGGCAAGAAGCCAGGAGGAGGACACCAACCAGTACAGGATTTGCGGGCCATTAGCAAAGTGACTCTTTCCTTACACCCAGTCATTCCGAACCCTCAGTATACTCTCCTCAGCCAAATTCGGTGGTCAGCCAGAAGGGTTGAGTGCTTCGATCTAAAGGATGCTTTCTTCTGCCTCTGCCTGGCTCCGCAAAGGCAATCATTGTTTGCCTTTGAATGGACTGAGCCCCTTACAGAGCGCCAGATGCAGCTGACCTGGACACTACTTTCCCAAGGTTTCAACAACTCGCCCATTCTTCTGCGGGAAGCCCTAGGTTCAGATCTCGCTGACTTTCCGAAAGAAACTGCAGGGTATGTCCTTCTTCAATACGTAGAAGACCTCCTTTGCAGTGACACCCAGGAAGACTGTATGAAAGGTACACAGGCCCTCCTACAGCTCTGATCCTACTTGGGGTACCAGGCCTCTTGGAAAAAGGCACAGATTCGTCAGCAGCAGGGCCAATACTTAGGCTTCCTCCTCACAAAAGGAAAAAGAGAATGACGGGAAAGAGGAAAGTGTGGCACCACACTGCCACAGCCCCAAACAAAACAAGGCTTGTGTAAATGTTTAGGGGCCAGAGGGTTCTGTCGCATTGAGAATCCTCAGATTCTCAGCCATAATGAGGTTCCTCTATGACCAGTTGGGAGGAACAAACTGGGAGCTCCTCGCATGGACTGAGGGGGTGAAGGCCGCTTTCACAGAAATAAAGTTGGCTCTGGGACAAGCCCCAGCCCTTGGTTTGCCTGACATAGACAGACCCTTTAACTTCTTCACACACAAAAAGGAGTGCTCACTCAGAGCATGGTGCCTCGGCAATGGCCAGTGTTCTAACTGCCAAAAAAAAAAAAAAAAAAAAAAAACTTGATCCTGTGGCTGCAGGATGGCCCCTGTGCCTCAGACTTCAGAGCCACAGTCCTGCTCATCAAGGATGAAGACAAGCTCACACTGAGCCAAACATTTAATGTTAAGGTCCCACACACAGTCGTGTTGGCTCACAAGCACCCAAGGATATCATTTCCTCTCCATTTCTCAGCTGACACAATCCCAAGGCCTTCTATATGACAACCCAAGGCTCACTCTCGAAACAGTGTAAGAACACTAAACCTGGCCACGTTCCTTCCCACAGAGGAGGGAGAACCTGACCATGAGTGTTCTGGAGTAGTGGATGAAGTCTACGCCAGCTTCCCAGACCTCCAAGACCAGGGTATAACAAGCCCAGGGATTACCCTGTTCAGCGATGGGAGCAGCTATTTAGAGGAGTGCAGCCAAAGAGCAGGGTATGCGGTCATCACAGCCACGGAAGATCGGACAGCCATGGCCTTGTCGGAAGGATGTTCGGCACAATAGGCTGGACTCAGTACGCCTTAACCTGAGCCATCATCCTCAGCAAAGGTAAATGAGTTAACATCTACATTGATTCCCCATATGGCTTTGCTACTGTGCATGTACATGGGCCATCTATAAAGGAAAAGGCCTCCTTACCGCTTCAGAGAAAACTATCAAAAACGAGGAAGAAATACAGCTTCTTGAGACCATATGGCTACCAGACAAAGTAGCTATCCTACACCGTAAGGGACCTCAGAAATGAGATGACCCCATAAATCAAGGTAATCACCTTGCCGACAAAATAGCCAGAGTGGCTGCCTGAGGTGACCTAGGTGAAGCTCCTACCTACACTCTGACTCTTGTGCCCCAGAAGGAAGCCTCCCCACCCATGTACACAAGTGAAGAAAGAAGTTGGGCCTCGACAGAAGTGGGCACACTAAGCAAAGACGGATGGTGAGTCTTGTCCCGTCTTCTATGTGAAAGCACCTAGTGAAGGAAGATAACTAACTCACCCTCTTAGGGAAAACTGCTCTAGAGGTCCTCCTCAAAAAGAACTACAATATCAGCCAGCTGCCGGCATTATGCCAGGCTGTCAGTGAATAATGTGTAATGTGTGCCAAAAACAATGTTTGCTCTGCCCCATGGCCCCTGCCTGGCTCACAAAGGATGGATTTAGGGGTGGACTTTACCAACATACAACCAAATAAAGGGTTGAGGTACCTCCTTGTAATAATCTGCACCAATTTGGGATGGGTCCAAGCATTCCAGACCAGAATGGAATGAAGTCACGAGGTGGCCAAAGCTCTTCTATGGGAGATTGGGCTTAACCACACACAGTAATAATGGACCTGCATTTGGAGCGGACATTATACGAACCCTAACAATGTCCCTTAACATTGCCTGGAAACTGCACACTGCTTAACGCCCCCAGGGCTCAGGGAAAGGTAGAGCAGATGAACTGTACCTTCAAGGAATCCCTGGCCAAGTTCCACCAAGAGACTAACCCCCATGGCCAGATTTGCTTCCGCTGGTCCTCCTGTGTGCCCAATGCCCGCCTGGGGCACTGGGATTCTCCCCTTTTGAGTTATTATATGGGCGATCCTCCCCCCCACCCCCACGCACACACACACATTTAGGAAAGCTCCCAGGAGACCTACACCAGATTGCAGACAAGGAAATAAGCTAACAGCTGCAGAAATTGGGGGCAGTCCTAAACAAGTTAGAGATACACCATAGAGAGGGTCACAATTTCCTTAGGGACCCCGTTCACTTCTTTCAGCCAGGAGACTCTGTGTAGATCAAAGATTGGAAGAAGGAACCTCTTATACCATGGAGGACTGGGCCTCACACTGTTATTCTAACAACTCCTATAGCCCCCAGAACTTCAGGTGTCACCCCATGGGTCCATCACTCCACAGTTAAGTGGTCCAACTCAGAAGAACCCACAACCTGGCGAAATGATCCAGATCCAGCCATCCCGTTAAAACTGACCCTCAAAGGGTACTGACCCCTGAGATGTCCAGCCCTGCTCCAGCCACACCGTGGTAGATGGCTGGCCTGCACACAGCAGAAGCTTGAGGAATCAATGCGTGAACCAAGCCCAGGGGTTTGAATGCAACTCTGCCAACCCTTGCCCCTTACTGGTGTCATAAGCCTGGTCTTACTTCTTACTGTTGGGCTGATAGAGACTGCGCCAACAATCTGGATATGGTGCAAAAGATGCATCCTGGGCCTCACATACCTCCTCTGGATGGGAGGGTTACCAAGTATTGCCTGTATATTATGATAACTGCTCTCACTCTCACAACTGCCGCTTATCCACTTTGCCCCCACAATTGTCATAGGACAATAAGGGGGTTCAGCACCTTTCCCTCCCTCCACAAAGATTGCTACATGTGAAAAACATCCACTCTCTGTCAGTCACCTGGTGCCCCAAGTGCTAAGTATTGGACCGAGGATATAACCAAAACTATCAGTAACCCAAGTCACAACAAGGGCCTCCAGAGAGGGAAGCGAGCTGGCTACACTTACCTTCCTCAATGGGGAATCTCAAACAGGGGAGGGCTGCACTACAGGGCCCTTCAAAAATTTGTAAAGCATACCCAGGATAGGGTAATACAAGCCATAAAGGCGACCACTCTGCCAGCAGCCTACCAACCTTTGAAACTTCAGCCGTCAATCAGATGCCTACCAATGCCCCACTCCAGTATTGTGCCGACACTGCTCTACTAGTCCTCCATAAGATAGATAATCACATGCAAACCTGCTGGATGTGCTTGCCCCTCAGCCAGAGGACTTACTTAGCTACTCCAATCCGTTTGACCTAGGAAGCTCCTGAAAACCTCAAAACCAACACCTCTGTCTTAATTGGACCCCTGGGCACTAGGGGTGCCAATGCTGACAATCTAATCCATACAGTCCCTGAATTCCCTCTCTAGGAGGAAGAGATAGAACCTTAATGAGGACTACACCCTATGTTGAACCCTTGGGGTTTTCTATCTGTGTTCTAATTCGGCCTATCGATGCTTAGAGGCCAACTGGACTCCGAAATGTTATTCCATATATCGGACCCCAGAGATATTTGTATACACTGAAGATCAGTTCCTAACAACCTTTAGCCCCAAGTCTCAGGCTAAACGGGCAGTCCTGCTACCAATTCTGATAGGCTCAGGAATTGTGACAGGAATAGGAACTGGATAAGGGGGCATAGGTTTATGCATAGGACTGTACCATAGACTATCTCAAGAGCTAAATGAAGACATGGAACGGGTGGCCGAGTCTCTGGTAACTTTACAAAACCAAATAAACTCTCTGGTGGCAGTAACCCCCCAAAATAGACAAGCCCCCGACCTCCTCACTTCAGAAAATGGAGGGACTTGAAAATTTTCGGGGAAGGAATGTTGCTATTTTTTAAACCAGTCAGAAATACTCCCAACTAAGGGTAAGGAACTAATAATAATAATAATAATAATAATAATAATAATAATAATAATAATAATAATAATAATAATAATAATAATAATTCACCTTAGACAAGGGGAATGTAACCATCAATGGAACAAATGAGATCTCACGGATTGGGATCCTGGCTTCCTGCCCTGGCAGGGCCCCTCTTCTCCATAATTTTACTTGTACCCATTGGCCCCTGTATACTGAATACCAGAATACATTTTATTGAAAACACTGTTGCTCACCAAACTGCTGCAGGCATCTTAGCCTTCTGAGGGTACCAACCTAAATAACTGAAAGGTGATACCTACTAAAAATCTTCTTAAAAGACATAAAATGGGACAATGTTGGAGAAGTGAATAAAATACTGCACCAAAGACGGCCGGTGGGACTAAAACGAACTCTGGTCTCTATTTTAGAGACCCCACCTCCTGGTTCTTCCCCCTTTGTTTTCTGTGTGCAGGAAATCCCCCACAGATATGGCAGCTGATGACTGTAAATTTCCTGCCACACTTGCATTCAGCGCTCAGACGTTTGGAGAAACAGGGTCTCCTGAGCCCGCCATTCCACAAGATCTGCAATCCAAAGAAGATCTCCGAGTGCCACTAGGTTTTTCTGCCAGCGTTCCAGCCTGGTTCTGGACCATTATAAACACAGAAGTGAGCAAGACAGACCAAGCCCCTTTTTATACAGTATAAGGAGGCAGAGGACCAATTAACTGGTAAACAAGTAATTAACAAGTGTACAAGGGTAATGGGGTGCTGGGACTCAACCAGCTCCAAGTTGTCGAAAGCAAACATGTGCTATATCACCCATCTCATGTATGGATCATAGTTCTAAGTGTTGTGACACTTATAATTGATACACGTGATAACTGCCAGGGGATTTCCACTTTTCCCAAGTTACATTTATTTTGAAGAACTTATGTGAGTGTATGAAAGATACTGGGGATTCCGAGAATCAGTAGATGCTGGTGGACCAGGTTTGAAATAGCGGCCCCAGAGGTCAAAAGACACAATATCCAATCATGTTTTGTTTGTTTGTTTGTTTGTTTGTTTGTTTGTTTTTAACAACTTCATTAATGTCTAACTGATATACACAAACTGTACATATTGAAAGTACGTAATTGGTGGAGCACCTGGATGGCTGTCACTTGAGCATCAGACTCTTAATTTTGGCTCAGGTCATGATCCCAGGTTCGATTAAGCCCTTTATTGGGCTCCATGCTAAGCATGGAGTTTGCTTCAGATTCTCACTTTCTCCCTTGCCTCTCTCCCCCCGTAATGAACGCTTCATCTCTCTCTCTGAAAAAAAAGCCCTAATAAATAAATTACTTAATTAATAATTAATAATTAATACTAATACTAATGCTAATAGAGACAATTACATAATTTGGTAAATTTTGGTCACATATCCACCAATGTATACATAACAAGGAAAAGAATATGTCTGTCACCACAAAAATGTCCTTGTATCCCTTATATATCCCTCCGCCCCCACGTCTTCCCAATTCCCATCCTAGGCAAACTCTGGTCTGTTTTCTGTCCCTACATATTATCTTGATTTTCTAGAATACTATACAAATAAAATTATATAGACATGCTCCTTATTATTTAGGAGTAGGGAGTCGACTTACTTCACTTAGTATTTTGAATATTATCCATAGTGTTGTGTGTATCAATAGTCTGTTACTACTTTGTTTATCCGTTCACATGTCAGTGGACATTTGTATTATTTCCACACGTGGCGTATTTATTTCTTTTTATGAGAGAGAGAGAGATTGAGAGAGAGGGAGTGAGAAGGAGAGGGGAGGGTGAGAGGAGAGGTGGGGGAGATATAGGGAAAGGGAGATGGAGAGGGAGAGGGAGATAGAGAGGGAGAGGGAGAGGGGGAGGGAGAGAGAAAGAGAAAGAGAGAGCAGAGGGAGAGAAAAAGAATCTTAAGCAGCCTCCATGCATAGTGTGGAGCTCAATGTGAGTCTCAATATCACGACCCTGGGATAATGACCCAAGCAGAAATCAAGAAATCTACCAACTGAGGCACCAAGTGCTCCTTAGCCTATTGAAAAAAAAGCTTCTATAAACATTCATTTTTTTCTTTTCTTTTCGTTTCTTTTCTTTTCATTTCTTTTCTTCTCTGTTCTTTCTTTCTGTCTTTTTTTTTTTGAATTTGTATGATCGTATACTTTGATCCCTCTAGGGAAAATATTTGAGAGCAGATTTGTCTGAGTCATAGAATAGGTTACATGTTCAGCTTTTTAGGATATTGTCAAACTGTTTGCCCTGGTAGTTTTATCACTTTTACATTCTCATCAGCAGTGTGTGAGAATTCCAGTTCTTTCATATGCTAGCTAACACTTCAGAGCCCTGTCTTTTGATTTTAGACATCTTGTATGCATGAAGTAGTAGTTGATCTCATTGTGTCTCATTTATCTCATTGTAGTTTATATTTGCATTTCCCCTCATGATGCTGAACACATTTTCATGTGTGTATCTGCTGTACATATATCTTTTTTGGTAATGTGACTTCTCAAATCGTTTGCCTTTTTTTGGATTATTTAGTTTCAGAATATTGAATCTTGCGGATTGCCCATATGTTCTAGATATAAGTCCCATTTCACAGAGATGATTGGTAAATATATTCTCCCAGTCTCAGTCTTGTGATTTCAAAGTCTCTGTTCGTGGAAAAGCAAAAGTTTTAGTGTGATAAAATCCAATCATATGTTTTTATTGTAAAGAATCATATTGTTGGTGGTGTAGCTAAGAAATGTTTGCCTAACCCCAGATCATAATGGTTGCTTACTTTAGGTACTTAAAAAATGTTATCCTACGGTATTCCAGATTGCATTGGTTCTGATGAGAAATCTTTTCCCTCCCTTTCCCTGGATGAAAGCAATTTGATTGTGGGGTGCCTTGGTGTAGGTTTCCTCATATTTCCTGTCCTTGAAGTTCATTGACCTTACTGGAACTATATATTTTTAGTTTGCATCAAACTTACCAACTATAAATTCAAATTAGTTTCATTCTTTACTCAAATTAGTTTTCTTGTCTGTGTTCCTTGGAGATACAATTACATGTATGTTGGATGGTTTGCAGGCATATTTTGTCTGTGTGTTTCATTTCAGACGATTTCCATTGCTATGTCTTTAGGTTCATCAACCTTTTTTTCTGCACTGTCTATATGCCTTTAATTCCATTCAGGAATCATAGACCAGATTTCTTATTTTAGTCATTGCTTTTGTCATGCGAAGTTTGGTTTAGGTCTTACATACCACTTGCATGTCTCTATTTAACATGCTCATTCTGCCCTATAATTTCTTGCATATACTGATAATAGTTATAACAACTATTTGAATGTTAGGATGTATAAATTATATCATTTGTGTAATTTCTGGGTCAGTGTCAGTTGATTTCCCCTTCCTTACGTGTCTTATTTTCCTGCTTCTTTGCATGCCTGATAATTTTTTATGGGCTGCCAAACATGGTCAGTTTTAGCCTGTCAGATGCTGGAGACTTTTAGATTCCTAAAAATATCCTTGCCTCTGATTTGGTACAGGGTTTAGTTACTTACAAATAGCTTGATCCTTTCAGGTCTTTCTTTAAAGATATTTTGGGCAAGGCACAGGCAGCACTTAGTTTACGGATAATTTTTGTCCAGCACTGACACAAAAATCAAGTATTTTCCAAATGGCATGTACATTGTGAGGTCTTGCACACTGGCTGTCAGGCATTATTCCTGACCCTGTATGGCAGTGGGTATTGTTCCTTGCCCTGGTCTCAGTGTCCTCAAACACAAGAGTTTATCAATATTCCATTGAGTACTCAAGGCAGACCATCTGTTGATCTCTGGAGTTCTCTCTGTGAACAACTTTCTCTTCTTTGGTACTCTGCTCTGTGAAATATAGCAGTCTTCCTGTCAGTGACTACCCCCTCCACAATTCATGGAAAATGTTGGGCTATGCCAGCTTCCTCCTCTCTATACCACAGACTCAAAACCCAGCCTAGTCAATAACCTAGGGCACTATAGGAACCATGTCACTTATTTCCCAATATCAGGGATCACTGCCCTTCACTGCCTCATGTCTGATGTTTTGAGAACAGCTTCTTATATATTTTGTCTACGCTTTTAGCTGCTTCCATAAGGAGTATAAATCTAGTGTTTGTTATTACATTTGGCTGGAAGTAGACGTGTTAACACCAGTTTACAACTTAGTATTGAGTCTTACTTCTGTGTCTTTGTTCTTTCATCTTTTTATTCTCCTTTGATGATAGATTTAATGGGGACATATGGAGAATGGCCATTGCTAGACATAGGGAGAAACTAGCATTGAGCTGGCAGATTGGAAGTATAGTTAGAAAAGAGAAAAAAAGGAAAGAATGAGAATATGCAGTCAAATCTTGAAGAAAGGAATTGATGGCGATTGTCAAAGCCATGTGAAATCCCAGCTCCCACTTTAACACACATAATATGAGAATTGAAACTAATGTCTTCGACTTGGAAACCTTAATCTGCCAGTGAGCTTTACTAATTTTTACTGGTCTTCATAACTCCGTAACAAAAGCCGAGGTTTGGAATTTCTCACCTTTGTTTCTCAGAGAGAAAACACACCACTGTCACCCAGAAAGCAGTACTTGGGTGAAAACTAGGCGTTTTAAATGAATTTTTTTTTTACTGCTTTGTTCACATGATTCTTTAGCAGTGTTCGCCTGGGAAGAGAACAAACTGTGGCACAGAAGAAAACACACTGGACACGGAGGAGGATTCTAGGGTTGTTGTCTAACACGGTCAAAAACAAGTTATGGGGAAGGCACTTGACTTTCCTAGGTCTCAATTTCCTCACCTGGAAATTGGAATAAGGACTCCATATGAAGGGCCATTGTGAGATTAAATGAGTTGATGCATGTGCCAGTTTTACAGAGCCTAACACTTAATATTACATGCAAGCGTCTGTGTATTATTTCTTCTAGAGGGAGGGATTTGCATTTTTTTTCAGTGGAAGGAAAGAGATGAATATACAACTGGACTATCAAATAAGAGGTGGATAGAGGACTGGCTTACTGCTCTACCTCCGTGTACTCTTTCAGCCATCCTTGCCCTGGGCTTCCTCCAAATTAAAGAATCAGTGTCAGAAGACCTGAGATTCCCCTGTAGGTATCTGACCCCAGACAGAATATTAGCCTGTCTTAGCTGTTCAAATGAGGCTAATGATGGCTATCATCTGTGGAGCACTTGTTCCGTGTTGTCAGGTGTTGGATTAAGCACCTTTCCAATAGTGTCATTTAATCTTTTTGACCCTTTGTTATTATTTCCGTTTTATAAATTAGGCAACTGAGTTTCAGATATGTTAAGAAATTGGTCCAAGATAACACAAACACGAGTGGGGTGGCTGGGATGGGCACCAACTCTGCTCCTATGCCAACATGCATGCTCTCACCCATGTTACACTGCCTTCCCATGAGCGTGTTAAGGGTTTGGAAAGCTAAGGGCCACCCCTGATAAAGTAACGTGGAGTATGTTGGTGCCCTAGCTAAGTTCTTTTTCCCTTACCTTACCGAAAACATTTTCATATCAACTGAAACACTAGTCCCTGCGCAAGACAACTTTCCTCGAATTTCTCTTAACGCTATACACTGGTCAGAATATAAAAAGCAACGACTTCAGAACTTGAAAGTTACTAATAGGAGGTGAATGAGGGAAGGGAAGCAAGACAAGAATGACCCTGTGATGGTTACTATTACGTGTCTACTTGAGTTGACCGTGGGGTGCCCAAGACTAAACATTTTTCTCGGGATATTTGTAGAGTGTTTCTGGGTGAGATTAGCATTTGATTTGGTGGACTCTGTAAAGTACTATCGTCCCCAGTGAGTGTGGGCAGCATTCAATCTCCTGAGGTCCCGAAGAGAACACAGGGTAGAAAAAGGAGGAATCCATGTCCCACCGCTTCTTTTCTCAGCCTTAGAAGGTGATCCCGCTTAGAGGCACAGCAGTGGGTAGGGGTAGGTTTGGTTCCCCGGAAGTGCCTTTGGTCCAACCACCCACAGTGATGTGATTTCCCTCCAGGACTGAAATGAAGACCCATGTGCCCTTATGGGTCAGGGATAGCGTTGGAAGGGCGGAGCCAAACGTATGCGTGGGCCAGACTGAAACTGTCTCAGGATCTCCTCCTCCAACTCCATTACGGCCGTGGAAAATTATGGAGAGAGTGTGACTTCCACTCAGGATTTTCCCCAATGGTAATTGCCCCCAATCTGTTATGTCTTTTAGACGTCCATGCTAGGTGCCTTTAGGGTCAGAGCCCAGGCTAGCGTTAGGGTTGGGTCCTAGCTACCTGCATGTAGATTTCCTGGGTTCCCAATACCATTTGTTGAAGAGACTGTCTTTCCCCCATTGTTTATTCTTGCCTCCTTTGTTATAGGTTAATTTACCACATAAGCATGGGTTTATTTCAGGCTTTCTATTCTGTCCCATCGACCTATGTGTCTGTATTTGTGTCACTACCCATACTAATTCGTTTACTTGAAGCTCTGTAGTACATCTTGAAATCTGGGGTTTTGATACCTCCAGCTATGTTTTTGTCTTTCAAGATTATCACGACTCAGGGTCGTTGTGGTCCCATACAAATTTTAGATTAGCTGTTTCAGTGTTGTGAAAAGTGCCTTTGGTATCTTGATAGGGATTGCATTTAAACTGTAGACAGTTATTAGTAATATGGATATTGTAATTATATTAATTCTTCCAATCCAGATCATGGGGTATCTTTCCATTTGTTTGTGTCATCTTCAATTTCATCATTGACTTATGGTTTTCACACTACAGTTCTTTCACTTCTTTGGATAAGTTGAGTCGTAGCTATTTTACTCTCTCTCTTTTTTTGGTGCAATAATGAACACGTGTTGTTTACTTAATTTCTCTTTCGGTGACTTCGTTATTATTTTATAGAAACCATACCAATTTCTGTGTATCAGTTCCGTATCTGCAATTTTCCTGAATTTGTTTATTACTTCATGTACTTTTGTGGGGAAAGTTTAGGGTTTTCTATGCATATTCTTATGTCATCTGCGGATAGTGACAATTTAGCTTGTTTACAAACGTAGATGACTTTAAGTCCTTTTTTCTTATCTGATTCCTGTGGCTAGGACTTCTAGTGTTATAAGAAACAAGAGTGGCAAAAGTAGTCATATTTATCTTGTTCTTGATCTTAGAGGGAAAGCTCTCAGTTTTTCACAATTCAGATGTTAGGTGTAAACTTTTTAATATAAACAATATATAAAATAATATTTTCATGTGTTGAGGAATGTCCACCCCCCCGACTTTGTTGAGAACTTTTACCATGGATACATGATAAATTATGTCATATGCTTTTTCTGCATTTATTGGTATAATCATATGATGTTTACCCTCCGTTTTGTTGAGGTGGGATATTATGTTGATTGATTTGATGAGCCATCTTTGTTTCCCTGGAATAAAAGCCACGGAATCATTTTAGTGTGTTGTTGAGTGGAGTTTAATATTTTATTGAGGATTTTAAAGTCTATTTGGTTTGATATAGGTGTTGCTACCTGGTTCTGAGGTGTTGTTGTTTGATGTTATTTTTGTTGTCCTTGTTGTTGTTTGCTTTCATTTTCATGGGAAATGTATCTCCATCCCTTCACTTTCAGTCTGTATGTGTCTAGGTCTGAAGAGAGTCTGTGATAGGCAGCATATGGATGAGTGTTGTTTTGTATCCATCCTGTTACCCTATGTATTTTGACTGGAGCACTTCAGCCGTTTATATTTAAAGTAATTGTTGACCGTTATGTACTAATTGAAATTTTTTTCTTTGTTTTCTGGTTGCTTTTGTAGTTCTCTGTTTCTTTTTTTCCGTACTCTCTTTCTTTTTCATAGATGAATTTGTGTTGTGCTTTACTTGGCTTTCTTTTCCTTATTTTTCATGTATTTTGTGTTTTGAGTTTGTTATCACAAGGCTTACATATAACATCCCAAGGAAACAGCAGTCTATGTTATTTTGGTGGTCTCTTAAATATACACACATTCAAGAAATTTAAGAAGACTAACCTTTGGGGCAACTGGGTGGCTCAGTCAGTTAAGTGTGCAATTTCGAGCTCATGTCATGATCTCACAATACGTGAGTTTGAACTGCACGTTGGACTCTGTGCTGACAGCTCAGAGCCTGGAGCCTGCTTCAGATTCTCTGCCTCCCCCACTCTCTGTTCCTCCCTGTTAACACTCTGTCTCTCTCTCTCTCAAAGATGAAATAAAACATATATTTTTTAGTAAAATACAATACAAACAGTAACTTTTTTAAGTCCCTCCTCCATATTTTATGTTTATGTTGTCATATATTACATATTTTATTCATAATTCTTTAATATCTAATTATGATTATCCTGGTTAACATTTCTTGCATTGCTGATTAGTGGTGATAAACTTCTTTATCTTCTGGTTGAGAAACTCTTTATCTCTTTTTTTTTCAAATGTTAATGATAATCTTTCCAGGTAAAGTTTTCTTGGTCGTGGGATTATCCACGTGGATAATGATGAAATCTAACTGCTTCAACACAGTACCTTCTTCATTCTGTTGCCTTTGTCATGAAGATCTGGAACAAAAGTCTGTTGAAAGAATGAACACCCCAGGCCTGGCATGCCAATACTAACACCTGGCAAACAGCAACAACCTCCCAGAGACAGCAACTGGTAAACAATCAGTTGTCTCTTTAGGACACATGAGCGAGAAGATGGAAGAAATAGAATTTCCAAAGGGAGGCTGAAACACAAAAACAAAAACAAAATCCACTGGCGGTAAAAAGTGAAAAAAGGTAAAACCAAAGTTTATCTCACTGTTATTGCAGGTGTTACTGGATAGACTAGATGAACCTGAAGCAAATGATTTCTAAACAACAACAACAACAGCAGCAGCAGCAGCAGCAACAACAACAACAGCAGCAACAACAAAAACAACAACAACAAAAGAATCTTCTAAACTATGCCTTGGTATAATTTAGCAGATAATCAGAGCTGCAGAACACTAGCTTTATGTGGGAATAATCAGAATACCATAGGTACTCAGAGGAATCACGCTTATTGCTAATAACTGATGCTCAGGTGGTGTGATCACTGTATCCCACAACACCAAGTAAGGGTCTCAAAAAGGAGGAGGGAACCCACGCAGGGCAGCAGCTGCCAGAACACATGGGGTGAATCAAGGGCTCAGTGAAACGGGAAGCCTTAATCACAAAGTGAACAATTTGCCTGAAAATGCTGCAGATTCAGGCCAGCACGCAGGCCTCCAGGCTCCCTGGCAGGAGTCCTGGGAATACGAGGGGCAGAGCAATGAACTTACAGCTACCAATCACTTCCCTGTGGCAGGCACGTTACCTCATAAAGCATCTCAATTGACCCTGTGTCCAGAAGAAGGAATTGAGGCTGAAGGAGATGTTATAATTGCTCAAGGTCACAGAACTAAGAAAGGTATGGAAATGGCCTTTACCCCAAGCACTCAGACTCCTTAGTGCATAACATGCTCTCTCAAATATGCAAAACTCAGCTTCAGTAACCCTTTTTCCATCTTTTTAATTAATTTTTTTTCAAAAAGCGTTGATTGTTGTATTTTCATTTTTATTTGTTTCCTTATGTCAATTGTCTGGTTGACTCATTCATTCTTTAGTAGGATGTTTTTTAACCTGCATGCTTTTAGAGGTTGAGCAGACTTTTTCCTGTACTTTATGTCAAGCTCCAAACATTGTGATCTCAAAGTGTGCATGGTGTCATCTCAATGCTGTTATATGTATTGAAGGCTTTTTGCGACCCAGTATGTGGTCTCTCTTGGAGAATGTTCCACGTGCACTCCAGAAGAAAGTGTGCTCTGCTGCTCTGGGATGTAGAGTCCTAAATTATCTGTCATGTCCTTCTGGTCCAATGTATCATTCAGGACCATTGTTTCTTTCCTGATTCTGTCTAGATTTTCTGTCCATTGTTGTAAGTTGAGTATTAAAACCCCTGCAATTACTACATTCTTATCAATAAGATTGTTTATGTTTGTGATTAAATGTTTTAAATATTTGTGTGCTTCGGAATTCAGTGCATAGTCATTATAATTGTTAGCTCTTCCTGATGGACAGACACTGTAATTATTTAATAATGTCCTTAAACATCTCTTGCTGCAAACTTTAATTTCAGGTCAAGTTTGTCTGATAGAAGTATGGCTACTACAGCTTCCTTTTGACTCCCAGTAGCATGAAAGGTAGTTCTCCATCCCCCCACTTTCAAGGGTAAGGTGTCCTCAGGTCTGAAATGAGTCTCCTGTACGACAGCAAACAGATGGGTCTTGTTTTGTATTATCCATTCTGATACCCTGTGTCTTTTGGTTGGAGCATTTATTCCACTTCCATGCACTGTTGTTATGGAAAGCGATGGTTCCGAGGCATTGTGATGTCTGTAGTTTTCATGCTTGTACTGGTGTCTGTGGTACTTTGTGATACTTGCGACATTTCCCTCAAGGAATCCCTCTTAGGATCTCTTGTAGGGATGGTTTAGCGGTGGTGAATTCCTTCAGTTTTGGTTTGTTTGGGAAGACCTTTACCTCTCCTTCGATTCTGAATGGCAGGCTGGGTGGATAAAGGATTCTTGGTTGCATATTTTTCCTGTTCATCACATTGAAGATTACACTAGTCCTTTATGGCTTGTCTGATTTCAGTGGATGGGTCTGCTCCTATCCCAATACTTCTCTACCTTTGTATGTGAAGGTCCATTCATCCCTAGCTGCTTTCAGAATTCTCTCTTCATGCTTGTATTTTGCCAGTTTCCCCATGCTATGTTGTGCAGAAGATGAACTCAGGTTACATCTGAAGGGAGTTCTCTGTGCCCCTTGGGTTTCAATGCCGGTGTCCTCCCCCAGCTTGTGGAAGTTCTCAGCTATGATTTGTTCAAGGTCATCTTCACACCCCTTTTCTGTCTCTTCTGGAAATCCTGTGATATGGATATGGTTCCATTTGATTTCATCACTTAGTTCTCTAATTCTCCCCTCTCGATCCTCAATTTTTTCTATCTTTTTCTCACCTCCTTTTCCCCATATTTTTACCTTCTGATTCATTTAGTCTCCCCTCTGTCTCTTCAATCCGCGCTGTGGCTGCCTCCATTTTAATTTGCACCGCATTTATAGCATTGGAATTCATCACGACTACTTTTTATTTCCTGGATCTCCGCAATAATTGATTCCATGCTGTCTTCTATGGCTTTGCCAATCCCAACGATTAATCTTTGGACTGTTATGCTAAATTCTGATATGTAGCTTATATCTGTTTTGATCAAGTCGTTAGCTGTCCACTTCTTCCCGGAATTTCTTTTGAGGGGAATTCTTCTGTGTCATTATTTTGGCTAGTTTCTCTCTCTTAGGAGGTTTACAAGCTTGTTATTTGCTCTGCACCTGCAAGAATTGCTATAGGAAAGGGGGCTCACGCCCTCTGCCGGTTCTAGCCCTGCAGGTAGTGTTTCTTGGAGAGTGTTACTTGCTCTCTGTTATTGTGACATTGGCTGTTTGAGTTCTCTACTCGTAATGATGTGTTTGACCCTCCACAAGGTGTGCTTTTATTTGTTCCTTGAAGTGGCCCTGGAAAGGAAAAGAAACAAACGAACAAACAGGAAAGAGAGACATGTAAGGCAACGTGCAAATAAAAGAAATAAATGGACACACACACGCTCACACACACACAGAAAAACAGTCTGAAATCAAAAACCAAAACAAAACAAACAAACAGACCAGAAACACCAGCTACAAGTAAAGAACAAGATAGAGACGTTGCTGTTGGAAGAACACATATAAAGAGAGAAATGACAGGAGTGGGGAAAAGGAAAAACATATATATATTGACCAGGCTGGGAGGCGAAATGGCTTAATGGAAACAGAGAGAAAGGAAAATAAGGAAGGAGGTGGGGGAACAAAAGGAAGATAAGTTTAGCCAGACAGAGAAACTAGATGGCTTGATTATCCCAGAGAGAGAGAAAGGCAAGTATACAAGTATAAGTAGGAAATGTATCAAGGGAATGGATTATAAATGTCTGCTTAAACAAACCAACAAGTAAAGTTATCAACCTAAAGGAGGGAAGAGATAGGAAGGGAGAATACGTCTAAAGAACAAGAATTGTCCCGGAATTACTCCAGTCTAGGCAGCATCACCGGCCCGGAAGACGGAGCTGCCTGGTTCCACAGCACCTATCCTGCTCCATCAGACAAGCAGGTACCCAGCACAGAGGGGCGTGGTTTGGGGTAGGCTGGTCCCACCTCCACTCTGGACCCTTGGACTGATCCCTGAGGCCCCGCCTTGGTGGTGGTGGCAGGGGGGAAATGGTGATGCCCAGCCTCTTCTGCATGACCTGGTGTACTCCGTTCCAGTTGTCCTCATTGTGCCGAGAGCACACGCAGGGTGGTCCTTCTTGCTCCGCTGACTCCTTTGGCACAGCGCTTGTGGAGGTTCACAGACCCATTCCGTGTGCTCTGGCACTGGGGCAGGGCCTCTCTGTGCTGCTCCAAATGTCTTCCTGGCTTTGTTTGTGCTGCTGTGCTTCAGGGAGCCCCGCCTTTTCCTGCTGTGGACTGCGCTGTTGACCTCACTGCTGAGCTTGGGCATGATGGATGCAGGCAGGCATTGTTTTGTCCCACAGCGACGCCTCCAGTGAGGGGGCCACTTTCTCCTACTGCAGACTGCGCCCTAGACCCAGACACTGATCCGGGGGGGGGGAGAGGATGCGGGCAGGCTTTGTTCTATTGCACAGCCCACCAGGGAGGGGCTAGTGTCTCCTTCTGTGGACTGTGCCCCTGCTCTACCCCTGAAACCAATGCTGGCTCCTCTCCTCCCCATGTGCACATACAGGGATCCTAGCCCCAGACCCAAGAAAGCCCCACAGTTAGAGATAAGATCCCTGTCAGTCCCAGTCCGAGGTTCTCCTCTTATCCACATACAGCCCTACACTTCCGCAGCCACTCTTTCTCTTACTTTTGTCTCTCCGCAGAAGGGGATCTCTTCCCTCCATTCCTTCTTGGCCCAATTTATGTACCCCAGTTCACAATCAGCCACCTGTCATCTCTCAAGGTGTCTCATTTCCTTCAGGGAGAATTCAGTCTGATTTCCTCGCAGACTTTTGGGGTTCAAAATGCTTTGGCTTCAGCACTTTGTTTGAGAGACATGGGATGTACAGATCCCCCTACTTCTCAACCATGGTGACCCCTCTGCTCCAGAAGGATTGATTTATAAATTGATGGACATCATGTTCTAGATCTTATTTTCTTATTCATGTTATTAGGATTAATCTCAGTACATACTTTCAGTTTTAAGAAAAATTCCCTGTGATTTGAATCCTTTCAAAATGAATTGAAGAGGCAATCCGAATAAATATCACATTCCCTTACTGGGACTTCTCTGACTCCATCTCTCTCTATCCTCTCTCTCTCTCTCTCTCTCTCTCTCTCTCTCTCTCTCTCTCTCTCTCTCTCTCTCTCTCTCTCTCTCTCTCTCTCCCTCCCTCCCTCCCTCTCTCTCTCTCTCTCTCTCTCTCTCCCTCTCTCTGTTTCTCTCTGTCTCTCTGTCTCTCTCTCTCTCTCTCTGACACACACACACACACACACACACACACACACACACACACACACACTTCCCTCAGACTTTCAGGACTCTCTCTAAGGTGCCCGCACAACTCCACGGCCAGTATATAAACTTCACCAGTACTCAGGACAAGACATCCTCACTAAGGTCTTCCCAGAACAAAATGGAAGAAAACAGCCTCTGTCAGTCCCCCTCTCCTGCCTGTTCACTTTCTTCCCTCCTGCCAGGTCTCCCTGACCCCCAACCAACCTTGCTGTCACAGCCCATTCTATACGTACCTGAGAAACCTAGCTAGTGTTTGATTCTGCAGCAAAACGCAACAAAGTTCCAAAAGGTCTCAGCCCTCCCAGGCCGAAGAGTGAGCAGGAAAACACTGGCCAAGAATCACACTAGGAGAGTTCTCATTCCAGCTGTACCACTTCCTAGCTGAAGATGCACAGTGAAGCTGTCATCCAACAGTCTAGCTCCGCATCTATAGGCCTCTAGCGCACCTGCATTGCTACCAGGCTCGGGGACACATCCAACGATTTTGTTTCTTGAGCCCCGTCTGGACTGTGTGTGCTTTGTTTCAAATGTCTACCTCTAGGATAAACTAGATTTTGAAACACAAATATGCACAATTCCCCAAGGTAAAAGACACGTCCAGGAGTCTGTTCACTGCAGTCATCCATACCCTCAAAGCACTGATTTCTACCGTGTACATAATTAGAGAGAAGAAGCAGACAGACACCTGCCCAATGACAATGAAAAAGCAACAGAGGGTGATGGAGAGCCGCACGTGATGTAGTAGCTGGAAGCCCAGAAGTCAAGAATTACCCACAACCACCACGGAGGCAGGGGTATCCCTCGAGAACAGAGCCTGGCACACAGAGTCCCTGTCAGTTATCGGTGAGTGGTGAATAAAGCCACAGGTGGACCAATAAACGGACAAGCAAGCGAGCAAAGGCTGACAAGGGAAAATCCACCTGTTCTATGGTGGTGTAGAGAAAGTAGGTGCTTTTAGCAATGCCAGTGAGAGGGTAAACATTACAGAACAGGGGAATTAGTGAATTCTGTGGGTGGAATGTTTTCCCCTGATTACAATGGGCAGCTTATCCATCCTCCAGCTCTGAAGCATATGGTCAGTGGACACCACATGCTGGGGCAACAAGTTCTGGAGGAAAGGAGTGGAAGTAACAACTCTCCACCTTTGCTAGAATGCCAACGTCCATTTACAGACCCTCCATCTGCCCCCTGGCCCTTTCTTCCTCCCACCCACCCCGATTACTCCCACATATTACGTCCTTACTGCAATCTTGCAATCCTTGGTTTTGAACCATCGTTCTAATCTGTTTTGTTCTTGTTTGTGAGGTCTGTCATTTATCTACGTAAAAACCTGGGAATTACTATGTGAACAAAGGTGAGAGCTCCTGGATGGCTCAGTCAGTTAGGCATGTGACTGTATTGCTTTCGACTCAGGTCATGATCTCATGGTTTGCGAGCTCCAGTTCTGCATCAGGCTTTGTGCGGAAGCGTAGAACCTGCTTGGGATTGTCTCTCTCCCTCTCTCTGAGCTTTCCTGTCTGTCTCTCACTGTCTTATGTTTGTGTGCTGATTTTGAAACTGGTCTACGAGTAATTTGGGACAAGTGGTATGATAAGTAACCTTCTCTTTCACCTGCTATGACAGCTCTAACGTTCCCGTTACTCTGATGAGTTTAGATGTAAGGCAGAGTGTTTCAAGATCCTCAACCAAACTACATGGTGTAATCGTATGAGCATAGGTATTCACACTTCTGTCCATTCCCTCATAAACTCAGTCATTTCGTAAATAGAGAACACTTAAGCGGTGCACTCTGAGGAATATAACAATAAGCAAAATAGCCTTCGTAAATTAATTTTTTTTCCGCCTTGGGATTTCATGGGCCTATAATATCCAGTCCTATGTGATTCGGTGCATGATTAGGATTAACGTATTTCACTTCTTCCAAAGATGTTTCTCAAGTTTGGTAGAGGCAGTGGGATGTGACCGATGCTGGTTCAAATCCTAGCTCTGCCACATAGATGTGATATTTGGCAAGTTATGTAAGCTTTCTAAGCATTAGTCTAGTTGCCTGTTAAGTGGGAATAATAATACCTTTGCCACAGGCCTGTTATGTTTGCTTGAGAGGGAAACATGTGTGAATTGCAGAGAACTGTACTGGTGTATGGTGGGAACTAAAGAGAAATTAGTTTGTTCCCTCTGTTTTCCTATGGCTTTCTGATCATCTCATTATGGGTTTGTCCCGAGAGCCTTGTGCCTCTCTGTGCCTCTCTGTGCCCTTGAGTATCCTCTTGCAATCCCCAGCATCAGGGAATTGGGCCTCATTCTACCACATAAGCCTGACTCTGACATGGTGCCTTCCACAGTTCACCTGTTCTGTACATTCAACACAGCCAACGTGAAGGTTTTAAGTAAGCAAGCAGCGACTTTGTCAAAACCGTAATTACATCACTGATAGAGGCGAGTGTTTACTGACTCGCAGTGAAGGGGGTTCCATGCATTATTCTGAGTGTTTTACCGTTGTTACCCCACTGAATTCATTTCAGAGCTCTATGGTGAAGGTGCTAGGTTGTGCCTGATTTTACAGCTGAGAAAACTGAGTAGCAAAGAGAAAAAGTAAGTTGTCCAAAGGTCTGCTGCTAGAAATAGAGCAAAATAGGATTTGAGATCCCAGTCAGCCTGGCTCCAGGGTCCACCCTCTTACTCACTGAACTATATTGCTTCTTGCTAAGCAAGAATTTACTGTAGGATAGGGAATTTAAGTGGTGTTGGGTTGCAAAGAAGATCGTAAGGGATGGCAAAGGTTCCACCCAATTCATCTTATCACAAAAGGGTAAGAGTTAATCAAAAGTTGATGATGCAGGTGTTTGTAAAAAGAGAGAATGTGAGAGAGACTCCCCTTTATAGACTGCTGCTGTTACACATCAAATTGAAGTGAGACAGCTAGTTCTTCTGTAAAAATTGGGAACTGAAACTCTATAAAACATTGCATTCATTCAGTATGGACAGGGTCCTTTGCCCATGGCTGGCACTGTATTAACAACACACGGATGGCTAAGATGAGTCCTGCCCATGAGGAACACATGGTCTAGGAGGGGAGCAAGGGCTACGTAAGGAGGTTCATGACAACACAACTAGTGGGAAGAAGAACTGTGGACACACAAAGGGGAAGTAAGCACCCCCAAGACATTTTCCATAAAGAAAGACATAAGAAAGGAACATAACCTCTTAGAGTTCTGGAAGCATCCTTCTTGTACGCTCTCATGAGTGTATTTTCACTAAGTCTGTAACAATTGGGAGCTGATCCCTACTGACCCAAGCTCCTCCAGGACAGAACCTTCCTCTGCTCAGTTGGCTTCAAGTGAACCTGGGTATTCAGCCCTTCTCCAGTGTCCCTCTCCCACCATCCCACTTCTGGCCCTCTTGATTCCTAAATTCCTAGGAAAATCAGCCTATAAAGTCAAATCCTTATTTGTTGTTAGTTCCTTCCAGAGACAGGGTCTCCATGATGCTATCGATTCTTTCAGTGGAATCCTGCCCATGGGCTGCACAAGGAACTCCATGATACGAGTTCATTGCCTCCTCAAATGATGGGTTTTATGAGAAGTTAAGTCCTGTGAGCTTGAGTTAGAAATAGTCCACATCATTCCCAATCTCAAGGCTTGTTTTCGACAAAGGATGAAGATAAAAAGCAACGAATACATAAAAGACTTTTGTAAGAAGCTCAGTGTAAATACGGCAGAAGAAAAGATAGGGGGAAAGTGTCTTTTCATTTCATGTTAACAGCCAAAGAGAAAAAGCTTCTTTAGATTTCAAGAAGAAAGGAATAATATCAGTACACAAAGCAAGCTTTAAAGGTGAGCTTTATCATCGTGTCAGTAGAGCTTTGTAGTACACACTCTACAGATCATGGTATTTCTCATAACTCCTTGCTGCCCTAGGGAAAAGTACTTCATTGCCTAACTTTTATCTGAGTTCATGGCTATTTTCCTTTCATTTTTAAAGCTTAGCTTATCTTAGTTCATCAAATAATTTTTTTTCTTTTTTTGATGACAGAAATCTCATTTACACTCCTGAACGTCCTATTACCCTTGACAGGTACCTAGCATTCTGCCTTGCACATCTACTTACTTATGTGGGGAAAATGAAAACAAACAAACAAACAAACAAACAAACAAAGAAAAAACAGGCATTTGTTTCTTCACCATCCACAGACAGAATAAACTCTTAACAGAAATAATAAAATATTTGGGCACTGAAAACGTGACTGCTCTTAAATGTTCATATTCAAATTGAGGTTATTTTTTATTTGACAGGTGTGGTCAAATGCCCAAGAGAACGATTCAAAAATAAAGAGAACTCTGGGAATCAATGGGTTAGGAAGGCCATGAAAAAATTGGAGACTACGATCCAGATCTTAAAAAGTTCTGAATGTATAGTCACAATGACTTAACGACTTTGGATAACCAGGTTAAAAATAGTGCTTTGAAAGTCCATAGAGCTGTAGCATTCGAAGGCAGGGTTTCTTACAGTATGGTCTGATACCTCTCCCTAATCAACGGAATCATGGAGGGCTTCCTACAGGTGCGGATTCGGAATTCACACAGAATTCTACATTTTTAGGTAATGTGCCAGCTTTTGTTAAGATAACCCAAACTAGTAACAGCATTCCCATCTGCAAAGGACACAGGAGCCCCACTCTCTGTAGCATAAAGTTTGGGTTGCTTTGGTAGGTGGATGAAAGCAACAAAACACAGAAGTGTGCAGGAAGAAGTGGAGACTTGAAGTGTTTGAAATGCATACTGTCCCATTTCTCAGAGAGGGCACAGAGACGGATTGATGGCACCCAAATCAGGTGTTTCTGTCTGAACCATTCCTGCTACCCAGGCCACAGTCAACCATAAAGATTATCCAGAGAAATGATCTGCATCTGCATCTGTATCTATGGAGATTCCCTGACTGACCAGATTCTCACTGCTGCTGGGGCTGGGAGTGTGGGGTGGGAGGTAGATAAACAGAGAGAATCAGACAAGTCCAAGTGGCCAAGAACTGGTTGGAGTCCACCTTAACTGTTACCGTGGCCATATCTGAAGTTTCCAGAGCTGATGATGCTACATTCGAGGCCACCATTGTTCCGTGATGATATTGCAGTTGTATATGATGCTAAGAATTAAAACAAGGAAACGTGGTAAGGTTCTTACCAACAGAAATACAACGCTAATACAGGAGCACCTTCCAAGGGTTCATCTGAGAGTATACTGAATGGCCTGAGTATGTAATGTGATTTGATAAGGCAGAAATGGTTTCTCCATGGCCCACAAGGATTAAATTCTAGAATTCCTATGAGTTTGCTTGATGCATTGATAAGCCAAGGAAACCTAGGAGGGGATTTGGTGAAGCCACATGCCCTAGACATATGACAGCTAATTTTTGACTTAAGAAGAAAATGAATGACCTCCAAAAGACATCAACAATTGTACCTCACAGATGTGCTGTGAGCTTGAAATGCTCACACATGTGCTGCATCTTGAAGACGGTAAATGCTAAAAACATTGGTATTATATTAATAGCTGCTAACCTTTTTTCCAAAATTTTGTAGGAGGTCATAAAGAAATTGGCAGCTCTGCCATTGCATGCAGCCTGCTGCCGATGACATTGTTGCCTTAATGGAGCACAGCCTACAGCCTCTTTGTGAGTAAAACTCACTTTGATTATGCCACTGGCGGCAGCCTTTTTGTGACAGCTGAACACGTCCCTAACCGATACTACTTGCACTTACTCAATGCCATTCAAATACAATTTCATGTTTTGTTAGCACAGATAACATCAATGTTGTCACTCTTATTGAAGGTGAAATTATTACCAACATCCCGCAGCAGATGACGTTGGGGAAAAGATGCTAGAAAAATTTCCTAAATGAAGAAGGGTCTTGGAGAAGACCAGCGTTCTATCTCATAAGCATACCCTCGCAGAGTAAACTGTGGGGCACAGGGTTCTCTCTGTTACAATATCACTTGAAGTTTAGGAGTGTCTTTCCTTATAAATGTTTGGAAAAGTCCATGGTAGAGAAGGGTTTCCTTAATCCCAGAGAGTAAAATGAAAGAAGGCTTTGGACCCACAAACTCCTCCAATCAGTAAGTAGGTCGAGACAACCATAAGGCTGTAGACACAGGCTACCTTTCATGAGAAGGGAAGAATGACTTGGAGGTTGAAAGCCAGAACCCCGGAGGAGCTAGGGCCATGGAAAATCATTCCCAGGTCTTAAGACCCAATGAAAGGACTGCCTACCTGTACCAGCTGAACTTCAGAATTGCTATGGACCAGGGACTCATTCATGATTACCTCCTTCCTTTCTTTTGGAACAGCAATGTTTGTGTTTTGTTGGTGTGTTTGTTTGTTTGTTTGTTTGTTTGTTTGTTTGTTTGTTTGTTTTTTCTGTGTGTGTGTGTGTGTGTGTGTGTGTGTTTTGTGTGTGTTTTCTGGTTACCACATGCCCGTGTTGGTTGTATGCTGAATTCATAGGTCTTCATTCATAGGTCTTCAGATTAAAAGTGTAGTCGAGGACCAGTGCGCCCAAGGAGACTCATTCACACCTGGACCTAATTTAGATAACAATATCCTAGACTTTGAGCTGATGTTACAAGGGTTGGGTCTTTAAGAAGGAGGATTCTTGGGGTAGGGTGAGGATACTTTTCATGCAGGATGAGATTGAATAATAGGAGGCCCGCAGACAGGCTGTGGCAGTCTAAAATATGTTCATAAATTCTCTTTTAAGCCCTTCAAAAGGGGGACCTCCATTCCCTTTTCCGTAAGCATAGGCCAGACGTACTGAATGATTTTGAAAACTAGAAGAAGGTGGAAGTTATAGTCAGTTAAAAACACTCTAAAGAGCAGATATTGTAGTTCCAATGGTGTTGTGATTAGGGGAAAATCGATGGAAGGGACAACTGGCCATTAGACGCTAGGATTCTATGAGTTGAAGAGATGAACATAAGCGAGAGAAACAAAAATTATATAAAATCAAGGAGGGGGAAAAACAGAAGAGACTCATACGTATGGAGAAGAACTGAGGGTCACTGGAGGGGTTGTGGGAGGGGGGATGGGCTAAATGGGTAAGGGGCACTGAGGAATCTACTCCTGAAATCATTGTTGCACTACATGCTAACTAATTTGGAGGCAAACTTTAAAAAAATCAAAATAAATCAATTAAAAAAAGAAGCTAGAATTCTACACTATCAAAATTATCAATTAAATTTGAGAGTGGACTCAAGATATCTTCAGACGTGCAAAGACACAGAACATTCGATTCTACGCATTCTTCATTAGGAAGTTATCTGAAGGTGTACTCCAGCAAAACAAGGAGAGAAAAAATAAAGAAAAAATATGCTTAATAATAGGCAACATTAACAGAGTGTTTATTTTTGTGCCAGACACTGTTATGGGTTATTTTCATATATTATTACATATGAACCACACAACAAACTTATACAGTATATACAATTACCATTCTTATCTTCGAGAGGAGGAAACAGGATTATAAGGAAGCCAAATACCTCATCCAACAACCAATACACAGTTGGTAAGTGGAACAAGTAAAGTCTAACCCCAGGCCGTCTGGCTCAAGAGTCCAGGCTTTTAAATGCTCCCTAACTTCCCAGATAGCCATATTACCATGAAACCATGGAAACAAACTGGGAGCGTAGCAGAGGAAAATCACAGGAAGGAAGCTATGAAGCAGACCTACTGAGACACCGCCTACATGAGGCAGGAAAAGAGAAGGGTCCAGTGAGAAACCGCTAAGAGGTTAGCAGGAAGATGTCATAAAGTGGCATGATTGGAGAACACTGAAAGAGTGCAATAAAACAAAGAAGTGCATGCTAGGAATTTATCCAAGGGACACAGGAGTACTGATGCATAGGGGCACTTGTACCCCAATGTTCATAGCAGCACTCTCAACAATAGCCAAATTATGGAAAGAGCCTAAATGTCCATCAACTGATGAATGGATAAAGAAATTGTGGTTTGTATACACAATGGAATACTACGTGGCAATGAGCAAAAATGAAATATGGCCTTTTGTGGCAACGTGGATGGAACTGGAGAGTGTGATGCTAAGTGAAATAAGCCATACAGAGAAAGACAGATACCATATGGTTTCACTCTTATGTGGATCCTGAGAAAGCTAACAGGAACCCATTGGGGAGGGGAAGGAAAAAAAAAAAGAGGTTAGAGTGGGAGAGAGCCAAAGCATAAGAGACTGTTGAGAACTGAGAACAAACTAAGGGTTAATGGGGGGTGGGAGGGAGGAGAGGGTAGGTGATGGGTATTGAGGAGGGCACCTTTTGGGATGAGCACTGGGTGTTGTATGGAAACCAATTTGACAATAAATTTCATATATAAATAAAAAAAAACAAAGAGTGCAATTAGAAAATTAAGGAGAACCAGAAAATATCCATAAGACGGCCTTAGTCTGAATGAGCCAATTGAAACATGGCATGGTTTAAAGCACTGGTGGAATACAAAGAGAAAGGATCCATTTCACCTTGATGCTAGAGATGTCCTCATTCAGCAGGTCCAAGGACTCCTGGAAAAGTGTGGTAAATCTAATGTTTGCATATTATTTAATAATCCCAATAATTTAAACCATTTATTAGTTTTCAAGTTTTAGAATCAACCTTGAACCCTCTAAAGAGACTTGATTGCAGAGCATAACAGCAGTGTTAACAACAATGACAAACAGAAGCCCAAAGCTGATGGGAGACAGAGAAAAAGTGCAGCAAGGTTAAGGAAGACCTTTATCTTACACTGTAAGGAATGAAAAATGATAGTACAGGTAAGGGAAATAGGTCTCTATTTTAAAATTACATCTTGTGGGGTACCTGAGTGGCTCGGTGAGTTCACAATCCAACTCTTGATTTTGGCTCAGATGATGATCTCACAGTTCATAAGACTAAGATGAGCATTAAGTTCTGCACTGACAGCTCAGAATTCTCTCTCTCTGCCCCTATCCTGCTTGAGCATACTCTCTCTCTCTCTCTCTCTGTCTCTCTCTCTCTCTCAAATAACATACATTCATACATACATACGTACATACATACAACATATAAACATAGAATTATATCTTGTGATGGTTAATTTCATGTTTTAAATGGGCTAAGCCACAGGGTACCCAGATATATGGCTAAACAGTATTTCTAGTGAGTCAGTGAGGACATTTCTTAGTACAATTAACATCTGTATATCAGTAGACTAAGCAAAACATATTGCCTTGCCAAACACTGGGTGGCCTCAACTAATCGATTGAAGACCTGAATAGAACAAAAGGCGGAGTAAGAGAGAATCCACTGTGTCTATCTGTCTTCAAGCTGCGATATTGGTCTCCTGACTTCAGGCTCAGACTTGGAATGGAACATACATCATCAGCTCTCCTGATTCTTAGGCTTTGGGAGTCTGCCTGGAACTGAACTACTCGATCTCCTGGGTCTGCCCTTCTCAGCCTCCATAATCCTGTGAACCAATTCCTATTGATACTGAGTCTCTGGAGAACCCTAACTAGTACCTACATGTAACTTCATCCGTTATGTGTTTTTGCCCTCAGATCCAGTTCCTGCACTTCTCCTACAGACTGTGTTTCCTGTTTCCTTGCCAACTGGCTTCCAGAGGGCTTTGACCAATGGGTGTTTGATGGGAGAAAGGGAGGAAGGTATAAGCCCAGAGGTTTTTCTCTCTCCCGCTCCACTTCCTACCAGTGATTTTATCTCCTCCAAATTCTAGCTTCTTTCCAAGAGCCTCTTCTCCCATGTTCTCAGTTCCTGCTAGGTATGGTTCTGAATTTCTCTAGCTCTGCGGGTGGAAACAGCTTTCTGATGATACTAATTCCTGATTGCTTCGCCATCCTGTGTTTGGCTTCTGGGATTTCCCATCACGTGTGTAACTGTTTAAAATACCTATAGTGACTCACCGGCTGGCTGGACCTGACTGAAACAGTATACAGATAGAAGTTCGGGAATATATCGGAAGGTGAGGAGAGAGAAGACAGGTGGCTTAAGCGACCTATACGTCAACTTCACATAGGAAGTCAGTAGACGGTGCTTAAAACTGACAAATCAATAATCAGCAGTATAGTATATTACTTATCTTCATGAAGATTCCTAACAAAAGAATATAAACCTGGAACAGTTAAAAATATTGCCTCAAATAATGGAGACTGTAAAGACACCTGTGGTTGCCAGGAACTCAGGGGGGAAGGGAGAGATGAATAATCGTTGAAGCACAGGGAATATTTACAACAGTGAAACATCTTGTAAGACAGTGAAATGCTTTGAATCATGGCATTGTGCGTTTGTCAAAACTCAGCGAACTGCACACCACAGTGAATGCTAAGCTAAACTTCGGTCTTTAGTTAATAATAGTTTTCCTATGGGCTCATCCGTTGTAACAAATGCACTACACTGACACAAGAAGTTTACAATAGGGAAAACTATGTTTTGGGGGGTAGGAGGGAGAACAGGGGAACTCTCCACTTTCCAGTCTTTTTCTGTAGACCAGCTTTTTACAAGCTGTTTTAGAAAATAAACTCCCTCAATGAAAGGGAGGCAGAGAGACCGAAGAGGAGGGAAGGAAAGAGGGAGAAAGGGAGCTACTTAAAAGTCATGGAGGAAACTTAAGTGTGGATTACTAAGTGAAGGGATCCAATACGAAAAAGCCATTTGCTTTACGTTTCCAACTATGATAACGTTCTGGAAAAACAAAACAAAACAAAAGAAAACAAACCAATGACAAGGACGACAACAACAACAACAACAACAACAACAAAACACCTTCGGAGACAGTAAAAAGACCAGTGGCCATTAGGGTTTAGGGGGAGAGAGGAAGTGGTAATAGGCGGAGCACCGGGCACTTTAGGGTGGTGTAACTATTCTGTATGATACTGCAATAGTAGATACATACCTTTATACATTTTCCAAAACTTATGAATCTATATAACACAAAATAAACCCTAACTGTTAGTTAATGATAATGTGTCTAATGATAATGTGTCAACAAGAATGGCTCATCCACCACTTATAATTAATGTATCCACATTAGTGCAAGGTACTATAGAACTACTGGGGGTGAGGAACCTGCATTTTTGTGCAATTTGTCTCTAAATCTAAAATTGTCCTTAAAAAATGGTCTGTTTAAAAAAACCCTGATTTAAAAAAAAAGAAAAAAGAAAACAAAAGAAAGTGTTGCCTCTGGGGAAGAGGTGTTCATGGGGGAAACAAAGCTTTTGATTTTTTATTGCAAGCCCTGATCTGCAATTTGGATGTTGTGTTTTTTTTTTTAACTATTTGTATACAATACTTGGATTGATATTTCTCAAATAAAAAAAAATCTGTACCCCTGCCAGAATAGATAACATGAAAAAGATAATATTTTAGCAAGTGTTGGCAAAGCTATCAAGTATTCAGAGCCCACAGGCACTACGCAGGCACCACTATAGAAAGAAGTTTGTGTAAATTGGTATAACCATTTTGGAAACACTTTGGAGGAACCTTACCAAAGCTGATAAGTTGGATGACATGTGACCCAGCAAATTCTCTCCTAGATAAATAAAGACTATTGTAAAAAGTGTTCACCAAAGGACGTGTCCTATAATGTTCACTGAAGCTTTATTCATAATTACCCTAAGCCAGAACCTACCTAAATGTCCACCAAGAGTTGCAGAAATATTGTAAACTATTCAAATAATGAAATTCTATACACCAATGAGCAGAAAGGATCTATACATACAATACCATGAATATCACTAACATAAGTTTGAGTGAAAGAAGCTAGGTGTAGGACACATAATTCCATTTCTATATACTCCAAAAACAAGCAAAAGTTGTAGATTCTGTAAGAAGTCAGAATAATTGCCGACCCAAAGGAGAGATAGACCGTGAATGAAAGAGGCACAAGTGGTCCCTTGGGGTCCTGGTACCTTTTTTAATGAGTGCTGATTCCACAAGTATATTGAACTGGATTGCATCAAGCTGTGCTCAGAATACTTTTAATAATATATGTTCTTTTTTGCGTGCCTGGGTGGCTAGTCACTTAAGTGTCCAACTTTGGCTCAGGTCATGATCCCATGGTTTGTGAGTTCGAGCCCCGCATCAGGTTCTGTGCTGACAGCTCAGAGCCTGCAGCCTGCTTGGATCCTGTGGCTCCCTATCTGGCCCTCCCCTGCTCACACGGTGTCTCTCTCTCAAAAATAAACAAACATGAAAAAAATAATATATGTCCTTTTGTATGTATACTATACTTCAGTAATCTTATTTTAACCTGAGTGCAGACCCCTAAGTCACACCCTTTTTTCTCTACTGTCTCTTCTAAACATTTAAAGAATGAGTACTTTAATCTTCCTAGAAGATATATATATATACATACACATGCACACAAAGAAAGAAAGAAATTGGCGGGAGGAGCCGGGAGGTGGGTGAACGGCAAAGAAACTCTAGCTTTATTACACAAGCATGGAACCAAATTCCTTTGGAGACGGTGGGGGTGTAATGGCTTCTTCTGACGACTTCAGAGCAATGAGGGAACAAGAGAGATCATGGATCTGCCCCTACAGTCCTGGAGACCTCTCAATCTGGGGTTAGGAAGAAAGGGGACCTCCCTTGCGGTCCAGGGGTCGCCTCCCTCCGCAGACCCGGTGCTGGGAGGCAGTAGAGGGCACAGCTGCCCCAGAGTCCCAGAAGGCGGCGCCGCATCCCTGGGGCGCGGGCAGGGACCGTCTGGTGCTTCTTCGCCGGTAAAGTGCACTAGGGGATGCGGGCCCGGCTCTCACTGGTTCATCCCTCCAGGCACAACCCGTCCCGGGGCTGGGAGGTCGCGCGGCTGTGGCCCGCATCTGACGCCCAGGCACTGGGACGCGGCGGAGTCTCACCACGGGTTCCAGGTTCACTCCCAGGACTTGGCGCGCTTGGCGCCGCGCTTCTGCCACGCTGCTCTCGACCCACACGTCGCCGACTACGCGGATGCTTGGCAAGGTGGTCAGCGTTGGGGTGGCCGCCCTCCCACTCTCCTCCAGGGTGCGGCCCCCGGAGCTGGGCCCGGGGGCCGTGGGCTTGCGGGGGCTGCTGTCCTCGCGGGACGGCGGCGGCGGGGGCGGCACCTTCCTCTGGCCGGCGGCGACCTTCCGGGCTCCGTGGCGCCTCCTCCTGGCAACTGGCCGGCGCCTCTGGAGGCGGGCCTCGGGGGGCTGGTGCCGGGGATCCGGGACCTGGGCCAGGAGGGAGGAGTAGCCATAGACGTCCTTGCTGCGCAGGATGCGGGGGGAGAACTGGTGCTTGAGGCTGCAGAGGTAGCTCCAGAGCTCCGCGTCTGAGCTCATGAACTCCGTGCTGCGGGGCACGAACAGCTTGAAAGCGTCGATCAGCTCCTTGCTGCTGTTGGCCAGCGACAGTGGCGATGGTTGCCACCGCGTGTACACCACTTTCTCCTCAGGCGCCTCCAGCGCGGCCCCTCCTGCAGCGCTAGAGGCTCCTCCCCGGGCGGCCGGGGCCAGGGCCTCCCGGGGCCTGCGCCGCCGCCTCTTCATGCGGCTCAGCAGGTGAGGCCGCTAGGGGCCGCCCGCGCTTGCCAGGTCTCGCCGCCGCCGCCGGGTCCTGATTAATTTCCTACCAGAAGCCAAATCAGGCAGCAGGCTGTGAGAGTTACACCGCAGTTGCTAGGAGACCAGGCGCTAGGAGACCATTGTGAGGTCACAATGTCTGCCTAACCTATCACTGCCTGCTGCCCAAAGCTGCCTTAGGTTGGGCTATGTTTAAGATTATGCCCTTGAGAAAGACCTGCACTTAATCTTACCCGAGAAGGCCCATAGTTCTTGATGAGTTCAAGAGGGTTGTCCTCGACGTGAATGCACTGGTGCCTCAGCCTCCATTAATTCCGTCCAACATGAGATGACACTTCGCGGTGGAGAGTACACACAACTTGTAATCAAACATGACTGTAAGAGGGTTTTAGCTAATTAAATGCCTTGTCATGCAACGCACTGAAACCCAAATTGAACTAACTACTCTACTCTTTCAAAAATACAGATACACTGTGCCTTGCTTAGGGTTCCATATGTGTGTTGCTATAGCTCACAGATCAGGAAGCTGCTCTTCACAGCAGCAGCAAACAGTTTGCCTAGTTAGTGTGCATGCTCACTTTCACGCAGCTTAGGGAAGACCGAGTCATTGTGTGTTTAAGAGCAAAGCGTCAACGAATTCTGCGTGAGTGGCCATTAGGGCATTCAGTGCCACTAAAACCTATTCGGTACCTACCAATTCATGATATTTCAGGTAAGTCATACGCAAGGTAGTAAAAGACCGTATGGGATTCCAGGAACAGAAAACGTGTTACACCGTCCGTGTAAGTGCTTTTGAAAGCAACCAGCATGGTCCATCCATCATCACCACGTACACAAATAATTCACAAAATATTATAAGGAACACCTACCATGATCAATTGAAATCCACTTCCTCATGAAAGGATGACACCAAACTATGTGAATCAAGAAAAGGGATAAGTCATGGTAATAATCAGAAGAGACACTTGCCAAGGTCAACATGATACATGTCAGAGGCCTCTGTCTTTACTCAACTCCTTTTCTTAAACACACAAACCAAACTTTCCTCTACGCACCTTAAGCCAGTACTACCTCACGTTCAGAAAGTGCTGAAAATGGAAAGCTATCCTCATATTCAGTAAGAGCAACCCCTGGATTTCCTTTTTCATTAAAGGTAATTTATTTTCAAATTGGTTTCCACGCAACACCCAATGTTCATCCCAACAGTGCCCTCCTCAATGCCCGTCACCCACTTTCCCCCAACCCTACATCAACCCTCAGTCTGTTATCAGTATTTAAGAGTCTCTTATGGTTTGCCTCCCTCCCTCTCTATAACTTTTCCCCCGCATCACCTCCCCCATGGTCCTCTGCTAAGTTTCTCAGGATCCACACATGGATGAAAACAAATGGTATCTGTCTTTCTCCGCCTGACTTATTTCACATAGCATAATACCCCCCAGTTCCATCCACGTTGCTACAAATGGCCAGATTTCGTTCTTTCTCATTGCCAAGTAGTATTCCGTGGTATACATCAACCACAACTTCTTTATCCACTTGTCAGTTGATGGACAGCTAGGCTCTTTCCATAGTCTGGCTGTTGTTGAAAGTAGTGCTATAAACATTGGGGTACATGCGCCCCTATGTCTCAGCACTCCTGTACCCCTTGGGTAAATTCCTAGCAGTGCTATTGCTGGGTCTTAGGGTAGATCTATTTTTAATGATTTGAGGAACGTCCACACTGTTTTCCAGAGTGGCTGCACCAGGATGCATTCCCACCAACAGTGCAAGAGGGTTCCTGTTTCTCCGCATCCTCACCAGCATCTATAGTCTTCTAATTTGCTCATTGTACCCACTCTGACTGGCATGAGGTGGTATCTCAGTGTGGGTTTGCTTTGGATTTCCCTGACGAGGAGTGCTGTTGAGCATCTTTTCATGTGTCTCTTGACAATCTGGATGTCTTTTTTAGAACAGTGTCTGTTCAAGTCTTCTGCCCTTTTCTTCACTGGATTATTTGATTTCCGGGTGTGGAGTTGGGGAGTTCATTTTACAGGTTTAGGATACTAGCCAATTATCCAGTATGCCTTTGCACACATCTTTTCCCATTCGTTCAGTTGCCTTTTAGTTTTGTCGATTGTTTCCTTCATTGTGGAAAAGATTTTTATGTTCATGAGATCCCAATAGTTCATTTTGCTTTAAATCCCTTGCCTTTGGAGATGTGTCAGCTAAGAACGTGCTGACGCTGAGGTCAAAGAGGATGTTTCCTGCTTTCTCCTCCAAGGTTTGATGGTTTCCTGTCTCACATTCACGTCCTTCATCCATTGTGAGCTTATTTTTGTGAGTGGTGTAAGAAACTGGTCTAGTTTCATTCTTCTGCATGTTGATGTCCACTTCTCTTAGCACCATTTGTTAAAGAGACTGTCTTTTTTTCCATTGGATATTCTTTCCTGCTTTGTCAAAGATTAGTTGGTCATACGTATGTGGGTCCAATTCTGGGGTCTCTATTTTATGCCATTAAGTCTATGTATTTGTTTCTGTGCAAATACCATGCTGTCTTGATGGTTATAGCTTTGCGGTAGAGGCTAAAGTCTGGCATTGTGGTGCCTCTCACTTTGGTTTTCTTCTTCAGTATTACTTTGGCTATTCAGGGTCTTTTGTGTTTCCATACACATTTTATGATTGTTTGTTCCATCTTGGAGAAGAGTGCTGGTGCAATGTGATTGGTGCTGCCTATAGGGTGAGGACTGCGTTGGGTCGTATTGACATTTCGCCAATATTTATTCTTCCAATCCACGAGCATGGAATGTTTTTCTCTTTCTCTGTATCTTCTTCAATTTCCTTCACAAGCCTTCTATAGTTTTCAGCATACAGATCTTTTACCTCTTTGGTTAGCTTCATTCCTAGGTACGTTATGACTCTTGGTGCATTGTAAATGGGATCCGTTTCTTTATTTCTCTTTCTGTTGCTTCATTATTGGCTTATAAAACGCAACCAATTTCTGTACATTGATTTTGTACCCTGCAACATTGCTGAATTCATGTATCAGTGATAGAGGACTTTTGATGGGGTCTGTCCGAAATTCCATGTATAGTGTCATGCCATCTGCAAAAAGTGGAAGTTTGACCTCATCGTTGCAAATGATGATACCTTTAATTTCATGTGCTCTCTGATTACTGATGCTAAGACTTCCAACACTATGTTCAACAACCGGGGTGAGAGTGGACATCTCTGTTTTCTTCCTGATCTCAGGGGGAATGCTCTCAGTTTTTCCCCTTTGTGGACGATATTTACTGTGAGCTTCTGATAAACGGCTTTTATGATGTTTAAAGTAGTTTCCTTCTATCCCAACTCTCTTGAGGGTTTGTATTAAGTAAAGATGCAGTATTTTCTAAAATCCTTTTTTCTGCGTCCATTGACAGTGTACTATGGTTTTTATCTTTTCTTTTATTAATGTGATGTAGCACAATGATTGATTTGTGAATATGGCACTAGCCCTGCAGGCCAGGAATGAATCCCACTTGATCGTGTTGAATAATACTTTCTATATGCTATTGAATGTGATTTCCTAGTATCTTGTTGAGAATTTCTGCACCCCTATTCATCAGGGATATTGGCCTGTAATTCTCCTTTTTTTGTGTGTCTCTGTTGGTTTGGGAATCACAGTTTGCTAGCTTCATAAAATGAGTCTGTTAGTTTTCCTTTCATTTCCATATTTTGGAACAGCTTGGGAAGGATGGCTATTATCTCTGCTTTAAATGTCTGCTAGAAATCGCCAGGGAAGCCACCTGGACCAGGACTCTTATTTATTGGGAGATTTTTGATAACTGAATCAATTTCCTCACTAGGTATGGGTCCGTTCATATTTTCTATTTCTTCCCGTTTGAGCTTTGGAAGTGTGTGGGTATGGAGGCATTTGTCCATTTCTTCCAGGTTGTCCAGTTTGTTGGCATAGAAGATTTTATAGTGTTTCCTGATGAATGCTTGAATTTCTGAGGGATTCTTTGTAATAATTCCATTTTCATTCGTGATTTGACCTATTTGGGTCCCCTCTCTTTTCTTTTTGAGAAGCCAGGCTAGACGTTTATCAATTTTGTGTATTTTCTCAGAAACACAACTCTTGGTTTCATTGATGTGCTCTACTGTTTTCCTTTAAACTCCATATTGTTTATTTCTGCTCTGATCTTTATAATTTTTCTTCTTCTGCTCGCTTTGGGGTGTCTTTGCTGTCCTGCTTCTAGTTCCTTTAGGTGTGCTGTTAGATTTTGTATTGGGGATTTTTCTTGTTTCTTGAGATAGGCCTGGATAGCAATGCTTCTTGTCGTCGTCGTCGTTGTTGTTGTAGTTGTTGTGTTTTGTTTTGTTTTTGTTGTTCCCTGTCTGGACTGCCCTTGCTGCATCCCGAAGGGTTTGCATTGTTGTATTTCATTTTCATTTGTTTCCTTATATCTTTTAATTTCTTCTCAAGTTGCCTGGTTGACCCATTTATTCGTTGGTGGGATGTTTTTTAACCTCCATGCTTTTGGAGATTTTCCATCTTTTTTCTGTGTTTAATTTAATGTCCCCTGCAATTACCACATTCTTATCAACAAGGTTCTGTATGTTTTTAATTAATTGTTTATATATTTGTGTGTCTCCGAATTCGGTGGGTAGACATTTAAAATTTGTAGCTCTTCCTGATGGAGAGACCCTGGAATTAATATAGAAAGCCCTTCGTCATCTTTTGTTACAGCCTTTAATTTAAACTCTACTTTGTATGATATAATTTGGCTACTCCAGGTTTCTTTTGACCTCCAGTAGCATGATAGATAATTCTCCATCCCCTCAATTTCAATCTGAAGGTGTCCTCATGTCTATAAGCAGTCTCTTGTAGAAAGCAAATAGATGGGTCTTGTTCTGTTTTTTGTTTTTGTTTTTTCTATCCATTCTGATACACTATGTTGTTTGGCTGGAGTATTTAGTCCATTGAAATTCAGTATTATTATGAGAAGATATGCGTTTAGAGTCATTGTGATGTGTGTAGGTTTCATGCTTTCCGTGGTGCACCAGTTTCCTTTCCCACCAACAGTGAGAGAGGGTTACTCTATCTCCATATCCTCACCAGCATCTGTGGTTTCCTAAGTTGCTCATTTTAGCCACACTGACTAGTGTGAGGTGGTATGTCAGTGTGGCTTTGATGTGTATTTTCCTGATGATGAGTGATGTTGAGCATCCTTTCATGTGTTTTTGGGCCATCTGGATGTCTCTTTTGGAAAAGTGTCTATTCATGTCTTCTGCCCATTGTTTCACTGTATTACATTTTCCAGGTGTGACTTGGGTAAGTTCTTTATACATTTTGTGTAGTAAACCTTTATCTAATATGTCATTCGCAAACATCTTCACTCCTTCCATCGGTTGCCTTTTAATTTTGCTGATTGTTTCCTTTGCAGTGCCGAAGATTTGTATCCTGACCGGGTCCTGATCATTCATTTTTGCTTTTCATTCCCTTGTCTTTTGAGACATGCCAAGGAAGAAATTGCTGCAGTTGAGGTCAAAGGGTTTTTTTTCCTCTTTTCTCCTCTAGTGTTTTGATGGTTTCCTGTCTCACATTTAAGGCTTTCATCCATTTTGCCTTTATTTTTGTGCACGTTGTAAGAAAGTCATCTAGGTTATTCTTCATCATGTTACTGTTCCGTTCTCCCAGCACCCTTTGTAAAGAGGCTGTCTTCTCTCCATTGGATTGTCTTTCCCGTTTTGTCAAAGATTAGTTCACCATACAATTGTGGGGCCCCTTCTGGGTTCTCTATGCTGTTTCATTGGTTCATGTGCCTGTTTTTGTGCCAAAGTCATACTATCTTAACGATTACAGCTTCATAGGAGAGGCGAAAGTCTGGGCTGCCTCCCACTTTGGCTTTCTTTTTTAAAGTTAACTTTGACTACTCAGGTTCTTTGGTTGTTCTGTGCAAAGTTTCAGATTGCTTGCTCTAGTCTGGAGAAGAATGTTGGTACAATTTTGATTGGTATTGCATTAAATGTGTAGATTGCTTTCGGTAGTATTGACATTTTAACAGTATTCATTCTTCCACTCTTTGGCATGGATTGTTTTTTTTTTTTTTTTTCTGTATTTGATGTGTCTTCATCATTTTCCTTCATACATTTTCTATACTTTTCACTGTACAGATCTTTTACATCTTTGGTTAGTTTTCTTGCTAGGTATTTTACGGTTCTTGGTGAAATTGTAACTGGCATTGATTTCTTGACTTCTCTTTCGGTTGCTTCCTTATTGGTGTATAGAAATGCAATCAGTTTCTTAACACGGATTTTGTATCCTGTGAGTTTGGTCAATGCATGTATCAGGTCTAGCAGCGTTTTCATGGAGTCTTTTGGGTTCTCCGCGTTCACTCTCATGTCATCTTTGAAAGGCCAAAGCTTGACTTTCAATGATATATGTTCAGTTAAGTGTAGTTAAAAAGAATTTATCCTTTGGGCCCTATGTTAACTTCATAATTGCACAATAAGTGACAAATAAGCAAGAACTGTGCATGTTATCCCAGATTAGAATTGGTAACTGGAATCTAACTCTTTAAAACGTATTGAATCCCTCATGATATGGAGAGAAGTATGAAACATCTAACTTCACCCAGTGCACACGTGTGTATTTGTAAACACATATGCTAAACAGCAAAATTGTAATACTCGTGAGGTTTGCCAAATTTTACATGGTCATGGTACAGATAATATTGTTTTACCGTCTTTATGGTAGCAGCCCCAATAAGACATTTGGAATCAACGAGAGAATCCAGAACCTACAGGGTACATTCTCCATGCACTATTCTGGCTTTCAAATAAATGAACAAATGGAATTAAAAAAATAGATTGCACTGGTAATCCTGTTTATTGCAATGGTGCAATAACTTTTTATGGACTCTAGCCATACTAAGAGTGCACGTGAATAGGTGTTGGAAATAACACACTTTATTTGACATGACCAAACTCACTAGAAACATATACTTTCAAAAACTTTTTAATATTCATTTTTTCAGATACTCTATAAGGCCCAATAACTTATTACTCCACATTGAGAAGAGCAAAGGTCGACATGGTGAACTTTGCACGTGTTACAATGGCTATCACATAATATTTTTTGATATCCTAGAATTTAAAAATTTTTTTTCAACGTTTATTTATTTTTGCGACAGACAGAGACAGAGCATGAACGGGGGAGGGGCAAAGAGAGAGGGAGACACAGAATCGGAAACAGGCTCCAGGCTCTGAGCCATCAGACCAGAGCCCGACGCGGGGCTCAAACTCACGGACCGTGAGATCGTGACCTGGCTGAAGTCGGACGCTTAACCGACTGCGCCACCCAGGCGCCCCGTGATATCCTAGAATTTTAAACAACTATACAGCTGCACGGCTCATGCAAGGTATTTAAACCTTGACATATTTTAGCTTTCTGTTTTTCATTATTTAATCGTTTTTTCTAGAATTAGCTTTTGCTACAATTGCATAACTACTAAATTTGGTAATGGACATCCAACATTCCAGCTTATCTGTTTTTTTTTTTTTATCAGTGATGAAAATCAATCTCTATGTCATTGACTTTTCAATTAACCATGGCTATGTTTTAGGTCTTTTATCACTGCAATGATAAATTTTCTGTTGTCTTCTATACCTTTTTTGAAGCCCAGTGATTAATCTTATGACTATGATTCTACCTTCTTGTTGTTATACTGCTTTTATCTATTTTGATCAATTCTTTAACGGTCACTTCTTCCTGGAATTTCGTCTGAGGGGAATTCTTGCGTTTCATCATTTGGATAGTTTTCTATCCCTTATGTGTTTTAACGTTGTTGTTGTTGTTGTTGTTGTTGTTGTTGTTGTTTTGCTTTGTTTTGTTTTGTTTTATGTGCTCTGCACCTGAGAGCACTGCTACTTTAAAGTGGGCTCATACCCTCTCCATGGCCTGGCCCTTCAGGACGTGTGTTTTGGAAAGTGTTACTTGCTTCGTGTTGCTATGACTTTTGTGTTTGTGTTCTCATCTCAGAGTGATTTTTGAAAATCCCACGAGGTGTGCTTTGATGTGTTCCTTGAAGTACCAAATGAAGTAATTGGAGGCTTGCTCTATCTTGACAGGGGTTAAAACACGTTAAGTTGCCACGGATGGGTGTTCTTGCCCTTCCCAACAATGGGGGTTACTCCTGGTAGTGAGATCCTGGAGATGTGATGGCGCCAAAGCCCCGGCGCCACACAGACAGCTCCTCTGAAAAGCTCTAGGCAGCTGCACTTATGAAAGCCGCTCATTTTCTGATTTCCCAGAGGTTACCTTGGGCAAAATTGTGGATTTTGTAAATTACCTGGCCCCATCGATTTCTTCTACCAGCCAGATCTTAGATTGTAGGCAAATGATACCTCCGATTTTGCTTTTCCAATTTCTAAAGGGGAAGTATAACGCCTATGTCCAGTATAGCGGTGAGATTATAGGTAATGCCTGTAAAACGTGTGGAAAAACTCCTGGCACATTACACTCCATAAACACTGTATTTTGTTTTGATTTCCTCATAGTTGTCACTACATCCATACAAACTGTATCTCCAGGGTGGGGTCTTATGTAGGTCAAAATGTAAGCTACACCATAGAAGCTATCAAAGAGACAAAATGTTTCTCCTATGCGTGAGGACGTGACCCTTCCCTTTTTGTATATGTATACTAAATTTGGTGGTAGAGATTATTGAAATCCTGAATGTGTATTGCAGTCTAGCACGCCGGGAGATAGTTAAACATCCCCTATTTCAGGCATCGTGGATACTGTTATTGAACACCTTAGGTGTCAGGTGCTATTAGGTTCAAGTACACAGTGATAATCCAACATGCACGCTCCATATATTCAGGATGTTTCAAATCTTAGCTACAAATGGGACAGGTGTAATTACAACGTGTGGCAAATGCTGTTAAATAAAAGACTAAATGTTCTGAGAAGGAATGGCACAGGGGACAAAGTGTAGATTACAGGAGTGGCCAACAAAGGTTTCTTGGGGAGAAAAGTCCTTTTTTCAAACTTGGAGCCGTAGCAAGAACTGGTAAGGAAACCAGCGAACACAAAATGCATTCTAAGCGGAACCTACGTGGGTCTAATTTGAGCAACCTGGAGAAGAGACCGTCCCGGTCACCTAATGAAAGGAGAATCAGGAAAGATGGCATTAGAGGGGTGACAAGGCAGGACTGCCAACGTCTGGTGGTCACATTACAGATTCTATGTGTCATTTTGAGTACAGTGGGGACTAGAGTGTGGTCGTAAGCAGAGGAATGAACTGCTCAGATTCAGGAGTTTTGGATTGCATTCCAGATGCAGTGAAAAGAATGAACTGGGATTTTGGTGGGAAGGGAAGGTCAGCATGGGGCTAAGAACGAAAATGGAGAGTAGGCGGAAGGTGGTGAGAAACTAGCTGGCTTGGCCTACGTTGGAGGTGGAGTTGAGAGCCCCTGCTGCTGAGTGGATCACAGGAAAGACGTTGAGGAGGGGAGGACTGACAATGAGTCTCTTTCCCTCTTGAGCCACTGAAGACAATGCCCCATTAAGAGAGAAACACAAGAGGGGTCTTAAGTTGGTCATGGATTTCAATTGATTGTTGATTGAGTATTAATTCATATGCTTAGAGAATTTTGCTTAGAATTTTATCTTTTCATTGTTTTCTTTCTATAACTTGCTTCGTTATTACCATCTTTAGGTTCTAACGGATGGTCTCCAATTCTTCGCTGTCACCAAGAGCTTCTTACATAAGAGTATGGACATGATGGGTTATGTAGGTCCATCATCTTCTACCCAGTCTTTGTCATCGTCACAAATACTTAATGGCCATTGTTATAGAAGAACCTCAAGCTCCAACAGTGTTGTTCTCACTGTTCTCGGAATGCCTGCCCCTCCTTTATTCCCTCACATTTGCTTTTGTCTCCTTTGTCTTCCTCCTTTCTGCCTGCCAACTAGAAATTTGGTCATCCTTTAAGATTCTTTGTGCTATGCCTCTGAGACGCCTTTACTGATCACCTCGGCTCAGTGGACTTCTCCTGCTACATGAAACTTGACCTTGAAGTCTCACTGTGCTTTGTATGGTGTTTGGGTTTTTTGTACTCTCAAATATTGAAAGTTTCTTGAAGGCAAGGATGCGGTCTTGCATGCTTTCAGAAACTTGTATAAAGAATCAAACATGGTCAAAGTTTAGAAATCTTTCTTGGTGAAGCGTTTGAGTCAACGTCAAATCAGATGGGAGGGTGTCTGCTAAAGGAATAACACTGGACTGTTTGAAACTATCCTTGATATGTTGAATGGACCTAATAAATTTATGAATTGACACATTTTATTTATTTAACTGATACTAGACTAAATCATTTATTTGAAACGTTACTTTATGATTACGGCAGTCTTAAGTTTATTGCAGAAAATTTAGAAAATAAACAAGAAAGAAAGAAATATGGTCATAAGTCAAACACCTGGGGATAAGCATATGTAAACACGTTTTTTATGTTTATGTATTTTTGGCACAGAGAGAGAAGGAGAGAGAGATGAGCAAGATGGGGGATGGGAGGAGAGAGAGAGATAGAGAGAATCATAAGCAGGCTCCACGCTGTCAGTGTGGAGCTTGATCGCACACACAGTGGAATCATAACTGAGCTGGAATCAAGAGCCAGATGCTTAACCGACTGAGCCATTCAGGCGCCCCTGGAGGTAAGCACCTCTAACACTGTGGTATAATCATCAGGGAAGAGGTATATGTACATGCATTAACCAAAATTTGCTATGTACCTGTGAATCCCATTTTTGGTCCTCTAGTGATACGAGCATTTTGCTAAGTCACAAATGTTCTGTAGGGCTATGAATTGTAAAGGCCTCATAGCATGCCATAACTTATTTAAAATAATTTTTTAATATTTATTTATTTTTGAGACAGATAGAGACAGAGGATGAACGGGGGAGGGGCAGAGAGAAAGGGAGACACAGAATCCGAAGCAGGCTCCAGACCCTGAGCTGGCAGGACAGAGCCCAAAGCGGGACTCGAACTCACGGACCTTGAGATCATGACCCGAGCTGAATTAGGATGCCAAACCGACTGAGCCATCCAGGTGCCCCATGCCATAACTTATTTAAACACGGCTATTGATCATTTAGGATGTTCCATTTTCTTGCTTCGAATAGTTGCTACAAGTAGAATTAGCTTTTCATGGTGTAGACACACTTTAGTAAATGTCAATTAAAAAATAAAAAGAACTGCAGCCTGTAATGTGAGGCGGAGGAACAGGTATTACCAGATTTCGCTTCACCTTGTCTATTGCTGGCAGTCTTTACACCCTTCTCTCCCTCAACTCTTTTTCTCCTACTTGACCCACAACTTCCACCTCTTTATTCCTCCTTCTTCTCATCCTTGTTTCTCTGTCTATGCTGGCCTCCTTGCTTCCCATCAGTACACACGTTCACCCTCCTGCCTTGGGGAATTCATGGGTCTTTCTGCCTAGATCACCTTCCTGTCAGCAGGTAGTTCTCTCATTTCCGTGAGGTATTTATTCAACTGACACCTTTTTCAGTAGAGCCCTCTGTGTCGAGTATTTCACCCTGTCTAGTATTTCACACCCCTCCCCCAATGCTTATATCCTCTCCAAGATGTATTTACTTGTTTTTTCCCCATTCATTATTCTCTATCATAGTTTCTAGTTCCATTATGTTTGTCAGTCTCCCCGACTGGACTATTGAGCACCAAGAACGCAGTGATCCTTGCTCCTTTGGTTCCCTAGTGGATCCTCAGGGCGTAGACTCTGTTGTCTCATTCTAAATGCTTCAAAAGTATTTACTGAATGATTCAATGAATCAACATCACTCCTTCTTTCTTAAGAATGTTTTATAGGGGCGCCTGGGTGGCGCAGTCGGTTAAGCGTCCGACTTTAGCCAGGTCACGATCTCGCGGTCCGTGAGTTCGAGCCCCGCGTCGGGCTCTGGGCTGATGGCCCAGAGCCTGGAGCCTGTTTCCGATTCTGTGTCTCCCTCTCTCTCTGCCCCTCCCCCGTTCATGCTATGTCTCTCTCTGTCCCAAAAATAAATAAACGTTGAAAAAAAAAAAAAGAATGTTTTCTAATTTTGTACTTTACACTTACATCTATGATCCATTTGAGTGAATGATTGTATAAGTGATGAATTTAGGTCAAGGCTTCTTTTACTTAATTCATTAATCAATGAAATGATTGATTAAACAATTTATTACTTAGTTTATTGATTACCATTGCATATGAACACTTAATTGTTCCCGTAACACTTGTGAAAGACTATCTCCCTTTTTCTGTTAGGTTGGCTATATGTCATTATCAGAAGTTGGGTGAGGATGCTTGTGTATGGGGTCAGTTTCTGGATTCTCTGTTCTATCTCTTGATCTGTGTGTCCATCTTTCTTCAATATCACACTGCCTTGATTACTGGACGTTTATAGTAAGTCTTAAAATGGTGAAACATGAGTTCTCCAACTTGGTTATTTTTCAGAGCTGTTTGGCTGTTCTCGTTCCTTTGTCTTTTCACACATATTTTAGCATGAGATTGCTGATATCCACAAAAAAATCCTGGGATGTCGCCTGGGATTATGTTGAATCTCTAGATCAAGTTGATAATTGACATGTTACTAGCGAGGCTTCCATGGATAGATACGGCATATCTCTCCATTTATTTATATCTTCCTTGATTTACCCAATCAGCCTTCTGTGGCTTTTCACGTACAGATCCTATGCATGGTTGTTAGACTTAAATGTAAGTATTTCAATGTTTGGTGTGGTTTTAAATGGTTCTTTAAAAAACAGTTCATATTCTAATTGTTCATTGCTTATGTATAAAAATGAGACTGAATTTTATATATTGACCGTTTATTCTGGGGCTTATTTAATTATGTTTGAGTTCTAGAAAACTGATACATACTCCTTAGAATTTGTTTCATGTTGATAATCACATGATTTAAGAGTTGAGGCAGTTTTCAGGGCACCTTGATGGCTCCATCAGTTGACTACCAGACTGCTGGGTTCAGCAGCTCAGGTCATGGTTCTATGGTCAGGGGATGAGTCCCGTTTGGGGTTCTGTGCTGAGCATGGACCCTGCTTAAGCTTCTCTCTCTGTCTTACCCTCTGTCTCTTTCTCTCCGTGTCTCTGCTCATTCTCTCTTTCCAAAATACGAATTGAAAAATCAATAAATAAAAGAATCGAGGTACTTTTTATTTTTACTTTTCCCAATGCGAAGGCCTTTTCTATGCGTTTTTCTGTACATGGCACGCTTGTAATCAGGGGAGGTACTGGTGTTTATGTCGATTTGTACATAGGACTGGCTGATTCCCTGCTTTTATTGTCTCCTTCCTTGGATTTCTGCCAAACTTTCCCCAATCAAATTAGGATTCAGAGGGACCCTATTCTCGTTTCGGTTCAAGATGGCTGTGTAGGAAGGCCTTGAACTCAACTCCTCCAAGGTGAAAGAAGGTTTCAACTACCTCCACATCGACCTTAAACTTTCTAATTGATTCACTTTTTCTTTCCAGCTTCTCTCTTTCTTTATGTTTATGTATTTTTGAGACAGAGGGAGACAGAGCGCAAGTGGGGGGCGGGCAGAGAGAGAGGGAGACATAGAATTGGAAACAGACTCCAGGCTCTGAGCTGTCAGCACAGAGCCCAATGTGGGGCACGAACCCAGGAGCCATGAGATCCTGACCTGAACTGAAGTCGGATGCTTAATCAGCTGAGCCACCCAGGCGTCCCCTCCCCACTCTCAGGTTATATCTTAATTCAGGATCCTGAAAGCAAAGTATCATCTCATGGGAACTGAAACTACCCATCTAGCAATAAGGACTCCCTGAGCCAATAAGACTCCACCCTCAAGCCCAAGACAATGACCAACCTGACCTTAGTGACCACCTGTGTGTACCTACCTCTTTTTGTCCCACATTTTCCTTACATAAGCCTGGAGATATTTGGAGCACTTTACAGAGAGTCTTTGATGGCAGTCTGTTGTATCTCTGGTGTCGGCCTCTGAATAAGTTCCCCATTTGTTTCACCTCCACTAGTTCCTTTGAATTGCGATTTTGTCAATAATGAGTAGCCAAACCTCACCTTTTTTGGGTCCCCTGGAGCGAGCTGCTCTTATGCCTGAACTCCATGACTACATTTTCTGGTGAACCAGCCAGAAGGTGTACTTCCAATTGGTCCAGCTCCCTGGGGATTGTACCTATTGATATAACAATTCCTCCTGAAGAGCTGAGGACTGACTGCACAGAAGGTGCCTAACAAAACATAGAAAATCAAAAGACAACAGCAAGACAGTGAGACAGTAACAAAGGAAACACTCACCCCTAACGTTGCCAAGGGCAGTTGGGGAAGGAACAGAAACAGACTCCTCTGTCCTTGGGCAGAAAACAGAAAGAAAAAAAAACAACACTGCAGTTTGAAAAGAACAACTGTCATATAAAAGAGAGCATTAGAACTCTGTCAACGTCAGAGGAGGCACAGGAGTTCTCTCTGGGTCATAGAGAAGGGAGAGTGGCAGGGTTACATTTTACATCCACATTTTTTCCTGTTTACTTATTTTTGAGAAGCAGAGAATACAAGCAGAGCAGGGGCAGAAAGAGGGGGACAGACGATTCAGGGAAGGCTCTACACTGACAGCATCCAGCCCAATGTGGTTCTCAAATTCATGAACTGTGAAATTATGACCTGAGCTGATGTCAGATACTCGAACCACTGAGCCACCCAGCTGCCCCACATTCTCCATCCACCTTAAATGCATACACCAGAACAGGGTCCAGTTGCTGCAGCTGGCCTGTTGCCTCTCTAGGTTCCAGGCCCACAATACACACCAGCCCCAATTGCACTGGACACACACACACACACACACACACACACACACACACACACGACATGCTTTTTTCCCCCTTAATCAATGCAGTTGAAAGAGCAACTAGCATATAAAAAGAGCCATTCGTGGACTGTAACCCACCTCAGCTCCCACGGCCCCTTCAGGGCACCCATCCGTGGAAAGTCCTGGTACACCATAGTTTATATCCACTTCAGTTTCAACTATATTGGCAAGGTATCCTCTGCATGTACAGCCCCAGGTGCCTTCAGCTTGTACACACTTTAGCTTCACCTATCTTGCCCAGGAATCGTTTGCATAGAGACATCGAGGACATCCTGACCCCCAGACTGCTTATGTTCTAGCCACCCTGTACAGGGTACCTGTACACAGCACCCCAGCATGCCTCAACTTGCATTCAATTCAGTTTCAGCTGTCCTGCCATTGTACCCTCAACACACAGAATCCTGGGACACCCCAGTCTGTGTTCACTTCAGCTTTAACTATCCTGACAGGGTGCCTGCTATGTAGATAGCCCCAGGATTCCCGGTCCATGCAAGCCACGGCTTCAGCCAGCCAGCAAATGTCACCAACTTGCACACAGTGTCTACCCAGGGGGACAATCATGTATAAGACAATTCCTTCAAGTGTAGGAGAAGTAGCTACTCTGCCAGTCTATAGAAACAAATGCAGAAAGGGGCGCCTGGGTGGCGCAGTCGGTTAAGCGTCCGACTTCAGCCAGGTCACGATCTCGCGGTCCGTGAGTTCGAGCCCCGCGTCGGGCTCTGGGCTGATGGCTCAGAGCCTGGAGCCTGTTTCCGATTCTGTGTCTCCCTCTCTCTCTGCCCCTCCCCCGTTCATGCTCTGTCTCTCTCTGTCCCAAAAATAAATAAATGTTGAAAAAAAAAATTTTTTTTAAAAGAAACAAATGCAGAAAGAGAAGCAAAATGAAAAGACAGGGAAATATGCTCCAAAATAAAGAACAATAAAAAACCCAGAAAAGAGCTGAAACGGAGGTAAGCATTTTGCCTCAATTAAATAAAGAATATAAATTAATAATGGTCAAGATGCTCGCCGGGCTACAGAGAAAAGACAAGAACTAAGTGAGACCCTTAATTAAGAGATAGCAAACACACACAAAATCAGAGATCAAGAAGATAATAGCTGAAAAAAAAGAACACTAGAGGGAATCCACATTAGAAGACGACATGAGGAAGGACATATCAGTGGATATGGAAGACAGATTAAGGGAAAGCACCGAAAAGAAACAGCAGAAAGATTTTTTTTTCTAATGAGGATAAGTTAAGGGATACTTTGGAAATATCAAGTGAGCAAAAATGCACATAATAGGGATTCCACAAGAAGGAAAAGGGGTACAAAAAGTATTTGAACAAAAGATAACTGAAGACTTTCCAAAACTAGGGAAGAAAACAGACATCTAGGACAAGAAGCACAGAGTTCCAAACATGATGAAACCAAGGAGCCCCACACTATGACACGTAATAATTAAAATGTCAAAGTAAAAGATTAATAAAGAATTTCAAAAGTTTTAAGAGAGAAGCAAAAGTTACCTATGATTTGAAAAACAGATCTCAACAAACAAACACCTAAAGTTGTCAGCCGATTTTTCAGCAGAAAGTTGGCATGCTGGGAAAGAGTGACATGGTATCTTCAAAGGCTTGAAAAGATAATCCCACGACCAAGAAACTTTACCTGGAAAGATTATCATTAACATTTGAAAAAAAAGAGATAAATAGTTTCTCAAACAGAAGATAAGGAAGTTTATCACCACTAATCAGCAATGCAAGAAATGTTAAGCAGGGAAATTCATACTTAGATATTACAGAATTATGAATAAAATATGTAAAATATGACAACATACACATAAAATATGGAGGAGGACTTAAAAAAGTCAGTTTGTATTTTATTTTACTAAAAAATATATGTTTTATTTCATGTTGGAGAGAGAGATAGAGAGAGAGAGTGTGTTAACAGGGAGGGACAGAGAGTGGGGGAGGCAGAGAATCTGAAGCAGGCTCCAGACTCTGAGCTGTCAGCACAGAGTCCAACATGCGGTTCAAACTCACGTATTGTGAGATCATGACCTGAGCTCGAAATCGCACACTTAACTGACTGAGCCAGCCAGTTGCCCCAAAAGTTAGTCTTCTTAAATTTCTTGAATGTGTGTATATTTAAGTGACCACCAAATTAACATAAACTGCTGTTTCCTTGGGATGTTAGATGTAAGCCTTGTGATAACAAACTCAAAACACAAAATACATGAAAAATAAGGAAAAAGAAAGCCAAGTGAAGCACAACACAAATTCATCTATGAGAAAGAAAGATAGTACGGAAAAAAGAAACAGAACTACAAAAGCAACCGGGAAACAAACAACAAAATTACAATTAGTACATAACGATCAACAATTACTTTAAATATAAATGCCTGAAGTGCTCCAGTCAAAGTACATAGGGTTACAGGATGGATAAAAAACAACACTCATCCATATGCTGCCTAGCACAGACTCACTTCAACCTAGACACATACAGACTGAAAGTGAAGGGATGGAGATACATTTCCCACTCAAATGAAAGCAAACAACAACAAGGACAACAAAAATAACATGAAACTACAACAACAACTCAGAACCAGGTAGCAACACCTAAATCAAAACAAATAGACTTTAAAATCCTCAATAAAATATTATCAAACTCCACTCAACAACACGCTAAAATGATTACGTGGCTTTTATTCCAGGGAAACAAAGATGGCTCATCAAATCAATCAACATAATATCCCACCTCAACAAAACGGAGGGTAAACATCATATGATTATACCAATAAATGCAGAAAAAGCATATGACAAAACTTAACATGTATCATGGTAAAAGTTCTCAACAAAGTCGGGAGGGCGGACATGCCTCAACACATGAAAATATTATTTTATATATTGTTTATATTAGAAAGTTCACACCTAACATCTCAATGGTGAAAAACTGAGAGATTTCCCTCTAAGATCAAGAACAAGATAAATATGACTACTTTTGCCACTCTTGTTTCATATAACACTAGAAATCCTAGCCACAGGAATCAGATAAGAAAAAAGAAATTAAATTCATCTACGTTTGTAAACAGGCTAAACTGTCACTATCCGCAGATGATGTAAGAATATGCATAGAAAACCCTAAAACTTTCCCCCCAAACTACTAGAAGTAATAAACGAATTCAGGAAAGTTGCAGATACGGAACTGATACACAGCAATTGGTAGGGTATCTATATAATAATAATGAAGTCACAGAAAGAGAAATTAAGAAAACAGCACGAGTTCATAATTGCACCAAAACAAGAGAGAGAGTAAAATAGCCACGACTCAACTTATCCAAAGAAGTGAAAGACCTATAGTGTGAAAACCATAAGTCAGTGATGAAATTGAAGATGACACAAACAAATGGAAAGATATCCCATGATCATGGATTGGAAGAATTAATATCATTACAATGTCCATATTACTCATAACTCTCTACAGTTTCAATGCAATCCCTATCAAGATACCAAAGGCAGTTTTCACAGAACTGAAACAACTAATACTAAAATCTGTATGTGACCGCAAAAGACCCTGAATCGTGAAAATAATCTTGAAAGACAAAAACATAGCTGGAGGTATCAAAATCCCAGATTTCAAGATGTACTACAAAGCTTCAAGTAAACCAATTAGTATGGGTAGTGACACAAAAACAGACACATAGGTCGATGGGCAGAATAGAAAGCCCAGAAATAAACCCATGCTTATGTGGTAAATTAACCTATAACAAAGAGGCAAGAATAAACAATGAGGGAAAGACAGTCTCTTCAACAAAAGGTATTGGGAAACCAGGAAATCTACATCCAGGTAGCTGGGACCTACCCTAACGCAGGCCTGGGCTCTGGCTTTAAAGGCACCTAGCATGGACGTCTAAAAGAAATAACGGATTGGGGCCAATTACCATTGGAGAAAATCCTGAGTGGAAGTCACACTCTCTCCATGACATATCCACGGCCTTGTTGGAGTTGGAGGAGGAGATCCTGAGACACTTTCAGTCTGTCCCACGCATACGTTTGGTTCCGCCCTTCCAACGGTAGCCCTGAACCATAAGGGCACATGGGCCCTCATTTCAGTCCTGCAGGGAAATCACATCACTGTGGGTGGTTGGACCAAAGGCACTTCCGGGGAACCAACCCTACCCCTACCCACTGCTCTGCCTCTAAGCGGGATCACCTTCTAAGGCTGAGAAAAGAAGCGGTGGGACATGGATTCCTCCTTTTTCTACCCTGTGTTCTCTTCGGGACCTCAGGAGATTGAATGCTGCCCACACTCACTGGCGACGACAGTGCTTTACTGAGTCCACAAATCAAACGCTAATCTCACCCAGAAACACTCTACAAATATCGCGAGAAAAAAATGTTTAACCTTGGGCAACCCACGGCCAACTCAAGTAGACACGTAATAATAACCATCACAGGGTCATTCTTGTTTTGCTTCCCTTCCCTCATTCACCTCCTATTGCTAACTTTCAAGTTCTGAAGTCGTTGCTTTTTATATTCTGACCAGTGTATAGCGTTAAGAGAAATTCGAGGAAAGTTGTCTTGCGCAGGGACTAGTGTTTCAGTTGATATGAAAATGTTTTCGGTAAGGTAAGGGAAAAAGATCTTAGCAAGGGCACCAACATACTCCATGTTACTTTATCAGGGGTGGCTTTCCAAACCCTTAACACGCTCATGGGAAGGCAGTGTAACATTGGTGAGAGCATGCATGTTGGCATAGGAGCAGAGTTGGTGCCCATCCAAGCCACCCCACTCGTGTTTGTGTTATCTTGGACCAATTACTTAACATATCTGAAATCTGTTGCCTAATTTATAAAATGGAAATAATAACAAAGGGTCAAAAAGATTAAATGACACTATTGGCAAGGTGCTTAATCCAACACCTGACAACACGGAACAAGTGCTCCACGGATGATAGCCATCATTAGCCTCATTTGAACAGCTAAGACAGGCTAATATTCTGTCTGGGGTCAGATACCTACGGAGGAATCTCAGGTCTTCTGACACTGATTCTTCAATTTGGAGGCAGCCCAGGGCCAGGATGGCTGAAAGAGTACAAGGAGGTAGACCAGTAAGCCAGTCCTCTATCCACCTCTTATTTGATAGTCCAGTTGTATATTCATCTCTTTCCTTCCACTGAAAAAAAAATGCAAATCCCTCCCTCTAGAAGAAATAACACACAGACGCTTGCATGTAATATTAAGTGTTAGGCTCTGTAAAAATGGCACATGCATCAACTCATTTAATCTCACAATGGCCCTTCATATGGGAGTCCTTATTCCAATTTCCAGGTGAGGAAATTGAGACCTAGGAAAGTCAAGTGCCTCCCCCATAACTTGTTTATAACCGTGTTAGACAACAACCCTAGACTCCTCCTCCATGTCCAGTGTGTTTTCTTCTGTGCCACAGTTTGTTCTATTCCCAGGCGAACACTGCTAAAGAATCATGTGAACAAAGCAGTAAAAAAAAAATCATTTAAAACGTCTAGTTTTCACCCAAGCACTGCTTTCTGGGTGAGATTGGTGTGTTTCCTCTCTGAGAAACAAAGGTGAGAAATTCCAAACCTCGGCCTTTGTTACGGAATTATGAAGACCAGTAAAAATTAGTAAAGCTCACTGGCATATTAAGCATTCCAAGTTGAAGACACTAGTTTCAATTCTCATATTATGTGTGTTAAAGTGGGAGCTGGGATTTCACATGGCTTTGACAAACGCCATCAATTCCTTTCTTCAAGATTTGACTGCATATTCTCATTCTTTCCTTTTTTTCTCTTTTCTAACTATACTTCCAATCTGCCAGCTCAATGCTAGTTTCTCCCTATGTCTAGCAATGGTCATTCTCCATATGTCCCCATTAAATCTATCATCAAAGGAGAATAAAAAGATGAAAGAACAAAGCCAGAGAAGTAAGACTCAATACCAAAATGTAAACTGGTGTTAACACGTCTACTTCCAGACAAATGTAATAACAAAAACCAGATTTATACTCCTTATGGAAGCAGCTAAATGCGTAGACAAAATATATAAGAAGCTGTTCTCAAAACATCAGACGAGGCAGTGAAGGGCAGTGATCCTTGATATTCGGAAATAAGTGACATGGTTCCTATAGTGCCCTAGCTTATTGACTAGGCTGGGTTTTGAGTCTGTGGTATAGAGAGGAGGAAGCTGGCATAGCCCAACATTTTCCATGAATTGTGGAGGGAGTAGTCACTGATTCAGGAAGACTGCTATATTTCACAGAGCAGAGTACCAAAGAAGAGAAAGTTGTTCACAGAGAGAACTCCAGAGATCAACAGATGGTCTGCCTTGAGTATTCAATGGAATATTGATAAACTCTTGTGTATGAGGACACTGAGACCAGGGGAAGGAACAATACCCACTGCCATACAGGGTCAGGAATAATGCCTGACAGCCAGTGTGGAAGACCTCACAATGTACCTGCCATTTGGAAAATACTTGATTTATGTGTCAGTGCTGGACAAAAATTATCCGTAAACTAAGTGCTGCCTGTGCCTTGCCCAAAATGTCTTTAAAGAAAGACCTGAAAGGATCAAGCTATTTGTAATTAACTAAACCCTGTCCCAAATCAGAGGCAAGGATATTTTTAGGAATCTAAAAGTATCCAGCATCTAACAGGCTAAAACTGACCATGTTTCGCAACCCATAAAAAATTATCGGGCATACAAAGAAGCAGGAAAATAAGACACGTAAGGAAGGGGAACTCAACTGACACTGACCCAGAAATTACACAAATGATATAATTTATACCTCCGAAAATTCAAATAGTTGTTATAACTATTACCAGTATATGCAAGAAATTATAGGGCAGAATGAGCATGTTAAATAGAGACATGCAAGTGGTATGTAAGACCTAAACCAAACTTCGCATGACAAAAGCAATGACTAAAATAAAAAATCTGGTCTATGTTTACTGAATGGAATTAAAGGCATATAGACAGTGCAGAAAAAAAGGTTGATGAACCTAAAGACATAGCAATGGAAATCGTCTGAAATGAAACACACAGACAAAATATGCCTGCAAACCATCCAACATACATGTAATTGTATCTCCAAGGAACACAGACAAGAAAACTAATTTGAGTAAATAATGAAACGAATTTGAATTTATAGTTGTTAAGGTTGATGCAAACTAAAAATATATAGTTCCAACAAGGTCAATGAACCTCAAGGACAGGAAATATGAGGAAAATTACACCAAGGCACCCCACAATCAAATTGCTTTAATCCAGGGAAAGGGAGGGAAAAGATTTCTCATCAGAACACATGCAATCTAGAATACAGTATGATAACATTTTTAAAGTACCTAAAGAGGAAACCATTATGATCTGGGCTTAGGCAAACATTTGTTAGCTACACCACGAACAATATGATTCATTACAGAAAAACATATGATTGGAATTTATCACACTAAAACTTTTGCTTTTCAAAGAACAAAGACTTTGAAATCACAAGACTGAGACTGGGAGAATATATATACCAGTCATCTATGTGAAATGGGACTTATATCTAGAACGTATGGGCAATCTGCAAGATTCAATATTCTGAAGCTAAATAATCAAAAAAAAAGGCAAAAGATTTGAGAAGACACATTACCAAAAAAGATATATGTACAGCAGATACACACATGAAAATGTGTTCAGCATCATGAGGGGAAATGCAAATATAAACTACAATGAGATAAATGAGATACAATGAGATCAACTACTACTTCATGCCTACAAGGTGTCTAAAATCAAAAGACAGGGCTCCGAAGTGTTAGCTAGGATATGAAAGAACTGGAATTCTCACACACTGCTGATGAGAATGTAAAAGTGATAAAACTACTTGGGCAAACAGTTTGACAGTATCCTAAAAAGCTGAACATGCAACCTATTCTATGACTCAGCCAAATCTACTCTCAAGTATTTTCCCTAGAGGGATCAAAGTATACGATCATACAAATAAAAAAAAAAAAAGACAGAAAGAAAGAAAAGAGAAGAAAAGAAATGAAAAGAAAAGAAACGAAAAGGGAAGAAAAAAATGAATGTTTATAGAAGCTTTGTTTTCAATAGGCTACGGAGCACTTGGTGCCTCAGTTGGTAGATTTCTTGATTTCGGCTGGGGTCATTATCCTAGGGTCCTGATATTGAGACTCACATTGAGCTCCACACTACGCATGGAGGCTGCTTAAGATTCTTTTTCTCTTTCCCTCTGCTCTTTCTCTTTCTCTCTCCCTCCCCCTCTCCCTCTCCCTCTCTATCTCCCTCTCCCTCTCTATATCCCTTTCCCTCTCCATCTCCCTTTCCCTATCTCTCCCCCACCTCTACTTCCACCCTCCCCTCTCCTTCTCACTTCCCCTCTCACTCTCTCTCTCTCATAAAAAGAAATAAATATGCCAAATGTGCAAATAATACAAATGTCCACTGACATGTGAACGGATAAACAAAGTAGTAACAGACTATTGATACACACAACACTATGGATGATCTTCAAAATACTAAGTGAAAGAAGTCTACTCCCCACTCCTAAATAATAAGGAGTATGTCTTATATAATTTTATTTGTATAGTATTCTAGAAAACGCAAGATAATATGTAGGGATAGAAAACAGACCAGAGATTGCCTAGGAATGGGAATCCGGAAGACGTGGGGGATGGAGGGATATCTAAAGGATACAAGGACATTTTTAGTGATGACAGACATATTCTTTTCCTTGTTATGTATACATTGGTGGATATGTGACCAAAATTTACCAAATTATGTAATTGTACTTATTAGTATTAGTATTAATTATTAATTATTAATTAAGTAATTTATTTATTAGGGCTTTTTTTTTTTCAGAGAGAGAGATGAAGCGTTCATAAGTGGGGGAGAGAGGCAAGGGAGAAAGAGAGAATCTTAAGCAGACTCCATGCTTAGCACGGAGACCAATAAAGGACTTAATCGAACCTGGGATCATGACCTGAGCCAAAATTAAGAGTCTGATGCTCAAGTGTCAGCCATCCAGGTGCTCCCCAGTTACGTACTTTAAATATGTAAAGTTTGTGTATATCAGTTAAACATTAATGAAGTTCTTAAAAACAAACAAACAAACAAACAAACACACAAAACATGATTGGATATTGTGTCTTTTGACCTCTGGGGCTGCTATTTCAAACCTGGTCCACCAGCATCTACTGATTCTCGGAATCCCCAATATCTTTCATACACTCACATAAGTTCTTCAAAATAAATGTAACTTGGGAAAAGTGGAAATCCCCTGGCAGTTATCACGTGTATCAATTATAAAAGTCACATCACTTAGAACTATGATCCATACATGAGATGGGTGATATAGCATATGTTTGCTTTCGACAACTTGGAGCTGGTTGAGTCCCAGCACCCCATTACCCTTGTACACTTGTTAATTACTTGTTTACCAGTTAATGGTGCTCTGCCTCCTTATACTGTATAAGAAGGGACTTGGTCTGTCTTGCTCACTTCTGTGTTTCAAATGGTACAGAACAGGCTGGAACGCTGGCGGAAAAACCAAGTGGCGCTCGGAGATCTTCTTTGGATTGCAGATCTTAGTGGAACGGCGGGCTCAGAGGACCCTGTTTCTCCAAACATCTGAGCGCTGAATGCAAGTGGGGCAGGAAATTTACAGTCATCAGCTGCCATATCTGTGGGGGTTTTCTTGCACACAGGAAACAAAGGAAGAAGAACCAGGAGGAGGGGTCTCTAAGATAGAGCCCAGAGTTCATTTTAGTCCCACCGGCCATCTTTGGTGCAGTATTTTATTCACTTCTCCAACATTATCCCATTTTATGACTTTTAAGAAACCTTTTCAGCAGGTATCACCTTTCAGTTTTTTAGGTTGGTACCCTCAGAAGGCTAAGATGCCTGCAGTAGTTTGGCGAGCAACAGTGTTTTCAATAAAACGTATTATGGTATACAATGTACAGAGGCCAATGTGTACAAGTAAAATTATGAAGAAGAGGGGCCCTGTCACGGCAGGAAGCCAGGATCCCAATCCGTGAGATCTCATTTGTTCCATTGATTGTTACTTTCCCCTTGTCTAAGGTGAATTTTTATTATTATTATTATTATTATTATTATTATTATTATTATTATTATTATTATTATTATTATTTTACTTTTTTAGATCCTTAACCTTAGTTGTAAGTATTTCTGACTGGTTTAAAAAATAGCAACATTCAGCCTCTGAAAAGATGCAAGTCCCTCCATTTTCTGAAGAGAGGAGGTCGGGGGTCTGTCTATTTTGGGGGGTTACTGCCACCAGAGAGTTTATTTGGTTCTCTAAAGTTACCAGAGACTCGGCCACCCATTCCATGTCTTCATTTAGCTCTTGAGATAGTCTATGGTACAGTCCTATGCATAAACCTATGCCCCCTTATCCAGTTCCTATTGCTGTCACAATTTTTGAGCCTATCAGAATGGGTAGCAGGACTGCCCGTTTAGCATGAGACTTGGGGCTAAAGGTTGTTAGGAACTGATCTTCAGTGTATACACATATCTCTGGGGTCCGGAGGATGGAATAACATTTCGGAGTCCAGTTGGCCTCTAAGCATCGATAGGCCGAATTAGAACACAGATAGAACACCCCAAGGGTGCAACATAGGGTTCTAGTCCTCATTAATGTTCTCTCTCTTCCTCCTAGAGAGGGAATTCAGGGACTGTACGGATGAGGTTGTTGGCATTGGGAGATGGACCCTAGTGGCCAGGGGTCCAATTAAGACAGAGGTGTTGGTTTTGAGGTTTTCAGGAGCTTCCTAGGTCAAACGGATCGGAGTAGCTAAGTAAGTCCTCTGGCTGAGGGGCAAGCACATCCAGCAGGTTTGCATGTGATTATCTATCTTATGGAGGACTAGTAGAGCAGTGTCGGCCCAATGCTGGAGTGGGGAATTGGTAGGCATCTGATTGACGGCTGAAGTTTCAAACATTGGTAGGCCGCTGGCAGAGTGGTCGCCTTTATGGCTTGTATTACCCTATCCTGGGTATGCTTTATAAATTTTTGAAGGGCCCTGTAGTGCAGCCCTCCCCTGTTTCAGATTCCCCATTGAAGAAGGTAAGTGTAGCAAGCTCGCTTCCCTCTCTGGATGCCCTTGTTGTGACTTGGGTTACTGATAGTTTTGGTTATATCCTCGGTCCAATACTTAGCACTTGGGGAACCAGGTGACTGACAGAGAGTGGGTGTTTTTCCCATGTAGCAATCTTTGTGGAAGGAGGGAAAGGTGCTGAACCCCCTGGACCCCCTTATTGTCCTATGACAATTGTGTGGGCAAAGTCGATAAGCTGCAGTTGTGAGGGTGAGAGTGGTTATCATAATATACAGGCAATATTTGGTAACCCTCCCATCCAGAGGAGGTATGTGAGGCCCAGGATGCATCTTTTGCACCATATCCAGATTGTTGGCGCAGTCTCTATCAGCCCAACAGTAAGAAGTAAGACCAGGCTTATGACACCAGTAAGGGGCAAGGGTTGGCAGAGTTGCATTCAAACCCCTGGGCTTGGTTCACACATTGATTCCTCAAGCTCCTGCTGTGTGCATGCCAGCCATCTCTCATGGTGTGGCTGGAGCAGGGCTGGACACCTCAGGGGTCAGTTCCCTTTTGAGGGTCAGTTTAAGCGGGATGACTGGATCTGGATCACTTCGCCAGGTTGTGGGTACTTCTGAGTTGGACTTGTTAACTGTGGAGTGATGGACCCATGGGGTGATACCTGAAGTTTTGGGGGCTGTAGGAGTTGTTAGAATAACAGTGTGAGGCCCAGTCCAGTATGGTGTAAGAGGTTCCTTCTTCCAATCTTTGACCCACACACAGTCCTCTGGCTGAAAGAAGTGAACGGGGTCCCTAAGGAAATTGTGACCCTCTCTATGGTGTATCTCTAACGTGTTTAGGACTGCCCCCAATTTCTGGAGGTGTTATCTTATTTCTTTGTCTGCAATCTGGTGTAGGTCTCCTGGGAGCTTTCCTAAATATTTGTGTGTGTGCGTGGGGGTCGGGGGGAGGATCGCCCATATAATAACTCAAAAAGGAAGAATCCCAGTGCCCCAGGCGGGCATTGGGCACACAGGAGGACCAGCGGAAGCAAATCCGGCCATAGGGGGTTAGTCTCTTGGTGGAACTTGGCCAGGGTTTCCTTGAGGGTGCAGTTCATCTGCTCTACCTTTCCCTGAGCCCTGGGGGCGTTAAGCAGTGTGCAGTTTCCAGGCAATGTTAAGGGACTTTGTTAGGGTTCGTATAATGTCCGCTCCAAACGCAGGTCCATTATTACTGTGTGTGGTTAAGCCCAAACTCCCATAGAAGAGCTTTGGCCACTTCGTGAATTCATTCCATTCTGGTCGGGAAAGCTTGGACCCATCCCAAGTTGGTGCAGATTATTACAACGAGGTACCTCAACTCTTTATTTGGTTTTATGTTGGTAAAGTCCACCCCTAAGTCCATCCTTTGTGAGCCAGGCAAGGGCCGTGGGGCAGAGCAAGCATTGTTTTTGGCACACGTTACACATTATTCACTGACAGCCTGGCATAATGCCAGCAGCTGGCTGATATCGTAGTTCTTTCTGAGGAGGAACTCGAGAGCAGTTTTCCCTAAGAGGGTGAGTTAGTTATCTTCCTTCACTAGGTGCTTTCACATAGATCACGGGACAAGACTCACCATCCGTCTTTGCTTAGTGTGTCCACTTCTGTCAAGGCCCAACTTCTTTCTTCACTTGTGTACATGGGTGGGGAGGCTTCCTTCTGGGGCGCAAGAGTCAGAGTGTAGGGAGGAGCGTCACCTAGGTCACCTCAGGCAGCCACTCTGGCTGTTTTGTCGGCCAGGTGATTTCCTTGATTTATGGGGTCATCTCATTTCTGAGGTCCCTCACAGTGTAGGATAGCTACTTTGTCTGGTAGCCATATGGTCTCAAGAAGCTTTAGTATTTCTTCCTCGTTTTTGATAGTTTTCTCTGAAGCGGTAAGGAGGCGTTTTTCTTTATAGATGGCCCCATGTACATGCACAGTAGCGAAGCCATACGGGGAATCGATGTAGATATTAACTCATTTCCCTTTGCGAAGGATGATGGCTGAGATTAAGGCATACTGAGTCCAGCCCATTGTGCCGACCATCCTTCTGACAAGGCCTTGGCTTCCCGACTTCCGTGGTTGTGAATACGGCATACCCTGCTCTTTGGCTGCACTCCTCTAAATAGCTGCGCCCAGCGCTGAACAGGGTGACCCCTCGGCTTGTTATATCCTGGTCTTGGAGGTCTGGGAAGCTGGCGTAGACTTCATCTACTACTCCAGAACAGTCATGGTCAGGTTCTCCCTCCTCTGTGGGAAGGAAGTTGGCCAGGATTACTGTTCTTACACTGTTTCAAGAGTGAGCCTTGGGTTCTCATAGAGAAGGCCTTGGAATGTGTCAGCTGAGAAATGGAGAGGAAATGATATCCTTGGGTGCTTGTGAGCCACACGACCGTGTGTGGGACCTTAACATTAAATGTTTGGCCCAGTGTGAGCTTGTCTGCAACCTTGATGAGCAGGACTGTGGCTCTGAGCTCTGAGGCCCAGGGGCCATCCTGCAGCCACAGGATCAAGTTTGGTTTTTTTTTTTTGACAGTTAGAACACTGGCCATTGCCGAGGCACCATGCTCTGAGTGAGCACTCCTTTTCATGTGTGAGGAAGTTAAAGCGTCTGTCTATGTCAGGCAAACCAAGGGCTGGGGCTTTTCCCAGAGCCAACTTTATCTCTGTGAAAGCGGCCCTCACCTCCTCAGTCCATGTGATGAGCTCCCAGTTTGGCCCTCCCAACAGGTCATAGAGGGACATCATTATGGCTGAGCATCTGAGGATTCCCAATGCGACAGAAACCTCTGGCCCCTAAACATTCACACAAGCCTCGTTTTGTTTGGGGTTGTGGCAGTGTGGTGCCACACTTTCTTCCCTCCCGGTCCTCGTTCACTTTTTCCTTTTGTGAGGAGGGAGCCTAAGTATTGGCCCTGCTGCTGACGAATCTGTGCCTTTTTCCAAGAAGCCTGGTACCCCAAGTAGGATGAGAACTGTAAGAGGGCCTGTTTACCTTTCATACTGTCTTCCTGGGTGTCGCTGGAAGGAGGTCTTCTACATATTAGAGAAGGACATACCCTGCGGTTTCCTTCCGAAGTCAGCGAGATCTGAACCTAGGGCTTCCCACAGAAGAATGGGCGAGTTGTTGAAACCTTGGGAAAGTAGTGTCCAGGTCAGCTACCTCTGGCGCTCTGTAATGGGCTCAGTCCATTCAAAGGCAAATCATGGTTGCCTTTGCGGAGCCTGGCAGAGGCAGAAGAAAGCATCCTTTAAGTCGAAGCACGCAACCCTTCTGGCTGACCACGGAATTTGGCTGAGGAGAGTATTCTGAGGGTTCGGAATGACTGGGTGTAAGGCAAGAGTCACTTTGCTAATGGCCCTCAAATCCTGTACTGGTTGGTGTCCTCCTCCTGGCTTCTTGCCTGGCAAGAGTGAGGTGTTCCAAACTGATTGGCACTCAGTTAGAATACCTCTTTCTCTGAGCGTGGTCAGGTGCTCTTGTAGGCAATTCTAGCCTCTAGTGGAAGGGGGTACTGCCTTGGTGTCTGAGGTTGAGCTGCAGGGATCAGGTCGACAATGATTGCGACCCGATTCCAAGGTATTTCAGGCGGGTTATCATCAGCCCATAGGGAGGGGAACATAAGCCTGAATTCTTAGGGGTGACAAGTTAAGGCCTGGGCACAGAACAGTCTTCATTCTTTATCCCTTGGTAGGGGTATAGCCACGACCAACATTTCCTTCTGCCTTGGGTTTAATTGGAGGCTAGTGTGTCCAGAGGTTCAAAATGTATTGGGCACCAAGTTTGGAGAGTAGATCGCAGCCCAGGAGAGGAATCGGGCAGTCAAATAAGTAGAGGAACTCATGCCGGACCTTGTGACCCCCAAGTGCACCTTGTTGAGCTTGACAGAAGGGCTGTTGCATTGCCTGTGTCCCAGTAGCCCCAAGTATGGTTGCTGCCTTTTGGCCTATGGGCCCTACCAGGGAAGTAACCAAGGAGTATTCAGCCCCAGTTGAAAAGTATTTCAACCATGAAATTTATTGTTCAGCCCTCCACCTCATTTCAGCCGTGGGTTCATGGGGGCCAAGAAAGAAAGAGTCCGGTCCCCCTCAGTCCAATTCTACCCCGGCCAGATCAAGAAGGTTCTCACCTCGAGGTTTCTCCAGATATTGGCTGGGTTTTGAGGTCCCCATCCAATTCGGACATTCTTACAGTTTCCCTTGCCTTTGCAGTATGCACACTGGTCTCTAGCTAAGGGGGCTATGGTCTTCCCCCCTTTTTGTGGTTGGGATTTTTCGATGCTGCTAAAAAACAGTAGCATCTGTTCTTTAGTTCTGCTGTGAGAAAGGTAGCCTTCTTTTTTAGTCTTCACTTCTATTTCAGCTGCAAATTTCTGTTGGTGAAAACTGTATTGATGACTTCTAACAGCTGAGTGATATTCATATGGCAAAGCCCTCCAACTTCTGGATTTTTCGTCGGATATGTGGGGCAGCCTGTGCCACAAAAGAGGTATTTACCATCTGTTGACTTTCTGGTACCACGGGGTCAATGGGACGTATACACGGTACGCTTCACAGAATCTTTCATAGTAGTCTCCCGGAGACTCCCCGCATGCTGTGTGACTGATGATATTTTAGTCATGTTCATGGGATTGTTGACTCCAGCTCAGACTCCCTGAAGGAGGGCTTCCTGTTATCCTCAGACGTGGCCCTGTCCTCCTTCTGTGGTGAAATCCCATGTTGGGTGTTCTTCAGGCATGCAGCTTGAGCCCAGACAGTAGGGTCATTGATTCCTGGAGATGTGTGATCTTCTAGGTACTGTCATGTTTCTGTCATCCTTATTTTTAATTCAACAAAGTATGGAGTAACTGTTGACAATCTTCCCAAGTCTGTCAGTAGGTCTGGAAGAGGGACTCCATCAAGTCGACCATTGCTTGTGGCTTTTCGGAGTATGGTGGAGTGTTGTGTTTCCAATTGAGGAGGTCGGTTGTAGAGAAAGGTAGATAACACATCATGGAATGGCTGCTATGGACTAGTCCATCTTCATTCTGTCTTTCAGGCTCTCTCGTCTGCGTTACATACATTCGGATAGTTTAAGGTCTGGGTCTGTGGCGGAGTCTGGCTGCTGGCCCATGTTGGGGTGGGTTATCTGGGTCTGAGAGCGGCGGGGAGATGGGCGGCACTGACTGCAGTGGCAACTGCACTCACTCTGGCTGTGGCTGGAGAGACAGATGCAGGAGGAGTTTCAAGCTCCGGGGGACGGGGGACGGAGCTTGAAGAGTCATGAGGAGGTGGAAAGACAATATCTTCCTCCATATCTCCTTCAAATATTAGAGGAGCAGTGGGTCGCTTCTTTGGCTCCCTGGGTGAGCCTCCACATAAAGTGGGTAAAACCTTTGCCTGGCTCTGTTTCCTAATGATGAATCACCTTCAAGGCAATAGATTTGGGGCAATTTCAAGCCAGGAGTCGATGTGCGGAAATGGATCAGGGTGGCCTGGTTTCCCAGTGACTATTAGCCAAACCTGCTGCACTATTTGAGCATCTAACGTCCCTTCTGGAGGCCATCCTACATTGAATGTGGGCCATTCTAGTTCACAAAATTTCCTTAACTTCTTGGGTGTCGTTGTCACCCCATGGTAACCTGAAAACCCCTTTTAACATTTTTTGATCACGACCTCTAAAATCGTAGGCTTACTCTGTTTTCATCCCATTATTATTTTTCTCATATTTGGTGACACAAAGACGGAAAAACTTAGGCATACCGCCAGATGGGAGGGTATTCAGATATTCCTCTGGTCGCATTCCTGAGGGAAAGTTTAGGTGAGGTTTGGCTATAGTGGACTCGGCTTTGTGACTTGTGATGGGATCTGATCCGATACCGCCCTAGACTTTATACTCTCACAATGACACAGGGGAGCCCATTCAGACTCTATAGACTTTTGGGGACCTTAAGGGCGCCCGTCCATAAAGCCACAAACTCTAACTCGACAGGCAAACCTTGCTTAGCTGTACATCCTCTCTCTCTGTCTCTCTCTCTCTCTCTGTCTCTTTCTCTCTCTCTCTCTCTCCCTCTCACAGACACACACGCACGCGCGCATACACACTAGAGTCTGTTACATTTCCCTCCACAAAATTTTCTACCTGGGACACCTATTAAGTCCTCTGGGGATTGATCATGTCCCCCTTCTGCTCTGTTGGGTATACTTGGCTTCTTCGGGGCCCCGGCCTTACCAGTTCCATGGAGCAGGACATGCCCAAGACAACGGAGAAGTAGGCTGCTGAAATTCAGGCAGAGCATGCACTTTCTCCCTTGTGAGCCTTTGCTTTGCCATCATCTCGCTGTTTTCCCAAACAGGTGGCAACAATGGACCAGTGCGGTTGGGTTTCCTGGTCAGCAATCTAGAATGTTTTCGAACCAGGCTGGAACACTGGAGGAAAAACCAAGTGGCACTCAGAGAGTTTGGTCAGGGAATGTGGCTCACCAAAGGTCTGAGCATGGAGTCAAGTGGGGAGGGTAATGTATAGTCGTCAGCTTCCATATCTGTGGGGGTTTTCGCACATGCACCAAACAAAGGAAGAAGAACCCAGAAGCGAGGTCTCTAAGCTAGAGACCAGAGTCTGTTTGAGCCCCGTTGATCACCCCGTACTCCAATAAAGTTGTAGTACTTTATTCACTTCCTCAACAAGAGTAGAGCTCTAAATACCACATAGTATATGCTCATCGAATCTATATTAAGTGAATGAGTTCTATTGCTTCTGTATCAGACATATAACAAGATTTTTGACAATCTATATGGTAAGAGTCCCCAGACCATCACATTATAGGGATTTCAAGGTTGTCTAGTCTCCACACAATATTAAGGTTTGGTTACAACCACCATAAGCTAACCCTACAACCTCACATCCTGGATCATATAATGTCCCTGTCTCCTCCTCATTCACAATCTGTTGCAACTGAGTGCAGACCATTCAATCATGTGGTCTTGGTTCAGAAAGCCAAATTCCTCCGTTTCTCTCAGTCAGACAGAATGAAATCTGACTGTGAACGTCTGCCAGTAATGTTGCAATAGAGATGAAGAATATCAATTCAAGTGGACTCCCTGAGCTGATCCCTAGAATCTCTTTAGGGCATGAGTACAGTTAAATAGAAATGTTGCACTCAGAAATATGTCTGCTGCTTATCCAAGGAACAAAAAGCAATCATTTAAAAAAGTAAGGGGCGCCTGGGTGGCGCAGTCGGTTAAGCGTCCGACTTCAGCCAGGTCACGATCTCGCGGTCCGTGAGTTCGAGCCCCGCGTCAGGCTCTGGGCTGATGGCTCAGAGCCTGGAGCCTGTTTCCGATTCTGTGTCTTCCTCTCTCTCTGCCCCTCCCCCGTTCATGCTCTGTCTCTCTCTGTCCAAAAAATAAATAAACGTTGAAAAAAAAATAAAAAATAAAAAAGTAAGCCGTTTCCTTGCAGAACAGCTTAATCAGGGAGAGTGAGTGGTGCAAAGTGGGTGAATTCTTCTCTAGGGCCTTACCTATTGCAGAGACACAGTTCAACCTATGAGGGCGTTTAACAGAAACATGAAACCTGAGAGCTGCCATTGTTGGGTAACAATGTTCTCTAACTGTGCCTTATGAATTGACATGATAACCAAAGGGAGACAAGCACTAATTATCAGTGGCATAGAAGTGGACAGTTTCTACTTGCTTCAACACGTCTTTGTAATAATTAGTCCTGTCTGCTCTTTGCACGTGAACATTCCGTTGTTGGTCATTTTCCCCAAGAAAGAAATGGTCCCCTGTGTTTCAGTGGGCTTGTAAACTTAGCCTTCCTGAATAGGGTTGGAGACATCCAAAGTACATCTCTTGGTACCTGTTGTTTCATTTTGTTCGATAGTTATGGATCTACCCCGATAAATATTCGGAATTTTCTTAGTATGTCTTAAGACTGAATTGGAAGCCCATTTTCTGTATTCAATTCAACTTAACAAAGAGAGTATTGCATGTCAGACATTGTGAAACATATAACTGAAGGAATATTACTTCCCAAAGATTGACCCTGAAAGTCAGTACACCTTACTAATTATGCCTATTTTTTGGAAGGTCATGAAGCTGTGGATCAAGGGAAGAATGGATTAAAATTAAATAGAACCAATAAGAAAAGATAAAAGTACATTTACCCTTAGTACAGATAACCAATAATTCATGAAATGGTGTTTATTTCATTTATTTATATGTTGTGTATGTGTATGCTTATACTGGGCTGTGGCGAAATATGTGTTCCTTACAGTAGATTGGGCATAAAATATTTGAAAGACGCTGTGCTAATGCACCTTATCAAGCTGCCTGGTGCCTCTGTAGCTTGGGTTCTTGATAGGGCTTAGGTGCATCCGCTTCATGTGCTTGCATGAAATTTGGAAGATATGTTGGCTAATTTTATGTGTCAACTTTACTGGGCCACAGAGGTCCAGATGCTTGGTGAAACGTTTTTCTGGTGTTTTGTGATGGGAAATACTTGAGTCTGTACAGTGAGTAAAACAGATTATTTTCCTAATGTAAGTGGGCCTTATGTAATCAGTGAGAAGGCCTGAATAGAATAAGGATGATTCTCCCAGGGATACTAGGGAATTACTCTTGCCTGCCTGAATGCCTTTAAACTGGGACATTGGCCTCTTCCCCAGATTCAGAGTGAAAGAGCAGATCTACCTGATATTCAAGCCTGCCAGCCATTGGACAAGAACTATGCCATCAGATCTCGTGGGTTTCCATCGAGCCAACACATCCTGAAGATCTTGGGGCTTGTCAGCGTCCACCTTTATGGGAGCCAATTTCTTATAAGAAATAAATAAATAAATAAATAAATAAATAAATAAATAAATAAATAAATAAATAAATAAATAAATAAATAAAAATAAATACATAAATATAAATAAAACATTCATAAATATATAATTATATTTATATTAAATATAAATAATATAAATTAAATATAAATAAATATATTACATATTAATATATATATTATATAATATATTATATATTTATATTAAATATAAATAATATAAATTAAATACAAATAAATATAAATATAAATATATTATATATTATAATATATATTATATATATATGAGAAACAGAATTTTTCTCAGTTGAATCTTACTAATTCAGAAGGTGAAAGTATTATCTATTGGTTCTACAGCTGTTTTTTTTTTTTTAAACAGAATGTGGTAGACATTATTCTAAAGAAAAAAAAAAAATAGCCCCCAACATTCCATACCTTACAGCTGACAACCCATGAATATGAAGAGAGACCATTTCTATAGTCGTGTTGTATTATAGAGAGAATTTCTGGGTCAACCTAGAATCATCATGAACCCATGCATCATAAACCCATGCAAAGCAGAGATTTTTCTCTGGCTGGCCATCCCACAATCTGAAAATGAAGACCTCAGCTGTATAACTGCAAGGAACTTAATTGTCCGAAACCCAAATAATCTCAGAAGTAGATTTCTCCAGATAAGAACCCAACCTACTGACACTTGACTCTTACCTAGTGATACCCTAGGCCCAGAACACCAGTGAGTCTGCCTGGACAGAGCAGTGAGTCTGCTGGGGTTATTCTGCCAAGACAATTCTGCAGGGCTGTCTTTGGATTCTGGGAGTGCAGTGTACACCCCACTTAACTAACACTTCTCTTGATGGTTTGAACACACAATTCCTCATATTAAGTCACTGCTTGGATATAAGGTAATTTCTGCCATATGCTACTGAAATTTGACTATTTTATTTCCACATATCTCCTACTTGTTAAATGCAATGATACCTGTAACTTATTTCAAACTCATGTAAAACAAAACACCAAACTGTGAAACACGGACCACTCCTTACCTCTTGAAACTATCTCTTCTTTTGTTTTTGATAACATTTGACCCTCCTGGTTTCCCTTATATATTCCCTCTACTAATTTTCATTCTATTCTCCTGCCTCATTTCCATTCATCAAGCATGCATTGAGCACGTACTAGTTTGTAGGCACTGTATACAAAGAACAGAGGTCTTACCTAGACCTAATACTGGACCTTGTTATCCAGGGATTTGCCACTGTGTAAACAAATTAACTATACGGAGCTGACAACATCTGTAATAGAGGTGGATAAATGTACCCTGGAATTGCAAAGAAGAAAACACATGATTCTCTAGGGTACCCAGGGAGTGCTTTACACAAATGAGAGTCACTGGAAGTGAGTCCTCTAGAGAAGACATATTTCAAATCAACAGAGTAAGGAAGGGCATTGCAGGCAGGAAAAGAGAGAGAGAGAGAGAGAGAGAGAGAGAGCAAGACACGGAAGTTTGAAAATGTGACACATTAAAGGAGTATCAAAGTTTCCTTTGGATGGATTTCATGTGGGAATGGGAGATTGGTAAAGAGTGAGGATTAATGTAAAAGGTGACATATGAATTGGATCCTAGAAACAGTTAACAGGAGATAGTTATGGTGCCCGAATGTCGTTGATGACTACCCATTGAATTCAAATAAACCTGAAGACACTTCTTGGCTTAGTTAGAACGTTGCTCATCATCTGATTAATTCTATAAGGTTAATCTAATCTTATGTTCCTCTTCTCTACCAACCATTCATTCATTTACTCATTTGGTATTTAGTCAGAGAGGGTATGTGTGGGGGTGCATATCATGAAGAATGTGAAAGTCATTATAAGGACTTTGACTTTTATTTTCGATGAGATGGAGAGTCAGTTGAGTAGTCTGACCAAATTCACATTTTAGTTTCATTTAATTAATTATCTATGTATCTATCTATCTATCTATCTATCTATCTATCTATCTATCTATCTATCTATTTAATTTAATTTAATGAGAGTGCCCGCAGGGGTTTAGAGGGAGACAGAGACAGAGAGACAGAGAGAGAGAGAGAGAGAGAATCTCAAACAGGCTCCATGCCCAATTCATGCCTAGCACAGATCCTAATGCAGGTTCTGACCCCATAACGTCATGCTTTCTGGATCATGACCTGCGCCAAATCAAGAGTCAGATGGCTAACCACCTGAGCCACCCAGGTGATCCTAATTTGTATGTTAAACAAATCACTCTGACTACTGTCTGGGGAGCAGGATGGAGTGGGAAGCACGCATACAAGCAACAACAGCAACAAAATAAGGAGGTTACTGTAGTAATCCTGAAATAACTTCCATCCTGAATAAGGATGGAAGAAGGGGACATAGTAAGAAAATTATGATCATGTGTATAGTATAAATGTGGATATAATAGGATTGCTTGTGGTTTGAATATAAGGTATGAGAAAAACAGATATAAAAGATGACACCAAGTTCGTTTTTTTTTGTTTGTTTGTTTGGTTGGTTTTGTTTTTGTTTTGTATTTGTTTTTTGGGGCTGGACCACAGGTTGGTAGTAGTTTTAAGTTGTCTGTTAGAGATCATGGGTTTTACGGGAAACATCAGGACTTGCTCTTTTCACATGGTGATTTTGAGATGCTTATCAGACATCCAAGCTGCCTTTTTGTGAATGTAGTTAGATATAGGCATCTGGAGTTTAAACTAAGAAGTTTAGTGTGGACTGTAGGCTGGATTACTCAGCATGCGATCGCATGAGATCAGCTAGGGAGTGTGAATGGATGAGCGAGAAGACATGCAAGGACTGGGCTCTGGGGTCTCTAACTCTTAAAGTACTGCAAGATGTGGAAAACCTAGCGAAGGAAACTAGACACAGTGGCCACTGAAGGAGTAGGCGAGACATGACGAGGCTCTTGAGTCCAGGAAGCCTGGTAAGGAATGTGTTTCAAGGAAGGAGGTATCAAATTGGTCAAGTGCTGATGGCAAGTCAAATAGGATGAGGTCAAATAAATGATCATCAGGGTCACATGGGGGGGTCACTTGGTTAAGTGTCAGACGCTTGGTTTCACCTCAGGTCATGATCTCATGGTTTGTGGGTTCAAGCCCCAGGTCGGGCTCCATGCTGACAGTGTGGAATCTGCTTAGGATTCTCTCTATGCCTCCATCTGTCTCATATCCTCCCCTGCTCACTCTCCCTTTCTTTCAAAATGAATACATACACTTTAAAAATTATTAAAATATAAATAATCACTGTGTTTTGCAAAGTGGATGTCATTGACATGTGATGAGAACCATTTCAGTAGCACCGGGGAAATGCCGAATGGGAGTGGATTCAACAGAGAATTGGAGGTGAATGACTGTAGACAGGGAGTAAGGCAATTCTTTCAAGGAGCATTGTGACAAAATGAGGGAGAAAAGTGAGGCAGCAGTGGGAAGGGAAGGGAGCAGGGTCAAGAGAGGGCTTTGCTTTTTCTTTCTAAAATTTGAGAAATAAAAGCATTTTTTTAATTTCCATATTGCTGATGGAAATGATGATATGGCAGAGTGGGGGAGAATTGCTGACAGAAATGTTCTTAACAGGGCAAGAGTGACTTTGGTCTAGTGTCCAAAAGATAATTGGCTCAGAGAGGAATGAACAGATCCTTCATATGAATGTTGGTGAAAGCAGAGCATAAGGAAATAGATGTAGATGGAATGGTAGATGCGATAGGTGATTTTGCAAATTCTCTTTTCACCGACCTGGTTTTCTCAGTGCGGTAATAGGCAAAGTTATAAGACCAGAGTGAAGAAGGGTTGGGGACAGTTGGAAGTTTGTGGAGAAGGAAGTTGTGAACTAGAGGTCTAGGGGTGTGAGGAAGTAGCCTTCTGACCTCACTCTAGTCAGTGGCCATCAAATAACTTTTGTGCTGCATTCCTCCAATTACATAGGATGTTCCTATGTGCAGGAAGTAGATGGAACTTCCTTCGGTTCCCCACTTCTTTACCTTGGCATAGGTAAGGTTGCATCTGCCTGAGAAGCCCTCTCTACCATAATCACTCATATTTCAAAATTGCCTCAACCATTACTTACTTAATCCCACCAGGCAGAGTTAATTAGTCCCTTCTTGGAACTCTTGTGGTACCATGTGCAGTGCCCTGTACTGTAATTTTTGACATGTTGTAATAATTTGCGTCCCTGTCTCCCTAGATAATTTGGCCACTCCTTGAGGGGGTCAGTTTGGTCATTGCAGTTCCTAGTATACAGTTTGACATATGGGTAGCCTTTGTTAATTGCCAATTGAATTGAGTTGAATTGAGTTGAATTGAATTGAGTTGAATTGAATCGAATGTCCTGAATTGAATTGAATTGAATTGAATTGAATTGAATTGAATTGAATTGAATTGAATTGAATTGAACTGAATGGAGAGAATTAGTAGAAAGAATTGGCAGGTAGGAGAGGCAGAGCCTCGAAAGAGTGGTGACATTTAGAACAAGACTTGTCTAATCTATAATGAGGGGAACTCCTGCTCATGAGAGTGGAAAGGTAACTGTTTCCTCACCTGTAGTGGTGGAATGAATGGAGCCGAAACCCCCAATGAACTTCTGTAAATTGTGTCAACAATTCTTACTTCTATAGTGTTTGCTTTGAGGACCAAAAGAGTTCATATATGCAGAAGGATTTTGTACATAAAAATGTGCTGCATAATGTAAGTTACTCTTTCTCACAACACTCTGTGCCAAGATAAAAGAAATGTGTTGATTTTATAGATTTTACTAAAGGTTAGCATGTATAAGAGAGGAAGAGAAGGACGGGTTAAAAAAAAAACAATGATGATAGTTATACTCGTCTTGTTGACCTTTCTACTCTTCAAAGTCTCTTTAGAAGACATCATCATGGTCTCTTTCAGTTACAGATGCCTCTTATTGTCTCTGAGACAATAGCCCTAATATGATCTAATTTGCTAAGCCAGGTGGTGTGGAAGACAGATAAAACTGCCAGCTCATTCTGCAGGAAGCAGCATATAAGGAGCCCGCTGATCTGACAGGCTTGTGTCACAATGCACAAGTTTGGGAATTGCCCAGGCTCAGAAAAGGCCAGTGTTTCGCAACATTAGAAAACTCAAGAGAACTCTCTAACACAGAGGCGATGTTCACAGTTCCACAGAAATAACATGTCTGATTCTTGATGCTGACTAGAAGTCAACCAGTTATTTTAACACAGGTTTTAACTCTTATTGGTTTCACTTCACTTTCCCTTACGTTTCAGGTTTCTTAAGGACAGGGACCATGGTCTAGGCTTCCTAACCTCTGCCCACACATGTCTACCATGGTATTGCATGGGCGCTCCATTATCATCTGTCATTAATTGGGTTTTTTAGTAGGTGTCAGGCAGCTTTCATGGTGACCACGTTATTGTCAGAGCATAAAGAGAGTGGCAATAGTGGCGCTTTCTCTACCATATGAACCACATGTTTCTCTCTTAAAATTCCTGGAATATATGTATGATGTCCTGTATGAGTGATTGTGAGTTTATGACACTCATATTCTCCTTTTCCCCAACAGTTTAAAATACCTTTATGGCAGTTTACCTTCCTTTCATTCCCTAACTTAAAATAATTTACTTCTTTGGCTTTGGACTACCTGCCTACCTGCTAAAAGATGCAGCACGAGAAAACATGTTTGCATTTTGATGTGTTCTTAGCAGGCTGCCTTACTTGCCAAGTCTGCTGGGTGGGTTGGGTAACACTGTTATTTTTTGAGGATCTTCTAAGATACAAGTATATTTCTTGGGCAAAGTAGTATGTTGAGTCGATCATCATTTGGAGTGAAACTCAGTCTACGTCCAGTAGACTTGGTCCCATTGGTCACATGAAGGAATGAAAAACAGGCCATATTCGTTTTGATGTCATAACATTCTGGGACATGTAGTGATCCCCATGAAGAAAAAAAAAGAATCAGATGGGGACTCCATTTAAGAGATGTCTCAGCAAGCAGAATCAAGTTGCCAGAATGAGGAACAAAGATAAATGCCGTGTAGGTTCTAGAGGTTGGAGACATTGCTCCAGCAGAGAGAAAATTCCTTCAGGGTTAAGGGAGAGGCTGGATAGTGATCTACAGTAGTGGAATTATTGGATGATGTAGTATTTCTGAGTTAATTTCTTGACGAACCTTCATTCTGTTCCCTAGAGTGGCTGCAACTATTTACATTCCCACCAAGTGTACATTGGTGTTCCTTTTTCTCCTACCTTCTCACCAATACTTGTTATTTCTTGTCTTGCTCATACTAGGCATTGTGTCAGGTGTGAATTGATGTGTCAATGTGGTTTTGATTCAGGTTTCTCTGATTAGTGATGTTGAGTATCTTTAATGTATCTGGTGATGTAGTAGACACTCTTAATTCATCCCTTTCCCCTACCCTTTTGATTCTTTCAACAGTGATGATGACAGTGATGATGTCATCTGACAGCTTAACTCACCATTTTAATCTTCTATCAAAGGTCATACATTACTTCAAGTGTCCTGCTTTAGGACACTAAATATAGATATAGATATAGATATAGTAATAGATATAGATATAGATATAGATATAGATATAGATATAGTAATAGATATAGATATAGATATAGATATAGATATAGATATAGATATAGATATAGATATAGATATAGATATAGATATAGATATAGATATAGATATAGATATAGATATAGATATAGATATAGATATAGATATAGATATACATATAGATATAGATATAGATATAGATATAGATATAGATATAGATATACATATAGATATACATATAGATATACATATAGATATAGATATAGATATAGATATAGATATAGATATAGATATAGATATAGATATAGATATAGATATAGATATAGATATAGATATAGATATACATATAGATATACATATAGATATACATATAGATATAGATATAGATATAGATATAGATATAGATATAGATATAGATATAGATATAGATAGATATAGATATAGATATAGATATAGATATAGATATAGATATAGATATAGATATAGATATAGATATAGATATAGATATAGATGATATAGATATAGATATAGATATAGATATAGATATAGATATAGATATACATATAGATATACATATAGATATACATATAGATATAGATATAGATATAGATATACATATAGATATACATATAGATATAGATATAGATATAGATATAGATATAGATATAGATATAGATATAGATATAGATATAGATATAGATATAGATATAGATATAGATATAGATATAGATATAGATATAGATATAGATATATAAATATATATATAGTACCAAGCTGGTACCAAGATATTATCTACAGCTCTCCATTTTATAGATACATGATTTTTGTGATTGTGAAAAAGTATGACATGAGATTTGCCCTATTAAAAATTAAAGTGTCTGGTCCAATGGGACATTATTTTTTAAATAGACTTCATGGTATTTCCTACCCTGGCTGCATTAGAGGTATTTAATCTGTCCCCTGTTTATGTGTATTTAATTTGTTTGTAGTCTACGACTATAGAAAGCAATGCTGCCGTGAAAGTCCTTGTACATATGTTTGCCTGCCAGAGTCCAGCAGAGTGTGGGTGGTGCCTTGAAAACCTTACCCGGAAAGAGTTTAAAGGAGGAACTATGAACACAGGTGCTGGTGAGATAAACGGCCTCCAAACTAAGTGGTTGAGTCCTTGGGGACTAGCAAGAGAAGACTTCACCTCTCCAGGCACCAAGGGACAAGGAAAGGACAAGTGTTACTAGAAGCCAATGAGCCCACGGCTGGGAGAGAAGCCACCTAACAGGAGATGTGGCCATAGACTGAGGAATAAGCCACTGCCAAAATTCCAGAGTTCAGAGTACATATAATGACTGCTTTTCTTTTGCTCTCTGGCTACCTATTAGTATACCTGCCAACTATGGATGGAAGCCAGACGACAAGAAAGCCTCAACGATGCAGTCCATGGACGTGAGTTTACTGGCAGGCATAGGATGATCAAAAATATATCTGCAAGCATGAATGGAGGAATAGCAGTCCCTGGCTTAATATTGTTTGACTTATAGTTATTGGACCTTACAATGGTGTGAAAATGATAGCATTGTTTACAAATTGTCCTTTGAAGAGCACCTGGCTGGCTCAGTGGTGTAAGCATCTGACTTTAGTTCATGTCAAGATCTCACGGTTCGTGAGTTCAAGCCTGCCTCAGGCTATGCTGACAACTTGCATCCTGGGGCTGACTTGAGATTCTGTGTGTGTCTCTCTCTTTCTCTGCCCCTCCCCTGCTCACACTCTTTCTGTCTCTCTTTCTCTCCAAAACTTGAATAAACATTAAACGTTTTCAAAGATAAATTGTACTTCAAATTTAAGTTTTTGACCTCTCCCAGTGCTAATGAGAGACGATACGACCCTTTCCTGTGATGCCTGGCAGAGCAGCCAGCCACAGCTCCCAGTCCACCACATGATCATGGTGGTGAACAATCTATATGCTTACAGCCATTCTGTACTCACACAACAGTTGTGTTTATGCTTTCAACACAGTATTCACTGAAATACATGAGACAGTTAAACTTTAATGGAACATAGGCTGTGTGTTAGATGATGTCTCATAATTTCAGCTCATGCAACTATTCTGAACACACATAATAGAGGCTAGACTAAACTATGATATTCAGCACATTACGTGTGTTAAATGCATTTTTGGCTTAGAATAATTTCCACTCACACTGGTTTTACCAGAGGTGAGTCCATCCTAAATCAAGGAAGATTTGTAATGTAAAAATCTTGGGAAATTTCCTAGAACTGGAATTGTGGTATCAGAAGGACAGAAAGAACCTCTTCCACATCCATTCCTCCACCTCCTTCAATTGAAGGTTATTACCAGTGCTGAGCTGTGCCTACGGGCACTCAGAATTAGGACTACATACCCCAGCTTCCCTTGCAGCCAAAGCAATATGAGAGGAAGTGTCATGTGGCAGCTTCTGAGAAAGTTGAGACACCTGTGTGCCTTGTGTCCTTTATTTTTTCTTTGATGTCATTCACATGCTGCCTTGGATACTGAACTCTAGGCCAAACCATTTGGATGGAAAGTGAACTGAGATTCTTCCAGCAAGAGCTGGTAGGAACCATATTTCTATGCACTTCATAGAATGCAGCTGCCCAATCAGACTTGAGCTGTATACCTCCAAAGTTCATTGATTTGGGAGAGAAATCCACTTTTACCCTGTTAAAACCATAGTTCTTCCTTCTTCTGTGTCGTAGGGAAAAACCTAACCCTCAAGAAGGTATACAGATAACAGGTATAAATATGTTGAGTTTTTATGGATATTGTCAAGTTGGTATTTTAAAGTGAATTTTTATTACTGAGTTTGATTTCAGCTACTCCATTCACAGCACATGTCTTAATCTTCTTGTGCCTCTGATTTCTCAGAGGGATAGTAATATAAAGCACTTCATTTGGTTGTTATGAGGAATAATTAAATTAAATTATGTGAAATAGATCAGTGTCTGTCCAACATGCCAAATACTCAATAAATGTTATTACTGTTATTTTTACCATTATCATGTTAAACTGTCTTCCAAAGAAGAGGTACCAGTTCGCCAATTACATTTCTGAAATGCCTCTTTCCTCTTCCCTTATCAATAGTGTGCATTACCAATGTTTTTGTCCAATACAAGAGTAGTAGTATTTCATTTTTATTTGCAATTGCTTTCTAAAAATGTGGTGGTACGTCTTTACAGTTTTTAAAAGTCATTTATGCTTGTTTTCTGGTGAACTTCCTTTTTCTTTCCTCTATTCCTTCTTTTGGATTTTTGTTTTGTTTTACAGTGTGGCTTAAAAAAAAGCAATACAAGCATTATGGGAATTTGTGTTCTGTGTTTCTATTGGTGGTGCAAATATTTCCACTAATTTTCATTTGCCTTCATTTTATTTTGATTTTTATTTTTTTAACTTAATGTTTATTTACTTTGTGAGAGAGAGAGAGAGAGAGAGAGAGAGAGAGAGAGAGAGAGAGAGAGTGAGAGCAGGGAAGGAGAAGACAGAGAGGGAGACACAGAATCTGAAACACACTCCCGACTCTGAGCTTTCAGCAAAGAGCTAGATGCAGGGCTCAAACCCACAAACCATGAGATCGTGACCTGAGTCGATTTTGGACGTTTAACCTACCAAGCCACCCAGGCACCTCACTTTATTTTTTCTTTTCCTTTTTTATTTTTTTTGGCTTTGTTTTTTCTTTACAAAATTAAAAAAATATATATGTTCAATATAATAAAAATGATCCTTCTCTACTATCGTTACATCTGAGCTTGACGTCCATCCCTATTTTAGAAAGATCATTGTCATTCTGGATTATAAGAATAGTTCCCCCATGTTTTCTCCTAGGACTTCATAGATTGACTTACATAAAAACATATCTTCTCAATTTGTAATAAAACTGGGGGAAGCAGTGAGATAAGATTTAAAGTGATTCTGCAGATGACTGTGTTGGAGCGTTGGCAAAAATGAATGCTTTGACACATAAATCTTACCTAAGAAAGTTATAGATTCCTTTGATCCACATAAAAGATACTTCGTAAACAAAGCATGTGGGAAGCCATCCTCCTTGCAGGTATAGGGTAAGCTTGCCTCCTGGGCTTTTGTGTTGTTGTTGTTTTTGTTTGTTTGTTTGTTTGTTTGTTTGTTTGTTTTACTCTTAGGGGGAAACGCATAGGTTGTTTATAATGAAATTTTGTATTTCCAGGTTAAGGTGCTGTCAGGTGCAGCAGAACTAATTTCCCAGTTTATAAGACTGCCTCTCACACATCGCTCCCTGGTGGTAGGCAAAATTTCTTTCTCTGCAACCAGGGCCATACTGCCACTTGTTCACAGGTTAAGTAATGATGCCAAGACATTTTATGCCTATGCTAACAATGACCCACCTGTGGACAAGTGCAGACAGATACTGCCTACCTTTTAAGGCCAAGGAGGGATTGAGCGCATGGCCTTCCACTGGGCTCCACCATTGACTCAGCTGTCTCTAGTGTTTGTCAGTTGTTATCATCACGTTTGGGAACACACGCTCTAGAGTAAAACTATCTGACTATGTACTTCCATCTTGAGCTATAGGGAAACAAATAAAGTGCCCTTACCTTTTTTGTTCTTTGCTTTCTCTTTTGTGAAACGGGCATTATCACAGTGTGGGAATTCAATAATTCAATAAATAAATACGTAAGTGCTTAAAATTTCTTAGCAATAAATGCTCAGTAAATATTAAGAAGGCTTTTCCCAATAGAGAATAGAAAAATAACTTTCTTGTTTTCTCCTAGGATTTTATACATGCATTTTTATAAGAAAACATATAAGATAGGTAACAATATTATAGCATATAACAATATGACATAATGCAAATTAAGACATTTATAAGAAAAGTATTGAAACTTCATGAATAGTATCACTGTTACTATTATTCGAACAATGCATTTGCTTTGAAAGGTTCACTTAGTTATATACTAAATTTGCATATGCTTTGAACCTACTTCTGAATTCTCTATGATGATTCATTCATTCAGCTGGGCCACAATTGCTTTATAACATAATTTACTATCTGGTAGAACTCGCCTAATTCATATGCTTCCTTTTCAGAAAAATTTTTCTGGATCAGCTTGAATTTTGATATTTATACAAAAATCTTAGAACCAGCTGATCTGATTTAAAAAATCCATATTTTATTGGGCTTGCAACAAATTTCCATAGCAATTTAGAGATAGTAGGCATTCTTACAATAATAACTTTTCCTATTCCTACACAGGGAATGTTTATATTTAAGCTTTTTTTTTTTTTTAATATATCTCAGATGTGTTTAAAGTTTTCTGAAAGGCTTATTTATATACTTCTTTCATGTTTCTTGTTAAGTTCCCTCCTTCCTTCCTTCCTTCCTTCCTTCCTTCCTTCCTTCCTTCCTTCCTTCCTTCCTTCCTTCCTTCCTTCCTGCCTGCCTGCCTGCCTTCCTGCCTTCCTGCCTTCCTCCCTTCCACCTCCTTCTTCTTTTACTTCTCTTATGGCAAATGGCGCCAATTCTCTGACCATATTTCTAATTATTTCTTGTTTGAATGGGAGAATGCTAAATTGTTGCCTTGTGAGCCTGGATGATGTAATTTCATCAGGAAGACTCATGAAAAATCTGATCTCCCATCCTTCATCACAGTTATGTATAATCGACACTTGTTGGAAGGAGATAAACAGAGTCAAGAGAATTTCAGGCTTAGAAGAGAAGCCCTGAGGTGAGAGTAGCCTGAGAGAGCAATTTTTTACTGACCAAGTCAGTAAAATTAAACTTTTTTTCTTGTAAACAGAAAATTCAAGGAAACCAAATTATTAAAGTGAATCATGGTAACATTAAGGAGCTTTTGGTTATTAAAAAATCCTATGTACAGATATCAATAAAACAGACAATGAATGTTTTGGAGACAATGTATATGACTACAACTGGTTTAAGAAAAAGCAGCAAGAGAATGAAAGCGATGCAAGTCATTTCTTTGAAAAACTAGCATAACCCCATAACTCTAACACTGGAGCAAATGAGTAAGACTTGGGGACCAGCTAGCCTGGCTGAGATGTTTCTTGCCAACACTTACTTAGTTCTTACTCATACCAGGTGAGGTTCTGAACATTTCACAAGTACTTCCTGTCATTCTCCTTAGGGCCCTATGAGGGAGGGGTTACTATTAACCTCCTTTTACTCATCAGCAAATTGAAGAAGTTCCGAGGTTAAGGAACTTGTCTGCTCCCAAGGTCAACACAGGTGGCATGTGATGGAACTGAGAGGTGGCATGAAATAGTGTCCTCTAGTGCCAACTCACCCAAGTTGACATCCTGTCTCACCACTACTAGGTGTATGATCATCGGCACAGATTTTTTTAATGCTTTTGTGCTTTCGTTCTCATATATGTAAGACCAAGAGATGAATATAATGATCACATAAAGAGTTTAGAACAATATCTGAAACATAGCAAACACCCCTAGTCCTAGTGCTGATGTCCTTGTGTGAACTTCGCTGTTTCTGAAATGACCTCCGGTTACGATTGGGTGGCCCAGATTGCAAGCCAACAGAGTGGAGGGTTGCGGGGAGGTGGGGCTCTTAAAGGCCACGGACACGCCATCCTCTCCCGTGTTCCCGCTGCCCTCTCATCATCAGCCGTGATGAGTCGGGTGCTGCTATTCCTCTAGGGCCACAGGCTTATGTCATGTGTCCAACACGACACGTGAAACTTGAGAAGAATCCCAAGTGCAAACACCAGCAGGCACTCAGAGAAGTCGCCTCGTCCCAGGCAGCCTGCGTTCCTTGGCCCGAGTGCCTGGACAAAGGCTGCCTCAGCCACATAGGGAACGATGGACTTGTGCAGCCTTAGCATTCTCTGCAGAGGTCCTGGGCAGGCCTGGAGCTTAGAAAGGACTGGGACGAGCCTCACCTGGGAAGAGGTGAGTGCTGGGGTACTCCTTACACAGCAGATGGCTGCTTGCTAGAGATGTCTGTGCTAGGGATGGAGCAAAAGCTCCACCGTGCTAGCAATGCAATAGATAGAGTTCAGCCCTGTCCATCACAGGCTCTTCTCTATCCCCAAGGTACACGGCCCCCAGCACAGCATGCCTGAGACTGACATCCCCACACTAATCTTCCTGTCTCCCAAGCTGCCCAAGCCCCCCAGGATCCCCACTGCACAGCTCTGTACTACAAGTGCCTTCCCTGCAGTGGCTCTATTCCAGAGAAGGCGTTGGCAGTCCCAATGCATGGAGGCTTCTTGGCCCTACCAATATGCAGACAACATGGTCAGCGGGGTGTCAGCACGCTGTGGAGTTGGAGATCTGTACGCCCAAGCCTTACCTCTTCCCGGCGGAGGCTGTCACACTCTCTAGAAGGGATGGCAGGTCTTTTTCTCGCTGCTGTCTGCACACTGGCTGGAGAAGCACGTCTTCTCAGCTGCTTGATGTGTAAACGTTGGGGTACCCTGGAAAAGCTCCCTGTGCTGGCCCGTGTCTTTGGCTGTGAACATCCAAAGAAAGTATGGCCCATGACTCTGCAGTGGGAATACGGCCTCAGTGGTCATGAGGCTGGGTCCTTTGGGGCATCTTACTGGACAAGCAGGCCGTTACATGATAGGTCTTGCCGAGCAGGAACACTTTATGGGACAGGGGGACACAGGGTCCCCCACATGTTAATATCTCCCACCAATACCTGCTGAGGGGCCAGGGTGACTTTTCCACCAGGCCTGTCCCAAAGAGAAGGTACAGACAAGGTGTGGTGTGGGATGTCCTCATGGCCACCAGTGCCAAACCCTCAAGTGTGGACACTTGTGTATTGGGACCATGGTCAGAGGCCTGGGTGTTCTGTGTCCGAGGGATTACAGCCCTCAGGCTGCACATCCTGCAGCCCCCGGTGTCCTCCCGTAGCCGCAGCACTCTCTGGAGAGCCCCAGGGTCCAGGAGCTGCTAAACCCCCTGCACAACTGTATGTGCTGGCTAGCGGCCTCTTCCACCAAAACACCAGCGTGTGTGGGCTCCAGAGTGCTATCACTCGACAGGGGACACCCTCGACAATTCAGGAGCCTTCTGACTTCCATGTCTGAACCACACATGTTTCTCATTGGCCTGTCGGGATCGTCCTGTTGTTCTCTGTGTACAGGAAATGTCTTGCATTGCCTCTGCTCCTCTGTCTCCCTGAGTGAGCCCTGGAGTGTCTGTGTCTTTTCCTGGCTTTGCCTGTGCCAACGCCTCTATGGTGATGCCTCCTTGCCTGGCCTAAGTGGGCACAGCTGTACCCGTGTAACCGCCTAAGTCTCTGCACACCTGCGTCTTGTGTCATCTGCGGCTCTGCTGGCCTGTCTTGTCTTTGGTGTATGCTTCTGCACTTGAGTGTGTTTCCTTCTGAATTCAACCCCTTTATTCCACTGACAGATCCTATTGCTGTCCTGCTGTCAGGTGGAGGGGCTTCTGCGTGTTCTCTTATATGTTCCCGGAGCCAGAAATCCTTCCGTGCCCGTAGGACCTTCGTCAGAGGATTGGCCATGCACTCACTGCCAGCCAGTTAATGTCTCCAAATGCAGCTGCCTTGCTGTGACCATTAAGTCACACATCTATTTTCCATCCTTCTGTTTTCAAACCCTTTGTACCCTAGGGGCTGAGACGTCACTGGCTTGCACATTGAGATGCAGGCGTAATGTGTGAAAGGTGGTCTAGCAATGTTTTCCACTTACTCTTTTGCCATGTGGCATATTCCTGGCTGGGAGAGACTTCCCCCTGCCAGCGTGTGTCTCGTTTCTGTGTGACTCCTGTGTGTTCTGTTCCCCCATTTGTCCATTACCTCCTACCTGGGAGTCTGATTCATGTTTGCTGAACCATGCAGACACCATGGAGAATTCCTCTCTGTGTGGCGGTTCAGTCAATATTACTGAGGATGTCACCATGCGTGATTCTGGGGTCACCATCATGGACATCCCCAAACCCTGAGTATTGGACATCCCTGGCCTGTGCTGGCCTCTGCATTTCCTTGAATTTCCTCATTTTCCCAGGAAAGATATGAACCTGGGCGCTGGCCTTTCGATCAGGTGTGTGCCCTGTCCTCCCTCACTCAACTCCCCATTGGTTCAATCTAACTGACCTCACATGCAATCCCAATGTGTGACCCATCCCTAAGGACAATGTCCTACGTCCTGCCCTTTCTTGGAACTCCAATGTGCAGGCACAGAACACTTACACCTCTGGACAGCCACATGTATACATGGACATGCCCCAGAGCGTACCTGAGCCGAAAACACACACAAACACTTCATGCTGTTTATCTCCCATTCTATATTTCTTCGAATGTATTGGACCCCCACCCTGTGCCACGTGTCACCACCAGCCTTGTCCTTATTTCGTGAGCAGGAGAATCTTGTGGACCATCGGTGAGCGTCGGAAGGCTTTCCACTGGGGTCCATGAAGTGTGATGCTCCTTATAGTTTTCTCAAGATCTTGCATATCCCTGGGATATAAGGGTACACACAGACAGAGACACACAGACACAACCACACCCACATACATACACACCCACCCCCCCCACACACACACACACAGGACAGGTGAGAGTCTTATCTTGGCCCTGTTTAACATTGCTTGAATGTTTCCAAACGGAAAGTAGAATGGGAGGGTGTGATAAGCTGTGTCAAAGCTGACAAGTGGCTCCAGAAGCCAGACAACATGTGGGATGGTGGTAGGACGCCTGAGGGTGGGATTCATGGTCCTGGAATGACAGTTGTCATCGTGCTATCTGATGAGGCAGCTTTGGAAGTCCCGCTTTGCTCATTCTTGTTGTCTAGCCCACTGCCCACCTTCAGCCTCCCCAAAGGGACAAAGCCTCTTTGACACGTTACTTCTTAAGACGCCCTGTCTCAGGCCGATGCCCTTTTGACCTGGTGTCACCTCCTGTGCCACTGTGAGTCTCGGTGCCTCCATGCAGAAGAGAATTGTGCCACGGGCCCCACGGCACACATTTCAGTGCCCACACCCTTGGCTGCTCACCTCTTTCCCTCTCAGTTCTCTCTCCTGGGGCCTCCTTCATCTTGAAATACAGCAGGGCATTGCGCCAAAGATCCTTTATGATTATCTGGTAGGGGAGACAGGTCAGGCCTCAGGTAGCTGTCCCACGCAGTGGGGGAACCCATGAAAATCACCTCCCTTCCTTGTTACAGGGCCCCACCTCAGCAATCCTGCTAGAGCCGGCAAAGCTGTGGTCAGAGAACCAGGTGAAGAAGTTGAGGCTGCTGTTGTCATGCCTGCGTCTGTAGGCCTCCTGTCTGTACCTTGGGTACCACTGGATGGGACTGGAATGAGACGCCCTATACCCTGCAGGAAGACGAGTATGTGAGAAGGCTCCAGAGAACTAATCACATTCAACCCTCCACCCACTGCCGCCCATGCATTCAGTGGACACTTACCAGCAAGGCCAAGGACCTACTCCTTCATAACGACTTCATTCTGGAAGTAGGAGTTCTTGCCAAAAAACAGCAGGATCTTCCGGCATTCCCTGGGAAACTGGTGTTGCTCCACCTGCCGTGGTAGGAATGTGGGGCAGAAATGTGAAATCTTGTTCCAGGAGACCCGCCCTCCCCTGAGGAAGGAACACACCACTTCTCCCCACCACCTCCCCCGCCCACACAGCCACCCACCCACACCGCCTCCCACTCCCAGGCCGACCTTCAAATTGGTCATGTGGCCAAGCATATTTCATCGTGCTTACTAATCAGGGCTGACATCTGAGGGTGGTTCACAAACTGCTGCAGGTCAAAGAGCCTTCAGGTGCTGGGCATGAGAGATCTCGACCCAGAGAACCAGTGTGGACCGCATCCTGGCGTCCTCCCCCAGGGACTGGGGTCCTCCCCCAGGGCCTCACGCCCTCCCCACAGGCTGCATCCAGGCCCACGGGGTCTCAGGATTCCACAGGGCTCTGCTAGACACGCACAGGAGGCTGTGCATGCCCAGACGCCTGCATCCACGCCTAGCCTTGTGTGCTCATGAGGACACTGAGGACGCTTACTTCCACACAGCCACACAGCACACATCCAGTCTCGCGCCGACCAGTGGTCATTCGCATCTCTTTCCCCGCAGCAAGATGCTTAGCGGGACCCAGAAACGTGCCCCCACGTGGCTTTGCATGGGAAGAAGCCCTCGGTCATTTCCCTGTCCTGGCCTGGACCTCCACCGCCACTCTGCACTCTCTCAGCGCTGTTTCCGTGTCAGGTGCGAGGTAAAGCACAGGTGCCTCCACCACCCCAGCACTGCCCTCCTCCCACACTCATTGCAGAGCCAGGACCGCTGGATGGGATCATGTTTGCACCTTCCTGGCCACTGGAGCGTGGCTTAGCTCCAGTCCCTGTCCTGGGTTCCTCTAAATGTCACCTCCCTTTCCTTCCTCTTGTGCAAGCCCAGCCCCCTCTGGACCCTCCACCAGCAGCAGGAAGGACACAGTTTGGCCCAGAAACCACGGATGCGCTGGATAAGGGCACTTCTCTGTTCCAGATGATGCCGCCGGCTCTGCCCCATCCTGAGTTTGAGTCGAGCGTGCTCCTGGCTGGCTTGTTTATTCACGGGCTGTAGCTCTATCTGAAGGGCCTCCAGAGCTTCCAGTAGGGAAGGGCAAGGACGGAGGCCTGTCTCGAACTGCTCCTTCTTATCCTGCTTCACGTGCAGCTCCTGGGCTTCTTCCACCCATCGGCCTTCCTGCTCACTAGGCTTCTGTTCCTCCTCCTCCCGCTCCTCCTTGTCCTCCTTTCCTTCCACCTCCTCCTGGCCCTGCTGCTGCTCCTCCAGCGCTTCCTTCTCCTGCTCCTCTTCCTCCTCGGTTTGCAATTCTGCTCTCCCTCTAATGGCTCCCACGCCTTCCCTTCCTCCTCCCGCTCCTCCTCCTGGTCCTCTTCCCATGCCACTGCCGCCCCCGCCGCCGCCCCCGCCGCCGCCATCGCTGCCGCTTGTATACCCTGGTGCTCCTGCTCCTCCCCTTTCATTTCCGCCAACTCCTCCTCCTTCCGCTCTTCCTCCTTCTGCTTGGGCTTCTGCTTCTCCTCCTTCTAATCTTTTACTCCTGCTGCCTCTCCCCTCTTCCTCCTCCTCCTCCTCCTTCTGCTCTTCTGTTCCTGCTGCTTCCCCTCGTCCTTCACGTCCTCCTCCTCGTGAACCTGGACCTTCACCTTCCCCGGCTCCTGCTCCTCTTCCTCCTCCCCCTTCTTCCTCTGGTCATGCCCCTCTTCCCCAGGCGCGTCCTCTTCTGCGGCCGCCACCTCAACTTCCTTCTCCACCAGACCCCACAGCACCTCCACCACCACTATGCCATGCTCCAGAGGCAGTGATATCTCGCTGGGGCTGCCCATCTGCCCCTCGGGTCGGGCCTGGCCTTCCTGCCCAGGCTGTTCGCTGGTGGCCTGCAAGCCTTCGGCCTGCAGCACCTCCGGCCCTGCCGGAGACCCACTGTCCCCACGGGCCCTCGTCTCTCGACCGCCCCCTTCCCGGTCGAAGGCGGCATGGGGCCTCCGGGCATCCCCAATGTTTCAGAAACACGAGTCGCGCATCATACGGCCCGGCCCGAGACAGGAACTGTGGCTGCTACCGACGACGAAGCGGGAGGTGAGAGCACGGTCCCCTCCCCAGACCCAGTCAGTGGAGACCTGAGGGCAATGGCTGGCAACTCGCTCCCCCTTCCTCACAGAGCCCAAAGTTCCAGCGGGCGCATGCGCAAGCTGCTGTACCCAGGATGCCTCCCCGTAGCTATCGCTATGCTGCTGCCGCATAGGAGGCCTTTGTGGTGAGAGGTGCGCCTTCGGCTTTGAGGCTGAGGGAGCTCCAAGCCACGCCCAGGCTGCTTCACTGCCTTCAGGACCAATCATAGGGAGGGTGGTGTGCGTGGCTTCGCCATCCCGCCCCTAGGTCACCTGGAAACTGGGGCGCATCTGTTGCCTAGGCAGGAAGGCTCTGGGCCCCATGCAATGCAACTCCTCCCTGGGGCTTGCAGCCGGCCCTCCGTGACCTCTGAGTGTCCTGTTTGGCTTCTGGGCATGCAAAAGTGACCTTTGAATTCCACGGTGCGCTGGGCACGCGGCTATCTACACACACGAGTAAAGGGGGACCTCCACGCTTTTCCCATTTACACCGCCACCTTTGTTCATTGTGCCCCTAGTCCGACAACTCCACGGAGCGGATCACCTTGGCTGTCCGGGAGACGCATTCCAGCTGTGCGCCTGCTGTCTGTGCCCCCTGGTTTTCCAACTGCTCAGCCTCCTTTGCATACTCTCTACATCCATCCTTGCTCCAAGGAGACATGTTTGTCATGACAGCAGTCTAGCAGTGCACTGGCTAGAGAAGGTCGGTGACAAGAGGTGTGTGATGTGGGGAGGACGCCACACTAGGGGAGGCTACATAGCATGCGCGAAGCTCTTGCCGTTTGTCCCTGTTGCCTGGAAAGTGACACACTGGCAAGCACACACCGCCCCCCTCATGATCGGCTGCCCATTCCTCCCGTGTGTGGCAGTGCACAGGAAAGACCCGTGACCATGGGCCCTGGGACTCCTGGAGCTTGTGTCTGTCTCACAGACAGCGGTCCCCTTCCTCCCACAGTGCTTGGCCATCTTCTCACAGGGACCCTCCCCAGGCCTTCGTTGGCCGTATGTCTGTTCATCCTGGTCCCATTTCCTTTAACCACTCACTTAGGCAGCAGGCTGCCATGAGCGTGGGTGCTGACTCAAAACACTGTCCCCCTGTGCCACAGACAGCATGATTTCAAGGGCCTCCGAAAGGTATCAGGGGGTTGCGGTATGTAGCTTTGGGACGCAAGTGAGGACACGCCCCAGGGTCTACACGAAGCCACGTTACCAGTTTGGGGAACCAATAAGCTGCAGAAGGTGTGAAGTGAGGGCAGTGATGTGGTCTCCCTCCCTGTCAGGGCAGTGGTGATGTGGATTCCCTGCCTGTCTCCTTCAGACAGCAGCAGCTACACACACACACCACACAGAGACACTGCAGGATTGGAGGCTCGAGATGCATTGCCTGGCCAGTCAACACACTCATGCATTGCCTTTTCCCTTTGGTGGAATGCACTGTTCCCCTCTCTCTTTATGGGGCCAGGAGGCTGCCAGGCAGGCCGGGGATTCTAGGATTGCCAAATTGGTGTGCCGGGAACTCTGGCCAACATGTTGCTTCCGTGACACAGAAGAGGTTCCTCCAGACTCGCTGGACCACGTCAGGATACGTACGGGGTACAGAAATGCTCCAGGGTGGCTGTGATATATGAGGCAGCACACCACAGCTTCAGGTGACAGCAATGCATAGAAACGCAGGTGGATGGGTAGAGGCTGAACAGGTTGTAGGGGGATGCGAGGGGGTGGCCACTGTGACAGACAGAGAGGCAAACATTTACCCAGAAAGGGAGAGGAACAGGTCCAGTGGTGAGCCCTCAAGCTGCCCTCAGCAGAGGATGTAGGGGGTGGGCAAGACAGGAAATCAGGCCCAGAGCCTGGTGCACCTGACCTATGCAACTCACTCCCTCCAGAGAAATGGGTCCTGTCAAACTCCCATGCATTGCTGGGAGACCCCTTGGCAGGAACGTGGGAGCAAATCTGGGTCCCAGTTGCAGGGACTGCCTGGGAGAAGCAGGCAATGCCTTTCAGTTTGAACAACACCTACCACAATATTGGGGCCCAGGGGCTGGGCCCCAACTTCGCAAGGGGCCCTAGACCAGCCAGGCCTGTCTCTGCAGGGTCATCCAGGAGGATGTTCACGAGACCCGTACCCTGGCTGGGACCAAAAGGCCTTGCGATGATCCCCCTAGGCCGGTCCAGGAGCAGGACCAGACTTACTCATGCTATCTGCTGCCTCCCTCCACTAATCCCCGCTTCCTTGCAGGGAACGTTGGTCCTCCTCCACTGGGCCATGGAAGGCCCAACCCCAGCTTGCCCCTGGCCAAGGCAACACAGGACGAGCGGACCCAGGCAAAGTCCAGGCTTTCCTCCTGTCATAAAAGGTGATCAGCTAGGTCCCTGTTGATCCCAGGAGCGAAGGGATTGCACTCGCTGGACTTTGGCACTTAGCCTCGCCCTTACCCACCAAGCCAGGAAAGCCCCCAGTCTCTTTCCTTCACTAGCCAATGGCCTACACACACTCACTCCAGCACAGAGATGCACGGCCACGTGGCACGTGGACACAGACACGCACACGCTGCCAGCACAAACGCTAGGTCTCAGGCAAAAGTACTCACTGGCGCCAGCCACAATACACTCGCAGACACTCTACTGGACCTCTGCACTCACTCATGCCCTCTGCCACATCCCACTCACGAGGCTAGCTCCTCCTCACGACCCACACTTGCTTTCCCCCCTCATACCCCACATGCATTTGTCCTGGGGCCCAAACCTGGCTGAAAACTAGGGCAGATCCAGGACTTCCATTGGGTCACGGGAGCTTGCATTTAGATGCCAAGGAAAGGGAGCCACAACTGATACCAACCTTCCAGTACCAATGGCACTGGAACATGGCATGTGGAGAAACACCAGTCACGACTAGGTTCCCAGCCTCCTCGGCCCCTGCCCTTTCTTCACACCCTCTAAACACTGGGGAGTCCTTTGGGTTTCAGTACCTCCCAGCTGGCTGCAACCTACAGGGCAAGGGCCAAGGGACTGACCTTTCACAGTTCACATGTATACCCAGCTTGTGGTTGCTGCCTGGAGGCAGTCCCAGCTTAGGAGGTCTGGATGTGCTCTGACCCCTGTTACTTACGCGTTCCTTTGTGTGTTCCCTTGCAGCCCTGTGCCATCAGCAGCCTACTATGTCCATATGGACATGCACAGCACACGGAAACCCAGATGCAATGAGACTGTCCAGGGACAAGACAGAGACAGAGAAAGAGAGATGGAGGTGGGGGAGGGAGAAAGCGTTCCCTACAGAAAATGATCACAGGGACTCAGAGAAAGACAGAGACCAGAGGGACATGGAAGGAGGCAGAGGAAGGAGAGTAAGTCACAACTAGAGATAGCCACAGAGGGGGAGTGTGCGTGTGGTGCCTTTGTCTGTGCGTGTGCATGTGTATGAATGGGTGAAATTGTCTGGGACTAAGACAGGGGTGTGGCCACGATTCCTGGACTCTCGAACGCCCCCTTCCAGCAGAATGGAGGCCCGGTATTCTCAGGAATCTCAGCGTTTTCTGGAATATGACTCATTTGCTTTGGGGCCCTAGCCCATCCTCAGGCTAGGAGGGCCATAGACAACAAGGAGTGGGAACTTGAGGCATGAGGCTCCAGATAGTCTAGCCCATCAGGTGGAGCGTCGAGGCCCAAGGTTTTTAAATGCCTGCTGCCTCCTTCTGGAGCCCACCAGCATGTGGGAAGCACGCCCATGGCCCCGTGGGCCTCCGCACACTGCAGTGGCTGTGGCTGTGGCTGTGGCTGTGGTGGAGGTGGGGAGAGGCAGGGCAGTGAACTTTTTGACCGTGGGTCCTTGGGGTGAAGGATCTCCAGACCAGACCCAGACAGTTGGTTGCTGTTCAGGAACATTCAGCAGGAAGGGAAGTCGGCGTGGCTCCAGCATTTGAGTCCCTCCTCCCCTTCCCGGGTCTGGAGCCAGTTCTCTGCCTCCCCCTCCAGGGTGGCCTCCCTCTTTGGTCCATGTCCTTTTCCGCTTTGTCATCGACTACAACTGTCCTGTGGGATATATCATGTCGGAGAACTGGTGCTATAGATCTCACCTCTTTGGGGAGGAGCCAAGATGGCAGACAGCATGGAAGTTTCTTAAGTGTCTCGTGTGCATGAAATACAGCCAGACAAACACTAAACCATCCTACCCACCCAGGAAACTGACGGGAGGATTAGCACAGCAATCTGCATATCCTGAACCACAGACTTCAACAGGTACGTGACATGGAGAAGTGAACTTGGAGAGCGAGGAGGCTCAGGAAGGGAGGTGCTTCTGTGCCCGGAGAGGCGAAGGAGACTGGGCAGGTGGAAATTTTACTAATTTTCTTTAATATGCTTCTACATTATTCTTTCCTTTCGTGTCTATATTCACAAATTCTATTTTACTCCCATATTCTGCTTTTAGTCTATTTCAGTGTTTTGATTTTTCAAATTCTCACATTTCCCGTTGTAATATTTTTTACTTTCTAAATTTTTCTCCACTCCCACTTTATTTTTCTCTCGTGTCAAACCCCTTTCAACACCCAGATGAAACATGCCTAGAATCTAGCATCATTCATTCCCTTTTTACGTGTGTGTTTTTAATTTTTTACTTTTAACATTTTATACTTTGGATAGTTCATTTGAATTGTCTACCTCATGAGTTCCTTTTCTCCCTTCAAAATGACGAAAGGAAGGAATTCACCCAGAAAGAAAGAGCATGAAGCAACGAGAGCCAGGGATTCAACCAACACAGATACAAGCGAGATGTGTGAAGCAGCATGTAGAAGCACGATGATAAGAATACTAGCTGCGGTCCAATGTAGATTACAGTCCCTTTGTGCAGAGAAAACATGAAGTAAAAGCTGGCCAGAGTGTAATTAAAAATGATATAACTGAGCTGCAATGACGGATGGATGCAGCGGTGTCAAGGATGGATGAGACAGAACAGAGAATCAGCGATACGGAGGACAAACTGATGGAGAATATGGAAGCAGGAAAATCGAGGGAGATTAATGAAAAGAGCACGGTTGAACAATTAGAGAAATCAGGACTCATGCAGAAGGAACAACATCAGAATCATAGGGGTCCTGAAGGGGGAGAGAGAGAAATAGGGGCAGCAGGGTTAGGTGAGCAAATCATAGTGGAAAATTTTGCTAACCTGGGGAAAGACACAGCCATCAAAATCCAGGAAGCGCCTAGGACCTCCACTACATTCAACAAAAAACGACCCTCAGCAAGGCAGCAAGGCATATAATATTCAAGCTCACAAAGTACTCAGGCAAAGAGAATCATGAAGGCAGCAAGGGAAAACAAGTCCCTAAACTACAAGAGAAGATAGATCAGGTTTGCCGCAGACCTATCCAGAGAAACTTGGCAGGCCTGAAGGGAGGGGTAGGATTTGTTCAAAGTGCTGAATTGGAAACTTACGCAGCCAAGAATTCTTTATCCAGCAAGGCTGTCATTCAAAATAGAAGGAGAGAGGAAAAGGTTCCCAGACAAACAAAATTTAAAGGAGTTTGTGACCGCTGAATCACACCTGCATGCAATTTTAAGGGGGGACACTAAGAGGGGAGAAATGATTATCTATCTGTCTATCTATCTATCTATCTATCTATCTATCTATCTATCTATCTATCTATCTATCTATCTATCTATCTATCTATCTATCATCTCCCTATCATCATCTATCATCTATGTATATGTATATGTATACTTATAATTATATTTTTATTTATGTATATTTATTTATATTTATAGATAGAAATACATAATTAGATATATAGAGATAGAGATATATAGATGTAGATGTAGATATAGATATAAAGATATATAGATTTTTTTTTCTCCAACACTTCAAAGAAGATAATGGCCATGAATTCATATCTTTCAGTACTCATTTTAATGTCAGTGGACTCAATGCTCCAATCAAAAGACATAGTGGAACAGAATGGATGAGAGAACAAGCGCCATCGATATGCTGTTTACAAGACACCCACTTTAGTTATAAAGACAAGGTCAGAGTGAAAATAAGAGGATGGAGAACCATCTGTCATGCTAACCGTCAACAAAACAAAGCCAAAGCAGCCATACTTCTATGAGACAATCTAGACTTTAATGTAAAGCCTGTGTCAAGTGATGCACAAGGGCATGATGTCATAATCAAGGGGTCTATCCACCAAGAAGACCTAGCATTGGAAAACATTTATGTGGCGTATTTGAGAGCAACCAAATACACAAATCAATTAACCACAAACATAAGTTACATCATTCTTAGTCATGCCATCAGAGCGGGAGACTTCAACACCCCACTCGCTGCAATAGACAGATCATCTAAACAAAAAATCAACAAGCAAACGGGGGCTTGGAATGACACACTGGACAAGATGGGCTTCACAGATATCTTCAGAACATTTCATCATAAAGCAGCAGAATATACGTTCTTCTCCAGTGCTCATGGAATATTCTCCTCTATATTTCATATCATATGGAAAAAAGTCAACCCTAAGGAAGTTCAAAGAGATCGAGGTCACACCGTGCATATCTTCAGACCACAACACTACGAGACTCGAAATCAACTACAAGAAACAATTTGGAAAGTTAACAAATACTGGGAGACTGAAGAACATCCTACTAAAGAATGAATGTGGAAACCAAGTGTTTAAAGAGGGTATAAAAAGTATATGCAAGTCAATGAAAACGTATCTGGAAGTCACTGATAACACCACAACCCAAAACCTCTGGGACACACCAGAGTCGGTAATAAGAGGACCTATCTAGTAAGTCAGGTCTTCCGAAAGGAGAAAGAAAGATCTCAGAGACACAACCTCACCTTACGCCTTAAGAGGCTGTGAAAAGAACACCCTATGAAACGCAGAACATTCAGAAGACAGGAATTAACAATGATTAGAGCGGAAATTAATGCTATGGAAACCAAAAGTCAAACAAAACAAAAACAAAAACAACCTCAAACAAACAAACAAACAAACCAAAAAAGGAAAACAGATCAATGAGCCCAGAAGCTGCTTCTTTGAAGGAATTAACAAAATTGATAAGCCAGTCATTAGTTTGATGAAAAAAGAAAAAAAGAAAGGGCCCAAATAAATAAACTCAAGAATGAAAGAGGAGAGATCACACGCAACACAGCAGAAAGGCAAACAATAATAAGAGAACAATAGGAGCAATTATTTGCCAATAAAATGGGCAATCTGGGAGAAATCGACAAATTCCTAGACATATATACACTACCAAAGCTGAAAGAGGAAGAAGAGGAAAATTGGAACAGATCCATAGCCAATAAAGAAATCAAAACACTAATCAAAAACCTGCGGAAGGAAGAAGACTGCAGGGCCAGATGGCTTTCCAGGGGAGTGCCAGCAAACATTTCAGGAAGCGTTAACACTTATTCTCTTGAAGCTGTTCCCAAAATAGAAATGGAAGGAAAACTTCCAAACTCTTTCTATGAAGCCAGCGTTACCTTGATTCCAAAATCCTCCTGGACTTCCTCCTCCTCCACTTCTTCCCTTGCCTGCACCCGATCATTCACTCTTCCTTCTCGTCGTCGTCGTCGTCGTCGTCCTCCTCCTCCTCCTCCCGTAACTCCTCCCAATCCTCTTCCTCCATCTGATCCTCCACCTTCTCCTCCTCCTCCAACTCTTCCTCCTAGGCATCTTCCTCCTTCTGAAGGTCCTCTCCTGCTACTGCCCTTCCTGCCCTATCTCTGACTTTTGACCTCCTCTTCTTCCCTCTGCTCTCGTCCTCCTCAACTCCCTCCTCCAGCTGCCCCTGCTCCTTTGGCTCGTGATCCTCCTCTTCCTCGTGCTGGACATCATCCTCTTCCATTTGTCCTTCTCCTGTACCCCGTCATTCACTCCCCCTCCTCCTCCTCCACTTCTGCTTCTAACCCCTCCCAATCCTCTTCCTCCAGCTCCTCCTGCTCCTCCACTTCCTCCTCGGTCTCTTGCTCCTTCTGCTCCTACACTTCTGCTCACGCTATTCCAACCCTGGCTCTACCTTTTCTCCTCATCCTCTTCCCTCAACTCTCATCCTCCTCAACTTCCTCCCCCAGCTGCTCCTCCTCCTTTGGCTCGTGCTCCTCCTCATCCTGGACATCCTCCTCCTCCACTTGTTCCCTCTCCTGCACCCAATTATTCACTCCTTCTCCTCTGGCTCTAACGCCTCCCAATCCTCTTCCTCCAACTCCTCCTCCTCCTCCTCCTCCTCCTCCTCCTCCTCCTCCTCCTCCTCCTCCTCCTCCTCCTCGTCCTCCAATGCTGCCTCTGGTCATCCTTCTCTTCCCCAGGCACATCTTTGTCCCTTAAGACCACCACAATCTCCTCTAAGAATGGGAGTAAAAGCTCTCACACTGCTCCAAACCATCCGAAATGAGCACCGGACCCTGGGGCATGGGCCCTCACAAGTCATCGTGTCCCTGCAAAAGGAGCCTGGCAACCTCCCAGGCCTCCCGGGGAGACCTGGCAGTGGGAACCTGGGAGCAGCGACAGGGTCCCTGGGGCAGGGACAGCCAAGGGACAATCGTATCGTGCTCTGTCTTTTCAACCATACCTATAGCAGTATCAGATCTAGTGGCCAGGCCCCAACGGTCCTCACAAGCGACCCCTGACCAGCCAGCCCTGTGTCGGCAGCGCCATCCAGGAGGAAGCTCACCGACACACATGCCATGCCTGGGACCCCAAGGCGCTTCGATCACCCCCTAGGCAGATAAGGTCAGGGCTAGGTTACTCCATGGGACCTGATGCATCCCTACAGTCGTCCCCAATTCCTTGTAGGACAGGTCGGACTTCCTCCACTGGGTCATGGGGTCTCCATGCTGTTCAAGCTGGCAGCAGCCAACACATGACCAGCAGTACTGGGACACTGTCCAGCCTTTCCTCTCATGCTGGATGGTGGCCGCGTCTTTACCGAAAGCCCTGTGTGGGGGCAAAGGGCTGTGGGGAAGGCAGGCAGGCGGGTAGCCAGGCACAGATGTTACCACGTGCTGTGATGCCGCAGGATCACTGGGACTTCACTTCCATCTGGCCCACACACAAATGCTAGGGATGGGGCTTTGGGGGCAGTGTGGACGCCTTGCAGCTTCAGTGTCAAGGAACTGGGCACACACACCTGTGGGCACAGCCGGCAGCAGACTGGGACCAGTGTTCCTCCCTAGGCCCCTTTGACCCACCACCACCTGAGAAGAATACGGGGGGTGGGCTGAAAGGCTTTAGACTACCCAAAGTGCACACACAGTGGGCCACGTGCTGCCCGCTGTGGTTTGGGGCGGGGCGGGTGGAGCACGGTCGGGATTCCTGACTCCAATGTGCACAGCATCCTCGTCGACATGCAACCGCTGAGACACTGAGAAAGGAACCCAGTTCCCCATGTTACATGAGGCCAGGAGTCGACAAAGCCTGAGGCTAATCAGGGTCGCCCGCACAGGGACTGAGAGGCTCATGCTGGCACCACTTACGTTCAAGGGGAACAGAGTTCTGGGACACACCTTGACATGTCCCGAGCCCAGCTGCAGCGGCAGGGGTGATCATGTGCTGCGGGGAGACGTGTTGCTGGCAACGAACTGTCCCCTAAGAGAGCAGCTGGCAGGCTGCTCACCTGCCCATCCACACACGGATCCCCACAGACCACACTGCTGTGGCACTCCTGGGGGACCCAAGTCACCTGAGGTCTAGGGTCCAAGCTCCTCCCTTTCCCTGGGCCTGGTGCACAGGAAGCAGAGAGGAGAGCCCCGAGGAAGAGCTGACTGGTGACAAAACATGGCACGTCTGCCTAGAGCAGAGATTCTTGCTGGACACCTCCCTCCAGTGAATTACCTACGCCTTCTGCACACAACGTAGCCTGATAGCTTGGGTTCGTTAGCTACTCTGTGCACAAGGCCTGGGCACAACCTTGTAGCCCCTCCGTATATGCTACTGTAGGCCACCAGGGCAATTCAACACACACACACACACACACACACACACACACACACACTCACTCACTCACTCTCACATAGACACAAACTAACACACATACAAGCACATTCACTCACAAGTGGTCCACTGGCCACTGGGCATAGGCTTTCCTCCCCTCGGTCCCTGTCTTGACCTTGCACCAATTTCCCTTTTGCATCCTGACTTGAGCCCCCCTGGCAGAGCAACAGTTGCACCCATCCCAGCGATTACCATCAGGACTCAGGAGGGAAGGGACTGCACTCCTGTATTCTGGCACCTGACCGTCCCACATAAGCACCTCATCCACAGAGACCTCTGTGTCTCTCCTTGTCTCGCCGGCGGCCTACACACCCACTCCCGCACACAGAGAGACACACAGCTACACAATCGCATGAACATATGCACGCACACACTGCCGGCACCACCACGGATCTCAGGCCCAGTTTGCCACAGACTCCCACACACACTCACAGGAAATCACGCTGGGTCTCCACCCTCGCACGTACTCTCTCCATGAAATCCCACTCATAAGCCTCGCTGCTGCCCACAACCCACACCTGTCTCTTCTCCTCACACATATCCCATCCTGAGCCACTGTCTCAGGACAGGGCTCGGGGTCAAAGGGACCCCGGGTGTGGGAGGCAGCAGTAAGGTATACTGGGATCGACTGTGAGAAGCCTACCTACTCCTGAGTTCTCAGGAGACATGAGGCCTTAGCTCTGACCCTCACTGGAGGCGTTGCTCACTGGATTCTCTCTCACCAAGGAGATGACACCCCTCTGGGAGCAAGGGTGCTGGCTGAATCTCCCCAAGTCCTGGCCACACTGTACCTGGACGCAATGGACCAATTTGGTCCCGCTGTGCAATCCCCTTCCCTGCCTTTTGGCTCTGGCCTATACAACAAGTCTCCACGTAACAGGTCTGTCTCTTCCTCCTCCTCCTTCCAGACTCTGCCTGCCCAGGAAGGCAGGCCTCTGTGCACATGGCAACACCTGCCCCACACCAGTACTGCACCTCTCCTGCACACACAAAATCACCCTGGCAGCGGCTAGGACAGTCACACTCAGGTCCCGTCCTCGTCGTCCCTCCTTGGGTCCCCCATAAACACACACACACACACACACACACACACACACACACACACACACACACACACACAAACAGAAGGGTTTTTAGCTTCCTGTATGTGTCCACATAAACATCGTGGCAACTCTTCAAGGCTGCCACATGAGATCATTTCCCCAATTGTCTCCGGGGCTCAAAGAAGACAGGAGACGCATCCACCCATCTCTTCCAGCACTGCTCGCGTCCTGCATTGTTTCTGCATGGGCAAACATAGAAGTTCTGTGTCTTTCACGCCCACACAGATGCAGAGCCCCTGACGCATATGAGCACACCCAGACATTTTCGCTTACACGCACACACACGCACCCCCACGCAACAGACACCAAGAGTGATACGGGGTATTTGCAAATACATCCCAGATGGTGTCACTCTTGTGCCTCGCCCTTTTGTGATCCCTCTTGCTTTCTCACCCAGGGATTCATTTCCAGCCCCCAATGGCCTTGGACTACTTTGAGAATGGCTGTCAGGTTGCGGGAGGACATGGTTTGGTGGGGCACATGGAAAGAAGTGCGAGATTATCACCACAGTGGCGCCTGGGGTCACGGCAGCTCCAGTCCCAAAGACTGGCAGGCAAAACCAGACTGAAGGAGCAGGGGGAAGCCCGGTGGAGGGCGGACATCCACGGGGAGCATTTGTGGTGGAGAAGCATTGCTCCTCCCCAGTTGCACTCCAAAGCCCCAGTCCACAGCACAACTGCATTTGGTTTGCAGGCATCGTCCCAATGTGTGTTTGCAGCTGAGTCCCTGCAGGTCCCTTGTCATCCTCCCACCCGCTCCCCATGCTACCTGGGTCCCAGTCTCGGCGGACCTTCCATTTCCAAGCCAATGTCTGGCCCACGTTCCCTTGCCCATACAACACACGTGTCAAAACACCACATACTGGCATTCTCACCGACATGTGCGCGCGTCAGGTCACTCTCTTCTGGTCCCTTCCTCCCTCAGTTGTACTGCAGGGGATTGGGCCACAGGTCCTCGCTGATGATCTGGTAGGGGACACAGGCCAGCGCCACATTGGGCATAGCCCACTCTCCTCTCTGGCTGGGGGCCACCCACATTCCCATTGCTGAGGAAGGCCTCAGGGGCCCCACCTCAGCAATCCTGTTTGTCCCTGGCAGCTGTGCTCACCCAGCCAGTTGAACAAGTGAAGCTGGTGGGGTCATGCCTGAAACTGGGATCTCCATGTTCATAATCGCAGAACCACTGGACTGGAGTGGCACGTGATGCCCTGTAGCCTGCAGGAAGAGAGGTTTTGAGGAACAACCTGATGGCCTCCTCCCCACCCACCTCCTCCTCCCCCTCCCTCCTGCCCCTGATGCATGTTCATCAGCCTCCTGCCCTGCACCATCATGGGACCCACACCCTACCAGCAAAGCTAAGCTGATACTCCTTAATGATCACTGGGTTCCAGAAGTACGGGTTCTCCACAAAGAAAAACATCACTCTGCAGCGGTACTTGGGATGGCCCACTTCCTCCACCTGCGGTGAGCAATGGGACAGGACGGGCAAGTGTCCTCCCTCGGGGTCCTGACCTCCTAGCCTGGCTGTGAGGGTGAGCACCTTTGCCTCACCCTCTCCTGCCCAAATCCCACACCCGACGGGATGGCCCCCAGCCACAGCCTCCCCGGTCTGACCTCCAAGTCGACCAGGTAGCTGAGCACGTCTTTGTCCTGGACAACGATCATGGCCGACAACTGGGGGTGATTCAGAATCTGTGCTGTGTCAAGGAGCTGTGCCTTCAGATGCTGTGGAAACAGACACAGCCCACCCCCCCAACCCTCCCAGGCTAAGAGCAAGGGACTAGATCAGGGCATGTGCAGAAATACCAGGAAACACTAGCCCCCACACTCCTCAGCCTCTGCAAATGCATCAGACCCCATCGACACTGGGCTGTCTGTTGGCTTCCTGTACCTCCCACGCTGTCTGCACACAGCAGGGAGAGACTCCACTGCCTGGACTCCTCACAGTCCCTTCATATACCTGACCTGTGTGGGTTGCCAGCAGCCCGTCATAGCTTGTGATGTTGGCATGTGCTCTGACCCCTCCTCACGGCAGGGTGTCTTGGCATATTCCCGTGAAGACCAATGTTGTCACCAGCCTTCTGAGTCCAGAAGGAATAACAAGGCTTACAAGAAACCGACTGCACACTTACGATGCAAACATAGGGTGTGGGAGGGAGAAAGGATCGAGAAGCACGGACAAGGAGGGGAGAGGAGGGAAATGAAAGTAGACAAAGTGACACAGCCAGTCAGGATAGAAAGACATGGGTGGGACCCAGCCGGAGCCTGAGGACAGAGAGGGAAGCAGGGGAGGAGATACCAGGAGAGAATCCCGTGTGTGTGTGTGTGCATGTGTGTGTGTGTGTGTGTGTGTGTGTGTGTGTGTGTGTGTGTGTGTGTGATGGTCTGTGGAGGCAGATTGTACCTCGCTCGGAGTCAGTCTGAGTCGTCCCACTGTCTGGAACAGGGGGGTGGCATGGTTCCACTAAAGGCCATGAGTGTGTGTCTGAAATGCTCTCTTTTGACGGAACTGCTAGAAAACGTGCACAGCCTGTGAATGTGAAGGTGGGTGTGCGGCCTCTGTAACTCTCCCATTTGGCATCGAAACGTTTCCTTGCCTTATCTGCTATGAGTGAAGGCTGCTTTGTGCTACCCTAGCTCTGGTAGCATGGGGACACATGCCTCACGTCCACAAATAATGTTTGAGAGCAGCCTGCAGGCCAACGCTGGCAGAGACCTAGAGGAAGCAGGTCCAAGTCCCCAAGTCCCCCCATCCCCAACAACCGCCCCTGTCCAAGGCCTTACATTGGATCCCAGACCACACAACCCAGGGCCAGGGACCACTGCCCAGCTCTCCTCCCTGGGGTCCCTTGCCCTGAAGCACCCTGCTCTCAGGGCCCAGGCCTCCTGCACTACGGCCCACGCCATTACCCAACAGCACCAAGAAGGATACCGCCTGGGCCCCGAAGCCAGGGATGTGCTTGATGATGGCCCTTCTGTGATCCAGGTAAGAAATGCGCCTCCAAAGAATCCTGCGCTTCAGCCGCCATAAGGCCCTGGAATCTTGGGCATTCCCAGCGCTGATCTCCAGCTGAAAACGCTCCAGAACTGCCAGCGGGTCCTGGGCTGAGGCAGGACGGAGCACTGGCTCTTGCTGCTACAGCTCCTGTGAGAGCTGGGGCCCCTCCTCCGCCTCTGCATCTGCCCTAGTCTTCTCCTCTTGCTCCGGAATCTCCTTCAGCTGCTGTCTCTCCTCCTCCACCTCCTCCTGCTCAGGCATGTCCTCTGCTTTAGCCTAGGCTTCCTCATAATTCTCCTCTCCAGCCACCTCTTCCTCGGTCGCCTCCCCGTCCTCTTCCTCCACCCCGATCACCACCTCAGCCACCACCATTCCGTCATCCAATATCACCACCAATTCCTCCACTGGGCTTGCCACCTGTATCTCACACCCGGCCTGGGCTTCCTGCACAGGATGGGCGCTTGCCACCCCTTACCTGGGGACTGTGGCCAGCCCACGCCCTCCAGCGCCCCTGCATTCCCGCAGGCCAGGGACTCTCGACCTTTCTCATCCAGGACGATCAGGGCCCAGGGTCGCCGGGAATCACCGCTTTTTCTGGACCGCGAGGCGCTGGCCATGACGCTCGGCCCCGGCCCCAGTGTAGCTAGGGCAGCCTCAGGACAAGGACAGGGAAATGGCAGCAGGTGGACGGAGCCTTGGCCGCAAGGCCTTGAGGTCCCTGCTGCCTCCCGCCGCAGCCCGCACAAGTGGGGCCCAGGCACACAGGCTCTGGGATTTGACGACTCTGCATTGGCTGTGCCTGCTGTGGAGGAGGGCCTGAGACAGAGGCAGTGAAGAGTGTGCGCCTGAGGTCTGGGGGCGAAGTGTTTCCAGGGCAGGTCATGCCCGCTGGCCAAGTTGGCGGAGCAATCAGTTGCAAGACAGCAAGACGGGGTGTTGGCCGCCAGTTAGCACGTGCCAGCGGCCGGTCCGGGCTCTGGAGCAAGGGACCAACCGCCAGTGTTGACCCCGTTTTGCCGCATGTCCTCTTCAGCGCTGTCACCTTCCAGGCCTGACTCGCGAGGTCCCCGGTGTCACACAGTCTGTGTTCGCTTGTGCACCCTTTCCCCAGAGGCCTCACTCCGGGCAGCAGAGCATTGAGCACAGGAACGTCCACAGAGTGAGCCACTGCCTGCTCCGTCCCCTTGCTCCTTTTCATGAAGCTGGGGCAAGGCCTGGAGAAGTCCTTAGGTGTCGCACCTACCGGGGCCACATGGCCGTCCGCACGGTTTCTCCTCCTTGGCCATCAGGCTGAGGGCGGCGGTAAGGTGGGTGCCCACCCAGAACCAGTGACACCCCCCTTAGACCCACCCCACCGCCGTGTCCTTGCATGAAAGCAGCTCAGTAGAACTCACTGCACTGCAATTCAGAGCAAACAAAAACCCGCACAGCCCCATCTGCCACTGGTGCCCTACTGATCTCCGTACAGAGCACCAGGGAGATGGGGTAGTAGGATTTAGCAGTTTCCTCCGGTCCGGAAATCTAACCTTCCACTCAAAGTAGGACGACTCCAAGCAGGGCGCTTAGGGGCCCTTCACCGAGAATTACAAACTTGTCTGTGTCTGTCTCTGAGAAAGCCCCGTGCCTGCTGTCACTAGTACACACGAAAGCAGACGAGTTCCCTCCACATTTCCCAGGCGCCAACGAGAATTCTGAAGAAGCGTGCACCCAGACACAGAATGTCCACTGAGAGAGACAGCGAGAAAGAGACACACAGTGAGACAGAGATATAGAGGGAGAGAGAGAGAGACACATGCAAGCAGAGGGAGGAAGGACGAGTGGAGGGGAAGACCGGCCTGGAGAGGGAGAGTCACAGGGAGATTGGCGGGAGAGACAGGGAGGAGGAGCAAGACAAGAAGAGACAGAGGGGCATCTATTACAAGGAGACAGGTGGAGACAGGGTGAGGCATAAGTGAGGGAGAGGAGGGATACAAAGACAAAGAGACCTGGAAGGGAAGTGGGAGGGAGGGGCAGGAAGAAGACAAGGGAGGGGGAGGCAAGGGGAGGGTAAGAGGAAGAACTGCAGGGGCAGCTGAGGCAGACACAGGTGGGCTGACTCTGACGACAGGGCAACTGCAGTGTGCAGTTTCACCTGGTGAAGTTCACCTGTGCAATTTCCACAGAGACGAATGCTGTACAGTGGTCAGCCCTCAGCACAAAAGGCACCGTTCCCACCTGGACCTTAAGGGCAGTCTGGAACGATCCCTGAACTAGAAGGAAGCTGCAGTGAGGTCACTCTGGGTGAGGAAGAGGGCACCGCAGGGAAGAAAGCAAGGACCCGATCCCCACAGGGCTTCTGGAAGCCCTGTATTTACCAGCAGCAGACAGGAAACGGGACTGCCGGAAAGAGACCGCAGAGACCTAGGGACAGCACGTGTGGGAAGGAATCACGTCCCCAAGCTCGGCAAATTCAAGCAAAAGCAGAGGCTGCACATCCATGGAAGTCAATGCTTTCCGAGTGGAACCAATGAGGTTCTCACAGATGCCCAGGAAATGTGCTCCACTCTAAGGCCCCTCGCCTCTCGCAAGCTTCTCATTCAAAGCCACTCATCAAAGAGAAAGGGTGCACCGTGAGCAAAAGAGCCAAGGTCTCCTTCGCATCCCCGGACGTAGACAGGTGATCCGCCCAGTAATCTCAAGCCAACGTATGGTGATAAAGGTTACATTCCACTACAGTGCTGGAGGAAACTCGCACCCGAGGGGAGGACAATGAGTGAGAACCGCATCCCAGGCTGTAAGGTAAGGACAGACCGTCAAGTTGTATTGACAGGTCACGAGACCGTGACTCAAATGTCTGTACAGACACAGAGCGTCTGCACAAGCACGAGGTCTGGATAGTTGTAAGCAGGGAGCTGGATTTCTAAGTCTGGGCTGCCCATATGATATGAAAGCCTAACTCGTGCAAGCAGAGCTATGCCCATGTGATGCGGATCAGCCTCCTGAGGCGGTATTTGTACCTTGTGGAGGACCTGAGAGACCCATGCAGGCCGGCTCCTTGTGCACCTCTGCCACCGGGCACATATGTGGGAAACGTAGGGCCAAAGGGTTCCCGTTAGGCTTAGTTTGGCTCACCCTTCAGCGGGTGCATTGAGCATCAGTGCAGAAAGCACTGGGTTCCCTGAAAGAGGCCAACCCCTGACAAAAACACAGTGGTGGTGACCCCTGCTTGATGGACTCCTGAGGAGATTAAAAGGAGTTAAAGGCATGCAGTCCACTAGAGAGTAGAGAGGTGTTAAGCAGGGGAGGGTGCGATGAGGAGGTGTCGGGCCTAGGGTGTGAAGAGGCATTCATGCCATGTGCATGAGTTCTGGGGATCTAACTTGCCAGGGCAGCTGTAAGGAACGCTTCACCGCATCGTCATGTTTCTCAGAGCTAAGTGCTCTCACCACAAACATAGAAGGTTTGCTGAGAAATGTTCCGGTGAAGGTGGCTGGATGGAGCGCTTGCACGTGAAGGATACGGGCACCTCCGTGACTGCCCGTTGTGTTCCTCAGTCATGCACTAGTCCTGGTGGACTAAGCTGAGCTCAGTACCCTGCAGTCAAAGATGTCTGCATGGTTCCCGCAAACATGAATCAGACTCCCAGGGAGGAAGTAATGGACAAATGAGGGACCAGAACACACAGGAGCCACATGGAAACGAGACACACGCTGGCAGGGGGAAGTCTCTCCCAGCCAGGAACATGCCACTTGGCAAAAGAGTAAGTGGGAAAACGTTGCTAGACCGCTTTTCACACTTTAAGCCTGTATCTGCAACGTGCAAGCCAGTGACGTTTGAGCCCCTAGGGTCCAAAGGGTTTGAAAACAGAAGGACGGAAAATAGAGGTGTGACTTCATGCTCACAGCAAGGCAGCTGCATTTGGGGACATTAACTGGCTGGCAGTGAGTGCATGGCCAATCCTCTGACGAAGGTCCTACGGGCACGCAAGGATTTCTGGCTCCGGGAACATATAAGAGAACACGCAGAAGCCCCTCCACCTGACAGCAGGACAGCAATTGGATCTGTCAGTGGAAGAAAGGGGTTGAATTCAGAGGGAAACACACTCAAGTGCAGAAGCATACACCAAAGACAAGACAGGCCAGCAGAGCCGCAGCTGACACAACACGCAGGTGTGCAGAGACAAAGGAGGTTACACGGGTACAGCTGTGCCCACTTAGACCAGGCAAGGAGGCATCACCAGAGAGGCGTTGGCACAGGCAAAGCCAGGAAAGGACACAGACACGCCAGGGCTCACTCAGGGAGACAGAGGAGCAGAGGCAATGCAAGACATTTCCTGTACACAGAGAACAACAGGACGATCCCGACAGGCTAATGAGGGACACATGTGGTTCAGAGACATGGAAGTCAGAAGGCTCCTGAGTTGCCGAGGGTGTCCCCTGTCGAGGGACAGCACTCTGGAGCTCACACACGCTGGTGTTGTGGTTGAAGAGGCCGCTAGGCAGCACATACAGTTGTGCAGTGGGTTTAGCAGCTCCTGGACCCTGGGTCTCCCCAGGGAGTGCAGCGGCTACGGGAGGACACCCGGGGCTGCAGGGTGTGCAGCATGAGGGCTGTAATCCCTTGGACACAGAACACTCAGGCCTCTGACCACGGTCCCTGGACACAAGTATCCACACTTGAGGGTTTTGCTCTGGGGGCCGTGAGGGCATTCCACACCCACGCCTTGCCCTTACTTTCTCTTTGGGACAAGCCGGGCGGAAAAGTCACCCTGGCCCCTCAGCAGGTATTGGCGCGATATATGAACACGTGGGGGACCCTGTGTTCCCCTGTCCCGTAAAGTGTTCCTGCTCGGCAAGACCTATCAAGTAACGGCCTGCTTGTGCAGAAAGATGCCCCAAAGGGCCCAGCCTCATGACCACTGAGGCCGTATTCCCACTGCAGAGTCATGGGCCATACTTTCTTTGGATGTTCACACCCAAAGACACGGGCCAGCACAGGGAGCTTTTCCAGGGTACCCCGACGTTTAAATATCAAGCTGCTGAGAAGTCGTGCTTCTCCAGCCAGTGTGCAGACAGCAGCGAGAGAAAGACCTGCCTTCCCTTCTAGAGAGTTCGACAGCCTCCGCCCTGGAAGAGGTAAGGCTTGGGCGTACAGATTCCCAACTCCACAGCGTGCGGAACCCCGCTGACCATGTTGTCTGCATACTGGTATGGGCGAGAAGCCTCCATGCATGGGACTGCCAACGCCTTCTCTGGAATAGAGCCACTGCAGAGAAAGCTCTTGTACTGCAGAGCTGTGCTGTGGGGATCCTGGGGGGCTTGGGCAGCTTGGTAGACAGGAAGATTAGTGTGGGGATGTCAGTCTCAGGCACGCTGTGCTGGGGGCCGTGTAATTTGGGGATAGAGAAAAGCCTGCGATGGACAGGGCTGAACTCTGTCTATTGCACTGCTAGGACGGTGGAGCTTTTCCCCTATCCCTAGCACAGACATCTCTGGCAAGCAGCCATCTGCTGTGTAAGGAGTACCCCAGCACTCACCTCTTCCCAGATGAGGCTCATCCCAGTCCTTTCTAACATCCAGGCCTGCCCGGCACCTCTGCACAGAATGCAAAGGCTGCACAAGTCCATCGTTCCCTTGTGGCCGAGGCAGCCTTTGTCCAGGCACTCGGGCCAAGGAACGCAGGCTGCCTGGGACGAGGCGACCTCTCTGAGTGCCTGCTGGTGTTTGCCCTTGGGAGTCTTCTCACAAGTCTCACATGGCGTGTTGGACACAGAGCATAAGCCTGTGGACCCAGAGGAAGAACAGCACCCGACTCATCACGGCTGATGATGAGAGGGCAGCGGGCACACGGGAGAGGATGGCGTATCCGTGGCCTTTAAGAGCCCCACCTCCCCGTGACCCTCCACTCTGTTGGCTTGCAATCTGGGCCACCCATTCGTAACCTGAGGTCATTTCAGAAACAGCGAAGTTCACACAAGGACATCAGTACCTGGACTCTCAGGAGTCTTGTGGGTGTGAGTGTGTGATCAAATTGTTTGATAAAAAAATTGGGTACTTTTTTTGTTCACAATTTTATTTTCAACATTCATTCTCAAATTTGTTATGCTTTAATATATGATTTTTAAAAAGCTCCTTCAAAATATGATTTGATTTTCAATCTTGCAACACCTCTTAAATTTTTATTTATTGAAAATTGGGTTGACAAGTTCAAAGTCAATATTGAAACGCTTCTCAAATTCATTCCATATGACAATATTGCCCAAATTGCTGATATTTTATTTGATTTTATAGTGTCTAAACTTATCTTTTTAAAAGTTATTTATTTTGAAAGAGAGAGAGAGTGGGAGAGTATAGAGGAGGGGCACAGAGATGGTGAGATAGACTCTCAATCGTGAATTAGTAATCCAAAAGCTCTGAAGAAACAAAAGTTCAGGACCAGATTAATTCTACTGTAACTTAAAGAAGAGTTGCTCCCTGTTCTTCTCAACGGAATTGCAACTTCATTCTATGAGACCAGCATTTACTTGATATCAAAATCAGAAACCTAGTCCACTAAGAAAAAGAAGGACAAGCCCATATGTTTAATGAACATTGATGCAAATATTCTCAAGAAAATACTTGCACACTGACTCTAATAATACATTATAAAAAGAGGTATTCACCACAATTGAGATAGATTTATTCCTAGTTTGCAAGTATAGTCCAATATTCACAAATCAATTAACACGTTACAGTACACCAATGAGATAAAGGAGAAGAGCCACATTATCATTTCAACAGATGCAGGAAAATCATTTGAAGAAGTACAACATCCATTCATGATAAACAACCTCGGCAAATTAGGATTGAGGAAAATACCTCAACATAATAAAGGCCATCTATGAAAAACTCATAGCTAAAATCTTTTTGAATGGGGAAAACCTGAAAGCTTTTCCCATAAACTTAGGAACAAGACAAGGATGTCCACTCCCACCACTTTTTTATTCAGCACAGAGCTAGAACTCCTAGCCACAGCAATTAGACACTAAAGAGAAGTAAAAGGCAATGGAATCAATAAAGAAGAAGAAAAATGTTCTCGATTTATAGAGGACATGATACTCTACTGTAGAAAACCTGAAAGATTCCACGGACAAAAGTGTGAGAACTGAAGAACGAATTCAGTAAAGTCATAGGATAGAATCAACATACAGAAATCTGTTGCATTTGTATACACTAATAATGAAGCCTCAGAAAGACAGATTAAGAAAACAATCCCATTTATAATTGGATCAAAAAAATAAGATCTAGGGGTAAACTCATACAAAGAGGTGAATAAAATATACTCTGAAATCTATTAAATAAGGTTGAAAGAAACTGAGGTCAACAGCAAGAAATGGATAATTCCATGCTCATGGATTGAAAGGGCAAATAATGTTAAAATGTCTATGTTACCAAAGCGATCTACATATGTAATGTAACCCCGATGAAAACACCAATGGCATTTCTCACAGAACTAGAACAAACAGTCCTAAACGTTATATGGGACCACCAAAGAACCTGAAGAGCAATGCAATCTTAAGCAAAAAACCAAACAAACAAACAAGCAAACAAACAGACAGAGAAACAAAGAAACACTGGAGGCATCACAAACTCCAGATATCAAGTTATACTACAAAGCTGTAGTTATCAAAACTGCATGGTACTGGCACAAATTGGAACGTAGACCAATGGAACAGAACAGAATACCTAGAAATAAACCCACAAGTTTCTGGTCTATTCATCTTTGACAGAGCAAGAAAGCATATAAAATGGGAAAGAGGTATTCTCTTCAGCAAATGGTGTTGGAAAACTGAACAGAAATGTGGAAAAGAACGAAACTGGACCACTTTCTTACAAAACACATGAAAATAAATCCAAAATGGATTAGAGATAAAAATCCTAGAAGAGAACACAGGCAGTAATTTTTTGACATTAGCCAAAGAAACGTTTTCTAGGTATATCTCCTGAGACAAAAGCAAAAATACAAAAACAAAAGCAAAATAAACTATTGGGATTGCATCCAAATAAAAAGCTTCTGCACAGCTAAGGAAAAACTCCACAAAAATGAAGGGCAACCTACAGAATGGGAGAAGCTATTTGCAAATGACATATCCAGGAATGGATTAGTATCCTCTATATAAAGAACTTACAAAACTCAATACTGAAAAACGAAATTATCCAATTACAAAATGGGCAGAAGACCTTAACAGACACTCCTCCATGAAGACATCCAGATGGCCAACAGACACGTGAAAAGATGTTTATCATCACTTACCATCAGGAAATTGCAAGTCAAAAGGACAATGAGATACCACCTCACACTCTTTGGAATAGCTAAAATCAGCAACACAATGAACAACAGGTGTTGAGGAGGATATGGAAAAAGAACTTTTGCACTGTTGATAGGAATGCAAATTGGTGCAGTCACTGTGGAAAACATAGTGGGTTCCTCAGAACGTGAAAACTACAACTGCAGCAATCACACTACTGTGTATTTACCCAAAGAATCCAGAAACGATAATTCAAAGAGAGACAAGAACCCTGATAATTTTGGCAGCATTATGGAACAGCCACGTGTCCATCTAGTGAGGAATGGATACAGATTTGGTATGTATATATGATGTGGTATTATAATGTGGTATTATACACACATAATTATATGATGTGGTATCTCATGTATAATTCCCACACACAGGGGAATAGTACTCAGCCACGTAAAATAATGAAATCTTGCCATCTGCAACAACATGAATGGAGCTAGAGAATATAATGGTAGGCAAAATAAGTCGGTCAGAGACAGACAGATACCATATGACTTCATTCATATGTGAAATTTAAGAAACTAAACAAATGATCAAATGTTGGGGAAACAGAGTAATAGACAAATCAAGAAACATACACTTAATTATAGATAACAACATGCTGGTTACCAGTGGGGGGGGGGTGCAGATGTAGTGAGTGAAATATGTGATGGGGAATAAGGAGTGCACTTGTTGCCATGAGTACTGGGTATTGTAAGGAATTGCTGAATCAGTATATCGTACATCTGAAATTAATATAACACTATATGTGAAAAAAAAAAATAGGGGCATCCTGGTGGCTCAGTTGGTTGGCCATCCAACTTTGGCTCAGGTCATGATCTCGCAGTTCGTGGGTTTAAGCCCTACATTGGGCTCACTGCTGTAGGCATCACGCCCACTTCAGATATGCTATTCCTCTCTCTCTGACCCTGCTTGCATTCTCTCAGTAAGAAATAAGATATTGTTTCAAAACCATAAAATATTTAAAAATAAATTCAATTTATAAGAAAAAGAAAAAAAAACACTTTAGAGCACCTCATTAAATTACTGGATTTTCTGGTATTTTAGGTATCAGGAAATTCATTTGTTTGCATATGTGTTATTATATCTTTTTAGGTATTCTCTCTCCCGTCCTGTTTTAATAATAATACTAAGAGCAGTAATAATAGGATTCTATATAAGGGGTGTTTGCTATGTTTCAGATATTGTTCTAAACTCTTTATGTGATCATTATATTCATCACTTGGTCTTACATATATGAGAACGAAAGCACAAAAGCATTAAAAAAAATCTGTACCGATGATCATACACCTAGTACTGGTGAGACAGGATGTAAACTTGGGTGAGTTGGCACTAGAGGACACTATTTCATGCCACCTCTCAGTTCCCTCACATGCCACCTGTGTTGACCTTGGGAGCAGACAAGTTCCTTAACCTCGGAACTTCTTCAATTTGCTGATGTGTAAAAGGAGGTTAATAGTAACCCCTCCCTCATAGGGCCCTAAGGAGAATGACAGGAAGTACTTGTGAAATGTTCAGAACCTCACCTGGTATGAGTAAGAACTAAGTAAGTGTTGGCAAGAAACATCTCAGCCAGGCTAGCTGGTCCCCAAGTCTTACTCATTTGCTCCAGTGTTAGAGTTATGGGGTTATGCTAGTTTTTCAAAGAAATGACTTGCATCGCTTTCATTCTCTTACTGCTTTTGCTTAAACCAGTTGTAGTCCTTTACATTGTGTCCAAAACATTCATTGTCTGTTTTATTGGCATATGTACATAGGAGTTTTTAATAACCAAAAGCTCTATAATGTTACCATGTTTTACTTTAATAATTTGGTTTCCTTGAATTTTCTGTTTACAAGAAAAAAAGTTTAATTTTACTGACTTGGTAACTTGGTTAACTTTTTAATTTCTTGGTTAAATACAAAATATTTTGTATTTAAGGAAAACACCTAACACTTTCAAGTTGCCCTTGTACAGCTTTGATCATATCTGACAATTACTTTTTGGTGCTATTCCTATTCAACCTGCTTTTTGGGTGTTATCCCAATCACACTGTTCGGTGAGCTCCTTTCTGGGTCACATTTGTTCCCTCTCCAATTGCTCTCTCTCTGGCTACTCTCACCTCAGGGGCTTCTCTTCTAAGACTGAAATTCTCTTGACTCTGTTTATCTCCTTGCAACAAGTGTCAATTATACATAACTGCGATGAAGGAAGGGAGATCAGATTTTTCATGAGTCTTCCTGATGAAATTACATGATCCAGGCTCACAAGGCAACAATTTAGCATTCTCCCATACAAACAAGAAATAATTAGAAATATAGTCAGAGAATTGGCGCCATTTGCCATAACAGAAGTAACAGGAGAAGGAGGTGGAAGGAGGGAAGGCAGGAAGGAAGGAAGGAAGGCAGGAAGGCAGGAAGGAAGGAAGGAAGGAAGGAAGGAAGGAAGGAAGGAAGGAAGGAAGGAAGGAAGGAAGGAAGGAAGGAAGGAAGGAAGGAAGGAAGGAAGGAAGGAAGGAAGGAGGGAACTTAACAAGAAACTGAAAGAAGTATATAAATAAGCCTTTCAGAAAACTTTAAACTCATCTAAGAGATTTAAAAAAAAAAAAAAAGCTTAAATATATACATTCCCTGTGTAGGAATAGGAAAAGTTATTATTGTAAGAATGCCAACTATCTCTAAATTTCTATGGAAATTTGTTGCAAGCCCAATAAAATATGGATTTTTAAAATCAGATCAGCTGGTTCTAAGATTTTTGTAGAAATATCAAAATTCAAGCTGATCCAGAAAATTTTTTCTGAAAGGTAGCATATGAATTAGGCGAGTTCTACCAGATAATAAATTATGTTATAAAGCAAATGTGGTCCAGCTGAATGAATGAATCATCATAGAGAATCCAGAAGTAGGTTCAAAGCATATGCAAATTTAGTATATAACTAAGTGAACCTTTCAAAGCAAATGCATTGTTCGAATAATAGTAACAGTGATACTATTCATGAAGTTTCAATACTTTTCTTATAAATGTCTTAATTTGCATTATGTCATATTATTATATGCTATAATATTGTTACCAATGTTATATGTTTTCTTTAAAAATGCATCTATAAAATATAGGAGAAAACAAGAAAGTTATTTTTCTATTCTTTATTGGGAAAAGCCTTATTAATATTTACTGAGCGTTTGTTGCCAAGAAATTTTAAGCACTTAGGTATTTATTTCTTTAATTATTGAATTCCTACCTTGTGATAATGCCCGTTTCACAAAAGAGAAAGCAAAGAACAAAAAAGGTAAGGGGACTTTATTTGTTTCCCTATAGCTCAAGATGGAAGTACATAGTCAGATAGTTTTACTCTAAGCGTGTGTTCTCAAACATGATGATAACAACTGACAAACACCAGAGAGAGCAGAAACAATGGTGGAGCCCAGTGGAAGGCTGTGGGCTCAATCCCTCCTTGGCCTTAAAAGGTAGGCAGTATCTGTCTGCACTTGTCCACAGGTGGGTCATTGTTAGCATAGGCATAAAAATGTCTTGGCATCATTACTTAACCTGTGAACAAGTGGCAGTATGGCCCTGGTTGCAGAGAAAGAAATTTTGCCTACCACCAGGAAGCGATGTGTGAGAGGCAGTCTTATAAACTGGGAAATTAGTTATGCTGTACCTGACAGCACCTTAACCTGGAAATACAAAATTTCATTATAAACTACTTATGCGTTTCCCCCTAAGAGTAAAACAAACAAACAAACAAACAAACAAACAAACAAATAAAGAAACCAAAAAACAACACAAAAGCCCAGGAGGCAAGCTTACCCCATACCTGCAAGGAGGATGGCTTCCCACATGCTTTGTTTACGAAGTATGTTTTAAGTGGATCAAAGGAAACTATAACTTTCTTAGGTAAGATTTATGTGTCAAAGCATTCATTTTTGCCAACGCTCCAACAGAGTCATCTGCAGAATCACTTTAAATCTTATCTCACTGCCTCCCCCAGTTTTATTACAAATGGAGAAGATATGTTTTTATGTAAGTCAATCTATGAAGTCCTAGGAGAAAACATGGGGGAATTATTCTTATAATCCAGAATGACAATGATCTTTCTAAAATAGGGGTGGACATTAAGCTCAGATGTAACGATAGTAGAGAAGGATCATTTTTATTATATTGTACATATATTTTTTTAATTTTGTAAAGAAAAAACAAAGCCAAAAAAAAAAGGAAAAGAAAAAATAAAGTGAGGTGCCTGGGTGGCTTGGTAGGTTAAGCCTCCAAATTCGACTCAGGTCACGATCTCATGGTTTGTGGGTTTGAGCCCTGCATGTAGCTCTTTCCTGAATGCTCAGAGTCGGGAGTCTGTTTCAGATTCTGTGTCTCCCTCTCTCTCTTCTCCTTCCCTGCTCTCACTCTCACTCTCTCTCTCTCACAAAATAAATGCACATTAAGTGAAAAAAAATAAAAAAAATTAAAAAAAGGCAAATGAAAATTAGTGGATATATTTGCACCACCAATAGAAACACAGAAGACAAATTCCCATAATGCTTGTATTGCTTTTTTTTAAGCCACACTGTAAAACAAAACAAAAATCCAATAGAAGGAATAGAGGAAAGAAAAAGGAAGTTAACCAGAAAACAAGCATAAATAACTTTTAAAAACTATAAGAGGTACAACCACAATTTTAGAAAGGAATTGCAAATAAAAATGAAATACTACTATCTTTTGGACAAAAACATTGGTAATGCACACTATGGAAAACGGAAGAGGAAAGAGGCATTTCAGAAATGTAATTGGCGAACTGGTACCTCTTTCTTGGAGGACAGTTTAACATGATAATGGTAAAAATAACAGTAAGAACATTTATTGAGTATTTAGCATGTTGGACAGACACTGATTTATTTCACATATTTTAATTTAATTATTCCTCATAACAACAAAATGAAGTGCTTTATATTACTACCCCTCTGAGAAATCAGAGGCACAAGAAGATTAAGACATGTGCTGTGAATGGAGTAGCTGAATTCAAACTCAGTACTAAAAATTCACTTTAAAATACCAAACTTGACAATATCCATAAAAACTCAAAATATTTATACCTGTTATCTGTATACCTTCATGAGGGTTAGGTTTTTCCCTACGACACAGAACAAGGAAGAACTATGGTTTTAACAGTGTAAAAGTGGATTTCTCTCCCAAATCAATGAACTTTGGAGGTATACAGCTCAAGTCTGATTGGGCAGCTGTATTCTATGAAGTGCATAGAACTCTAGTTCCTACCAGCTCTTGCTGGAAGAATCTCAGTTCACTTTCCATCCAAATAGTTTGGCCTAGACTTCAGGATCCAAGACAGCATGTGAATGATATCAAAGAAAAAATAAAGGACACAAGGCACACAGCTGTCTCAACTTTCTCAGAAGGTGTCACATGACACTTCCTCTCATATTGCTTTGGCTGCAAGGGAAGCTGGGGTATGTAGTCCTAATTCTGAGTGCCTGTAGGCACAGCTCAGCGCTGGTAATAACCTGCAAGGGAAGGAGGTGGAGGAATGGATGTGGAAGAGGTTCTTTCTGTTCTACTGATACCACAATTCCAGTTCTAGGAAATTTCCCAAGATTTTTACATTACAAATCTTCCTTGATTTAGGATGGACTCACCTCTAGGTAAAACCAGTGTGAGTGGAAATTATTCTAAGCCAAAAATGCATGTAACACACGTAATGTGCTGAATATCATAGTTTAGTCTAGCCTCTATAATGTCTGTTCAGAATAGTTGCATGAGCTGAAATTATGAGACATCATCTAACACACAGCCTATGTTATATTAAAGTTTAACTGTCTCATGTATTTCAGTGAATACTGTGTTGAAAGCATAAACACAACGGTTGTGTGAGTACAGAATGGCTGTAAGCATATAGATTGTTCACCACCATGATCATTGGTGGACTGGGAGCTGTGGCTGGATGCTCTGCCAGGCATCACAGGAGAGGGTCGTATCGCCTCTCATTAGCACTGGGAGAGGTCAAAAACTTAAATTTGAAGTACAATTTATCTTTGAAAACGTTTAATGTTTATTCAAGTTTTGGAGAGAAAGAGAGACAGAAAGAGTGCGAGCAGGGCAGGGGCAGAGAGAGAGAGACACACACACAGAATCTCAAGTCAGCCCCAGGATGCAAGTTGTCAGCATAGCCTGAGGCAGGCTTGGACTCACAAGCCGTGAAATCTTGACATGAACTAAAGTCAGATGCTTACACCACTGAGCAAGCCAGGTGCTTTTCAAAGGACAATTTGTAAACAATGCTATCATTTTCACACTATTGTAAGGTCTAACCATATTAAGCCAGGGACTGCTAATCCTCAATTCATGCTTGCAGATATATTTTTGATCATCCTATGCCTGCCAGTAAACTCACGTCCATGGACTGCATCGTTTAGGCTTTCTTGTCCTCTGGCTTCCGTCCATAGTTGGCAGGTATACTAATAGGTAGGCAGAGAGCAAAAGAAATGCAGTCATTATATGTACTCTGAACTCTGGAATTTTGGCAGTGGCTTATTCCTCAGTCTATGGCCACATCTCCTGTTAGGTGGCTTCTCTCCCAGCCGTGGGCTCATTGGCTTCTAGTAACACTTGCCCTTTCCTTGTCCCTTGGTGCCTGGGAGAGGTGAAGTCTTCTCTTGCTAGTCCCCAAGGACTGAACCACTAGTTTGGAGCCGGTTTATCTCACCAGCACCTGTGTTCATAGTTTCTCCATTAAACTCTTTCCAGTTAAGATTTTCGAGCCACCACCCACAGTCTGCTGGACTCTGGCAGGCAAATATGTGTACAAGGACTTTCATGGCAGCATTGTTTTCTATACTCGTAGACTACAAACAAATTAAATACACATAAACAGGGGACAGATTACATACCTCTAATGAAGCCAGGGTAGGATATATACCATGTAGTATATTTAAAAAATAATGTCCCATTGGACCAGACACTTTAATTTTTAAGAGGGCAAATCTCATGTCATACCTTTTCACAATCACAAAAATCATGTATCTATAAAATGGAGAGCTGTACATAATATCTTGGTACCAGCTATATATATATTTTTTTTTCTCATGTGAGATATGCATATTATATACTTTGAGATTCTGGAAAAAAAAACCCTACAAACTGTTAAAAGTGGTCTTCTTCTGGGGAAGAATAATGGAGGCCTACCGAAGACATAGATTTACTTTCATTGAATAACTTTTTTTGCTACTATATGAATTTTTACCACGTGTATATTACCTTTAAAAAGCTCGTTAAAGGAAAAAAATGTTTTCCTTAGGATATATATAGGGAAGTTTATGAATATGACAATAACACTCCTCTGATATTTCAATATTGCAGTTTGGATCCCAACTTCCTCCCCTCCCTACTCTGCCCACCGTTTACCCTCTCCCTCCAAACAGGGTCACTAAACTCTCTTTTCTCATACAGGACAGCACTTCCGGGACTACTGTGGTCCTTACTGTGTGTTCCCCATGTTGTCACGGCTCTCACTGCACTTGAGTTTCATCATGATCCAGAATCATCTTACATTATATAGTTCTTATAGATAAGCTTTCAAGGCTTGGCCTCTTAGGAAATTAAACTACCTTTCATATTTCTTCAAAAAAATCTTACTCTCTCAGCTGACAACTCTTAGAATATAGTAAATTCTCCCACCGTTGGCTAAAGGACCCTCCAGTTGAATTCAAATGCTCTAGTGTTACTCTGGGTTGAATTCATAGGAACAAAAGTCTTTATTGAGCCCTTTGTCTTTGGACCCATTCCTTCCTTTATTTGTCAATTGAGCATCAAATAATTGAGTGTCTATTTTTTCCCAAACTGTAGGAGGTGCTAGAACATAATGAATGGATAGTCCTGGTCCACAGAAATATTAAGTCCTATTGGAGACATGAAAGTGTAAGATGTGTTGGGGCACCTGGGTGGCTCAGTTGGGAAAGGGGCCGACTTCAACTTGGGCCATTATCTCACAGCTTGTGAGTTCAAGATCCATGTAGGATTCTGTGCTGACAGCTGAGAGCTGGAGGCTGCTTCGGATTCTACACCTCCTTGTCTCTCTGCCTCTTCACCCACTGATGCTCTGTCTCTCTCTCCTCCAATAATAAAAATAAATAAATGAATAAATAAACATTAGCAAAAAAATTAAGTGTATCAGGTGTCAATTGAAGTGTGTATAGAGATTAGAGTCGGGCATAGAAAGAGAATGTTGGATCAGGACAAGTAACTAGAGTAACTTTCTAAGAGTATGAGTGACGGTGGGTAGTAATAAAAGGTGAGTCAGGGTGCCCTAGGAGGACTAGTGGAAGGGACGTCATGTAATGCATTGGAAACATCGTAACTTGAAGCAGGAAAGCAGGACACTTGAAGTAATGTATGAACTTGATAGAAGATTAAAATGGTGACTTAAGCTGTCAGATGACATCATCAGTGTCATCATCACCCTGGAAAGAAACAAAAGGGAAGGGGAAAGGGATGAATTAAGAGTGTCTACTACATCACCAGACATATTAAAGATGCTCAACATCACTAATCAGAGAAACCTGAATCAAAACCACAATGACACATCAATTCACACCTGACAGAATGCCTAGTATCAGCAAGACAAGCAATAACAAGTATTGGTGAGAAGGTAAGAGAAAAAGTAACACCAATGCACTCTTGGTGGGAATGTAAATAGGTGCAGCCACTCTAGGAAACAGAATGCAGGTTCGTCAAGAAATTAATTCAGAAACACTATATCATCCAATAATTCCACTCCTGGGTATATACCCAAAGAGAAGGTAAACCCCAATTTGGAAAGAGGCATGCACCTCTGTGTTTATTAAAGCATTATTTATGATAGCCCAGCTATGGAAGCAGCCCAAGAGTCTGTCAATAGATGAATTCATAAAGAAATGTAGTGTCCATATAATGGAATATAATTTAATTTAAAAAAAAAGGAATAAAACCTTGCCGTTTGCAACAACATGTGTGAACCTACAGGGTATTATGCTACGTGGGATTATTCCGATAAAAGGAAATATCATATAATTTCACTTTTATGTAGAAGCTAAAAAACAAAACAGAAAAAGAAACAGACAGATTCTTCAATACAGAGAACAAACTTGTAGTTACAAGAATAGAAGTGGGTGGGGTAAGTGAGATAGGGAAAGGTGACTAAGAGTTACAAACTTCCTGTCATAAAATACATAACTGACAGAGATGAAAAGTACACCACAGGAAATATAGTTGATATTATAACAACACGATATGGTGAAAAATGGTGATTACACTTACCACGGAGAGCACTGAATAATGTATAGAATTATCAAATCGCTATTTTATACACCTGAAACTAAAATAGCACTGTATGTAATCTATACTTCAATAATAGAAAATTAAAAATAAAAAAAAGTTCATCTATTACCATAGTTATCTGGGAAATAAAGAAAAGAGAATATGTTAGGTATTTGATAATTATTTTAGCCTGCCTTAAAATACCTACGAATTAAGATGCTGCATCAAAACATACCCATGGTGATGGGGAAGACAACTAGGCATAAAACAATAGGGCATATTAAGGAATTTGCTGATAGTTGATCATGAAGGAGTCTAAGGGCATGAACATTGGCCCAGGACCAGTAAGGATGCAAAGGTGGGGGCAGGGTGTGGATGGGAAAGGTGTTTTCTCTCATGCTGGAGTGTGGGGGAACCACAGCTTGGAAGGCAGTGATGGAATAAGTTTTGCATGTTACAAAGTCCACTCTAAGCGGAGTAGAGGTATGAGCTTCATCATGAGGTTGCACTGATGCCAAGCAAAGATACAGAAGGGTGCGGCATAGAGGAAATGTGGTTGCCATAGTATCCACAGAAGTGAGTTACTAATTGAATCATACTGGTGAGGAAATGAGAGGAATTACACTAGGATAAAGAATAAAAAATGGAGAAGGAAATTTTGGGAACATGTGCTCGTTTGAGGTTTTTTGTGAGATGACCTCTTCACAAAGCGTAGGACACAGTCAAGAATTGGAATGACTCAATGTCCAATTTTTACTTATACCCTCTCCCTATATTCAGTGTGATTTTTCTCTACTGTGTAATGCCTGAACCTCTTGTCTCCGTCCTACTCCAACCTTGCCTAATTAATACCTACTCACACTTTAAGGATTAGTTCAAGATACCACCCCATCTGAAAAGTCCCTTACGACACTTCTTCTCCTTCCCCTGAAGGCTGAGTTACATAGATTTTCTCTTCACACTCTCCTCCTGCTCCGTGCATGTTTGGACAATTACACCATAATATCTGTCTCCCCTACATGATTGTAAGCTCCTTGTGATTGTAAGCGCCTTGTGAGTAGGGTCTATCCCCTCATCTCTAATGTCCCAAGCATATAGCACAGTGCTTCGTAGGACTCAGTTGGCTCTCAGTGATTGCCGAATGAATTAATGAATCTAGAGTGCGAATAGGAACATTTTTGTCTCTCATACAGGGGTTGGGGTTGAAAGTTGTGTTGAAACGTGTCATTATGAGGTCTGAGTGAGAGTTTGATGGTGTCTACAATCTACGTTCTATCTATGAAATAAGAGCCATTTCCCAGGGAAAGGTGAAAAAGATAGGTTGAGGGAAATGATGGAGGTATGGAATAGCTACTGTGTGGAGAAGACCGCTTAAGATTGGCAAGAAACTCTCGGGGTATGTTGACATCCGCAACCATAAATTAGAGTGAGTGACCCTAGTGACTGTGAGTCCCTGTAACAGTTCACTGGGCTGAGTGACACAGAGGATGGGCTGACAGAGTGGAGGACTCATCCAAGCTTCAAGGCCACCAAACCAGATGCAGCAGAGGACTAGGACGTTCCAGCACAAAGTGACATACTGAGGTGTATACACTGCATTTGGAAGGGAAGTGGAGCCACAAGGGATGATATGCAGGGAAATGATAGTGAGGTCAGAAGGCTACTTCCTCACACCCCTAGACCTCTAGTTCACAACTTCCTTCCCCGCAAACTTCCAACTGTTCCCAACCCTTCTTCACTCTGGTCTTATAACTTTGCCTATTACCGCACTGAGAAAACCAGGTCACTGAAAAGAGAATTTGCAAAATCACCTATCGCATCTACCATTCCATCTACATCTATTTCCTTGTGCTCTGCTCTCACCAACATTCATATGAAGGATCTGTTCATTCCTCTCTGAGCCAATTATCTTTTGGACACTAGACCAAAGTCACTCTTGCCCTGTTAAGAACATTTCTGTCAGCAATTCTCCCCCACTCTGCCATATCATTATTTCCAATAGCAATGTGGAAATTAAAAAAATGCTTTTATTTCTCAAATTTTAGAAAGAAAAAGCACAGCCCTCTCTTGACCCTGCTCCCTTCCCTTCCCACTGCTGCCTCATTTTTCACCCTCATTTTGTCACAATGCTCCTCGAAAGAATTGCCTTACTCCCTGTCTACAGTCATTCTCCTCCAATTCTCTGTTGAATCCACTCCCATTCGGCTTTTCCTCGGTGCTACTGAAATGGTTCTCATCACATGTCAATGGCATCCACTTTGCAAAACACAGTGATTATTTATATTTTAATAAGTTTTAAAGTGTATGTATTCATTTTGAAAGAAAGGGAGAGTGAGCAGGGGAGGATATGAGACAGATGGAGGCATAGAGAGAATCCTAAGCAGACTCCACACTGTCAGCATGGAGCCCGACCTGGGGCTTGAACCCACAAACCATGAGATCATGACCTGAGGTGAAACCAAGACTCAGACCCTTAACCAAGTGACCCCCCCTTGTGACCCTGATGATCATTTATTTGACCTCATCCTATTTGACTTGCCATCAGCACTTGACCAATTTGATACCTCCTTCCTTGAAACACATTCCTTACCAGGCTTCCTGGACTCGAGAGCCTCCTCATGTCTCGCCTATTCCTTTAGTGGCCACTGTGTCTAGTTTCCTTCGCTAGGTTTTCCACATCTTACAGTACTTTAAGAGTTAGAGACCCCAGAGCTCAGTCCTTGCATGTCTTCTCTCTCATCCATTCTCACTCCCTAGCTGATCTCATGCGATCGCATGCTAAGTAATCCAGCCTACAGTCCACACTAAACTTCTTAGTTTAAACTCCAGATGCCTATATCTAACTACATTCACAAAAAGGCAGCTTGGATGTCTGATAAGCATCTCAAAATCACCATGTGAAAAGAGCAAGTCCTGATGTTTCCCGTAAAACCTATGATCTCTAACAGACAACTTAAAACTACCACCAACCTGTGGTCCAGCCCAAAAAAACAAATACAACAACAAAAACAGAAACAAACAAAAGAAAAAAAAAACGAACTTGGTGTCATCTTTTATATCTGTTTTTCTCATACCTTATATTCAAACTACAAGCAATCTTATTATATCCACATTTATATTATACACATGATCATAATTTTCTCACTATGTCCCCTTCTTCCATCCTTATTCAGGATGGAAGTTATTTCAGGATTACTATAGTAACCTCCTTATTTTGTTGCTGTTGTTGCTTGTATGCTTGCTTCCCACTCCATCCTGCTCCGCAGATAGTAGTCAGAGTGATTTGTTTAACATACAAATTAGGGTCACCTGGGCGACTCAGGTGGTTAGCCATCTGACTCTTGATTTTGGCTCAGGTCATGATCCAGAAAGCATGACGTCATGGGGTCAGAACCTGTATTAGGATCTGTGCTAGGCATGAATTAGGCATGAAACCTGTTTGAGATTCTCTCTCTCTCTCTCTCTCTCTCTCTCTCTCTCTCTCTCTCCCTCTGACTCTCTCTCTCTCTCGCTCCCTCCAAACCCCTGCGGGCACTCTCATTAAATTAAATAGATAGATAGATAGATAGATAGTTATATAGATAGATAGATAGATAGATAGATAGATAGATAGATAGATAGATAGATAGATAGATGATAGATAGATAGATAGATAGATAGATAGATAGATAGATAGATAGATAGATAGATAGATAGATAATTAAATAAAACTCAAATGTGAATTTGGTCAGACTACTCAACTGACTTTCCATCTCATCGAAAATAAAAGTCAAAGTACTTATAATGACTTTCACATTCTTCATGATATGCACCCCACACATACCCTCTCTGACTAAATAAATAAATGAGGAAATGAGTGAATGGTTGGTAGAGAAGAGGAACATGATATTAGATTAACCTTATAGAATTAATCAGATGATGAGCAACGTTCTAACTAAGCCAAGAGGTTTCTTCAGGTTTATTTGAATACAATGGGTAGTCATCAAAGTCATTTGGGCACAATAACTATCTCCTGTTAACTGTTTCTAGGATCCAATATATATGTCTTCTTCTACATTAATCCTCACTCTTTACCAATCTCCCATTCCCACATGAACTCCATCCAAAGGAAACTTTGCTACTCCTTTAATGTGTCACATTTTCAAACTTCCATGTCTTGCTCTCTCTCTCTCTCTTTTTTTTTCCTGCCTGCAATGCCCTTCCTTTCTCTGTTGATTTGAAATATGTCTTCTCTAGAAGACTCACTTCAAGTGACTCTCATTTGTGTAAAGCACTCCCTGGGTGCCCTAGAGAATCATGTGTTTTCTTCTTTGCAATTCCAGGGTACATTTATCCACCCCTATTACAGATGTTATGAACTCAGTATAGTTAATTTGTTTACACAGCGGCAAATCCCTGGATAACAAGGTCCATTAATAGTTCTAGATAAGACCTCTGTTCTTTGTATACAGTGCCTACAATATAGTACGTGCTCAATGCATACTTGATGAATGGAAATGAGGCAGGAGAATAGAATGAAAATTAATAGAGGGCATATATAAGAGAAACCAGGAGAGTCAAATGTTATCAAAAATAAAAGAAGAGGTATTTTCAAGAGGTAAGGAGTGGTCCATTCTTTAGAGTTTTGTGTTTGTTTTACTTGAGTTTGAAATAAGCTACAGGTATCATTGCATTTACCAAGTAGGAGGTATGTGGAAATAAAATAGTCAAATTTCAGCAGCATATGGCAGAAATTACCTTATATCCAAGCAGTGACTTAATATGAGCAATTGTGTGTTCAAACCATCAGGAGAAGTGTTAGTTAAGTGGGGTGTACACTGCACTCCCAGAATCCAAAGACAGCCCTGCAGAATTGTCTTGGCAGAATAACCCCAGCAGACTCACTGCTCTGTCCAGGCAGACTCACCGGTGTTCTGGGCCTAGGGTATCACTAGGTAAGTGTCAAGTGTCAGTAGGTTGGGTTCTTATCTGGAGAAATCTACTTCTGAGATTATTTGGGTTTTGGACAATTAAGTTCCTTGCAGTTATAAAACTGAGGTCTTCATTTTCAGATTGTGGGATGGCCAGCCAGTGAAAACTGTCTGCTTTGCATGGGTTTATGATGCATGGGTTCATGATGATTCTAGGTTGATCCAGAAAATCTCTCTCTATAATACAACACGACAATAGAAATGGTCTCTCTTCATATTCATGGGTTGTCAGCTGTAAGGTATGGATCGTTGGGGGCTATTTTATTTTTCTTTAGAATAATGTCTACCACATTCTGTTTTTAAAAAAAAAACAGCTGTAGAACCAATAGATAATACTTTTCACCTTCTGAATTAGTAAGATTCAACAGAGAAAAATTCTGTTTCTCATATATATATTATAATATATAATATATTTATATATTTATATTTATATTTATTTATATTTATGTAAATACATTCACATAAAATATGAATCTATTACTATAAATATATTTATATATTTATGAATGTTTTATTTATTTATTTGTTTGTTTGTTTGTTTGTTTGTTTGTTTGTTTACTTATTTATTTATTATAAGAAATTGGCTCCCATAAAGGTGGATGCTGACAAGTCCCAAGATCTTCAGGATGTGTTGGCTAGCTGGAAACCCACGAGATCTGATGGCATAGTTGTTGTCCAATGGCTGGCAGGCTTGAATCTCAGGTAGAGCTGCTGTTTCAGTCTGAATCCGGGGAAGAGGCCAATGTCCCAGTTGAAAGACATTCAGGCAGGCAAGAGTAATTCCCTAGTATCCCTGGGAGAATCATCCTTGTTCTATTCAGGCCTTCTCACTGATTACATAAGGCCCACTTACATTAGGAAAATAATCTGTTTTACTCACTGTCCAGACTCAAGTATTTCCCATCACAAAACACCAGAAAAACGTTTCACCAAGCATCTGGACCTCTGTGGCCCAGTAAAGTTGACACATAAAATTAGCCATCATATCTTCCAAATTTCATGCAAGCGCATGAAGCGGATGCACCTAAGCCCTATCAAGAAACCAAGCTACTGAGGCACCAGGCCGCTTGATAAGGTGCATGAGCACAGCGGCTTTCAAATATTTTATGCCCAATCTACTGTAAGGAACACATATTTCGCCACAGCCCAGTATAAGGATACACATACACATACACATACACATACATATAAATAAATGAAATAAACAACATTTCATTAATTATTGGTTATCCGTACTAAGGTTAAATGTACATGTATATTTTCTTATTGGTTCTATTTAATTTAATCCATTCTTCCCTTGATCCGCACCTTCATGACCTTCCAAAAAACAAGGCATCATTAGTAAGGTGTACTGATTTTGAGGGTCAATCTTTGGGAAGTAATATTCCTTCAGTTATATGTTTCACAATGTCTGACATGCAATACTCTCTTTGTTAAGTTGAATGGAATACAGAAAATGGGCTTCCAATTCAGTCTTAAGACATACTAACAAAATTCCGAATACTTTTATAGGGGTACGTCCATAACTATCAAACAAAATTAAACAACAGGTACCAAGAGATGCCCGTTGGATGTCTCCAACCCTATTCAGGAAGGCTAAGTTTACAAGCCCACTGAAACACAGGGGACCATTTCTTTCTTGGGGAAAATGAGCAAAACGGAATGTTCACGTGCAAGGAACAGACAGGACTAATTATTACAAAGAGGTGATGAAGCATGTAGAAACTGTCCAATTCTATGCCACTTATAATTAGTGCTTGTCTCCCTTTGGTTATCATGTAAATGCATAAGGCACAGTTAGAGAACATTGTTACCCAACAATTGCAGCTCTCAGGTTTCATGTTTCTGTTAAACGCCCTCATAGGTTGAACTGTGTCTCTGCAGTCATTAAGGCCCTAGAGAAGAATTCACCCACTTTGCACCACTCACTCTCCCTGATTAAGCTGTTCTGCAGGGAAACGGCTTACTTTTTTAAATGATTGCTTTTTGTTCCTTGGATAAGCAGCAGACACATTTCTGAGTGCAGCATTTCTATTTAACTGTACTCATGCCCTAAAGAGATTCTAGGGATCAGCTCAGGGTGTCCACTTGAATTGATCTTCTTCATCTCTATTGCAACATTACTGGCAGACGTTCACAGTCAGATTTCATTCTGTCTGACTGAGAGAAACGGAGGAATTTGGCTTTCTGAACCAAGACCACATGATGGAATGGTCTGCAGTCAGTTGCAACAGATTGTGAATGAGGAGGAGACAGGGACATTATATGATCCAGGATGTGAGGTTGTAGGGTTAGCTTATGGTGGTTGTAACCAAACCTTAATATTGTGTGGAGACTAGACAACCTTGAAATCCCTATAATGTGATGGTCTGGGGACTCTTACCATATAGATTGTCAAAATTCTTGTTATATGTCCGATACAGAAAGAATAGAACTATTCACTTAATATAGATTTAATGAGCATATACTATGTGGTATTTAGAGCTCTACTCTTGTTGGAGAAGTGAATAAAGTACTCCCACTTTATTGGAGTACGGGGTGGTCAACGGGGCTCAAACAGACTCTGGTTTCTAGCTTAGAGACCTCGCTTCTGGGTTCTTCTTCCTTTGTTTGGTGCATGTGCGAAAACCCCCACAGATATGGAAGCTGACGACTATACATTACCCTCCCCACTTGACTCCATGCTCAGACGTTTGGTGACTCAAACTCTCTGACCAAACTCTCTGAGTGCCACTTGGTTTTTCCTCCAGTGTTCCAGCCTGGTTCCATAACATACTAGATTGCTGACCAGGAAACCCAACCGCACTGGTCCATTGTTGCCACCGGTTTGGGAGAAAGGCGAGGTGGTGGCAAAGCAAAGGATCACAAGGGAGAAAGTGCATGCTCTGCCTGAATTTCAGCAGCCTCCTTCTCCGTTGTCTTGGGCAGGTTCTGCTCCATGGAACTGGTAAGGCCGGGCCCCGAAGAAGTCAAGCATACCCAAAAGAGTGGAAGGGGCATATGATCAATCCCCAGAGGACTTAATAGGTGTCCCAGGTAGAAAATTTTGTAGAAAATCTTCCCGCCACTCTCATACCCAGATAACCCACCCCAACATGGTCCAGCAGCCAGACTGCGCCTCAGACCCAGACCTAAGACTCTCCGAATGCATGTAAAGGAGACGAGAGAGCCTGAAAGACACAATGAGGATGGATCAGTCCAGACCAGCCATTCCATGATGTGTTATGTACCTTTCTCTACAACAGACCTCCTCAATTGGAAACACAACACTCCACCATACTCCGAAAAGCCACAAGCAATGGTTGACTTGATGGAGTCCCTCTTCCAGACCTACAACAGACTTGGAAAGATTGTCAACAGTTACTCCATACTTTGTTTAATTAAAAATAAGGATGACAGAAACATGACAGTACCTAGAAGATCACACATCTCCAGGAATCAATGACCCTACTGTCTGGGCTCAAGCTGCATGCCTGAAGAACACCCAACATGGGATTTCACCACATAAGGAGGACAGGGTCACGTCTGAGGATACCAGGAAGCCCTCCTTCAGGGAGTCAACAATCCCATGAACATGACTAAAATAACATCAGTCACACAGCACCCTAGGGAGGTCCGGGAGACTACTATGAAAGATTCTGTGAAGCATACCCTGTATACGTCCCGTTTGACCCCGTGGCACTAGAAAGTCAACATATGGTAAATCCCTCTTTTGTGGCACAGGCTGCCCCACATATCCGACGAAAACTTCAGAAGTTGGAAGGCTTTACCAGATGAATATCACTCACTTGTTAGAGGTCGTCAATACAGTTTTTCAGGAACAGAAATTTGCAGCTGAAAGGAAGTGAAGACTAAAAAAGAAGACCACCTTTCTCACAGCAGAACTAAAGAACAGATGCTACTGTTTTTTAGCAGCATCGAAAAACTCCAACCACAAAAAGGGGGGAAGCCCATAGCCCCTTTAGCTAGGGACCAGTGTGCATACTGCAAAGGCAAGGGAAACTGTAAGAATGTCCGAATTAGATGGGAACCTCAAAACGCAGCCAATATCTGGAGGAACCTCGAGGTGAGAACCTTCTTTATCTGGCCGGGGTAGAATTGGACTGAGGGGGACCGGACTCTTTCTTTCTCGGCCCCCATGAATCCACGGCTGAAATGAGGTGGAGGGCTGAACAATAACTTTCATGGTTGAAATACTTTTCAACTGGGGCTGAATACTCCTTGGTTACTTCCATGGTAGTGCCCATAGGCGAAAAGACAGCAACCATACTTGGGGCTACTGGGACACAGGCAATGCAACAGCTCTTCTGTCAAGCTCAACAAGGTGCACTTGGGGGTCACAAGGTCCGGCATGAGTTCCTCTACTTACTTGACTGCCCTATTCCTCTCCTGGGCCGCGATCTATTCTCCAAACTTGGGGCCCAGATACCTTTTGAACCCACTGGACACACTAGCCTCCAATGAAACCCAAGGCAGAAGGAAACCCTGGTCTTGGCGATACCGCTGCCAAGGGAAGAAGAATGGAGACTGTTGGGTGCCCAGGCCTTACCTTGTCACCCCTAACAATTCAGGCTTACATTCCACTCCCTATGGTCTGATGATAACCCGCCTGAAATAGCTTGGAATTGGGTCCCAATCGTTGTGGACCTGATCCCTGCAGCTCAACCGCAGACACCAAGGTAGTACCCCCTTCCACTAGAGGCAAAAATGGGCATACAAGAGCACCTGACCAAGCTCAGAGAAAGAGGTATTCTAACTGAGTGCCAATCAGTTTGGAATACCTCACTCTTGCCAGGCAAGAAGCTAGGAGGAGGACACCAACCAGTACAGGATTTGAGGGCCTTTGGCAAAGTGACTGTTTCCTTACACCCAGTCATTCCGAACCCTCAGTATACTCTCCTCAGCCAAATTCCGTGGTCAGCCGGAAGGGTTATGTGCTTCGACCTAAAAGATGCTTTCTTCTGCCTCTGCCTGGCTCCGCAAAGGCAATCATTGTTTGCCTTTGAATGGACTGAGCCCGTTACAGAGCGCCAGATGCAGCTGACCTGGACACTACTTTCCAAGGATTCAACAATTCGCCCATTCTTCTGGGGGAAGCCCTAGGTTCAGATCTCGCTGACTTTCCGAAGGAAACCTCAGGGTATGTCCTTCTCCAATACGTAGAAGACCTCCTTTCCAGTGACACCCAGGAAGACTGTATGAAAGGTACACAGGCCTTCTTAAAGCTCTGATCCTACTTGGGGTACCAGGCCTCTTGGAAAAAGGCACAGATTCGTCAGCAGCAGGTCCAATACTTAGGCTCCCTCCTCACAAAAGGAAAAGGAGAACGAGGACCAGAAAGGAAGAAAGTGTGGAACCACACTGCCACAGCCCCAAACAAAACGAGGCTTGTGTGAATGTTTAGGGGCCAGAGGGTTCTGTCGCATTGGGAATCCTCAGATGCTCAGCCATAGTGAGGTCCGTCTATGACCTGTTGGGAGGACCAAACTGGGAGCCCCTCACATGGACTGAGGAGGAGAGGGCCGCTTTCACAGAAATAAAGTTGGCTCTGGGAAAAGCCCCAGCCCTTGGTTTGCCTGACATAGACAGACCCTTTAACTTCCTCACACACGAAAAGGAGTGCTCACTCAGAGCATGGTGCCTCGGCAATGGCCAGTGTTCCGTCAAAAAAAAAAAAAAAAAAAAACAAAAACAAAAACTTGATCCTGTGGCTGGAGGATGGCCATTGTGCCTAAAACCTCAGAGCCGCAGTCCTGCTCATTAAGGTTGCAGACAAGCTCACACTGGGCCAAACATTTAATGTTAAGGTCCCACACACGGTTGTGTGGCTCACAAGCACCCAAGGATATCATTTCCTCTCCATTTCTCAGCTGACACAATCCCAAGGCTTTCTCTATGAGAACCCAAGGCTCACTCTCAAAACAGTGTAAGAACACTAAACCTGGCCCCTTCCTTCCCACAGAGGAGGGAGAACCTGACCATGACTGTTCTGGAGTAGTGGATGAAGTCTACGCCAGCTTCCCAGACTTCCAAGACCAGGGTATAACAAGCCCAGGGATCACCCTGTTCAGCGATGGGAGCAGGTTTTTAGAGGAGTGCAGCCAAAGAGCAGGGTATGCGGTCATCACTACCACGGAAGTTCAGGAAGCTAAGGCCTTGTCGGAAGGATGGTCGGCACAATGGGCTGGACTCAGTACGCCTTAACCTGAGCCATCATCCTTACAAAAGTAAATGAATTAACATCTACATCAATTCCATGTATGGCTTTGCTACTGTGATGTACATGGGGCCATCTATAGAGAAAAAGGCCTCCTTACCGCTTCAGAGAAAACTATCAAAAACGAGGAAGAAATACTAAAACTTCTTGAGACCATATGGCTACCAGTCAAAGTAGCTATCCTACACTGTAAGGGACCTCAGAAATGAGATGACCCCATAAATCAAGGAAATCACCAGGCCGACAAAACAGCCAGAGTGGCTGCATGAGGTGACCTAGGTGAAGCTCCTACCTACACTCTGACTCTTGCGCCCCAGAAGGAAGCCTCCCCACCCATGGACACAAGTGAAGAAAGAAGTTGGGCTTCCACAGAAGTGGACACACTAAGCAAACACGGATGGTGAGTCTTGTCCCATCATCTATGTGAAAGCAGCTAGTGAAGGAAGATAACTAACTCACCCTCTTAGGGAACTGCTCTAGAGGTCCTCTTCAAAAAGAACTACGGTATCAGCCAACTGCCAGCATTATGCCAGGCTGTCAGTGAATAATGTGTAATGTGTGCCAAAAACAATGCTTGCTCGGCCCCACGGCCCCTGCCTGGTTCCCAAAGGATGGACATAGGGGTGGACTTTACCAGCATACAACCAAATAAAGGGTTGAGGTACCTTCTTGTAATAATCTGCACCAATTTGGGATGCGTCCAAGCTTTCCAGACCAGAATGGGATGAATTCACGAGGTGGCCAAAGGTCTTCTATGGGAGATTGGGCTTAACCACACACAGTAATAATGGACCTGCGTTTGGAGCGGACATTATACGAACCCTAACAAAGTCCCTTAACATTGCCTGGAAACTGCACACTGCTTAACGCCCCCAGGGCTCAGGGAAAGGTAGAGCAGATGAACTGCACCCTCAAGGAAACCCTGGCCAAGTTCCACCAAGAGACTAACCCCCCATGGCCAGATTTGATTCGGCTGGTCCTCCTGTGTGCCCAATGCCCGCCTGGGGCACTGGGATTCTCCCCTTTTGAGTTATTATATGGGCAATCCTCCCCCCCCCCCACGCACACACACACATTTAGGAAAGCTCCCAGGAGACCTAAACCATATTGGAGACAAAGAAATAAGATAACAGGTCCAGAAATTGGGGGCAGTCCTAAACAAGTTAGAGATACACCATAGAGAGGGTCACAATTTCCTTAGGGACCCCGTTCGCTTCTTTCAGCCAGAAGACACTGTGTGGGTCAAAGATTGGAAGAAGGAACCTCTTATTCCATGGTGGATTGGGCCTCTCACTGTTATTCTAACAACTCCTACAGCCCCCAAAACTTCAGGTATCACCCCATGGGTCCATCACTCCACAGTTAAGAAGTCCACTCAGAAGAACCCACAACCTGGTGAAGTGATCCAGATCCAGTCATCCCCTTAAACCTACCCTCAAAAGGGAACTGACCCCTGAGGTGTCCAGCCCTGCTCCAGCCACACCATGGGAGATGGCTGGCCTGCACACAGCAGGAGCTTGAGGAATCAATGCGTGAACCAAGCCCAGGGGTTTGAATGCAACTTTGCCAACCCTTGCCCCTTACTGGTGTCATAAGCCTGGACTTACTTCTTACTGTTGGGCTGATAGAGACTGCGCCAACAATCTGGATATGGTGCAAAAGATGTATCCTGGGCCTCACATACCTCCTCTGGATGGGAGGGTTACCAAGTATTGCCTGTATATTATGATAACCGTTCTCACCCTCACAACTGCCGCTTATCAAATTTGCCCCCACAATTGTCATAGGACAATAAGGGCGTCCAGGGTGTTCAGCACATTTCCCTCCCTCCACAAAGATTGCTACATGGGAAAAACACCCACTCTCTGTCAGTCACCTGGTGCCCCAAGTGCTAAGTATTGGACCGAGGATATAACCAAACTATCAGTAACCCATGTCACAACAAGGGCCTCCAGACACGGAAGCGAGCTTGCTACACTTACCTTCCTCAATGGGGAATCTCAAACAGGGGAGAGCTGCACTACAGGCCCTTCAAAAAGTTATAAAGCATATACCCAGGATAGGGTAATTCAAGCCATAAAGGCGACCACTCTGCCAGCAGCCTACCAACCTTTGAAACTTCAGCCGTCAATCAGATGCCTACCAATTCCCCACTCCAGCATTGGGCCGACACTGCTCTACTAGTCCTCCATAAGATAGATAATCACATGCAAACCTGCTGGATGTGCTTGCCCCTAGCCAGAGGACTTACTTAGCTACTCCAATCCATTTGACCTGGGAAGCTCCTGAAAACCTCAAAACCAACACCTCTGTCTTAATTGGACCCCTGGCCACTAGGGTCCATCTCCCAATGCCGACAATCTAATCCGTACAGTCCCTGAATTCCCTCTCTAGGAGGAAGAGATAGAACCTTAATGAGTACTACGACCCTATGTTGCACGCTTGGGGTGTTCTATCTGTGTTGTAATTCGGCCTATCGATGCTTAGAGGCCAACTGGACTCTGAAATGTTATTCCATCTTCCGGACCCCAGAGATATTTGTATACACTGAAGATCAGTTGCTAACAACCTTTAGCCCCAAGTCTCAGGCTAAACCGGCAGTCCTGCTACCCATTCTGATAGGCTCAGAAATTGTGACAGGAATAGGAACTGGATAAGGCGGCATAGGTTTATGCATAGGACTGTACCATAGATTATCTCAAGAGCTAAATGAAGACATGGAACGGGTGGCCGATTCTCTGGTAACTTTACAAAACCAAATAAACTCTCTGGTGACAGTAACCCCCCAAAATAGACAGGCCCCCGACCTCCTCACATCAGAAAATGGAGGGACTTGCAAATTTTGGGTGGAGGAATGCTGCTAGTTTTTAAACCAGTCAGAAATACTCACAACTAAGGTTAAGGAACTAATAATAATAATAATAATAATAATAATAATAATAATAATAATAATAATAATAATAATAATAATAATAATAATAATTCAACATAGACAACAGGAAAGTAGCAATCAATGGAACAAATGAGATCTCACGGATTGGAATCCTGGCTTCCTGCCCTGGCAGGGCCCCTCTTCTCCATAATTTTACTTGTTCCCATTGGCCCCTCTACACTGAATACCATAATATATTTTATTGAAAACACTGTTGCTCGCCAAACTACTGCAGGCTTCTTAGCCTTCTGAGGGTACCAACCTAAAAAACTGAAAGGTGATACCTACTGAAAAGGTTTCTTAAAAGGCATAAAATGGGATAATGTTGGAGAAGTGAATAAAATACTGCACCAAAAATGGCGGGTGGGACTAAAACGAACTCTGGTCTCTATCTTAGAGACCCCTCCTCCTGGTTCTTCTTCCTTTGTTTTCTGTGTGCAGGAAAACCCCCACAGATATGGCAGCTGATGACTGTAAATATCCTGCCCCACTTGCATTCAGCGCTCAGGCGTTTGGAGAAACAGGGTCCTCTGAGCCCGCCGTTCCACCAAGTTCTGCAATCCAAAGAAGATCTCCGAGTGCCATTTGGTTTTTCCGCCAGCATTCCAGCCTTGTTCTGTAACATTATAAACACAGAAGTGAGCAAGACAGACCAAGTCCCTTCTTATACAGTATAAGGAGACAGAGGACCATTAACTGGTAAACTAGTAATTAACAAGTGTACAAGGGTAATGGGGTGCTGGGACTCAAACAGCTCCAAGTTGTCGAAAGCAAACATGTGCTATATCACCCATCTCATGTATGGATCATAGTTCTAAGTGATATGACATTTATAATTGATACACGTGATAACTGCCAGGGGATTCCCCCTTTTCCCAACTTACATTTATTTTTAAGAACTTAAGTGAGTTAATGAAAGATACTGGGGATTCCGAGAATCAGTAGATGCTGGTGGACCAGGTTTGAAATAGCAGCCCCAGAGGTCAAAAGACACAATATCCAATCATGTTTTGTGTGTTTGTTTGTTTGTTTTTAAGAACTTCATTAATGTTTAACTGATATACACAAACTGTACCTATTTAAAGTACATAATTGGTGGAGCACCTGGATGGCTGTCACTTGAGCATCAGACTCTTGATTTTGGCTCAGGTCATGATCCCAGGTTCAATTAAGCCCTTTATTGGGCTCCATGCTAAGCATGCAGTCTGCTTAAGATTCTCTATTTCTCCCTTGCCTCTCTCCCCCACTTATGAACGCTTCATTTCTGTCTCTGTAAAAAAGCCCTAATAAATAAATTACTTAATTAATAATTAATATTAATACCAATACTAATAAATACAATTACATAATTTGGTAAATTTTGGTCACATATCCACCAATGTATACATAACAAGGAAAAGAATATGTCTGTCACCACTAAAAATGTCCTTTTATCCCTTATATATCCCTCCGTCCCCCACATCTTCCCGATTCCCATTCCTAGGCAAGCTCTGGTCTGTTTTCTGTCCCTACATATTATCTTGCATTTTCTAGAATACTATAAAAATAAAATTATATAAGACATACTCCTTATTATTTAGAGGTGTGGAGTTGACCTCTCTCACTTAGTATTTTGAAGATTATCCATAGTGTTGTCTGTATCTTACTACTTTTTTATCCGTTCACATGTCAGTGGACATTTGTATTATTTCCACATTTGGCGTATTTATTTCTTTTTATGACAGAGAGAGAGAGAGAGAGAGAGAGAGAGAGAGAGAGAGAGAGAGAGAGACAGAGTGAGAGAGAGAGAGAGTGAGTGAGAAGGAGAGGGGAGGGGGGAAGTAGAGGTGGGGGAGAGATAGGAAAAGGGAGATGGAGAGGGAGAGGGAGATAGAGAGGGAGAGGCAGAGGGGGAGGGAGAGAGAAAGAGAAAGAGAGAGCAGAGAGAAGAGAAAAAGAATCTTAAGCAGCCTCCATGCTTAGTGTGGAGCTCAATGTGAGTCTCAATATCATGACTGTGGGATAATGACCCAAGCAGAAATCAAGAAATCTACCAACTGAGGCACCAGGTGCTCCTTAGCCTATTGAAAACAAAGCTTCTATAAACATTCATTTTTTCTTTTCTTTCTTTTTGTTTCTTTTCTTTTCATTTCTTTTCTGCTCTGTTCTTTCTTTCATTTATTTATTTATTTTTTTGTATGATCGTATACATTGATCCCTCTAGGGAAAATATTTGAGAGTAGATTTGGCTGAGTCATAGAATAGGTTCCATGTTCAGCCTTTTAGGATACTGTCAAACTGTTTGCCCGGGTAGTTTTATCACTTTTACATTCTCATCAGCAGGGTGTGAGAATTCCAGTTCTTTCATATCCTAGCTAACACTTCGGAGCCCTGTCTTTTGATTTTAGACATCTTGTAGGCATGAAGTAGTAGTTGATCTCATTGTATCTCATTTATCTCATGGTAGTTTATATTTATATTTCCCTATCATGATGCTGAACACATTTTCATGTGTGTATCTGCTGTACATATAACTGTTTTGGTAATGTGTCTTCTCAAATCGTTTGCCTTTTTTTGGATTATTTAGGTTCAGAATATTGAATCTTGCAGATTGCCCATATGTTCTAGATATAAGTCAAGTCACATTTCACATAGATGATTGGTATATATATTCTCCCAGTCTCAGTATTGTGATTTCAAAGTCTTTGTTCTTTGAAACGCAAAAGTTTTAGTGTGATAAAATCCAACCATATGTTTTTATTGTAAAGAATCATATTGTTGGTGGTGTAGCTTAGAAATGTTTGCCTAAGCCCAGATCATAATGGTTTCCTACTTTAGGTTCTTTAAAAATGTTATCCTACTGTATTCTAGATTGCATTGGTTCTGATGAGAAATATTTTCCCTCCCTTTCCCTGGATTAAAGCAATTTGATTGTGGGGTACCTTGGTGTAGTATTCCTCATATTTCCTGTCGTTGAGGTTCATTGACCTTATTGGAACTATATATTTTTAGTTTGCATCAACATTAACAACTATAAATTCAAATTAGTTTCATTATTTACTCAAATTAGTTTTCTTGTCTGTGTTCCTTGGAGATACAATGACATGTATATTGGATGGTTTGCAGGCATAATTTGTCTGTGTGTTTCATTTCAGACGATTTCCATTGCTATGTCTTTAGGTTCATCAACCTTTTTTTCTGCACTGTCTACATGCCTTTAATTCCATTCAGTAATCATAGACCAGATTTCTTATTTTAGTCATTGCTTTTGTCATGCGAAGTTCGGTTTAGGTCTTACATACCACTTGCATGTCTCCATTTAACATGCTCATTCTGCCCTATAATTTCTTGGATATACTGATAATAGTTATAATAACTATTTGAATGTTCGGATGTATAAATTATATCATTTGTGTAATTTCTGGGTCAGTGTTAGTTGAGTTCCCCTTCCTTACGTGTCTTATTTTCCTGCTTCTTTGCATGCCTGATAATAATTTATGGGTTGCCAAACATGGTCAGTTTTAGCCTGTCAGATGCTGGATACTTTTAGATTCCTAAAAATATCCTTGCCTCTGATTTGGGACAGGGTTTAGTTACGTACAAATAGCTTGATCCTTTCAGGTCTTTCTTTAAAGATATTTTGGGCAAGGCACAGGCAGCACTTAGTTTAGGGATAATTTTTGTCCAGTAACTGACACAAAAATCAAGTATTCTCCAAATGGCATGTACATTCTGAGGTCATCCACACTGGCTGTCAGGCATTATTCCTGACCCTGTATGTCAGTGGGTTTTGTTCCTTCCCCTGGTCTCAGTGTCCTCATACACAAGAGTTTATCAATATTCCATTGAATACTCAAGGCAGACCATCTGTTGATCTTTGGAGTTCTCTCTGTGAACAACTTTCTCTTCTTTAGTCCTCTGCTCTGTGAAATATAGCAGTCTTCCTGAATCAGTGACTAACCCTTCCACAATTCAGGGAATATGTTGGGCTATGCCAGCTTCCTCCTCTCTATAGCACAGACTCAAAACCCAGCCTAGTCAATAAGCTAGGGCACTATAGGAACCATGTCACTTATTTACCAATATCAGGGATCACTGCCCTTCACTGCCTCATGTCTGATGTTTTGAGAACAGCTTCTTATATATTTTGTCTACGCTTTTAGCTGTTTCCATAAGGATTATAAATCTGGTTTTCGTTATTACATTTGCCTGGAAGTAGACGTGTTATCAACAATTTACATTTTAGTATTGAGTCTTACTTCTCTGGCTTTGTTCTTTTATCTTTTTATTCTCCTTTGATGATAGATTTAATGTGGACATATGGAGAATGGCCATTGCTAGACATAGGGAGAAACTAGGGATGAGCTGCAGATTGGAAGTATAGCTAGAAAAGAGAAAAAAAGGAAAGAATGAGAATATGCAGTCAAATCTTGAAGAAAGGAATTGATGGCGATTGTCAAAGCCATGTGAAATCCCAGCTCCCACTTTAACACACATAATGTGAGAATTGAAACTAATCTCTTCGACTTGGAAAGCTTAATCTGCCAGTGAGCTTTACTAATTTTTACTGGTCTTCGTAACTCCATAACAAAGGCCGAGGTTTGGAATTTCTCACCTTTGTTTCTCAGAGAGAAAACACCAATGTCACCCAGAAAGCAGTGCTTGGGTGAAAACTAGACGTTTTAAATGATTTTTTTCCTGCTTTGTTCCAATGATTCTTTAGCAGTGTTCGCCTTGGAAGAGAACAAACTGTGGCACCGAAGAAACATACTGGACATGGAGTAGGAGTCTAGGGTTGTTGTCTAACACGGTCATAAACAAGTTATGGGGGAGGCACTTGACTTTCCTAGGTCTCAATTTCCTCACCTGGAAATTGGAATAAGGACCCCCATATGAAGGGCCATTGTGAGATTAAATGAGATGATGCGTGTGCCAGTTTTACAGAGCCTAACACTTAATATTACATGAAAGCCTCTGTGTAGTATTTCTTCTAGAGGGAGGGATTTGCATTTTTTTCATTGGAAGGAAAGAGATGAATATACAACTGGACTATCAAATAAGAGGTGGATAGAGGACTGGCTTACTGGTCTATCTCCTTGTACTCTTTCAGCCATCCTGGTCCTGGGCTCCCTCCAAATTGAAGAATCAGTGTCAGAAGACCTGAGATTCCTCTGTAGGTATCTGACCCCAGACAGAATATTAGCCTGTCTTAGCTGTTCAAATGAGGATAATGATGGCTATCATCTGTGGAACACTTGTTCCGTGTTGTCAGGTGTTGGATTAAGCACCTTGCCAATAGTGTCATTTAATTTTTTGACCCTTTGTTATTATTTCCATTTTATAAATTAGGCAACTGAGTTTCAGATATGTTAAGTAATTGGTCCAAGATAACACAAACACTAGTGGTGTGGCTGGGATGGGCACCAACTCTGCTCCTATGCCAACATGCATGCTCTCACCCATGTTACACTGCCTTCCCATGAGCGTGTTAAGGGTTTGGAAAGCCACCCCTGATAAAGTAACATGGAGTATGTTCGTGCCCTAGCTAAGATCTCTTTCCCTTACCTTGCCGAAAAATTTTCATATTAACTGAAACACTAGTCCGTGCACAAGACAACTTTCCTCGAATTTATCTTAACGCTATACACTGGTCAGAATATAAAAAGCAACGGCTTCAGAACTTGAAAGTTAGCAATAGGAGGTGAATGAGGGAAGGGAAGCAAAACAAGAATGACCCTGTGATGGTTATTATTACGTGTCTACCTGAGTTGGTCGTGGGGTGCCCAAGGTTAAACATTTTTTCTCGGGATATTTGTAGAGTGTTTCTGGGTGAGATTAGCGTTTGATTTGGTGGACTCAGTAAAGCACTATCGTCCCCAGTGAGTGTGGGCAGCATTCAATCTCCTGAGGTCCCAAAGAGAACACAGGGTAGAAAAAGGAGGAATCCATGTCCCACCGTTTCTTTTCTCAGCCTTAGAAGGTGATCCCGCTTAGAGGCAGAGCAGTGGGTAGGGGTAGTGTTGGTTCCCCGGAAGTGCCTTTGGTCCAACCACCCACAGTGATGTGATTTCCCTGCAGGACTGAAATGAGGGCCCATAAGCTCTTATGTTTCAGGGCTACCGTTGGAAGGGCGGAGCCAAACGTATGCGTGGGACAGACTGAAACTGTCTCGGGATCTCCTCCTCTATCTCCGTCACGGCTGTGGAAATGTCATGGAGAGAGTGTGACTTCCACACAGGATTTTCCCCAATGGTAATTGGCCCCAATCCGTTATTTCTTTTAGACGTCCATGCTAGGTGCCTTTAAAGCCAGAGCCCAGGCCAGCGTTAGGGTTAGGTCCTCGCTACCTGCATGTAGATTTCCTGGTATCCCAATACCTTTTGTTGAAGAGACGGTCTTTCCCTCATTGTTTATTCTTGCCTCTTTGTTATAGGTTAATTTACCACATAAGCCTGGGTTTATTTCTGGGCTTTCTATTCTGTCCAATCGACCTATGCGTCTGTTTTTGTGTCACTACCCATACTAATTGGTTTACTTGAAGCTTTGTAGTACATCTTGAAATCTGTGATTTTGATACCTCCAGCTATGTTTTTGTCTTTCAAGAATATTTTCACGATTCAGGGTCTTTTGCGGTCCCATACAGATTTTAGTATTAGTTTTTTCAAATCTGTGAAAAGTGCCTTTGGTATCTTGATAGGGATTGCATTGAAACTGTAGAGAGTTATGAGTAATATGGACATTGTAATGATATTAATTCTTCCAATCCATGATCATGGGATATCTTTCCATTTGTTTGTGTCATCTTCAATTTCATCACTGACTTATGGTTTTCACACTACAGGTCTTTCACTTCTTTGGATAAGTTGAGTCGTATCTATTTTACTCTCTCTTTTTTTTTTTTTTTGGTGCAATTATGAATGCGTGTTGTTTTCTTAATTTCTCTTTCTGTGACTTCATTATTATTATATAGAAACCCTACTAATTTTTGTGTATCAGTTCCGTATCTACAACTTTCCTGAATTCGTTTATTACTTCTAGTAGTTTTGGGGGGAAAGTTTAGGGTTTTCTATGCATATTCTTACATCATCTGCGGATAGTACAGTTCAGGTTGTTTACAAACATAGATGAATAATTTCTTTTTTCTTATCTGATTCCTGTGGCTAGGACTTCTAGTGTTATATGAAACAAGAGTGGCAAAAGTAGTCATATTTATCTTGTTCTTGATCTTAGAGGGAAATCTCTCAGTTTTTCACCATTGAGATGTTAAGTGTGAACTTTTTAATATAAACAATATATAAAATAATATTTTCATGTGTTGAGGCATGTCCGTCCCCCCGACTTTGTTGAGAACTTTTACCATGAATACATATTCAATTTTGTCAAATGTTTTTTCTCCCTTTATTGGTATAATCATATGATGTTTACCCTCCGTTTTGTTGAGGTGGGATATTATGTTGATTGATTTGTTGAGCCACCTTTGTTTCCCTGGAATAAAAGCCACGTAATCATTTTAGCGTGTTGTTGAGTGGAGTTTGATAATATTTTATTGAGGATTTTAAAGTCTATTTGGTTTGATATAGGTGTTGCTACCTGGTTCTGAGTTGTTGTTGTTGTTTGATGTTATTTTTGTTGTCCTTGTTGTTGTTTGCTTTCATTTGCATGGGAAATGTATCTCCATCCCCTCACTTTCAGTCTCTATGTGTCTAGATCTGAAGTGAGTCTGTGCTAGGCAGCATATGGATGAGTGTTGTTTTTTATCCATCCTGTTACCCTATGTATTTTGACTGGAGCACTTCAGCCGTTTATATTTAAAGTAAATGTTGATCATTATGTACTAATTGTAATTTTGTTCTTTTTTTTGTAGCTTATTTATTTATTTATTTATTTATTTATTTATTTATTTATTTATTTTTCTTATTTTTATTTTTTTTTTTGGGTAAGCCTAAATATATTTTATTTTATATTTTTTATTTATACATGAAATTTATTGTCAAATTGGTTTCCATACAACACCCAGTGCTCATCCCAAAAGGTGCCCTCCTCAATACCCATCACCCACCGTCTCCTCCCTCCCACCCCCCATCAACCCTCAGTTTGTTCTCAGTTCTCAACAGTCTCTTATGCTTTGGCTCTCTCCCACTCTAACCTCTTTTTTTTTTTTTTCCTTCCCCTCCCCCATGTGTCCTGCTAAGCCTCTCAGGATCCACATAAGTGTGAAACCATATGGTATCTGTCTTTCTCTGTATGGGTTATTTCACTTAGCATCACACTATCCAGTTCCATCCACGTTGCAACAAAAGGCCATATTTCATTTTTTCTCATTGCCACATAGTATTCCATTGTGTATATAAACCACAATTTCTTTATCCATTCATCAGTTGATGGACATTTAGGCTCTTTCCATAATTTGGCTATTGTTGAGAGTGCTGCTATGAACATTGGGGTACAAGTGCCCCTATGCATCACTACTCCTGTGTTCCTTGGATAAATTCCTAGCAGTGCTATTGCTGGGTCATAGGGTAGGTCTATTTTTAATTTTCTGAGGAACCTCCACACTGCTTTCCAGAGCGGCTGCACCAATTTACATTCCCACCAACAGTGCAAGAGGGTTCCCGTTTCTCCACATTCTCTCCAGCATCTATAGTCTCCTGATTTGTTCATTTTGGCCACTCTGACTGGCGTGAGGGGATACCTGAGTGTGGTTTTGTTTTGTATTTCCCTGATAAGGAGCAACGCTGAACATCTTTTCATGTGCCTGTTGGCCATCCGGATGTCTTCTTTAGAGAAGTGTCTATTCATGTTTTCTGCCCATTTCTTCACTGGTTATTTGCTTTTCGGGTGTGGAGTTTGGTGAGCTCTTTATAGATTTTGGACACTAGCCCTTTGTCCGATATGTCATTTGCAAATATCTTTTCCCATTCCGTTGGTTGCCTTTTAATTTTGTTGGTTGTTTCCTTTGCTGTGCAGAAGATTTTTATCTTCATAAGGTCCCAGTAATTCACTTTTGCTTTTAATTCCCTTGCCTTTGGGGATGTGTCAAGTAAAGAGATTGCTACGGCTGAGGTCAGAGAGGTCTTTTCCTGCTTTCTCCTCTAAGGTTTTGATGGTTTCCTGTCTCACATTCAGGCCCTTTATCCATTTTGAGTTTATTTTTGTGAATGGTGTGAGAAAGTGGTCTAGTTTCAACCTTCTGCATGTTGCTGTCCAGTTCTCCCAGCACCATTTGTTAAAGAGACTGTCTTTTTTCCATTGGATGTTCTTTCCTGCTTTGTCAAAGATGAGTTGGCCATACGTTTGTGGGTCTAGTTCTGGGGTTTCTATTCTATTCCATTGGTCGACGTGTCTGTTTTTGTGCCAATACCATGCTGTCTTGATGATGACAGCTTTGTAGTAGAGGCTAAAGTCTGGGATTGTGATGCCTCCTGCTTTGGTCTTCTTCTTCAAAATTGCTTTGGCTTTTCGGGGCCTTTTGTGGTTCCATATGAATTTTAGGATTGCTTGTTCTAGTTTCGAGAAGAATGCTGGTGGAATTTTGATTGGGATTGCATTGAATGTGTAGATAGCTTTGGGTAGTATTGACATTTTGACAATATTTATTCTTCCAATCCATGAGCAGGGATTATCTTTCCATTTCTTTAAATCTTCTTCAATTACCTTCATAAGCTTTCTATAGTTTTCAGCATACATATCCTTTACATCTTTGGTTAGATTTATTCCTAGGTATTTTATTCTTCTTGGTGTAATTGTGAATGGGATCAGTTTCTTTATTTGTCTTTCTGTTGCTTCATTGTTAGTGTATAAGAATGCATCTGATTTCTGGACATTGATTTTGTATCCTGCAACTTTGCTGAAATCATGTATCAGTTCTAGCAGACTTTTGGTGGAGTCTATCGGATTTTCCATGTATAATATCATGTCATCTGCAAAAAGCGAAAGCTTGACTTCATCTTTGCCAATTTTGATGCCTTTGATTTCCTTTTGTTGTCTGATTGCTGATGCTAGAACTTCCAGCACTATGTTAAACAACAGCGGTGAGAGTGGGCATCCCTGTCGTGTTCCTGATCTCAGGGAAAAAGCTCTCAGTTTTTCCCCGTTGAGGATGATGTTAGCTGTGGGCTTTTCATAAATGGCTTTTATGATCTTTAAGTATGTTCCTTCTATCCCGACTTTCTCAAGGGTTTTTCTTAAGAAAGGGTGCTGGATTTTGTCAAAGGCCTTTTCTGCATCGATTGACAGGATCATATGGTTTTTCTCTTTTTTTTTTGTTAATGTGATGTATCACGTTGATTGATTTGCGAATGTTGAACCAGCCCTGCATCCCAGGAATGCTTATGTTTATGAGTAATTGTTTTATATATTTGGGCGCTCCGGTATTCGGCGCATAGGCATTTATAATTGTTAGCTCTTCCTGATGGATAGACCCTGTCACTATTATATAATGTCCTTCTTCATCTCTTGTTACAGCCTTTAATTGAAAGTCTAGTTTGTCTGATAGAAGTATGGCTACTCCAGCTTTCTTTTGGCTTCCAGTAGCATGATAAATAGTTCTCCATCCCCTCACTCTCAATCTAAAGGTGTCCTCAGGTCTAAAATGAGTCTCTTGTAGACAGCAAATAGATGGGTCTTGTTTTTTTATCCATTCTGATACCCTATGTCTTTTGGTTGGCGCATTTAAACCATTTACATTCAGTGTTATTATAGAAAGATATGGGGTTAGAGTCATTGTGATGTCTGTATGTTTTATGCTTTTAGTGATGTCTCTGGTACTTTGTCTCACAGGGTCCCCCTTAGGATCTCTTGTAGGGCTGGTTTAGTGGTGACAAATTCCTTCAGTTTTTGTTTGTTTGGGAAGACCTTTATCTCTCCTTCTATTCTAAATGACAGACTTGCTGGAGAAAGGATTCTCGGCTGCATATTTTTTCTGTCTAGCACACTGAAAACCTCGTGCCAATTCTTTCTGGCCTGCCAAGTTTCAAAAGAGAGATCATTCACGAGTCTTATAGGTCTCCCTTTATATGTGAGGGCACGTTTACCCCTTGCTGCTTTCAGAATTTTCTCTTTATCCTTGTATTTTGCCAGTTTCACTATGATATGTCCTGTAGAAGATCGATTAAGTTACGTCTGAAGGGAGTTCTCTGTGCCTCTTGGCTTTCAATGCCTTTTTCCTTCCCCACTTCAGGGAAGTTCTCAGCTATTATTTCTTCACGTACCCCTTCAGAACCTTTCCCTCTCTCTACCTCCTCTGGGATACCAATCATGCGTAGATTATTTCTTTTTAGGGTATCACTTAGTTCTCTAATTTTCCCCTCATACTCCTGGATTCTTTTATCTCTCTTTTTCTCAGCTTCCTCTTTTTCCATAACTTTATCTTCTAGTTCACCTATTCTCTCCTCTGCCTCTTCAATCCGAGCCGTGGTGGTTTCCATTTTGTTATGCATTTCGTTTAAAGCGTTTTTCAGCTCCTCGTGACTGTTCCTTAGTCCCTTGATCTCTGTAGCAAGAGATTCTCTGCTGTCAGCTATACTGTTTTGAAGCCCAGCGATTAATTTTATGACTATTATTCCAAATTCACTTTCTGTCATATTATTTAAATCCTTTTTGAACAGGTCATTAGCTGTTGTTATTTCCTGGAGATTCTTCTGAGGGGAATTCTTCCGCTTGGTCATTTTGGATAGTCCCTGGCATGGTGAGGACCTGCAGGGCACTTTCCCTGTGCTGTGGTGTATAACTGGAGTTGGTGGGCGGAGCCGCAGTCAGACCTGATGTCTGCCCCCAGCCCACTGCTGTGTCCACAGTCAGACTGGTGTGTGCCTTGTCTTCCCCTCTCATAGGGGTGAGATTCACTGTGGGGTGTGGTGGCCTGTCTGGGCTACTTGCACACTGCCAGGCTTGTGATGCTGGGGATCTGGCGTCTTTGCTGGGGTGGGTAGGCAAGGTGCACAGGGGCAGGAGAGGCAGGCTTAGCTCGCTTCTCCTTAGGTGATCCACTTCAGGAGGGGCCCTGTGGCAGCGGGAGGGAGTCAGATCCACTGCCGGAGGTTTGGCTCCGCAGAAGCACAGAGTTGGGTGTTTGCGCGGAGCGAGCAATTTCCCTGGCAGGAACTGGTTCTCTTTGGGATTTTGGCTGGGGGATGGGCGGGGGAGATGGCGCTGGCGAGCGCCTTTGTTCCCCACCAAACTGAGCTCTGTCGTCAGGGGGCTCAGCAGCTCTCCTTCCCTTTGTCCTCAGCCTTCCCGCTTTCTGAGCAGAGCTGTTAACTTATGACCTCCCAGACGCTAAGTCGCGCTTGCTGTCGGAACACAGTCCATCAGGCCCTCCGCTTTTTGCAAGCCAGACTCGGGGGCTCTGCTTGGCCGGCGAGCCGCCCCTCCGCCCTGGCTCCCTCCCACCAGTTCGTGGAGCGCGCACCACCTCGCCGCCTTTTCTACCCTCTCCGTGGGTCTCTCGTCTGCGCTTGGTTCCGGCGACTCCGTTCTGCTATTCCTCTGGCGGTTTTCTGGGTTATTTAGGCAGGTGTAGGTGGAATCTAAGTGATCAGCAGGACGCGCGGTGAGCCCAGTGTCCTCCTACGCCGCCATCTCTCCTCTCCTGAACTGTTTTTTCAAGAACCATTAAAATCACACCAAACATTGAAATACTTACATTTAAGTCTAACAACCATGCACAGGATTTGTACGTGAAAAGCCACAGAAGGCTGATTGGGTAAATCAAGGAAGATATAAATAAATGGAGAGATATGCCATATCTAGCTAAGTAATTAATATTTTACTCAATCATTTCATTGATTAATTAATTAAGTAAAAGAAGCCTTGACCTAAAATCATCACTTATAGAAACATTCACTCAAATGGATCATAGATGTAAGTGTAAAGTACAAAATTATAAAACATTCTTAAGAAAGAAGGAGTGTTGTTGATTCATTGAATCATTCAATAAATACTTTTGGAGCATTTAGAATGAGACAACACAGTCTACGCCCTGAGGATCCACTAGGGAACCAAAGGAGCAAGGATCACTGCACTCTTGGTGCTCAAGAGTCCAGTGGGGGAGACTGACAAACATAATGGAACTAGAAACTACGGTAGAGAATAATGAATGGGGAAAGAACAAGTAAATACATCTTGGAGAGGATATAAGCATTGGGGGAGGGGGTGTGAAATACTAGACATGGTGAAATACTCGACACAGAGGGCCCTACTGTAAAGGTGTCAGTTGAATAAATACCTCACGGAAATGAGAGAAATACCTGCTGACAGGAAGGTGATCTAGGCAGAAGGACCCATGAATTCCCCAAGGCAGGAGAGTGAACGTGTGTACTGATGGGAAGTAAGGAGGCCAGCATAGACAGAGAAACGAGGATGAGAAGAAGGAGGAATAAAGAGGGGGAGGTTGTGGGTCAAGGAGGAGAAAAAGAGGATGAGGGAGAGAAGGCTGTAAAGACTGCCAGCAATAGACAAGGTGAAGCGAAATCTGGTCATACCTATTCCTCCGCCTCACATTACAGGCTGCAGTTCTTTTTATTTTTTAACTGACATTTACTAAACTGTGTCTACACCATGAAAAGCTAATTCTACTTGTAGCAACTATTCGAAGCAAGAAAATGGAACATCCTAAATGATCAATAGCCATGTTTAAATAAGTTATGGCATGGGGCACCTGGATGGCTCAGTCGGTTTGGCGTCCGACTTCAGCTCGAGTCATGATCTCATGATCCGTGAGTTCGAGCCCCGCGTTGGGCTCTGTGCTGACAGCTCAGAGCCTGGATCCTGCTTCGGATTCTGTGTCTCCCTCTCTCTCTGACCCTCCCCCGTTCATGCTCTGTCTCTCTCTGTCTCAAAAATAAATAAACATTAAAAAAAAATTTTTTTTAATAAGTTATGGCATGCTATGAGACATTTACAATTCATAGCCCTGGAGAACATTTGTGACCTAGCGAAATGCTCGTATCACTAGAGGATCAAAAGTGGGATTCACAGCTACATAGCAAATTTTGGTTAATGCATGTACATATACCTCTTCCGTGATGATTATACCACAGTGTTAGAGGTGCTTACCTCCAGGGGCGCCTGAATGGCTCAGTCGGTTAACCATCTGACTCTTGATTCCAGCTCAGTTATGATTCCACTGTGTGTGCGATTAAGCTCCACATTGAGGTCTGCACTGACAACGTTGAGCCTGCTTATGATTCTCTCTATCTCTCTCTCTCCTCCCATCCCCCACTCTTGCTCATCTCTCTCTCGTTCTCTCTCTCTGCCAAAAATACATAAACATAAATAACGTGTTTACATATGCTTATCTCCAGGTGTTTGACTTATGACCATTTTTCTTTCTTTCTTGTTTATTTTCTAAATTTTCTGCAATAAACTTTAAGACCGCCGTAATCATAAAGTAACGTTTCAAATAAATGATTTAGTCTAGTATCAGTTAAATAAATAAAATGTGTCAATTCATAAATTTATTAGGTCCATTCAACACATCTAGGATAGTTTCAATCAATCCAGTGTTATTCCTTCAGCAGACACCCTCCCATCTGATTTGACGTTGACTCAACCACTTCACCAAGAAAGATTTCTAAACTTTGACCATGTTTGAGTGTCTATAAAAGTTTCTGAAAGCATGCAAGACCGCATCCTTGCCTTCAAGAAACTTTCAATATTTGAGAGTACAAAAAACCCAAACACCATACAAAGCACAGTGAGACTTCAAGGTCAAGTTTCATGTAGCAGGAGAAGTCCACTGAGCCGAGTTGATCAGTAAAGGCATCTCGGAGGCATAGCACAAAGAATCTTAAAGGATGACCAAATTTCTAGTTGGCAGGCAGAAAGGAGGAGGACAAAGGTGACAAAAGCAAATGTGCGGGAATAAAGGAGGGGCAGGCATTCCGAGAACAGTGAGACAAACCTGTTGGACCTTGAGGTTCTTCTACAACAGTGGCCATTATGTATTTGTGACGACGACAAAGACTGGGTAGAAGATGATGGACCTACATAACCCATCATGTCCATACTCTTATGGAAGAAGGTCTTGGAGACAGCGAAGAATTGGAGACCATCCGTTAGAACCTCAAGATGGTAATAACGAATAAGTTGTAGAAACAAAACAATGAAAAGATAAAATTCTAAGCAAAATTCTCTAAGCATATGAATTAATACCCAATCAACAATCAATTGAAATCCATGACCAACTTAAGACCCCTCTTGTGTTTCTCTCTTAATGGGGCATTGTCTTCAGCTGCTCAAGAGGGAAAGAGGCTCATTGTCAGTCCTCCCATCCTCAACGTCTTTTCTGTGATCCACTCAGCAGCAGGGGCTCTCAACTCCACCTCCAACGTATGCCAAGCCAGCTAGTTTCTCACCACCTTCCGCCTACTCTCCGTTTTCGTTGTTAGCCCCATGCTGCCTTTCCCCTCCCAACAAAATCCCAGTTCATTCTTTTCACTGCATCTGGAATGCAATCCAAGACTCCTGAATCTGAGCAGTTCATTCCTCTGCTTACGACAACCCTCTAGTCTCCACTGTACTCAAAATGACACATAGAATCTGTAATGTGACCACCAGACGTTGGCAGTCCTGCCTTGTCACCCCGCTAATGCCATCTTTCCTGATTCTCCTTTCATTAGGTGACCGGGACGGTCTCTTCTCCTGGTTGCTCAAATTAGACCCACGTAGGTTCCGCTTAGAATGCATTTTGTGGTCGCTAGTTTCCTTACCAGTTCTTGCTACGGGTCCAGTTTGAAAAGGACTTTTCTCCCCAAGAAACCTTTGTTGGCCAATCCTGTAATCTACACTTTGTCCCCTGTGCCATTCCTTCTCATAAAATTTAGTGTTCTATTTAACAGCATTTGCCACACGTTGTAATTACACCTGTACTATTTGTAGCTAAGTTTTGAAACATCCTGAATATATGGAGCGTGCATGTTGGATTCTCACTGTGTACTTGAACCTGATAACACCTGACACCTAAGGTGTTCAATATGTGTATCCACGATGCCTGAAATAGGGGATTTTTAACTATCTCCCGGCGAGCTAGACTGCAATATACATTCAAGTCTTCAATGATCTCTACCACCAAGTTTAGTATACATATGCAAAAAAGGGAAGGGTCACGTCCTCACGCATAGGAGAAACATTTTGCCTCATTGATAGCTTCTATGGTGTAGCTTACATTTTGACCTACATAAGACCCCACCCTGGAGGTACAGTTTGTATGGATGTAGTGACAACTATGAGGAAATCAAAACAAAATACAGTGTTTATGGAGTGTAATGTGCCAGGAGTTTTTCCACACGTTTTACAGGCATTACCTATAATCTCACCACTATACTGGACATAGGCGTTATACTTCCCCTTTACAAATTGGAGAAGCAAAATCGGAGGTATCATTTGCCTACAATCTAAGATCTGGCTGGTAGAAGAAATAGATGTGGCCAGGTAATGTACAAAATCCATAATTTTGCCCAAGGTAGCCTCTGGGAAATCAGAAAATGAGCGGCTTTCATAAGTGCAGCTGCCTAGAGCTTTTCAGAGGAGCTGTCTGGGTGGCGCCGGGGCTTTGGCGCCGTCACATCTCCAGGATCTCACTACCAGGAGTAACCCCCATTGTTGGGAAGGGCAAGAACACCCATCCGTGGCAACTTAAGGTGTTTTAACCCCTGTCAAGATAGTGCAAGCCTCCAATTACTTCATTTGGTACTTCAAGGAACACATCAAAGCACACCTCGTGGGATTTTCAAAAATCACTCTGAGATGAGAACTCAAACACAATATCATAGCAACACGAAGCAAGTAACACTTTCCAAAACACACGTCCTGAAGGGCCAGGCCATGGAGACGGTATAAGCCCACTTTAAAGTAGCAGTGCTCTCAGGTGCATAGCACATAAAACAAAACAAAACAAAACAAAACAAAACAAAACAACAACAACGTTAAAACACAAAAGGGATAGAAAACTATCCAAAATGATGAAACGCAAGAATTCCCCTCAGACGAAATTCCAGCAAGAAGTGACCTATAAAGAATTGATCAAAATAGATAAAAGCAGTATAACAACAAGAATGTAGAATCATAGGCATAAGATTAATCACTGGGCTTCAAAAAAGGTATAGAAGACGACAGAGAATTTATCATTGCAGTGATAAAAGACCTAAAACATAGCCATGGTTAATTGAAAAGTCAATGACATAGAGATTGATTTTCATCACTGATACAAAAAAAGATAAGCTGGAACGTTGGATGTCCATTACCCAAGTTAGTAGTTATGCGATTGTAGCAAAAGCTAATTCTAGAAAAAAACGATTAAATAATGAAAACAAGAGAGCTAAAATATGTCAAGTTTAAATACCTTGCATGAGCCGTGTAGCTGTATAGTTGTTTAAAATTCTAGGATATCAAATAATATTATGTGATAGCCATTGTAACACATGCAAAGATCACCATGTCGACCTTTGCTCTTCTCAATGTGGAGTAATAAGTTATTAGGCCTTATAGACTAACTGAAAAAATGAATATTAAAAAGTTTTTGAAAGTATATGTTTCTAGTGAGTTTGGTCATGTCAAATAAAGTGTGTCATTCCCAACACCTATTCACGTGCACTCTTAGTATGGCTAGAGTCCATAAAAAGTTATTGCACCATTGCAATAAACAGGATTACCAGTGCAATCTATTTTTTTAATTCCATTTGTTCATTTATTTGAAAGCCAGAATAGTGCATGGAGAATGTACCCTGTAGGTTCTGGATTCTCTCCTTGATTCCAAATGTCTTATTGGGCCTCTACCAAAAAGATGGTAAAACAATATTATCTGTACCATGAACATGTAAAATTTGGCACACCTCACGAATATTACAATTTTGCTGTTTAGCATATGTGTTTACAAATACACACGTGTGCACTGGGTGAAGTTAGATGTTTCATACTTCTATCCATATCATGAGGGATTCAATACGTTTTAAAGAGTTAGATTCCAGTTACCAATTCTAATGTGGGATAACATGCCCAGTTCTTGCTTATTTGTCACTTATTGTGCAATTATGAAGTTAACATAGGGCCCAAAGGGTAAATTCTTTTTAACTACACTTAACTGAACATATATCATTGAAAGTCAAGCTTTGGCCTTTCAAAGATGACATGAGAGTGAACGCGGAGAACCCAAAAGACTCCATGAAAACGCTGCTAGATCTGATACATGCATGGACCAAACTCACAGGATACAAAATCCGTGTAAAGAAACTGATTGCATTCCTATACACCAATAAGGAAGCAACCGAAAGAGAAGTCAAGAAATCAATGCCAGTTACAATTTCACCAAGAACCATAAAATACCTAGCAAGAAAACTAACCAAAGATGTAAAAGATCTGTACAGTGAAAAGTATAGAAAATGTATGAAGGAAAATGATGAAGACACATCAAATACAGAAAAAAAAAAACAAAACAATCCATGCCAAAGAGTGGAAGAATGAATACTGTTAAAATGTCAATAGTACCGAAAGCAATCTACACATTAATGCAATACCAATCAAAATTGTACCAACATTCTTCTCCAGACTAGGGCAAGCAATCTGAAACTTTGCACAGAACAACCAAAGAACCTGAGTAGTCAAAGTTAACTTTAAAAAAGAAAGCCAGGGGCGCCTGGGTGGCGCAGTCGGTTGAGCGTCCGACTTCAGCCAGGTCACGATCTCACCCTCTGTGAGTTCGAGCCCCGCATCGGGCTCTGGGCTGATGGCTCAGAGCCTGGAGCCTGTTTCTGATTCTGTGTCTCCCTCTCTCTCTGCCCCTCCCCTGTTCATGCTCTGTCTCTCTCTGTCCCAAAAATAAATAAACGTTGAAAAAAAAAATTAAAAAAGAAAGCCAAAGTGGGAGGCAGCCCAGACTTTCGCCTCTCCTATGAAGCTGTAATCGTTAAGATAGTATGACTTTGGCACAAAAACAGGCACATGAACCAATGAAACAGCATAGAGAACCCAGAAGGGGCCCCACAAATGTATGGTGAACTAATCTTTGACAAAACTGGAAAGACAATCCAATGGAGAGAAGACAGCCTCTTTACAAAGGGTGCTGGGAGAACGGAACAGTAACATGATGAAGAATAACCTAGATGACTTTCTTACAACGTGCACAAAAATAAAGGCAAAATGGATGAAAGCCTTAAATGTGAGACAGGAAACCATCAAAACACTAGAGGAGAAAAGAGGAAAAAAACCCCTTTGACCTCAACTGCAGCAATTTCTTCCTTGGCATGTCTCAAAAGACAAGGGAATGAAAAGCAAAACTGAATGATCAGGACCGGGTCAGGATACAAATCTTCGGCACTGCAAAGGAAACAATCAGCAAAATTAAAAGGCAACCGATGGAAGGAGTGAAGATGTTTGCGAGTGACATATTGGATAAAGGGTTACTACACAAAATGTATAAAGAACTTACCCAAGTCACACCTGGAAAATGTAGTACAGTGAAACAATGGGCAGAAGACATGAATAGACACTTTTCCAAAAGAGACATCCAGATGGCCCCAAAACACATGAAAGGATGCTCAACATCACTCATCATCAGGAAAATACACATCAAAGCCACACTGACATACCACCTCACACTAGTCAGTGTGGCTAAAATGAGCAACTTAGGAAACCACAGATGCTGGTGAGGATATGGAGAAAGAGTAACCCTCTCTCACTGTTGGTGGGAAAGGAAACTGGTGCACCACGGCAAGCATGAAACCTACAGACATCACAATGACTCTAAGCGCATAACTTTCCATAATAATACTGAATTTCAATGGACTAAATGCTCCAACCAAACAACATAGTGTATCAGAATGGATGGAAAAAACAAAAACAAAAAACAGAACAAGACCCATCTATTTGCTGTCTACAAGAGACTGCTTATAGACATGAGGACACCTTCAGATTGAAATTGAGGGGATGGAGAACTATCTATCATGCTACTGGAGGTCAAAAGAAACCTGGAGTAGCCAAATTGTATCATACAAAGTAGAGTTTAAATTAAAGGCTGTATCAAAAGATGACGAAGGGCTTTCTATATTAATTCCAGGGTCTCTCCATCAGGAGGAGCTACAAATTTTAAATGTCTACACACCAAATTCGGAGACACACAAATATATAAACAATTAATTAAAAACATACAGAACCTTGTTGATAAGAATGTGGTAATTGCAGGGGACATTAAATTAAACACAGAAAAAAAAGATGGAAAATCTCCAAAAGCATGGAGGTTAAAAAACATCCCACCAACGAATAAATGGGTCAACCAGGTAACATGAGAAGAAATTAAAAGATATAAGGAAACAAATGAAAATGAAATACAACAATGCAAAACCTTCGGGATGCAGCAAGGGCAGTCCAGACAGGGAACAACAAAAACAAAACAAAACAAAACAAAACACAACAACAACAACGACGACGACGACAAGAAACATTGCTATCCAGGCCTATCTCAAGAAACAAGAAAAATCCCCAATACAAAATCTAACAGCACACCTAAAGGAACTAGAAGCAGGACAGCAAAGACACCCTAAAGCGAGCAGAAGAAGAAAAATTATAAAGATCAGAGCAGAAATAAACAATATGGAGTCTAAAGGAAAACAGTAGAGCACATCAATGAAACCAAGAGTTGTGTTTCTGAGAAAATACACAAAATTGATAAACGTCTAGCCTGGCTTCTCAAAAAGAAAAGAGAGGGGACCCAAATAGGTCAAATCACGAATGAAAATGGAATTATTACAAAGAATCTCTCAGAAATTCAAGCATTCATCAGGAAACACTATAAAATCTTCTATGCCAACAAACTGGACAACCTGGAAGAAATGGACAAATGCCTCCATCCCCACACACTTCCAAAGCTCAAACGGGAAGAAATAGAAAATGTGAACGGACCCATAACTAGTGAGGAAATTGAATCCGTTATCAAAAATCTCCCAATAAATAAGAGTCCTGGTCCAGGTGGCTTCCCTGGCGATTTCTAGCAGACATTTAAAGCAAAGATAATAGCCATCCTTCCCAAGCTGTTCCAAAATATGGAAATGAAAGGAAAACTACCAGACTCATTTTATGAAGCCAGCAAACGGTGATTCCCAAACCAGACAGAGACACAAAAAAAAGGAGAATTACAGGCCAATATCCCTGATGAATACGGGTGCAGAAATTCTCAACAAGATACTAGCAAATCACATTCAATAGCATATAGAAAGTATTATTCAACACGATCAAGTGGGATTCATTCCTGGCCTGCAGGGCTAGTGCCATATTCACAAATCAAACATTGTGCTACATCACATTAATAAAAGAAAAGATAAAAACCATAGTACACTGTCAATAGATTCAGAAAAAAAGTATTTGAGAAAATACCACATCCGTACTTAATACAAACCCTCAAGACATTTGGGATAGAAGGAAACTACTTTAAACATCATAAAAGCCATTTATCAGAAGCTCACAGTAAATATCGTCCTCAATGGGGAAAAACTGAGAGCAATCCCCCTGAGATCAGGTACAAGACAGAGATGTCCACTCTCACCCCGGTTGTTGAACATAGTGTTGGAAGTCTTGGCATCAGTAATCAGACAGCACATGAAATTAAAGGTATCATCATTTGCAACGATGAAGTCAAACTTCCACTTTTTGCAGATGGCATGACACTATACATGGAATTTCGGACAGACCCCATCAAAAGTCCTCTATCACTGATACATGAATTCAGTAATGTTGCAGGGTAGAAAATCAATGTACAGAAATTGGTTGCGTTTTATAAGCCAATAATGAAGCAACAGAAAGAGAAATAAAGAAACGGATCCCATTTACAATGCACCAAGAGTCATAACGTACCTAGGAATGAAGCTAACCAAAGAGGTAAAAGATCTGTATGCTGAAAACTATAGAAGGCTTGTGAAGGAAATTGAAGAAGATACAGAGAAAGCAAAACACATTCCATGCTCGTGGATTGGAAGAATAAATATTGGTGAAATGTCAATACGACCCAACGCAGTCCTCACATTATAGGCAGCACCAATCACATTGCACCAGCACTCTTCTCCAAGATGGAACAAACAATCATAAAATGTGTATGGAAACACAAAAGACCCTGAATAGCCAAAGTAATACTGAAGAAGAAAACCAAAGTGTGAGGCACCACAATGCCAGACTTTAGCCTCTACCGCAAAGCTATAACCATCAAGACAGCATGGTATTGGCACAGAAACAGATACATAGACTTAATGGCATAGAATAGAGACCCCAGAATTGGACCCACATACGTATGACCAACTAATCTTTGACAAAGCAGGAAAGAATATCCAATGGAAAAAAAGACACTCTCTTTAACAAATGGTGCTAAGAGAAGTGGACATCAACATGCAGAAGAATGAAACTAGACCAGTTTCTTACACCACTCACAAAAATAAACTCACAATGGATGAAGGACGTGAATGTGAGACAGGAAACCATCAAACCCTGGAGGAGAAAGCAGGAAACATCCTCTTTGACCTCAGCGTCAGCAAGTTCTTAGCTGACACATCTCCAAAGGCAAGGGAATTAAAAGCAAAATGAACTATTGGGATCTCATGAACATAAAAATCTTTTCCACAATGAAGGAAACAATCAACAAAACTAAAAGGCAACCGAACGAATGGGAAAAGATGAGTGCAAAAGTCATACTGGATAATTGGCTAGTACCCTAAACCTGAAAAATGAACTCACCAACTCCACACCCGGAAATCAAATAATCCAGTGAAGAAACGGGCAGAAGACTTGAACAGACACTGTTCTAAAAAAGACATCCAGATTGTCAAGAGACACATGAAAGGTGCTCAACAGCACCCCTCGTTCAAGGAAATCCAAAGCAAACCCACACTGAGATACCACCTCATGCCAGTCAGAGTGGCTACAATGAGCAAATTAGAAGACTATAGATGCTGGTGAGGATGCGGAGAAACAGGAAACCTCTTGCACTGTTGGTGGGAATGCATCCTGGTGCAGCCGCTCTGGAAAACAGTGTGGAGGTTCCTCAAATCATTAAAAATAGATCTACCCTAAGACCCAGCAATAGCACTGCTAGGAATTTACCCAAGGGGTACAGGAGTGCTGAGACATAGGGGCGCATGTACCCCAATGTTTATAGCACTACTTTCAACAACAGGCAGACTATGGAAAGAGCCTAGCTGTCCATCAACTGACAAGTGGATAAAGAAGTTGTGGTTTATGTATACCACGGAATACTACTTGGCAATGAGAAAGAACGAAATCTGGCCATTTGTAGGAACGTGGATGGAACTGGGGGGTATTATGCTATGTGAAATAAGTCAGGCGGAGAAAGACAGATACCATTTGTTTTAATCCATGTGTGGGTCCTGAGAAACTTAGCAGAAGACCATGGGGGAGGTGATGCGGGGAAAAAGGTATAGAGAGGGAGGGAGGCAAACCATAAGAGACTCTTAAATACGGACAACAGACTGAGGGTTGACGTAGGGTTGGGGGAAAGTGGGTGACGGGCATTGAGGAGGGCACCTGTTGGGATGAACACTGGGTGTTGCGTGGAAACCAATTTGAAAATAAATTACATTTAATGAACAAGGAAATCCAGGGGTTGCTCTTACTGAATATGAGAATAGCTTTCCATTTTCAGCACTTTCTGAACGTGAGGTAGTACTGGCTTAAGGTGCGTAGAGGAAAGTTTGGTTTGTGTGTTTAAGAAAAGGAGTTGAGTAAGACAGAGGCCTCTCACATGTATCACGTTGACCTTGGCAAGTGTCTCTTCTGATTGTTACCATGACTTATCCCTTTTCTTGATTCACATAGTTTGGTGTCATCCTTTCATGAGGAAGTGGATTTCAATTGATCATGGTAGGTGGTCCTTGTAATATTTTGTGAATTATTTGTGTATGTGGTGATGCTGGATGGACCATGCTGGTTGCTTTCAAAAGCACTTACATGGACGGTGTAACACGTTTTCTACCCTTGGAATCCCATACGGTCTTTTACTACCTTGTGTATGACTTACCTGAAATATCATTAATTGGCAGGTACCGAATAGGTTTTAGTGGCACTGAATGCCCTCATGGCCACTCACGCAGAATTCGTTGACGCTTTGCTCTTAAGCACACAATGACTCGGTCTTCCCTAAGCTGCGTGAAAGTGAGCATGCACACTAACTAGGCAAACTGTTTGCTGCTGCTGTGAAGAACAGCTTCCTGAACTGTGAGCTATAGCAACACACATATGGAACCCTAAGCAAGGCACAATATATCTGTATTCTTTGAAAGAGTAGAGTAGTTACTTCAATTTGGCTTTCAGTGCATTGCATGACAAGGCATTTAATTAGCTAAAACCCTCTTACAGTCATGTTTGATTACAAGTTGTGTGTACTCTCCACCGCGAAGTGTCATCTCATGTTGGATGGAATTAATGGAGGCTGAGGCACCAGTGCATTCACGTCGAGGACAACCCTCTTGAACTCATCAAGAACTATGGGCCTTCTCAGGTAAGATTACGTGCAGGTCTTTCTCAAGGGCATAATCTTAAACACATCCCAACCTAAGGCAGCTTTGGGCAGCAGGCAGTGATAGGATAGGCAGACATTGTGACCTCACAAAGCGCCTGGTCTCCTAGCAACTGCGGTGTAACTCTCACAGCCTGCCGCCTGATTTGGCTTCATGGTAGGAAATTCATCAGTGCCCTGCGGCGGCGGCGAGACCTGGCAAGCGCGGGCGGCCCCTCGGGACCTCACATCCTGAGCCGCATGAAGAGGCGGAGGCGCAGGCCCCGGGAGGCCCTGGCCCCGGCCGCCCGGGGAGGAGCCTCTATCCTAAAATTCATATGGAACCACAAAATGCCCTGAATAGCCAAAGGAATTTTGAAGACGAAGAACAAAGCAGGAGGCATCACAATCCCAGATTTTAGCCTCTACTACAAAGCTGTAATCAACAAGACAGCATGGTATTGGCACAAAAACAGACACATAGACCAATGGAATAGGATAGGAACCCCAGAACTAGACCCACAAACGTATGGCCAACTCATCTTTGACAAAGCAGGAAAGAACATCCAATGGAAAAAAGACAGTCTCTTTAACAAATGGTGCTGGGAGAACTGGACAGCAACATGCAGAAGGTTGAAACTAGACCACTTTCTCACACCATTCACAAAAATAAACTCAAAATGGATAAAGGGCCTGAATGTGAGACAGGAAACCATCAAAACCTTAGAGGAGAAAGCAGGAAAAGACCTCTCTGACCTCAGCCGTAGCAATCTCTTACTCGACACATCCCCAAAGGCAAGGGAATTAAAAGCAAAAGTGAATTACTGGGACCTTATGAAGATAAAAATCTTCTGCACAGCAAAGGAAACAACCAACAAAACTAAAAGGCAACCAACGGAATGGGAAAAGATATTTGCAAATGACATATCGGACAAAGGGCTAGTGTCCAAAATCTATAAAGAGCTCACCAAACTCCACACCCGAAAAGCAAATAACCCAGTGAAGAAATGGGCAGAAAACATGAATAGACACTTCTCTAAAGAAGACATCCGGATGGCCAACAGGCACATGAAAAGATGTTCAGCGTTGCTCCTTATCAGGGAAATATAAATCAAAACCACACTCAGGTATCCCCTCACGCCAGTCAGAGTGGCCAAAATGAACAAATCAGGAGACTATAGATGCTGGAGAGAATGTGGAGAAACGGGAACCCTCTTGCACTGTTGGTGGGAATGTAAATTGGTGCAGCCGCTCTGGAAAGCAGTGTGGAGGTTCCTCAGAAAATTAAAAATAGACCTACCCTATGACCCAGCAATAGCACTGCTAGGAATTTATCCAAGGGACACAGGAGTACTGATGCATAGGGGCACTTGTACCCCCAATGTTCATAGCAGCACTCTCAACAATAGCCAAATTATGGAAAGAGCCTAAATGTCCATCAACTGATGAATGGATAAAGAAATTGTGGTTTATATACACAATGGAATACTATGTGGCAATGAGAAAAAATGAAATATGGCCTTTTGTTGCAACGTGGATGGAACTGGATAGTGTGAAGCTAAGTGAAATAACCCATACAGAGAAAGACAGATACCATATGGTTTACACTTATGTGGATCCTGAGAGGCTTAGCAGGACACATGGGGGAGGGGAAGGAAAAAAAAAAAAGAGGTTAGAGTGGGAGAGAGCCAAAGCATAAGAGACTGTTGAGAACTGAGAACAAACTGAGGGTTGATGGGGGGTGGGAGGGAGGAGAGGGTGGGTGATGGGTATTGAGGAGGGCACCTTTTGGGATGAGCACTGGGTGTTGTATGGAAACCAATTTGACAATAAATTTCATATATAAATAAAAAATATAAAATAAAATATATTTAGGCTTACCCAAAAAAAATAAAAATAAGAAAAATAAATAAATAAATAAATAAATAAATAAATAAATAAATAAGCTACAAAAAAAAGAACAAAATTACAATTAGTACATAATGATCAACATTTACTTTAAATATAAACGGCTGAAGTGCTCCAGTCAAAATACATAGGGTAACAGGATGGATAAAAAACAACACTCATCCATATGCTGCCTAGCACAGACTCACTTCAGATCTAGACACATAGAGACTGAAAGTGAGGGGATGGAGATACATTTCCCATGCAAATGAAAGCAAACAACAACAAGGACAACAAAAATAACATCAAACAACAACAACAACTCAGAACCAGGTAGCAACACCTATATCAAACCAAATAGACTTTAAAATCCTCAATAAAATATTATCAAACTCCACTCAACAACACGCTAAAATGATTACGTGGCTTTTATTCCAGGGAAACAAAGGTGGCTCAACAAATCAATCAACATAATATCCCACCTCAACAAAACGGAGGGTAAACATCATATGATTATACCAATAAAGGGAGAAAAAACATTTGACAAAATTGAATATGTATTCATGGTAAAAGTTCTCAACAAAGTCGGGGGGACGGACATGCCTCAACACATGAAAATATTATTTTATATATTGTTTATATTAAAAAGTTCACACTTAACATCTCAATGGTGAAAAACTGAGAGATTTCCCTCTAAGATCAAGAACAAGATAAATATGACTACTTTTGCCACTCTTGTTTCATATAACACTAGAAGTCCTAGCCACAGGAATCAGATAAGAAAAAAGAAATTATTCATCTATGTTTGTAAACAACCTGAACTGTACTATCCGCAGATGATGTAAGAATATGCATAGAAAACCCTAAACTTTCCCCCCAAAACTACTAGAAGTAATAAACGAATTCAGGAAAGTTGTAGATACGGAACTGATACACAAAAATTAGTAGGGTTTCTATATAATAATAATGAAGTCACAGAAAGAGAAATTAAGAAAACAACACGCATTCATAATTGCACCAAAAAAAAAAAAAAAGAGAGAGTAAAATAGATACGACTCAACTTATCCAAAGAAGTGAAAGACCTGTAGTGTGAAAACCATAAGTCAGTGATGAAATTGAAGATGACACAAACAAATGGAAAGATATCCCATGATCATGGATTGGAAGAATTAATATCATTACAATGTCCATATTACTCATAACTCTCTACAGTTTCAATGCAATCCCTATCAAGATACCAAAGGCACTTTTCACAGATTTGAAAAAACTAATACTAAAATCTGTATGGGACCGCAAAAGACCCTGAATCGTGAAAATATTCTTGAAAGACAAAAACATAGCTGGAGGTATCAAAATCACAGATTTCAAGATGTACTACAAAGCTTCAAGTAAACCAATTAGTATGGGTAGTGACACAAAAACAGACGCATAGGTCGATTGGACAGAATAGAAAGCCCAGAAATAAACCCAGGCTTATGTGGTAAATTAACCTATAACAAAGAGGCAAGAATAAACAATGAGGGAAAGACCGTCTCTTCAACAAAAGGTATTGGGATACCAGGAAATCTACATGCAGGTAGCGAGGACCTAACCCTAACGCTGGCCTGGGCTCTGGCTTTAAAGGCACCTAGCATGGACGTCTAAAAGAAATAACGGATTGGGGCCAATTACCATTGGGGAAAATCCTGTGTGGAAGTCACACTCTCTCCATGACATTTCCACAGCCGTGACGGAGATAGAGGAGGAGATCCCGAGACAGTTTCAGTCTGTCCCACGCATACGTTTGGCTCCGCCCTTCCAACGGTAGCCCTGAAACATAAGAGCTTATGGGCCCTCATTTCAGTCCTGCAGGGAAATCACATCACTGTGGGTGGTTGGACCAAAGGCACTTCCGGGGAACCAACACTACCCCTACCCACTGCTCTGCCTCTAAGCGGGATCACCTTCTAAGGCTGAGAAAAGAAACGGTGGGACATGGATTCCTCCTTTTTCTACCCTGTGTTCTCTTTGGGACCTCAGGAGATTGAATGCTGCCCACACTCACTGGGGACGATAGTGCTTTACTGAGTCCACCAAATCAAACGCTAATCTCACCCAGAAACACTCTACAAATATCCCGAGAAAAAATGTTTAACCTTGGGCACCCCACGACCAACTCAGGTAGACACGTAATAATAACCATCACAGGGTCATTCTTGTTTTGCTTCCCTTCCCTCATTCACCTCCTATTGCTAACTTTCAAGTTCTGAAGCCGTTGCTTTTTATATTCTGACCAGTGTATAGCGTTAAGATAAATTCGAGGAAAGTTGTCTTGTGCACGGACTAGTGTTTCAGTTAATATGAAAATTTTTCGGCAAGGTAAGGGAAAGAGATCTTAGCTAGGGCACGAACATACTCCATGTTACTTTATCAGGGGTGGCTTTCCAAACCCTTAACACGCTCATGGGAAGGCAGTGTAACATGGGTGAGAGCATGCATGTTGGCATAGGAGCAGAGTTGGTGCCCATCCCAGCCACACCACTAGTGTTTGTGTTATCTTGGACCAATTACTTAACATATCTGAAACTCAGTTGCCTAATTTATAAAATGGAAATAATAACAAAGGGTCAAAAAATTAAATGACACTATTGGCAAGGTGCTTAATCCAACACCTGACAACACGGAACAAGTGTTCCACAGATGATAGCCATCATTATCCTCATTTGAACAGCTAAGACAGGCTAATATTCTGTCTGGGGTCAGATACCTACAGAGGAATCTCAGGTCTTCTGACACTGATTCTTCAATTTGGAGGGAGCCCAGGACCAGGATGGCTGAAAGAGTACAAGGAGATAGACCAGTAAGCCAGTCCTCTATCCACCTCTTATTTGATAGTCCAGTTGTATATTCATCTCTTTCCTTCCAATGAAAAAAATGCAAATCCCTCCCTCTAGAAGAAATACTACACAGAGGCTTTCATGTAATATTAAGTGTTAGGCTCTGTAAAACTGGCACACGCATCATCTCATTTAATCTCACAATGGCCCTTCATATGGGGGTCCTTATTCCAATTTCCAGGTGAGGAAATTGAGACCTAGGAAAGTCAAGTGCCTCCCCCATAACTTGTTTATGACCGTGTTAGACAACAACCCTAGACTCCTACTCCATGTCCAGTATGTTTCTTCGGTGCCACAGTTTGTTCTCTTCCAAGGCGAACACTGCTAAAGAATCATTGGAACAAAGCAGGAAAAAAATCATTTAAAACGTCTAGTTTTCACCCAAGCACTGCTTTCTGGGTGACATTGGTGTTTTCTCTCTGAGAAACAAAGGTGAGAAATTCCAAACCTCGGCCTTTGTTATGGAGTTACGAAGACCAGTAAAAATTAGTAAAGCTCACTGGCAGATTAAGCTTTCCAAGTCGAAGAGATTAGTTTCAATTCTCACATTATGTGTGTTAAAGTGGGAGCTGGGATTTCACATGGCTTTGACAATCGCCATCAATTCCTTTCTTCAAGATTTGACTGCATATTCTCATTCTTTCCTTTTTTTCTCTTTTCTAGCTATACTTCCAATCTGCAGCTCATCCCTAGTTTCTCCCTATGTCTAGCAATGGCCATTCTCCATATGTCCACATTAAATCTATCATCAAAGGAGAATAAAAAGATAAAAGAACAAAGCCAGAGAAGTAAGACTCAATACTAAAATGTAAATTGTTGATAACACGTCTACTTCCAGGCAAATGTAATAACGAAAACCAGATTTATAATCCTTATGGAAACAGCTAAAAGCGTAGACAAAATATATAAGAAGCTGTTCTCAAAACATCAGACATGAGGCAGTGAAGGGCAGTGATCCCTGATATTGGGAAATAAGTGACATGGTTCCTATAGTGCCCTAGCTTATTGACTAGGCTGGGTTTTGAGTCTGTGCTATAGAGAGGAGGAAGCTGGCATAGCCCAACATATTCCCTGAATTGTGGAAGGGTTAGTCACTGATTCAGGAAGACTGCTATATTTCACAGAGCAGAGGACTAAAGAAGAGAAAGTTGTTCACAGAGAGAACTCCAAAGATCAACAGATGGTCTGCCTTGAGTATTCAATGGAATATTGATAAACTCTTGTGTATGAGGACACTGAGACCAGGGGAAGGAACAAAACCCACTGACATACAGGGTCAGGAATAATGCCTGACAGCCAGTGTGGATGACCTCAGAATGTACATGCCATTTGGAGAATACTTGATTTTTGTGTCAGTTACTGGACAAAAATTATCCCTAAACTAAGTGCTGCCTGTGCCTTGCCCAAAATATCTTTAAAGAAAGACCTGAAAGGATCAAGCTATTTGTACGTAACTAAACCCTGTCCCAAATCAGAGGCAAGGATATTTTTAGGAATCTAAAAGTATCCAGCATCTGACAGGCTAAAACTGACCATGTTTGGCAACCCATAAATTATTATCAGGCATGCAAAGAAGCAGGAAAATAAGACACGTAAGGAAGGGGAACTCAACTAACACTGACCCAGAAATTACACAAATGATATAATTTATACATCCGAACATTCAAATAGTTATTATAACTATTATCAGTATATCCAAGAAATTATAGGGCAGAATGAGCATGTTAAATGGAGACATGCAAGTGGTATGTAAGACCTAAACCGAACTTCGCATGACAAAAGCAATGACTAAAATAAGAAATCTGGTCTATGATTACTGAATGGAATTAAAGGCATGTAGACAGTGCAGAAAAAAAGGTTGATGAACCTAAAGACATAGCAATGGAAATCGTCTGAAATGAAACACACAGACAAATTATGCCTGCAAACCATCCAATATACATGTCATTGTATCTCCAAGGAACACAGACAAGAAAACTAATTTGAGTAAATAATGAAACTAATTTGAATTTATAGTTGTTAATGTTGATGCAAACTAAAAATATATAGTTCCAATAAGGTCAATGAACCTCAACGACAGGAAATATGAGGAATACTACACCAAGGTACCCCACAATCAAATTGCTTTAATCCAGGGAAAGGGAGGGAAAATATTTCTCATCAGAACCAATGCAATCTAGAATACAGTAGGATAACATTTTTAAAGAACCTAAAGTAGGAAACCATTATGATCTGGGCTTAGGCAAACATTTCTAAGCTACACCACCAACAATATGATTCTTTACAATAAAAACATATGGTTGGATTTTATCACACTAAAACTTTTGCGTTTCAAAGAACAAAGACTTTGAAATCACAATACTGAGACTGGGAGAATATATATACCAATCATCTATGTGAAATGTGACTTGACTTATATCTAGAACATATGGGCAATCTGCAAGATTCAATATTCTGAACCTAAATAATCCAAAAAAAGGCAAACGATTTGAGAAGACACATTACCAAAACAGTTATATGTACAGCAGATACACACATGAAAATGTGTTCAGCATCATGATAGGGAAATATAAATATAAACTACCATGAGATAAATGAGATACAATGAGATCAACTACTACTTCATGCCTACAAGATGTCTAAAATCAAAAGACAGGGCTCCGAAGTGTTAGCTAGGATATGAAAGAACTGGAATTCTCACACCCTGCTGATGAGAATGTAAAAGTGATAAAACTACCCGGGCAAACAGTTTGACAGTATCCTAAAAGGCTGAACATGGAACCTATTCTATGACTCAGCCAAATCTACTCTCAAATATTTTCCCTAGAGGGATCAATGTATACGATCATACAAAAAAATAAATAAATAAATGAAAGAAAGAACAGAGCAGAAAAGAAATGAAAAGAAAAGAAACAAAAAGAAAGAAAAGAAAAAATGAATGTTTATAGAAGCTTTGTTTTCAATAGGCTAAGGAGCACCTGGTGCCTCAGTTGGTAGATTTCTTGATTTCTGCTTGGGTCATTATCCCACAGTCATGATATTGAGACTCACATTGAGCTCCACACTAAGCATGGAGGCTGCTTAAGATTCTTTTTCTCTTCTCTCTGCTCTCTCTTTCTCTTTCTCTCTCCCTCCCCCTCTGCCTCTCCCTCTCTATCTCCCTCTCCCTCTCCATCTCCCTTTTCCTATCTCTCCCCCACCTCTACTTCCCCCCTCCCCTCTCCTTCTCACTCACTCTCTCTCTCTCTCACTCTGTCTCTCTCTCTCTCTCTCTCTCTCTCTCTCTCTCTCTCTCTCTCTCTCTCTCTCTCTCTCTGTCATAAAAAGAAATAAATACGCCAAATGTGGAAATAATACAAATGTCCACTGACATGTGAACGGATAAAAAAGTAGTAAGATACAGACAACACTATGGATAATCTTCAAAATACTAAGTGAGAGAGGTCAACTCCACACCTCTAAATAATAAGGAGTATGTCTTATATAATTTTATTTTTATAGTATTCTAGAAAATGCAAGATAATATGTAGGGACAGAAAACAGACCAGAGCTTGCCTAGGAATGGGAATCGGGAAGATGTGGGGGACGGAGGGATATATAAGGGATAAAAGGACATTTTTAGTGGTGACAGACATATTCTTTTCCTTGTTATGTATACATTGGTGGATATGTGACCAAAATTTACCAAATTATGTAATTGTATTTATTAGTATTGGTATTAATATTAATTATTAATTAAGTAATTTATTTATTAGGGCTTTTTTACAGAGACAGAAATGAAGCGTTCATAAGTGGGGGAGAGAGGCAAGGGAGAAATAGAGAATCTTAAGCAGACTGCATGCTTAGCATGGAGCCCAATAAAGGGCTTAATTGAACCTGGGATCATGACCTGAGCCAAAATCAAGAGTCTGATGCTCAAGTGACAGCCATCCAGGTGCTCCACCAATTATGTACTTTAAATAGGTACAGTTTGTGTATATCAGTTAAACATTAATGAAGTTCTTAAAAACAAACAAACAAACACACAAAACATGATTGGATATTGTGTCTTTTGACCTCTGGGGCTGCTATTTCAAACCTGGTCCACCAGCATCTACTGATTCTCGGAATCCCCAGTATCTTTCATTAACTCACTTAAGTTCTTAAAAATAAATGTAAGTTGGGAAAAGGGGGAATCCCCTGGCAGTTATCACGTGTATCAATTATAAATGTCATATCACTTAGAACTATGATCCATACATGAGATGGGTGATATAGCACATGTTTGCTTTCGACAACTTGGAGCTGTTTGAGTCCCAGCACCCCATTACCCTTGTACACTTGTTAATTACTAGTTTACCAGTTAATGGTCCTCTGTCTCCTTATACTGTATAAGAAGGGACTTGGTCTGTCTTGCTCACTTCTGTGTTTATAATGTTACAGAACAAGGCTGGAATGCTGGCGGAAAAACCAAATGGCACTCGGAGATCTTCTTTGGATTGCAGAACTTGGTGGAACGGCGGGCTCAGAGGACCCTGTTTCTCCAAACGCCTGAGCGCTGAATGCAAGTGGGGCAGGATATTTACAGTCATCAGCTGCCATATCTGTGGGGGTTTTCCTGCACACAGAAAACAAAGGAAGAAGAACCAGGAGGAGGGGTCTCTAAGATAGAGACCAGAGTTCGTTTTAGTCCCACCCGCCATTTTTGGTGCAGTATTTTATTCACTTCTCCAACATTATCCCATTTTATGCCTTTTAAGAAACCTTTTCAGTAGGTATCACCTTTCAGTTTTTTAGGTTGGTACCCTCAGAAGGCTAAGAAGCCTGCAGTAGTTTGGCGAGCAACAGTGTTTTCAATAAAATATATTATGGTATTCAGTGTAGAGGGGCCAATGGGAACAAGTAAAATTATGGAGAAGAGGGGCCCTGCCAGGGCAGGAAGCCAGGATTCCAATCCGTGAGATCTCATTTGTTCCATTGATTGCTACTTTCCTGTTGTCTATGTTGAATTATTATTATTATTATTATTATTATTATTATTATTATTATTATTATTATTATTATTATTATTATTATTATTATTAGTTCCTTAACCTTAGTTGTGAGTATTTCTGACTGGTTTAAAAACTAGCAGCATTCCTCCACCCAAAATTTGCAAGTCCCTCCATTTTCTGATGTGAGGAGGTCGGGGGCCTGTCTATTTTGGGGGGTTACTGTCACCAGAGAGTTTATTTGGTTTTGTAAAGTTACCAGAGAATCGGCCACCCGTTCCATGTCTTCATTTAGCTCTTGAGATAATCTATGGTACAGTCCTATGCATAAACCTATGCCGCCTTATCCAGTTCCTATTCCTGTCACAATTTCTGAGCCTATCAGAATGGGTAGCAGGACTGCCGGTTTAGCCTGAGACTTGGGGCTAAAGGTTGTTAGCAACTGATCTTCAGTGTATACAAATATCTCTGGGGTCCGGAAGATGGAATAACATTTCAGAGTCCAGTTGGCCTCTAAGCATCGATAGGCCGAATTACAACACAGATAGAACACCCCAAGCGTGCAACATAGGGTCGTAGTACTCATTAAGGTTCTATCTCTTCCTCCTAGAGAGGGAATTCAGGGACTGTACGGATTAGATTGTCGGCATTGGGAGATGGACCCTAGTGGCCAGGGGTCCAATTAAGACAGAGGTGTTGGTTTTGAGGTTTTCAGGAGCTTCCCAGGTCAAATGGATTGGAGTAGCTAAGTAAGTCCTCTGGCTAGGGGCAAGCACATCCAGCAGGTTTGCATGTGATTATCTATCTTATGGAGGACTAGTAGAGCAGTGTCGGCCCAATGCTGGAGTGGGGAATTGGTAGGCATCTGATTGACGGCTGAAGTTTCAAAGGTTGGTAGGCTGCTGGCAGAGTGGTCGCCTTTATGGCTTGAATTACCCTATCCTGGGTATATGCTTTATAACTTTTTGAAGGGCCTGTAGTGCAGCTCTCCCCTGTTTGAGATTCCCCATTGAGGAAGGTAAGTGTAGCAAGCTCGCTTCCGTGTCTGGAGGCCCTTGTTGTGACATGGGTTACTGATAGTTTGGTTATATCCTCGGTCCAATACTTAGCACTTGGGGCACCAGGTGACTGACAGAGAGTGGGTGTTTTTCCCATGTAGCAATCTTTGTGGAGGGAGGGAAATGTGCTGAACACCCTGGACGCCCTTATTGTCCTATGACAATTGTGGGGGCAAATTTGATAAGCGGCAGTTGTGAGGGTGAGAACGGTTATCATAATATACAGGCAATACTTGGTAACCCTCCCATCCAGAGGAGGTATGTGAGGCCCAGGATACATCTTTTGCACCATATCCAGATTGTTGGCGCAGTCTCTATCAGCCCAACAGCAAGAAGTAAGTCCAGGCTTATGACACCAGTAAGGGGCAAGGGTTGGCAAAGTTGCATTCAAACCCCTGGGCTTGGTTCACGCATTGATTCCTCAAGCTCCTGCTGTGTGCAGGCCAGCCATCTCCCATGGTGTGGCTGGAGCAGGGCTGGACACCTCAGGGGTCAGTTCCCTTTTGAGGGTAGGTTTAAGGGGATGACTGGATCTGGATCACTTCACCAGGTTGTGGGTTCTTCTGAGTGGACTTCTTAACTGTGGAGTGATGGACCCATGGGGTGATACCTGAAGTTTTGGGGGCTGTAGGAGTTGTTAGAATAACAGTGAGAGGCCCAATCCACCATGGAATAAGAGGTTCCTTCTTCCAATCTTTGACCCACACAGTGTCTTCTGGCTGAAAGAAGCGAACGGGGTCCCTAAGGAAATTGTGACCCTCTCTATGGTGTATCTCTAACTTGTTTAGGACTGCCCCCAATTTCTGGACCTGTTATCTTATTTCTTTGTCTCCAATATGGTTTAGGTCTCCTGGGAGCTTTCCTAAATGTGTGTGTGTGCGTGGGGGGGGGGGAGGATTGCCCATATAATAACTCAAAAGGGGAGAATCCCAGTGCCCCAGGCGGGCATTGGGCACACAGGAGGACCAGCCGAATCAAATCTGGCCATGGGGGGTTAGTCTCTTGGTGGAACTTGGCCAGGGTTTCCTTGAGGGTGCAGTTCATCTGCTCTACCTTTCCCTGAGCCCTGGGGGCGTTAAGCAGTGTGCAGTTTCCAGGCAATGTTAAGGGACTTTGTTAGGGTTCGTATAATGTCCGCTCCAAACGCAGGTCCATTATTACTGTGTGTGGTTAAGCCCAATCTCCCATAGAAGACCTTTGGCCACCTCGTGAATTCATCCCATTCTGGTCTGGAAAGCTTGGACGCATCCCAAATTGGTGCAGATTATTACAAGAAGGTACCTCAACCCTTTATTTGGTTGTATGCTGGTAAAGTCCACCCCTATGTCCATCCTTTGGGAACCAGGCAGGGGCCGTGGGGCCGAGCAAGCATTGTTTTTGGCACACATTACACATTATTCACTGACAGCCTGGCATAATGCTGGCAGTTGGCTGATACCGTAGTTCTTTTTGAAGAGGACCTCTAGAGCAGTTCCCTAAGAGGGTGAGTTAGTTATCTTCCTTCACTAGCTGCTTTCACATAGATGATGGGACAAGACCCACCATCCGTGTTTGCTTAGTGTGTCCACTTCTGTGGAAGCCCAACTTCTTTCTTCACTTGTGTCCATGGGTGGGGAGGCTTCCTTCTGGGGCGCAAGAGTCAGAGTGTAGGTAGGAGCTTCACCTAGGTCACCTCATGCAGCCACTCTGGCTGTTTTGTCGGCCTGGTGATTTCCTTGATTTATGGGGTCATCTCATTTCTGAGGTCCCTTACAGTGTAGGATAGCTACTTTGACTGCTAGCCATATGGTCTCAAGAAGCTTTAGTATTTCTTCCTCGTTTTTGATAGTTTTCTCTGAAGCATTAAGGAGGCCTTTTTCTCTATAGATGGCCCCATGTACATCACAGTAGCAAAGCCATAAATGGAATTGATGTAGATGTTAATTCATTTACTTTTGTAAGGATGATGGCTCAGGTTAAGGCGTACTGAGTCCAGCCCATTGTGCCGACCATCCTTCCGACAAGGCCTTAGCTTCCTGAACTTCCGTGGTAGTGATGACCGCATACCCTGCTCTTTGGCTGCACTCCTCTAAAAACCTGCTCCCATCGCTGAACAGGGTGATCCCTGGGCTTGTTATACCCTGGTCTTGGAAGTCTGGGAAGCTGGCGTAGACTTCATCCACTACTCCAGAACAGTCATGGTCAGGTTCTCCCTCCTCTGTGGGAAGGAAGGGGCCAGGTTTAGTGTTCTTACACTGTTTTGAGAGTGAGCCTTGGGTTCTCATAGAGAAAGCCTTGGGATTGTGTCAGCTGAGAAATGGAGAGGAAATGATATCCTTGGGTGCTTGTGAGCCACACAACCGTGTGTGGGACCTTAACATTAAATGTTTGGCCCAGTGTGAGCTTGTCTGCAACCTTAATGAGCAGGACTGTGGCTCTGAGGTTTTAGGCACAGTGGCCATCCTCCAGCCACAGGATCAAGTTTTTTTTTTTTTTTTTTTTTTGACGGAACACTGGCCATTGCCGAGGCACCATGCTCTGAGTGAGCACTCCTTTTCGTGTGTGAGGAAGTTAAAGGGTCTGTCTATGTCAGGCAAACCAAGGGCTGGGGCTTTTCCCAGAGCCAACTTTATTTCTGTGAAAGCGGCCCTCTCCTCCTCAGTCCATGCGAGGGGCTCCAAGTTTGGTCCTCCCAACAGGTCATAGAGGGACCTCACTATGGCTGAGCATCTGAGGATTCCCAATGCGACAGAACCCTCTGGCCCCTAAACATTCACACAAGCCTCGTTTTGTTTGGGGCTGTGGCAGTGTGGTTCCACACTTTCTTCCTTTCTGGTTCTCGTTCTCCTTTTCCTTTTGTGAGGAGGGAGCCTAAGTATTGGACCTGCTGCTGACGAATCTGTGCCTTTTTCCAAGAGGCCTGGTACCCCAAGTAGGATCAGAGCTTTAAGAAGGCCTGTGTACCTTTCATACAGTCTTCCTGGGTGTCACTGGAAAGGAGGTCTTCTACGTATTGGAGAAGGACATACCCTGAGGTTTCCTTCGGAAAGTCAGCGAGATCTGAACCTAGGGCTTCCCCCAGAAGAATGGGCGAATTGTTGAATCCTTGGAAAGTAGTGTCCAGGTCAGCTGCATCTGGCGCTCTGTAACGGGCTCAGTCCATTCAAAGGCAAACAATGATTGCCTTTGCGGAGCCAGGCAGAGGCAGAAGAAAGCATCTTTTAGGTCGAAGCACATAACCCTTCCGGCTGACCACGGAATTTGGCTGAGGAGAGTATACTGAGGGTTCGGAATGACTGGGTGTAAGGAAACAGTCACTTTGCCAAAGGCCCTCAAATCCTGTACTGGTTGGTGTCCTCCTCCTAGCTTCTTGCCTGGCAAGAGTGAGGTATTCCAAACTGATTGGCACTCAGTTAGAATACCTCTTCTCTGAGCTTGGTCAGGTGCTCTTGTATGCCCATTTTTGCCTCTAGTGGAAGGGGGTACTACCTTGGTGTCTGCGGTTGAGCTGCAGGGATCAGGTCCACAACGATTGGGACCCAATTCCAAGCTATTTCAGGCGGGTTATCATCAGACCATAGGGAGTGGAATGTAAGCCTGAATTCTTAGGGGTGACAAGGTAAGGCCTGGGCACCCAACAGTCTCCATTCTTCTTCCCTTGGCAGCGGTATCGCCAAGACCAGGGTTTCCTTCTGCCTTGGGTTTCATTGGAGGCTAGTGTGTCCAGTGGGTTCAAAAGGTATCTGGGCCCCAAGTTTGGAGAATAGATCGCGGCCCAGGAGAGGAATAGGGCAGTCAAGTAAGTAGAGGAACTCATGCCGGACCTTGTGACCCCCAAGTGCACCTTGTTGAGCTTGACAGAAGAGCTGTTGCATTGCCTGTGTCCCAGTAGCCCCAAGTATGGTTGCTGTCTTTTCGCCTATGGGCACTACCATGGAAGTAACCAAGGAGTATTCAGCCCCAGTTGAAAAGTATTTCAACCATGAAAGTTATTGTTCAGCCCTCCACCTCATTTCAGCCGTGGATTCATGGGGGCCGAGAAAGAAAGAGTCCGGTCCCCCTCAGTCCAATTCTACCCCGGCCAGATAAAGAAGGTTCTCACCTCGAGGTTCCTCCAGATATTGGCTGCGTTTTGAGGTTCCCATCTAATTCGGACATTCTTACAGTTTCCCTTGCCTTTGCAGTATGCACACTGGTCCCTAGCTAAAGGGGCTATGGGCTTCCCCCCTTTTTGTGGTTGGAGTTTTTCGATGCTGCTAAAAAACAGTAGCATCTGTTCTTTAGTTCTGCTGTGAGAAAGGTGGTCTTCTTTTTTAGTCTTCATTTCCTTTCAGCTGCAAATTTCTGTTCCTGAAAAACTGTATTGACGACCTCTAACAAGTGAGTGATATTCATCTGGTAAAGCCTTCCAACTTCTGAAGTTTTCGTCGGATATGTGGGGCAGCCTGTGCCACAAAAGAGGGATTTACCATATGTTGACTTTCTAGTGCCACGGGGTCAAACGGGACGTATGCAGGGTATGCTTCACAGAATCTTTCATAGTAGTCTCCCGGACCTCCCTAGGGTGCTGTGTGACTGATGATATTTTAGTCATGTTCATGGGATTGTTGACTCCCTGAAGGAGGGCTTCCCGGTATCCTCAGACGTGACCCTGTCCTCCTTATGTGGTGAAATCCCATGTTGGGTGTTCTTCAGGCATGCAGCTTGAGCCCAGACAGTAGGGTCATTGATTCCTGGAGATGTGTGATCTTCTAGGTACTGTCATGTTTCTGTCATCCTTATTTTTAATTAAAAAAAGTATGGAGTAACTGTTGACAGTCTTTCCAAGTCTGTTGTAGGTCTGGAAGAGGGACTCCATCAAGTCAACCATTGCTTGTGGCTTTTCGGAGTATGGTGGAGTGTTGTGTTTCCAATTGAGGAGGTCTGTTGTAGAGAAAGGTACATAACACATCATGGAATGGCTGGTCTGGACTGATCCATCCTCATTCTGTCTTTCAGGCTCTCTCGTCTCCTTTTCATGCATTCGGAGAGTCTTAGGTCTGGGTCTGAGGTGCAGTCTGGCTGCTGGACCATGTTGGGGTGGGTTATCTGGGTATGAGAGTGGCGGGAAGATTTTCTACAAAATTTTCTACCTGGGACACCTATTAAGTCCTCTGGGGATTGATCATGTGCCCCTTCCACTCTTTTGGGTATGCTTGACTGCTTCGGGGCCCGGCCTTACCAGTTCCATGGAGCAGAACCTGCCCAAGACAACGGAGAAGGAGGCTGCTGAAATTCAGGCAGAGCATGCACTTTCTCCCTTGTGATCATTTGCTTTGCCACCACCTCGCCTTTCTCCCAAACCGGTGGCAACAATGGACCAGTGCGGTTGGGTTTCCTGGTCAGCAATCTAGTATGTTATGGAACCAGGCTGGAACACTGGAGGAAAAACCAAGTGGCACTCAGACAGTTTGGTCAGAGAGTTTGAGTCACCAAACGTCTGAGCATGGAGTCAAGTGGGGAGGGTAATGTATAGTCGTCAGCTTCCATATCTGTGGGGGTTTTCGCACATGCACCAAACAAAGGAAGAAGAACCCAGAAGCGAGGTCTCTAAGCTAGAAACCAGAGTCTGTTTGAGCCCCGTTGACCACCCCGTACTCCAATAAAGTGGGAGTACTTTATTCACTTCTCCAACAAGAGTAGAGCTCTAAATACCACATAGTATATGCTCATTAAATCTATATTAAGTGAATAGTTCTATTCTTTCTGTATCGGACATATAACAAGAATTTGACAATCTATATGGTAAGAGTCCCCAGACCATCACATTATAGGGATTTCAAGGTTGTCTAGTCTCCACACAATATTAAGGTTTGGTTACAACCACCATAAGCTAACCCTACAACCTCACATCCTGGATCATATAATGTCCCTGTCTCCTCCTCATTCACAATCTGTTGCAACTGACTGCAGACCATTCCATCATGTGGTCTTGGTTCAGAAAGCCAAATTCCTCCGTTTCTCTCAGTCAGACAGAATGAAATCTGACTGTGAACGTCTGCCAGTAATGTTGCAATAGAGATGAAGAAGATCAATTCAAGTGGACTCCCTGAGCTGATCCCTAGAATCTCTTTAGGGCATGAGTACAGTTAAATAGAAATGCTGCACTCAGAAATGTGTCTGCTGCTTATCCAAGGAACAAAAAGCAATCATTTAAAAAAGTAAGCCGTTTCCCTGCAGAACAGCTTAATCAGGGAGAGTGAGTGGTGCAAAGTGGGTGAATTCTTCTCTAGGGCCTTAATGACTGCAGAGACACAGTTCAACCTATGAGGGCGTTTAACAGAAACATGAAACCTGAGAGCTGCAATTGTTGGGTAACAATGTTCTCTAACTGTGCCTTATGCATTTACATGATAACCAAAGGGAGACAAGCACTAATTATAAGTGGCATAGAATTGGACAGTTTCTACATGCTTCATCACCTCTTTGTAATAATTAGTCCTGTCTGTTCCTTGCACGTGAACATTCCGTTTTGGTCATTTTCCCCAAGAAAGAAATGGTCCCCTGTGTTTCAGTGGGCTTGTAAACTTAGCCTTCCTGAATAGGGTTGGAGACATCCAACGGGCATCTCTTGGTACCTGTTGTTTAATTTTGTTCGATAGTTATGGACGTACCCCTATAAAAGTATTCGGAATTTTGTTAGTATGTCTTAAGACTGAATTGGAAGCCCATTTTCTGTATTCCATTCAACTTAACAAAGAGAGTATTGCATGTCAGACATTGTGAAACATATAACTGAAGGAATATTACTTCCCAAAGATTGACCCTCAAAATCAGTACACCTTTCTAATGATGCCTTGTTTTTTGGAAGGTCATGAAGGTGCGGATCAAGGGAAGAATGGATTAAATTAAATAGAACCAATAAGAAAATATACATGTACATTTAACCTTAGTACGGATAACCAATAATTAATGAAATGTTGTTTATTTCATTTATTTATATGTATGTGTATGTGTATGTGTATCCTTATACTGGGCTGTGGCGAAATATGTGTTCCTTACAGTAGACTGGGGATAAAATATTTGAAAGCCGCTGTGCTCATGCACCTTATCAAGCGGCCTGGTGCCTCAGTAGCTTGGTTTCTTGATAGGGCTTAGGTGCATCCGCTTCATGCGCTTGCATGAAATTTGGAAGATATGATGGCTAATTTTATGTGTCAACTTTACTGGGCCACAGAGGTCCAGATGCTTGGTGAAACGTTTTTCTGGTGTTTTGTGATGGGAAATACTTGAGTCTGGACAGTGAGTAAAACAGATTATTTTCCTAATGTAAGTGGGCCTTATGTAATCAGTGAGAAGGCCTGAATACAATAAGGATGATTCTCCCAGGGATACTAGGGAATTACTCTTGCCTGCCTGAATGTCTTTCAACTGGGACATTGGCCTCTTCCCCGGATTCAGACTGAAACAGCAGCTCTACCTGAGATTCAAGCCTGCCAGCCATTGGACAACAACTATGCCATCAGATCTCGTGGGTTTCCAGCTAGCCAACACATCCTGAAGATCTTGGGACTTGTCAGCATCCACCTTTATGGGAGCCAATTTCTTATAATAAATAAATAAGTAAACAAACAAACAAACAAACAAACAAATAAATAAATAAAACATTCATAAATATATAAATATATTTATAGTAATAGATTCATATTTTATGTGAATGTATTTACATAAATATAAATAAATATAAATATAAATATATAAATATATTATATATTATAATATATATATGAGAAACAGAATTTTTCTCTGTTGAATCTTACTAATTCAGAAGGTGAAAAGTATTATCTATTGGTTCTACAGCTGTTTTTTTTTAAAAAACAGAATGTGGTAGACATTATTCTAAAGAAAAATAAAATAGCCCACAACGATCCATACCTTACAGCTGACAACCCATGAATATGAAGAGAGACCATTTCTATTGTCGTGTTGTATTATAGAGAGAGATTTTCTGGATTAACCTAGAATCATCATGAACCCATGCATCATAAACCCATGCAAAGCAGACAGTTTTCACTGGCTGGCCATCCCACAATCTGAAAATGAAGACCTCAGTTTTATAACTGCAAGGAACTTAATTGTCCAAAACCCAAATAATCTCAGAAGTAGATTTCTCCAGATAAGAACCCAACCTACTGACACTTGACTCTTACCTAGTGATACCCTAGGCCCAGAACACCAGTGAGTCTGCCTGGACAGAGCAGTGAGTCTGCTGGGGTTATTCTGCCAAGACAATTCTGCAGGGCTGTCTTTGGATTCTGGGAGTGCAGTGTACACCCCACTTAACTAACACTTCTCCTGATGGTTTGAACACACAATTGCTCATATTAAGTCACTGCTTGGATATAAGGTAATTTCTGCCATATGCTGCTGAAATTTGACTATTTTATTTCCACATACCTCCTACTTGGTAAATGCAATGATACCTGTAGCTTATTTCAAACTCAAGTAAAACAAACACAAAACTCTAAAGAATGGACCACTCCTTACCTCTTGAAAATACCTCTTCTTTTATTTTTGATAACATTTGACTCTCCTGGTTTCTCTTATATATGCCCTCTATTAATTTTCATTCTATTCTCCTGCCTCATTTCCATTCATCAAGTATGCATTGAGCACGGACTATATTGTAGGCACTGTATACAAAGAACAGAGGTCTTATCTAGAACTATTAATGGACCTTGTTATCCAGGGATTTGCCGCTGTGTAAACAAATTAACTATACTGAGTTCATAACATCTGTAATAGGGGTGGATAAATGTACCCTGGAATTGCAAAGAAGAAAACACATGATTCTCTAGGGCACCCAGGGAGTGCTTTACACAAATGAGAGTCACTTGAAGTGAGTCTTCTAGAGAAGACATATTTCAAATCAACAGAGAAAGGAAGGGCATTGCAGGCAGGAAAAAAAAAGAGAGAGAGAGAGAGCAAGACATGGAAGTTTGAAAATGTGACACATTAAAGGAGTAGCAAAGTTTCCTTTGGATGGAGTTCATGTGGGAATGGGAGATTGGTAAAGAGTGAGGATTAATGTAGAAGAAGACATATATATTGGATCCTAGAAACAGTTAACAGGAGATAGTTATTGTGCCCAAATGACTTTGATGACTACCCATTGTATTCAAATAAACCTGAAGAAACCTCTTGGCTTAGTTAGAACGTTGCTCATCATCTGATTAATTCTATAAGGTTAATCTAATATCATGTTCCTCTTCTCTACCAACCATTCACTCATTTCCTCATTTATTTATTTAGTCAGAGAGGGTATGTGTGGGGTGCATATCATGAAGAATGTGAAAGTCATTATAAGTACTTTGACTTTTATTTTCGATGAGATGGAAAGTCAGTTGAGTAGTCTGACCAAATTCACATTTGAGTTTTATTTAATTAATTATCTATCTATCTATCTATCTATCTATCTATCTATCTATCTATCTATCTATCTATCTATCTATCTATCTATCTAATCTATCTATCTATCTAACTATCTATCTATCTATCTATTTAATTTAATGAGAGTGCCCACAGGGGTTTGGAGGGAGCGAGAGAGAGAGACAGAGAGAGAGAGAGACAGAGGGAGAGAGAGAGAGAGAGAGAGAGAGAGAGAGAGAGAGAGAGAGAGAGAGAATCTCAAACAGGTTTCATGCCTAATTCATGCCTAGCACAGATCCTAATACAGGTTCTGACCCCATGACGTCATGCTTTCTGGATCATGACCTGAGCCAAAATCAAGAGTCAGATGGCTAACCACCTGAGTCGCCCAGGTGACCCTAATTTGTATGTTAAACAAATCACTCTGACTACTATCTGCGGAGCAGGATGGAGTGGGAAGCAAGCATACAAGCAACAACAGCAACAAAATAAGGAGGTTACTATAGTAATCCTGAAATAACTTCCATCCTGAATAAGGATGGAAGAAGGGGACATAGTGAGAAAATTATGATCATGTGTATAATATAAATGTGGATATAATAAGATTGCTTGTAGTTTGAATATAAGGTATGAGAAAAACAGATATAAAAGATGACACCAAGTTCGTTTTTTTTTTTTCTTTTGTTTGTTTCTGTTTTTGTTGTTGTATTTGTTTTTTTGGGCTGGACCACAGGTTGGTGGTAGTTTTAAGTTGTCTGTTAGAGATCATATGTTTTACGGGAAACATCAGGACTTGCTCTTTTCACATGGTGATTTTGAGATGCTTATCAGACATCCAAGCTGCCTTTTTGTGAATGTAGTTAGATATAGGCATCTGGAGTTTAAACTAAGAAGTTTAGTGTGGACTGTAGGCTGGATTACTTAGCATGCGATCGCATGAGATCAGCTCGGGAGTGAGAATGGTGGAGAGAGAAGACATGCAAGGACTGAGCTCTGGGGTCTCTAACTCTTAAAGTACTGTAAGATGTGGAAAACCTAGCGAAGGAAACTAGACACAGTGGCCACTGAAGGAATAGGCGGGACATGAGGAGGCTCTCGAGTCCAGGAAGCTTGGTAAGGAATGTGTTTCAAGGAAGGAGGTATCAAATTGGTCAAGTGCTGATGGCAAGTCAAATAGGATGAGGTCAAATAAATGATCATCAGGGTCACAAGGGGGGGGTCACTTGGTTAAGGGTCTGACTCTTGGTTTCACCTCAGGTCATGATCTCATGGTTTGTGGGTTCAAGCCCCAGGTCGGGCTCCATGCTGACAGTGTGGAGTCTGCTTAGGATTCTCTCTATGCCTCCATCTGTCTCATATCCTCCCCTGCTCACTCTCCCTTTCTTTCAAAATGAATACATACACTTTAAAACTTATTAAAATATAAATAATAACTGTGTTTTGCAAAGTGGATGCCATTGACATGTGATGAGAACCATTTCAGTAGCACCGGGGAAAAGCCGAATGGGAGTGGATTCAACAGAGAATTGGAGGAGAATGACTGTAGACAGGGAGTAAGGCAATTCTTTCGAGGAGCATTGTGACAAAATGAGGGTGAAAAATGAGGCAGCAGTGGGAAGGGAAGGGAGCAGGGTCAAGAGAGGGCTTTGCTTTTTCTTTCTAAAATTTGAGAAATAAAAGCATTTTTTTAATTTCCACATTGCTGTTGGAAATGATGATATGGCAGAGTGGGGGAGAATTGCTGACAGAAATGTTCTTAACAGGGCAAGAGTGACTTTGGTCTAGTGTCCAAAAGATAATTGGCTCAGAGAGGAATGAACAGATCCTTCATATGAATGTTGGTGAGAGCAGAGCACAAGGAAATAGATGTAGATGGAATGGTAGATGCGATAGGTGATTTTGCAAATTCTCTTTTCAGTGACCTGGTTTTCTCAGTGCGGTAATAGGCAAAGTTATAAGACCAGAGTGAAGAAGGGTTGGGAACAGTTGGAAGTTTGCGGAGAAGGAAGTTGTGAACTAGAGGTCTAGGGGTGTGAGGAAGTAGCCTTCTGACCTCACTTGAGTCAGTGGCCATCAAGTAACTTTTGTGCTGCTTTCCTCCAATTACATAGGATGTTGCTATGTGCAGGAAGTAGATGGAACTTCCTGCAGTTCCCCACTTCTTTACCTCTGCATAGGTAAGTTTGCATCTGCCTGAGAAGCCCTATCTACCCTAATCACTCATATTTCAAATTTGCCTCAACCATTACTTAGTTAATCCCACCAGGCAGAGTTAATTAGTCCCTTCTTGGAACTCTTGTGGTACCATGTGCAGTGCCCTGTACTGTAAGTTTTGCCATATTGTAATAATTTGCGTCCCTGTCTCCCTAGATAATTTGGCCACTACTTGAGGGGGTCAGTTTGGTCATTGCAGTTCCTAGTATACAGTTTGACTAATGGTAGCCTTTGTCAATTGCCAATTGAATTCAGTAGAAATGAGTTGAATTGAATCGAATGTACTGAATTGAATTGAATTGAATTAAATTGAATTGAATTGAATTGAATTGAATTGAATTGAATTGAATGGAGAGAATTAGTAGAAAGAATTGGCAGGTAGGAGAGGCAGAGCCTCGAAAGAGTGGTGACATTTAGAACAAGACTTGTCTGATCTATAAGGAGGGGAACTCCTGCTCATGAGAGTGGGAAAGGTAACTGTTTCCTCACCTGTAGTGGTGGAGTGAATGGAGCCGAAACCCCCAATGAACTTCTGTAAATTGTGTCAACAATTCTTACTTCTATAGTGTTTGCTTTTAGGACCAAAAGAGTTCATATATGCAGAAGGATTTTGTACATAAAAATGTGCTGCATAATGTAAGTTACTCTTTCTCACAACACTCTGTGCCAAGAAAAAGGAATGTGTTGATTTTATATATTTTACTAAAGGTTAGCATGTATAAGAGAGGAAGAGAAGGACGGGTTAAAAAAAAAAAAACAATGATGATAGTTACACTCGTCTTGTTGACCTTTCTAGTCTTCAAAGTCTCTTTAGAAGATATCATCATGGTCTCTTTCAGTTACAGATGCCTCTTATTGTCTCCGAGACAATAACCCTAATATGATATAATTTGCTAAGCCAGGTGGTGTGGAAGACAGATAAAACTGCCAGCTCATTCTGCAGAAAGCAGCATATAAGGAGCCCACTGATCTGACAGGCTTGTGTCACAATGCACAAGTTTGGGAATTGCCCAGGCTCAGAAAAGGCCAGTTTTTCGCAACAGTGTAAAACTCAAGAGAACTCTCTAACACAGAGGCGATGTTCACAGTTCCACAGAAATAACATGTTTGCTTCTTGATGCTGACTAGAAGTCAACCAGTTATTTTAACACAGGTTTTAACTCTTATTGGTTTCACTTCACTTTCCTTACGTTACAGGTTTCTTAAGGCAGGGACCATGTTCTGGGCTTCCTAACCTCTGCCCACACATGTCTACCATGCTATTTCATGGGCGCTCCGTTATCATCTGTTATTAACTGGGTTTTTTCGTAGGTGTCAGGCAGCTTTCATGGTGACCACGTTATTGGCAGAGCATAAAGAGAGTGGCAATAGTGGAGCTTTCTCTGCCATATTAACCACATGTTACTCTCTTAAAATTCCTGGAATATATGTATGATGTCCTGTATGAATGATGGTGAGTTTATGACACTCATATTCTACTTCTTTTTCCCAACAGTTTAAAATACCTTTACGGCAGTTTACCTTCCTTTCATTCCCTAACTTAAAATAATTTACTTCTTTGGCTTTGGACTACCTGTCTACCTGCTAAAAGATGCAGCACGAGAAAATATGTTTGCATTTTGATGTGTTCTTAGCAGGCTGCCTTACTTGCCAAGTCTGCTGGGTGTGTTGGGTAACACTGTTATTTCTGTGAGGATCTTCTAAGATACAAGTATATTTCTTGGGCAAAGTAGCATGTTGAGTCCATCATCATTTGGAGTGAAACTCAGTCTACGTCCAGTAGACTTGGTCCCATTGGTCACATGAAGGAATGAAAAACAGGCCATATTCGTTTTGATGTCATAACATCCTGGGACATATAGTGATGCCCATAAAAAAAAAAAAAAAGAATCAGACTGGGGACTCCATTTAAGAGATCTCTCAGCAAGCAGAATCAAGATGCCAGAATGAGGAACAAAGATAAATGCTGTGTAGGTTCTAGAGGTTGGAGACATTGCTCCAGCAGAGAGAAAATTCCTTCAGGATTAAGGGAGAGGCTGGATAGTGATCTACAGGCCGCTTGTTACCACCTCCAGGCCATGATCTTTATGCTCCTCTGAATTTCCTGCCTTCACCTCCTTAGTCCATCTATTCAATCCCAGAGTGCCACCCTTTTCTTCATGGAAATTTCTGGAGTCCCTTCCTACTCTTCTTTCTTCTCACGTTGCTCCTACCTCTGTTGTGGGCAATTTCAGAATCCTGGTAAAATTGCTCTAGCAATGTAGCTTCAGGGTACTTTAAATTTTCTGGCTCTCACAACCTAAGAGTCATTTTCCTCCAGTAGCTAACTTCCGTGATGGTACTCTGAGCTCTATGATCATCCAGATGTCTCCTGGTAGAATGTCAATATTAACGTCCCAATATCTGAGAAGATAACCTCCCCTAACCAGGTGTCTCACTACTTGACTTCACAATTTCTCTTCTTCAGCCCGATAGAGACGTGTGGTTCCTCCTTCCTCCCTATCATTTCCCTGCATATCATCCCTTGTGGCTCCACTTCCCTTCCAAATGCAGTGTATACACCTCATTATGTCACTTTGTGCTGGAACTTCCTAGTCCTCTGCTGCATCTGCTTTGGTGGCCTTGAAGCTTGGATGAGTCCTCCACTCTGTCAGCCCATCCTCTGTCTCACTCAGCCCAGTGAACTGTTACAGGGACTCACAGTCACTAGGGTCACTCACTCTAATTTTATGGTTGCGGATGTCAACATACCCCGAGAGTTTCTTGCCAATCTTAAGCGGTCTTCTCCACACAGTAGCTATTCCATACCTCCATCATTTCCCTCAACCTATCTTTTTCACCTTTCCCTGGGAAATGTCTCTTATTTCATAGATAGAACGTAGATTGTAGACACCTTCAAACTCTCACTCAGACCTCATAATGACACGTTTCAACACAACTTTCAACCCCAACCCCTGTATGAGAGACAAAAATGTTCCTATTCGCACTCTAGATTCATTAATTCATTCGGCAATCACTGAGAGCCAACTGAGTCCTACGAAGCACTGTGCTATATGCTTGGGACATTAGAGATGAGGGGATAGACCCTACTCACAAGGCGCTTACAATCACAAGGAGCTTACAATCATGTAGGGGAGACAGATATTATGGTGTAATTGTCCAAACATGCACGGAGCAGGAGGAGAGTGTGAAGAGAAAATCTATGTAACTCAGCCTTCAGGGGAAGGAGAAGAAGTGTCGTAAGGGACTTTTCAGATGGGGTGGTATCTTGAACTAATCCTTAAAGTGTGAGTAGGTATTAATTAGGCAAGGTTGGAGTAGGAAGGAGACAAGAGGTTCAGGCATTACACAGTAGAGAAAAATCACACTGAATATAGGGAGAGGGTATAAGTAAAAATTGGACATTGAGTCATTCCAATTCTTGACTGTGTCCTACGCTTTGTGAAGAGGTCATTTCACAAAAAACCTCAAACGAGCACATGTTCCCAAAATTTCCTTCTCCATTTTTTATTCTTTATCCTAGTGTAATTCCTCTCATTTCCTCACCAGTATGATTCAATTAGTAACTCACTTCTGTGGATACTATGGCAACCACATTTCCTCTATGCCGCACCCTTCTGTATCTTTGCTTGGCATCAGTGCAACCTCATGATGAAGCTCATATCTCTACTCCGCTTAGAGTGGACTTTGTAACATGCAAAAGTTATTCCATCACTGCCTTCCAAGCTGTGGTTCCCCCACACTCCAGCAGGAGAGAAAACACCTTTCCCATCCACACCCTGCCCCCACCTTTGCATCCTTACTGGTCCTGGGCCAATGTTCATGCCCTTAGACTCCCTCATGATCAACTATCAGCAAATTCCTTAATATGCCCTATTGTTTTATGCCTAGTTGTCTTCCCCATCACCATGGGTATGTTTTGATGCAGCATCTTAATTCGTACGTATTTTAAGGCAGGCTAAAATAATTATCAAATATCTAACATATTCTCTTTTCTTTATTTCCCAGATAACAATGGTAATAGATGAACTTTTTTTTATTTTTAATTTTTCTATTATTGAAGTATAGATTACATACAGTGCTATTTTAGTTTCAGGTGTATAAAATAGCGATTTGATAATTCTATACATTATTCAGTGCTCTCCGTGGTAAGTGTAATCACCATTTTTCACCATATCGTGTTGTTATAATATCAACTATATTTCCTGTGGTGTACTTTTCATCTCTGTCAGTTATGTATTTTATGACAGGAAGTTTGTAACTCTTAGTCACCTTTCCCTATCTCACATACCCCACCCACTTCTATTCTTGTAACTACAAGTTTGTTCTCTGTATTGAAGAATCTGTCTGTTTCTTTTTCTGTTTTGTTTTTTAGCTTCTACATAAAAGTGAAATTATATGATATTTCCTTTTATCGGAATAATCCCACGTAGCATAATACCCTGTAGGTTCACACATGTTGTTGCAAACGGCAAGGTTTTATTCCTTTTTTTTAAATTAAATTATATTCCATTATATGGACACTACATTTCTTTATGAATTCATATATTGACAGACTCTTGGGCTGCTTCCATAGCTGGGCTATCATAAATAATGCTTTAATAAACACAGAGGTGCATGCCTCTTTCCAAATTGGGGTTTACCTTTTCTTTGGGTATATACCCAGGAGTGGAATTATTGGATGATATAGTATTTCTGAATTAATTTCTTGACGAACCTGCATTCTGTTTCCTAGAGTGGCTGCACCTATTTACATTCCCACCAAGAGTGCATTGGTGTTACTTTTTCTCTTACCTTCTCACCAATACTTGTTATTGCTTGTCTTGCTGATACTAGGCATTCTGTCAGGTGTGAATTGATGTGTCATTGTGGTTTTGATTCAGGTTTCTCTGATTAGTGATGTTGAGCATCTTTAATATGTCTGGTGATGTAGTAGACACTCTTAATTCATCCCTTTCCCCTTCCCTTTTGTTTCTTTCCAGGGTGATGATGACACTGATGATGTCATCTGACAGCTTAAGTCACCATTTTAATCTTCTATCAAGTTCATACATTACTTCAAGTGTCCTGCTTTCCTGCTTCAAGTTACGATGTTTCCAATGCATTACATGACGTCCCTTCCACTAGTCCTCCTAGGGCACCCTGACTCACCTTTTATTACTACCCACCGTCACTCATACTCTTAGAAAGTTACTCTAGTTACTTGTCCTGATCCAACATTCTCTTTCTATGCCCGACTCTAATCTCTATACACACTTCAATTGACACCTGATACACTTAATTTTTTTGCTAATGTTTATTTATTCATTTATTTATTTTTATTATTGGAGGAGAGAGAGACAGAGCATCAGTGGGTGAGAGGCAGAGAGACAAGGAGGTGTAGAATCCGAAGCAGCCTCCAGCTCTCAGCTGTCAGCACAGAATCCTACATGGATCTTGAACTCACAAGCTGTGAGATAATGGCCCAAGTTGAAGTCGGCCCCTTTCCCAACTGAGCCACCCAGGTGCCCCAACACATCTTACACTTTCATGTCTCCAATAGGACTTAATATTTCTGTGGACCAGGACTATCCATTCATTATGTTCTAGCACCTCCTACAGTTTGGGAAAAAATAGACACTCAATTATTTGATGCTCAATTGACAAATAAAGGAAGGAATGGGTCCAAAGACAAAGGGCTCAATAAAGACTTTTGTTCCTATGAATTCAACCCAGATTAACACTAGAGCATTTGGATTCACCTGGAGGGTCCTTTAGCCAACGGTGGGAGAATTTACTATATTCTAAGAGTTGTCAGCTGAGAGAGTAAGATTTTTTTGAAGAAATATGAAAGGTAGTTTAATTTCCTAAGAGGCCAAGCCTTGAAAGCTTATCTATAAGAACTATATAATGTAAGATGATTCTGGATCATGATGAAACTCAAGTGCAGTGAGAGCCGTGACAACATGGGGAACACACAGTAAGGACCACAGTAGTCCCGGAAGTGCTGTCCTGTATGAGAAAAGAGAGTTTAGTGACCCTGTATGGAGGGAGAGGGTAAACGGTGGGCAGAGTAGGGAGGGGAGGAAGTTGGGATCCAAACTGCAATATTGAAATATCAGAGGAGTGTTATTGTCATATTCATAAACTTCCCTATATATATCCTAAGGAAAACATTTTTTTTCCTTTAACGAGCTTTTTAAAGGTAATATACACGTGGTAAAAATTCATATAGTAGCAAAAAAAGTTATTCAATGAAAGTAAATCTATGTCTTCGGTAGGCCTCCATTATTCTTCCCCAGAAGAAGACCACTTTTAACAGTTTGTAGGGTTTTTTTTCCAGAATCTCAAAGTATATAATATGCATATCTCACATGAGAAAAAAATATATATATATAGCTGGTACCAAGATATTATCTACAGCTCTCCATTTTATAGATACATGATTTTTGTGATTGTGAAAAGGTATGACATGAGATTTGCCCTCTTAAAAATTAAAGTGTCTGGTCCAATGGGACATTAGTTTTTAAATATACTTCATGGTATATATCCTCCCTGGCTTCATTAGAGGTATGTAATCTGTCCCCTGTTTATGTGTATTAATTTGTTTGTAGTCTACGAGTATAGAAAACAATGCTGCCATGAAAGTCCTTGTACACATATTTGCCTGCCAGAGTCCAGCAGACTGTGGGTGGTGGCTCGAAAATCTTAACTGGAAAGAGTTTAATGGAGAAACTATGAACACAGGTGCTGGTGAGATAAACCGGCTCCAAACTAGTGGTTCAGTCCTTGGGGACTAGCAAGAGAAGACTTCACCTCTCCCAGGCACCAAGGGACAAGGAAAGGGCAAGTGTTACTAGAAGCCAATGAGCCCACGGCTGGGAGAGAAGCCACCTAACAGGAGATGTGGCCATAGACTGAGGAATAAGCCACTGCCAAAATTCCAGAGTTCAGAGTACATATAATGACTGCTTTTCTTTTGCTCTCTGCCTACCTATTAGTATACCTGCCAACTATGGACGGAAGCCAGAGGACAAGAAAGCCTCAACGATGCAGTCCATGGACGTGAGTTTACTGGCAGGCATAGGATGATCAAAAATATATCTGCAAGCATGAATTGAGGATTAGCAGTCCCTGGCTTAATATGGTTAGACCTTACAATAGTGTGAAAATGATAGCATTGTTTACAAATTGTCCTTTGAAAAGCACCTGGCTTGCTCAGTGGTGTAAGCATCTGACTTTAGTTCATGTCAAGATTTCACGGCTCGTGAGTCCAAGCCTGCCTCAGGCTATGCTGACAACTTGCATCCTGGGGCTGACTTGAGATTCTGTGTGTGTGTCTCTCTCTCTCTGCCCTGCCCTGCTCGCACTCTTTCTGTCTCTCTTTCTCTCCAAAACTTGAATAAACATTAAACGTTTTCAAAGATAAATTGTACTTCAAATTGAAGATTTTGACCTCTCCCAGTGCTAATGAGAGGCGATACGACCCTCTCCTGTGATGCCTGGCAGAGCATCCAGCCACAGCTCCCAGTCCACCACATGATCATGGTGGTGAACAATCTATATGCTTACAGCCATTCTGTACTCACACACCGTTGTGTTTATGCTTTCAACACAGTATTCACTGAAATACATGAGACAGTTAAACTTTAATATAACATAGGCTGTGTGTTAGATGATGTCTCATAATTTCAGCTCATGCAACTATTCTGAACAGACATTATAGAGGCTAGAATAAACTATGATATTCAGCACATTACGTGTGTTACATGCATTTTTGGCTTAGAATAATTTCCACTCACACTGGTTTTACCTAGAGGTGAGTCCATCCTAAATCAAGGAAGATTTGTAATGTAAAAATCTTGGGAAATTTCCTAGAATTGGAATTGTGGTATCAGTAGAACAGAAAGAACCTCTTCCACATCCATTCCTCCACCTCCTTCCCTTGCAGGTTATTACCAGCGCTGAGCTGTGCCTACGGGCACTCAGAATTAGGACTACATACCCCAGCTTCCCTTGCAGCCAAAGCAATATGAGAGGAAGTGTCATGTGACACCTTCTGAGAAAGTTGAGACAGCTGTGTGCCTTGTGTCCTTTATTTTTTCTTTGATATCATTCACATGCTGTCTTGGATCCTGAACTCTAGGCCAAACTATTTGGATGGAAAGTGAACTGAGATTCTTCCAGCAAGAGCTGGTAGGAACTAGAGTTCTATGCACTTCATAGAATACAGCTGCCCAATCAGACTTGAGCTGTATACCTCCAAAGTTCATTGATTTGGGAGAGAAATCCACTTTTACACTGTTAAAACCATAGTTCTTCCTTGTTCTGTGTCGTAGGGAAAAACCTAACCCTCATGAAGGTATACAGATAACAGGTATAAATATTTTGAGTTTTTATGGATATTGTCAAGTTTGGTATTTTAAAGTGAATTTTTAGTACTGAGTTTGAATTCAGCTACTCCATTCACAGCACATGTCTTAATCTTCTTGTGCCTCTGATTTCTCAGAGGGGTAGTAATATAAAGCACTTCATTTGGTTGTTATGAGGAATAATTAAATTAAAATATGTGAAATAAATCAGTGTCTGTCCAACATGCTAAATACTCAATAAATGTTCTTACTGTTATTTTTACCATTATCATGTTAAACTGTCCTCCAAGAAAGAGGTACCAGTTCGCCAATTACATTTCTGAAATGCCTCTTTCCTCTTCCGTTTTCCATAGTGTGCATTACCAATGTTTTTGTCCAAAAGATAGTAGTATTTCATTTTTATTTGCAATTCCTTTCTAAAATTGTGGTTGTACCTCTTATAGTTTTTAAAAGTTATTTATGCTTGTTTTCTGGTTAACTTCCTTTTTCTTTCCTCTATTCCTTCTATTGGATTTTTGTTTTGTTTTACAGTGTGGCTTAAAAAAAAGCAATACAAGCATTATGGGAATTTGTCTTCTGTGTTTCTATTGGTGGTGCAAATATATCCACTAATTTTCATTTGCCTTTTTTTAATTTTTTTTATTTTTTTTCACTTAATGTGCATTTATTTTGTGAGAGAGAGAGAGTGAGAGTGAGAGCAGGGAAGGAGAAGAGAGAGAGGGAGACACAGAATCTGAAACAGACTCCCGACTCTGAGCATTCAGGAAAGAGCTACATGCAGGGCTCAAACCCACAAACCATGAGATCGTGACCTGAGTCGAATTTGGAGGCTTAACCTACCAAGCCACCCAGGCACCTCACTTTATTTTTTCTTTTCCTTTTTTTTTTGGCTTTGTTTTTTCTTTACAAAATTAAAAAAATATATGTACAATATAATAAAAATGATCCTTCTCTACTATCGTTACATCTGAGCTTAATGTCCACCCCTATTTTAGAAAGATCATTGTCATTCTGGATTATAAGAATAATTCCCCCATGTTTTCTCCTAGGACTTCATAGATTGACTTACATAAAAACATATCTTCTCCATTTGTAATAAAACTGGGGGAGGCAGTGAGATAAGATTTAAAGTGATTCTGCAGATGACTGTGTTGGAGCATTGGCAAAAATGAATGCTTTGACACATAAATCTTACCTAAGAAAGTTATAGTTTCCTTTGATCCACTTAAAACATACTTCGTAAACAAAGCATGTGGGAAGCCATCCTCCTTGCAGGTATGGGGTAAGCTTGCCTCCTGGGCTTTTGTGTTGTTTTTTTGTTTGTTTATTTGTTTGTTTGTTTGTTTGTTTTACTCTTAGGGGGAAACGCATAAGTAGTTTATAATGAAATTTTGTATTTCCTAGTTAAGGTGCTGTCAGGTACAGCATAACTAATTTCCCAGTTTATAAGACTGCGTCTCACACAACGCTTCCTGGTGGTAGGCAAAATTTCTTTCTCTGCAACCAGGGCCATACTGCCACTTGTTCACAGGTTAAGTAATGATGCCAAGACATTTTTATGCCTATGCTAACAATGACCCACCTGTGGACAAGTGCAGACAGATACTGCCTACCTTTTAAGGCCAAGGAGGGATTGAGCCCACAGCCTTCCACTGGGCTCCACCATTGTTTCTGCTCTCTCTGGTGTTTGTCAGTTGTTATCATCATGTTTGAGAACACACGCTTAGAGTAAAACTATCTGACTATGTACTTCCATCTTGAGCTATAGGGAAACAAATAAAGTCCCCTTACCTTTTTTGTTCTTTGCTTTCTCTTTTGTGAAACGGGCATTATCACAAGGTAGGAATTCAATAATTAAAGAAATAAATACCTAAGTGCTTAAAATTTCTTAGCAACAAACGCTCAGTAAATATTAATAAGGCTTTTCCCAATAAAGAATAGAAAAATAACTTTCTTGTTTTCTCCTATATTTTATAGATGCATTTTTAAAGAAAACATATAACATTGGTAACAATATTATAGCATATAATAATATGACATAATGCAAATTAAGACATTTATAAGAAAAGTATTGAAACTTCATGAATAGTATCACTGTTACTATTATTCGAACAATGCATTTGCTTTGAAAGGTTCACTTAGTTATATACTAAATTTGCATATGCTTTGAACCTACTTCTGAATTCTCTATGATGATTCATTCATTCAGCTGGACCACATTTGCTTTATAACATAATTTATTATCTGGTAGAACTCGCCTAATTCATATGCTACCTTTCAGAAAAAATTTTCTGGATCAGCTTGAATTTTGATATTTCTACAAAAATCTTAGAACCAGCTGATCTGATTTTAAAAATCCATATTTTATTGGGCTTGCAACAAATTTCCATAGAAATTTAGAGATAGTTGGCATTCTTACAATAATAACTTTTCCTATTCCTACACAGGGAATGTATATATTTAAGCTTTTTTTTTTTTTTTTAAATCTCTTAGATGAGTTTAAAGTTTTCTGAAAGGCTTATTTATATACTTCTTTCAGTTTCTTGTTAAGTTCCCTCCTTCCTTCCTTCCTTCCTTCCTTCCTTCCTTCCTTCCTTCCTTCCTTCCTTCCTTCCTTCCTTCCTTCCTTCCTTCCTTCCTTCCTTCCTTCCTTCCTTCCTCCTTCCTGCCTTCCTTCCTGCCTTCCTTCCTGCCTTCCTTCCTGCCTTCCTTCCTGCCTTCCTTCCTGCCTTCCCTCCTTCCACCTCCTTCTCCTGTTACTTCTGTTATGGCAAATGGCGCCAATTCTCTGACTATATTTCTAATTATTTCTTGTTTGTATGGGATTATGCTAAATTGTTGCCTTGTGAGCCTGGATCATGTAATTTCATCAGGAAGACTCATGAAAAATCTGATCTCCCTTCCTTCATCGCAGTTATGTATAATTGACACTTGTTGCAAGGAGATAAACAGAGTCAAGAGAATTTCAGTCTTAGAAGAGAAGCCCCTGAGGTGAGAGTAGCCAGAGAGAGAGCAATTGGAGAGGGAACAAATGTGACCCAGAAAGGAGCTCACCGAACAGTGTGATTGGGATAACACCCAAAAAGCAGGTTGAATAGGAATAGCACCAAAAAGTAATTGTCAGATATGATCAAAGCTGTACAAGGGCAACTTGAAAGTGTTAGGTGTTTTCCTTAAATACAAAATATTTTGTATTTAACCAAGAAATTAAAAAGTTAACCAAGTTACCAAGTCAGTAAAATTAAACTTTTTTTCTTGTAAACAGAAAATTCAAGGAAACCAAATTATTAAAGTAAAACATGGTAACATTATAGAGCTTTTGGTTATTAAAAACTCCTATGTACATATGCCAATAAAACAGACAATGAATGTTTTGGACACAATGTAAAGGACTACAACTGGTTTAAGAAAAAGCAGCAAGAGAATGAAAGCGATGCAAGTCATTTCTTTGAAAAACTAGCATAACCCCATAACTCTAACACTGGAGCAAATGAGTAAGACTTGGGGACCAGCTAGCCTGGCTGAGATGTTTCTTGCCAACACTTACTTAGTTCTTACTCATACCAGGTGAGGTTCTGAACATTTCACAAGTACTTCCTGTCATTCTCCTTAGGGCCCTATGAGGGAGGGGTTACTATTAACCTCCTTTTACACATCAGCAAATTGAAGAAGTTCCGAGGTTAAGGAACTTGTCTGCTCCCAAGGTCAACACAGGTGGCATGTGATGGAACTGAGAGGTGGCATGAAATAGTGTCCTCTAGTGCCAACTCACCCAAGTTTACATCCTGTCTCACCACTACTAGGTGTATGATCATCGGCACAGATTTTTTTTAATGCTTTTGTGCTTTCGTTCTCATATATGTAAGACCAAGTGATGAATATAATGATCACATAAAGAGTTTAGAACAATATCTGAAACAGAGCAAACACCCCTTATATAGAATCCTATTATTACTGCTCTTAGTATTATTATTAAAACAGGACGGGAGAGAGAATACCTAAAAAGATATAATAACACATATGCAAACAAATGAATTTCCTGATACCTAAAATATCAGAAAATCCAGTAATTTAATGAGGTGCTCTAAAGTGTTTTTTTTTCTTTTTCTTATAAATTGAATTTATTTTTAAATATTTTATGGTTTTGAAACAATATCTTATTTCTTACTGAGAGAATGCAAGCAGGGTCAGAGAGAGAGGAATAGCATATCTGAAGTGGGCGTGATGCCTACAGCAGTGAGCCCAATGTAGGGCTTAAACCCACGAACTGCGAGATCATGACCTGAGCCAAAGTTGGATGGCCAACCAACTGAGCCACCAGGATGCCCCTATTTTTTTTTTTCACATATAGTGTTATATTAATTTCAGATGTACGATATACTGATTCAGCAATTCCTTACAATACCCAGTACTCATGGCAACAAGTGCACTCCTTATTCCCCATCACATATTTCACTCACTACATCTGAACCCCCCCCACACACACACACTGGTAACCAGCATGTTGTTATCTATAATTAAGTGTATGTTTCTTGATTTGTCTATTACTCTGTTTCCCCAACATTTGATCATTTGTTTAGTTTCTTAAATTTCACATATGAATGAAGTCATATGGTATCTGTCTGTCTCTGACCGACTTATTTTGCCTAGCATTATATTCCCTAGCTCCATTCATGTTGTTGCAGATGGCAAGATTTCATTATTTTACGTGGCTGAGTACTATTCCCCTGTGTGTGGGTATTATACATAAGATACCACATCATATAATTATGTGTGTATCATACCACATTATAATACCACATCATATATACATACCAAATCTGTATCCATTCCTCACTAGATGGACACGTGGCTGTTCCATAATGCTGCCAAAATTATCAGGGTTCTTGTCTCTCTTTGAATTATCGTTTCTGGATTCTTTGGGTAAATACACAGTAGTGTGATTGCTGCAGTTGTAGTTTTCACGTTCTGAGGAACCCACTATGTTTTCCACAGTGACTGCACCAGTTTGCATTCCTATCAACAGTGCAAAAGTTCTTTTTCCATATCCTCCTCAACACCTGTTGTTCATTGTGTTGCTGATTTTAGCTATTCCAAAGAGTGTGAGGTGGTATCTCATTGTCCTTTTGACTTGCAATTTCCTGATGGTAAGTGATGATAAACATCTTTTCACGTGTCTGTTGGCCATCTGGATGTCTTCATGAAGGAGTGTCTGTTAAGGTCTTCTGCCCATTTTTTAATCGGATAATTTCGTTTTTCAGTATTGAGTTTTGTAAGTTCTTTATATAGTGGATACTAATCCATTCCTGGATATGTCATTTGCAAATAGCTTCTCCCATTCTGTAGGTTGCCCTTCATTTTTGTGGAGTTTTTCCTTAGCTGTGCAGAAGCTTTTTATTTGGATGCAATCCCAATAGTTTATTTTTGCTTTTGTTTCCCTTGTCTCAGGAGATATACCTAGAAAACGTTTCTTTGGCTAACGTCCAAAATTACTGCCTGTGTTCTCTTCTAGGATTTTTATGGTTTCAGGTTCGGCATTTATATCTCTAATCCATTTTGGATTTATTTTCATGTGTTTTGTAAGAAAGTGGTCCAGTTTCGTTCTTTTCCACATTTCTGTTCAGTTTTCCAACACCATTTGCTGAAGAGAATACCTCTTTCCCATTTTATATGCTTTCTTGCTCTGTCAAAGATGAATAGACCAGAAACTTGTGGGTTTATTTCTAGGTGTTCTGTTCTGTTCCATTGGTCTACGTTCCAATTTGTGCCAGTACCATGCAGTTTTGATAACTACAGCTTTGTAGTATAACTTGATATCTGGAGTTTGTGATGCCTCCAGTGTTTCTTTGTTTCTCTGTCTGTTTGTTTGCTTGTTTGTTTGTTTGGTTTTTTGCTTAAGATTGCATTGCTCTTCAGGTTCTTTGGTGGTCCCATATAACGTTTAGGACTGTTTGTTCTAGTTCTGTGAGAAATGCCATTGGTGTTTTCATCGGGGTTACATTACATATGTAGATCGCTTTGGTAACATAGACATTTTAACATTATTTGCCCTTTCAATCCATGAGCATGGAATTATCCATTTCTTGCTGTTGACCTCAGTTTCTTTCAACCTTATTTAATAGATTTCAGAGTATAGATTATTCACCTCTTTGTATGAGTTTACCCCTAGATCTTATTTTTTTGATCCAATTATAAATGGGATTGTTTTCTTAATCTGTCTTTCTGAGGCTTCATTATTAGTGTATACAAATGCAACAGATTTCTGTATGTTGATTCTATCCTATGACTTTACTGAATTCGTTCTTCAGTTCTCACACTTTTGTCCGTGGAATCTTTCAGGTTTTCTACAGTAGAGTATCATGTCCTCTATAAATCGAGAACATTTTTCTTCTTCTTTATTGATTCCATTGCCTTTTACTTCTCTTTAGTGTCTAATTGCTGTGGCTAGGAGTTCTAGTTCTGTGCTGAATAAAAAAGTGGTGGGAGTGGACATCCTTGTCTTGTTCCTAAGCTTATGGGAAAAGCTTTCAGGTTTTCCCCATTCAAAAGATTTTAGCTATGAGTTTTTCATAGATGGCCTTTATTATGTTGAGGTATTTTCCTCTAATCCTAATTTGCCGAGGTTGTTTATCATGAATGGATGTTGTACTTCTTCAAATGCTTTTCCTGCATCTGTTGAAATGATAATGTGGCTCTTCTCCTTTATCTCATTGGTGTACTGTAACGTGTTAATTGATTTGTGAATATTGGACTATACTTGCAAACTAGGAATAAATCTATCTCAATTGTGGTGAATACCTCTTTTTATAATGTATTATTAGAGTCAGTGTGCAAGTATTTTCTTGAGAATATTTGCATCAATGTTCATTAAACATATGGGCTTGTCCTTCTTTTTCTTAGTGGACTAGTTTTATGATTTTGATATCAAGTAAATGCTGGTCTCATAGAATGAAGTTGCAATTCCTTTGAGAAGAACAGGGAGTAACTCTTCTTTAAGTTACAGTAGAATTAATCTGGTCCTGAACTTTTGTTTCTTCAGAGCTTTTGGATTACTAATTCACGATTGAGAGTCTATCTCACCATCTCTGTGCCCCTCCTCTATACTCTCCCACTCTCTCTCTCTTTCAAAATAAATAACTTTTAAAAAGATAAGTTTAGACACTATAAAATCAAATAAAATATCAGCAATTTGGGCAATATTGTCAGATGGAATGAATTTGAGAAGCGTTTCAATATTGACTTTGAACTTGTCAACCCATTTTTCAATAAATAAAAATTTAAGAGGTGTTGCAAGATTGAAAATCAAATCATATTTTGAAGGAGCTTTTTAAAAATCATATATTAAAGCATAACAAATTTGAGAATGAATGTTGAAAATAAAATTGTGAACAAAAAAAGTACCCAATTTTTTGATCAACCAATTTGATCACACACTCACACCCACAAGACTCCTGAAAGAGTCCTAGTACTGATGTCCTTGTGTGAACTTCGCTGTTTCTGAAATGACCTCAGGTTACGAATGGGTGGCCCAGATTGCAAGCCAACAGAGTGGAGGGTCACGGGGAGGTGGGGCTCTTAAAGGCCACGGACACGCCATCCTCTCCCGTGTGCCCGCTGCCCTCTCATCTTCAGCCGTGATGAGTCGGGTGCTGTTCTTCCTCTGGGTCCACAGGCTTATGCTGTGTGTCCAACACGCCATGTGAGACTTGTGAGAAGACTCCCAAGGGCAAACACCAGCAGGCACTCAGAGAGGTCGCCTCGTCCCAGGCAGCCTGCGTTCCTTGGCCCGAGTGCCTGGACAAAGGCTGCCTCGGCCACAAGGGAACGATGGACTTGTGCAGCCTTTGCATTCTGTGCAGAGGTCCCGGGCAGGCCTGGAGCTTAGAAAGGACTGGGATGAGCCTCACCTGGGAAGAGGTGAGTGCTGGGGTACTCCTTACACAGCAGATGGCTGCTTGCCAGAGATGTCTGTGCTAGGGATAGGGGAAAAGCTCCACCGTCCTAGCAGTGCAATAGACACAGTTCAGCCCTGTCCATCGCAGGCTCTTCTCTATCGCCAAGTTACACGGCCCCCAGCACAGCGTGCCTGAGACTGACATCCCCACACTAATCTTCCTGTCTCCCAAGCTGCCCAAGACCCCCAGGATCCCCACGGCACAGCTCTGCAGTACAAGAGCTTTCTCTGCAGTGGCTCTATTCCAGAGAAGGCGTTGGCAGTCCCATGCATGGAGGCTTCTCGCCCATACCAGTATGCAGACAACATGGTCAGCGGGGTTCCACACGCTGTGGAGTTGGGAATCTGTACGCCCAAGCCTTACCTCTTCCAGGGCGGAGGCTGTCGAACTCTCTAGAAGGGAAGGCAGGTCTTTCTCTCGCTGCTGTCTGCACACTGGCTGGAGAAGCACGACTTCTCAGCAGCTTGATGTTTAAACGTCGGGGTACCCTGGAAAAGCTCCCTGTGCTGGCCCGTGTCTTTGGGTGTGAACATCCAAAGAAAGTATGGCCCATGACTCTGCAGTGGGAATACGGCCTCAGTGGTCATGAGGCTGGGCCCTTTGGGGCATCTTTCTGCACAAGCAGGCCGTTACTTGATAGGTCTTGCCGAGCAGGAACACTTTACGGGACAGGGGAACACAGGGTCCCCCACGTGTTCATATATCGCGCCAATACCTGCTGAGGGGCCAGGGTGACTTTTCCGCCCAGCTTGTCCCAAAGAGAAAGTAAGGGCAAGGCGTGGGTGTGGAATGCCCTCACGGCCCCCAGAGCAAAACCCTCAAGTGTGGATACTTGTGTCCAGGGACCGTGGTCAGAGGCCTGAGTGTTCTGTGTCCAAGGGATTACAGCCCTCATGCTGCACACCCTGCAGCCCCGGGTGTCCTCCCGTAGCCGCTGCACTCCCTGGGGAGACCCAGGGTCCAGGAGCTGCTAAACCCACTGCACAACTGTATGTGCTGCCTAGCGGCCTCTTCAACCACAACACCAGCGTGTGTGAGCTCCAGAGTGCTGTCCCTCGACAGGGGACACCCTCGGCAACTCAGGAGCCTTCTGACTTCCATGTCTCTGAACCACATGTGTCCCTCATTAGCCTGTCGGGATCGTCCTGTTGTTCTCTGTGTACAGGAAATGTCTTGCATTGCCTCTGCTCCTCTGTCTCCCTGAGTGAGCCCTGGCGTGTCTGTGTCCTTTCCTGGCTTTGCCTGTGACAACGCCTCTCTGGTGATGCCTCCTTGACTGGCCTAAGTGGGCACAGCTGTACCCGTGTAATCGCCTTCGTCTCTGCACACCTGCGTGTTGTGTCAGCTGCGGTTCTGCTTGCCTGTCTTGTCTTTGGTGTATGCTTCTGCGCTTGAGTGTGTTTCCCTCTGAATTCAACCCCTTTCTTCCACTGACAGATCCAATTGCTGTCCTGCTGTCAGGTGGAGGGGCTTCTGCGTGTTCTCTTATATGTTCCCGGAGCCAGAAATCCTTCCGTGCCCGTAGGACCTTCGTCAGAGGATTGGCCATGCACTCACTGCCAGCCAGTTAATGTCCCCAAATGCAGCTGCCTTGCTGTGAGCATGAAGTCACACCTCTATTTTCCGTCCTTCTGTTTTCAAACCCTTTGGACCCTAGGGGCTCAAACGTCACTGGCTTGCACGTTGCAGATACAGGCTTAAAGTGTGAAAAGCGGTCTGGCAACGTTTTCCCACTTACTCTTTTGCCAAGTGGCATGTTCCTGGCTGGGAGAGACTTCCCCCTGCCAGCGTGTGTCTCGTTTCCATGTGCCTCCTGTGTGTTCTGTTCCCTCATTTGTCCATTACTTCCTCCCTGGGAGTCTGATTCATGTTTGCGGGAACCATGCAGACACCTTTGACTGCAGGGTACTGAGCTCAGCTTAGTCCACCAGGACTAGTGCATGACTGAGGAACACAACGGGCAGTCACGGAGGTGCCCGTATCCTTCACGTGCAAGCGCTCCATCCAGCCACCTTCACCGAGACATTTCTCAGCAAACCTTCTATGTTTGTGGTGAGAGCACTTAGCTCTGAGAAACATGACGATGCGGTGAAGCGTTCCTTACGGCTGCCCTGGCAAGTTAGATCCCCAGAACTCATGCACATGGCATGAATGCCTCTTCACACCCTAGGCCCGACACCTCCTCATCGCACCCTCCCCTGCTTAACACCTCTCTACTCTCTAGTGGACTGCATGCCTTTAACTCCTTTTAATCTCCTCAGGAGTCCATCAAGCAGGGGTCACCACCACTGTGTTTCTGTCAGGGGTTGGCCTCTTTCAGGGAGCCCAGTGCTTTCTGCACTGATGCTCAATGCACCCGCTGAAGGGTGAGCCAAACTAAGCCTAACGGGAACCCTTTGGCCCTACGTTTCCCACATATGTGCCCGGTGGCAGAGGTGCACAAGGAGCCGGCCTGCATGGGTCTCTCAGGTCCTCCACAAGGTACAAATACCGCCTCAGGAAGCTGATCCGCATCACATGGGCATAGCTCTGCTTGCACGTGTTAGCCTTTCATATCATATGGGCAGCCCAGACTTAGAAATCCAGCTCCCTGCTTACAACTATCCAGACCTCGTGCTTGTGCAGACGCTCTGTGTCTGTACAGACATTTCAGTCACGGTCTCGTGACCTGTCAATACAGCTTGACGGTCTGTCCTTACCTTACAGCCTGGGATGCGGTTCTCACTCATTGTCCTCCCCTCGGGTGCGAGTTTCCTCCAGCACTGTGGTGGAATGTAACCTTTATCACCATACGTTGGCTTGAGATTACTGGGCGGATCACCTGTCTGCGTCCGGGGATGCGAAGGAGACCTTGGCTCTTTTGCTCACGGTGCACCCTTTCTCTGTGATGAGTGGCTTTGAATGAGAAGCTTGCGAGAGGCGAGGGGCCTCAGAGTGGAGCACATTTCCTGGGCATCTGTGAGAACCTCATTGGTTCCACTCGGAAAGCATTGACTTCCATGGATGTGCAGCCTCTGCTTTTGCTTGAATTTGCCGAGCTTGGGGACGTGATTCCTTCCCACACGTGCTGTCCCTAGGTCTCTGCGGTCTCTTTCCGGCAGTCCCGTTTCCTGTCTGCTGCTGGTAAATACAGGGCTTCCAGAAGCCCTGTGGGGATCGGGTCCTTGCTTTCTTCCCTGCGGTGCCCTCTTCCTCACCCAGAGTGACCTCACTGCAGCTTCCTTCTAGTTCCTGGATCATTCCAGACTGCCCTTAAGGTCCAGGTGGGAACGGTGCCTTTTGTGCTGAGGGCTGACCACTGTACAGCATTCGTCTCTGTGGAAATTGCACAGGTGAACTTCACCAGGTGAAACTGCACACTGCAGTTGCCCTGTCGTCAGAGTCAGCCCACCTGTCTCTGCCTCAGCTGCCCCTGCAGTCCTTCCTCTTACCCTCCCCTTGCCTCCCCCTCCCTTGTCTTCTTCCTGCCCCTCCCTCCCACTTCTCTTCCAGGTCTCTTTGTCTTTGTATCCCTCCTCTCCCTCACTTATGCCTCCCCCTGTCTCCACCTGTCTCCTTGTAATAGATGCCCCTCTGTCTCTTCTTGTCTTGCTCCTCCTCCCTGTCTCTCCCGCCAATCTCCCTGTGACTCTCCCTCTCCAGGCCGGTCTTCCCCTCCACTCGTCCTTCCTCCCTCTGCTTGCATGTGTCTCTCTCTCTCCCTCTATATCTCTGTCTCCCTGTGTGTCTCTTTCTCGCTGTCTCTCTCAGTGGACATTCTGTGTCTGGGTGCACGCTTCTTCAGAATTCTAGTTGGCGCCTGGGTAATGTGGAGGGAACTCGTCTGCTTTCGTGTGTACTAGTGACAGCAGGCACGGGGCTTTCTCAGAGACAGACACAGACAAGTTTGTAATTCTCGGTGAAGGGCCCCTAAGCACCCTGCTTGGAGTCGTCCTACTTTTGTTGGAAGGTTAGATTTCCGGACCGGAGGGAACTGCTAAATCCTACTACCCCATCTCCCTGGTGCTCTGTACGGAGATCAGTAGGGCACCAGTGGCAGATGGGGCTGTGCGGGTTTTTGTTTGCTCTGAATTGCAGTGCAGTGAGTTCTACTGAGCTGCTTTCATGCAAGGACACGGCGGTGGGGTGGGTCTAAGGGGGGTGTCACTGGTTCTGGGTGGGCACCCACCTTACCGCCGCCCTCAGCCTGATGGCCAAGGAGGAGAAACCGTGCGGACGGCCATGTGGCCCCGGTAGGTGCGACACCTAAGGATTTCTCCAGGCCTTGCCCCAGCTTCATGAAAAGGAGCAAGGGGACGGAGCAGGCAGTGGCTCACCCTGTGGACGTTCCTGTGCTCAATGCTCTGCTGCCCGGAGTGAGGCCTCTGGGGAAAGGGTGTACAAGCGAACACAGACTGTGTGACACCGGGGACCTCGCGAGTCAGGCCTGGAAGGTCACAGTGCTGAAGAGGACATGCGGCAAAACGGGGTCAACACTGGCGGTTGGTCCCTTGCTCCAGAGCCCGGACCGGCCGCTGGCACTTGCTAACTGGCGGCCAACACCCCGTCTTGCTGTCTTGCAACTGATTGCTCCGCCAACTTGGCCAGCGGGCATGACCTGCCCTGGAAACACTTCGCCCCCAGACCTCAGGCGCACACTCTTCACTGCCTCTGTCTCAGCCCCTCCTCCACAGCAGCCACAGCCAATGCAGAGTCGTCAAATCCCAGAGCCTGTGTGCCTGGGCCCCACTTGTGCGGGCTGCGGCGGGAGGCAGCAGGGACTTCAAGGCCTTGCGGCCAAGGCTCCATCCACCTGCTGCCATTTCCCTGTCCTTGTCCTGAGGCTGCCCTAGCTGCATTGGGGCCGGGGCCGAGCGTCATGGCCAGCGCGTCGCGGTCCAGAAAAAGCGGTGATTCCCGGCGACCCTGGGCCCTGATCGTCCTGGATGAGAAAGGTCGAGAGTCCCTGGCCTGCGGGAATGCAGGGGCGCTGGAGGGCGTGGGCTGACCACAGTCCCCAGGTTCAGGGGCGGCAAGCGCCCATCCTGTGCAGGAAGCCCAGGCCGGGTGTGAGATACAGGTGGCAAGCCCAGTGGAGGAATTGGTGGTGATATTGGATGACGGAATGGTGGTGGCTGAGGTGGTGATCGGGGTGGAGGAAGAGGACGGGGAGGCGACCGAGGAAGAGGTGGCTGGAGAGGAGAATTCTGAGGAAGCCTAGGCTAAAGCAGAGGACATGCCTGAGCAGGAGGAGGTGGAGGAGGAGAGACAGCAGCTGAAGGAGATTCCGGAGCAAGAGGAGAAGACTGAGGCAGATGCAGAGGTGGAGGAAGGGCCCCAGCTCTCACAGGAGCTGCAGCAGCAAGAGCCAGTGCTGCGTCCTGCCTCAGCCCAGGACCCGCTGGCAGTTCTGGAGCGTTTTCAGCTGGAGATCAGCGCTGGGAATGCCCAAGATTCCAGGGCCTTATGGCGGCTGAAGCGCAGGATTCTTCGGAGGCGCATTTCTTACCTGGATCACAGAAGGGCCATCATCAAGCGCATCCCTGGCTTCGGGGCCCAGGCGGTATCCTTCTTGGTGCTGCTGGGTAATGGCGTGGGCCGTAGTGCAGGAGGCCTGGGCCCTGAGAGCAGGGTGCTTCAGGGCGAGGGACCCCAGGGAGGAGAGCTGGGCAGTGGTCCCTGGCCCTGGGTTGTGTGGTCTGGGATCCAATGTAAGGCCTTGGACAGGGGCGGTTGTTGGGGATGGGGGGACTTGGGGACTTGGACTTGGACGAGGACGGGACCTGAGTGTGACTGTCCTAGCCGCTGCCAGGGTGATTTTGTGTGTGCAGGAGAGGTGCAGTACTGGTGTGGGGCAGGTGTTGCCATGTGCACAGAGGCCTGCCTTCCTGGGCAGGAAGAGTCTGGAAGGAGGAGGAGGAAGAGACAGACCTGTTACGTGGAGACTTGTTGTATAGGCCAGAGCCAAAAGGCAGGGAAGGGGATTGCACAGCGGGACCAAATTGGTCCATTGCGTCCAGGTACAGTGTGGCCAGGACTTGGGGAGATTCAGCCAGCACCCTTGCTCCCAGAGGGGTGTCGTCTCCTTGGTGAGAGAGAATCCAGTGAGCAACGCCTCCAGTGAGGGTCAGAGCTAAGGCCCCATGTCTCCTGAGAACTCAGGAGTAGGCAGGCTTCTCACAGTCGATCCCAGTATACCTTACTGCTGCCTCCCACACCCGGGGTCCCTTTGACCCCGAGCCCTGTCCTGAGACAGTGGCTCAGGATGGGATATGTGTGAGGAGAAGAGACAGGTGTGGGTTGTGGGCAGCAGCGAGGCTTATGAGTGGGATTTCATGGAGAGAGTACGTGCGAGGGTGGAGACCCAGCGTGATTTCCTGTGAGTGTGTGTGGGAGTCTGTGGCAAACTGGACCTGAGATCCGTGGTGGTGCCGGCAGTGTGTGCGTGCATATGTTCATGCGATTGTGTAGCTGTGTGTCTCTCTGTGTGCGGGAGTGGGTGTGTAGGCCGCCGGCGAGACAAGGAGAGACACAGAGGTCTCTGTGGATGAGGTGCTTATGTGGGACGGTCAGGTGCCAGAATACAGGAGTGCAGTCCCTTCCCTCCTGAGTCCTGATGGTAATCGCTGGGATGGGTGCAACTGTTGCTCTGCCAGGGGGGCTCAAGTCAGGATGCAAAAGGGAAATTGGTGCAAGGTCAAGACAGGGACCGAGGGGAGGAAAGCCTATGCCCAGTGGCCAGTGGACCACTTGTGAGTGAGTGTGCTTGTATGTGTGTTAGTTTGTGTCTATGTGAGAGTGAGTGAGTGAGTGAGTGTGTGTGTGTGTGTGTGTGTGTGTGTGTGTGTGTGTGTGTGTGTTGAATTGCCCTGGTGGCCTACAGTAGCATATACGGAGGGGCTACAAGGTTGTGCCCAGGCCTTGTGCACAGAGTAGCTAACGAACCCAAGCTATCAGGCTACGTTGTGTGCAGAAGGCGTAGGTAATTCACTGGAGGGAGGTGTCCAGCAAGAATCTCTGCTCTAGGCAGACGTGCCATGTTTTGTCACCAGTCAGCTCTTCCTCGGGGCTCTCCTCTCTGCTTCCTGTGCCACAGGCCCAGGGAAAGGGAGGAGCTTGGACCCCAGACCTCAGGTGACTGGCGTCCCCCTGGAATGCCGCAGCAGTGTGGTGTGTGGGGATCCGTGTGTGGATGGGCAGGTGAGCAGCCTGCCAGCTGCTCTCTTAGGGGACAGTTCGTTGCCAGCAACACTTCTCCCCGCAGCACAAGATCACCCCTGCCGCTGCGGCTGGGCTCCGGACATGTCAAGGTGTGTCCCAGAACTCTGTTCCCCTTGCACGTCAGTGGTGCCAGCATGAGCCTCTCAGTCCCTGTGCGGGCGACCCTGATTAGCCTCAGGCTTTGTCGACTCCTGGCCTCATGTAACATGGGGAACTGGGTTCCTTTCTCAGTGTCTCAGCGGTTGCATGTCGATGGAGGATGCTGTGGACATTGGAGGCAGGAATCCCGTCCTTGCTCCACCCGCCCCACCCCAAACCGCAGCGGGCAGCACGTGGCCCACTGTGTGTGCGCTTTGGGGAGTCTAAAGCCTTACAGCCCACCCCCCGTATTCTTCTCAGGTGGTGGTGGGTCAAAGGGGCCTAGGGAGGAACACTGGTCCCAGTCTGCTGCCGGCTGTGCCCACAGGTCTGTATGCCCAGCTCCTTGACGCTGAAGCTGCAAGGCGTTCGCACTGCCCCAAAAGCCCCATCCCTAGCATTTGTGTGTGGGCCAGATGGAAGTGAAGTCCCAGTGATCCTGTGGCATCACAGCGGGTGGTCACATCTGTGCCTGGCTACCCGCCTACCTGCCTTCCCCACAGCCCTTTGCCCCCATACAGGGCTTTCGGTAAAGACGCGGCCACCATCCAGCATGAGAGGAAAGGCTGGAGAGTGTCCCAGTACTGCTGGTCATGTGTTGGCTGCTGCCAGCTTGAACAGCATGGAGACCCCATGACCCAGTGGAGGAAGTCCGACCTGTCCTACAAGGAATTGGGGACGACTGTAGGGATGCATCAGGTCCCATGGAGTAACCTAGCCCTGACCTTATCTGCTAGGGGGTGATCGAAGCGCCTTGGGGTCCCAGGCATGGCATGTGTGTCGGTGAGCTTCCTCCTGGATGGCGCTGCCGACACAGGGCTGGCTGGTCAGGGGTCGCATGTGAGGACCGTTGGGGCCTGGCCACTAGATCCGATACTGTTATAGGTATGGTTGAAAAGACAGAGCACGATACGATTGTCCTTTGGGTGTCCCTGCCCCAGGGACCCTGTCGCTGCTCCCAGGTTCCCATTGCCAGGTCTCCCCGGGAGGCCTGGGAGGTTGCCAGGCTCCTTTTGCAGGGACACGATGGCTTGTGAGGGCCCATGCCCCAGGGTCCGGTGCTCATTTCGGATGGTTTGGAGCAGTGTGAGAGCTTTTACTCCCATTCTTAGAGGAGATTGTGGTGGTCTTAAGGGACAAAGATGTGCCTGGGGAAGAGAAGGATGACCAGAGGCAGCATTGGAGGACGAGGAGGAGGAGGAGGAGGAGGAGGAGGAGGAGGAGGAGTTGGAGGAAGAGGATTGGGAGGCGTTAGAGCCAGAGGAGAAGGAGTGAATGATTGGGTGCAGGAGAGGGAACAAGTGGAGGAGGAGGATGTCCAGGATGAGGAGGAGCACGAGCCAAAGGAGGAGGAGCAGCTGGGGGAGGAAGTTGAGGAGGACGAGAGTAGAGGGAAGAGAATGAGGAGAAAAGGTAGAGCCAGGGTTGGAATAGCGTGAGCAGAAGTGTAGGAGCAGAAGGAGCAAGAGACCGAGGAGGAAGTGGAGGAGCAGGAGGAGCTGGAGGAAGAGGATTGGGAGGAGTTAGAAGAAGAAGTGGAGGAGGAGGAGGGGGAGTGAATGACGGGGTACAGGAGAAGGACAAACGGAAGAGGATGATGTCCAGCACGAGGAAGAGGAGGATCACGAGCCAAAGGAGGAGGGGCAGCTGGAGGAGGGAGTTGAGGAGGACGAGAGCAGAGGGAAGAAGAGGAGGTCAAAAGTCAGAGGTAGGGCAGGAAGGGCAGTAGCAGGAGAGGACCTTCAGAAGGAGGAAGATGCCTAGGAGGAAGAGTTGGAGGAGGAGGAGGAGGTGGAGGATCAGATGGAGGAAGAGGATTGGGAGGAGTTACGGGAGGAGGAGGAGGAGGACGACGACGACGATGACGACGACGAGAAGGAAGAGTGAATGATCGGGTGCAGGCAAGGGAAGAAGTGGAGGAGGAGGAAGTCCAGGAGGATTTTGGAATCAAGGTAACGCTGGCTTCATAGAAAGAGTTTGGAAGTTTTCCTTCCATTTCTATTTTGGGAACAGCTTCAAGAGAATAAGTGTTAACGCTTCCTGAAATGTTTGCTGGCACTCCCCTGGAAAGCCATCTGGCCCTGCAGTCTTCTTCCTTCCGCAGGTTTTTGATTAGTGTTTTGATTTCTTTATTGGCTATGGATCTGTTCCAATTTTCCTCTTCTTCCTCTTTCAGCTTTGGTAGTGTATATATGTCTAGGAATTTGTCGATTTCTCCCAGATTGCCCATTTTATTGGCAAATAATTGCTCCTGTTGTTCTCTTATTATTGTTTGCCTTTCTGCTGTGTTGCGTGTGATCTCTCCTCTTTCATTCTTGAGTTTATTTATTTGGGCCCTTTCTTTTTTCTTTTTTCATCAAACTAATGACTGGCTTATCAATTTTGTTAATTCCTTCAAAGAAGCAGCTTCTGGGCTCATTGATCTGTTTTCCTTTTTTGGTTTGTTTGTTTGTTTGTTTGTTTGTTTGAGGTTGTTTTTGTTTTTGTTTTGTTTGACTTTTGGTTTCCATAGCATTAATTTCCGCTCTAATCATTGTTAATTCCTGTCTTCTGAATGTTCTGCGTTTCATAGGGTGTTCTTTTCACAGCCTCTTAAGGCGTAAGGTGAGGTTGTGTCTCTGAGATCTTTCTTTCTCCTTTCGGAAGACCTGACTTACTAGATAGGTCCTCTTATTACCGACTCTGGTGTGTCCCAGAGGTTTTGGGTTGTGGTGTTATCAGTGACTTCCAGATACGTTTTCATTGACTTGCATATACTTTTTATACCCTCTTTAAACACTTGGTTTCCACATTCATTCTTTAGTAGGATGTTCTTCAGTCTCCCAGTATTTGTTAACTTTCCAAATTGTTTCTTGTAGTTGATTTCGAGTCTCGTAGTGTTGTGGTCTGAAGATATGCACGGTGTGACCTCGATCTCTTTGAACTTCCTTAGGGTTGACTTTTTTCCATATGATATGAAATATAGAGGAGAATATTCCATGAGCACTGGAGAAGAACGTATATTCTGCTGCTTTATGATGAAATGTTCTGAAGATATCTGTGAAGCCCATCTTGTCCAGTGTGTCATTCCAAGCCCCCGTTTGCTTGTTGATTTTTTGTTTAGATGATCTGTCTATTGCAGCGAGTGGGGTGTTGAAGTCTCCCGCTCTGATGGCATGACTAAGAATGATGTAACTTATGTTTGTGGTTAATTGATTTGTGTATTTGGTTGCTCTCAAATACGCCACATAAATGTTTTCCATTGCTAGGTCTTCTTGGTGGATAGACCCCTTGATTATGACATCATGCCCTTGTGCATCACTTGACACAGGCTTTACATTAAAGTCTAGATTGTCTCATAGAAGTATGGCTGCTTTGGCTTTGTTTTGTTGACGGTTAGCATGACAGATGATTCTCCATCCTCTTATTTTCACTCTGACCTTGTGTTTATAACTAAAGTGGGTGTCTTGTAAACACCATATCGATGGCGCTTGTTCTCTCATCCATTCTGTTCCCCTATGTCTTTTGATTGGAGCATTGAGTCCACTGACATTAAAATGAGTACTGAAAGATATGAATTCATGGCCATTATCTTCTTTGAAGTGTTGGAGAAAAAAAATCTATATATCTTTATATCTATATCTACATCTACATCTATATATCTCTATCTCTATATATCTAATTATGTATTTCTATCTATAAATATAAATAAATATACATAAATAAAAATATAATTATAAGTATACATATACATATACATAGATGATAGATGATGATAGGCAGATGATAGATAGATAGATAGATAGATAGATAGATAGATAGATAGATAGATAGATAGATAGATAGACAGACAGATAGATAATCATTTCTCCCCTCTTAGTGTCCCCCCTTAAAATTGCATGCAGGTGTGATTCAGCGGTCACAAACTCCTTTAAATTTTGTTTGTCTGGGAACCTTTTTCTCTCTCCTTCTATTTTGAATGACAGCCTTGCTGGATAAAGAATTCTTGGCTGCGTAAGTTTCCAATTCAGCACTTTGAACAAATCCTACCCCTCCCTTCAGGCCTGCCAAGTTTCTCTGGATAGGTCTGCGGCAAACCTGATCTATCTTCTCTTGTAGTTTAGGGACTCGTTTCCCCTTGCTGCCTTCATGATTCTCTTTGCCTGAGTACTTTGTGAGCTTGAATATGATATGCCTTGCTGCCTTGCTGAGGGTCAGTTTTTGTTGAATGTAGTGGAGGTCCTAGGCGCTTCCTGGATTTTGATGGCTGTGTCTTTCCCCAGGTTAGCAAAATTTTCCTCTATGATTTGCTCACCTAACCCTGCTGCCCCTATTTCTCTCTCTCCCTCTTCGGGACCCCTATGATTCTGATGTTGTTCCTTCTGCATGAGTCACTGATTTCTCTAATTGTTCAACCGTGCTCTTTTCCTTAATCTCCCTCGATTTTCCTGCTTCCATATTCTCCATCAGTTTGTCCTCCGTATCGCTGATTCTCTGTTCTGTCTCATCCATCCTTGACACCGCTGCATCCATCCGTCATTGCAGCTCAGTTATATCATTTTTAATTTCATTCTGGCCAGCTTTTACTTCATGTTTTCTCTGCACAAAGGGACTCTAATCTACATTGGACCGCAGCTAGTATTCTTATCATCGTGCTTCTACATGCTGCTTCACACATCTCGCTTGTATCTGTGTTGGTTGAATCCCTGGCTCTCGTTGCTTCATGCTCTTTCTTTCTGGGTGAATTCCTTCCTTTCGTCATTTTGAAGGGAGAAAAGGAACTCATGAGGTAGAAAATTCAAATGAACTATCCAAAGTATAAAATGTTAAAAGTAAAAAATTAAAAACACACACGTAAAAAAGGGAATGAATGATGCTAGATTCTAGGCATGTTTCATCTGGGTGTTGAAAGGGGTTTGACACGAGAGAAAAAAAAAGTGGGAGTGGAGAAAAATTTAGAAAGTAAAAAATATTACAACGGGAAATGTGAGAATTTGAAAAATCAAAACACTGAAATAGACTAAAAGCAGAATATGGGAGTAAAATAGAATTTGTGAATATAGACACGAAAGGAAAGAATAATGTAGAAGAATATTAAAGAAAATTAGTAAAATTTCCACCTGCCCAGTCTCCTTCGCCTCTCCGGGCACAGAAGCAACTCCCTTCCTGAGCCTCCTCGCTCTCCAAGTTCACTTCTCCATGTCACGTACCTGTTGAAGTCTGTGGTTCAGGATATGCAGATTGCTGTGCTAATCCTCCCGTCAGTTTCCTGGGTGGGTAGGATGGTTTAGTGTTGGTCTGGCTGTATTTCATGCACACGAGACACTTAAGAAACTTCCATGCTGTCTGCCATCTTGGCTCCTCCCCAAAGAGGTGAGATCTATAGCACCAGTTCTCCGACATGATATATCCCACAGGACAGTTGTGGTCGATGACAAAGCGGAAAAGGACATGGACCAAAGAGGGAGGCCACCCTGGAGGGGGAGGCAGAGAACTGGCTCCAGACCCGGGAAGGGGAGGAGGGGCTCAAATGCTGGAGCCACGCCGACTTCCCTTCCTGCTGAATGTTCCTGAACAGCAACCAACTGTCTGGGTCTGGTCTGGAGATCCTTCACCCCAAGGACCCACGGTCAAAAAGTTCACTGCCCTGCCTCTCCCCACCTCCACCACAGCCACAGCCACAGCCACAGCCACTGCAGTGTGCGGAGGCCCACGGGGCCATGGGCGTGCTTCCCACATGCTGGTGGGCTCCAGAAGGAGGCAGCAGGCATTTAAAAACCTTGGGCCTCGACGCTCCACCTGATGGGCTAGACTATCTGGAGCCTCATGCCTCAAGTTCCCACTCCTTGTTGTCTATGGCCCTCCTAGCCTGAGTATGGGCTAGCGCACCAAAGCAAATGAGTCATATTCCAGAAAACGCTGAGATTCCTGAGAATACCGGGCCTCCATTCTGCTGGAAGGGGGCGTTCGAGAGTCCAGGAATCGTGGCCACACCCCTGTCTTAGTCCCAGACAATTTCACCCATTCATACACATGCACACGCACAGGCACAGGCACACACACACACACTCCCCCTCTGTGGCTATCTCTAGTTGTGACTTACTCTCCTTCCTCTGCCTCCTTCCATGTCCCTCTGGTCTCTGTCTTTCTCTGAGTCCCTGTGATCATTTTCTGTAGGGAACGCTTTCTCCCTCCCCCACCACCATCTCTCTTTCTCTGTCTCTGTCTTGTCCCTGGACAGTCTCATTGCATCTGGGTTTCCGTGTGCTGTGCATGTCCATATGGACATAGTAGGCTGCTGATGGCACAGGGCTGCAAGGGAACACACAAAGGAACGCGTAAGTAACGGGGGTCAGAGCACATCCAGACCTCCTAAGCTGGGACTGCCTCCAGGCAGCCACCACAAGCTGGGTATACATGTGAACTGTGAAAGGTCAGTCCCTTGGCCCTTGCCCTGTAGGTTGCAGCCAGCTGGGAGGTACTGAAACCCAAAGGACTCCCCAGTGTTTAGAGGGTGTGAAGAAAGGGCAGGGGCCGAGGAGGCTGGGAACATAGTCGTGACTGGTGTTTCTCCACATGCCATGTTCCAGTGCCATTGGTACTGGAAGGTTGGTATCAGTTGTGGCTCCCTTTCCTTGGCATCTAAATGCAAGCTCCCGTGACCCAATGGAAGTCCTGGATCTGCCCTAGTTTTCAGCCAGGTTTGGGCCCCAGGACAAATGCATGTGGGGTGTGAGGGGGGAAAGCAAGTGTGGGTCGTGAGGAGGAGCTAGCCTCGTGAGTGGGATGTGGCAGAGGGCATGAGTGAGTGCAGAGGTCCAGTAGAGTGTCTGCGAGTGTATTGTGGCTGGCGCCAGTGAGTACTTTTGCCTGAGACCTAGCGTTTTTGCTGGCAGCGCGTGCGTGTCTGTGTCCACGTGCCACGTGGCCGTGCATCTCTGTGCCGGAGTGAGTGTGTGTAGGCCGTTGGCTAGTGAAGGAAAGAGACTGGGGGCTTTCCTGGCTTGGTGGGTAAGGGCGAGGCTAAGTGCCAAAGTCCAGCGAGTGCAATCCCTTCGCTCCTGGGATCAACAGGGACCTAGCTGATCACCTTTTATGACAGGAGGAAAGCCTGGATTTTGCCTGGGTCCGCTCGTCCTGTGTTGCCTTGGCCAGGGGCAAGTTGGGGTTGGGCCTTCCATGGCCCAGTGGAGGAGGATCAACGTTCCCTGCAAGGAAGCGGGGATTAGTGGAGGGAGGCAGCAGATAGCATGAGTAAGTCTGGTCCTGCTCCTGGACCGGCCTAGGGGGATCATCGCAAGGCCTTGTGGTCCCAGCCAGGGTACGGGTCTCGTGAACATCCTCCTGGATGACCCTGCAGAGACAGGCCTGGCTGGTCTAGGGCCCCTTGCGAAGTTGGGGCCCGGCCCCTGGGCCCCAATATTGTGGTAGGTGTTGTTCAAACTGAAAGGCATTGCCTGCTTCTCCCAGGCAGTCCCTGCAACTGGGACCCAGATTTGCTCCCACGTTCCTGCCAAGGGGTCTCCCAGCAATGCATGGGAGTTTGACAGGACCCATTTCTCTGGAGGGAGTGAGTTGTATAGGTCAGGTGCACCAGGCTCTGGGCCTGATTTCCTGTCTTGCCCACCCCCTACATCCTCTGCTGAGGGCAGCTTGAGGGCTCACCACTGGACCTGTTCCTCTCCCTTTCTGGGTAAATGTTTGCCTCTCTGTCTGTCACAGTGGCCACCCCCTCGCATCCCCCTACAACCTGTTCAGCCTCTACCCATCCACCTGCGTTTCTATGCATTGCTGTCACCTGAAGCTGTGGTGTGCTGCCTCATATATCACAGCCACCCTGGAGCATTTCTGTACCCCGTACGTATCCTGACGTGGTCCAGCGAGTCTGGAGGAACCTCTTCTGTGTCACGGAAGCAACATGTTGGCCAGAGTTCCCGGCACACCAATTTGGCAATCCTAGAATCCCCGGCCTGCCTGGCAGACTCCTGGCCCCATAAAGAGAGAGGGGAACAGTGCATTCCACCAAAGGGAAAAGGCAATGCATGAGTGTGTTGACTGGCCAGGCAATGCATCTCGAGCCTCCAATCCTGCAGTGTCTCTGTGTGGTGTGTGTGTGTAGCTGCTGCTGTCTGAAGGAGACAGGCAGGGAGTCCACATCACCACTGCCCTGACAGGGAGGGAGACCACATCACTGCCCTCACTTCACACCTTCTGCAGCTTATTGGTTCCCCAAACTGGTAACGTGGCTTCGTGTAGACCCTGGGGCGTGTCCTCACTTGCGTCCCAAAGCTACATCCCCCAACCCCCTGATACCTTTCGGAGGCCCTTGAAATCATGCTGTCTGTGGCACAGGGGGACAGTGTTTTGAGTCAGCACCCACGCTCATGGCAGCCTGCTGCCTAAGTGAGTGGTTAAAGGAAATGGGACCAGGATGAACAGACATACGGCCAACGAAGGCCTGGGGAGGGTCCCTGTGAGAAGATGGCCAAGCACTGTGGGAGGAAGGGGACCGCTGTCTGTGAGACAGACACAAGCTCCAGGAGTCCCAGGGCCCATGGTCACGGGTCTTTCCTGTGCACTGCCACACACGGGAGGAATGGGCAGCCGATCATGAGGGGGGCGGTGTGTGCTTGCCAGTGTGTCACTTTCCAGGCAACAGGGACAAACGGCAAGAGCTTCACGCATGCTATGTAGCCTCCCCTAGTGTGGCGTCCTCCCCACATCACACACCTCTTGTCACCGACCTTCCCGAGCCAGTGCACTGCTAGACTGCTGTCATGACAAACATGTCTCCTTGGAGCAAGGATGGATGTAGAGAGTATGCAAAGGAGGCTGAGCAGTTGGAAAACCAGGGGGCACAGACAGCAGGCGCACAGCTGGAATGCGTCTCCCGGACAGCCAAGGTGATCCGCTCCGTGGAGTTGTCAGACTAGGGGCACAATGAACAAAGGTGGCGGTGTAAATGGGAAAAGCGTGGAGGTCCCCCTTTACCCGTGCGTGTAGATAGCCGCGTGCCCAGCGCACCGTGGAATTCAAAGGTCACTTTTGCATGCCCAGAAGCCAAACAGGACACTCAGAGGTCACGGAGGGCCGGCTGCAAGCCCCAGGGAGGAGTTGCATTGCATGGGGCCCAGAGCCTTCCTGCCTAGGCAACAGATGCGCCCCAGTTTCCAGGTGACCTAGGGGCGGGATGGCGAAGCCACGCACACCACCCTCCCTATGATTGGTCCTGAAGGCAGTGAAGCAGCCTGGGCGTGGCTTGGAGCTCCCTCAGCCTCAAAGCCGAAGGCGCACCTCTCACCACAAAGGCCTCCTAGGTGGCAGCAGCATAGCGATAGCTACGGGGAGGCATCCTGGGTACAGCAGCTTGCGCATGCGCCCGCTCGAACTTTGGGCTCTGTGAGGAAGGGGGAGCGAGTTGCCAGCCATTGCCCTCAGGTCTCCACTGACTGGGTCTGGGGAGGGGACCGTGCTCTCACCTCCCGCTTCGTCGTCGGTAGCAGCCACAGTTCCTGTCTCGGGCCGGGCCTTATGATGCGCGACTCGTGTTTCTGAAACATTGGGGATGCCCGGAGGCCCCATGCCGCCTTCGACCGGGAAGGGGGCGGTCGTGAGACGAGGGCCCGTGGGGACAGTGGGTCTCCGGCAGGGCCGGAGGTGCCGCAGGCCGAAGGCTTGCAGGCCACCAGCGAACAGCCTGGGCAGGAAGGCCAGGCCCGACCTGAGGGGCAGGTGGGCAGCCCCAGCGAGATATCACTGCCTCTGGAGCATGGCATAGTGGTGGTGGAGGTGCTGTGGGGTCTGGTGGAGAAGGAAGTTGAGGTGGCGGCCGCAGAAGAGGACGCGCCTGGGGAAGAGGGGCATGACCAGAGGAAGAAGGGGGAGGAGGAAGAGGAGCAGGAGCCGGGGAAGGTGAAGGTCCAGGTTCACGAGGAGGAGGACGTGAAGGACGAGGGGGAGCAGCAGGAACAGAAGAGCAGAAGGAGGAGGAGGAGGAGGAAGAGGGGAGAGGCAGCAGGAGTAAAAGATTAGAAGGAGGAGAAGCAGAAGCCCAAGCAGAAGGAGGAAGAGCAGAAGGAGGAGGAGTTGGCGGAAATGAAAGGGGAGGAGCAGGAGCACCAGGGTATACAAGCGGCAGCGACGGCGGCGGCGGCGGGGGCGGCAGTGGCATGGGAAGAGGACCAGGAGGAGGAGCGGGAGGAGGAAGGGAAGGCGTGGGAGCCATTAGAGGGAGAGCAGAATTGCAAACCGAGGAGGAAGAGGAGCAGGAGAAGGAAGCGCTGGAGGAGCAGCAGCAGGGCCAGGAGGAGGTGGAAGGAAAGGAGGACAAGGAGGAGCGGGAGGAGGAGGAACAGAAGCCGAGTGAGCAGGAAGGCCGATGGGTGGAAGAAGCCCAGGAGCTGCACGTGAAGCAGGATAAGAAGGAGCAGTTCGAGACAGGCCTCCGTCCTTGCCCTTCCCCACTGGAAGCTCTGGAGGCCCTTCAGATAGAGCTACAGCCCGTGAATAAACAAGCCAGCCAGGAGCACGCTCGACTCAAACTCAGGATGGGGCAGAGCCGGCGGCATCATCTGGAACAGAGAAGTGCCCTTATCCAGCGCATCCGTGGTTTCTGGGCCAAACTGTGTCCTTCCTGCTGCTGGTGGAGGGTCCAGAGGGGGCTGGGCTTGCACAAGAGGAAGGAAAGGGAGGTGACATTTAGAGGAACCCAGGACAGGGACTGGAGCTAAGCCACGCTCCAGTGGCCAGGAAGGTGCAAACATGATCCCATCCAGCGGTCCTGGCTCTGCAATGAGTGTGGGAGGAGGGCAGTGCTGGGGTGGTGGAGGCACGTGTGCTTTACCTCGCACCTGACACGGAAACAGCGCTGAGAGAGTGCAGAGTGGCGGTGGAGGTCCAGGCCAGGACAGGGCAATGACCGAGGGCTTCTTCCCATGCAAAGCCACGTGGGGGCACGTTTCTGGGTCCCGCTAAGCATCTTGCTGCGGGGAAAGCGATGCGAATGACCACTGGTCGGCGCGAGACTGGATGTGTGCTGTGTGGCTGTGTGGAAGTAAGCGTCCTCAGTGTCCTCATGAGCACACAAGGCTAGGCGTGGATGCAGGCGTCTGGGCATGCACAGCCTCCTGTGCGTGTCTAGCAGAGCCCTGTGGAATCCTGAGACCCCGTGGGCCTGGATGCAGCCTGTGGGGAGGGCGTGAGGCCCTGGGGGAGGACCCCAGTCCCTGGGGGAGGACGCCAGGATGCGGTCCACACTGGTTCTCTGGGTCGAGATCTCTCATGCCCAGCACCTGAAGGCTCTTTGACCTGCAGCAGTTTGTGAACCACCCTCAGATGTCAGCCCTGATTAGTAAGCACGATGAAATATGCTTGGCCACATGACCAATTTGAAGGTCGGCCTGGGAGTGGGAGGCGGTGTGGGTGGGTGGCTGTGTGGGCGGGGGAGGTGGTGGGGAGAAGTGGTGTGTTCCTTCCTCAGGGGAGGGCGGGTCTCCTGGAACAAGATTTCACATTTCTGCCCCACATTCCTACCACGGCAGGTGGAGCAACACCAGTTTCCCAGGGAATGCCGGAAGATCCTGCTGTTTTTTGGCAAGAACTCCTACTTCCAGAATGAAGTCGTTATGAAGGAGTAGGTCCTTGGCCTTGCTGGTAAGTGTCCACTGAATGCATGGGCGGCAGTGGGTGGAGGGTTGAATGTGATTAGTTCTCTGGAGCCTTCTCACATACTCGTCTTCCTGCAGGGTATAGGGCGTCTCATTCCAGTCCCATCCAGTGGTACCCAAGGTACAGACAGGAGGCCTACAGACGCAGGCATGACAACAGCAGCCTCAACTTCTTCACCTGGTTCTCTGACCACAGCTTTGCCGGCTCTAGCAGGATTGCTGAGGTGGGGCCCTGTAACAAGGAAGGGAGGTGATTTTCATGGGTTCCCCCACTGCGTGGGACAGCTACCTGAGGCCTGACCTATCTCCCCTACCAGATAATCATAAAGGATCTTTGGCGCAATGCCCTGCTGTATTTCAAGATGAAGGAGGCCCCAGGAGAGAGAACTGAGAGGGAAAGAGGTGAGCAGCCAAGGGTGTGGGCACTGAAAAGTGTGCCGTGGGGCCCGTGGCACAATTCTCTTCTGCATGGAGGCACCGAGACTCACAGTGGCACAGGAGGTGACACCAGGTCAAAAGGGCATCGGCCTGAGACAGGGCGTCTTAAGAAGTAACGTGTCAAAGAGGCTTTGCCCCTTTGGGGAGGCTGAAGGTGGGCAGTGGGCTAGACAACAAGAATGAGCAAAGCGGGACATCCAAAGCTGCCTCATCAGATAGCACGATGACAACTGTCATTCCAGGACCATGAATCCCACCCTCAGGCGTCCTACCACCATCCCACATGTTGTCTGGCTTCTGGAGCCACTTGTCAGCTTTGACACAGCTTATCACACCCTCCCATTCTACTTTCTGTTTGGAAACATTCAAGCAATGTTAAACAGGGCCAAGATAAGACTCTCACCTGTCCTGTGTGTGTGTGTGGGGGGGGTGTGTGTATGTATGTGGGTGTGGTTGTGTCTGTGTGTCTCTGTCTGTGTGTACCCTTATATCCCAGGGATATGCAAGATCTTGAGAAAACTATAAGGAGCATCACACTTCATGGACCCCAGTGGAAAGCCTTCCGACGCTCACCGATGGTCCACAAGATTCTCCTGCCCACGAAATAAAGACAAGGCTGGTGGTGACACGTGGCACAGGGTGGGGTCCAATACATTCGAAGAAATATAGAATGGGAGATAAACAGCATGAAGTGTTTGTGTGTGTTTTCGGCTCAGGTACGCTCTGGGGCATGTCCATGTATACATGTGGCTGTCCAGAGGTGTAAGTGTTCTGTGCCTGCACATTGGAGTTCCAAGAAAGGGCAGGACGTAGGACATTGTCCTTAGGGGTGGGTCACACATTGGGATTGCATGTGAGGTCAGTTAGATTGAACCAATGGAGAGTTGAGTGAGGGAGGACAGGGCACAAACCTGATCGAAAGGCCAGTGCCCAGGTTCATATCTTTCCTGTGAAAATGAGGAAATTCAAGGAAATGCAGAGGCCAGCACAGGCCAGGGATGTCCAATACTTAGGGTTTGGGGATGTCCATGATGGTGTCCCCAGAATCACGCATGGTGACATCCTCAGTAATGTTGACTGAACCGCCACACAGAGAGGAATTCTCCATGGTGTCTGCATGGTTCAGCAAACATGAATCAGACTCCCAGGTAGGAAGTAATGGACAAATGAGGGAACAGAACACACAGGAGGCACACAGAAACAAGACACACGCTGTCAGGGGGAAGTCTCTCCCAGCCAGGAATATGCCACATGGAAAAGAGTAAGTGGAAAACATTGCTAGACCACCTTTCACACTTTACGCCTGCATCTCAATGTGCAAGCCAGTGACGTCTCAGCCCCTAGGGTACAAAGGGTTTGAAAACAGAAGGATGGAAAATAGATGTGTGACTTAATGGTCACAGCAAGGCAGCTGCATTTGGAGACATTAACTGGCTGGCAGTGAGTGCATGGCCAATCCTCTGACGAAGGTCCTATGGGCACGGAAGGATTTCTGGCTCCGAGAACATATAAGAGAACACGCAGAAGCCCCTCCAACTGACAACAGGACAGCAATAGGATCTGTCAGTGGAATAAAGGGGTTGAATTCAGAAGGAAACACACTCAAGTGCAGAAGCATACACCAAAGACAAGACAGGCCAGCAGAGCCACAGATGACACAACACGCAGGTGTGCAGAGACGAAGGCGGTTACACGGGTACAGCTGTGCCCACTTAGGCCAGGCAAGGAGGCATCACCAGAGAGGCGTTGGCACAGGCAAAGCCAGGAAAAGACACAGACACTCCAGGGCTCACTCAGGGAGACAGAGGAGCAGAGGCAATGCAAGACATTTCCTGTACACAGAGAACAACAGGACGATCCCGAAAGGCCAATGAGAGACACGTGTGGTTCAGACATGGAAGTCAGAAGGCTCCTGAATTGTTGAGGGTGTCCCCTGTCGAGTGACAGCACTCTGGAGCCCACACACGCTGGTGTTGTGGTGGAAGAGGCCGCTAGGCAGCACATACAGTTGTGCAGGGGGTTTAGCAGCTCCTGGAACCTGGGGCTCTCCAGAGAGTGCTGCGGCTACGGGAGGACACCGGGGGCTGCAGGATGTGCAGCCTGAGGGCTGTAATCCCTCGGACACAGAACACCCAGGCCTCTGACCATGGTCCCAATACACAAGTGTCCACACTTGAGGGTTTGGCTCTGGTGGCCATGAGGACATCCCACACCACACCTTGTCTGTACCTTCTCTTTGGGACAGGCCTGGTGGAAAAGTCACCCTGGCCCCTCAGCAGGTATTGGCGGGAGATATTAACATGTGGGGGACCTTGTGTTCCCCTGTCCCATAAACTGTTCCTGCTCGGCAAGACCTATCATGTAACGGCCTGCTTGTGCAGTAAGATGCCCCAAAGGACCCAGCCTCATGACCACTGAGGCCGTATTCCCACTGCAGAGTCATGGGCCATACTTTCTTTGGATGTTCACACCCAAAGACACGGACCAGCACAGGGAGCTTTTCCAGGGTACCCCAACGTTTACACATCAAGCAGCTGAGAAGACGTGCTTCTCCAGCCAGTGTGCAGACAGCAGCGAGAAAAAGACCTGCCATCCCTTCTAGAGAGTGTGACAGCCTCCGCCCGGGAAGAGGTAAGGCTTGGGCGTACAGATCTCCAACTCCACAGCGTGCTGACACCCCGCTGACCATGTTGTCTGCATATTGGTAGGGCCAAGAAGCCTCCATGCATTGGGACTGCCAACGCCTTCTCTGGAATTTAGCCACTGCAGGGAAGGCTCTTGTACTACAGAGCTGTGCAGTGGGGATCCTGGGGGTTTGGGCAGCTTGGGAGACAGGAAGATTAGTGTGGGGATGTCAGTCTCAGGCATGCTGTGCTGGGGGCCGTGTAACTTGGGGATAGAGAAGAGCCTGTGATGGACAGGGCTGAACTCTATCTATTGCATTGCTAGCACGGTGGAGCTTTTGCACCATCCCTAGCACAGACATCTCTAGCAAGCAGCCATCTGCTGTGTAAGGAGTACCCCAGCATTCACCGCTTCCCAGGTGAGGCTCGTCCCAGTCCTTTCTAAGCTCCAGGCCTGCCCGGGACCTCTGCACAGAATGCTAAGGCTGCACAAGTCCATCGTTCCCTATGTGGCTGAGGCAGCCTTTGTCCAGGCACTCGGGCCAAGGAACGCAGGCTGCCTGGGACGAGGCGACTTCTCTGAGTGCCTGCTGGTGTTTGCACTTGGGATTCTTCTCAAGTTTCACGTGGCGTGTTGGACACATGACATAAGCCTGTGGCCCTAGAGGAATAGCAGCACCCGACTCATCAGGGCTGATGATGAGAGGGCAGCGGGAACACGGGAGAGGATGGCGTGTCCGTGGCCTTTAAGAGCCCCACCTCCCCGCAACCCTCCAGTCTGTTGGCTTGCAATCTGGGCCACCCATTCGTAACCGGAGGTCATTTCAGAAACAGCGAAGTTCACACAAGGACATCAGTACTAGGACTAGGGGTGTTTGCTATGTTTCAGATATTGTTCTAAACTCTTTATGTGATCATTATATTCATCTCTTGGTCTTACATATATGAGAACGAAAGCACAAAAGCATTAAAAAAATGTGTGCCGATGATCATACACCCAGTAGTGGTGAGACAGGATGTAAACTTGGGTGAGTTGGCACTAGAGGACACTATTTCATGCCACCTCTCAGTTCCATCACATGCCACCTGTGTTGACCTTGGGAGCAGACAAGTTCCTTAACCTCGGAACTTCTTCAATTTGCTGATGAGTAAAAGGAGGTTAATAGTAACCCCTCCCTCATAGGGCCCTAAGGAGAATGACAGGAAGTACTTGTGAAATGTTCAGAACCTCACCTGGTATGAGTAAGAACTAAGTAAGTGTTGGCAAGAAACATCTCAGCCAGGCTAGCTGGTCCCCAAGTCTTACTCATTTGCTCCAGTGTTAGAGTTATGGGGTTATGCTAGTTTTTCAAAGAAATGACTTGCATCGCTTTCATTCTCTTGCTGCTTTTTCTTAAACCAGTTGTAGTCATATACATTGTCTCCAAAACATTCATTGTCTGTTTTATTGATATCTGTACATAGGATTTTTTAATAACCAAAAGCTCCTTAATGTTACCATGATTCACTTTAATAATTTGGTTTCCTTGAATTTTCTGTTTACAAGAAAAAAAGTTTAATTTTACTTACTTGGTAACTTGGTTAACTTTTTAATTTCTTGGTTAAATACAAAAGTTTTTGTATTTAAGGAAAACATCTAACACTTTCAAGTTGCCCTTGTACAGCTTTGATCATATCTGACAATTACTTTTTGGTGCTATTCCTAATCAACCTGCTTTTTGGGTGTTATCCCAATCACATTGTTTGGTGAGCTCCTTTCTGGGTCACATTTGTTCCCTCTCCAATTGCTCTCTCAGGCTACTCTCACCTCAAGGCTTCTCTTCTAAGCCTGAAATTCTCTTGACTCTGTTTATCTCCTTCCAACAAGTGTCAATTATACATAACTGCGATGAAGGAAGGGAGATCAGATTTTTCATGAGTCTTCCTGATGATATTACATGATCCAGGCTCACAAGGCAACAATTTACCATTCTCCCATTCAAACAAGAAATAATTAGAAATATGGTCAGAGAATTGGCGCCATTTGCCATAACAGAAGTAAAAGGAGAAGGAGGTGGAAGGCAGGAAGGCAGGAAGGTAGGAAGGCAGGAAGGCAGGAAGGAAGGCAGGAAGGAAGGAAGGAAGGAAGGAAGGAAGGAAGGAAGGAAGGAAGGAAGGAAGGAAGGAAGGAAGGAAGGAAGGAAGGAAGGAAGGAAGGAAGGAAGGAAGAAGGGAGGGAGGGAGGGAGGGAGGGAGGGAGGGAGGGAGGGAAGGAAGGAAGGAAGGAAGGAAGGAAGGAAGGAAGGAAGGAAGGAAGGAAGGAAGGAAGGAAGGAAGGAAGGAAGGAAGGAAGGAAGGAAAGAAGGAAGGAAGGAAGGAAGGAAGGAAGGAAGGAAGGAAGGAAGGAAGGAAGGAAGGAAGGCAGGAAGGCAGGAAGGCAGGAAGGCAGGAAGGCAGGAAGGCAGGAAGGAAGGAAGGAAGGAAGGAAGGAAGGAAGGAAGGAAGGAAGGAAGGAAGGAAGGAAGGAAGGAAGGAAGGAAGGAAGGAAGGAAGGAAGGAGGGAACTTAACAATAAACATGAAAGAAGTATATAAATAAGCCTTTCAGAAAACTTTAAACACATCTGAGAGATATTAAAAAAAAAAGCTTAAATATAAACATTCCCTGTGTAGGAATAGGAAAAGTTATTATTGTAAGAATGCCTACTATCTCTAAATTACTATGGAAATTTGTTGCAAGCCCAATAAAATATGGATTTTTAAAATCAGATCAGCTGGTTCTAAGATTTTTGTATAAATATCAAAATTCAACCTGATCCAGAAAAATTTTTCTGAAAAGGAAGCATATGAATTAGGCGAGTTCTACCAGATAGTAAATTATGTTATAAAGCAAATGTGGCCCAGCTGAATGAATTAATCATCATAGAGAATTCAGAACTAGGTTCAAAGCATATGCAAATTTAGTATATAACTAAGTGAACCTTTCAAAGCAAATGCATTGTTCGAATAATAGTAACAGTGATACTATTCATGAAGTTTCAATACTTTTCTTATAAATGTCTTAATTTGCATTATGTCATATTGTTATATGCTATAATATTGTTACCTATCTTATATGTTTTCTTATAAAAATGCATGTATAAAATCCTAGGAGAAAACAAGAAAGTTATTTTTCTATTCTCTATTGGGAAAAGCCTTCTTAATATTTACTGAGCATTTATTGCTAAGAAATTTTAAGCACTTACGTATTTATTTATTGAATTATTGAATTCCCACACTGTGATAATGCCCGTTTCACAAAAGAGAAAGCAAAGAACAAAAAAGGTAAGGGGACTTTATTTGTTTCCCTATAGCTCAAGATGGAAGTACATAGTCAGATAGTTTTACTCTAGAGCGTGTGTTCTCAAACGTGATGATAACAACTGACAAACACTAGAGACAGCTGAGTCAATGGTGGAGCCCAGTGGAAGGCCATGCGCTCAATCCCTCCTTGGCCTTAAAAGGTAGGCAGTATCTGTCTGCACTTGTCCACAGGTGGGTCATTGTTAGCATAGGCATAAAATGTCTTGGCAACCATTACTTAACCTGTGAACAAGTGGCAGTATGGCCCTGGTTGCAGAGAAAGAAATTTTGCCTACCACCAGGAAGCGATGTGTGAGAGGCAGTCTTATAAACTGGGAAATTAGTTATGCTGCACCTGACAGCACCTTAACCTGGAAATACAAAATTTCATTATAAACAACCTATGCGTTTCCCCCTAAGAGTAAAACAAACAAACAAACAAAAAAAAAACAACAACAACACAAAAGCCCAGGAGGCAAGCTTACCCTATACCTGCAAGGAGGATGGCTTCCCACATGCTTTGTTTACGAAGTATCTTTTATGTGGATCAAAGGAATCTATAACTTTCTTAGGTAAGATTTATGTGTCAAAGCATTCATTTTTGCCAACGCTCCAACACAGTCATCTGCAGAATCACTTTAAATCTTATCTCACTGCCTCCCCCAGTTTTATTACAAATTGAGAAGATATGTTTTTATGTAAGTCAATCTATGAAGTCCTAGGAGAAAACATGGGGGAATTATTCTTATAATCCAGAATGACAATGATCTTTCTAAAATAGGGATGGACGTCAAGCTCAGATGTAACGATAGTAGAGAAGGATCATTTTTATTATATTGAACATATATATTTTTTTTAATTTTGTAAAGAAAAAACAAAGCCAAAAAAAATAAAAAAGGAAAAGAAAAAATAAAGTGAGGTGCCTGGGTGGCTTGGTAGGTTAAACGTCCAAAATCGACTCAGGTCACGATCTCATGGTTTGTGGGTTTGAGCCCTGCATCTAGCTCTTTGCTGAAAGCTCAGAGTCGGGAGTGTGTTTCAGATTCTGTGTCTCCCTCTCTGTCTTCTCCTTCCCTGCTCTCTCTCTCTCTCTCTCTCTCTCTCTCTCTCTCTCTCTCTCACAAAGTAAATAAACATTAAGTTAAAAAAATAAAAATCAAAATAAAATGAAGGCAAATGAAAATTAGTGGAAATATTTGCACCACCAATAGAAACACAGAACACAAATTCCCATAATGCTTGTATTGCTTTTTTTTAAGCCACACTGTAAAACAAAACAAAAATCCAAAAGAAGGAATAGAGGAAAGAAAAAGGAAGTTCACCAGAAAACAAGCATAAATGACTTTTAAAAACTGTAAAGACGTACCACCACATTTTTAGAAAGCAATTGCAAATAAAAATGAAATACTACTACTCTTGTATTGGACAAAAACATTGGTAATGCACACTATTGATAAGGGAAGAGGAAAGAGACATTTCAGAAATGTAATTGGCGAACTGGTACCTCTTCTTTGGAAGACAGTTTAACTTGATAATGGTAAAAATAACAGTAATAACATTTATTGAGTATTTGGCATGTTGGACAGACACTGATCTATTTCACATAATTTAATTTAATTATTCCTCATAACAACCAAATGAAGTGCTTTATATTACTATCCCTCTGAGAAATCAGAGGCACAAGAAGATTAAGACATGTGCTGTGAATGGAGTAGCTGATATCAAACTCAGTAATAAAAATTCACTTTAAAATACCAACTTGACAATATCCATAAAAACTCAACATATTTATACCTGTTATCTGTATACCTTCTTGAGGGTTAGGTTTTTCCCTACGACACAGAACAAGGAAGAACTATGGTTTTAACAGGGTAAAAGTGGATTTCTCTCCCAAATCAATGAACTTTGGAGGTATACAGCTCAAGTCTGATTGGGCAGCTGCATTCTATGAAGTGCATAGAAATATGGTTCCTACCAGCTCTTGCTGGAAGAATCTCAGTTCACTTTCCATCCAAATGGTTTGGCCTAGAGTTCAGGATCCAAGGCAGCATGTGAATGACATCAAAGAAAAAATAAAGGACACAAGGCACACAGCTGTCTCAACTTTCTCAGAAGGTGCCACATGACACTTCATCTTATATTGCTTTGGCTGCAAGGGAAGCTGGGGTATGTAGTCCTAATTCTGAGTGCCCGTAGGCACAGCTCAGCGCTGGTAATAACCTGCAAGGGAAGGAGGTGGAGGAATGGATGTGGAAGAGGTTCTTTCTGTCCTACTGATACCACAATTCCAGTTCTAGGAAATTTCCCAAGATTTTTACATTACAAATCTTCCTTGATTTAGGATGGACTCACCTCTAGATAAAACCAGTGTGAGTGGAAATTAATCTAAGCCAAAAGTTCATGTAACACACGTAATGTGCTGAATATCATAGTTTAGTCTAGCCTGTATTATGTGTGTTCAGAATAGTTGCATGAGCTGAAATTATGAGACATAATCTAACACACAGCCTATGTTACATTAAAGTTTAACTGTCTCATGTATTTCAGTGAATACTGTGATGAAAGCATAAACACAACGGTTGTGTGAGTACAGAATGGCTGTAAGCATATAGATTGTTCACCACCATGATCATGTGGTGGACTGGGAGCTGTGGCTGGCTGCTCTGCCAGGCATCACAGGAAAAGGTCGTATCGTCTCTCATTAGCACTGGGAGAGGTCAAAAACTTAAATTTGAAGTACAATTTATCTTTGAAAACGTTTAATGTTTATTCAAGTTTTGGAGAGAAAGAGAGACAGAAAGAGTGTGAGCAGGGGAGGGGCAGAGAAAGAGAGAGACACACACAGAATCTCAAGTCAGCCCCAGGATGCAAGTTGTCAGCATAGCCTGAGGCAGGCTTGAACTCACGAACCGTGAGATCTTGACATGAACTAAAGTCAGATGCTTACACCACTGAGCCAGCCAGGTGCTCTTCAAAGGACAATTTGTAAACAATGCTATCATTTTCACACCATTGTAAGGTCCAATAACTATAAGTCAAACAATATTAAGCCAGGGACTGCTATTCCTCCATTCATGCTTGCAGATATATTTTTGATCATCCTATGCCTGCCAGTAAACTCACGTCCATGGACTGCATCGTTGAGGCTTTCTTGTCGTCTGGCTTCCATCCATAGTTGGCAGGTATACTAATAGGTAGCCAGAGAGCAAAAGAAAAGCTGTCATTATATGTACTCTGAACTCTGGAATTTTGGCAGTGGCTTATTCCTCAGTCTATGGCCACATCTCCTGTTAGGTGGCTTCTCTCCCAGCCGTGGGCTCATTGGCTTCTAGTAACACTTGTCCTTTCCTTGTCTCTTGGTGCCTGGAGAGGTGAAGTCTTCTCTTGCTAGTCCCCAAGGACTCAACTACTTAGTTTGGAGGCCGTTTATCTCACCAGCACCTGTGTTCATAGTTCCTCCTTTAAACTCTTTCCAGGTAAGGTTTTCAAGGCACCACCCACACTCTGCCGGACTCTGGCAGGCAAACATATGTACAAGGACTTTCACTGCAGCATTGCTTTCTATAGTCGTGGACTACAAACAAATTAAATACACATAAACAGGGGACAGATTAAATACCTCTAATGCAGCCAGGGTAGGAAATACCATGAAGTCTATTTAAAAAATAATGTCCCATTGGACCAGACACTTTAATTTTTAATAGGGCAAATCTCATGTCATACTTTTTCACAATCACAAAAATCATGTATCTATAAAATGGAGAGCTGTAGATAATATCTTGGTACCAGCTTGGTACTATATATATATTTATATATCTATATCTATATCTATATCTATATCTATATCTATATCTATATCTATATCTATATCTATATCTATATCTATATCTATATCTATATCTATATCTATATCTATATCTATATCTATATCTATATCTATATCTATATCTATATCTATATCTATATCTATATCTATATCTATATCTATATCTATATCTATATCTATATCTATCTATCTATCTATATCTATATCTATATCTATATCTATATCTATATCTATATCTATATCTATATCTATATCTATATCTATATCTATATCTATATCTATATCTATATCTATATCTATATCTATATCTATATCTATATCTAATCTATATCCATATCCATATCCATATCCATATCCATATCCATATCCATATCCATATCCATATCCATATCCATATCTATATCTATATCTATATCTATATCTATATCTATATCTATATCTATATCTATATCTCCATCTCCATCTCCATCTCCATCTCCATCTCCATCTCCATCTCCATCTCCATCTATCTATCTATCTATCTATCTATCTATCTATCTATCTATCTATCTATCTATCTATCTATATACTCTCTCAGTTTACAACTCTTAGAATAACGTAAATTCTCCCACGATTGGCTAAAGGACCCTACAGTTGAATTTAAATGCCCTAGTGTTACTCTGGGTTGAATTCATAGGGTCAAAAGTCTTTACTGAGCCCTTAGCCTTCAGACCCATTCCTTCCATTATTTGTCAATTGAGCTTCAATTTATTGAGTGGCTACTTTTTTCCAAACTGTAGAAGGTGCTAGAAATTAATGAATGGATAGTCCAGGTCCACAGAAATATTAAGTCCTATGTTGCAGACACGAAAGCGTAAGAGGTGTTGGGGCACCTGGGTGGCTCATTTTGTTAAGGGGCCGACTTCAGCTTGGGCCATTATCTCACAGCTTTTGAGTTCAACATCCATGTAGGACTGTGTGCTGACAGCTGAGAGCTGGAGGCTGCTTTGGTTTCTACACCTCCTTGTCTCTCTGCCTCTCACCCACTGATGCTCTGTCTCTATCTCTTCCAAAAATATAAATAAATAAATAAATAAATAAATAAATAAATAAATAAATAAATAAATAAATAAATAAATAAATAAATAAACAAACAAACATTAGGAAAAAAAATTAAGTGTAAGAGGTGTCAATTGAAGTGTGTATAGAGATTAGAGTCGGGGCATAGAAAGAGAGTGTTGGATCAGGATAAGTAACTAGAGCAACTTCCTAAGAGTATGAGTGAGAGTGGGTAGTAATAAAAGGTCAGTAGGGGTGCCCTAAGAAGACTCGTGAAAGGGACGTCATGTAACGCATTGGAAACAACGTAACTTGAAGCAGGAAAGCAGGACACTTGAAGTAATGTATGACCTTTGATAGAAGATTAAAATGGTGAGTTAAGCTGTCAGATGACATCATCACTGTCATCATCACTGTTGAAAGAATCAAAAGGGTAGGGGAAAGGGATGAATTAAGAGTGTCTACTACATCACCAGACACATTAAAGATACTCAACATCACTAATCAGAGAAACCTGAATCAAAATCACATTGACACATCAATTCACACCTGACACAATGCCTAGTATGAGCAAGACAAGAAATAACAAGTATTGGTGAGAAGGTAGGAGAAAAAGGAACACCAATGTACACTTGGTGGGAATGTAAATAGTTGCAGCCACTCTAGGGAACAGAATGAAGGTTCGTCAAGAAATTAACTCAGAAATACTACATCATCCAATAATTCCACTACTGTAGATCACTATCCAGCCTCTCCCTTAACCCTGAAGGAATTTTCTCTCTGCTGGAGCAATGTCTCCAACCTCTAGAACCTACACGGCATTTATCTTTGTTCCTCATTCTGGCAACTTGATTCTGCTTGCTGAGACATCTCTTAAATGGAGTCCCCATCTGATTCTTTTTTTTTCTTCATGGGGATCACTACATGTCCCAGAATGTTGTGACATCAAAACGAATATGGCCTGTTTTTCATTCCTTCATGTGACCAATGGGACCAAGTCTACTGGACGTAGACTGAGTTTCACTCCAAATGATGATGGACTCAACATGCTACTTTGCCCAAGAAATATACTTGTATCTTAGAAGATCCTCACAGAAATAACAGTGTTACCCAACCACCCAGCAGAGTTGGCAAGTAAGGCAGCCTGCTAAGAACACATCAAAATGCAAACATGTTTTCTCGTGCTGCATCTTTTAGCAGGTAGGCAGGTAGTCCAAAGCCAAAGAAGTAAATTATTTTAAGTTAGAGAATGAAAGGAAGGTAAACTGCCATAAAGGTATTTTAAACTGTTGGGAAAAAGGAGAATATGAGTGTCATAAACTCACAATCACTCATACAGGACATCACACATATTCCAGGAATTTTAAGAGAGAAACATGTGGTTCATATGGTAGAGAAAGCGCCACTATTGCCACTCTCTTTATGCTCTGACAATAACGTGGTCACCATGAAAGCTGCCTGACACCTACTAAAAAACCCAATTAATGACAGATGATAATGGAGCGCCCATGCAATACCATGGTAGACATGTGTGGGCAGAGGTTAGGAAGCCCAGAACATGGTCCCTGTCCTTAAGAAACCTGAAACGTAAGGGAAAGTGAAGTGAAACCAATAAGAGTTAAAACCTGTGTTAAAATAACTGGTTGACTTCTAGTCAGCATCAAGAATCAGACATGTTATTTCTGTGGAACTGTGAACATCGCCTCTGTGTTAGAGAGTTCTCTTGAGTTTTCTAATGTTGCGAAACACTGGCCTTTTCTGAGCCTGGGCAATTCCCAAACTTGTGCATTGTGACACAAGCCTGTCAGATCAGCGGGCTCCTTATATGCTGCTTCCTGCAGAATGAGCTGGCAGTTTTATCTGTCTTCCACACCACCTGGCTTAGCAAATTAGATCATATTAGGGCTATTGTCTCAGAGACAATAAGAGGCATCTGTAACTGAAAGAGACCATGATGATATCTTCTAAAGAGACTTTGAAGAGTAGAAAGGTCAACAAGACGACTATAACTATCATCATTGTTTTTTTTTTAACCCGTCCTTCTCTTCCTCTCTTATACATGCTAACCTTTAGTAAAATATATAAAATCAACACATTTCTTTTATCTTGGCACAGAGTGTTGTGAGAAAGAGTAACTTACATTATGCAGCACAGTTTTATGTACAAAATCCTTCTGCATATATGAACTCTTTTGGTCTCAAAGCAAACAGTATAGAAGTAAGAATTGTTGACACAATTTACAGAAGTTCATTGGGGGTTTCGGCTCCATTCATTCCACCACTACAGGTGAGGAAACAGTTACCTTTCCCACTCTCATGAGCAGGAGTTCCCCTCCTTATAGATCAGACAAGTCTTGTTCTAAATGTCACCACTCTTTCGAGGCTCTGCCTCTCCTACCTGCCAATTCTTTCTACTAATTCTCTCCATTCAATTCAATTCAATTCAATTCAATTCAATTCAATTCAATTCAGGACATTCGATTCAATTAACTCAATTCAATTCAACTCAATTCAACTCAATTCAATTGGCAATTAACAAAGGCTACCCATAGGTCAAACTGTATACTAGGAACTGCAATGACCAAACTGACCCCCTCAAGCAGTGGCCAAATTATCTAGGGAGACAGGGACGCAAATTATTACAACATGTCAAAACTTACAGTACAGGGCACTGCACATGGTACCACAAGAGTTCCAAGAAGGGACTAATTAACTCTGCCTGGTGGGATTAAGTAAGTAATGGTTGAGGCAATTTTGAAATATGAGTGATTATGGTAGAGAGGGCTTCTCAGGCAGATGCAACCTTACATATGCCAAGGTAAAGAAGTGGGGAACCGAAGGAAGTTCCATCTACTTCCTGCACATAGGAACATCCTATGTAATTGGAGGAAAGCAGCACAAAAGTTATTTGATGGCCACTGACTAGAGTGAGGTCAGAAGGCTACTTCCTCACACCCCTAGACCTCTAGTTCACAACTTCCTTCTCCACAAACTTCCAACTGTTCCCAACCCTTCTTCACTCTGGTCTTATAACTTTGCCTATTACCGCACTGAGAAAACCAGGCGGTGAAAAGAGAATTTGCAAAATCACCTATCGCATCTACCATTCCATCTACTTCTATTTCCTTGTGCTCTGCTTTCACCAACATTCATATGAAGGATCTGTTCATTCCTCTCTGAGCCAATTATCTTTTGGACACTAGACCAAAGTCACTCTTGCCCTGTTAAGAACATTTCTGTCAGCAATTCTCCCCCACTCTGCCATATCATCATTTCCAACAGCAATATGGAAATTAAAAAAATGCTTTTATTTCTCAAATTTTAGAAAGAAAAAGCAAAGCCCTCTCTTGACCCTGCTCCCTTCCCTTCCCACTGCTGCCTCACTTTTCTCCCTCATTTTGTCACAATGCTCCTTGAAAGAATTGCCTTACTCCCTGTCTACAGTCATTCACCTCCAATTCTCTGTTGAATCCACTCCCATTCGGCTTTTCCCCGGTGCTACTGAAATGGTTCTCATCACATGTCAATGACATCCACTTTGCAAAACACAGTGATTATTTATATTTTAATAATTTTTCAAGTGTATGTATTCATTTTGAAAGAAAGGGAGAGTGAGCAGGGGAGGATATGAGACAGATGGAGGCATAGAGAGAATCCTAAGCAGACTCCACACTGTCAGCATGGAGCCCGACCTGGGGCTTGAACCCACAAACCATGAGATCATGACCTGAGGTGAAACCACGCGTCTGACACTTAACCAAGTGAACCCCCATGTGACCCTGATGATCATTTATTTGACCTCATCCTATTTGACTTGCCATCAGCACTTGACCAATTTGATACCTCCTTCCTTGAAACACATTCCTTACCAGGCTTCCTGGACTCGAGAGCCTCCTCATGTCCCGCCTATTCCTTCAGTGGCCACTGTGTCTAGTTTCCTTCGCTAGGTTTTCCACATCTTGCAGTACTTTAAGAGTTAGAGACCCCAGGGCCCAGTCCTTGCATGTCTTCTCGCTCATCCATTCACACTCCCTAGCTGATCTCATGCGATCCCATGCTAAGTAATCCAGCCTACAGTCCACACTAAACTTCTTAGTTTAAACTCCAGATGCCTATATCTAACTACATTCACAAAAAGGCAGCTTGGATGTCTGATAAGCATCTCAAAATCACCATGTTAAAAGAGCAAGTCCTGATGTTTCCTGTAAAACCCATGATCTCTAACAGACAACTTAAAACTACTACCAACCTGTGGTCCAGCCCCAAAAAACAAATACAAAACAAAAACAAAACCAAACAAACAAACAAACAAAAAAAAAAAAAAAACGAACTTGGTGTCATCTTTATATATCTGTTTTTCTCATACCTTATATTCAAACCACAAGCAATCCTATTATATCCACATTTATACTATACACATGATCATAATTTTCTTACTATATCCCCTTCTTCCATCCTTATTCAGGATGGAAGTTATTTCAGGATTACTACAGTAACCTCCTTATTTTGTTGCTGTTGTTGCTTGTATGCGTGCTTCCCACTCCATCCTGCTCCCCAGACAGTAGTCAGAGTGATTTGTTTAACATACAAATTAGGATCACCTGGGTGGCTCAGGTGGTTAGCCATCTGACTCTTGATTTGGCGCAGGTCATGATCCAGAAAGCATGACGTTATGGGATCAGAACCTGCATTAGGATCTGTGCTAGGCATGAATTAGGCATGGAGCCTGTTTGAGATTCTCTCTCTCTCTCTCTCTGTCTCTCTGTCTCTGTCTCCCTCTAAACCCCTGCGGGCACTCTCATTAAGTTAAATTAAATAGATAGATAGATAGATAGATAGATAGATAGATAGATAGATAGATAGATAGATAGATAGATAGATAATTAATTAAATGAAACTAAAATGTGAATTTGGTCAGACTACTCAACTGACTCTCCATCTCATCGAAAATAAAAGTCAAAGTCCTTATAATGACTTTCACATTCTTCATGATATGCACCCTACACATACCCTCTCTGACTAAATACCAAATGAGTAAATGAGTGAATGGTTGGTAGAGAAGAGGAACATAAGATTAGATTAACCTTATAGAATTAATCAGATGATGAGCAACGTTCTAACTAAGCCAAGAAGTGTCTTCAGGTTTATTTGAATACAATGGGTAGTCATCAACGACATTCGGGCACCATAACTATCTCCTGTTAACTGTTTCTAGGATCCAATTCATATGTCACCTTTTACATTAATCCTCACTCTTTACCAATCTCCCATTCCCACATGAAATCCATCCAAAGGAAACTTTGATACTCCTTTAATGTGTCACATTTTCAAACTTCCGTGTCTTGCTCTCTCTCTCTCTCTCTCTTTTCCTGCCTGTAATGCCCTTCCTTACTCTGTTGATTTGAAATATGTCTTCTCTAGAAGACTCACTTCCAGTGACTCTCATTTGTGTAAAGCACTCCCTGGGTACCCTAGAGAATCATGTGTTTTCTTCTTTGCAATTCCTGGGTACATTTATCCACCTCTATTACAGATGTTGTCAGCTCCGTATAGTTAATTTGTTTACACAGTGGCAAATCCCTGGATAACAAGGTCCAGTATTAGGTCTAGGTAAGACCTCTGTTCTGTGTATACAGTGGCTACAACCTAGTACGTGCTCAATGCATGCTTGATGAATGGAAATGAGGCAGGAGAATAGAATGAAAATTAGTAGGGTGAATATATAAGAGAAACCAGGAGAGTCAAATGTTATCAAAAACAAAAGAAGAGATAGTTTCAAGAGGTAAGGAGTGGTCCGTGTTTCACAGTTTGGTGTTTTGTTTTACGTGAGTTTGAAATAAGTTACAGGTATCATTGCATTTAACAAGTAGGAGATATGTGGAAATAAAATAGTCAAATTTCAGTAGCATATGGCAGAAATTACCTTATATCCAAGCAGTGACTTAATATGAGGAATTGTGTGTTCAAACCATCAAGAGAAGTGTTAGTTAAGTGGGGTGTACACTGCACTCCCAGAATCCAAAGACAGCCCTGCAGAATTGTCTTGGCAGAATAACCCCAGCAGACTCACTGCTCTGTCCAGGCAGACTCACTGGTGTTCTGGGCCTAGGGTATCACTAGGTAAGAGTCAAGTGTCAGTAGGTTGGGTTCTTATCTGGAGAAATCTACTTCTGAGATTATTTGGGTTTCGGACAATTAAGTTCCTTGCAGTTATACAGCTGAGGTCTTCATTTTCAGATTGTGGGATGGCCAGCCAGAGAAAACTCTCTGCTTTGCATGGGTTTATGATGCATGGGTTCATGATGATTCTAGGTTGATCCAGAAAATCTCTCTATAATACAACACGACTATAGAAATGGTCTCTCTTCATATTCATGGGTTGTCAACTGTAAGGTATGGAATGTTGGGGGCTATTTTTTTTTTCTTTAGAATAATGTCTACCACATTCTGTTAAAAAAAAAAAAAACAGCTGTAGAACCAATAGATAATACTTTCACCTTCTGAATTAGTAAGATTCAACAGAGAAAAATTCTGTTTCTCATATATATATAATATATTATAATATATAATATATTCATATTTATATTTATATTTACATTTATATTTATTTGTATTTAATTCATATTATTTATATTTAATATAAATATATAATATATTATATAATATATATTATAATATGTAATATATTTATTTATATTTATAATTATTTATATTTAATTTATATTATTTATATTTAATATAAATATAATTATATATTTATGAATGTTTTATTTATATTTATGTATTTATTTTTTATTTATTTATTTATTTATTTATTTATTTATTTATTTATTTATTTATTTATTTATTTATTATAAGAAATTGGCTCCCATAAAGGTGGACGCTGACAAGCCCCAAGATCTTCAGGATGTGTTGGCTCGATGGAAACCCACGAGATCTGATGGCATAGTTCTTGTCCAATGGCTGGCAGGCTTGAATATCAGGTAGATCTGCTCTTTCACTCTGAATCTGGGGAAGAGGCCAATGTTCCAGTTTAAAGGCATTCAGGCAGGCAAGAGTAATTCCCTAGTATCCCTGGGAGAATCATCCTTATTCTATTCAGGCCTTCTCACTGATTACATAAGGCCCACTTACATTAGGAAAATAATCTGTTTTACTCACTGTACAGACTCAAGTATTTCCCATCACAAAACACCAGAAAAACGTTTCACCAAGCATCTGGACCTCTGTGGCCCAGTAAAGTTGACACATAAAATTAGCCAACATATTTTCCAAATTTCATGCAAGCACATGAAGCGGATGCACCTAAGCCCTATCAAGAACCCAAGCTACAGAGGCACCAGGCAGCTTGATAAGGTGCATTAGCACAGCGTCTTTCAAATATTTTATGCCCAATCTACTGTAAGGAACACAGTAATGTGTAATGTTCACGTGCAAAGAGCAGACAGGACTAATTATTACAAAGACGTGTTGAAGCATGTAGAAACTGTCCACTTCTATGCCACTGATAATTAGTGCTTGTCTCCCTTTGGTTATCATGTCAATGCATAAGGCACAGTTAGAGAACATTGTTACGCAACAATGGCAGCTCTCAGGTTTCATGTTTCTGTTAAACGCCCTCATAGGTTGAACTGTGTCTCTGCAATAGGTAAGGCCCTAGAGAAGAATTCACCCACTTTGCACCACTCACTCTCCCTGATTAAGCTGTTCTGCAAGGAAACGGCTTACTTTTTTATTTTTTATTTTTTTTTCAACGTTTATTTATTTTTGGGACAGAGAGAGACAGAGCACGAACGGGGGAGGGGCAGAGAGAGAGGAAGACACAGAATCGGAAACAGGCTCCAGGCTCTGAGCCATCAGCCCAGAGCTTGACGCGGGGCTCGAACTCACGGACCGCGAGATCGTGACCTGGCTGAAGTCGGACCCTTAACCGACTGCGCCACCCAGGCGCCCCTTACTTTTTTAAATGATTGCTTTTTGTTCCTTGGATAAGGAGCAGACATATTTCTGAGTGCAGCATTTCTATTTAACTGTACTCATGCCCTAAAGAGATTCTAGGGATCAGCTCAGGGAGTCCACTTGAATTGATCTTCTTCATCTCTATTGCAACATTACTGGCAGACGTTCACAGTCAGATTTCATTCTGTCTGACTGAGAGAAACGGAGGAATTTGGCTTTCTGAACCAAGACCACATGATGGAATGGTCTGCAGTCAGTTGCAACAGATTGTGAATGAGGAGGAGACAGGGACATTATATGATCCAGGATGTGAGGTTGTAGGGTTAGCTTATGGTGGTTGTAACCAAACCTTAATATTGTGTGGAGACTAGACAACCTTGAAATCCCTATAATGTGATGGTCTGGGGACTCTTACCATATAGATTGTCAAAAATCTTGTTATATGTCTGATACAGAAGCAATAGAACTCATTCACTTAATATAGATTTAATGAGCATATACTATGTGGTATTTAGAGCTCTACTCTTGTTGAGGAAGTGAATAAAGTACTACAACTTTATTGGAGTACGGGGTGATCAACGGGGCTCAAACAGACTCTGGTCTCTAGCTTAGAGACCTCGCTTCTGGGTTCTTCTTCCTTTGTTTGGTGCATGTGCGAAAACCCCCACAGATATGGAAGCTGACGACTATACATTACCCTCCCCACTTGACTCCATGCTCAGACCTTTGGTGAGCCACATTCCCTGACCAAACTCTCTGAGTGCCACTTGGTTTTTCCTCCAGTGTTCCAGCCTGGTTCGAAAACATTCTAGATTGCTGACCAGGAAACCCAACCGCACTGGTTCATTGTTGCCACCTGTTTGGGAAACCAGCGAGATGATGGCAAAGCAAAGGCTCACAAGGGAGAAAGTGCATGCTCTGCCTGAATTTCAGCAGCCTACTTCTCCGTTGTCTTGGGCATGTCCTGCTCCATGGAACTGGTAAGGCCGGGGCCCCGAAGAAGCCAAGTATACCCAACAGAGCAGAAGGGGGACATGATCAATCCCCAGAGGACTTAATAGGTGTCCCAGGTAGAAAATTTTGTGGAGGGAAATGTAACAGACTCTGGTGTGTATGCGCGCGTGCGTGTGTGTCTGTGAGAGGGAGAGAGAGAGAGAGAGAGAGAGAGACAGAGAGAGAGAGAGACAGAGAGAGAGGATGTACAGCTAAGCAAGGCTTGCCTGTCGAGTTAGAGTTTGTGGCCTTATGGACGGGCGCCCTTAAGGTCCCCAAAAGTCTATGGAGTCTGAATGGGCTCCCCTGTGTCATTGTGAGAGTATAAAGTCTAGGGCGGTATCGGATCAGATCCCATCACAAGTCACAAAGCCGAGTCCACTATAGCCAAACCTCACCTAAACTTTCCCTCAGGAATGCGACCAGAGGAATATCTGAATACCCTCCCATCTGGCGGTATACCTAAGTTTGTCCGTCTTTGTGTCACCAAATATGAGAAAAATAATAATGGGATGAAAACAGAGTAAGCCTACGATTTTAGAGGTCGTGATCAAAAAATGTTAAAATGGGTTTTCAGGTTACCATGGGGTGACAACGACACCCAAGAAGTTAAGGAAATTTTGTGAACTAGAATGGCCCACATTGAATGTAGGATGGCCTCCAGAAGGGACGTTAGATGCTCAAATAGTGCAGCAGGTTTGGCTAATAGTCACTGGGAAACCAGGCCACCCTGATCCATTTCCGCACATCGACTCCTGGCTTGAAATTGCCCCAAATCTACTGCCTTGAAGGTGATTCATCATTAGCAAACAGAGCCAGGCAAAGGTTTTACCCACTTTATGTGGAGGCTCACCCAGGGAGCCAAAGAAGCGACCCACTGCTCCTCTAATATTTGAAGGAGATATGGAGGAAGATATTGTCTTTCCACCTCCTCATGACTCTTCAAGCTCCGTCCCCCGTCCCCCGGAGCTTGAAACTCCTCCTGCATCTGTCTCTCCAGCCACAGCCAGAGTGAGTGCAGTTGCCACTGCAGTCAGTGCCGCCCATCTCCCCGCCGCTCTCAGACCCAGATAACCCACCCCAACATGGGCCAGCAGCCAGACTGTGCCACAGACCCAGACCTTAAACTCTCCGAATGTATGTAACGCAGACGAGAGAGCCTGAAAGACAGAATGAAGATGGACTAGTCCATAGCAGCCATTCCATGATGTGTTATCTACCTTTCTCTACAACCGACCTCCTCAATTGGAAACACAACACTCCACCATACTCCGAAAAGCCACAAGCAATGGTCGACTTGATGGAGTCCCTCTTCCAGACCTACTGACAGACTTGGGAAGATTGTCAACAGTTACTCCATACTTTGTTGAATTAAAAATAAGGATGACAGAAACATGACAGTACCTAGAAGATCACACATCTCCAGGAATCAATGACCCTACTGTCTGGGCTCAAGCTGCATGCCTGAAGAACACCAAACATGGGATTTCACCACAGAAGGAGGACAGGGCCACGTCTGAGGATACCAGGAAGCCCTCCTTCAGGGAGTCTGAGCTGGAGTCAACAATCCCATGAACATGACTAAAATATCATCAGTCACACAGCACGCGGGGAGTCTCCGGGAGACTACTATGAAAGATTCTGTGAAGCGTACCGTGTATACGTCCCATTTGACCCCGTGGTACCAGAAAGTCAACAGATGGTAAATACCTCTTTTGTGGCACAGGCTGCCCCAGATATCCGACGAAAACTCCAGAAGTTGGAGGGCTTTGCCATATGAATATCACTCAGCTGTTAGAGGTCGTCAATACAGTTTTCACCAACAGAAATTTGCAGCTGAAAGAGAAGTGAAGACTAAAAAAGAAGGCTACCTTTCTCACAGCAGAACTAAAGAACAGATGCTACTGTTTTTTAGCAGCATCGAAAAATCCCAACCACAAAAAGGGGGGAAGACCATAGCCCCCTTAGCTAGAGACCAGTGTGCATACTGCAAAGGCAAGGAAAACTGTAAGAATGTCCGAATTGGATGGGGACCTCAAAACCCAGCCAATATCTGGAGGAACCTCGAGGTGAGAACCTTCTTGATCTGGCCGGAGTAGAATTGGACTGAGGGGGACCGGACTCTTTCTTTCTTGGCCCCCATGAACCCACGGCTGAAATGAGGTGGAGGGCTGAACAATAAATTTCATGGTTGAAATACTTTTCAACTGGGGCTGAATACTCCTTGGTTACTTCCCTGGTAGCGCCCATAGGCCAAAAGACAGCAACCATACTTGGGGCTACTGGGACACAGGCAATGCAACAGCCCTTCTGTCAAGCTCAACAAGGTGCACTTGGGGGTCACAAGGTCCGGCATGAGTTCCTCTACTTACTTGACTGCCCGATTCCTCTCCTGGGCTGCGATCTACTCTCCAAACTTGGTGCCCAATACCTTTTGAACCTCTGGACACACTAGCCTCCAATTAAACCCAAGGCAGAAGGAATGTTGGTCGTGGCTATACCCCTACCAAGGGATAAAGAATGGAGACTGTTCTGTGCCCAGGCCTTAACTTGTCACCCCTAAGAATTCAGGCTTATGTTCCCCTCCCTATGGGCTGATGATAACCCGCCTGAAATACCTTGGAATCGGGTCGCAATCATTGTCGACCTGATCCCTGCAGCTCAACCTCAGACACCAAGGCAGTACCCCCTTCCACTAGAGGCTAGAATTGCCTACAAGAGCACCTGACCACGCTCAGAGAAAGAGGTATTCTAACTGAGTGCCAATCAGTTTGGAATACCTCACTCTTGCCAGGCAAGAAGCCAGGAGGAGGACACCAACCAGTACAGGATTTGAGGGCCATTAGCAAAGTGACTCTTGCCTTACACCCAGTCATTCCGAACCCTCAGAATACTCTCCTCAGCCAAATTCCGTGGTCAGCCAGAAGGGTTGCGTGCTTCGACTTAAAGGATGCTTTCTTCTGCCTCTGCCAGGCTCCGCAAAGGCAACCATGATTTGCCTTTGAATGGACTGAGCCCATTACAGAGCGCCAGAGGTAGCTGACCTGGACACTACTTTCCCAAGGTTTCAACAACTCGCCAATTCTTCTGTGGGAAGCCCTAGGTTCAGATCTCACTGACTTCGGAAGGACACCGCAGGGTATGTCCTTCTCCAATATGTAGAAGACCTCCTTTCCAGCGACACCCAGGAAGACTGTATGAAAGGTAATCAGGCCCTCTTACAGTTCTCATCCTACTTGGGGTACCAGGCTTCTTGGAAAAAGGCACAGATTCGTCAGCAGCAGGGCCAATACTTAGGCTCCCTCCTCACAAAAGGAAAAAGTGAACGAGGACCGGGAAGGAAGAAAGTGTGGCACCACACTGCCACAACCCCAAACAAAACGAGGCTTGTGTGAATGTTTAGGGGCCAGAGGTTTCTGTCGCATTGGGAATCCTCAGATGCTCAGCCATAATGATGTCCCTCTATGACCTGTTGGGAGGACCAAACTGGGAGCTCATCACATGGACTGAGGAGGTGAGGGCCGCTTTCACAGAAATAAAGTTGGCTCTGGGAAAAGCCCCAGCCCTTGGTTTCCCTGACATAGACAGACGCTTTAACTTCCTCACACATGAAAAGGAGTGCTCACTCAGAGCATGGTGCCTCGGCAATGGCCAGTGTTCTAACTGTCAAAAAAAAAAACCAAACTTGATCCTGTGGCTGCAGGATGGCCCCTGGGCCTCAGAGCTCAGAGCAATCTCTGGTCTGTTTTCTATACCTACATATTATCTTGCGTTTTCTAGAATACTATACAAATAAAATTATATAAGACATACTCCTTATTATTTAGGAGTGGGGAGTAGACTTCTTTCACTTAGTATTTTGAAGATCATCCATAGTGTTGTGTGTATCAATAGTCTGTTACTACTTTGTTTATCCGTTCACATGTCAGTGGACATTTGTATTATTTGCACATTTGGCGTATTTATTTCTTTTTATGAGAGAGAGAGTGAGAGGGGAAGTGAGAAGGAGAGGGGAGGGTGGAAGTAGAGGTGGGGGAGAGATAGGGAAAGGGAGATGGAGAGGGAAAGGGATATAGAGAGGGAGAGGGAGAAAGAGAGGGAGAGGGAGAGGGGGAGGGAGAGAGAAAGAGAAAGAGCAGAGGGAAAGAGAAACAGAATCTTAAGCAGACTTCATGCTTAGTGTGGACCTCAATGTGAGTCTCAATATCACGACCCTAGGATAATGACCCCAGCCGAAATCAAGAAATCTACCAACTGAGGCACCAGGTGCTCCTTAGCCTATTGAAAACAAAGCTTCTATAAACATTCATTTTTTTCTTCTCTTTTCGTTTCTTTTCTTTTCATTTCTTTTCTTCTCTTTTCTTTCTTTCCGTCTTTTTTTTTTTTTTTTTTTTTTTTGTATGATCGTATACTTTGATCCCTCTAGGGAAAATACTTGAGAGTAGATTTGGCTGAGTCATAGAATAGGTTGCATGTTCAGCTTTTTAGGATACTGTCAAACTGTTTGCCCAAGTAGTTTTATCACTTTTACATTCTCATCAGCAGTGTGTGAGAATTCCAGTTCTTTCATATCCTAGCTAACACTTCGGAGCCCTGTCTTTTGATTTTAGACACCTTGTAGGCATGAAGTAGTAGTTGATCACATTGTATCTCATTTATCTCATTGTAGTTTATATTTGCATTTCCCCTCATGATGCTGAACACATTTTCATGTGTGTATCTGCTGTACATATATCTTTTTTGGTAATGTGTCTTCTTAAATCTTTTGCCTTTTTTTTGGATTATTTAGCTTCAGAATATTGAATCTTGCAGATTGCCCATACGTTCTAGATATAAGTCCCATTTCACATAGATGACTGGTATATATATTCTCCCAGTCTCAGTCTTGTGATTTCAAAGTCTTTGTTCTTTGAAAAGCAAAAGTTTTAGTGTGATAAATTCCAATCATATGTTTTTCTGTAATGAATTATATTGTTCGTGGTGTAGCTAACAAATGTTTGCCTAAGCCCAGATCATAATGGTTTCCTCTTTAGGTACTTTAAAAATGTTATCATACTGTATTCTAGATTGCATGTGTTCTGATGAGAAATCTTTTCCCTCCCTTTCCCTGGATGAAAGCAATTTGATTGTGGGGTGCCTTGGTGTAGGTTTCCTCATATTTCCTGTCCTTGAGGTTCATTGACCTTATTGGAACTATATATTTTTAGTTTGCATCAACCTTAACAACTATAAATTCAAATTAGTTTCATTCTTTACTCAAATTAGTTTTCTTGTCTGTGTTCCTTGGAGATACAATTACATGTATGTTGGATGGTTTGCAGGCATATTTTGTCTGTGTGTTTCATTTCAGACGATTTCCATTGCTATGTCTTTAGGTTCATCAACCTTTTTTTCTGCACTGTCTATATGCCTTTAATTCCATTCAGTAAACATAGACCAGATTTTTTATTTTAGTCATTGCTTTTGTCATGCGAAGTTTGGTTTAGGTCTTACATACCACTTGCATGTCTCTATTTAACATGCTCATTCTGCCCTATAATTTCTTGCATATACTGGTAATAGTTATAACAACTATTTGAATTTTCGGAGGTATAAATTATATCATTTGTGTAATTTCTGGGTCAGTGTCAGTTGAGTTCCCCTTCCTTACGTGTCTTATTTTCCTGCTTCTTTGTATGCCTGATAATTTTTTATGGGTTGCGAAACATGGTCAGTTTTAGCCTGTTAGATGCTGGATACTTTTAGATTCCTAAAAATATCCTTGCCTCTGATTTGGTACAGGGTTTAGTTTCTTACAAATAGCTTGATCCTTTCAGGTCTTTCTTTAAAGACATTTTGGGCAAGGCACAGGCAGCACTTAGTTTACGGATAATTTTTGTCCAGCACTGACACAAAAATCAAGTATTTTCCAAATGGCAGGTACATTGTGAGGTCTTCCACACTGGCTGTCAGGCATTATTCCTGACCCTGTATGGCAGTGGTTATTGTTCCTTCCCCTGGTCTCAGTGTCCTCATACACAAGAGTTTATCAATATTCCATTGAATACTCAAGGCAGACCATCTGTTGATCTCTGGAATTCTCTCTGTGAACAACTTTCTCTTCTTTGGTACTCTGCTCTGTGAAATATAGCAGTCTTCCTGAATCAGTGACTACTCCCTCCACAATTCATGGAAAATGTTGGGCTATGCCAGCTTCCTCCTCTCTATACCACAGACTCAAAACCCAGCCTAGTCAATAAGCTAGGGCACTATAGGAACCATGCCACTTATTTCCGAATATCAAGGATCACTGCCCTTCACTGCCTCATGTCTGATGTTTTGAGAACAGCTTCTTATATATTTTGTCTACGCTTTTAGCTGCTTCCATAAGGAGTATAAATCTGGTTTTTGTTATTACATTTGTCTGGAAGTAGACGTGTTAACACCAGTTTACATTTTAGTATTGAGTCTTACTTCTCTGGCTTTGTTCTTTCATCTTTTTATTCTCCTTTGATGATAGATTTAATGGGGACATATGGAGAATGACCATTGCTAGACATAGGGAGAAACTAGCATTGAGCTGACAGATTGGAAGTATAGTTAGAAAAGAGAAAAAAAGGAAAGAATGAGAATATGCAGTCAAATCTTGAAGAAAGGAATTGATGGCGATTGTCAAAGCCATGTGAAATCCCAGCTCCCACTTTAACACACATAATATGAGAATTGAAACTAGTGTCTTCAACTTGGAATGCTTAATATGCCAGTGAGCTTTACTAATTTTTAATGGTCTTCATAATTCCGTAACAAAGGCCGAGGTTTGGAATTTCTCACCTTTGTTTCTCAGAGAGGAAACACACCAATCTCACACAGAAAGCAGTGCTTGGGTGAAAACTAGACGTTTTAAATGATTTTTTTTTTACTGCTTTGTTCACATGATTCTTTAGCAGTGTTCGCTTGGGAATAGAACAAACTGTGGCACAGAAGAAAACACACTGGACATGGAGGAGGAGTCTAGGGTTGTTGTCTAACACGGTTATAAACAAGTTATGGGGGAGGCACTTGACTTTCCTAGGTCTCAATTTCCTCACCTGGAAATTGGAATAAGGACTCCCATATGAAGGGCCATTGTGAGATTAAATGAGTTGACGCATGTGCCATTTTTACAGAGCCTAACACTTAATATTACATGCAAGCGTCTGTGTATTATTTCTTCTAGAGGGAGGGATTTGCATTTTTTTTTCAGTGGAAGGAAAGAGATGAATATACAACTGGACTATCAAATTTGAGGTGGATAGAGGACTGGCTTACTGGTCTACCTCCTTGTACTCTTTCAGCCATCCTGGCCCTGGGCTGCCTCCAAATTGAAGAATCAGTGTCAGAAGACCTGAGATTCCTCCGTAGGTATCTGACCCCAGACAGAATATTAGCCTGTCTTAGCTGTTCAAATGAGGCTAATGATGGCTATCATCCGTGGAGCACTTGTTCCGTGTTGTCAGGTGTTGGATTAAGCACCTTGCCAATAGTGTCATTTAATCTTTTTGACCCTTTGTTATTATTTCCATTTTATAAATTAGGCAACAGATTTCAGATATGTTAAGTAATTGGTCCAAGATAACACAAACACGAGTGGGGTGGCTGGGATGGGCACCAACTCTGCTCCTATGCCAACATGCATGCTCTCACCAATGTTACACTGCCTTCCCATGAGCGTGTTAAGGGTTTGGAAAGCCACCCCTGATAAAGTAACATGGAGTATGTTGGTGCCCTTGCTAAGATCTTTTTCCCTTACCTTACCGAAAACATTTTCATATCAACTGAAACACTAGTCCCTGCGCAAGACAACTTTCCTCGAATTTCTCTTAACGCTATACACTGGTCAGAATATAAAAAGCAACGACTTCAGAACTTGAAAGTTAGCAATAGGAGGTGAATGAGGGAAGGGAAGCAAAACAAGAATGACCCTGTGATGGTTATTATTACGTGTCTACTTGAGTTGACCGTGGGTTGCCCAAGGTTAAACATTTTTTCTCGCGATATTTGTAGAGTGTTTCTGGGTGAGATTAGCGTTTGATTTGTGGACTCAGTAAAGCACTGTCGTCGCCAGTGAGTGTGGGCAGCATTCAATCTCCTGAGGTCCCGAAGAGAACACAGGGTAGAAAAAGGAGGAATCCATGTCCCACCGCTTCTTTTCTCAGCCTTAGAAGGTGATCCCGCTTAGAGGCAGAGCAGTCGGTAGGGGTAGGGTTGGTTCCCCGGAAGTGCCTTTGGTCCAACCACCCACAGTGATGTGATTTCCCTGCAGGACTGAAATGAGGGCCCATGTGCCCTTATGGTTCAGGGCTACCGTTGGAAGGGCGGAGCCAAACGTATGCGTGGGACAGACTGAAAGTGTCTCAGCATCTCCTCCTCCAACTCCAACAAGGCTGTGGAAATGTCATGGAGAGAGTGTGACTTCCACTCAGGATTTTCTCCAATGGTAATTGGCCCCAATCCGTTATTTCTTTTAGACGTCCATGCTAGGTGCCTTTAAAGCCAGAGCCCAGGCCTGCGTTAGGGTAGGTCCCAGCTACCTGGATGTAGATTTCCTGGTTTCCCAATACCTTTTGTTGAAGAGACTGTCTTTCCCTCATTGTTTATTCTTGCCTCTTTGTTATAGGTTAATTTACCACATAAGCATGGGTTTATTTCTGGGCTTTCTATTCTGCCCATCGACCTATGTGTCTGTTTTTGTGTCACTACCCATACTAATTGGTTTACTTGAAGCTTTGTAGTACATCTTGAAATCTGGGATTTTGATACCTCCAGCTATGTTTTTGTCTTTCAAGATTATTTTCACGATTCAGGGTCTTTTGCGGTCACATACAGATTTTAGTATTAGTTGTTTCAGTTCTGTGAAAACTGCCTTTGGTATCTTGATAGGGATTGCATTGAAACTGTAGAGAGTTATGAGTAATATGGACATTGTAATGATATTAATTCTTCCAATCCATGATCATGGGATATCTTTCCATTTGTTTGTGTCATCTTCAATTTCATCACTGACTTATGGTTTTCACACTATAGGTCTTTCACTTCTTTGGATAAGTTGAGTCGTGGCTATTTTACTCTCTCTCTTGTTTTGGTGCAATTATGAACTCGTGCTGTTTTCTTAATTTCTCTTTCTGTGACTTCATTATTATTATATAGAAACCCTACCAATTGCTGTGTATCAGTTCCGTATCTGCAACTTTCCTGAATTCGTTTATTACTTCTAGTAGTTTGGGGGGAAAGTTTTAGGGTTTTCTATGCATATTCTTACGTCATCTGCGGATAGTGACAGTTTAGCCTGTTTACAAACGTAGATGAATTTAATTTCTTTTTTCTTATCTGATTCCTGTGGCTAGGACTTCTAGTGTTATATGAAACAAGAGTGGCAAAAGTAGTCATATTTATCTTGTTCTTGATCTTAGAGGGAAATCTCTCAGTTTTTCACCATTGAGATGTTAGGTGTGAACTTTCTAATATAAACAATATATAAAATAATATTTTCATGTGTTGAGGCATGTCCGCCCTCCCGACTTTGTTGAGAACTTTTACCATGATACATGTTAAGTTTTGTCATATGCTTTTTCTGCATTTATTGGTATAATCATATGATGTTTACCCTCCGTTTTGTTGAGGTGGGATATTATGTTGATTGATTTGATGAGCCATCTTTGTTTCCCTGGAATAAAAGCCACGTAATCATTTTAGCGTGTTGTTGAGTGGAGTTTGATAATATTTTATTGAGGATTTTAAAGTCTATTTGTTTTGATTTAGGTGTTGCTACCTGGTTCTGAGTTGTTGTTGTAGTTTCATGTTATTTTTGTTGTCCTTGTTGTTGTTTGCTTTCATTTGAGTGGGAAATGTATCTCCATCCCTTCACTTTCAGTCTGTATGTGTCTAGGTTGAAGTGAGTCTGTGCTATGCAGCATATGGATGAGTGTTGTTTTTTATCCATCCTGTTACCCTATGTACTTTGACTGGAGCACTTCAGGCATTTATATTTAAAGTAATTGTTGATCGTTATGTACTAATTGTAATTTTGTTGTTTGTTTCCCGGTTGCTTTTGTAGTTCTGTTTCTTTTTTCCGTACTATCTTTCTTTCTCATAGATGAATTTGTGTTGTGCTTCACTTGGCTTTCTTTTTCCTTATTTTTCATGTATTTTGTGTTTTGAGTTTGTTATCACAAGGCTTACATATAACATCCCAAGGAAACAGCAGTTTATGTTAATTTGGTGGTCACTTAAATATACACACATTCAAGAAATTTAAGAAGACTAACTTTTGGGGCAACTGGCTGGCTCAGTCAGTTAAGTGTGCGATTTCGAGCTCAGGTCATGATCTCACAATACGTGAGTTTGAACCGCATGTTGGACTCTGTGCTGACAGCTCAGAGTCTGGAGCCTGCTTCAGATTCTCTGCCTCCCCCACTCTCTGTCCCTCCCTGTTAACACTCTCTCTCTCTCTATCTCTCTCTCCAACATGAAATAAAACATATATATTTTTAGTAAAATAAAATACAAACTGACTTTTTTAAGTCCTCCTCCATATTTTATGTGTATGTTGTCATATTTTACATATTTTATTCATAATTCTGTAATATCTAAGTATGAATTTCCCTGCTTAACATTTCTTGCATTGCTGATTAGTGGTGATAAACTTCCTTATCTTCTGTTTGAGAAACTATTTATCTCTTTTTTTTTCAAATGTTAATGATAATCTTTCCAGGTAAAGTTTCTTGGTCGTGGGATTATCTTTTCAGGCCTTTGAAGATACCATGTCACTCTTTCCCAGCATGCCAACTTTCTGCTGAAAAATCGGCTGACAACTTTAGGTGTTTGTTTGTTGAGATCTGTTTTTCAAATCATAGGTAACTTTTGCTTCTCTCTTAAAACTTTTGAAATTCTTTATTAATCTTTTACTTTGACACTTTAATTATTACGTGTCATAGTGTGGGGCTCCTTGGTTTCATCATGTTTGGAACTCTGTGCTTCTTGTCCTAGATGTCTGTTTTCTTCCCTAGTTTTGGAAAGTCTTCAGTTATCTTTTGTTCAAATACTTTTTGTACCCCTTTTCCTTCTTGTGGAATCCCTATTATGTGCATTTTTGCTCACTTGATATTTCCAAAGTATCCCTTAACTTATCCTCATTAGAAAAAAAAATCTTTCTGCTGTTTCTTTTCGGTGCTTTCCCTTAATCTGTCTTCCATATCCACTGATATGTCCTTCCTCATGTCGTCTTCTAATGTGGATTCCCTCTAGTGTTCTTTTTTTTCAGCTATTATCTTCTTGATCTCTGAATTTGTGTGTGTTTGCTATCTCTTAATTAAGGGTCTCACTTAGTTCTTGTCTTTTCTCTGTAGCCCGGCGAGCATCTTGACCATTATTAATTTATATTCTTTATTTAATTGAGGCAAAATGCTTACCTCCGTTTCAGCTCTTTTCTGGGTTTTTTATTGTTCTTTATTTTGGAGCATATTTCCCTGTCTTTTCATTTTGCTTCTCTTTCTGCATTTGTTTCTATAGACTGGCAGAGTAGCTACTTCTCCTACACTTGAAGGAATTGTCTTATACATGATTGTCCCCCTGGGTAGACACTGTGTGCAAGTTGGTGACATTTGCTGGCTGGCCGAAGTCGTGGCTTGCATGGACCGGGAATCCTGGGGCTATCTACATAGCAGGCGCCCTGTCAGGATAGTTAACGCTGAAGTGAAGGCAGACTGGGGTGTCCCAGGATTCTGTGTGTTGAGGGTACAATGGCAGGACAGCTGAAACTGAATTGAATGCAAGTTGAGGCATGCTGGGGTGCTGTGTACAGGTACCCTGTACAGGGTGGCTAGAACATAAGCAGTCTGGGGGGTCAGGATGTCCTCGATGTCTCTATGCAAACGATTCCTGGGCAAGATAGTTGAAGCTAAAGTGTGTACAAGCTGAAGGCACCTGGGGCTGTACATGCAGAGGATACCTTGCCAATATAGTTGAAACTGAAGTGGATATAAACTATGGTGTACCAGGACTTTCCACGGATGGGTGCCCTGAAGGGGCCGTGGGAGCTGAGGTGGGTTACAGTCCAGGAATGGCTCTTTTTATATGCTAGTTGCTCTTTCAACTGCATTGATTAAGGGGGGAAAACAGCATGTCGTGTGTGTGTGTGTGTGTGTGTGTGTGTGTGTGTGTGTGTGTCCAGTGCAATTGGGGCTGGTATGTATTGTGGGCCTGGAACCTAGAGAGGCAACAGGCCAGCTGCAGCAACTGGACCCTGTTCTGGTGTATGCATTTAAGGTGGATGGAGAATGTGGGGCAGCTGGGTGGCTCAGTGGTTCGAGTATCTGACATCAGCTCAGGTCATAATTTCACAGTTCATGAATTTGAGAACCACATTGGGCTGGATGCTGTCAGTGTAGAGCCTTCCCTGAATCGTCTGTCCCCCTCTTTCTGCCCCTGCTCTGCTTGTATTCTCTGCTTCTCAAAAATAAGTAAACAGGAAAAAATGTGGATGTAAAATGTAACCCTGCCACTCTCCCTTCTCTATGACCCAGAGAGAACTCCTGTGCCTCCTCTGACGTTGACAGAGTTCTAATGCTCTCTTTTATATGACAGTTGTTCTTTTCAAACTGCAGTGTTGTTTTTTTTTCTTTCTGTTTTCTGCCCAAGGACAGAGGAGTCTGTTTCTGTTCCTTCCCCAACTGCCCTTGGCAACGTTAGGGGTGAGTGTTTCCTTTGTTACTGTCTCACTGTCTTGCTGTTGTCTTTTGATTTTCTATGTTTTGTTAGGCACCTTCTGTGCAGTCAGTCCTCAGCTCTTCAGGAGGAATTGTTATATCAATAGGTACAATCCCCAGGGAGCTGGACCAATTGGAAGTACACCTTCTGGCTGGTTCACCAGAAAATGTAGTCATGGAGTTCAGGCATAAGAGCAGCTCGCTCCAGGGGACCCAAAAAAGGTGAGGTTTGGCTACTCATTATTGACAAAATCGCAATTCAAAGGTACTAGTGGAGGTGAAACAAATGGGGAACTTATTCAGAGGCCGACACCAGAGATACAACAGACTCCCATCAAAGACTCTCTGTAAAGTGCTCCAAATATCTCCAGGCTTATGTGAGGAAAATGTGGGACAAAAAGAGGTAGGTACACACAGATGGTCACTAAGGTCAGGTTGATCATTGTCTTGGGCTTGAGGGTGGAGTCTTATTGGCTCAGGGAGTCCTTATTGCTAGATGGGTAGTTTCAGTTCCCATGAGATGATACTTTGCTTTCAGGATCCTGAATTAAGATATAACCTGAGAGTGGGGAGGGGACGCCTGGGTGGCTCAGCTGATTAAGCATCCGACTTCAGTTCAGGTCAGGATCTCATAGCTCCTGGGTTCGTGCCCCACATTGGGCTCTGTGCTGACAGCTCAGAGCCTGGAGTCTGTTTCCAATTCTATGTCTCCCTCTCTCTCTGCCTGCCCCCCACTTGCGCTCTGTCTCCCTCTGTCTCAAAAATACATAAACATAAAGAAAGAGAGAAGCTGGAAAGAAAAAGTGAATCAATTAGAAAGTTTAAGGTCGATGTGGAGGTAGTTGAAACCTTCTTTCACCTTGGAGGAGTTGAGTTCAAGGCCTTCCTACACAGCCATCTTGAACCGAAACGAGAATAGGGTCCCTCTGAATCCTAATTTGATTGGGGAAAGTTTGGGAGAAATCCAAGGAAGGAGACAATAAAAGCAGGGAATCAGCCAGTCCTATGTACAAATCGACATAAACACCAGTACCTCCCCTGATTACAAGCGTGCCATGTACAGAAAAAGGCATAGAAAAGGCCTTCGCATTGGGAAAAGTAAAAATAAAAAGTACCTCGATTCTTTTATTTATTGATTTTTCAATTCGTATTTTGGAAAGAGAGAATGAGCAGAGACACGGAGAGAAAGAGACAGAGGGTAAGACAGAGAGAGAAGCTTAAGCAGGGTCCATGCTCAGCACAGAACACCAAACGGGACTCAATCCCCTGACCATAGAACCATGACCTGAGCTGCTGAACCCAGCAGTCTGGTAGTCAACTGATGGAGCCATCAAGGTGCCCTGAAAACTGCCTCAACTCTTAAATCATGTGATTATCAACATGAAACAAATTCTAAGGAGTATGTATCAGTTTTCTAGAACTCAAACATAATTAAATAAGCCCCAGAATAAACGGTCAATATATAAAATTCAATCTCATTTTTATACATAAGCAATGAACAATTAGAATATGAACTGTTTTTTAAAGAACCATTTAAAATCACACCAAACATTGAAATACTTACATTTAAGTCTAACAACCATGCACAGGATCTGTACGTGAAAAGCCACAGAAGGCTGATTGGGTAAATCAAGGAAGATATAAATAAATGGAGAGATATGCCGTATCTATCCATGGAAGCCTCGCTAGTAACATGTCAATTATCAACTTGATCTAGAGATTCAACATAATCCCAGTCGACATCCCAGGATTTATCTGTGGATATCAGGAGGCTCATTCTAAAATATGTGTGAAAAGACAAAGGAACGAGAACAGCCAAACAGCTCTGAAAACTAACCAAGTTGGAGAACTCATGTTGCACCATTTTAAGACTTACTATAAACGTCCAGTAATCAAGGCAGTGTGATATTGAAGAAAGATGGACACACAGATCAAGAGATAGAACAGAGAATCCAGAAACTGACCCCATACACAAGCATCCTCACCCAACTTCTGATAATGACATATAGCCAACCTAACAGAAAAAGGGAGATAGTCTTTCACAAGTGTTACGGGAACAATTAAGTGTTCGTATGCAATGGTAATCAATAAACTAAGTAATAAATTGTTTAATCAATCATTTCATTGATTAATGAATTAAGTAAAAGAAGCCTTGACCTAAATTCATCACTTATACAATCATTCACTCAAATGGATCATAGATGTAAGTGTAAAGTACAAAATTAGAAAACATTCTTTTTTTTTTTTTCAACGTTTATTTATTTTTGGGACAGAGAGAGACATAGCATGAACGGGGGAGGGGCAGAGAGAGAGGGAGACACAGAATCGGAAACAGGCTCCAGGCTCTGGGCCATCAGCCCAGAGCCCGACGCGGGGCTCGAACTCACGGACCGCGAGATCGTGACCTGGCTAAAGTCGGACGCTTAACCGACTGCGCCACCCAGGCGCCCCTATAAAACATTCTTAAGAAAGAAGGAGTGATGTTGATTCATTGAATCATTCAGTAAATACTTTTGAAGCATTTAGAATGAGACAACAGAGTCTACGCCCTGAGGATCCACTAGGGAACCAAAGGAGCAAGGATCACTGCGTTCTTGGTGCTCAATAGTCCAGTCGGGGAGACTGACAAACATAATGGAACTAGAAACTATGGTAGAGAATAATAAATGGGGAAAAAACAAGTAAATACATCTTGGAGAGGATATAAGCATTGGGAGAGGGGTGTGAAATACTAGACAGGGTGAAATACTCGACATAGAGGGTTCTACTGAAAAAGGTGTCAGTTGAATAAATACCTCACGGAAATGAGAGAACTACCTGCTGACAGGAAGGTGATCTAGGCAGAAGGACCCATGAATTCCCCAAGGCAGGAGGGTGAACGTGTGTACTGATGGGAAGCAAGGAGGCCAGCATAGACAGAGAAACGAGGATGAGAAGAAGGAGAAATAAAGAGGTGGAAGTTGTGGGTCAAGTAGGAGAAAAAGAGTTGAGGGAGAGAAGGGTGTAAAGACTGCCAGCAATAGACAAGGTGAAGCGAAATCTGGTAATACCTGTTCCTCCGCCTCACATTACAGGCTGCAGTTCTTTTTATTTTTTAATTGACATTTACCAAAGAGTGTGTACACCATGAAAAGCTAATTCTACTTGTAGCAACTATTCGAAGCAAGAAAATGGAACATCCTAAATGATCAATAGCCGTGTTTAAATAAGTTATGGCATGGGGCACCTGGATGGCTCAGTCGGTTTGGCATCCTAATTCAGCTCGGGTCATGATCTCAGGGTCCGTGAGTTCGAGTCCCGCTTTGGGCTCTGTCCTGCCAGCTCAGGGTCTGGAGCCTGCTTCGGATTCTGTGTCTCCCTTTCTCTCTGCCCCTCCCCCGTTCATCCTCTGTCTCTATCTGTCTCAAAAATAAATAAATATTAAAAAAATTATTTTAAATAAGTTATGGCATGCTATGAGGCCTTTACAATTCATAGCCCTACAGAACATTTGTGACTTAGCGAAATGCTCGTATCACTAGAGGACCAAAAATGGGATTCACAGGTACATAGCAAATTTTGGTTAATGCATGTACATATACCTCTTCCCTGATGATTATACCACAGTGTTAGAGGTGCTTACCTCCAGGGGCGCCTGAATGGCTCAGTCGGTTAAGCATCTGGCTCTTGATTCCAGCTCAGTTATGATTCCACTGTGTGTGCGATCAAGCTCCACACTGACAGCGTGGAGCCTGCTTATGATTCTCTCTATCTCTCTCTCTCTCCTCCCATCCCCCATCTTGCTCATCTCTCTCTCCTTCTCTCTCTGTGCCAAAAATACATAAACATAAAAAACGTGTTTACATATGCTTATCCCCAGGTGTTTGACTTATGACCATATTTCTTTCTTTCTTGTTTATTTTCTAAATTTTCTGCAATAAACTTAAGACTGCCGTAATCATAAAGTAACGTTTCAAATAAATGATTTAGTCTAGTATCAGTTAAATAAAAAAATGTGTCAATTCATAAATTTATTAGGTCCATTCAACATATCAAGGATAGTTTCAAACAGTCCAGTGTTATTCCTTTAGCAGACACCCTCCCATCTGATTTGACGTTGACTCAACCGCTTCACCAAGAAAGATTTCTAAACTTTGACCATGTTTGATTCTTTATAAAAGTTTCTGAAAGCATGCAAGACCGCATCCTTGCCTTCAAGAAACTTTCAATATTTGAGGGTACAAAAAACCCAAACACCATACAAAGCACAGTGAGACTTCAAGGTCAAGTTTCATGTAGCAGGAGAAGTCCACTGAGCCGAGGTGATCAGTAAAGGCGTCTCAGAGGCATAGCACAAAGCATCTTAAAGGATGACCAAATTTCTAGTTGGCAGGCAGAAAGGAGGAAGACAAAGGAGACAAAAGCAAATGTGAGGGAATAAAGGAGGGGCAGGCATTCCGAGAACAGTGAGAACAACACTGTTGGAGCTTGAGGTTCTTCTACAACAATGGCCATTAAGTATTTGTGACGATGACAAAGACTGGGTAGAAGATGATGGACCTACATAACCCATCATGTCCATACTCTTATGTAAGAAGCTCTTGGTGACAGCGAAGAATTGGAGACCATCCGTTAGAACCTAAAGATGGTAATAACGAAGCAAGTTATAGAAAGAAAACAATGAAAAGATAAAATTCTAAGCAAAATTCTCTAAGCATATGAATTAATACCCCATCAACAATCAATTGAAATCCATGACCAACTTAAGACCCCTCTTGTGTTTCTCTCTTAATGGGGCATTGTATTCAGTGGCTCAAGAGGGAAAGAGACTCATTGTCAGTCCTCCCCTCCTCAACGTCTTTCCTGTGATCCACTCAGCAGCAGGGGCTCTCAACTCCACCTCCAACGTAGGCCAAGCCAGCTAGTTTCTCACCACCTTCCGCCTACTCTCCATTTTCGTTCTTAGCCCCATGCTGACCTTCCCTTCCCACCAAAATCCCAGTTCATTCTTTTCACTGCATCTGGAATGCAATCCAAAACTCCTGAATCTGAGCAGTTCATTCCTCTGCTTACGACCACACTCTAGTCCCCACTGTACTCAAAATGACACATAGAATCTGTAATGTGACCACCAGACGTTGGCAGTCCTGCCTTGTCACCCCTCTAATGCCATCTTTCCTGATTCTCCTTTCATTAGGTGACCGGGACGGTCTCTTCTCCTGGTTGCTCAAATTAGACCCACGTAGGTTCCGCTTAGAATGCATTTTGTGTACGGTGGTTTCCTTACCAGTTCTTGCTACGGCTCCAAGTTTGAAAAAAGGACTTTTCTCCCCAAGAAACCTTTGTTGGCCACTCCTGTAATCTACACTTTGTCCCCTGTGCCATTCCTTCTCATAAAATTTAGTGTTCTATTTAACAGCATTTGCCACACGTTGTAATTACACCTGTCCCATTTGTAGCTAAGATTTGAAACATCCTGAATATATGGAGCGTGCATGTTGGATTATCACTGTGTACTTGAACCTAATAGCACCTGACACCTAAGGTGTTCAATAACAGTATCCACGATGCCTGAAATAGGGGATGTTTAACTATCTCCCGGCATGCTAGACTGCAATACACATTCAGGATTTCAATAATCTCTACCACCAAATTTAGTATACATATACAAAAAGGGAAGGGTCACGTCCTCACGCATAGGAGAAACATTTTGTCTCGTTGATAGCTTCTATGGTGTAGCTTACATTTTGACCTACATAAGACCCCACCCTGGAGATACAGTTTGTATGGATGTAGTGACAACTATGAGGAAATCAAAAGAAAATACAGTGTTTATGGAGTGTAATGTGCCAGGAGTTTTTCCACACGTTTTACAGGCATTACCTATAATCTCACCGCTATACTGGACATAGGCGTTATACTTCCCCTTTAGAAATTGGAAAAGCAAAATCGGAGGTATCATTTGCCTACAATCTAAGATCTGGCTGGTAGAAGAAATCGATGGGGCCAGGTAATTTACAAAATCCACAATTTTGCCCAAGGTAACCTCTGGGAAATCAGAAAATGAGCGGCTTTCATAAGTGCAGCTGCCTAGAGCTTTTCAGAGGAGCTGTCTGTGTGGCGCCGGGGCTTTGGCGCCATCACATCTCCAGGATCTCACTACCAGGAGTAACCCCCATTGTTGGGAAGGGCAAGAACACCCATCCGTGGCAACTTAACGTGTTTTAACCCCTGTCAAGATAGAGCAAGCCTCCAATTACTTCATTTGTTACTTCAAGGAACACATCAAAGCACACCTCGTGGGATTTTCAAAAATCACTCTGAGATGAGAACACAAACACAAAAGTCATAGCAACACGAAGCAAGTAACACTTTCCAAAACACACGTCCTGAAGGGCCAGGCCATGGAGAGGGTATGAGCCCACTTTAAAGTAGCAGTGCTCTCAGGTGCAGAGCACATAAAACAAAACAAAACAAAGCAAAACAACAACAACAACAACGACAACAACAACAACGTTAAAACACATAAGGGATAGAAAACTATCCAAAATGATGAAACGCAAGAATTCCCCTCAGACGAAATTCCAGGAAGAAGTGACCGTTAAAGAATTGATCAAAATAGATAAAAGCAGTATAACAACAAGGAGGTAGAATCATATTCATAAGATTAATCACTGGGCTTCAAAAAAGGTATAGAAGACGACAGAAAATTTATCATTGCAGTGATAAAAGACCTAAAACATAGCCATGGTTAATTGAAAAGTCAATGACATAGAGATTGATTTTCATCACTGATAAAAAAAAAAACCAGATAAGCTGGAACGTTGGATGTCCATTACCAAAGTTAGTAGTTATGCAATTGTAGCAAAAGCTAATTCTAGAAAAAACGATTAAATAATGAAAAACAGAAAGCTAAAATATGTCAAGGTTTAAATACCTTGCATGAGCCGTGCAGCTGTATAGTTGTTTAAAATTCTAGGATATCACGGGGCGCCTGGGTGGCGCAGTCGGTTAAGCGTCCGACTTCAGCCAGGTCACGATCTCACGGTCCGTGAGTTTGGCCCCGCGTCGGGCTCTGGGCTGATGGCTCAGAGCCTGGAGCCTGTTTCCGATTCTGTGTCTCCCTCTCTCTTTGCCCCTCCCCCGTTCATGCTCTGTCTCTGTCTGTCCCAAAAATAAATAAACGTTGAAAAAAAATTTTTAAAATTCTAGGATATCAAAAAATATTATGTGATAGCCATTGTAACACGTGCAAAGTTCACCATGTCGACCTTTGCTCTTCTCAATGTGGAGTAATAAGTTATTGGGCCTTATAGAGTATCTGAAAAAATGAATATTAAAAAGTTTTTGAAAGTATATGTTTCTAGTGAGTTTGGTCATGTCAAATAAAGTGTGTTATTTCCAACACCTATTCACGTGCACTCTTAGTATGGCTAGAGTCCATAAAAAGTTATTGCACCATTGCAATAAACAGGATTACCAGTGCAATCTATTTTTTTAATTCCATTTGTTCATTTATTTGAAAGCCAGAATAGTGCATGGAGAATGTACCCTGTAGGTTCTGGATTCTCTCATTGATTCCAAATGTCTTATTGGGGCTGCTACCATAAAGACGGTAAAACAATATTATCTGCACCATGAACATGTAAAATTTGGCAAACCTCACGAGTATTACAATTTTGCTGTTTAGCATATGTGTTTACAAATACACACGTGTGCACTGGGTGAAGTTAGATGTTTCATACTTCTCTCCATATCATGAGGGATTCAATACGTTTTAAAGAGTTAGATTCCAGTTACCAATTCTAATCTGGGATAACATGCACAGTTCTTGCTTATTTGTCACTTATTGTGCAATTATGAAGTTAACATAGGGCCCAAAGGGTAAATTCTTTTTAACTACACTTAACTGAACATATATCATTGAAAGTCAAGCTTTGGCCTTTCAAAGATGACATGAGAGTGAACGCGGAGAACCCAAAAGACTCCATGAAAACGCTGCTAGACCTGATACATGCATTGACCAAACTCACAGGATACAAAATCCGTGTAAAGAAACTGATTGCATTTCTATACACCAATAAGGAAGCAACCGAAAGAGAAGTCAAGAAATCAATGCCAGTTACAATTTCACCAAGAATCGTAAAATACCTAGCAAGAAAACTAACCAAAGATGTAAAAGATCTGTACAGTGAAAAGTATAGAAAATGTATGAAGGAAAATGATGAAGACACATCAAATACAGAAAAAAAAAAAAAACAATCCATGCCAAAGAGTGGAAGAATGAATACTGTTAAAATGTCAATACTACCGAAAGCAATCTACACATTTAATGCAATACCAATCAAAATTGTACCAACATTCTTCTCCAGACTAGAGCAAGCAATCTGAAACTTTGCACAGAACAACCAAAGAACCTGAGTAGTCAAAGTTAACTTTAAAAAAGAAAGCCAAAGTGGGAGGCAGCCCAGACTTTCGCCTCTCCTATGAAGCTGTAATCGTTAAGATAGTATGACTTTGGCACAAAAACAGGCACATGAACCAATGAAACAGCATAGAGAACCCAGAAGGGGCCCCACAATTGTATGGTGAACTAATCTTTGACAAAACTGGAAAGACAATACAATGGAGAGAAGACAGCCTCTTTACAAAGGGTGCTGGGAGAACGGAACAGTAACATGATGAAGAATAACCTAGATGACTTTCTTACAACGTGCACAAAAATAAAGGCAAAATGGATGAAAGCCTTAAATGTGAGACAGGAAACCATCAAAACACTAGAGGAGAAAAGAGGAAAAAAAACCCTTTGACCTCAACTGCAGCAATTTCTTCCTTGGCATGTCTCAAAAGACAAGGGAATGAAAAGCAAAACTGAATGATCAGGACCGGGTCAGGATACAAATCTTCGGCACTGCAAAGGAAACAATCAGGGAAATTAAAAGGCAACCGATGGAAGGAGTGAAGATGTTTGCGAATGACATATTAGATAAAGGTTTACTACACAAAATGTATAAAGAACTTACCCAAGTCACACCTGGAAAATGTAATACAGTGAAACAATGGGCAGAAGACATGAATAGACACTTTTCCAAAAGAGACATCCAGATGGCCCAAAAACACATGAAAGGATGCTCAACATCACTCATCATCAGGAAAATACACATCAAAGCCACACTGACATACCACCTCACACTAGTCAGTGTGGCTAAAATGAGCAACTTAGGAAACCACAGATGCTGATGAGGATATGGAGATAGAGTAACCCTCTCTCACTGTTGGTGGGAAAGGAAACTGGTGCACCACGGAAAGCATGAAACCTACACACATCACAATGACTCTAAACGCATATCTTCTCATAATAATACTGAATTTCAATGGACTAAATACTCCAGCCAAACAACATAGTGTATCAGAATGGATAGAAAAAACAAAAACAAAAAACAGAACAAGACCCATCTATTTGCTTTCTACAAGAGACTGCTTATAGACATGAGGACACCTTCAGATTGAAATTGAGGGGATGGAGAATTATCTATCATGCTACTGGAGGTCAAAAGAAACCTGGAGTAGCCAAATTATATCATACAAAGTAGAGTTTAAATTAAAGGCTGTAACAAAAGATGACGAAGGGCTTTCTATATTAATTCCAGGGTCTCTCCATCAGGAAGAGCTACAAATTTTAAATGTCTACCCACCGAATTCGGAGACACACAAATATATAAACAATTAATTAAAAACATACAGAACCTTGTTGATAAGAATGTGGTAATTGCAGGGGACATTAAATTAAACACAGAAAAAAGATGGAAAATCTCCAAAAGCATGGAGGTTAAAAAACATCCCACCAACGAATAAATGGGTCAACCAGGCAACTTGAGAAGAAATTAAAAGATATAAGGAAACAAATGAAAATGAAATACAACAATGCAAACCCTTCGGGATGCAGCAAGGGCAGTCCAGACAGGGAACAACAAAAACAAAACAAAACACAACAACTACAACAACAACGACGACGACGACAAGAAGCATTGCTATCCAGGCCTATCTCAAGAAACAAGAAAAATCCCCAATACAAAATCTAACAGCACACCTAAAGGAACTAGAAGCAGGACAGCAAAGACACCCCAAAGCGAGCAGAAGAAGAAAAATTATAAAGATCAGAGCAGAAATAAACAATATGGAGTTTAAAGGAAAACAGTAGAGCACATCAATGAAACCAAGAGTTGTGTTTCTGAGAAAATACACAAAATTGATAAACGTCTAGCCTGGCTTCTCAAAAAGAAAAGAGAGGGGACCCAAATAGGTCAAATCACGAATGAAAATGGAATTATTACAAAGAATCCCTCAGAAATTCAAGCATTCATCAGGAAACACTATAAAATCTTCTATGCCAACAAACTGGACAACCTGGAAGAAATGGACAAATGCCTCCATACCCACACACTTCCAAAGCTCAAACGGGAAGAAATAGAAAATATGAACGGACCCATACCTAGTGAGGAAATTGATTCAGTTATCAAAAATCTCCCAATAAATAAGAGTCCTGGTCCAGGTGGCTTCCCTGGCGATTTCTAGCAGACATTTAAAGCAGAGATAATAGCCATCCTTCCCAAGCTGTTCCAAAATATGGAAATGAAAGGAAAACTAACAGACTCATTTTATGAAGCTAGCAAACTGTGATTCCCAAACCAACAGAGACACACAAAAAAAGGAGAATTACAGGCCAATATCCCTGATGAATAGGGGTGCAGAAATTCTCAACAAGATACTAGGAAATCACATTCAATAGCATATAGAAAGTATTATTCAACACGATCAAGTGGGATTCATTCCTGGCCTGCAGGGCTAGTGCCATATTCACAAATCAATCATTGTGCTACATCACATTAATAAAAGAAAAGATAAAAACCATAGTACACTGTCAATGGACGCAGAAAAAAGGATTTTAGAAAATACTGCATCTTTACTTAATACAAACCCTCAAGAGAGTTGGGATAGAAGGAAACTACTTTAAACATCATAAAAGCCGTTTATCAGAAGCTCACAGTAAATATCGTCCACAAAGGGGAAAAACTGAGAGCATTCCCCCTGAGATCAGGAAGAAAACAGAGATGTCCACTCTCACCCCGGTTGTTGAACATAGTGTTGGAAGTCTTAGCATCAGTAATCAGAGAGCACATGAAATTAAAGGTATCATCATTTGCAACGATGAGGTCAAACTTCCACTTTTTGCAGATGGCATGACACTATACATGGAATTTCGGACAGACCCCATCAAAAGTCCTCTATCACTGATACATGAATTCAGCAATGTTGCAGGGTACAAAATCAATGTACAGAAATTGGTTGCGTTTTATAAGCCAATAATGAAGCAACAGAAAGAGAAATAAAGAAACGGATCCCATTTACAATGCACCAAGAGTCATAACGTACCTAGGAATGAAGCTAACCAAAGAGGTAAAAGATCTGTATGCTGAAAACTATAGAAGGCTTGTGAAGGAAATTGAAGAAGATACAGAGAAAGAGAAAAACATTCCATGCTCGTGGATTGGAAGAATAAATATTGGCGAAATGTCAATACGACCCAACGCAGTCCTCACCCTATAGGCAGCACCAATCACATTGCACCAGCACTCTTCTCCAAGATGGAACAAACAATCATAAAATGTGTATGGAAACACAAAAGACCCTGAATAGCCAAAGTAATACTGAAGAAGAAAACCAAAGTGAGAGGCACCACAATGCCAGACTTTAGCCTCTACCGCAAAGCTATAACCATCAAGACAGCATGGTATTTGCACAGAAACAAATACATAGACTTAATGGCATAAAATAGAGACCCCAGAATTGGACCCACATACGTATGACCAACTAATCTTTGACAAAGCAGGAAAGAATATCCAATGGAAAAAAAGACAGTCTCTTTAACAAATGGTGCTAAGAGAAGTGGACATCAACATGCAGAAGAATGAAACTAGACCAGTTTCTTACACCACTCACAAAAATAAGCTCACAATGGATGAAGGACGTGAATGTGAGACAGGAAACCATCAAACCTTGGAGGAGAAAGCAGGAAACATCCTCTTTGACCTCAGCGTCAGCACGTTCTTAGCTGACACATCTCCAAAGGCAAGGGATTTAAAGCAAAATGAACTATTGGGATCTCATGAACATAAAAATCTTTTCCACAATGAAGGAAACAATCGACAAAACTAAAAGGCAACTGAACGAATGGGAAAAGATGTGTGCAAAGGCATACTGGATAATTGGCTAGTATCCTAAACCTGTAAAATGAACTCCCCAACTCCACACCCGGAAATCAAATAATCCAGTGAAGAAAAGGGCAGAAGACTTGAACAGACACTGTTCTAAAAAAGACATCCAGATTGTCAAGAGACACATGAAAAGATGCTCAACAGCACTCCTCGTCAGGGAAATCCAAAGCAAACCCACACTGAGATACCACCTCATGCCAGTCAGAGTGGGTACAATGAGCAAATTAGAAGACTATAGATGCTGGTGAGGATGCGGAGAAACAGGAACCCTCTTGCACTGTTGGTGGGAATGCATCCTGGTGCAGCCACTCTGGAAAACAGTGTGGACGTTCCTCAAATCATTAAAAATAGATCTACCCTAAGACCCAGCAATAGCACTGCTAGGAATTTACCCAAGGGGTACAGGAGTGCTGAGACATAGGGGCGCATGTACCCCAATGTTTATAGCACTACTTTCAACAACAGCCAGACTATGGAAAGAGCCTAGCTGTCCATCAACTGACAAGTGGATAAAGAAGTTGTGGTTGATGTATACCACGGAATACTACTTGGCAATGAGAAAGAACGAAATCTGGCCATTTGTAGCAACGTGGATGGAACTGGGGGGTATTATGCTATGTGAAATAAGTCAGGCGGAGAAAGACAGATACCATTTGTTTTCATCCATGTGTGGATCCTGAGAAACTTAGCAGAGGACCATGGGGGAGGTGATGCGGGGGAAAAGTTATAGAGAGGGAGGGAGGCAAACCATAAGAGACTCTTAAATACTGATAACAGACTGAGGGTTGATGTAGGGTTGGGGGAAAGTGGGTGACGGGCATTGAGGAGGGCACTGTTGGGATGAACATTGGGTGTTGCGTGGAAACCAATTTGAAAATAAATTACCTTTAATGAAAAAGGAAATCCAGGGGTTGCTCTTACTGAATATGAGGATAGCTTTCCATTTTCAGCACTTTCTGAACGTGAGGTAGTACTGGCTTAAGGTGCGTAGAGGAAAGTTTGGTTTGTGTGTTTAAGAAAAGGAGTTGAGTAAAGACAGAGGCCTCTGACATGTATCATGTTGACCTTGGCAAGTGTCTCTTCTGATTATTACCATGACTTATCCCTTTTCTTGATTCACATAGTTTGGTGTCATCCTTTCATGAGGAAGTGGATTTCAATTGATCATGGTAGGTGTTCCTTATAATATTTTGTGAATTATTTGTGTACGTGGTGATGATGGATGGACCATGCTGGTTGCTTTCAAAAGCACTTACACGGACGGTGTAACACGTTTTCTGTTCCTGGAATCCCATACGGTCTTTTACTACCTTGCGTATGACTTACCTGAAATATCATGAATTGGTAGGTACCGAATAGGTTTTAGTGGCACTGAATGCCCTAATGGCCACTCACGCAGAATTCGTTGACGCTTTGCTCTTAAACACACAATGACTCGGTCTTCCCTAAGCTGCGTGAAAGTGAGCATGCACACTAACTAGGCAAACTGTTTGCTGCTGCTGTGAAGAGCAGCTTCCTGATCTGTGAGCTATAGCAACACACATATGGAACCCTAAGCAAGGCACAGTGTATCTGTATTTTTGAAAGAGTAGAGTAGTTAGTTCAATTTGGGTTTCAGTGCGTTGCATGACAAGGCATTTAATTAGCTAAAACCCTCTTACAGTCATGTTTGATTACAAGTTGTGTGTACTCTCCACCGCGAAGTGTCATCTCATGTTGGACGGAATTAATGGAGGCTGAGGCACCAGTGCATTCACGTCGAGGACAACCCTCTTGAACTCATCAAGAACTATGGGCCTTCTCGGGTAAGATTAAGTGCAGGTCTTTCTCAAGGGCATAATCTTAAACATAGCCCAACCTAAGGTAGCTTTGGGCAGCAGGCAGTGATAGGTTAGGCAGACATTGTGACCTCACAATGGTCTCCTAGCGCCTGGTCTCCTAGCAACTGCGGTGTAACTCTCACAGCCTGCTGCCTGATTTGGCTTCTGGTAGGAAATTAATCAGGACCCGGCGGCGTCGGCGAGACCTGGCAAGCGCGGGCGGCCCCTAGCGGCCTCACCTGCTGAGCCGCATGAAGAGGCGGCGGCGCAGGCCCCGGGAGGCCCTGGCCCCGGCCGCCCGGGGAGGAGCCTCTAGCGCTGCAGGAGGGGCCGCGCTGGAGGCGCCTGAGGAGAAAGTGGTGTACACGCGGTGGCAACCATCGCCACTGTCGCTGGCCAACAGCAGCAAGGAGCTGATCGACGCTTTCAAGCTGTTCGTGCCCCGCAGCACGGAGTTCATGAGCTGAGACGCGGAGCTCTGGAGCTACCTCTGCAGCCTCAAGCACCAGTTCTCCCCCCGCATCCTGCGCAGCAAGGACGTCTATGGCTACTCCTCCCTCCTGGCCCAGGTCCCGGATCCCCGGCACCAGCCCCCCGAGGCCCGCCTCCAGAGGCGCCGGCCAGTTGCCAGGAGGAGGCGCCACGGAGCCCGGAAGGTCGCCGCCGGCCAGAGGAAGGTGCCGCCCCCGCCGCCGCCGTCCCGCGAGGACAGCAGCCCCCGCAAGCCCACGGCCCCCGGGCCCAGCTCCGGGGGCCGCACCCTGGAGGAGAGTGGGAGGGCGGCCACCCCAACGCTGACCACCTTGCCAAGCATCCGCGTAGTCGGCGACGTGTGGGTCGAGAGCAGCGTGGCAGAAGCGCGGCGCCAAGCGCGCCAAGTCCTGGGAGTGAACCTGGAACCCGTGGTGAGACTCCGCCGCGTCCCAGTGCCTGGGCGTCAGATGCGGGCCACAGCCGCGCGACCTCCCAGCCCCGGGACGGGTTGTGCCTGGAGGGATGAACCAGTGAGAGCCGGGCCCGCATCCCCTAGTGCACTTTACCGGCGAAGAAGCACCAGACGGTCCCTGCCCGCGCCCCAGGGATGCGGCGCCGCCTTCTGGGACTCTGGGGCAGCTGTGCCCTCTACTGCCTCCCAGCACCGGGTCTGCGGAGGGAGGCGACCCCTGGACCGCAAGGGAGGTCCCCTTTCTTCCTAACCCCAGATTGAGAGGTCTCCAGGACTGTAGGGGCAGATCCATGATCTCTCTTGTTCCCTCATTGCTCTGAAGTCGTCAGAAGAAGCCATTACACCCCCACCGTCTCCAAAGGAATTTGGTTCCATGCTTGTGTAATAAAGCTAGAGTTTCTTTGCCGTTCACCCACCTCCCGGCTCCTCCCGCCAATTTCTTTCTTTCTTTGTGTGCATGTGTATGTATATATATATATCTTCTAGGAAGATTAAAGTACTCATTCTTTAAATGTTTAGAAGAGACAGTAGAGAAAAAAGGGTGTGACTTAGGGGTCTGCACTCAGGTTAAAATAAGATTACTGAAGTATAGTATACATACAAAAGGACATATATTATTTTTTTCATGTTTGTTTATTTTTGAGAGAGAGACACCGTGTGAGCAGGGGAGGGCCAGATAGGGAGCCACAGGATCCAAGCAGGCTGCAGGCTCTGAGCTGTCAGCACAGAACCTGATGCGGGGCTCGAACTCACAAACCATGGGATCATGACCTGAGCCAAAGTTGGACACTTAAGTGACTAGCCACCCAGGCACGCAAAAAAGAACATATATTATTAAAAGTATTCTGAGCACAGCTTGATGCAATCCAGTTCAATATACTTGTGGAATCAGCACTCATTAAAAAAGGTACCAGGACCCCAAGGGACCACTTGTGCCTCTTTCATTCACGGTCTATCTCTCCTTTGGGTCGGCAATTATTCTGACTTCTTACAGAATCTACAACTTTTGCTTGTTTTTGGAGTATATAGAAATGGAATTATGTGTCCTACACCTAGCTTCTTTCACTCAAACTTATGTTAGTGATATTCATGGTATTGTATGTATAGATCCTTTCTGCTCATTGGTGTATAGAATTTCATTATTTGAATAGTTTACAATATTTCTGCAACTCTTGGTGGACATTTAGGTAGGTTCTGGCTTAGGGTAATTATGAATAAAGCTTCAGTGAACATTATAGGACACGTCCTTTGGTGAACACTTTTTACAATAGTCTTTATTTATCTAGGAGAGAATTTGCTGGGTCACATGTCATCCAACTTATCAGCTTTGGTAAGGTTCCTCCAAAGTGTTTCCAAAATGGTTATACCAATTTACACAAACTTCTTTCTATAGTGGTGCCTGCGTAGTGCCTGTGGGCTCTGAATACTTGATAGCTTTGCCAACACTTGCTAAAATATTATCTTTTTCATGTTATCTATTCTGGCAGGGGTACAGATTTTTTTTTATTTGAGAAATATCAATCCAAGTATTGTATACAAATAGTTAAAAAAAAAAACACAACATCCAAATTGCAGATCAGGGCTTGCAATAAAAAATCAAAAGCTTTGTTTCCCCCATGAACACCTCTTCCCCAGAGGCAACACTTTCTTTTGTTTTCTTTTTTCTTTTTTTTTAAATCAGGGTTTTTTTAAACAGACCATTTTTTAAGGACAATTTTAGATTTAGAGACAAATTGCACAAAAATGCAGGTTCCTCACCCCCAGTAGTTCTATAGTACCTTGCACTAATGTGGATACATTAATTATAAGTGGTGGATGAGCCATTCTTGTTGACACATTATCATTAGACACATTATCATTAACTAACAGTTAGGGTTTATTTTGTGTTATATAGATTCATAAGTTTTGGAAAATGTATAAAGGTATGTATCTACTATTGCAGTATCATACAGAATAGTTACACCACTCTAAAGTGCCCGGTGCTCCGCCTATTACCACTTCCTCTCTCCCCCTAAACCCTAATGGCCACTGGTCTTTTTACTGTCTCCGAAGGTGTTTTGTTGTTTTTGTTGTTGTTGTCGTCCTTGTCGTTGTTTTGTTTTCTTTTGTTTTGTTTTTCCAGAACGTTATCATAGTTGGAAACGTAAAGCAAATGGCTTTTTCGTATTGGATCCCTTCACTTAGTAATCCACACTTAAGTTTCCTCCATGACTTTTAAGTAGCTCCCTTTCTCCCTCTTTCCTTCCCTCCTCTTCGGTCTCTCTGCCTCCCTTTCATTGAGGGAGTTTATTTTCTAAAACAGCTTGTAAAGAGCTGGTCTACAGAAAAAGACTGGAAAGTGCAGAGTTCCCCTGTTCTCCCTCCTACCCCCAAAAACATAGTTTTCCCTATTGTAAACTTCTTGTGTCAGTGTAGTGCATTTGTTACAACGGATGAGCCCATATGAAAACTATTATTAACTAAAGACCGAAGTTTAGCTTAGCATTCACTGTGGTGTGCAGTTCGCTGAGTTTTGACAAACGCACAATGCCATGATTCAAAGCATTTCACTGTCTTACAAGATGTTTCACTGTTGTAAATATTCCCTGTGCTTCAACGATTATTCATCTCTCCCTTCCCCCCTGAGTTCCTGGCAACCACAGGTGTCTTTACAGTCTCCATTATTTGAGGCAATATTTTTAACTGTTCCAGGTTTATATTCTTTTGTTAGGAATCTTCATGAAGATAAGTAATATACTATACTGCTGCTTATTGATTTGTCAGTTTTAAGCACCGTCTACTGACTTCCTATGTGAAGTTGACGTATAGGTCGCTTAAGCCACCTGTCTTCTCTCTCCTCACCTTCCGATATATTCCCGAACTTCTATCTGTATACTGTTTCAGTCAGGTCCAGCCAGCCGGTGAGTCACTATAGGTATTTTAAACAGTTACACACGTGATGGGAAATCCCAGAAGCCAAACACAGGATGGCGAAGCAATCAGGAATTAGTATCATCAGAAAGCTGTTTCCACCCGCAGAGTTAGAGAAATTCAGAACCATACCTAGCAGGAACTGAGAACATGGGAGAAGAGGCTCTTGGAAAGAAGCTAGAATTTGGAGGAGATAAAATCACTGGTAGGAAGTGGAGCGTGAGAGAGAAAAACCTCTGGGCTTATACCTTCCTCCCTTTCTCCCATCAAACACCCATTGGTCAAAGCCCTCTGGAAGCCAGTTGGCAAGGAAACAGGAAACACAGTCTGTAGGAGAAGTGCAGGAACTGGATCTGAGGGCAAAACACATAACGGATGAAGTTACATATAGGTACTAGTTAGGGTTCTCCAGAGACTCAGTATCAATGGGAATTGGTTCACAGGATTACGGAGGCTGAGAAGGGCAGACCCAGGAGATCCAGTAGTTTAGTTCCAGGCAGACTCCCAAAGCCTAAGAATCAGGAGAGCTGATGATGTATGTTCCATTCCAAGTCTGAGCCTGAAGTCAGGAGACCAATATCGCAGCTTGAAGACAGTCAGATGGACACAGTGGATTCTCTCTTACTCCGCTTTTTGTTCTATTCAGGTCTTCAATCGATTAGTTGAGGCCACCCAGTGTTTGGCAAGGCAATATGTTTTGCTTAGTCTACTGATATACAGATGTTAATTGTACTAAGAAATGTCCTCACTGACTCACTAGAAATACTGTTTAGCCATATATCTGGGTACCCTGTGGCTTAGCCCATTTAAAACATGAAATTAACCATCACAAGATATAATTATGTTTATATGTATGTATGTATGTACGTATGTATGGATGAATGTATGTTATTTGAGAGAGACAGAGAGACAGAGAGAGAGAGAGAGAGAGAGAGAGAGAGAGAGAGAGAGAGAGTATGCTCAAGCAGGATAGGGGCAGAGAGAGAGAATTCTGAGCTGTCAGTGCAGAACTTAATGCTCATCTTAGTCTTATGAACTGTGAGATCATCATCTGAGCCAAAATCAAGAGTTGGATTGTGAACTCACCGAGCCACTCAGGTACCCCACAAGATGTAATTTTAAAATAGAGACCTATTTCCCTTACCTGTACTATCATTTTTCATTCCTTACAGTGTAAGATAAAGGTCTTCCTTAACCTTGCTGCACTTTTTCTCTGTCTCCCATCAGCTTTGGGCTTCTGTTTGTCATTGTTGTTAACACTGCTGTTATGCTCTGCAATCAAGTCTCTTTAGAGGGTTCAAGGTTGATTCTAAAACTTGAAAACTAATAAATGGTTTAAATTATTGGGATTATTAAATAATATGCAAACATTAGATTTACCACACTTTTCCAGGAGTCCTTGGACCTGCTGAATGAGGACATCTCTAGCATCAAGGTGAAATGGATCCTTTCTCTTTGTATTCCACCAGTGCTTTAAACCATGCCATGTTTCAATTGGCTCATTCAGACTAAGGCCGTCTTATGGATATTTTCTGGTTCTCCTTAATTTTCTAATTGCACTCTTTGTTTTTTTTTATTTATATATGAAATTTATTGTCAAATTGGTTTCCATACAACACCCAGTGCTCATCCCAAAAGGTGCCCTCCTCAATACCCATCACCTACCCTCTCCTCCCTCCCACCCCCCATTAACCCTTAGTTTGTTCTCAGTTCTCAACAGTCTCTTATGCTTTGGCTCTCTCCCACTCTAACCTCTTTTTTTTTTTCCTTCCCCTCCCCAATGGGTTCCTGTTAGCTTTCTCAGGATCCACATAAGAGTGAAACCATATGGTATCTGTCTTTCTCTGTATGGCTTATTTCACTTAGCATCACACTCTCCAGTTCCATCCACGTTGCCACAAAAGGCCATATTTCATTTTTGCTCATTGCCACGTAGTATTCCATTGTGTATACAAACCACAATTTCTTTATCCATTCATCAGTTGATGGACATTTAGGCTCTTTCCATAATTTGGCTATTGTTGAGAGTGCTGCTATGAACATTGGGGGTACAAGTGCCCCTATGCATCAGTACTCCTGTGTCCCTTGGATAAATTCCTAGCATGCACTTCTTTGTTTTATTGCACTCTTTCAGTGTTCTCCAATCATGCCACTTTATGACATCTTCCTGCTAACCTCTTAGCGGTTTCTCACTGGACCCTTCTCTTTTCCTGCCTCATGTAGGCGGTGTCTCAGTAGGTCTGCTTCATAGCTTCCTTCCTGTGATTTTCCTCTGCTACGCTCCCAGTTTGTTTCCATGGTTTCATGGTAATATGGCTATCTGGGAAGTTAGGGAGCATTTAAAAGCCTGGACTCTTGAGCCAGACGGCCTGGGGTTAGACTTTACTTGTTCCACTTACCAAGTGTGTAAGTTGGTTGTTGGATGAGGTATTTGGCTTCCTTATAATCCTGTTTCCTCCTCTCGAAGATAAGAATGGTAATTGTATATACTGTATAAGTTTGTTGTGTGGTTCATATGTAATAATATATGAAAATAACCCATAACAGTGTCTGGCACAAAAATTAACACTCTGTTAATGTTGCCTATTATTAAGCATATTTTTTCTTTATTTTTTCTCTCCTTGTTTTGCTGGAGTACACCTTCAGATAACTTCCTAATGAAGAATGCGTAGAATCGAATGTTCTGTGTCTTTGCACGTCTGAAGATATCTTGAGTCCACTCTCAAATTTAATTGATAATTTTGATAGTGTAGAATTCTAGCTTCTTTTTTTAATTGATTTATTTTGATTTTTTTAAAGTTTGCCTCCAAATTAGTTAGCATGTAGTGCAACAATGATTTCAGGAGTAGATTCCTCAGTGCCCCTTACCCATTTAGCCCATCCCCCCTCCCACAACCCCTCCAGTGACCCTCACTTCTTCTCCATACGTATGAGTCTCTTCTGTTTTGCCCCCTCCCTGATTTTATATAATTTTTGTTTCTCTTCGCTTATGTTCATCTCTTCCACTCATAGAATCCTAGCGTCTAATGGCCAGTTGTCCCTTCCATCGATTTTCCCCTAATCACAAATCCATTGGAACTACAATATCTGCTCTTTAGAGTGTTTTTAACTGACTATAACTTCCACCTTCTTCTAGTTTTCAAAATCATTCAGTACGTCTGGCCTATGCTTACGGAAAAGGGAATGGAGGTCCCCCTTTTGAAGGGCTTAAAAGAGAATTTATGACATATTTTAGACTGCCACAGCCTGTCTGCGGGCCTCCTATTATTCACTCTCATCCTGCATGAAAAGTATCCTCACCCTACCCCAAGAATCCTCCTTCTTAAAGACCCAACCCTTGTAACATCAGCTCAAAGTCCTGGATATTGTTATCTAAATTAGGTCCAGGTGTGAATGAGTCTCCTTGGGCGCACTGGTCCTCGACTACACTTTTAATCTGAAGACCTATGAATGAAGACCTATGAATTCAGCATACAACCAACACGGGCATGTGGTAACCAGAAAACACACACAAAACACACACACACACACACACACACACACACACACACACACACACACAGAAAAAGCAAACAAACAAACAAACAAACAAACAAACAAACAAACACACCAACAAAACACAAACATTGCTGTTCCAAAAGAAAGGAAGGAGGTAATCATGAATGAGTCCCTGGTCCATAGCAATTCTGAAGTTCAGCTGGTACAGGTAGGCAGTCCTTTCATTGGGTCTTAAGACCTGGGAATGATTTTCCATGGCCCTAGCTCCTCCGGGGTTCTGGCTTTCAACCTCCAAGTCATTCTTCCCTTCTCATGAAAGGTAGCCTGTGTCTACAGCCTTATGGTTGTCTCGACCTACTTACTGATTGGAGGAGTTTGTGGGTCCAAAGCCTTCTTTCATTTTACTCTCTGGGATTAAGGAAACCCTTCTCTACCATGGACTTTTCCAAACATTTATAAGGAAAGACATCCTAAACTTCAAGTGATATTGTAACAGAGAGAACCCTGTGCCCCACAGTTTACTCTGCGAGGGTATGCTTATGAGATAGAACGCTGGTCTTCTCCAAGACCCTTCTTCATTTAGGAAACTTTTCTAGCATCTTTTCCCCAACGTCATCTGCTGCAGGATGTTGGTAATAATTTCACCTTCAATAAGAGTGACAACATTGATGTTATCTGTGCTAACAAAACATGAAATTGTATTTGAATGGCATTGAGTAAGTGCAAGTAGTATCGGTTAGGGACGTGTTCAGCTGTCACAAAAAGGCTGCCGCCAGTGGCATAATCAAAGTGAGTTTTACTCACAAAGAGGCTGTAGGCTGTGCTCCATTAAGGCAACAATGTCATCGGCAGCAGGCTGCATGCAATGGCAGAGCTGCCAATTTCTTTATGACCTCCTACAAAATTTTGGAAAAAAGGTTAGCAGCTATTAATATAATACCAATGTTTTTAGCATTTACCGTCTTCAAGATGCAGCACATGTGTGAGTATTTCAAGCTCACAGCACATCTGTGAGGTACAATTGTTGATGTATTTTGGAGGTCATTCATTTTCTTCTTAAGTCAAAAATTAGCTGTCATATGTCTAGGGCATGTGGCTTCACCAAATCCCCTCCTAGGTTTCCTTGGCTTATCAATGCATCAAGCAAACTCATAGGAATTCTAGATTTTAATCCTTGTGGGCCATGGAGAAACCAGTTCTGCCTTATCACATCACATTACATACTCAGGCCATTCAGTATACTCTCAGATGAACCCTTGGAAGGTGCTCCTGTATTAGCGTTGTATTTCTGTTGACAAGAACCTTACCACGTTTCCTTGTTTTAATTCTTAGCATCATATACCAACTGCAATATCATCACGGAACAATGGTGGCCTCGAATGTAGCATCATCAGCTCTGGAAACTTCAGATATGGCCACGGTAACAGTTAAGGTGGACTCCAACCAGTTCTTGGCCACTTGGACTTGTCTGATTCTCTCTGTTTATCTACCTCCCACCCCACACTCCCAGCCCCAGCAGCAGTGAGAATCTGGTCAGTCAGGGAATCTCCATAGATACAGATGCAGATGCAGATCATTTCTCTGGATAATCTTTATGGTTGACTGTGGCCTGGGTAGCAGGACTGGTTCAGACAGAAACACCTGATTTGGGTGCCATCAATCCGTCTCTGTGCCCTCTCTGAGAAATGGGACAGTATGCATTTCAAACACTTCAAGTCTCCACTTCTTCCTGCACACTTCTGTGTTTTGTTGCTTTCATCCACCTACCAAAGCAACCCAAACTTTATGCTACAGAGAGTGGGGCTCCTGTGTCCTTTGCAGATGGGAATGCTGTTACTAGTTTGGGTTATCTTAACAAAAGCTGGCACATTACCTAAAAATGTAGAATTCTGTATGAATTCGGAATCCGCACCTGTAGGAAGCCCTCCATGATTCCGTTGATTAGGGAGAGGTATCAGACCATACTGTAAGAAACCCTGCCTTCAAATGCTACAGCTCTATGGACTTTCAAAGCACTGTTTTTAACCTGGTTATCCAAAGTCGTTAAGTCATTGTGACTATACATTCAGAACTTTTTTAAGATCTGGATCGTAGTCTCCAATTTTTTCATGGCCTTCCTAACCCATTGATTCCCAGAGTTCTCTTTATTTTTGAATCGTTCTCTTGGGCATTTGACCACACCTGTCAAATAAAAAATAACCTCAATTTGAATATGAACATTAAGAGCAGTCACGTGTTCAGTGCCCAAATATTTTATTATTTCTGTTAAGAGTTTATTCTGTCTGTGGATGGTGAAGAAACAAATGCCTGTTTTTTCTTTGTTTGTTTGTTTGTTTGTTTGTTTGTTTGTTTGTTTGTTTGTTTTCATTTTCCCCACATAAATAAGTAGATGTGCAAGGCAGAATGCTAGGTACCTGTCAAGGGTAATAGGACGTTCAGGAGTGTAAATGAGATTTCTGTCATCAAAAAAAGAAAAAAAATTATTTGATGAACTAAGATAAGCTAAGCTTTAAAAATGAAAGGAAAATAGCCATGAACTCAGATAAAAGTTAGGCAATGAAGTACTTTTCCCTAGGGCAGCAAGGAGTTATGAGAAATACCATGATCTGTAGAGTGTGTACTACAAAGCTCTACTGACACGATGATAAAGCTCATCTTTAAAGCTTGCTTTGTGTACTGATATTATTCCTTTCTTCTTGAAATCTAAAGAAGCTTTTTCTCTTTGGCTGTTAACATGAAATGAAAAGACACTTTCCCCCTATCTTTTCTTCTGCCGTATTTACACTGAGCTTCTTACAAAAGTCTTTTATGTATTCGTTGCTTTTTATCTTCATCCTTTGTCGAAAACAAGCCTTGAGATTGGGAATGATGTGGACTATTTCTAACCCAAGCTCACAGGACTTAACTTCTCATAAAACCCATCATTTGAGGAGGCAATGAACTCGTATCATGGAGTTCCTTGTGCAGCCCATGGGCAGGATTCCACTGAAAGAATCGATAGCATCATGGAGACCCTGTCTCTGGAAGGAACTAACAACAAATAAGGATTTGACCTTATAGGCTGATTTTCCTAGGAATTTAGGAATCAAGAGGGCCAGAAGTGGGATGGTGGGAGAGGGACTCTGGAGAAGGGCTGAATACCCAGGTTCACTTGAAGCCAACTGAGCAGAGGAAGGTTCTGTCCTGGAGGAGCTTGTGTCAGTAGGGATCAGCTCCCAATTGTTACAGACTTAGTGAAAATACACTCAAGAGAGCGTACAAGAAGGATGCTTCCAGAACTCTAAGAGGTTATGTTCCTTTCTTATGTCTTTCTTTATGGAAAATGTCTTGGGGGTGCTTACTTCCCCTTTGTGTGTCCACAGTTCTTCTTCCCACTAGTTGTGTTGTCATGAACCTCCTTACGTAGCCCTTGCTCCCCTCCTAGACCATGTGTTCCTCATGGGCAGGACTCATCTTAGCCATCCGTGTGTTGTTACTACAGTGCCAGCCATGGGCAAAGGACCCTGTCCATACTGAATGAATGCAATGTTTTATAGAGTTTCAGTTCCCAATTTTTACAGAAGAACTAGCTGTCTCACTTCAATTTGATGTGTAACAGCAGCAGTCTATAAAGGGGAGTCTCTCTCACATTCTCTCTTTTTACAAACACCTGCATCATCAACTTTTGATTAACTCTTACCCTTTTGTGATAAGATGAATTGGGTGGAACCTTTGCCATCCCTTACGATCTTCTTTGCAACCCAACACCACTTAAATTCCCTATCCTACAGTAAATTCTTGCTTAGCAAGAAGCAATATAGTTCAGTGAGTAAGAGGGTGGACCCTGGAGCCAGGCTGACTGGGATCTCAAATCCTATTTTGCTCTATTTCTAGCAGCAGACCTTTGGACAACTTACTTTTTCTCTTTGCTACTCAGTTTTCTCAGCTGTAAAATCAGGCACAACCTAGCACCTTCACCATAGAGCTCTGAAATGAATTCAGTGGGGTAACAACGGTAAAACACTCAGAATAATGCATGGAACCCCCTTCACTGCGAGTCAGTAAACACTCGCCTCTATCAGTGATGTAATTACGGTTTTGACAAAGTCGCTGCTTGCTTACTTAAAACCTTCACGTTGGCTGTGTTGAATGTACAGAACAGGTGAACTGTGGAAGGCACCATGTCAGAGTCAGGCTTATGTGGTAGAATGAGGCCCAATTCCCTGATGCTGGGGATTGCAAGAGGATACTCAAGGGCACAGAGAGGCACAGAGAGGCACAAGGCTCTCGGGACAAACCCATAATGAGATGATCAGAAAGCCATAGGAAAACAGAGGGAACAAACTAATTTCTCTTTAGTTCCCACCATACACCAGTACAGTTCTCTGCAATTCACACATGTTTCCCTCTCAAGCAAACATAACAGGCCTGTGGCAAAGGTATTATTATTCCCACTTAACAGGCAACTAGACTAATGCTTAGAAAGCTTACATAACTTGCCAAATATCACATCTATGTGGCAGAGCTAGGATTTGAACCAGCATCGGTCACATCCCACTGCCTCTACCAAACTTGAGAAACATCTTTGGAAGAAGTGAAATACGTTAATCCTAATCATGCACCGAATCACATAGGACTGGATATTATAGGCCCATGAAATCCCAAGGCGGAAAAAAAATTAATTTACGAAGGCTATTTTGCTTATTGTTATATTCCTCAGAGTGCACCGCTTAAGTGTTCTCTATTTACGAAATGACTGAGTTTATGAGGGAATGGACAGAAGTGTGAATACCTATGCTCATACGATTACACCATGTAGTTTGGTTGAGGATCTTGAAACACTCTGCCTTACATCTAAACTCATCAGAGTAACGGGAACGTTAGAGCTGTCATAGCAGGTGAAAGAGAAGGTTACTTATCATACCACTTGTCCCAAATTACTCGTAGACCAGTTTCAAAATCAGCACACAAACATAAGACAGTGAGAGACAGACAGGAAAGCTCAGAGAGAGGGAGAGAGACAATCCCAAGCAGGTTCTACGCTTCCGCACAAAGCCTGATGCAGAACTGGAGCTCGCAAACCATGAGATCATGACCTGAGTCGAAAGCAATACAGTCACATGCCTAACTGACTGAGCCATCCAGGAGCTCTCACCTTTGTTCACATAGTAATTCCCAGGTTTTTACGTAGATAAATGACAGACCTCACAAACAAGAACAAAACAGATTAGAACGATGGTTCAAAACCAAGGATTGCAAGATTGCAGTAAGGACGTAATATGTGGGAGTAATCGGGGTGGGTGGGAGGAAGAAAGGGCCAGGGGGCAGATGGAGGGTCTGTAAATGGACGTTGGCATTCTAGCAAAGGTGGAGAGTTGTTACTTCCACTCCTTTCCTCCAGAACTTGTTGCCCCAGCATGTGGTGTCCACTGACCATATGCTTCAGAGCTGGAGGATGGATAAGCTGCCCATTGTAATCAGGGGAAAACATTCCACCCACAGAATTCACTAATTCCCCTGTTCTGTAATGTTTACCCTCTCACTGGCATTGCTAAAAGCACCTACTTTCTCTACACCACCATAGAACAGGTGGATTTTCCCTTGTCAGCCTTTGCTCGCTTGCTTGTCCGTTTATTGGTCCACCTGTGGCTTTATTCACCACTCACCGATAACTGACAGGGACTCTGTGTGCCAGGCTCTGTTCTCGAGGGATACCCCTGCCTCCGTGGTGGTTGTGGGTAATTCTTGACTTCTGGGCTTCCAGCTACTACATCACGTGCGGCTCTCCATCACCCTCTGTTGCTTTTTCATTGTCATTGGGCAGGTGTCTGTCTGCTTCTTCTCTCTAATTATGTACACGGTAGAAATCAGTGCTTTGAGGGTATGGATGACTGCAGTGAACAGACTCCTGGACGTGTCTTTTACCTTGGGGAATTGTGCATATTTGTGTTTCAAAATCTAGTTTATCCTAGAGGTAGACATTTGAAACAAAGCACACACAGTCCAGACGGGGCTCAAGAAACAAAATCGTTGGATGTGTCCCCGAGCCTGGTAGCAATGCAGGTGCGCTAGAGGCCTATAGATGCGGAGCTAGACTGTTGGATGACAGCTTCACTGTGCATCTTCAGCTAGGAAGTGGTACAGCTGGAATGAGAACTCTCCTAGTGTGATTCTTGGCCAGTGTTTTCCTGCTCACTCTTCGGCCTGGGAGGGCTGAGACCTTTTGGAACTTTGTTGCGTTTTGCTGCAGAATCAAACACTAGCTAGGTTTCTCAGGTACGTATAGAATGGGCTGTGACAGCAAGGTTGGTTGGGGGTCAGGGAGACCTGGCAGGAGGGAAGAAAGTGAACAGGCAGGAGAGGGGGACTGACAGAGGCTGTTTTCTTCCATTTTGTTCTGGGAAGACCTTAGTGAGGATGTCTTGTCCTGAGTACTGGTGAAGTTTATATACTGGCCGTGGAGTTGTGCGGGCACCTTAGAGAGAGTCCTGAAAGTCTGAGGGAAGTGTGTGTGTGTGTGTGTGTGTGTGTGTGTGTGTGTGTGTGTGTGTGTGTCAGAGAGAGAGAGAGAGAGACAGAGAGACAGAGAGAAACAGAGAGAGGGAGAGAGAGAGAGAGAGAGAGAGAGAGGGAGGGAGGGAGGGAGAGAGAGAGAGAGAGAGAGAGAGAGAGAGAGAGAGAGAGAGAGAGAGAGAGAGAGAGAGAGAGAGAGAGGGATAGAGAGAGATGGAGTCAGAGAAGTCCCAGTAAGGGAATGTGATATTTATTCGGATTGCCTCTTCAATTCATTTTGAAAGGATTCAAATCACAGGGAATTTTTCTTAAAACTGAAAGTATGTACTGAGATTAATCCTAATAACATGAATAAGAAAATAAGATCTAGAACATGATGTCCATCAATTTATAAATCAATCCTTCTGGAACAGAGGGGTCACCATGGTTGAGAAGTAGGGGGATCTGTACATCCCATGTCTCTCAAACAAAGTGCTGAAGCCAAAGCATTTTGAACCCCAAAAGTCTGCGAGGAAATCAGACTGAATTCTCCCTGAAGGAAATGAGACACCTTGAGAGATGACAGGTGGCTGATTGTGAACTGGGGTACATAAATTGGGCCAAGAAGGAATGGAGGGAAGAGATCCCCTTCTGCGGAGAGACAAAAGTAAGAGAAAGAGTGGCTGCGGAAGTGTAGGGCTGTATGTGGATAAGAGGAGAACCTCGGACTGGGACTGACAGGGATCTTATCTCTAACTGTGGGGCTTTCTTGGGTCTGGGGCTAGGATCCCTGTATGTGCACATGGGGAGGAGAGGAGCCAGCATTGGTTTCAGGGGTAGAGCAGGGGCACAGTCCACAGAAGGAGACACTAGCCCCTCCCTGGTGGGCTGTGCAATAGAACAAAGCCTGCCCGCATCCTCTCCCCCCCCCCGGATCAGTGTCTGGGTCTAGGGCGCAGTCTGCAGTAGGAGAAAGTGGCCCCCTCACTGGAGGCGTCGCTGTGGGACAAAACAATGCCTGCCTGCATCCATCATGCCCAAGCTCAGCAGTGAGGTCAACAGCGCAGTCCACAGCAGGAAAAGGCGGGGCTCCCTGAAGCACAGCAGCACAAACAAAGCCAGGAAGACATTTGGAGCAGCACAGAGAGGCCCTGCCCCAGTGCCAGAGCACACGGAATGGGTCTGTGAACCTCCACAAGCGCTGTGCCAAAGGAGTCAGCGGAGCAAGAAGGACCACCCTGCGTGTGCTCTCGGCACAATGAGGACAACTGGAACGGAGTACACCAGGTCATGCAGAAGAGGCTGGGCATCACCATTTCCCCCCTGCCACCACCACCAAGGCGGGGCCTCAGGGATCAGTCCAAGGGTCCAGAGTGGAGGTGGGACCAGCCTACCCCAAACCACGCCCCTCTGTGCTGGGTACCTGCTTGTCTGATGGAGCAGGATAGGTGCTGTGGAACCAGGCAGCTCCGTCTTCCGGGCCGGTGATGCTGCCTAGACTGGAGTAATTCCGGGACAATTCTTGTTCTTTAGACGTATTCTCCCTTCCTATCTCTTCCCTCCTTTAGGTTGATAACTTTACTTGTTGGTTTGTTTAAGCAGACATTTATAATCCATTCCCTTGATACATTTCCTACTTATACTTGTATACTTGCCTTTCTCTCTCTCTGGGATAATCAAGCCATCTAGTTTCTCTGTCTGGCTAAACTTATCTTCCTTTTGTTCCCCCACCTCCTTCCTTATTTTCCTTTCTCTCTGTTTCCATTAAGCCATTTCGCCTCCCAGCCTGGTCAATATATATATGTTTTTCCTTTTCCCCACTCCTGTCATTTCTCTCTTTATATGTGTTCTTCCAACAGCAACGTCTCTATCTTGTTCTTTACTTGTAGCTGGTGTTTCTGGTCTGTTTGTTTGTTTTGTTTTGGTTTTTGATTTCAGACTGTTTTTCTGTGTGTGTGTGAGCATGTGTGTGTCCATTTATTTCTTTTATTTGCACGTTGCCTTACATGTCTCTCTTTCCTGTTTGTTCGTTTGTTTCTTTTCCTTTCCAGGGCCACTTCAAGGAACAAATAAAAGCACACCTTGTGGAGGGTCAAACACATCATTACGAGTAGAGAACTCAAACAGCCAATGTCACAATAACAGAGAGCAAGTAACACTCTCCAAGAAACACTACCTGCAGGGCTAGAACCGGCAGAGGGCGTGAGCCCCCTTTCCTATAGCAATTCTTGCAGGTGCAGAGCAAATAACAAGCTTGTAAACCTCCTAAGAGAGAGAAACTAGCCAAAATAATGACACAGAAGAATTCCCCTCAAAAGAAATTCCGGGAAGAAGTGGACAGCTAACGACTTGATCAAAACAGATATAAGCTACATATCAGAATTTAGCATAACAGTCCAAAGATTAATCGTTGGGATTGGCAAAGCCATAGAAGACAGCATGGAATCAATTATTGCGGAGATCCAGGAAATAAAAAGTAGTCGTGATGAATTCCAATGCTATAAATGCGGTGCAAATTAAAATGGAGGCAGCCACAGCGCGGATTGAAGAGACAGAGGGGAGACTAAATGAATCAGAAGGTAAAAATATGGGGAAAAGGAGGTGAGAAAAAGATAGAAAAAATTGAGGATCGAGAGGGGAGAATTAGAGAACTAAGTGATGAAATCAAATGGAACCATATCCATATCACAGGATTTCCAGAAGAGACAGAAAAGGGGTGTGAAGATGACCTTGAACAAATCATAGCTGAGAACTTCCACAAGCTGGGGGAGGACACCGGCATTGAAACCCAAGGGGCACAGAGAACTCCCTTCAGATGTAACCTGAGTTCATCTTCTGCACAACATAGCATGGGGAAACTGGCAAAATACAAGCATGAAGAGAGAATTCTGAAAGCAGCTAGGGATGAATGGACCTTCACATACAAAGGTAGAGAAGTATTGGGATAGGAGCAGACCCATCCACTGAAATCAGACAAGCCATAAAGGACTAGTGTAATCTTCAATGTGATGAACAGGAAAAATATGCAACCAAGAATCCTTTATCCACCCAGCCTGCCATTCAGAATCGAAGGAGAGGTAAAGGTCTTCCCAAACAAACCAAAACTGAAGGAATTCACCACCGCTAAACCATCCCTACAAGAGATCCTAAGAGGGATTCCTTGAGGGAAATGTCGCAAGTATCACAAAGTACCACAGACACCAGTACAAGCATGAAAACTACAGACATCACAATGCCTCGGAACCATCGCTTTCCATAACAACAGTGCATGGAAGTGGAATAAATGCTCCAACCAAAAGACACAGGGTATCAGAATGGATAATACAAAACAAGACCCATCTGTTTGCTGTCGTACAGGAGACTCATTTCAGACCTGAGGACACCTTACCCTTGAAAGTGGGGGGATGGAGAACTACCTTTCATGCTACTGGGAGTCAAAAGGAAGCTGTAGTAGCCATACTTCTATCAGACAAACTTGACCTGAAATTAAAGTTTGCAGCAAGAGATGTTTAAGGACATTATTAAATAATTACAGTGTCTGTCCATCAGGAAGAGCTAACAATTATAATGACTATGCACTGAATTCCGAAGCACACAAATATTTAAAACATTTAATCACAAACATAAACAATCTTATTGATAAGAATGTAGTAATTGCAGGGGTTTTAATACTCAACTTACAACAATGGACAGAAAATCTAGACAGAATCAGGAAAGAAACAATGGTCCTGAATGATACATTGGACCAGAAGGACATGACAGATAATTTAGGACTCTACATCCCAGAGCAGCAGAGCACACTTTCTTCTGGAGTGCACGTGGAACATTCTCCAAGAGAGACCACATACTGGGTCGCAAAAAGCCTTCAATACATATAACAGCATTGAGATGACACCATGCACACTTTGAGATCACAATGTTTGGAGCTTGACATAAAGTACAGGAAAAAGTCTGCTCAACCTCTAAAAGCATGCAGGTTAAAAAACATCCTACTAAAGAATGAATGAGTCAACCAGACAATTGACATAAGGAAACAAATAAAAATGAAAATACAACAATCAACGCTTTTTGAAAAAAAATTAATTAAAAAGATGGAAAAAGGGTTACTGAAGCTGAGTTTTGCATATTTGAGAGAGCATGTTATGCACTAAGGAGTCTGAGTGCTTGGGGTAAAGGCCATTTCCATACCTTTCTTAGTTCTGTGACCTTGAGCAATTATAACATCTCCTTCAGCCTCAATTCCTTCTTCTGGACACAGGGTCAATTGAGATGCTTTATGAGGTAACGTGCCTGCCACAGGGAAGTGATTGGTAGCTGTAAGTTCATTGCTCTGCCCCTCGTATTCCCAGGACTCCTGCCAGGGAGCCTGGAGGCCTGCGTGCTGGCCTGAATCTGCAGCATTTTCAGGCAAATTGTTCACTTTGTGATTAAGGCTTCCCGTTTCACTGAGCCCTTGATTCACCCCATGTGTTCTGGCAGCTGCTGCCCTGCGTGGGTTCCCTCCTCCTTTTTGAGACCCTTACTTGGTGTTGTGGGATACAGTGATCACACCACCTGAGCATCAGTTATTAGCAATAAGCGTGATTCCTCTGAGTACCTATGGTATTCTGATTATTCCCACATAAAGCTAGTGTTCTGCAGCTCTGATTATCTGCTAAATTATACCAAGGCATAGTTTAGAAGATTCTTTTGTTGTTGTTGTTTTTTTTGTTGCTGCTGTTGTTGTTGTTGCTGCTGCTGCTGCTGCTGTTGTTTTTGTTGTTTAGAAATCATTTGCTTCAGGTTCATCTAGTCTATCCAGTAACACCTGCAATAACAGTGAGATAAACTTTGGTTTTACCTTTTTTCACTTTTTACCGCCAGTGGATTTTGTTTTTGTTTTTGTGTTTCAGCCTCCCTTTGGAAATTCTATTTCTTCCATCTTCTCGCTCATGTGTCCTAAAGAGACAACTGATTGTTTACCAGTTGCTGTCTCTGGGAGGTTGTTGCTGTTTGCCAGGTGTTAGTATTGGCATGCCAGGCCTGGGGTGTTCATTCTTTCAACAGACTTTTGTTCCAGATCTTCATGACAAAGGCAACAGAATGAAGAAGGTACTGTGTTGAAGCAGTTAGATTTCATCATTATCCACGTGGATAATCCCACGACCAAGAAAACTTTACCTGGAAAGATTATCACTAACATTTGAAAAAAAAAGAGATAAAGAGTTTCTCAACCAGAAGATAAAGAAGTTTATCACCACTAATCAGCAATGCAAGAAATGTTAACCAGGATAATCATAATTAGATATTAAAGAATTATGAATAAAATATGTAATATATGACAACATAAACATAAAATATGGAGGAGGGACTTAAAAAAGTTACTGTTTGTATTGTATTTTACTAAAAAATATATGTTTTATTTCATCTTTGAGAGAGAGAGAGACAGAGTGTTAACAGGGAGGAACAGAGAGTGGGGGAGGCAGAGAATCTGAAGCAGGCTCCAGGCTCTGAGCTGTCAGCACAGAGTCCAACGTGCAGTTCAAACTCACGTATTGTGAGATCATGACATGAGCTCGAAATTGCACACTTAACTGACTGAGCCACCCAGTTGCCCCAAAGGTTAGTCTTCTTAAATTTCTTGAATGTGTGTATATTTAAGAGACCACCAAAATAACATAGACTGCTGTTTCCTTGGGATGTTATATGTAAGCCTTGTGATAACAAACTCAAAACACAAAATACATGAAAAATAAGGAAAAGAAAGCCAAGTAAAGCACAACACAAATTCATCTATGAAAAAGAAAGAGAGTACGGAAAAAAAGAAACAGAGAACTACAAAAGCAACCAGAAAACAAAGAAAAAAATTTCAATTAGTACATAACGGTCAACAATTACTTTAAATATAAACGGCTGAAGTGCTCCAGTCAAAATACATAGGGTAACAGGATGGATACAAAACAACACTCATCCATATGCTGCCTATCACAGACTCTCTTCAGACCTAGACACATACAGACTGAAAGTGAAGGGATGGAGATACATTTCCCATGAAAATGAAAGCAAACAACAACAAGGACAACAAAAATAACATCAAACAACAACACCTCAGAACCAGGTAGCAACACCTATATCAAACCAAATAGACTTTAAAATCCTCAATAAAATATTAAACTCCACTCAACAACACACTAAAATGATTCCGTGGCTTTTATTCCAGGGAAACAAAGATGGCTCATCAAATCAATCAACATAATATCCCACCTCAACAAAACGGAGGGTAAACATCATATGATTATACCAATAAATGCAGAAAAAGCATATGACATAATTTATCATGTATCCATGGTAAAAGTTCTCAACAAAGTCGGGGGGGTGGACATTCCTCAACACATGAAAATATTATTTTATATATTGTTTATATTAAAAAGTTTACACCTAACATCTGAATTGTGAAAAACTGAGAGCTTTCCCTCTAAGATCAAGAACAAGATAAATATGACTACTTTTGCCACTCTTGTTTCTTATAACACTAGAAGTCCTAGCCACAGGAATCAGATAAGAAAAAAGGACTTAAAGTCATCTACGTTTGTAAACAAGCTAAATTGTCACTATCCGCAGATGACATAAGAATATGCATAGAAAACCCTAAACTTTCCCCACAAAAGTACATGAAGTAATAAACAAATTCAGGAAAATTGCAGATACGGAACTGATACACAGAAATTGGTATGGTTTCTATAAAATAATAACGAAGTCACCGAAAGAGAAATTAAGTAAACAACACGTGTTCATTATTGCACCAAAAAAAGAGAGAGAGTAAAATAGCTACGACTCAACTTATCCAAAGAAGTGAAAGAACTGTAGTGTGAAAACCATAAGTCAATGATGAAATTGAAGATGACACAAACAAATGGAAAGATACCCCATGATCTGGATTGGAAGAATTAATATAATTACAATATCCATATTACTAATAACTGTCTACAGTTTAAATGCAATCCCTATCAAGATACCAAAGGCACTTTTCACAACACTGAAACAGCTAATCTAAAATTTGTATGGGACCACAACGACCCTGAGTCGTGATAATCTTGAAAGACAAAAACATAGCTGGAGGTATCAAAACCCCAGATTTCAAGATGTACTACAGAGCTTCAAGTAAACGAATTAGTATGGGTAGTGACACAAATACAGACACATAGGTCGATGGGACAGAATAGAAAGCCTGAAATAAACCCATGCTTATGTGGTAAATTAACCTATAACAAAGGAGGCAAGAATAAACAATGGGGGAAAGACAGTCTCTTCAACAAATGGTATTGGGAACCCAGGAAATCTACATGCAGGTAGCTAGGACCCAACCCTAACGCTAGCCTGGGCTCTGACCCTAAAGGCACCTAGCATGGACGTCTAAAAGACATAACAGATTGGGGGCAATTACCATTGGGGAAAATCCTGAGTGGAAGTCACACTCTCTCCATAATTTTCCACGGCCGTAATGGAGTTGGAGGAGGAGATCCTGAGACAGTTTCAGTCTGGCCCACGCATACGTTTGGCTCCGCCCTTCCAACGCTATCCCTGACCCATAAGGGCACATGGGCCTTCATTTCAGTCCTGGAGGGAAATCACATCACTGTGGGTGGTTGGACCAAAGGCACTTCCGGGGAACCAAACCTACCCCTACCCACTGCTGTGCCTCTAAGCGGGATCACCTTCTAAGGCTGAGAAAAGAAGCAGTGGGACATGGATTCCTCCTTTTTCTACCCTGTGTTCTCTTCGGGACCTCAGGAGATTGAATGCTGCCCACACTCACTGGGGACGATAGTACTTTACAGAGTCCACCAAATCAAATGCTAATCTCACCCAGAAACACTCTACAAATATCCCGAGAAAAATGTTTAGTCTTGGGCACCCCACGGTCAACTCAAGTAGACACGTAATAGTAACCATCACAGGGTCATTCTTGTCTTGCTTCCCTTCCCTCATTCACCTCCTATTAGTAACTTTCAAGTTCTGAAGTCGTTGCTTTTTATATTCTGACCAGTGTATAGCGTTAAGAGAAATTCGAGGAAAGTTGTCTTGCGCAGGGACTAGTGTTTCAGTTGATATGAAAATGTTTTCGGTAAGGTAAGGGAAAAAGAACTTAGCTAGGGCACCAACATACTCCACGTTACTTTATCAGGGGTGGCCCTTAGCTTTCCAAACCCTTAACACGCTCATGGGAAGGCAGTGTAACATGGGTGAGAGCATGCATGTTGGCATAGGAGCAGAGTTGGTGCCCATCCCAGCCACCCCACTCGTGTTTGTGTTATCTTGGACCAATTTCTTAACATATCTGAAACTCAGTTGCCTAATTTATAAAACGGAAATAATAACAAAGGGTCAAAAAGATTAAATGACACTATTGGAAAGGTGCTTAATCCAACACCTGACAACACGGAACAAGTGCTCCACAGATGATAGCCATCATTAGCCTCATTTGAACAGCTAAGACAGGCTAATATTCTGTCTGGGGTCAGATACCTACAGGGGAATCTCAGGTCTTCTGACACTGATTCTTTAATTTGGAGGAAGCCCAGGGCAAGGATGGCTGAAAGAGTACAAGGAGGTAGAGCAGTAAGCCAGTCCTCTATCCACCTCTTATTTGATAGTCCAGTTGTATATTCATCTCTTTCCTTCCACTGAAAAAAAATGCAAATCCCTCCCTCTAGAAGAAATAATACACAGACGCTTGCATGTAATATTAAGTGTTAGGCTCTGTAAAACTGGCACATGCATCAACTCATTTAATCTCACAATGGCCCTTCATATGGAGTCCTTATTCCAATTTCCAGGTGAGGAAATTGAGACCTAGGAAAGTCAAGTGCCTTCCCCATAACTTGTTTTTGACCGTGTTAGACAACAACCCTAGAATCCTCCTCCGTGTCCAGTGTGTTTTCTTCTGTGCCACAGTTTGTTCTCTTCCCAGGCGAACACTGCTAAAGAATCATGTGAACAAAGCAGTAAAAAAAAATTCATTTAAAACGCCTAGTTTTCACCCAAGTACTGCTTTCTGGGTGACAGTGGTGTGTTTTCTCTCTGAGAAACAAAGGTGAGAAATTCCAAACCTCGGCTTTTGTTACGGAGTTATGAAGACCAGTAAAAATTAGTAAAGCTCACTGGCAGATTAAGGTTTCCAAGTCGAAGACATTAGTTTCAATTCTCATATTATGTGTGTTAAAGTGGGAGCTGGGATTTCACATGGCTTTGACAATCGCCATCAATTCCTTTCTTCAAGATTTGACTGCATATTCTCATTCTTTCCTTTTTTTCTCTTTTCTAACTATACTTCCAATCTGCCAGCTCAATGCTAGTTTCTCCCTATGTCTAGCAATGGCCATTCTCCATATGTCCCCATTAAATCTATCATCAAAGGAGAATAAAAAGATGAAAGAACAAAGACACAGAAGTAAGACTCAATACTAAGTTGTAAACTGGTGTTAACACGTCTACTTCCAGCCAAATGTAATAACAAACACTAGATTTATACTCCTTATGGAAGCAGCTAAAAGCGTAGACAAAATATATAAGAAGCTGTTCTCAAAACATCAGACATGAGGCAGTGAAGGGCAGTGATCCCTGATATTGGTAAATAAGTGACATGGTTCCTATAGTGCCCTAGGTTATTGACTAGGCTGGGTTTTGAGTCTGTGGTATAGAGAGGAGGAAGCTGGCATAGCCCAACATTTTCCATGAATTGTGGAGGGGGTAGTCACTGACAGGAAGACTGCTATATTTCACAGAGCAGAGTACCAAAGAAGAGAAAGTTGTTCACAGAGAGAACTCCAGAGATCAACAGATGGTCTGCCTTGAGTACTCAATGGAATATTGATAAACTCTTGTGTTTGAGGACACTGAGACCAGGGCAAGGAACAATACCCACTGCCATACAGGGTCAGGAATAATGCCTGACAGCCAGTGTGCAAGACCTCACAATGTACATGCCATTTGGAAAATACTTGATTTTTGTGTCAGTGCTGGACAAAAATTATCCGTAAACTAAGTGCTGCCTGTGCCTTGCCCAAAATATCTTTAAAGAAAGACCTGAAAGGATCAAGCTATTTGTAAGTAACTAAACCCTGTACCAAATCAGAGGCAAGGATATTTTTAGGAATCTAAAAGTCTCCAGCATCTGACAGGCTAAAACTGACCATGTTTGGCAGCCCATAAAAAATTATCAGGCATGCAAAGAAGCAGGAAAATAAGACACGTAAGGAAGGGGAAATCAACTGACACTGACCCAGAAATTACACAAATGATATAATTTATACATCCGAACATTCAAATAGTTGTTATAACTATTATCAGTATATGCAAGAAATTATAGGGCAGAATGAGCATGTTAAATAGAGACATGCAAGTGGTATGTAAGACCTAAACCAAACTTCGCATGACAAAAGCAATGACTAAAATAAGAAATCTGGTCTATGATTCCTGAATGGAATTAAAGGCATATAGACAGTGCAGAAAAAAAGGTTGATGAACCTAAAGACATAGCAATGGAAATCGTCTGAAATGAAACACACAGACAAAATATGCCTGCAAACCATCCAACATACATGTAATTGTATCTCCAAGGAACACAGACAAGAAAACTAATTTGAGTAAAGAATGAAACTAATTTGAATTTATAGTTGGTAAGTTTGATGCAAACTAAAAATATATAGTTCCAGTAAGGTCAATGAACTTCAAGGACAGGAAATATGAGGAAAACTACACCAAGGCACCCCACAATCAAATTGCTTTCATCCAGGGAAAGGGAGGGAAAAGATTTCTCATCAGAACCAATGCAATCTAGAATACCGTAGGATAACATTTTTTAAGTACCTAAAGTAAGCAACCATTATGATCTGGGGTTAGGCAAACATTTCTTAGCTACACCACCAACAATATGATTCTTTACAATAAAAACATATGATTGGATTTTATCACACTAAAACTTTTGCTTTTCCACGAACAGAGACTTTGAAATCACAAGACTGAGACTGGGAGAATATATTTACCAATCATCTCTGTGAAATGGGACTTATATCTAGAACATATGGGCAATCCGCAAGATTCAATATTCTGAAACTAAATAATCCAAAAAAAGGCAAACGATTTGAGAAGACACATTACCAAAAAAGATATATATACAGCAGATACACACATGAAAATGTGTTCAGCATCATGAGGGGAAATGCAAATATAAACTACAATGAGATAAATGAGACACAATGAGATCAACTACTACTTCATGCATACAAGATGTCTAAAATCAAAAGACAGGGCTCTGAAGTGTTAGCTAGCATATGAAAGAACTGGAATTCTCACACACTGCTGATGAGAATGTAAAAGTGATAAAACTACCAGGGCAAACAGTTTGACAATATCCTAAAAAGCTGAACATGTAACCTATTCTATGACTCAGACAAATCTGCTCTCAAATATTTTCCCTAGAGGGATCAAAGTATACGATCATACAAATTCAAAAAAAAAAAGACAGAAAGAAAGAACAGAGAAGAAAAGAAATGAAAAGAAAAGAAACGAAAAGAAAAGAAAAAAATGAATGTTTATAGAAGCTTTTTTTTCAATAGGCTAAGGAGCACTTGGTGCCTCAGTTGGTAGATTTCTTGATTTCTGCTTGGGTCATTATCCCAGGGTCGTGATATTGAGACTCACATTGAGCTCCACACTATGCATGGAGGCTGCTTAAGATTCTTTTTCTCTCCCTCTGCTCTCTCTTTCTCTTTCTCTCTCCCTCCCCCTCTCCCTCTCCCTCTCTATCTCCCTCTCCCTCTCCATCTCCCTTTCCCTATATCTCCCCCACCTCTCCTCTCACCCTCCCCTCTCCTTCTCACTCCCTCTCTCTCAATCTCTCTCTCTCTCATAAAAAGAAATAAATACGCCACGTGTGGAAATAATACAAATGTCCACTGACATGTGAACGGATAAACAAAGTAGTAACAGACTATTGATACACACAACACTATGGATAATATTCAAAATACTAAGTGAAGTAAGTCGACTCCCTACTCCTAAATAATAAGGAGCATGTCTATATAATTTTATTTGTATAGTATTCTAGAAAATCAAGATAATATGTAGGGACAGAAAACAGACCAGAGTTTGCCTAGGATGGGAATTGGGAAGACGTGGGGGCGGAGGGATATATAAGGGATACAAGGACATTTTTGTGGTGACAGACATATTCTTTTCCTTGTTATGTATACATTGGTGGATATGTGACCAAAATTTACCAAATTATGTAATTGTCTCTATTAGCATTAGTATTAGTATTAATTATTAATTATTAATTAAGTAATTTATTTATTAGGGCTTTTTTTTCAGAGAGAGAGATGAAGCGTTCATTACGGGGGGAGAGAGGCAAGGGAGAAAGTGAGAATCTGAAGCAGACTCCATGCTTAGCATGGAGCCCAATAAAGGGCTTAATCGAACCTGGGATCATGACCTGAGCCAAAATTAAGAGTCTGATGCTCAAGTGACAGCCATCCAGGTGCTCCACCAATTACGTACTTTCAATATGTACAGTTTGTGTATATCAGTTAGACATTAATGAAGTTGTTAAAAACAAACAAACAAACAAACAAACAAACAAAACATGATTGGATATTGTGTCTTTTGACCTCTGGGGCCGCTATTTCAAACCTGGTCCACCAGCATCTACTGATTCTCGGAATCCCCAGTATCTTTCATACACTCACATAAGTTCTTCAAAATAAATGTAACTTGGGAAAAGTGGAAATCCCCTGGCAGTTATCACGTGTATCAATTATAAGTGTCACAACACTTAGAACTATGATCCATACATGAGATGGGTGATATAGCACATGTTTGCTTTCGACAACTTGGAGCTGGTTGAGTCCCAGCACCCCATTACCCTTGTACACTTGTTAATTACTTGTTTACCAGTTAATTGGTCCTCTGCCTCCTTATACTGTATAAAAAGGGGCTTGGTCTGTCTTGCTCACTTCTGTGTTTATAATGGTCCAGAACCAGGCTGGAACGCTGGCAGAAAAACCTAGTGGCGCTCGGAGATCTTCTTTGGATTGCAGATCTTGTGGAATGGCGGGCTCAGGAGACCCTGTTTCTCCAAACGTCTGAGCGCTGAATGCAAGTGTGGCAGGAAATTTACAGTCATCAGCTGCCATATCTGTGGGGGATTTCCTGCACACAGAAAACAAAGGGGGAAGAACCAGGAGGTGGGGTCTCTAAAATAGAGACCAGAGATCGTTTTAGTCCCACCGGCCGTCTTTGGTGCAGTATTTTATTCACTTCTCCAACATTGTCCCATTTTATGTCTTTTAAGAAGATTTTTAGTAGGTATCACCTTTCAGTTATTTAGGTTGGTACCCTCAGAAGGCTAAGATGCCTGCAGCAGTTTGGTGAGCAACAGTGTTTTCAATAAAATGTATTCTGGTATTCAGTATACAGGGGCCAATGGGTACAAGTAAAATTATGGAGAAGAGGGGCCCTGCCAGGGCAGGAAGCCAGGATCCCAATCCGTGAGATCTCATTTGTTCCATTGATGGTTACATTCCCCTTGTCTAAGGTGAATTATTATTATTATTATTATTATTATTATTATTATTATTATTATTATTATTATTATTATTATTATTAGTTCCTTACCCTTAGTTGGGAGTATTTCTGACTGGTTTAAAAAATAGCAACATTCCTTCCCCGAAAATTTTCAAGTCCCTCCATTTTCTGAAGTGAGGAGGTCGGGGGCTTGTCTATTTTGGGGGGTTACTGCCACCAGAGAGTTTATTTGGTTTTGTAAAGTTACCAGAGACTCGGCCACCCGTTCCATGTCTTCATTTAGCTCTTGAGATAGTCTATGGTACAGTCCTATGCATAAACCTATGCCCCCTTATCCAGTTCCTATTCCTGTCACAATTCCTGAGCCTATCAGAATTGGTAGCAGGACTGCCCGTTTAGCCTGAGACTTGGGGCTAAAGGTTGTTAGGAACTGATCTTCAGTGTATACAAATATCTCTGGGGTCCGATATATGGAATAACATTTCGGAGTCCAGTTGGCCTCTAAGCATCGATAGGCCGAATTAGAACACAGATAGAACACCCCAAGGGTTCAACATAGGGTGTAGTCCTCATTAAGGTTCTATCTCTTCCTCCTAGAGAGGGAATTCAGGGACTGTATGGATTAGATTGTCAGCATTGGCACCCCTAGTGCCCAGGGGTCCAATTAAGACAGAGGTGTTGGTTTTGAGGTTTTCAGGAGCTTCCTAGGTCAAACGGATTGGAGTAGCTAAGTAAGTCCTCTGGCTGAGGGGCAAGCACATCCAGCAGGTTTGCATGTGATTATATATCTTATGGAGGACTAGTAGAGCAGTGTCGGCACAATACTGGAGTGGGGCATTGGTAGGCATCTGATTGACGGCTGAAGTTTCAAAGGTTGGTAGGCTGCTGGCAGAGTGGTCGCCTTTATGGCTTGTATTACCCTATCCTGGGTATGCTTTACAAATTTTTGAAGGGCCCTGTAGTGCAGCCCTCCCCTGTTTGAGATTCCCCATTGAGGAAGGTAAGTGTAGCCAGCTCACTTCCCTCTCTGGAGGCCCTTGTTGTGACTTGGGTTACTGATAGTTTTGGTTATATCCTCGGTCCAATACTTAGCACTTGGGGCACCAGGTGACTGACAGAGAGTGGATGTTTTTCACATGTAGCAATCTTTGTGGAGGGAGGGAAAGGTGCTGAACCCCCTGGACCCCCTTATTGTCCTATGACAATTGTGGGGGCAAAGTGGATAAGCGGCAGTTGTGAGAGTGAGAGCAGTTATCATAATATACAGGCAATACTTGGTAACCCTCCCATCCAGAGGAGGTATGTGAGGCCCAGGATGCATCTTTTGCACCATATCCAGATTGTTGGCGCAGTCTCTATCAGCCCAACAGTAAGAAGTAAGACCAGGCTTATGACACCAGTAAGGGGCAAGGGTTGGCAGAGTTGCATTCAAACCCCTGGGCTTGGTTCACGCATTGATTCCTCAAGCTTCTGCTGTGTGCAGGCCAGCCATCTACCACGGTGTGGCTGGAGCAGGGCTGGACATCTCAGGGGTCAGTACCCTTTGAGGGTCAGTTTTAACGGGATGGCTGGATCTGGATCATTTCGCCAGGTTGTGGGTTCTTCTGAGTTGGACCACTTAACTGTGGAGTGATGGACCCATGGGGTGACACCTGAAGTTCTGGGGGTTATAGGAGTTGTTAGAATAACAGTGTGAGGCCCAGTCCACCATGGTATAAGAGGTTCCTTCTTCCAATCTTTGATCTACACAGAGTCTCCTGGCTGAAAGAAGTGAACGGGGTCCCTAAGGAAATTGTGACCCTCTCTATGGTGTATCTCTAACTTGTTTAGGACTGCCACCAATTTCTGGAGCTGTTAGCTTATTTCCTTGTCTGCAATCTGGTGTAGGTCTCCTGGGAGCTTTCCTAAATGTGTGTGTGTGCGTGGGGGTGGGGGGGAGGATCGCCCATATAATAACTCAAAAGGGGAGAATCCCAGTGCCCCAGGCGGGCATTGGGCACACAGGAGGACCAGCGGAAGCAAATCTGGCCATGGGGGTTAGTCTCTTGGTGGAACTTGGCCAGGGATTCCTTGAAGGTACAGTTCATCTGCTCTACCTTTCCCTGAGCCCTGGGGGCGTTAAGCAGTGTGCAGTTTCCAGGCAATGTTAAGGGACATTGTTAGGGTTCGTATAATGTCCGCTCCAAATGCAGGTCCATTATTACTGTGTGTGGTTAAGCCCAATCTCCCATAGAAGAGCTTTGGCCACCTCGTGACTTCATTCCATTCTGGTCTGGAATGCTTGGACCCATCCCAAATTGGTGCAGATTATTACAAGGAGGTACCTCAACCCTTTATTTGGTTGTATGTTGGTAAAGTCCACCCCTAAATCCATCCTTTGTGAGCCAGGCAGGGGCCATGGGGCAGAGCAAACATTGTTTTTGGCACACATTACACATTATTCACTGACAGCCTGGCATAATGCCGGCAGCTGGCTGATATTGTAGTTCTTTTTGAGGAGGACCTCTAGAGCAGTTTTCCCTAAGAGGGTGAGTTAGTTATCTTCCTTCACTAGGTGCTTTCACATAGAAGACGGGACAAGACTCACCATCCGTCTTTGCTTAGTGTGCCCACTTCTGTCGAGGCCCAACTTCTTTCTTCACTTGTGTACATGGGTGGGGAGGCTTCCTTCTGGGGCGCAAGAGTCAGAGTGTAGGTAGGAGCTTCACCTAGGTCACCTCAGGCAGCCACTCTGGCTATTTTGTCGGCAAGGTGATTACCTTGATTTATGGGGTCATCTCATTTCTGAGGTCCCTTACGGTGTAGGATAGCTACTTTGTCTGGTAGCCATATGGTCTCAAGAAGCTGTATTTCTTCCTCGTTTTTGATAGTTTTCTCTGAAGCGGTAAGGAGGCCTTTTCCTTTATAGATGGCCCATGTACATGCACAGTAGCAAAGCCATATGGGGAATCAATGTAGATGTTAACTCATTTACCTTTGCTGAGGATGATGGCTCAGGTTAAGGCGTACTGAGTCCAGCCTATTGTGCCGAACATCCTTCCGACAAGGCCATGGCTGTCCGATCTTCCGTGGCTGTGATGACCGCATACCCTGCTCTTTGGCTGCACTCCTCTAAATAGCTGCTCCCATCGCTGAACAGGGTAATCCCTGGGCTTGTTATACCCTGGTCTTGGAGGTCTGGGAAGCTGGCGTAGACTTCATCCACTACTCCAGAACACTCATGGTCAGGTTCTCCCTCCTCTGTGGGAAGGAACGTGGCCAGGTTTAGTGTTCTTACACTGTTTCGAGAGTGAGCCTTGGGTTGTCATATAGAAGGCCTTGGGATTGTGTCAGCTGAGAAATGGAGAGGAAATGATATCCTTGGGTGCTTGTGAGCCAACACGACTGTGTGTGGGACCTTAACATTAAATGTTTGGCTCAGTGTGAGCTTGTCTTCATCCTTGATGAGCAGGACTGTGGCTCTGAAGTCTGAGGCACAGGGGCCATCCTGCAGCCACAGGATCAAGTTTTTTTTTTTTTTTTTTTTTTTTTTTGGCAGTTAGAACACTGGCCATTGCCGAGGCACCATGCTCTGAGTGAGCACTCCTTTTTGTGTGTGAAGAAGTTAAAGGGTCTGTCTATGTCAGGCAAACCAAGGGCTGGGGCTTGTCCCAGAGCCAACTTTATTTCTGTGAAAGCGGCCTTCACCCCCTCAGTCCATGCGAGGAGCTCCCAGTTTGTTCCTCCCAACTGGTCATAGAGGAACCTCATTATGGCTGAGAATCTGAGGATTCTCAATGCGACAGAACCCTCTGGCCCCTAAACATTTACACAAGCCTTGTTTTGTTTGGGGCTGTGGCAGTGTGGTGCCACACTTTCCTCTTTCCCGTCATTCTCTTTTTCCTTTTGTGAGGAGGAAGCCTAAGTATTGGCCCTGCTGCTGACGAATCTGTGCCTTTTTCCAAGAGGCCTGGTACCCCAAGTAGGATCAGAGCTGTAGGAGGGCCTGTGTACCTTTCATACAGTCTTCCTGGGTGTCACTGCAAAGGAGGTCTTCTACGTATTGAAGAAGGACATACCCTGCGGTTTCTTTCGGAAAGTCAGCGAGATCTGAACCTAGGGCTTCCCGCAGAAGAATGGGCGAGTTGTTGAAACCTTGGGAAAGTAGTGTCCAGGTCAGCTGCATCTGGCGCTCTGTAACGGGCTCAGTCCATTCAAAGGCAAACAATGATTGCCTTTGCGGAGCCAGGCAGAGGCAGAAGAAAGCATCCTTTAGATCGAAGCACTCAACCCTTCTGGCTGACCACCGAATTTGGCTGAGGAGAGTATACTGAGGGTTCGGAATGACTGGGTGTAAGGAAAGAGTCCCTTTGCTAATGGCCCGCAAATCCTGTACTGGTTGGTGTCCTCCTCCTGGCTTCTTGCCTGGCAAGAGTGAGGTATTCCAAACTGATTGGCACTCAGTTAGGATACATCTTTCTCTGAGCTTGGTCAGGTGCTCTTGTATGCCCATTCTAGCCTCTAGTGGAAGGGGGTACTGCCTTGGTGTCTGAGGTTGAGCTGCAGGGATCAGGTCGACAATGATTGGGACCCGATTCCAAGCTACTTCAGGTGGATTATCATCAACCCATAGGGAGGGGAACGTAAGCCTGAATTCTTAGGGGCGACAAGGTATGGCCTGGGCACAGAACAGTCTCCATTCTTCTTCCCTTGGCAGTGGTATGGCAATTCCAGAGTTTCCTTCTGCCTTGGGTTTAATTGGAGGCTCGTGTGTCCAGTGGGTTCAAAAGGTATCTGGGCCCCAAGTTTGGAGAGTAGATTGTGGCCCAGGAGAGGAATTGGGCAGTCAAGTAAGTAGAGGAACTCATGCCGGACCTTGTGACCCCCAAGTGCACCTTGTTGAGCTTGACAGAAGGGCTGTTGCATTGTTGTGTCCCAGTAGCCCCAAGTATGGTTGCTGCCTTTTGTCCTATGGGCGCTACCAGGGAAGTAACCAAGGAGTATTCAGCCCCAGTTGAAAAGTATTTCAACCATGAAAGTTATTGTTCAACCCTCCACCCCATTTCAGGTGTGGGTTCATGGGGGCCAAGAAAGAAAGAGTACGGTCCACCTCAGTCCAATTCTACCCTGGCCAGATCAAGAAGGTTCTCACCTCGAGGTTCCTCGAGGTTCCTGGCTGGGTTTTGAGGTCCCCACGAATTCGGACATTCTTACAGTTTCCCTTGCCTTTGTAGTATGCACACTCGTCCCTTGCTAAGGGGGCTATGGGCTACCCCCCTTTTTGTGGTTGGAGTTTTTCGATGCTGCTAAAAAACAGCAGCATCTGTTCTTTAGTTCTGCTGTGAGAAAGGTGGCCTTCTTTTTTAGTCTTCGCTTCTCTTTCAGCTGCAAATTTCTGTTGGTGAAAACTGTATTGACGACCTCTAAAAGCTGAGTGATATTCATCTGGCAAAGCCCTCCAACTTCTGGAGGTTTCGTCGGATATCTGGGGCAGCCGGTGCCACAAAAAAGGTATTTACCATCTGTTGACTTTCTGGTGCCACGGGGTCAAACGGGACGTATACATGGTACGCTTCACAGATTATTTCATAGCAGTCTCCGGGAGACTCCCCAGGGTGCTGTGTGACTCATGATATTTTAGTCATGTTCATGGGATTGTTGACTCCAGCTCAGACTCCCTGAAGAAGGGCTTCCTGGTATCCTCAGACGTGGCCCTGTCCTCCTTCTGTGGTGAAATCCCATGTTGGGTGTTCTTCAGGCATGCAGCTTGAGCCCAGACAGCACGGTCATTGATTCCTGGAGATGTGTGATCTTCTAGGTACTGTCATGTTTCTGTCATCCTTATCTTTAATTCAACAAAGTATGGAGTAACTGTTGACAATCTTCCCAAGTCTGTCAGTAGGTCTGGAAGAGGGACTCCATCAAGTCAACCATTGCTTGTGGCTTTTCAGAGTATGGTGGAGTGTTGTGTTTCCAATTGAGGAGGTTGGTTGTAGAGAAAGGTAGATAACTCATCATGGAATGGCTTGTCTGGACTCGGTCCATCCTTATTCTGTCTTCAGGCTCTCTCGTCTCCTTTACATGCATTCGGAGAGTTTTAGGTCTGGGTCTGAGGCGCAGTCTGGCTGCTGGCCCATGTTGGGTGGGTTTTCTGGGTCTGAGAGTGGCGGGGAGATGGGCGGCACTGACTGCAGTGGCATCTGCACTGACTCTGGCTATGGCTGGAGAGACAGATGCAGGAGGAGTTTCAAGCTCCGGGGAAGGGGAGAGAGCTTGAAGAGTCATGAGGGGGTGGAAAGACAATATCTTCCTCCATATCTCCTTCAAATATTAGAGGAGCAGTGGGTCGCTTCTTTGGCTCCCTGGATGTGCCTCCATAAAGTGGCTAAAACCTTTGCCTGGCTCTGTTTGCTAATGATGAATCACCTTCAAGGCAGTAGATTTGGGGCAATTTCAAGCCAGGAGTCGATGTACGGAAATTGATCAGGGTGGCCTGGGTTCCCAGTGACTATTAGCCAAACCTGCTGCACTATTTGAGCATCTAACGTCACTTCTGGAGGCCATCCTACATTGAATGTGGACCATTCTAGTTCACAAAATTTCGTTAACTTCCTGGGTGTCGTTGTCACCCCATGGTAACCTGAAAATCCCTTTTGACATTTTTTGACCAGGACCTCTAAAATTGTAGGCTTACTCTGTTTTCATCCCATTATTAATTTCTTTCTCATATTTGCTGTCACAAAGACGGACAAAGTTAGGATATACCGCCAGATGAGAGGACTATTCAGATACTCCTCTGGTCGCATTCCTGAGGGAAAGTTTAGGTGAAGTTTGACTATAGTGGACTCGGCTTTGTGACTTGTGATGGGAATCTGATCCGATACCGCCCTCGACTTTATACTCTCACAATGACACAGGGCAGCCCATTCAGACTCCATAGACTTTTTGGGTCCTTAATGGTGCCCGTCCATGAAGCCACAAACTCTATCTCGACTGGCAACCCTGGCTTAGATGAACATCCTCTCTCTCTCTCTCTCTCTCTCTCTCTCTCTCTCTCTCTCTCTCTCTCTCTCTCACACACACACACACACACACACACACACACACACACACACACACACACACACACACATGGACACCAGAGTCCATTACATTTCCTTCCACAAAATTTTCTACCTGGGACACCTATTAAGTCCTCTGGGGATTGACCATGTCCCCCTTCTGCTCTTTTGTGTATGCCTGACACTTCGGGGCTTCGGCCTTACCAGTTCCATGGAGCAGGACCTGCCTAAGACAACGGAGAAGTAGGCTGAGGAAATTCAGGCAGAGCATGCACTTTCTCCCTTGTGAGCCTTTGCTTTGCCACCACCTCGCCGTTCTCCCAAACCGGGGGCAACAATGGGGCAGTGCGGTTGTGTTTCTTGTTCAACAATCTAGTATGTTATGGAACCAGGCTGGAACACTGGAGGAAACACCAAGTGGCACTCAGAGAGTTTGGTCAGACAGTTTGGCTCTCCAACGTTGAGCGTAGAGTCAAGTGGGGAGGGTATTTTATAGTCGTCAGCTTCCATATATGTGGGGGTTTTCGCACATGCACCAAACAAAGGAAGAAGAACCCAGAAGCGAGGTCTCTAAGCTAGAGACCGGAGTCTGTTTGAGTCCCGCTGACCATCTTTGGAGTACTTTATTCACTTCTCCAATAATAGTAGAGCTCTACATACCACATAGTATATGCTCATTAAATCTATATTAAGTGAATGAGTTCTATTGCTTCTGTATCGGACATATAACAAGATTTTTGACAATCTATATGGTAAGAGTCCCCAGACCATCACATTATAGGGATTTCAAGGTTGTCTAGTCTCCACACAATATTTAGGTTTGGTTACACCACCATAAGCTAACCCTACAACCTCACATCCTGGATCATATAATGCCCCTGTCTCCTCCTCATTCACAATCTTTTGCAACTGAGTGCAGACCATTCCATCATGTGGTCTTGGTTCAGAAAGCCAAATTCCTCCGTTTCTCTCAGTCAGACAGAATGAATTCTGACTGTGAACGTCTGCCAGTAATGTTGCAATAGAGATGAAGAAGATCAATTCAACTGGACTCCCTGAGCTGATCCCTAGAATCACTTTAGGGCATGAGTACAGTTAAATAGAAATGCTGCACTCAGATATATGTCTGCTGCTTATCCAAGGAACAAAAAGCAAGCATTTAAAAAAGTAAGCCGTTTCCATGCAGAACAGCTTAATCAGGGAGAGTGAGTGGTGCAAAGTGGGAGAAGAATTCTTCTCTAGGGCCTTAACCATTGCAGAGACAGTTCACCCAATGGGTGTATAACAGAAACATGAAACCTGAGAGCTGCCATTGTTGGGTAACAATGTTCTCTAACTGTGCCTTATGCATTGACATGATGATCCAAGGGAGACAAGCACTAATTATAAGTGGCATAGAAGTGGACAATTTCTATATGCTTCAACACCTCTTTGTAATAATTAGTCCTGTCTGCTCTTTGCACGCGAACATTCCGTTGTTGGTCATTTTCCCCAAGAAAGAATTGGTCCCCTGTGTTTCAGTGGGCTTGTAAACTTAGCCTTCCTGAATAGCGTTGGAGACAGCCAAAGGGCATCTCTTGGTACCTGTTGTTTCATTTTGTTTGATAGTTATGGACCTACCCCGATACAAGGATTCGGAATTTTCTTAGTATGTCTTAAGACTTAATTGGAAGCCCATTTTCTGTATTCCATTCAACTTAACAAAGAGAGTATTGCATGTCAGACATTGTGAAACATATAACTGAAGGAATATTACTTCCCAAAGTTTGACCCTCAAAATCAGTCACCTTACTAATGATGCCTTGTTTTTTGGAAGGTCATGAAGGTGTGGATCAAGGCAAGAATGGATTAAAATTAAAATGGAACCAATAAGAAAATATAAAAGTACATTTACCCTTAGTTCGGATAACCAATAATTCATGAAATGGTGTTTATTTCATTTCTTTATATGTATGTTTATGTGTATGTGTATGCTTATACTGGGCTGTGGCGAAATATGTGTTCCTTACAGTAGATTGGGCATAAAATATTTGAAAGACGCTGTGCTCATGCACCTTATCAAGCTGCCTGGTGCTTCTGTAGCTTGGGTTCTTGATAGGGCTTAGGTGCATCCGCTTCAAGCGCTTGCATGAAATTTGGAAGATATGATGGCTAATTTTATGTGTCAACTTTACTGGGCCACAGAGGTCCAGATGCTTGGTGAAACGTTTTTCTGGTGTTTTGTGATGGGAAATACTTGAGTCTGTACAGTGAGTAAAACAGATTATTTTCCTAATGTAAGTGGGCCTTATGTAATCAGTGAGAAGGCCTGAATAGAATAAGGATGATTCTCCCAGGGATACTAGGGAATTACTCTTGCCTGCCTGAATGTCTTTAAACTGGGACATTGGCCTCTACCCCAGATTCAGACTGAAACAGCAGCTCTACCTGAGATTCAAGCCTGCCAGCCATTGGACAAGAACTATGCCATCAGATCTCGTGGTTTTCCAGCTAGCCAACACATCCTGAAGATCTTGGGACATGTCAACGTCCACATTTATGGGAGCCAATTTCTTATAAGAAATAAATAAATAAATACATACATACATACATAAAACATTCATAAATATATAAATATATTTATATTAATACATTCATATTTTATATGAATGTATTAATATAAATATAAATATATTATATATGATAATATATATTATATATATGAGAAACAGAAATTTTCTCTATTGAATCTTACTAATTCAGAAGGTGAAAAATATTACCTATTGGTTCTACAGCTGTTTTTTTTTTTTTAAACAGAATGTGGTAGACATTATTCTAAAGAAAAAAATATAGCCCCCAATGTTCCATACCTTAAAGCTGACAACCCATGAATATGAAGAGAGACCATTTCTATAGTCGTGTTGTAATATAGAGACAGATTTTCTGGATCAACCTAGTATCATCATGAACCCATGCATCATAAACCCATGCAAAGCAGAGAGTTTTCCCTGGCTGGCCATCCCACAAGCTGAAAATGAAGACCTCAGTTGTATAACTGCAAGGAACTTAATTGTCCAAAACCCAAATAAACTCAGAAGTAGATTTCTCCAGATAAGAACCCAACCTACTGACACTTGACTCTTACCTAGTGATACCCTAGGCCCAGAACACCAGTGAGTCCACCTGGACAGACTAGTGGTCTGCTGGGGTTATTGTGGCAAGACAATTCTGCAGGGTTGTCTTTGGATTCTGGGAGTGCAGTGTACACCGCACTTAACTAACACTTCTCCTGATGGTTTGAACACACAATTCCTCATATTAAGTCACTGCTTGGATATAAGATAATTTCTGCCAATATGCTACTGAAATTTGACTATTTTATTTCCACATTCCTCCTACTTGGTAAATGCAATGATACCTGTAGCTTATTTCAAACTCAAGTAAAACAAAACACAAAACTCTAAAGAACGGACCGCTCCTTACCTCTTGAAACTACCTCTTCTTTTGTGTTTGATAACATTTGACTCTCCTGGTTTCTCTTATATATTCCCTCTACTAATTTTCATTCTATTCTCCTGCCTCGTTTCCATTCATCAAGCATGCATTGAGCACGTACTAGGTTGTAGGCACTGTATACAAAGAACAGAGGTCTTATCTAGAACTAATAATGGACCTTGTTATCCAGGGGTTTGCCATTGTCTAAACAAATTAACTATACTGAGTTGATAACATCTGTAATAGAGGTGGATAAATATACCCTGGAATTGCAAAGAAGAAAACACATGATTCTCTAGGGCACCCAGGGAGTGCTTTACACAAATGAGAGTCACTTGACGTGAGTCTTCTAGAGAAGACATATTTCAAATCAACAGAGTAAGGAAGGGCATTGCAGGCAGGAAAAAAAAAGAGAGAGAGAGAGAGGGCAAGGCACGGAAGTTTGAAAATGTGACACATTAAAGGAGTAGCAAAGTTTCCTTTGGATGGATTTCATGTGGGAATGGGAGATTGGTAAAGAGTGAGGATTAATGTAGAAGGTGACATATGAATTGGATCCTAGAAACAGTTAACAGGAGATAGTTATGGTGCCCGAATGACGTTGATGACTACCCATTGTATTCAAATAAACCTGAAGACACTTCTTGGCTTAGTTGGAACCTTGTTCATCATCTGATTAATTCCATAAGGTTAATCTAATCTTATGTTCCTCTTCTCTACCAACCATTCACTCATTTATTCATTTATTTCTTTAGTCAGAGAGGGTATGTGTGGGGTGCATATCATGAAGAATGTGAAAGTCATTATAAGACTTTGACTTTCATTTTCGATGAGAGGGAAAGTCAGTTGAGTAGTCTCACCAAATTCGCATTTGAGTTTGTTTTATCTATCTATCTATCTATCTATCTATCTATCTATCTATCTATCTATCTATCTATCTATCTATCTATCTATCTATCTATTTAATTTAAAGAGAGTGCCCCCAGCAGTTTAGAGGGAGAGAGAAACTGAGACAGAGACAAGAGACAGACAGAGAGAGAGAGAGAGATCTCAAACAGGCTCCATGCCTAATTCATGCCTAGCTCAGATCCTAATGCAGGTTCTGACCCCATGACGTCATGCTTTCTGGATCATGACCTGTGCCAAAATCAAGAGTCAGATGGCTAACCACCTGAGCCACCCAGGTGACCCTAATTTGTATGTTAAACAAATCACTCTGACTACTATCTGGGGAGCAGGTTGGAGTGGGAAGCAAGCATACAAGCAACAACAGCAACAAAATAAGGAGGTTACTATAGTAATCCTGAAATAACTTCCATCCTGAATAAGGATGGAAGAAGGGGACATAGTGAGAAAATTATGATCATGTGTACATTATAAATGTGGATATAATAGGATTGTTTGTGGTTTGAATATAAGTGATGAGAAAAACAGATATAAAAGACTCCACCAAGGGTTTTTTTTTTGTTTTGTTTTGTTTAGTTTGTTTTTGTTTTTGTGTTTGTTTTTTTGGGCTGGACCACAGGTTGGTGGTAGTTTTAAGTTGTCTGTTAGAGATCATGGGATTTAGGGGAAAAATCAGGACTTGCTCTTTTCACAAGGTGATTTTGAGATGCTTATCAGACATCCAAGCGGCCTTTTTGTGAATGTAGTTAGATATAGGCATCTGGAGTTTAAAGTAAGAAGTTTAGTGTGGACTGTAGGCTGGATTACTTAGCATGCGATCGCATGAGATCAGCTAGGGAGTGTGAATGGATGAGAGAGAAGACACGCAAGGACTGAGCTCTGGGGTATCTAACTCTTAAAGTACTGCAAGATGTGGAAAACCTAGCGAAGGAAACTAGACACAGTGGCCACTGAAGGAGTAGGCGAGACATGAGGAGGCTCTCGAGTCCAGGAAGCCTGGTAAGGAATGTGTTTCAAGGAAGCAGGTATCAAAATGGTCAAGTGCTGATGGGAAGTCAAATAGGATGAGGTCAAATAAATGATCATCAGGGTCACAAGGGGGGGTCACTTGGTTAAGGGTCTGACTCTTGGTTTCACCTCAGGTCATGATCTCATGGTTTGTGGGTTCAAGCCCCAGGTCGGGCTCCATGCTGACGGTGTGGAGTCTGCTTAGGATTCTCTCAATGCCTCCATCTGTCTCATATCCTCCCCTGCTCACTCTCCCTTTCTTTCAAAATGAATACATACACTTGAAAAATTATTAAAATATAAATAATCACTGTGTTTTGCAAAGTGGATGTCATTGACATGTGATGAGAAGCATTTCAGTAGCACCGGGGAAAAGCCGATTGGGAGTGGATTGAACAGAGAATTGGAGTAGAATGATTGTAGACAGGGAGTAAGGCAATTCTTTCAAGGAGCGTTGTGACAAAATGAGGGAGAAAAATGAGGCAGCAGTGGGAAAGGAAGGGAGCAGGGTCAAGAGAGGGCTTTGCTTTTTCTTTCTAAAATTTGAGAAATAAAAGCATTTTTGTAATTTCCATTTTGCTGATGGAAATGATGATATGGCAGAGTAGGGGAGAATTGCTGACAGAAATGTTCTTAACAGGGCAAGAGTGACTTTGGTCTAGTGTCCAAAAGATAATTGGCTCAGAGAGGAAAGAACAGATCCTTCCTATTAATGTTGGTGAAAGCAGAGCACAAGGAAATTGATGTAGATGGAATGGTAGATGCGATAGGTGATTTTGCAAATTCTCTTTTCAGTGACCTGGTTTTCTCAGTGTGGTAATAGGCAAAGTTATAAGACCAGAGTGAAGAAGGGTTGGGAACAGTTGGAAGTTTGCGGAGAAGGAAGTTGTGAACTAGAGGTCTAGGTGTGTGAGGAAGTAGCCTCTGACCTCACTTGAGTCAGTGGCCATCAAGTAACTTTTGTGCTGCTTTCCTCCAATTACATAGGATGTTGCTATGTGCAGGAACTAGATTGAACTTCCTGCGGTTCCCAACTTCTTTACCTTGGCATAGGTAAGCTTTCATCTGCCTGAGAAGCCCTCTCTACTCTAATCACTCATATTTCAAATTTGCCTCAACCATTACTTAGTTAATCCCACCAGTCAGAGTTAATTAGTCCCTTCTTGGAACTCTTGTGGTACCATGTGCAGTGCCCTGTTCCGTAATTTTTGCCATATTGTAATAATTTGCGTCCCTGTCTCCCTAGATAATTTGGCCACTGCTTGAGGGGGTCAGTTTGATCATTGCAGTTCCTAGTATACAGTTTGACTTATGGGTAGCCTTTGTTAATTGCCAATTGAATTGAGTTGAATTGAGTCGAATTGAATTGAGGTGAACTCAATCGAATGTACTGAATTGAATTGAATTGAATGGAGAGAATTAGTAGAAAGAATTGGCAGGTAGGAGAGGCAGAGCCTCGAAAGAGTGGTGATATTTACAACAAGACTTGTCTGATCTATAAGGAGGGAAACTCCTGCTCATGAGAGTGGGAAAGGTAACTGTTTCCTCACCTGTAGTGGTGGAGTGAATGGAGCCGAAACCCCAAATGAACTTCTGTAAATTGTGTCAACAATTCTTACTTCTATACTGTTTGCATTGAGGACCTAAAGAGTTCATATATGCAGAAGGATTTTGTACATAAAAATATGCTGCATAATGTAAGTTACTCTTTCTCACAACACTCTGTGCCAAGATAAAAGAAATGTGTTGATTTTATATATTTTACTAAAGGGTAGCATGTATAACAGAGGAAGAGAAGGACGGGTTGAAAAAAAAAAACAATGATGATAGTTATACTCGTCTTGTTGACCTTTCTACTCTTCAAAGTCTCTTTAGAAGATATCATAATGGTCTCTTTCAGTTACACATGCCTGTTATTTTCTCTGAGACAATAGCCCTAATATGATCTAATTTGCTAAGGCAGGTGGTCTGGAAACAGATGAAACTGCCAGCTCATTCTGCAGGAAGCAGCATATAAGGAGCCCGCTGATCTGACAGGCTTGTGTCACAATGCACAACTTTGGGAATTGCCCAAGCTCAGAAAAGGCCAGTTTTTTGCAACATTATAAAACTCAAGAGAACTCTCTAACACAGAGGTGATGTTCACAGTTCCACAGCAATAACATGTCTGATTCTTGATGCTGACTAGAAGTCAACCAGTTATTTTAACACAGGTTTTAACTCTTATTGGTTTCACTTCACTTTCCCTTACGTTTCAGGTTTCATAAAGGCAGGAACCATGTTCTGGGCTTCCTAATCTGTGCCCACACATGTCTACCATGGTATTTCATGGGCGCTCCATTATCATGTTATTAATTGGGTTTTTTAGTAGGTGTCAGGCAGCTTTCATGGTGACCACGTTATTGGCAGAGCATAAAGAGAGTGGCAATAGTGGTGCTTTCTCTACCATATGAACCACATGTTACTATCTTAAAATTCCTGGAATATATGTATGATGTCCTGTATGAATGATTGTGAGTTTATGACACTCATATTCTACTTCTTTTTCACAACAGTTTAAAATACCTTTATGGCAGTTTACCTTCCTTTCATTTCCTAACTTAAAATAATTTACTTCTTTGGCTTTGGACTACCTGCCTACATGCTAATAGATGCAGCACTAGAAAACGTGTTTGCATTTTGATGTGTTCTTAGCAGGCTGCCTTACTTGCCATGTCTGCTGGGTGGGTTGGGTACCACTGTTATTTCTGGGAGGATCTTCTAAGATACAAGTATATTTCATGGGCAAAGTAGCATGTTGAATCCGTCATCATTTGGAGTGAAACTCAGTCTACGTCCAGTAGACTTGGTCCCATTGGTCACATGAAGGAATGAAAAACAGGCCACATTCGTTTTGATGTCATAACATTCTGGGACATGTAGTGATGCCCATGAAAAAAAAAAACAAAAAGAATCACACTGGGGACTCCATTTAAGAGATGACTCAGCAAGCAGAATCAAGATGCCAGAATGAGGAACAAAGATAAATGCTGTGTAGGTTCTAGAGGTTGGAGACATTGCTCCAGCAGAGAGAAAATTCCTTCAGGATTAAGGGAGAGGCTGGATAGTGATCTACAGGCCGCTTGTTACCACCTCCAGGCCATGATCTTTCTACTCCCCTGCAATTCCTTCCTTCACCTCCTTAGTCCATCTATTCAATCCCAGAGTGCCACCCTTTTCTTCATGGAAATTTCTGGAGTCCCTTCTTACTCTTCTTTCTTCTCACGTTGCTCCTACCTCTGTTGTGGGCAATTTCACAATCCTGGTAAAATTGCTCTAGCAATGTAGCTTCAGGGTTCTTTAAATTTCCTGGCTCCCACAACCTTAAGAGTCAGTTTCCTCCAGTAGCTAACTTCCGTGATGGTACTCTGAGCTCTATGATCATCCAGATGTCTCCTGCTAGAATGTCAACCTCAACGTGCCAATATCTCAGAAGATAACCTCCCCTAACCAGGTGTCTCACTACTTGACTTCACAACTTCTCTTCTTCAGCCCGATAGAGACTTGTGGTCCCTGCTTCCTCCCTCTCATTTCCCTGCATATCATCCCATGTGGCTCCACTTCCCTTCCTAATGCAGTGTATACACCTCAGTATGTCACTTTGTGCTGGAACGTCCTAGTCCTCTGCTGCATCTGCTTTGGTGGCCTTGAAGCTTGGCTGAGTCCTCCACTCTGTCAGCCCATCCTCTGTGTCACTCAGCCCAGTGAACTGTTACAGGGACTCACAGTCACTAGGGTCACTCACTCTAATTTTATGGTTGCGGATGTCAACATACCGCCAGAGCTTCTTGCCAGTCTTAAGCGGTCTTCTCCCCACAGCAGCTATTCCATACCTCCATCATTACCCTCAACCTATCTTTTTCACCTTTCCCTGGGAAACGGCTCTTGTCTCATAGATAGAACGTAGATTGTAGACACCTTCAAACTCTCACTCAGACCTCATAATGACACCTTTCAACACAACTTTCAACCCCAACCCCAGTATGAGAGACAAAATGTTCCTACTCCCACTCTAGATTCATTAATTCATTCGGCAATCACTGAGAGCCAACTGAGTCCTATGAAACACTGTGCTATATGCTTGGGACATTAGAGATGAGGGGGTAGACCCTAATCACAAGGAGCTACAATTATGTAGGGGAGACAGTTATTATGGTGTAATGGTCCAAAGATGCACGGAGCATGAGGAGAGTGTGAAGGCAAAATCCATGTAACTCAGCCTTCAGGGGAAGGAGATAAAGTGTTGTAAGGGACTTTTCAGATGGGGTGGTATCTTGACCTAATCCTTAAAGTGTGAGTAGGTATTAATTAGGCAAGGTTGGAGTAGGACGGGACAAGAGGTTCAGGCATTACACAGTAGAGAAAAATCACACTGAATATAGGGAGAGGGTATAAGTAAAAATTGGAAATTGAGTCCTTCCAATTCTTGACTGTGTCCTACGCTTTGCGAAGAGGTCATCTCACAAAGAACCTCAAACGAGCACATGTTCCCAAAATTTCCTTCTCCATTTTTTATTCTTTATCCTAGTGTAATTCCTCTCATTTCCTCACCAGTATGATTCAATTAGTAACTCACTTCTGTGGATACTATGGCAACCACATTTCCTCTATGCCGCACCCTTCTGTATCTTTGTTTGGCATCAGTGGAGCCTCATGATGGATCTCATATCTCTACTCCCCTTAGAGTGGACTTTGTAACATGCAAAAGTTATTCCATCACTGCCTTCCAAGCTGTGGTTCCCCCACACTCCAGCATGAGAGAAAACACCTTTCCCATCCGCACCCTGCCCCCACCTTTGCATCCTTACTTGTCCTGGGTCAATTGTTCATGCCCTTAGACACTCTCATGATCAACTATCAGCAAATTCCTTAATATGCCCTATTGTTTTATGCCTAGATGTCTTCCCCATCAACATGGGTATGTTTTGATGCAGCGTCTTAATTGGTACATATTTTAAGGCAGGCTAAAATAATTATCAAATATCTAACCTATTCTCTTTTTTTTTTTTTTTTTATTTCCCGGATAACAACGGTAATAGATTCTCTTTTTTTACATTTTTAATTTTCTATTATTGAAGTATAGATTACATAGAGTGTTATTTTAGTTTCAGGTGTATAAAATAGCGATTTGATAATTCTATACATTATTCAGTGCTCTCCGTGGTAAGTGTAATCACCATTTTTCACCATATAGTGTTGTTATAATATCAACTATATTTCCTGTGCTGTACTTTTCATCTCTGTCAGTTATGTATTTTATGACAGGAAGTTTGTAACTCTTAGTCACCTTTCCCTATCTTACACACCCCACCCACTTCTCTTCTTGTAACCACAAGTTTGTTCTCTGTATTGAAGAATCTGTCTTTTCTTTTTCTGTTTTGTTTTTTAGCTTCTACATAAAAGTGAAATTATATGGTATTTTCTTTTATCGTTATAATCCCACGTGGCATAATACCCTCTAGGTTCACACATGTTGTTGCAAACGGCAAGGTTTATTCCCTTTTTTTTAAATTAAAATATATTCCATTATATGGACACTACATTTCTTTATGAATTCATCTGTTGACAGACTCTTGGGCTGCTTCCATAGCTGGGCTATCATAAATAATGCTTTAATAAACACAGAGGTGCATGCCTCTTTCCAAATTGGGGTTTACCTTTTCTTTGGGTAAATACCCAGGAGTGGAATTATTGGATGATATAGTACTTCTGAGTTAATTTCTTGACGAACCTGCATTCTGTTTCCTAGAGTGGCTGCACCTATTTACATTCCCACCAAGAGTGCATTGGTGTTACTTTTTCTCTTACCTTCTCACCAATACTTGTTATTTCTTGTCTTGTTGATACTAGGCATTCTGTCAGGTGTGAATTGATGTGTCATTGTGGTTTTGATTGAGGTTTCTCTGATTAGTGATGTTGAGCATCTTTAATGTGTCTGGTGATGTAGTAGACACTCTTAATTCATCCCTTTCCCCTTCCCTTTTGATTCTTTCCAGGGTGATGATGACACTGATGATGTTATCTGACAGCTTAACTCACCATTTTAATCTTCTATCAAAGGTCATACATTACTTCAAGTGTCCTGCTTTCCTGCTTTAAGTTACATTGTTTCCAATGCGTTACATGACGTCCCTTTCACAAGTCTTCCTAGGGCTCCCCGACTCACCTTTTATTACTACCCACCGTCACTCATACTCTTAGAAAGTTGCTCTAGTTACTTATCCTGATCCAACACTCTATTTCTATGCCCCGACTCTAGTCTCTATACACACTTCAATTGACACCTCTTACACATAATTTTTTTCCTAATGTTTATTTATTTATTTATTTATTTATTTATTTATTTATTTATTTATTTATTTATTTATTTATTTATTTTTATTTTTGGAGAAGAGAGAGACAGAGCATCAGTGGGTGAGAGGCAGAGAGACAAGGAGATGTAGAATCCGAAGTAGCCTCCAGCTCTCAGCTGTCAGTGCAGAGTCCTACATGGATCTTGAACTCACAAGCTGTGAGATAATGGCCCAAGTTGAAGTCGGCCCCTTTCCAAACTGAGCCACCCAGGTGCCCCAACACATCTTACACTTTCATGTCTCCAATAGGACTTAATATTTCTATGGACCAGGACCATCCATTCATTAAGTTCTAGCACCTCCTACAGTTTGGGAATAAAATAGACACTCAATAAATTGATGCTCAATTGACAAATAAAGGAAGGAATGGGTCCGAAGACAAAGGGCTCAATAAAGACTTTTGTTCCTATGAATTCAACCCAGAGTAACACTAGAGCATTTGAATTCAACTGGAGGGTCCTTTAGTCAATCGTGGAAGAAATTACCATATTCTAAGAGTTGTAAGCTGAGAGAGAAAGATTTTTTTGAAGAAATATGAAAGGTAGTTTAATTTCCTAAGAGGCCAAGCCTTGAAAGCTTATCTATAAGAACTATATAATGTAAGATGATTCTGGATCATGAAGAAACTCAAGTGCAGTGAGAGCCGTGACAACATGGGGAATACACAGTAAGGACAACAGTAGTCCCGGAAGTGCTGTCCTGTGTGAGAAAAGAGAGTTTAGTGACCCTGTATGGAGGGAGAGGATACAGGGTGGGCAGAGTAGGGAGGGGGGGAAGTTGGGATCCAAACTGCAATATTGAAATATCAGAGGAGTGTTATGGTCATATTCATAAACTTCCCTATATGTATCCTAAGGAAAACTTTTTTTTTCCTTTAACGAGCTTTTTAAAGGTAATATACACAAGGTAAAAATTCATATAGTAGCAAAACAAGTTATTCAATGAAATTAAATCTATGTCTTCGCTAGGCCTCCATTATTCTTCCCCAGAAGAAGACCACTTTTAACAGTTTGTAGGGTTTTTTTCCAGAATCTCAAGTATATCATATGCATATCTCACATGAAAAAAATATATATATAGCTGGTACCAAGATATTATCTACACCTCTCTATTTTATAGGTACATGATTTTTGTGATTTGAAAAGGTTTGACATGAGATTTGCCCTGTGAAAAATTAATGTGCCTGGTCCAATGGGACATTATTTTTTAAATATACATCATGGTATTTCCTACCCTGGTTCCATTCAAGGTATTTAATCTGTCCCCTGTTTATGTGTATTTAATTTGTTTGTAGTCTACGAGTATAGAAAACAATGCTGCCGTGAAAGTCCTTGTGCATATGTTTGCCTGCCAGAGTCCAGCAGAGTGTGGGTGGTGCCTCGAAAATCTTACCTGGAAGGAGTTTAATGGAGGAACTATGAACACAGGTGCTGGTGAGATAAACGGCCTCCAAACTAAGTGGTTGAGTCCTTGGGGACTAGCAAGAGAAGACTTCACCTCTCCCAGGTATCAGGGGACAAGGAAAGGACAAGTGTTACTAGAAGCCAATGAGCCCACGGCTGGGAGAGAAGCCACCTAACAGGAGATGTGGCCATAGACTGAGGAATAAGCCACTGCCAAAATTCCAGAGTTCAGAGTACATATAATGACTGCTTTTCTTTTGCTCTCTGGCTACCTATTAGTATACCTGCCAACTATGGATGGAAGCCAGACGACAAGAAAGCCTCAACGATGCAGTCCATAGACGTGAGCTTACTGGCAGGCATAGGATGATCAAAAATATATCTGCAAGGATGAATGGAGGATTAGCAGTCCCTGGCTTAATATTGTTTGACTTCTAGTTATTGGACCTTACAATGGTGTGAAAATGATAGCATTGTTTACAAATTGTACTTTGAATAACACCTGGCTGGCTCAGTCGTGTAAGCATCTGACTTAGTTCATGTCAAGATCTCAAGGCTCCTGAGTTCAAGCCTGCCTCAGGCTATGCTGACAACTTGCATCCTGGGGCTGACTTGAGATTCTGTGTGTGTGTGTCTCTCTCTCTGTCCCTCCCCTGCTCACGCTCTTTCTGTCTCTCTTTCTCTCCAAAACTTTAAATAACATTAAACATTTTCAAGGATAAATTGTACTTCAAATTGAAGTTTTTGACCTCTCCCAGTGGTAATGAGAGGTGATACGACCCTCTCCTGTGATGCCTGGCAGAGCAGGCAGCCACAGCTCCCAGTCCACCACATGATCATTATGGTGAACAATCTATCTGCTTACAGCTATTCTATACTCACAGAATCGTTGTGTTTATGCTTCCAACACAGTATTCACTGAAATACATGAGAGAGTTAAACTTTAATGTAACATAGGCTGTGTGTTAGATGATGTCTCATAATTTCAGCTCATGCAACTATTTTGAACACACAAAATAGAGGCTAGACTAAACTATGATATTCAGCACATTATGTGTGTTAAATGCATTTTTGGCTTAGAATAACTTCCACTCACCCTGGTTTTATCTAGAGGTGACTCCATCCTAAATCAAGGAAGATTTGTAATGTAAAAATCTTGGGAAATTTCCTAGAACTGGAATTGTGGTATCAGTAGGACAGAAAGAACCTCTTCCACATCCATTCCTCCACCTCCTTCCCTAGCAGCCCAAGCAATATAAGAGGAAGTGTCATGTGCAGGTTCTGAGAAAGTTGAGACAGCTGTGGGCCTTGTGTCCTTTATTTTTTCTTTGATGTCATTCACATGCTGCCTTGGATCCTGAACTCTAGGGCCAAACCGTTTGGATGGAAAGTGAACTGAGATTCTTCCAGCAAGAGCTGGTAGGAATTAGATTTCTATGCACTTCATAGAATACAGCTGCCCAATCAGACTTGAGCTGTATACCTCCAACGTTCATTTACTTGGGAGAGAAATCCACTTTTACCCTGTTAAAACCATAGTTCTTCCTTGTTCTGTGTCGTAGGGAAAAACCCAACCCTCATGAAGGTATACGGATAACAGGTATAAATATGTTGAGTTTTATGGATATTGTCAAGTTTGGTATTTTAAACTGAATGTTTAATACTGAGTTTGAATTCAGCTACTCCATTCACAGCACATGTCTTAATCTTCTTGTGCCTCTGATTTCTCAGAGGGGTAGTAATATAAAGCACTTCATTTGGTTGTTATGAGGAATAATTAAATTAAAATATGTGAAATAGATCAGTGTCTGTCCAACACGCAAAACACTCAATAAATGTTATTACTGTTATTTTTACCATTATCATCTTAAACTGTCTTCCAAAGAAGAGGTCCCAGTTCGCCAATTACAATTCTGAAATGCCTCTTTCCTCTTCCGTTTTCTATAGTGTGCATTACCAATGTTTTTGTCCAATAGAAGAGTAGTAGTATTTCATTTTTATTTCCAATTGCTTTCTAAAATTGTGGTGGTACGTCTTTACAGTTTTTAAAAGTCATTTATGCTTGTTTTCTGGTGAACTTCCTTTTTCTTTCCTCTATTCCTTCTATTGGATTTTTGTTTTGTTTAACAGTGTGGCTTAAAAAAAAGCAATACAAACATTATGGAAATTTGTCTTCTGTGTTTCTGTTGGTGGTGCAAATATTTCGAATAATTTTCATTTGCCTTTATTTTATTTTTTTAATTTTTTTAACTTAATGTTTATTTATTTTGTGAGAGAGAGAGAGTGCGAGCAGGGAAGGAGAAGAGAGAGAGGGAGACACAGAATCTGAAACAGACTCCTGACTCTGAGATTTCAGCAAAGAGCTAGATGCAGGGTTCCAACCCACAAACCATGAGATTGTGACTGAGTCGAATTTGGACGCTTAACCTACCAAGCCACCCAGGCACCTCACTTTATTTTTTCTTTTCCTTTTTTTTTTTTGTTTGGCTTTGTTTTTTCTTTACAAAATTAAAAAAATATATGTTCAATATAATAAAAATGATCCTTCTCTACTATCGTTACATCTGAGCTTAATGTCCACCCCTATTTTAGAAAGATCATTGTCATTCTGGATTATAAGAATAATTCCCCCATATTTTCTCCTAGGACTTCATAGATTGACTTACATAAAAAAAATATCTTCTCCATTTGTAATAAAGCTGGGGAAGGCAGTGAGATAAGATTTAAAGTGATTCTGCAGATGACTGTGTTGGAGCGTTGGCAAAAATGAATGCTTTGACACATAAATCTTACCTAAGAAAGTTATATTTTCCTTTGATCCACATAAAAGATACTTCTTAAACAAAGCATGTGGGAAGCCATCCTCCTTGCAGGTATGGGGTAAGCTTGCCTCCTGGGGTTTTGTGTTTTTTTGTTTGTTTGTTTGTTTGTTTGTTTGTTTGTTTTGTTGTGTTTTACTCTTAGGGGGAAACGCATAGGTTGTTTATAATGAAATTTTGTATTTCCAGGTTAAGGTGCTGCCAGGTTGAGCATACTAATTTACCAGTTTATAAGACTGCCTCTCACACATCGCTTCCTGGTGGTAGGCAAGATTTCTTTCTCTGCAACCAGGGCCATACTGCCACTTGTTCACAGGTTAAGTAATGATGCCAAGACATTTTTATGCCTATGCTAATAATGACCCACCTGTGGACAAGTGCAGGCAGATACTGCCGACCTTTTAAGGCCAAGGAGGGATTGAGCCCACAGCCTTCCACTGGGCTCCACCATTGTTTCTGCTCTCTCTGTTGTATGTCAGTTGTTATCATCACGTTTGACAACACACGCTCTAGAGTAAAACTATCTGACTATGTACTTCCATCTTGAGCTATAGGGAAACAAATAAAGTCCCCTTACCTTTTTTGTTCTTTGCTTTCTCTTTTGTGAAACGGGCATTATCACAGTGTGGAAATTCAATAATTAAATAAATAAATACGTAAGTGCTTAAAATTTCTTAGAAACAAACGCTCAGTAAATATTAAGAAGGCTTTTCCCAATAGAGAATAGAAAAATAACTTTCTTGTTTTCTCCTAGGATTTTATAGATGCATTTTTATAAGAAAACATATAACATTAATAATATGACATAATGCAAATTAAGACATTTATACGAAAAGTATTGAAACTTCATGAACAGTATCATTGTTACTATTATTCGAACAATGCATTTGCTTTGAAAGGTTCACTTAGTTATATACTAAATTTGCATATGCTTTGAACCTACTTCTGGATTCTCTATGACGTTTCATTCATTCAGCTGAACCACATTTGCTTTATAACATAATTTATTATCTGGTAGAACTCGCCTAATTCATATGCTACCTTTCCAGAAAAATTTTTCTGGATCAGCTTGAATATTGATATTTATACAAAAATCTTAGAACCAGCTGATCTGATTTAAAAAAATCCATATTTTATTGGGCTTGCAACAAATTTACATAGTAAGTTAGAGACAGTCGGCATTCTTACAATAATAACTTTTCCTGTTCCAACACAAGGAATGTTTATATTTAAGCTTTTTTTTTTTTTTAATATCTCTCACATGAGTTTAAAGTTTTCTGAAAGGCTTATTTATATACTTCTTTCATGTTTTTTGTTAATTCCTCCCTTCCTTCCTTCCTTCCTTCCTTCCTTCCTTCCTTCCTTCCTTCCTTCCTTCCTTCCTTCCTTCCTTCCTTCCTTCCTTCCTTCCACCTCCTTCTCCTTTTACTTCTGTCATGGCAAATGGCGCCAATTCTCTGACTATATTTCTAATTATTTCTTGTTTGTATGAGAGAATGCTAAATTGTTACCTTGTGAGCCTGGATCATGTAATTTCATCAGGAAGACTCATGAAAAATCCGATCTCCCTTCCTTCATCGCAGTTATGTATAATTGACACTTCTTGCGAGGAGATAAACAGAGCCAAGGGAATTTCAGTCTTAGAAGAGAAGCCCCTGAGGTGAGAGTAGCCTGAGAGAGCAATTGAAGAGGGAACAAATGTGACCCAGAAAGGAGGTCACTGAACAATGTGATTGGGATAACACCCAAAAAGCAGGTTGATTAGGAATAGCACCAAAAATAATTGTCAGATATGATCAAAGCTGTACAAGGGCAACTGAAAGTGTTAGATGTTTTCCTTAAATACAAAAACTTTTGCATTTAACCAAGAAATTAAAAAGTTAACCAAGTTACCAAGTCAGTAAAATTAAACTTTTTTTCTTGTAAACAGAAAATTCAAGGAAACCAAATTATTAAAGTAAAACATGGTAACATTATAGAGCTTTTGGTTATTAAAAACTCCTATGTACATATGCCAATAAAACAGACAATGAATGTTTTGGACACAATGTAAAGGACTACAACTGGTTTAAGAAAAAGCAGTAAGAGAATGAAAGCAATGCAAGTCATTTCTTTGAAAAACTAGCATAACCCCATAACTCTAACACTGGAGCAAATGAGCAAGACTTGGGGACCAGCTAGACTGGCTGAGAGGTTTCTTGCCAACACTTACTTAGTTCTTACTCATACCAGGTGAGGTTCTGAACATTTCACAAGTACTTCATGTCATTCTCCTTAGGGCCCTATGAGTGAGGGTTTACTATTAACCTCCTTTTACACATCAGCAAAGTGAAGAAGTTCACAGGTTAAGGAACTTGTCTGCTCGCAAGGTCAACACAGGTGGCATGTGATGGAACTGAGAGGTGGCATGAAATAGTGTCCTCTAGTGCCAACTCACCCAAGTTGACATCCTGTCTCACCAGTACTAGGTGTATGATCTTCGGCACAGATTTTTTTAATGCTTTTGTGCTTTCGTTCTCATATATGTAAGACCAAGAGATGAATATAATGATCATAAAAAGAGTTTAAAACAATATCTGAAACATAGCAAACACCCCTTATATAGAATCTTATTATTACTGTTATTATTATTATTATTATGATTATTATTATTATTATTATTATTATTATCATTAAAACAGGACGGGACAGAGAATACCTAAAAAGATATAACAACACATATGGAAACAATGAATTTCCTGATACCTAAAATATCAGAAAATCCAGTGATTTAATTAGGTGGTCTAAAGTGTTTTTTTTTTTTCTTTTTCTTATAAATTGAATTTATTTTTAAATATTTTATGGTTTTGAAACAATATCTTATTTCTTACTGAGAGAATGCAAACAGGATCAGAGAGAGAGGAATAGCATATCTGAAGTGGGCGTGATGCCTACAGCACTGAGCCCAATGTAGGGCTTCAACCCACGAACTGCAAGATCATGACCTGAGCCAAAGTTGGATGGGCAACCAACTGAGCCACCAGGATGCCCCTATTTTTTTTCACATATAGTGTTATATTAGTTTCAGAGTACAATATAATGATTCAGCAATTCCTTACAATACCCAGTACTCATGGCAACAAGTGCACTCCTTAATCCCCATCACATATTTCACTCACTACATCTGCACCCCCCCCAACACACACTGGTAACCAGCATGTTGTTATCTATAATTAAGTGTATGTTTCTTGATTTGTCTATTACTCTGTTTCCCCAACATTTGATCATTTGTTTAGTTTCTTAAATTTCACATATGAATGAAGTCATATGGTATCTGTCTGTCTCTGACCGACTTATTTTGCCTAGCATTATATTCCCTAGCTCCATTCATGTTGTTGCAGATGGCAAGATTTCATTATTTTACATGGCTGAGTATTATTTCCCTGTGTGTGGGTATTATACAGAATATACCACATCATATAATTATGTGTATATAATACCACATTATAATACCACATCATGCATACATACTAAATCTTTATCCATTCATCATTTGATGGACACGTGGCTGTCCCATAATGCTGCCAAAATTATCAGGGTTCTTGTCTCTCTTTGAATTATCGTTTCTGGATTCTTTGGGTAAATACACAGTAGTGTGATTGCTGCAGTTATAGTTTTCACGTTCTGAGGAACCCACTATGTTTTCCACAGTGACTGCACCAGTTTGCATTCCTATCAACAGTGCAAAAGTTCTTTTTCCATATCCTCCTCAACACCTGTTGTTCATTGTGTTGCTGATTTTAGCTATTCCAAAGAGTGTGAGGTGGTATCTCATTGTCCTTTTGACTTGCAATTTCCTGATGGTAAGTGATGACAAACATCTTTTCAAGTGTCTGTTGGCCATCTGGATGTCTTCATGGAGGAGTGTCTGTTAAGGTCTTCTGCCCATTTTGTAATTGGATAATTTCGTTTTTCAGTATTGAGTTTTTGTAAGTTCTTTATATAGAGGATACTAATCCATTCCTGGATATGTCATTTGCAAATAGCTTCTCCCATTCTGTAGGTTGCCCTTCATTTTTGTGGAGTTTTTCCTTAGCTGTGCAGAAGCTTTTTATTTGGATGCAATCCCAATAGTTTATTTTGCTTTTGTTTTTGTATTTTTGCTTTTGTCTCAGGAGATATACCTAGAAAACGTTTCTTTGGCTAATGTCAAAAAATTACTGCCTGTGTTCTCTTCTAGGATTTTTATCTCTAATCCATTTTGGATTTATTTTCATGTGTTTTGTAAGAAAGTGGTCCAGTTTCGTTCTTTTCCACATTTCTGTTCAGTTTTCCAACACCATTTGCTAAAGAGAATACCTTTTTCCCATTTTATATGCTTTCTTGCTCTGTCAAAGATGAATAGACCAGATACTTGTGGGTTTATTTCTAGGTATTCTGTTCTGGTCCATTGGTCTACGTTCCAATTTGTGCCAGTACCATGCAGTTTTGATAACTACAGCTTTGCAGTATAACTTGATATCTGGAATTTGTGATGCCTCCAGTGTTTCTTTGTTTGTCTGTCTGTTTGTTTGCTTGTTTGTTTGTTTGTTTGTTTGCTTGCTTAAGATTGCTTTGCTCTTCAGGTTCTTTGGTGGTCCCATATAACGTTTAGGACTGTTTGTTCTAGTTCTGTGAGAAATGCCGTTGGTGTTTTCATCGGGGTTACATTAAATATGTAGATCGCTTTGGTAACATAGACATTTGGACATTATTTGCCCTTTCAATCCATGAGCATGGAATTATCCATTTCTTGGTGTTGACTTCAGTTTCTTTCAACCTTATTTAATAGGTTTCAGAGTATAGGTTATCCACCTCTTTGTATATGTTTACCCCTAGATATCTTATTTTTTTGGTCCAATTATAAATGGGATTGTTTTCTTAATCTGTCTTTCTGCGGCTTCATTATTAGTGTATACAAATGCAAGAGATTTCTATATGTTGATTGTACCCTATGACTTTACTGAATTCGTTCTTCAGTTCTCACACTTTTGTCCGTGGAATCTTTCAGGTTTTCTACAGTAGAGTATCATGTCCTCTATAAATCGAGAACATTTTTCTTCTTCTTTATTGATTCCATTGTCTTTTACTTCTTTTTAGTGTCTAATCGCTGTGGCTAGGAGTTCTAGTACTGTGCTGAATAAAAAAGTGGTGGGAGTGGACATCCTTGTCTTGTTCCTAAGCTTATGGGAAAAGCTTTCAGGTTTTCCCCATTCAAAAAGATTTTAGCTATGAGTTTTTCATAGATGGCCTTTATTATGTTGAGGTATTTTTTCTCTAAACCTAATTTGCCGAGGGTGATTATCATGAATGGATGTTGTAGTTCTTCAAATGCTTTTCCTGCATCTGTTGAAATGATAATGTGGCTCTTCTCCTTTATCTCATTGGTGTACTGTAACGTGTTAATTGATTTGTGAATATTGGACTATCCTTGCAAACTAGGAATAAATCTACCTCAATTGCGGTGAATACTTTTTTTTTTTATTTAATTTTTTTTCAACGTTTTTATTTATTTTTGGGACAGAGAGAGACAGACCATGAACGGGGGAGGGGCAGAGAGAGAGGGAGACACAGAATCAGAAACAGGCTCCAGGCTCTGAGCCATCAGCCCAGAGCCCGACGTGGGGCTCGAACTCACGGACCGCGAGATCGTGACCCGGCTAATGTCGGACGCCTAACCGACTGCGCCACCCAGGCGCCCCTGAATACTTTTTTTTAAATGTATTATTAGAGTCAGTGTGCAAGAATTTTCTTGAGAATATTTGCATCTATGTTCATTAAACATATGGGCTTGTCCTTCTTTTTCTTAGTGGAGTAGTTTTCAGATTTTGATATCAAGTTAATGCTGGTCTCATTGAATGAAGTTGCAATTCCTTTGAGAAGAACAGGGAGTAACTCTTCTTTAAGTTTATAGTAGAATTATTCTGATCCTGGACTTTGGTTTCTTCAGAGCTTTTGGATTAGTAATTCACGATTGAGATTCTATCTCACCGTCACTGTGCCCCACCTCTGTACTCTCTCTCTCTCTCTCTCTCTCTCTCTCTCTCTCTCTCTCTCTCTCTCTCTCGTCTCTTTCTCTCTCTCTTTCAATAACTTTTAAAAAGATAAGTTGAGACATTTTAAAATCAAATAAAATATCATCAATTTGGGCAATATTGTCAGATGGAATGAATTTGAGAGGCTTTTTAATATTGACTTCAAACTTGTCATCCCAATTTTCAATCAATAAAAATTTGAGAAGTGTTGCAAGATTGAAAATCAAATCATATTTTGAAGGAGTTTTAAAAAATCATATAATACAGCATAACAAATTTGAGAATGAATGTTGAAAATAAAATTGTGAACAAAACAAAATACCTACTTTTGTCATCAACCAAATTGATCACACGCTCACACCAACAAGACTCTTGAAGGAGTCCCAGTACTGATGCCCTTGTGTGAACTTCGCTGTTTCTGAAATGACCTCAGGTTACGAATGGATGGCCCAGATTGGAAGCCAACAAAGGGGAGGTTCACGGGGAGGTGGGGCTCTTAAAGGCCACGGACACGCCATCCTCTCCCATGTGCCCGCTGCCCTCTCATCATCAACCGTGAAGAGTCGGGTGCTGTTCTTCCTCTGGGTCCACAGGTTTATGCCGTGTGTCCAATACCCCACGTGAGACTTGTGAGAAGACTCCCAAGGGCAAACACCAGCAGGCCCTCAGGGAGGTCACCTCGTCCCAGGCAGCCTGCGTTCCTTGGCCCGAGTGCCTGGACAAAGGCTGCCTCAGCCACATAGGGAACGATGGACTTGTGCAGCCTTATCATTCTGTGCAGAGGTCCCGGGCAGGCCTGGATGTTAGAAAGGACTGGGACGAGCCTTACCTGGGAAGAGGTGAGTGCTGGGGTACTCCTTACACAGCAGATGGCTGCTTGCTAGAGATGTCTGTGCTAGGGATGCGGCAAAAGCTCCACCATGCTAGCAGTGCAATAGACAGAGTTCAGCCCTGTCCATCGCAGGCTCTTCTCTATCCCCAAGTTACATGGCCCCCAGCACAGCGTGCCTGGACTGACATCCCCACACTAATCTTCCTGTCTCCCAAGCTGCCTAAGCCCCCCAGGATCCCCACTGCACAGCTCTGCAGTACAAGAGCCTTCCCTGCAGTGGCTCTATTCCAGAGAAGGTGTTGGCAGTCCCAATGCATGGAGGCTTCTTTGCCCTCCCCAATGTTTCGGAAACACAAGTCGCATCATGCGGCCCCGGCCCGAGACATGAACTGTGGCTGCTACCGAGGAGGAAACAGGAAGTGAGTGCACGGCCCCCTCCCCAGACCCAGTCAGTGAAGACCTGAGGGCAATGGCTGGCAACTCGCTCCCCCCTTCCTCCCAGAGCCCGAATGTCTAGGGGGCGCATGCACATGGTGCTGTACCCCGGATGCCTCCAGGTGGCTATCGCTATGCTGCTGCCACCTAGGAGGCCTTTGTGGTGAGAGGTGCGCCTGTGGCTTTGAGGCTGAGGGAGCTCCAAGCCCAGCCCAGGCTGCTTCACTGCCTTCAGGACCAATCATAGGGAGGGTGGTGTGCGTGGCTTTGGCGGTCCCGCCCCTAGGTCACCAGGAAACTGGGGCCAGCCTGTTGCCTAGGCAGGAAGGCTCTGGGCCCCATGCAGTGCAACTCCTCCCTGGGGCTTGCAGCTGGCCCTCATTGCCCTCTGGGTGCCCTGTTTGGCTTCTGGCCATGCGAAAGTGACCTTTGCATTCCACGGTGTGCTGGGCAGGCGGCTATCTACACACACAGGTAAAGGGAAACCTCCACGCTTTTCCCATTTACACCGCCACCTTTGTTCATTGTGCCCCTAGTCCGACAACTCCACGGAGCGGATCACCTTGGCTGTCCGGGAGACGCATTCCAGCTGTGCGCCTGCTGTCTGTGCCCCCTGGTTTTCCATCTGCTCAGCCTCCTTTGCATACTCTCTACATCCATCCTTGCTCCAAGGATTCATGTATGTCATGACAGCAGTCTAGCAGTGCACTGGCTAGGGAAGGTCGGTGACAAGAGGTGTGTGACGTGGGGAGGACGCCACACTAGGGGAGGCTACGTAGCATGCGCGCTGCTCTTGCCTTTGGCCCCGATGCCTGGAAAGTGACACACTGGCAAGCACACACCACCTCCCTCATGATCGGCTGCCCTTTCCTCCTGTGTGTGGCCGTGCACAGGAAAGACCCGTGACCATGGACTCTGGGACTCCTGGAGCTTGTGCCTCTCTCACGGACAGCGGTCCCCTTCCTCCCACACTGCTTGGCCATTTTCTCACAGGGACCCTCCCCAGGCCTTCGTTGGCCGTATGTCTGTTCATCCTGGTCCCATTTCCTTTACCACTCACTTAGGCGGCAGGCTGCCATGAGCGTGGGCACTGACTCAAAACACTGTCCCCCTGTGCCACAGACAGCATGATTTCAAGGGCCTCCGAAAGGTATCAGGGGGTTGGGGTTGTAGCTTTGGGACATAAGTGAGGGACACGACCCAGGGTCTACATGAAGCCACGTTACCACTTTGGGGAACCAATAAGCTGCAGAAGGTGTGAAGTGAGGCCAGTGATGTGGTCTCCCTCCCTGTCAGGGCAGTGGTGATGTGGACTCCCTGCCTGTCTCCTTCAGACAGCAGCAGCTACACACACACACCACACAGAGACACTGCAGGATTGGAGGCTCGAGATGCATTGCCTGGCCAGGCAACACACTCATGCATTGCCTTTTCCCTTTGGTGGAATGCAGTGTTCCCCTCCCTCTTTATGGGACCAGGAGGCTGCCAGGCAGGCCGGGGATTCTAGGATTGCCAAATTGGTGTGCCGGGACCTCTGGCCAACATGTTGCTTCCGTGACACAGAAGAGGTTCCTCCAGACTCGCTGGACCACGTTAGGATACGTACGGGGTACAGAAATGCTCCAGGGTGGCTGTGATATATGAGGCAGCACACCACAGCTTCAGGTGACAGCAATGCATAGAAACGCAGGTGGATGGGGAGAGGCTGAACAGGTGGTAGGGGGCTGAGAGGGGGTGGCCACTGTGACAGACAGAGAGGCAAACATTTACCCAGAAAGGGAGAGAAACAGGTCCAGTGGTGAGCCCTCAAGCTGCCCTCAGCAGAGGATGTAGGGGGTGGGCAAGACAGGAAAGCAGGCCCAGACCCTGGTGCACCTGACTTATGCAACTCACTCCCTCCAGAGAAATGTGTCCTGTCAAACTCCCATGCATCGCTGGGAGACCCCGTGGCAGGAACGTGGGAGCAAATCTGGGTCCCAGGTGCAGGGGCTGCCTGGGACAAGCAGGCAATGCCTTTCAGTTTTAACAACACCTACAACAATATTGGGGCCCAGGGGCCGGGCCCCAACTTCGCAAGGGGGCCTAGACCAGCCAGTCCTGTCTCTGCAGGGTCATCCAGGAGGATGTTCACCGAGACCCGTACCCTGGCTGGGACCACAAGGCCTTGCGATGATCCCCCTAGGCTGGTCCAGGAGCAGGACCAGACTTATGCTATCTGCTGCCTCCCTCCACTAATCCCCGCTTCCTTGCAGGGAACGTTGGTCCTCCTCCACTGGGCCATGGAAGGCCCAACCCCAACTTGACCCTGGCCTAGGCAACACAGGACGAGCAGACCCAGGCAAATCCAGGCTTTCCTCCTGTCATAAAAAGTGATCAGCTAGCTCCGTGTCGATACCAGGAGAGAAGGGATTGCACTCGCTGGACTTTGGCACTTGAGCCTCGCCCTTACCCACCAAGCCAGGAAAGACCCCAGTCTCTTTCCTTCACTAGCCAACGGCCTACACACACTCACTCAGGCACAATGATGCACGGCCATGCGGCACATGGACACAGACACGCACGCGCTGCCAGCACAAACGCTAGGCCTCAGGCAAAAGTACTCACAGGCGCCAGCCACAATACACTCACAGACACTCTACTGGACCTCTGCACTCACGCATGCCCTCTGCCACATCCCACTCACGAGGCTAGCTCCTCCCCACGACCCACACTTGCTTTCCCCCCTCACACCCCACACGCATTTGTCCTGGGGCCCAAACCTGGCTGAAAACTAGGGCAGATTCAGGACTTCCATTGGGTCACGTGAACTTGCGTTGAGATGCCGAGGAAAGGGAGCCACAACTGATACCAACATTCCAGTACCAATGGCACTGGAACATGGCATGTGGAGAAACACCAGCCATGACTAGGTTCCCAGCCTCCTCGGCCCCTGCCCTTTCTTCACACCCTCTAAACACTGGGGAGTCCCTTGGGTTTCAGTACCTCCCAGCTGGCTGCAACCTACAGGGCAAGGGCCAAGGGACTGACCTTTCACAGTTCACATGTATACCCAGCTTGTGGTGGCTGCCTGGAGGCAGTCACGGCTTAGGAGGCCTGGACGTGCTCTGACCCCTGTTACTTACGCGTTCCTTTGTGTGTTCCCTTGCAGCCCTGTGCCATCAGTAGCCTACTATGTCCATATGGACATGCACAGCACACGGAAACCCAGATGCACTGATACTGTCCAGGGACAGGACAGAGACAGAGAAAGAGAGATAGAGGTGGGGGAGGAAGAAAGCGTTCCCTAGAGAAAATGATCACAGGGACTCAGAGACAGACAGAGACCAGAGGGACATGGAAGGAGGCAGAGGAAGGAGTGTAAGTCACAACTAAGGATAGCCACAGAGGGGGAGTGTGCGTGTGGTGCCTAGGCGGGTGCGTGTACATGTGTATGAATGGGTGAAATTGTCTGGGACTGAGACAGGGGTGTGGCCACGATTCCTGGACTCTCTAACGCGCCTTCCAGCAGAATGGAGGCCCGGTATTCTCAGGAATCTCCGCGTTTTCCGGAACATGACTCATTTGCTTTGGTGCGCTAGCCCATACTCAGGCTAGGAGGGCCATAGAGCACAAGGAGTGGGAACTTGAGGCATGCGGCTCCAGATAGTCTAGCCCAGCAGGTGGAGCGTCGAGGCCCAAGGTTTTTAAATGCCTGCTGCCTCCTTCTGGAGCCCACAAGCATTTGGGAAGCACGCCCATGGCCCCATGGCCCTTCGGACACTGCAGTGGCTTTGGCTGTGGCTGTGGTGGAGGTGGGGCAGAGGCAGGGCAGTGAACTTTTTGACCGTGGGTCCTTGGGGTGAAGGATCTCCAGACCAGACCCAGACAGTTGGCTTTGTTCAGGAACCATCAGCAGGAAGAAAAGTGGGCGTGGCTCCAGCATTTCAGCCCCTCCTCCCCTTCCCGGGTCTGGAGCCAGTTCTCTGCCTCCCCCTCCAGGGTGGTCTCCCTCTTTGGTCCATGTCCTTTTCCGCTTTGTCATCGAGCACAACTGTCCTGTGGGATATCTCATATCGGAGAACTGGTGCTATAGATCTCACCTCTTTGGGGAGGAGCCAAGATGGCAGACAGCATGGAAGTTTCTTAAGTGTCTCGTGTGCATGAAATACAGCCAGACCAACACTAAACCATCCTACCCACCCAGGAAACTGACGGGAGGATTAGCACAGCAATCCGCATATCCTGAACCACAGTTTTCAACAGGTACGTGACATGGAGAAGTGAACTTGGAGAGCGAGGAGGCTCAGGAAGGGAGGTGCTTCTGTGCCCGGAGAGGCGAAGGAGACTGGGCAGGTGGAAATTTTACTAATTTTCTTTAATATTCTTCTACATTATTCTTTCCTTTCGTGTCTATATTCACAAATTCTATTTTACTCCCATATTCTCCTTTCAGTCTATTTCAGTGTTTTGGTTTTTCAAATTCTCACAACATTTTCCTTTGTAATATTTTTTACTTTCTAAATTTTTCTCCACTCCCGCTTTTTTTTCTCTCGTGTCAAACCCCTTTCAACACCCAGATGAAACATGCCTAGAATCTAGCATCATTCATTCCCTTTTTTACGTGTGTGTTTTTAATTTTTTACTTTTAACATTTTATACTTTGGATAGTTCATTTGAATTTTCTACCTCATGAGTTCCTTTTCTCCCTTCAAAATGACGAAAGGAAGGAATTCACCCAGAAAGAAAGAGCATGAAGCAACGAGAGCCAGGGATTCAACCAACACAGATACAAGCAAGATGTCTGAAGCAGCATTTAGAAACACGATGATAAGAATACTAGCTGCGGTCCAATGTAGATTACAGTCCCTTTGTGCAGAGAAAACATGAAGTAAAACCTGGCCAGAATGAAATTAAAAATGATATAACTGAGCTGCAATGACGGATGGATGCAGCGGTGTCAAGGATGGATGAGACAGAACAGAGAATCAGCGATACGGAGGACAAACTGATGGAGAATATGGAAGCAGGAAAATCGAGGGAGATTAATGAAAAGAGCACGGTTGAACAATTAGAGAAATCAGGACTCATGCAGAAGGAACAACATCAGAATCATAGGGGTCCCGAAGAGGGAGAGAGAGAAATAGGGGCAGCAGGGGTATGTGAGCAAATCATAGTGGAAATTTTTGCTAACCTGGGGAAAGACACAGCCATCAAAATCCAGGAAGCACCGAGGACCCCCATTAGATTCAACAAAAACTGACCCTCTACAAGGCAGCAAGGCATATCATATTCAAGCTCACGAAGTACTCAGGCAAAGAGAATCATGAAGGCAGCAAGGGGAAACAAGTCCCTAAACTACAAGAGAAGATAGATCAGGTTTGCCACAGACCTATCCAGAGAAACTTGGCAGGCCTGAAGGGAGGGGTAGGATTTGTTCAAAGTGCTGAATTAGAAATTTATGCAGCCAAGAATTCTTTATCCAGCAAGGCTGTCATTCAAAATAGAAGGGGAGAGAAAAAGATTCCCAGACAAACAAAATTTAAAGGGGTTTGTGACCGCTGAATCACTCCTGCATGCAATTGTAAGGTGGGACACTCAGAGGGGAGAAATGATTATCTATCTATCTATCTATCTATCTATCTATCTATCTATCTATCTATCTATCTATCTATCTATCTACCTACCTATCATCATCTATCATCTCTCCATGTATATGTATATGTAATTGTATATGTATATGTATATGTATATGTATACTTATAATTATATTTTTATTTTTATTTATTTATTTATTTATATTTATAGATAGAAATATATAATTAGATATATAGAGATATATAGATGTAGATGTAGATGTAGATGTAGATATAGATATAAAGATATATAGATTTTTTTTCTCCAACTCTTCAAAGAAGATAATGGCCATAAATTCATATCTTTCAGTACTCACTTTAAATGCCTGGGTGGCGCAGTCGGTTAAGCGTCTGACTTCAGCCAGGTCACGATCTCGCGGTCCGTGAGTTCGAGCCCCGCGTCGGGCTCTGGGCTGATGGCTCAGAGCCTGGAGCCTGTTTCCGATTCTGTGTCTCCCTCTCTCTCTGCCCCTCCCCTGTTTATGCTCTGTCTCTCTCTGTCCCAAAAATAAATAAACGTTGAAAAAAATTTTTTTTAAAAATAAATGTCAGTAGAGTCAATGCTCCAATCAAAAGACATAGGGGAACAGAATGGATGAGAGAACAAGCGCCATCGATATGCTGTTTACAAGACACCCACTTTAGTTGTAAACACAAGTTCAGAGTGAAAATAAGAGGATGGAGAATCATCTGTCATGCTAACCGTCAACAAAACAAAGCCAAAGCAGCCATACTTCTATGAGATACTCTAGACTTTAATGTAAAGCCTGTGTCAAGTGATGCACAAGGGCATGATGTCATAATCAAGGGGTCTATCGATCAAGAAGACCTAGCAATTGAAAACATTTATGTGGCGTATTTGAGAGCAACCAAATACACAAATCAATTAATCACAAACATAAGGAAACTCATTCTTAGTCATGCCATCAGAGCGGGAGACTTCAACACCCCACTCGCTGCAATAGACAGATCATCTAAACAAAAAATCAACAAGCAAACTGGGGCTTGGAATGACACACTGGACAAGATGGGCTTCACAGAGATCTTCAGAACATTTCATAATAAAGCAGCAGAATATACTTTCTTCTCCAGTGCTCATGGAATATTCTCCTCTATAGATCATATCCTGGGGATAAAAGTCAACCCTAAGGAAGTACAAAGAGATCGAGGTCACACCTTGCATATTTTCAGACCACAACACTACAAGACTCGAAATCAACTACAAGAAACAACTTGGAAAGGTAACAAACACTGGCAGACTGAAGAACATCCTACTAAAGAATGAATGGGCAAACCGAGGGTTTAAAGAGGGTATAAAAAGTATATGCAAGTCAATGAAAATGTATACGGAAGTCAGTGATAACACCACAACCCAAAACCTCTGGGACGCACCAGAGTAGGTAATAAGAGGACCTATCTAGCAAGTCAGGTCTTCCTAAAGGAGAAAGAAAGATTTCAGAGACACAACCTCACTTTACGCCTTACGAGGCTGTGAAAAGAACACCCTATGAAACGCAGAACATTCAGAAGACAGGAAATAACAATGATTAGAGCGGAAATTAATGCTATGGAAACCAAAGTCAAACAAAACAAAAACAAAAACAACCTCAAACAAACAAACAAACAAACAAACAAACCAAAATAGGAGAACAGATCAATGAGCCCAGAAGCTGCTTCTTTGAAGGAATTAACAAAATTGATAAGCCAGTCATCAGTTTGATGAAAAAGAAAAAGGAAAGGGCCCGAATAAATAAACTCAAGAATGAAAGAGGAGAGATCACAAGCAACACAGCAGAAAGGCAAACAATAATAAGAGAACATTAGAAGCAACTATTTGCCAATAAAATGGGCAATCTGGGAGAAATGGACAAATTCCTAGACACATGTACACTACCAAAGCTGAAAGAGGAAGAAGAGGAAAATTGGAACAGACCCATAGCCAGTAAAGAAATCAAATTACTAATCAAAACCTGCCGAGGGAAGAAGACTGCAGGGCCAGATGGCTTTCCAGGGGAGTGCCAGCAAACATTTCAGGAAGCGTTAACACTTATTCTCTTGAAGCTGTTCCCAAAATAGAAATGGAAGGAAAACTTCCACACTCTTTCTATGAAGCCAGCGTTACCTTGATTCCAAAACCAGAAAGAGACCCACTGAAAAGGAGAAGTATAGACCAATTTCCCTGATGCACATGGATGCCAAACTCCTCAACAAGATATTAGACACTCGGATCCAACAATACATTAAGATGTTATTCACCACGACCCAGTGGGATTTGTACCTGGGAGGCAGGGCTGGTTCAACATCCACAAAACAATTCACGTGATTCGTCACATCAAAAAAAGAAAGGACGAGAACCACAGGATCCTCTCAATCGATGCAGACAGAGGGTTGACAAAATACAGCATCCTTTCCTGGTAAAAACCCGCAAGAAAGTAGGGATAGAAGGAGCACACATCGAGATCATAAAGCCACCTATGGACGACCCGACCTTACTGTCATCTCAATGAGCAAAAGCTCTCAGCTCAAGTCACCAACGAGACAGGAATGTCCACCCTCTCCACTGTTATTCAACATAGCATTGGAAGTCTTAGCCTCAGCCTCTTCATCCTTCTGCTCCCCCTCTTCAGCTACTGCTCTTCCAGCCCTGGCTCTACCTTTTCTCCTCATTCTTCCCTCTGCTCACGTCCTCCTCAATTTCCTCCCCCAGCTGCTCCTGCTCTTCGACTCGTGCTCCTCCTCTTGCTCCTGCTGGACTTCCTCCTCCTCCACTTCTTCCCTCGCCTGCACCCGATCATTCACTCTTCCTCCTCCTCCTCCTCCTCCCATAACTCCTCCCAATCCTCTTCCTCCATCTGATCCTCCGCCTTCTCCTCCTCCTCCAACTCTTCCTCCTAGGCATCTTCCTCCTTCTCCAGGTCCTCTCCTGCTACTGCCCTTCCTGCCCTACCCATGACTTTTGACCTCCTCTTCTTCCCTCTGCTCTCGTCCTCCTCAACTCCCTCCTCCAGCTGCCCCTGCTCCTTTGGCTCGTGATCCTCCTCTTCCTCGTGCTGGACATCATCCTCTTCCATTTGTCCTTCTCCTGTACCCCGTCATTCACTCCCTCTCCTCCTCCTCCACTTCTTCTTCTAACCCCTCCCAATCCTCTTCCTCCAGCTCCTCCCACTCCTCCTCTTCCTCCTCGGTCTCTTCCTCCTTCTGCTCCTACATTTCTGCTCACTCTATTCCAACCCTGGCTCTACCTTTGCTCCTCATCCTCGTCCCTCTACTCTCGTCCTCCTCAACTTCCTCCCCAGCTGCTCCTCCTCCTTGGGCTCGTGCTCCTCCTCATCCTGGACATCCTCCTCCTCCACTTGTTCCCTCTCCTGCACCCAATCATTCACTCCTCTCCTCTTGCTCTAATGCCTCCCAATCCTCTTCCTCCAACTCCTCCTTATCCCCGTCCTCCTCCTCCTCCTCCTCCTGCTCCTTCTCCTCTTCCTCCAATGCTTCCTCTGGTCATCCTTATCTTCCCCAGGCACATCTTTGTCCCTTAAGACCACCACAATCTCCTCTAAGAATGGGAGTAAAAGCTCTCACACTGCCCCAAGCATCCACAATGAGCACCGGACCCTGGGGCATAGGCCCTCACAAGCCATCGTGTCCTTGCAAAAGGAGCCTGTCAACCTTCCAGGCCTCCCGGGGAGACCTGGCAGTGGGAACCTGGGAGCAGCGACAGGGTCCCCGGTGCAGCGACACCCAAGGGACGATCGTATCGTGCTCTGTTGTTTCAACAACACCTATAGCAGTATCGTATCTAGAGGCCAAGCCCTAACGGGCCTCACATACGAACCCTGACCAGCCAGCCCTGTGTCGGCAGCACCATCCAGGAGGAAGCTCACCGACACACATGCCATGCCTGGGACCCCAAGGCGCTTCGATCACCCCCTAGGCAGATAAGGTCAGGGCTAGGTTACTCCATGGGACCTGATGCATCCCTACAGTCATCCCCAGTTCCTTGTAGGACAGGTCAGACTTCCTCCACTGGGCCATGGGGTCTCCATGCTGTCAAGCTGGCAGCAGCCAACATATGAACAGCGGTACTGGGACACTGTCCAGCCTTTCCTCTCATGCTGGATGGTGGCCGTGTCTTTACCGAAAGCCCTGTATGGGGGCAAAGAGCTGTGGGGAAGGCAGGCAGGCGGGTAGCCAGGCACAGATGTTACCACGTGCTGTGATCCCGCAGGGTCACTGGGACTTCACTTCCATATGGCCCACATGCAAATGCTAGGGATGGGGCTTTGGGGGCAGTGTGGACGCCTTGCAGCTTCAGTGTCAAGGAACTGGGCACACATACCTGTGGGCACAGCCGGCAGCAGACTGGGACCAGTGTTCCTCCCTAGGCCCCTTTGACCCACCACCACCTGAGAAGAATACGGGGGGTGGGCTGAAAGGCTTTAGACTACCCAAAGTGCACACAGAGTGGGCCACGTGCTGCCCGCTGTGGTTTGGGGCGGGGCGGGTGGAGCACGGTCGGGATTCCTGACTCCAATGTGCACAGCATCCTCCGTCGACATGCAACCGCTGAGACACTGAGAAAGGAACCCAGTTCCCCATGTTACATGAGGCCAGGAGTCGACAAAGCCTGAGGCTAATCAGGGTCGCCCGCACAGGGACTGAGAGGCTCATGCTGGCACCACTTACGTGCAAGGGGAACAGAGTTCTGGGACACACCTTGACATGTCCGGAGCCCAGCTGCAGCGGCAGGGGTGATCTTGTGGGGCGGGGAGAGGTGTTGCTGGCAACAAACTGTCCCCTAAGAGAGCAGCTGGCAGACTGTTCACCTGCCCATCCACACAGGGATCCCCACACACCACACTTCTGCGGCACTCCAGGGGGACGCAAGTCACCTGAGTTCTAGGGTCCAAGCTCCTCCCTTTCCCTGGGCCTGGTGCACAGGAAGCAGAGAGGAGAGCCCCGAGGAAGAGCTGACTGGTGACAAAACATGGCACGTCTGCCTAGAGCAGAGAGTATTGCTGGACGCCTCCCTCCAGTGAATTATCTACGCCCTCTGCACACAACATAGCCTAACAGCTTGGGTTCCTTAGCTACTCTGTGCACAAGTTCTGGGCACAACCTTGTAGCCCCTCCATATTTGCTACTGTAGGCCACCAGGGCAATTCAACACAGACACACACACACACACACACACACACACACACACACACACACTCACTCACTCACTCACTCACACACTCACTCTCACGTAGACACATACTAACACACACACAAGCACACTCACTTACAAATGGTCCACTGGCCACTGGGCAAGGGTTTCCTCCCCTCGGTCCCCGTCTTGACCTTGCACCAATTTCCCTTTTGCATCCTGACTTGAGCCCCCTGGCAGAGCAACAGTTGCACCCATCGCAGCGATTACCATCAGGACTCAGGAGGGAAGGGACTGCACTCCTATATTCTGGCACCTGACCGTCCCACATAAGCACCTCATCCACAGAGACCCCTGTGTCTCCGCTTGTCTCGCCGGCGGCCTACACACCCACTCGTGCACACACAGAGACACACGGCTATGCAATCGCATGAATATATGCACGCACACACTGCCGGCACCACCACGGATCTCAGGCCCAGTTTGCCACAGACGCCCACACACACTCTCAGGAAATCACGCTGGGTCTCCACCCTCGCACGTACTCTCTCCATGAAATCCCACTCATAAGCCTCGCTGCTGCCCACAACCCACACCTGCCTCTTGCCCTCACACATATCCCATCCTGAGCCACTGTCTCAGGACAGGGCTCGGGGTCAAAGGGACCCCGGGTGTGGGAGGCAGCAGTAAGGTATACTGGGATCGACTGTGAGAAGCCTGCCTTCTCCTGAGTTCTCCAGGGACATGGTTCCTTAGCTCTGATCCTCACTGGAAGTGTTGCTCACTGGATTCTCTCTCACCAAGGAGACGACACCCCTCTGGGACCAAGGATCCTGGCTGAATCTCCCCAAGTCCTGGACACACTGTACCAGCACCCAATGGACCAATTTGGTCCCGCTGTGCAATCCCCTTCCCTGCTTTTCGGCTCTGGCCTATTCAACAAGTCTCCACATAACAGGTCTGTCTCTTCCTCCTCCTCCTTCCAGACTCTGCCTGCCCAGGAAGGCAGGCCTCTGTGCACATGGCAACACCTGCCCCACACCAGTACTGGATCTCCTCTGCACACACAGAATCATCCTGTCAGCGGCTAGGACAGTCACACTCAGGTCCCGTCCTCGTCACCCCTCCTTGGGTCCCCCATAAACACACACACACACACACACACACACACACACACACACACACACACACACACACACACACACACACAGAAACAGAAGGGTTTTTAGCTTCCTGTATGTGTCCACATAAACATCGTGGCAACTCTTCAAGGCTGCCACATGTGATCACTTCCCCAATTGTCTCCGGGGCTCGTAGAAGACAGGAGACGCATCCACCATTCTCTTCCAGTGCTGCTCACGTCCTCCATTGTTTCTGCATGGGCAAACATAGAAGTTCTGTGCCTTTCACGCCCACACAGATGCAGAGCCCCTGACGCATATGGGCACATGCAGACACATTCGCGTACACGCACACACACGCACCCCCACGCAACAGACACCATGAGTGATACGGGATATTTGCAAATACATCCCAGATTGTATCACTCTTGTGCCTCACCCTTTTGTGATCCCTCTTGCTTTCTCACCCAGGGATTCATTTCCAGGCCCCAATGGCCTTGGACTAGTTCTAAGAATGGTTGTCAGGTTGCGGGAGGACATGGCGTGGTGGGGCACATGGAAGGAAGTGCAAGATTCTCACCACAGTGGCGCCTGGGGACAGGGCAGCTCCAGTCCCAAAGACTGGCAGGCAAATCCAAACTGAAGGAGCAGAGGGAAGCCCGGGATAAGGCAGACATCCACGGGGAGCATTTGTGGTGGAGAAGCATTGCTCCTCCCGAGTTGCTCTCCAAAGCCCTAGCCCACAGCACAACTGCATTTGGTTTGCAGGCATCGTCCCAATGTGTGTTTGCGGCTGAGTCCCTGCAGGTCCCTTGTCATCCTCCCACCCGCTCCCCATGCTACCTAGGTCCAAGTCTCGGCGGACCTTCCATTTCCAAGCCAATGTCTGGCCCACGTTCCCTTGCCCATACAACACACGTGTCAACACACCGCATACTGGCCTTCTCACCGACACGTGCACACGTCAGGTCACTGTCTTCTGGTCCCTTCCTCCCTCAGGTTGTACTGCAGGGGATTGGGCCACAGGTCCTCGATGATGATCTGGTAGGGGACACAGGCCGGCGCCACATTGGGCATAGTCCACTCTCTTCTCTGGCCGGGGGCCACCCACATCCCCACTGCTGATGAAGGCCTCAGGTGCCCCACCTCGGCAATCCTGTTTGTCCCTGGACAGCTGTGCTCACACAGCCAGTTGAACAAGTGAAGCTGGTGGGGTCATACCTGAGACTGGGAGCTCCATGTTCATAATCGCAGAACCACTGGACTGGAGTGGCACGTGATGCCCTGTAGCCTGCAGGAAGAGAGGTTTTGAGGAACTACCTGATGGCCTCTTCCCCACCCACCTCCCCCTCCCCCTCCCTCCTGCCCCTGATGCATGCTCATCAGCCCCCTGCCCTGCACCATCATGGGACCCACACCCTACCAGCAGAGCTAAGCTGATACTCCTTAATGATCACTGGGTTCCAGAAGTACTGGTTCTCCACAAAGAAAAATATCACTCTGCAGCGGTACTTGGGATGGCCCACTTCCTCCACCTGCGGTGAGCAATGGGACAGGACGGGCAAGTGTCCTCCCTCGGGGTCCTGACCTCTTTGCCTGGCTATGAGGGTGAGCACCTTTGCCTCTCCCTCTCCTGCCCAAATCCCGCACCCGACGGGACGGCCCCAAGCCACAGCCTCCCCAGTCTGACCTCCAAGTCGACCAGGTAGCTGAGCACGTCTTTGTCCTGGGCAACGATCATGGCCGACAACTGGGGGTGATTCAGAATCTGTGCTGGGTCAAGGAGCTGTGCCTTCACATGCTGTGGAAACAGACACAGCCCACCCCCCCAACCCACCCAGGCTAAGAGCAAGGGAGTATATCAGGGCATGTGCAGAAAGACCAGGAAACACTAGCCCCCACACTCCTCAGCCTCTGCAAATGCACCAGACCCCATCGACACTGGGCTGTCCGTTGGCTTCCTGTACCTCCCACGCTGTCTGCACACAGCAGGGAGAAACTCCACTGCCTGGACTCCTCACAGTTCCTTCATATACCTGGCCTGTGTGGGTTGCCAGCAGCCCATCATAGCTTGTGATGTTGGCATGTGCTCTGACCCCTCCTCACGGCTGGGTGTCTTGGCATATTCCCGTGAAGACCAATGTTGTCACCGGCCTTCTGAATCCAGAAGGAATAACACGGCTTACAAGAAACCGACTGCACACTTACGATGCAAACATAGGGTGTGGGAGGGAGAAAGAGATCGAGAAGCAGGGACAAGGAAGGGAGAGGAGGGAAATGAAAGTAGACACAGTGACACAGCCAGTCAGGAGAGAAAGACATGGGTGGGACCCACCCGGAGCCTGAGGACAGAGAGGGAAGCAGCGGTGGATATAGCAGGAGAGAATCGTGTGTGTGTGTGTGTGTGTGTGTGTGTGTGTGTGTGTGTGTGTGTGTGTGTGTGTGTGTGTGTCTGGGGAGGCAGATTGTACCCCGCTCGGTGTCGGTCTGAGTCGTCCCACTGTCTGGAACAGGGGGGTGGCATGGTTCCACTAAAGGCCATGAGTGTGTGTCTGAAATGCTCTCTTTTGACGGAACTGCTAGAAAACGTGCACAGCCTGTGAATGTGAAGGTGGGTGTGCGGCCTCTGTAACTCTCCCATTTGGCATCGAAACGTTTCCTTGCCTTATCTGCTATGAGTGAAGGCTGCTTTGTGCTACCCTAGCTCTGGTAGCATGGGGACACATGCCTCACGTCCACAAATAATGTTTGAGAGCAGCCTGCAGGCCAACGCTGGCGGAGACCTAGAGGAAGCAGGTCCAAGTCCCCAAGTCCCCCCATCCCCAACAACCGCCCCTGTCCAAGGCCTTACATTGGATCCCAGAACACACCAACCCAGGGCCAGGGAACACTGCCCAGCTCTCCTCCTTGGGGGCCATCGTCCCAAGGCACCTTGCTCTGAGGGCCCAGCCCTCCTGCACAACAGCCCCCGCCATCACCCACCAGAACAAGGAAGGACACAGCCTGGGCCCAGAAGCCAGGGATGTGCTTGATGATGGCCCTTCTGTGATCCAGGTAAGAAATGTGCCTCCGAAGAATCCTGTGCTTCAGCCGCCATAAGGCCCTGGAATCTTGGGCATTCCCAGCGCTGATCTCCAGCTGAACACGCTCCAGAACTGCCAGCGGGTCCTTGGCTGAAGCAGGACGCAGCACTGGCTCTTGCTGCTGCAGCTCCTGTGAGAGCTGGGGCCTCCACCTCTGCATCTGCCTCAGGCTTCTCCTCTTGCTCCGGATTCTACTCCAGCTGCTGTCTCTCCTCCTCTACCTCCTCCTGCTCACGCATGTCCTCTGCTTCTGGCTTGGCTTCCTCAGAATTCTCCTCTCCAGTCACCTCTTCCTCGGTCGCCTCCCCGTCCTCTTCCTCCACCCCGATCACCACCTCAGCCGCCACCATTCCTTCATCCAATATCACCACCAATTCCTCTGCTGCGCTTGCCACCTGTATCTCACACCCGGTGTGGGTTTCTTGCACAGGATGGGCGCTTGCCACCCCTGAACCTGGGGACTGCGGGCAGCCCACGCCCTCCAGCGCCTCTACATTCCCGCGGGCCAGGGACTCTCGACATTTCTCATCCAGGACGATCAGGGACCAGGGTCGACCGGAATCACCGCTTTTTCCGGACCGCGACACGCTGACCATGACGCTTGGCACCGGCCCCAGTGTAGCTAGGGCAGCCTCAGGACAAGGACAGGGAAATGGCAGCAGGTGGACGGTGCCTTGGCCGCAAGGCCTTGAGCTCCCTGCTGCCTACCGCCACAGCCCGCCCAAGTTGGGTGCAGGCACACAGGCTCTGGGATTTCACGACTCCGCATTGGCTGTGGCTGCTGTGGAGGAGAGGCTGAGACAGAGGCAGTGAAGAGTGTGTGCATGCGGCCTGGGGGCGAAGTGGTTCCAGGGCAGGTCAGGCCCGCTGGCCAGGTTGGTGGAGCAATCAGTTGCAAGACAGCAAGACAGGGTGTTGGCCACCAGCTAACGCGCGCCAGCGGCCGGTCCGGGCTCTGGAGCAAGGGCCCAGCCGCCAGCCTGGACCCCGTTTGGCCGCATGTCCTCTTCAGTGCTGTCACCTTCCAGGCCTGACTCGCGAAGTCCCGTGTCACACAGTCTGTGTTCGCTTGTATACCCTTTCCCCAGAGGCCTCACTCCGGGCAGCAGAGCATTCATCACAGGAATGTCCACAGCGTGATCCACTACCTGCTCCACCCCTTTGCCCCTTTTTCATGAAGCTGGGGCAAGCCTGGAGAAGTCCTTAGGTGTCGCGCCTACCGGGGCCACATGGCCGTCTGCACGGTTTCTCCTCCTTGGCCATCAGCCTGAGGGCAGCGATAAGGTGGGTGCCCACCCAGAACCAGTGACACCCACTCTAGACCCACCCCACTGCCGTGTCCTTGCAAGAAAGCAGCTCAGTAGAACTCACTGCACTGCAAGTCAGAGCAAACAACAACCCCCACAGCCCCATCTGCCACTGTTGCCCTACTGATCTCCGTACAGAGCATCAGGGAGATGGGGTAGTAGGATTTAGCAGTTTCCTCCAGTCCGGAAATCTAACCTTACACTAAAAGGAGGACGACTCCAAGCAGGGCGCTTAGGGGCTCTTCACCGAGAATTACAAACTTGTCTGTGTCTGTCTCTGAGAAAGCCCCGTGCCTGTTGTCACTAGTACACATGAAAGTAGACGAGTTCCCTCCACATTTTCCAGGCGCCAACGAGAATTCTGAAGAAGCGTGCATGCAGACACAGAATGTCCACTGAAAGAGACACACAGGGAGACAGAGATATACAGGGAGAGAGAGAGACACATGGAAGCAAATGAAGGAAGGACGAGTGGACGGGAAGACCGGCCTAGAGAGGGAGAGTCACAGGGAGATTGGCGGGAGAGACAGGGAGGAGGAGCAAGACAAGAAGAGACAGAGGGTCACCTATTACAAGGAAGACAGGTGGAGACAGGGGGAGGCATTAGTGAGGGAGAGGAGGGATACAAAGACAAAGAGACCTGGAAGGGAAGTGGGAGGGAGGGGCAGGAAGAAGACAAGGGAGGGGGAGGCAAGGGGAGGGTAAGAGGAAGGACTGCAGGGGCAGCTGAGGCAGAGACAGGTGGGCTGATTCTGACGACAGGGCAACTGCAGTGTGCAGTTTCACCTGGTGAAGTTCACCTGTGTAATTTCCACAGAGACGAATGCTGTACAGTGGTCAGCCCTCAGCACAAATGACACCGTTCTCACCTGGATCTTAAGGGCAGTCTGGAACGATCCCTGAACTAGAAGGAAGCTGCAGTGAGGTCATTCTGGGTGAGGAAGAGGGCACCGCAGGGAAGAAAGCAAGGACCCGATCCCCACAGGGCTGCTGGAAGCCCTGTACTTACCAGGAGCAGACAGGAAATGGGATTGCCGGAAAGAGACCGCAGAGACCTAGGGACAGCATGTGCGGTAAGAAATCACGTCCCCAAGCTCGGCAAATTCAAGCAAAAGCAGAGGCTGCACATCCATGGAAGTCAATGCTTTCCGAGTGGAACCAATGAGGTTCTCACAGATGCCCAGGAAATGTGCTCCACTCTGAGGCCCCACACCTCTGGCAAGCTTCTCATCCAAAGTGACTCATCACAGAGAAAGGGTGCACCGTGAGCAAAAGAGCCAAGATCTCCTTCGCATCCCCGGACGCAGACAGGTGATCCGCCCAGTAATCTCAATCCAACGTATGGTGATAAAGGTTACATTCCACCACAGTGCTGGAGGAAACTCGCACCCGAGGGGAGGACAATGAGTGAGAACCGCATCCCAGGCTGTAAGGTAAGGACAGACCGTCAAGCTGTATTGACAGGTCACGAGAAAAAAAAAAAAAAACAAATACAAAACAAAAACAAAAACAAAACAAAACAAAAAAAACCCAACATTGGTGTCATCTTTTATATCTGTTTTTCTCATCCCTTATATTCAAACCACAAGCAATCCTATTATATCCACATTTATAATATACACATGATCATAATTTTTCACTATGTCCCCTTCTTCCATCCTTATTCAGGATGGAAGTTATTTCAGGATTACTATAGTAACCTCCTTATTTTGTTGCTGTTGTTGCTTGTATGCTTGCTTCCCACTCCAACCTGCTCCCCAGATAGTAGTCAGAGTGATTTGTTTAACATACAAATTAGGATCACCTGGGTGGCTCAGGTGGTTAGCCATCTGACTCTTGATTTTGGCGCAGGTCATGATCCAGAAAGCATGACGTCATGGGGTCAGAACCTGTATTAGTATCTGAGCTAGGCATGAGTTAGGCATGGAGCCTGTTTGAGATCTCTCTCTCTCTCTCTCTCTGTCTCTCTGTCTCTGTCTCAGTTTCTCTCTCCCTCTAAACTGCTGTGGGCACTCTCTTTAAATTAAAAAATAGATAGATGATAGATAGATAGAAAGATAGATAGATAGATAGATAGATAGATAGATAGATAGATAGATAGATAGATAGATAGATAGATAGATAGATAGAAAGATAGAAAGATAGATAGATAGATAGATAGATAGATAGATAGATAGATAGATAGATAGATAGATAGATAGATAGATAGATAGATAGATAGATAGATAGATAGATAGAAAGAAAGATAGATAGATAGATAGATAGATAGATAGATAGATAGATAGATAGATAGATAGATAGATAGATAGATAGATAGATAAAACAAACTCAAATGTGAATTTGGTCAGACTACTCAACTGACTTTCCATCTCATCGAAAATAAAAGTCAAAGTCCTTATAATGACTTTCACATTCTTCATGATATGTACCCCACACATACCCTCTCTGACTAAAGAAATAAATGAGTAAATGAGTGAATGGTTGGTAGAGAAGAGGAACATAAGATTAGATTAAACTTATAGAATTAATCAGATGATGAGCAACGTTCTCACTAAGCCAAGAAGTGTCTTCAGGTTTATTTGAATACAATGGGTAGTCATCAACGACATTCGGGCACCATAACTATCTCCTGTTAACTGTTTCTAGGATCCAATTCATATGTCATCTTTTACATTAATCCTCACTCTTTACCAATCTCCCATTCCCACATGAAATCCATCCAAAGGAAACTTTGCTACTCCTTTAATGTGTCACATTTTCAAACTTCCGTGTCTTGCTCTCTCTCTCTCTCTCTCTTTTTTTTTTCCTGCCTGCAATGCCCTTCCTTACTCTGTTGATTTGAAATATGTCTTCTCTAGAAGACTCACTTCAAGTGACTCTCATTTGTGTAAAGCACTCCCTGGGTACCTAGAGAATCATGTGTTTTCTTCTTTGCAATTCCAGGGTACATTTATCCACCACTATTACAGATGTTATCAACTCACTATAGTTAATTTGTTTACACAGTGGCAGATCCCTGGATAACAAGGTCCATTAATAGTTCTAGATAAGACCTCTGTACTTTGTATACAGTGCCTACAATATAGTACGTGCTCAATGCATGCTTGATGAATGGAAATGAGGCAGGAGAATAGAATGAAAATTAGTAGAGGGAATATATAAGAGAAACTAGGAGAGTCAAATGTTATCAAAAACAAAAGAAGAGATAGTTTCAAGAGGTAAGGAGTGGTCCGTTCTTTAGAGTTTTGGTTTTGTTTTACTTGAGTTTGAAATAAGCTACAGGTATCATTGCATTTACCAAGTAGGAGATATGTGGAAATAAAATAGTCAAATTTCAGTAGCATATGGCAGAAATTACCTTATATCCAAGCAGTGACTTAATATGAGGAATTGTGTGTTCAAACCATCAGGAGAAATGTTAGTTAAGTGGGGTGTACACTGCACTCCCAGAATCCAAAGACAGCCCTGCAGAATTGTCTTGGCAGAATAACCCCAGCAGACTCACTGCTCTGTCCAGGCGGACTCACTGGTGTTCTGGGCCTAGGGTATCACTAGGTAAGAGTCAAGTGTCAGTAGGTTGGGTTCTTATCTGGAGAAATCTACTTCTGAGATTATTTGGGTTTCGGACAATTAAGTTCCTTGCAATTATACAACTGAGGTCTTCATTTTCAGATTGTGGGATGGCCAGCCAGAGAAAACTCTATGCTTTGGATGGGTTTATGATGCATGGGTTCATGATGATACTAGGTTGATCCAGAAAATCTCTCTCTATAATACAACACGACTATAGAAATGGTCTCTCTTCATATTCATGGGTTGTCAGCTGTAAGGTATGGATCGTTGGGGGCTATTTTTTTTTTCTTTAGAATAATGTCTACCACATTAGTTTTTAAAAAAAAAAAAACAGCTGTAGAACCAATAGATAACTTTTCACCTTCTGAATTAATAAGATTCAACAGAGAAAATTTCTGGTTCTCATATATATATATAATATATATTATAATATATAATATATTTATATATTTATATTTGTTTATATTTATGTAAATACATTCACATAAAATATGAATCTATTACTATAAATATATTTATATATTTATGAATGTTTTATTTATTTATTTATTTGTTTGTTTGTTTGTTTGTTTATTCATTTATTTATTTATTTATATTTCTTATAAGGAATTGGCTCCCATAAATGTGGACGCTGACAAGTCCCAAGATCTTCAGGATGTGTTGGGTAGCTGGAAACCCACGAGATCTGATGGCGTAGTTCTTGTCCAATGGCTGGCAGGCTTGAATCTCAGGTAGAGCTGCTGTTTCAGTCTGAATCCGGGGAAGAGGCCAATGTCCCAGTTTAAAGACTTTCAGGCAGGCAGGAGCAATTCCCTAGTATCCCTGGGAGAATCATCCTTATTCTATTCAGGCCTTCTCACTGATTAGATAAGGCCCACTTACATTAGGAAAATAATCCGTTCTACTCACTGTACAGACTCAAGTATTTCCCATCACAAAACACCAGAAAAACGTTTCACCAAGCATCTGGACCTCTGTGGCCCAGTAAAGTTGACACATAAAATTAGCCATCATATCTTCCAAATTTCATGCAAGCGCATGAAAGAGGCACCAGGCAGCTTGATAAGGTGCATTAGCACAGCGTCTTTCAAATATTTTATCCCCAATCTACTGTAAGGAACACATATTTCGCCACAGCCCAGTATAAGCATACACATACACATACACATACACATACACATACACATACACATACACATAAATAAATGAAATAAACAACATTTCATGAATTATTGGTTATCCGTACTAAGGGCAAATGTACTTGTATATTTTCTTATTGGTTCTATTTAATTTTAATCCATTCTTCCCTTGATCCGCACCTTCATGACCTTCCAAAAACAAGGCATCATTAGTAAGGTGTACTGATTTTGAGGGTCAATCTTTGTGAGGTAATATTCCTTCAGTTATATGTTTCACAATGTCTGACATGTAATACTCTCTTGGTTAAGTTGAATTGACTACAGAAAATGGGCTTCCAATTCAGTCTTAAGACATACTAAGAAAATTGCGAATCCTTTTATCGGGGTAGGTCCATAACTATCGAACAAAATGAAACAACAGGTACCAAGAGATGCCCTTTGGATGTCTCCAACCCTATTCAGGAAGGCTAAGTTTACAAGCCCACTGAAGCACAAGGGACCATTTCTATCTTGGGGAAAATGACCAACAACGGAATGTTCACGTGCAAAGAGCAGACAGGACTAATTATTACATAGAGGTGATGAAGCATGTAGAAACTGTCCACTTCTATGCCACTTAAAATTTTTTTCAACGTTTTTTTTTATTTATTTTTGGGACAGAGAGAGACAGAACATGAACAGGGGAGGGGCAGAGAGAGAGGGAGACACAGAATCGGAAACAGGCTCCAGGCCCCGAGCCATCAGCCCAGAACCTGACGTGGGGCTCGAACTCACGGGCCGCGAGATTGTGACCTGGCTGAAGTCGGACGCTTAACCGACTGCGCCACCTAGCCGCCCCTAAGCCACTTATAATTAATGCTTGTCTCCCTTGGATTATCATGTCAATGCATAAGGCACAGTTAGAGAACATTGTTACCCAACAATGGCAGCTCTCAGGTTTCATGTTTCTGTTAAACACCCCCATAGGTTGAACTGTGTCTCTACAATAGTTAAGGCCATAGAGAAGAATTGACCCACTTTGCACCACTCACTCTCCCTGATTAAGCTGTTCTGCAGGGAAACGGATTACTTTTTTAAATGCTTGCTTTTTGTTCCTTGGATAAGCAGCAGACATATTTCTGAGTGCAGCATTTCTATTTAACTGTACTCATACCCTAAAGAGATTCTAGGGGTCAGCTCAGGGAGTCCACTTGAATTGATCTTCTTCATCTCTATTGCAACATTACTGGCAGACGTTCACAGTCAGATTTCATTCTGTCTGACTGAGAGAAACTGAGGAATGTGGCTTTCTGAATCAAGACCACATTATGGAATTGTCTGCACTCAGTTGCAAAAGATTGTGAATGAGGAGGAGACAGGGGCATTATATGATCCAGGATGTGAGGTTGTAGGGTTAGCTTATGGTGGTTGTAACCAAACCTTAATATTGTGTGGGTACTAGACAACCTTGAAATCCCTATAATGTGATGGTCTGGGGACTCTTACCATATAGATTGTCAAAATTCTTGTTATATGTCCGATACAGAAACAATAGAACTATTCACTTAATATAGATTTAATGAGCATATATTATGTGGTATTTAGAGCTCTACTTTTGTTGGAGAAGTGAATAAAGTACTCCAAAGATGGTCAACGGGGCTCAAACAGACTCTGGTCTCTAGCTTAGAGACCTCGCTTCTGGGTTCTTTTTCCTTTGTTTGGTGCATGTGCGAAAACCCCCACAGATATGGAAGCTGACGACTATAAATTACCTTCCCCACTTGACTCTACGCTCAGATGTTTGGTGAGTCAAACTCTCTGACCAAACTCTCTGAGTGCCACTTGGTTTTTCCTCCAGTGTTCCAGCCTGGTTCCATAACATACTAGATTGCTGACCAGGAAACCCAACCGCACTGGTCCATTGTTGCCACCGATTTGGGAGAACGGCGAGGTGGTGGCAAAGCAAAGTCTCACAAGGGAGAAAGTGCATGCTCTGCCTGAACTTCAGCAGCTTTCTTTTCCGTTGTCTTGGGCAGGTCCTGCTCCATGGACCTGGTAAGGCCGGGCCCTGAAGAAGTCATGCATACCCAAAAGAGTGGAAGGGGGACATGATCAATCCCCAGAGGTCTTAATAGATGTCCCTGGTAGAAAATTTTGTGGAGGGAAATGTAATAGACTCTGGTGCGCACGCGCGCGCGGGCGAGTGTGTGTGTGTGTGTGTGTGTGTTTGTGTGTGTGACAGAGAGAGAGAGAGAGACTGAGAGACAGAGAGAGACAGAGAGAGAGAGAGAGAGAGAGAGACAGAGACAGAGACAGAGAGAGAGAGACGATGTACAGCTAAGCCAGGGTTGCCTGTCGAGTTACAGTTTGTGGCTTTATGGACGGGCGCCCTTAAGGTCCCCAAAAGTCTATGGAGTCTGAATGGGCTCCCCTGAGTCATTGTGAGAGTATAAGGTCTAGGGCGGTATCGGATCAGATTCCCATCACAAGTCACAAAGCCGAGTCCACTATAATCAAACCTCACCTAAACTTTCCCTCAGGAATGCGACCAGAGGAGTATCTGAATAGTCCTTTCATCCGGCGGTATACCCTAACTTTGTCCGTCTTTGTGTCACCAAATATGAGAAAAAAATTAATAATGGGATGAAAACAGAGTAAGCCTACGATTTTAGAGGTTGTGACCAAAAAGTGTTAAAAGGGTTTTTCAGGTTACCATGGGGTGACAACGACACCCAAGAAGTTAAGGAAACTTTGTGAACTAGAATGGCCCACATTCAATGTAGGATGGCCTCCAGAAGGGACGTTAGATGCTCAAATAGTGCAGCAGGTTTGGCTAATAGTCACCTGGAACCCAGGCCACACTGATCAATTTCTGTACATCGACTCCTGGCTTGAAATTGCCCCAAATCTACTGCCTTGAAGGTGATTCATCATTAGCAAACAGAGCCAGGCAAAGGTTTCAGAAACTTTATCTGGAGCTCTCCCAGGGAGCCAAAGAAGCGACCCACTGCTCCTCTAATATTTGAAGGAGATATGGAGGAAGATATTGTCTTTCCACCTGCTCATGACTCTTCAAGCTCCCGCTCCCCTCCCCCGGAGCTTGAGACTCCTCCTACATCTGTCTCTCCAGCCACAGCCAGAGTCAGTGCAGTTGCCACTGCAGTCAGTGCCGCCCATCTCCCCGCCGCTCTCAGACCCACATAACACACCCCCACATGGGCCAGCAGCCAGACTGCGCCTCAACCCAGACCTAAAACTCTCCGAATGCATGTAACGGAGACGAGAGAGCCTGAAAGACAGAATGAGGATGGACCGAGTCCAGACCAGACATTCCATGATGTGTTATCTACCTTTCTCTACAACCGACCTCCTCAATTGGAAACACAACACTCCACCATACTCCGAAAAGCCACAAGCAATGGTTGACTTGATGGAGTCCCTCATCCCGACCTACTGACAGACATGGGAAGATTGTCAACAGTTACTCCATACTTTGTTGAATTAAAAATAAGGATGACAGAAACATGACAGTACCTAGAAAATCACACATCTCCAGGAATCAATGACCCTACTGTCTGGGCTCAAGCTGCATGCCTGAAGAACACCCACCATGGGATTGCACCACAGAAGGAGGACAGGGCCACGTCTGATGATACCAGGAAGCCCTCCTTCAGGGAGTCTGAGCTGGAGTCAACAATCCCATGAATATGACTAAAATATCATCAGTCACACAGCACCCTGGGGAGACTCCGGGAGACTACTATGAAAGATTCTGTGAAGCGTACCCTGTACACGTCCCGTTTGACCCCGTGGCAGCAGAAAGTCAACAGATGGTAAATACCTCTTTTGTGGCACAGGCTGCCCCAGATATCCGACGAAAACTCCAGAAGTTGGAGGGCTTTGCCAGATGAATATCATTCAGTTGTTAGAGGTTGTCAATACAGTTTTCAGGAAAAGAAATTTGCAGCTGAAAGAAGTGAAGACTAAAAAAGAAGGCTACCTTTCTCACAGCAGAACTAAAGAACAGATGCTTCTGTTTTTTTCGCAGCATCGAAAAACCCCAACCACAAAAAGGGTGGAAGCCCATAGCCCCCTTAGCTAGGGACCAGTGTGCATACTGCAAAGGCAAGGAAAACTGTAAGAATGTCCGAATTGGATGGGGACCTCAAACCCAGCCAATATCTGGAGGAACCTCGAGGTGAGAACCTTCTTGATGTGGCCGGGGTAGAATTGGACTGAGGGGGACCAGACCCTTTCTTTCTCGGCCCCCATGAACCCACGGCTGAAATGAGGTGGAGGCTGAACAATAACTTTCATGGTAGAAATACTTTTCAACTGGGGCTGAATACTCCTTGGTTACTTCCCTGGTAGCGCCCATAGGCCAAAAGACAGCAAACATACTTGGGGCTACTGGAACACAGGCAATGCAACAGCCCTTCTGTCAAGCTCAACAAGGTGCACTTGGGGGTCACAAGGTCCGGCATAAGTTCCTCTACTTACTTGACTGCCCGATTCCTCTCCTGGGCCGCGATCTACTCTCTAAACTTGGGGCCCAGATACCTTCTGACCCCACTGGACACACTAGCCTCCAATTAAACCGAAGGCAGAAGGAAACCTGGTCTTGACGATACCCCTGCCAAGGGAAGAAGAATGGAGACTGTTCTGTGCCCAGGCCTTACCTTGTCACCCCTAAGAATTCAGGCTTACATTCCCCTCCCTATGGTCTGATGATAACCCGCCTGAAATAGCTTGGAATTAGGTCCCAATCATTGTGGACCTGATCACTGCAGCTCAACCTCAGACACCAAGGCAGTACCCCCTTCCACTAGAGGCTAGAATGGGCATACAAGAGCACCTGACCAAGCTCAGAGAAAGAGGTATTCTAACTGAGTGCCAATCAGTTTGGAATACCTCACTCTGGCCAGGCAAGAAGCTAGGAGGAGGACACCAACCAGTACAGGATTTGAGGGCCATCAGCAAAGGGACTGTTTCCTTACACCCAGTCATTCCGAAACCTCAGTATACTCTCTTCAGCCAAATTCCGTGGTCACCCAGAAGGGTTGCGTGCTTCGACCTAAAAGATGCTTTCTTCTGCCTCTGCCTGGCTCCGCAAAGGCAATCATTGTTTGCCTTTGAATGGACTGAACCTGTTACAGAGCGCCGGATACACATGTCCTGGACACTACTTTCCCACGTTTTCAACAACTCGCCCATTCTTCTGAGGGAAGCCCTAGGTTCAGATCTCACTGACTTTCCGAAGGAAACCGCAGGGTATGTCCTTCTCCAATACATAGAAGACCTCCTTTCCAGTGACACCCAGGAAGACTGTATGAAAGGTACACAGGCCTTCTTACAGCTCTGATCCTACTTGGGGTACCAGGCCTCTTGGAAAAAGGCACAGATTCATCAGCAGCAGGTCCAATACTTAGGCTCCCTCCTCACAAAAGGAAAAGGAGAATGAGGACCGGAAAGGAAGAAAGTGTGGCACCACACTGCCACAGCCCCAAACAAAACGAGGCTTGTGTGAATGTTTAGGGGCCAGAGGGTTCTGTCGCATTGGGAATCCTCAGATGCTCAGCCATAGTGAGGTCCCTCTATGACCTGTTGGGAGGACCAAACTGGGAGCCCCTTGCATGGACTGAGGAGGTGAGGGCCGCTTTCACAGAAATAAAGTTGGCTCTGGGACAAGCCCCAGCCCTTGGTTTGCCTGACATAGACAGACCCTTTAACTTCTTCACACACGAAAAGGAGTGCTCACTCAGAGCATGGTGATTCGGCAATGGCCAGTGTTCTGTCTAAAAAAAAAAAAAAAAAACAAAACAAAAAAACAAACTTGATCCTGTGGCTGGAGGATGGCCCCTGTGCCTAAAAGCTCAGAGCCACAGTCCTGCTCATCAAGGTTGCAGACAAACTCACACTGGGCCAAACATTTAATGTTAAGGTCCCACACACGGTCGTGTGGCTCACAAGCACCCAAGGATATCATTTCCTCTCCATTTCTCAGCTGACACAATCCCAAGGCCTTCTCTATGAGAACCCAAGGCTCACTCTCGAACAGTGTAAGAACACTAAACCTGGCCACCTTCCTTCCCACAGAGGAGGGTGAACCTGACCATGAGTGTTCTGGAGTAGTGGATGAAGTCTACGCCAGCTTCCCAGACTTTAAGACCAGGGTATAACAAGCCCAGGGATCACCCTGTTTAGCGATGGGAGCGGGTTTTTAGAGGAGTGCAGCCAAAGAGCAGGGTATGCAGTCATCACAACCACGGAAGTTCAGGAAGCTAAGGCCTTGTCGGAAGGATGGTCGGCACAATGGGCTGGACTCAGTACGCCTTAACCTGAGCCATCATCCTTAGCAAAAGTAAATGAGTTAACATCTACATCGATTCCCCTATGGCTTCGCTACTGTGCATGTACATGGGGCCATCTATAGAGAAAAAGGCCTCCTTACCGCTTCAGAGAAAACTATCAAAAATGAGGAAGAAATACTAAAGCTTCTTGAGACCATATGGCTAACAGACAAAGTAGCTATCCTACACTGTAAGGGACCTCAGAAATGAAATGAACCCATAAATCAGGAAATCACCAGTCCGACAAAACAGCCAGAGTGGCTGCCTGAGGTGACCTAGGTGAAGCTCCTACCTACACTCTGACTCTTGCGCCCCAGAAGGAAGCCTCATCACCCATGTACACAAGTGAAGAAAGAAATTGGGCTTCCACAGAAGTGGGCACACTAAGCAAAGACGGATGGTGAGTCTTGTCCCATCATCTATGTAAAAGCAGCTAGTGAAAGAAGATAACTAACTCACCCTCTTAAGGAAAACTGCTCTAGAGGTCCTCTTCAAAAAGAACTGCGATATCAGCCAACTGCCAGCATTATGCCAGGCTGTCAGTGAATAATGTGTAACGTGTGCCAAAAACAATGCTTGCTCGGCCTCACGGCCCCTGCCTGGCTCACAAAGGATGGACTTAGGGGTGGACTTTACCAACCTACAACCAAATAAAGGGTTGAGGTACCTCCTTGTAATAATCTGCACCAATTTGGGATGCGTCCAAGCTTTCCAGACCAGAATGGAATGAAGTCACGAGGTGGCCTAGGCTCTTCTATGGGAGATTGGGCTTAACCACACACAGTAATAATGGACCTGCATTTCGACGGACATTATATGAACCCTAACAAAGTCCCTTAACATTGCCTGGAAACTGCACACTGCTTAACGCCCCCAGGGCTCAGGGAAAGGTAGAGCAGATGAACTGCACCCTCAAGGAAACCGTGGCCAAGTTCCACCAAGAGACTAACCCCCCATGGCCAGATTTCCTTCGGCTGGTCCTCCTGTGTGCCCAATGCCCGCCTGGGGCACTGAGATTCTCCCGTTTTGAGTTATTATATGGGCGATCCTCCCCCCACCCCCACGCACACACACATTTAGGAAAGCTCCCAGGAGACCTAAACCAGATTGCAGACAAAGAAATAAGATAACAGCTCCAGAACTTGGGGGCAGTCCTAAACAAGTTTAGATACACCATAGAGAGGGTCACAATTTCCTTAGGGACCCCGTTCACTTCTTTCAGCCAGAAGACTCTGTGTGGGTCAAAGATTGGAAGAAGGAACCTCTTATACCATGGTGGACTGGGTCTCTCACTGTTATTCTAACAACTCCTACAGCCCCCAAAACTTCAGGTATCACCCCACGGGTCCACCACTCCACAGTTAAGAAGTGCACTCAGAAGAATCCACAACCTGGTGAAGTGATCCAGATCCAGTCATCCCATTAAACCTACCCTCAAAAGGGAACTGACCCCTGAGGTGTCCAGCCCTGCTGCAGCCACACCATGGGAGATGGCTGGCCTGCACACAGCAGGAGCTTGAGGAATCAATGCGTGAATCAAGTCCAGGGGTTTGAATGCAACTTTGCCAACCCTTGCCCCTTACTGGTGTCATAAGCCTGGTCTTACTTCTTACTGTTGGGCTGATAGAGACTGCACCAACAATCTGGATATGGTGTAAAAGATACATCCTGGGCCTCACATACCTCCTCTGGATGGGAGGGTTACCAAGTATTGCCTGTATATTATGATAACCACTCTCACCCTCACAACTGCCGCTTATCAAATTTGCCCCCACAATTGTTATAGGACAATAAGGGCGTCCAGGGTGTTCAGCACCTTTCCCTCCCTCCACAAAGATTGCTACATGGGAAAAACACCCACTCTCTGTCAGTCACCTGGTGCCCGAAGTGCTAAGTATTGGACCGAGGATATAACCAAACTATCAGGAACCCATGTCACAACAAGGGCCTCCAGACACGGAAGCGAGCTTGCTACACTTACCTTCCTCAATGGGGAATCTCAAACAGGGAAGGGCTACACTACAGGGCCCTTCAAAAAGTTATAAAGCATATACCCAGGATAGGGTAATTCAAGCCATAAAGGCGACCACTCTGCCAGTGGCCGAACAACGTTTGAAACTTCAGCCGTCAATCAGATGCCTACCAATTCCCCACTCCAGCATTGGTCCGAAACTGCTCTACTAGTCCTCCATAAGATAGATAATCACATGCAAACCTGCTGGATGTGCTTGCCTCTCAACCAGAGGACTCACTTAGCTACTCCGATCCGTTTGACCTAGGAAGCTCCTGAAAACCTCAAAACCAACACCCCTGTCTGAATTGGACCCCTGGCCACTAGGGTCCATCTCCCAATGCCAACAACCTCATCCGTACAGTCCCTAAATGCCCTCTGTATGAGGAAGAGATAGAACATTAATGAGGACTACAACCCTATGTTGCACCCTTGGGGTGTTCTATCTGTGTACTAATTCGGCCTATCGATGCTTAGAGGCCAACTGGACTCAGAAATGTCATTCTATTTTCCGGACCCCAGAGATATTTGTATACACTGAAGATCAGTTGCTAACAACCTTTAGCCCCAAGTCTCAGGCTAAACGGGCAGTCCTGCTACCCATTCTGATAGGCTCAAAAATTGTGACAGCAATAGGAACTGTATAAGGGGGCATAGGTTTATGCATAGGACTGTACCATAGACTATCTCAAGAGATAAATGAAGACATGGAATGGGTGGCCGAGTCTCTGGTAACTTTAGAGAACCAAATAAACTCTCTGGTGGCAGTAACCCCCCAAAATAGACAGGCCCCCGACCTCCTCACTTCAGAAAATGGAGGGACTCGCATCTTTTCAGGGGGAGGAATGTTGCTATTTTTTAAACCAGTCAGAAATACTTACAATTAAGGTTAAGGAACTAAAAAAGTAAAATAATAATAATAATAATAATAATAATAATAATAATAATAATAATAATAATAATAATAATAATAATTCAAGATAGACAACAGGAAAGTACCAATCAATGGAACAAATGAGATCTCACGGATTGGGATCCTGGCTTCCTGCCCTGGCAGGGCCCCTGTTCTCCATAATTTTACTTGTACCCATTGGCCCCTCTATACTGAATACCATAATATATTTTCTTGAAAACACTGTTGTTCGCCAAACTACTGCAGATATCTTAGCCTTCTGAGGGTACCAACCTAAAAAACTGAAAGGTGATACCTACTAAAAAGGTTTCTTAAAAGGCATAAAATGGGATAATGTTGGAGAAGTGAATACAATACTGCACCAAAGATGGACGGTGGGACTAAAACGAACTCTGGTCTCTATCTTAGAGACCCCTCCCCCTGGTTCTTCTTCCTTTGTTTTCTGTGTGCAGGAAAACCCCCACAGATATGGCAGCTGATGACTGTAAATTTCCTGCCCCACTTGCATTCAGCCCTCAGACGTTTGGAGAAACAGCGTCCTCTGAGCCCGCCGTTCCACCAAGATCTACAATCCAAAGAAGATCTCCGAGCGCCATTTGGTTTTTCTGCCAGCATTCCAGCCTGGTTCTGTAACATTATAAACACAGAAGTGAGCAAGACAGACCAAGTCCCTTCTTATACAGTATAAGGAGACAGAGGACCATTAACTGGTAAACTAGTAATTAACAAGTGTACAAGGGTAATGGGGTGCTGGGACTCAAACAGCTCCAAGTTGTCGAAAGCAAACATGTGCTATATCACCCATCTCATGTATGGATCATAGTTCTAAGTGATGTGACACTTATAATTGATACACGTGATAACTGCCAGGGGATTTCCCCTTTTCCCAAGTTACATTTATTTTGAAGAACTTATGTGAGTGTATGAAAGATACTGGGGATTCCGAGAATCAGTAGATGCTGGTGGACCAGGTTTGAAATAGCAGCCCCAGAGGTCAAAATACACAATATCCAATCATGTTTTGTTTTGCTTTTTTTAACAACTTCATTAATGTTTAACTGATATACACAAACTGTACATATTTAAAGTACGTAATTGGTGGAGCACCTGGATGGCTGTCACTTGAGCATCAGACTCTTGATTTTGGCTCAGGTCATGATCCCAGGTTCAATTAAGCCCTTTATTGGGCTCCATGCTAAGCATGCAGTCTGCTTAAGATTCTCTCTTTCCCTTGTCTCTCTCCCCCACTTATGAACGCTTCATCTCTGTCTCTGAAAAAAAAGCCCTAATAAATAAATTACTTAATTAATAATTAATATTAATACCAATACTAATAAATACAATTACATAATTTGGTAAATTTTGGTCACATATCCACCAATGTATACATAACAAGGAAAAGAATATGTCTGTCACCACTAAAAATGTCCTTGTATCCCTTAGATATCCCTCCGTCCCCCACGTCTTCCCGATTCCCATTCCTAGGCAATCACTGGTCTGTTTTCTGTCCCTACATATTATCTTGCATTTTCTAGAATACTATACAAATAAAATTATATAAGACATACTCTTTATTATTTAGAGGTGGGGAGTTGACTTCTGTCACTTAGTATTTTGAAGATTATCCATAGTGTTGTGTGTATCAATAGTCTGTTACTACTTTGTTTATCCGTTCACATGTCAGTGGACATTTGTATTATTTCCACATTTGGCGTATTTATTTCTTATTATGAGAGAGAGAGAGAGAGAGAGAGAGAGAGAGAGAGTGAGAGAAAGAGAGTGAGTGAGAAGGAGAGGGGAGGGGGGAGGTGAGGTGGGGGAGAGATAGGGAAAGGGAGATGGAGAGGGAGAGGGAGATGGAGAGGCAGAGGGAAAGGCGGAGGGAGAGAGAAAGAGAAAGGGAGAGCAGAGGGAAAGAGAAAAAGAATCTTAAGCAGCCTCCATGCTTAGTGTGGACCTCAATGTGAGTCTAAATATCAGGACCCTGGGATAATGACCCAAGCAGAAATCAAGAAATCTACCAACTGAGGCACCAGGTGCTCCTTTGCCTATTGAAAACAAAGCTTCTATAAACATTCATTTTTTCTTTTCTTTTCTTTTTGTTTCTTTCCTTTTCATTTCTTTTCTTCTCTTTTCTTTCTTTCTTTTATTTATTTATTTTTTTGTATGATCGTATACTTGGATCCCTCTAGTGAACATATCTGAGAGTAGATTTGGCTGAATCATAGAATAGGTTGCATGTTCAGCTTTTTAGGATACTGTCAAACTGTTTGCCAGGGTAGTTTTATCACTTTTACATTCTCATCAGCAGTGTGTGAGAATTCCAGTTCTTTCAGATCCTAGCTAACACTTCGGAACCCTGTCTTTTGATTTTAGACATCTTGTAGGCATGAAGTAGTAGTTGAACTCATTGTATCTCATTTATCTCATTGTAGTTTATATTTGCATTTCCCCTCATGATGCTGAACACATTTTCATGTGTGTATCTGCTGTACATATATCTTTTTTGGTAATGTGTCTTCTCAAATCTTTTGCCTTTTTTTTAGATTATTTAGCTTCAGAATATTGAATCTTGCGGATTGCCCATATGTTCTAGATATAAGTCCCATTTCACATAGATGATTGGTAAATATATTCTCCCAGTCTCATTCTTGTGATTTCAAAGTATTTGTTCATTGAAAAGGGAAAGTTTTAGTGTGATAAAATCCAATCATATTTTTTTCTTGTAATGAATCATATTGTTGGTGGTGTGTCTAAGAAATTTTGCCTAACACCAGGTCATAATGGTTTCCTACTTTAGGTACTTTAAAAATGTTATCCTACTGTGTTTTAGATTGCATTGGTTCTGATGAGAAATCTTTTCCCTCCCTTTCCCTGGATTAAAGCAATTTGATTGTGGGGTGCCTTGGTGTAGTTTTTCTCATATTTCCTGTCCTTGAGGTTCATTGACCTTATTGGAACTATATATTTTTGGTTTGCATCAACCTTACCAACTATAAATTCAAATTAGTTTCATTATTTATTCAAATTAGTTTTCTTGTCTGTGTTCCTTGGAGATACAATTACATCTATGTTGGATGGTTTGCAGGCATATTTTGTCTGTGTGTTTCATTTCAGACGATTTCCACTGCTATGTCTTTAGGTTCATCAACCTTTTTTTCTGCACTGTCTATATGCCTTTAATTCCATTCAGTAATCATAGACCTGATTTCTTATTTTAGTCATTGCTTTTGTCATGCGAAGTTTGGTTTAGGTCTTACATACCACTTGCATGTCTGTATTTAACATGCTCATTCTGCCCTACAATATCTTGGATATACTAATAATAGTTATAATAACTATTTGAATGTTCTGATGTATAAATTATATCATTTGTGTAATTTCTGGGTCAGTGTCAGTTGAGTTCCCCTTCCTTACGTGTCTTATTTTCCTGCTTCTTTGCATGCCCGATAATTTTTTATGGGCTGCCAAACATGGTCAGTTTTACCTGTCAGATGCTGGAAACTTTTAGATTCCTAAAAATATCCTTGCCTTTGTTTTGGGACAGGGTTTAGTTACTTACAAATAGCTTGACCTTTCAGGTCTTTCTTTAAAGATATTTTGGGCAAGGCACAGGCAGCACTTAATTTACGGATAATTTTTGTCCAGTACTGACACAAAGATCAAGTTTTTTCCAAATGGCAGGTACATTGTGAGGTCTTCCACACTGGCTGTCAGGCATTATTCCTGACCCTGTATGGCAGTGGGTATTATTCCTTCCCCTGGTCTCAGTGTCCTCATACACAAGAGTTTATCAATATTCCATTGAATACTCAAGGCAGACCATCTGTTGATCTCTGGGGTTCTCTCTGTGAACAACTTTCTCTTCTTTGGTACTCTGCTCTGTGAAATATAGCAGTCTTCCTGAATCAGTGACTACCCCCTCCACAAATCAGGGAAAATGTTGGGCTATGCCAGCTTCCTCCTCTCTATAACACAGACTCAAATCCCAGCCTAGTCAATAGAATAGGGCACTATAGGAACCATTTCACTTATTTCCCAATATCAGGGATCAGTGTCCTTCACTGCGTGAGTGTGATGTTTTGAGAACAGCTTCTTATATATTTTGTCTACGCTTTTAGCTGCTTCCATAAGGTGTATAAATCTAGTGTTTGTTATTACATTTGGTTGGAAGTAGAAATGTTAACACCAGTTTACATTTTAGTATTGAGTCTTACTCCTCTGGCTTTGTTCTTTTATCCTTTTATTCTCCTTTGATGACAGATTTAATGTGGACAAATGGAGAATGGCCATTGCTAGACATATGGAGAAACAGGGATGAGCTGGCATATTGGAAGTATAGTTAGAAAAGACAAAAAAAGGAAAGAAAGAGAATATGCAGTCAAACTTGAAGAAAGGAATTGATTATTGTCAAAGCCATGTGAAATTCCAGCTCCCACTTTAACACACATAATATGAGAATTGAAACTAATGTCTTCGACTTGGAAAGTTTAATCTGCCAGTGAGCTTTACTAATTTTTACTGGTCTTCATAACTCCGTAACAAAGATCGAGGTTTGGAATTTCTCACCTTTGTTTCTCAGAGAGAAAACATACCAATCTCACCCAGAAAGCAGTGCTTGGGTGAAAACTAGACGTTTTAAATGATTTTTTTTTTTTACTGCTTTGTTCAAATCTTTCTTTAGCAGTGTTCGCCTTGGAAGAGAACAAACTGTGGCACAGAAGAAAACACACTGGACATGGAGGAGGAGTCTAGGGTTGTTGTCTAACACGGTCATAAACAAGATATGGGAAAGGCACTTGACTTTCCTAGGTCTCAATTTCCTCACCTGGAAATTGGAATAAGGACTCCCATATGAAGGCCCATTGTAGATTAAATGAGATGATGCATGTGCCAGTATTACAGACCCTAACACTTAATATTACATGCAAGCGTCTGTGTATCATTTCTTCTAGAGGGAGGGATTTACATTTCTTTTCAGTGGAAGGAAGGAGATGAATATACAACTGGACTATCAAATAAGAGGTGGATAGAGGACTGGCTTCCTTGTCTACCTCCTTGTACTCTTTCAGCCATCCTGGCCCTGGGCTGCCTCCAAATTGAAGAATCAGTGTGAGAAGACCTGAGATTCCTCCGTAGGTATCTGACCCCAGAAAGAATATTAGCCTGTCTTAGCTGTTCAAATGAGGCTAATGATGGCTATCATCTGTGGAGCACTTGTTCCGTGTTGTCAGGTGTTGGATTAAGCACCTTGCCATTAGTGTCATGTAATTTTTTGACCCGTTCTTGTTATTTCCATTTTATAAATTAGGCAACTGAGTTTCAGATATGTTAAGTAATTGGTCCAAGATAACACACACACGAGTGGGGTGGCTGGGATGGGCACCAACTCTGCTCCTATGCCAACATGCATGCTCTCACCCATGTTACACTGCCTTCCCATGAGCGTGTTAAGGGTTTGGAAAGCTAAGGGCCACCCCTGATAAAGTAACATGGAATATGTTGGTGCCCTAGCTAAGATCTCTTTCCCTTACCTTACCGAAAACATTTTCATATCAACTGAAACACTAGTCCCTGCACAAGACAACTTTCCTCGAATTTCTCTTAATGCTATACACTGGTCAGAATATAAAAAGCAATGGCTTCAGAACTTGAAAGTTAGCAATAGGAGGTGAATGAGGGAAGGGAAGCAAAACAAGAATCACCCTATGATGGTTATTATTACACGTCTACTTGAGTTGGCCGTGGGGTGCCCAAGACTAAACATTTATTCTCGGGATATTTGTAGAGTGTTTCTGGGTGAGATTAGTGTTTGATTTGGTGGACTCAGTAAAGCACTATCGTCCCCAGTGAGGGTGGGCAGCATTCAATCTCCTGAGTTCCCAAAGAGAACACAGGGTAGAAAAAGGAGGAATCCATGTCCCACCGCTTCTTTTCTAAGCCTTAGAAGGTGATCCCGCTTAGAGGCGGAGCAGTGGGTAGGGGTAGGGTTGGTTCCTCGTAAGTGCCTTTGGTCCAACCACCCACAGGGATATGATTTCCCTGCAGGACTGAAATGAGGGCCCATGTGTGGTTATGGGTCAGAGCTAGCGTGGAAGGGCGAAGCCAAACATATGCGTGGGCCAGACTGAAACTGTCTCAGGATCTCCTCCAACTCCAACAAGGCCGTGGAAATGTCATGGAGAGAGTGTGACTTCCACACAGGATTTTCCCCAATGGTAATTGTCCCCAATCCGTTATCTCTTTTAGACGTCCATGCTAGGTGACTTTAGGGCCAGAGCCCAGGCCAGCGTTATGGTTAGGTCCTCGCTACCTGCATGTAGATTTCCTGGTTTCCCAATACCATTTGTTGAAGAGACTGTCTTTCCCCCATTGTTTATTCTCGCCTTCTTTGTTATAGGTTAATTTACCACATAAGCATGGGTTTATTTCTGGGCTTTCTATTCTGTCCCATTGAACAATGTGTCTGTTTTTGTGTCACTACCCATACTAATTGGTTTACTTGAAGCTTTGTAGTACATCTTGAAATCTGGGATTTTGATACCTCCAGCTATGTTTTTGTCCTTCAAGATTATTTTCACGATTCAGGGTCTTTTGTGGACCCATACAAATTTTAGTATTAGTTGTTTCAGTTCTGTGAAAAGTGCCTTTCGTATCTTGATAGGGATTTCATTGAAACTGTAGAGAGTTATGAGTAATATGGACATTGTAATGATATTAATTCTTCCAATCCATGATCATGGGATATCTTTCCATTTGTTTGTGTCATCTTCAATTTCATCATTGACTTATGGTTTTCACACTACAGGTCTTTCACTTCTTTGGATAAGTTGAGTCGTAGCTAGTTTACTCTCTTTTTTTTTTTTTTGGTGCAATTATGAACTGTGTTGTTTTCTTAATTCCTCTTACTGTGACTTCATTCTTATTATATACAAACCCTACCAATTTCTGTGTATGAATTCCGTATCTCTAACATTCCTGAATTCGTTTATTACTTCTAGTAGTTTTGGGGGAAAGTTTAGGGTTTTGTATGCATATTCTTATGTCATCTGCGGATATTGACAGTTCAGCTTGTTTACAAACGTAGATGACTTTAATTTCTTTTTTCGTATCTGATTCTTGTGGCTAGGCCTTCTAGTGTTATATGAAACAAGAGTGGCATAAGTAGACATATTTATCTTGTTCTTGATCTTAGAGGGAATGCTCTCAGTTTTTCACAATTGAGATGTTAGTTGTGAACTTTTTAATATAAACATTATATAAAATAATATTTTCATGTGTTGAGGCATGTCCGCCCCCCCGAGTTTGTTGAGAACTTTTACCATGGATACATGTTAAATTATGTCGGATGGTTTTTCTGCATTTGTTGGTATAATCATATGATGTTTACCCTCCGTTTTGTTGAGGCGGTATATTATGTTGATTGATTTGATGAGCCATCTTTGTTTCCCTGGAATAAAAGCCACGTAATCATTTTACGTGTTGTTGAGTGGAGTTTGATAATATTTTATTGAGGATTTTAAAGTCTATTTGGTTTGATATAGGTGTTGCTACCTGGTTCTGAGGTGGTGTTGTTGTTTGATGTTATTTTGTTGTCCCTGTTGTTGTTTGCTTTCATTTGCATGGGAAATGTATCTCCATCCCTTCACTTTCAGTCTGTATGTGTCTAGGTCTGAAGAGAGTCTGTGCTAGGCAGCATATGGATGAGTGTTGTTTTGTATCCATCCTGTTACCCTATGTATTTTGACTGGAGCACTTCAGCCATTTATATTAAAAGTAATTGTTGATCGTTATGTACTAATTGTAATTTTGTTCTTTGTTTTCCGGTTGCTTTTGTAGTTCTCTGTTTCTTTTTTTCTGTACTCTCTTCCTATTTCATAGATGAATTTGTGTTGTGCCTTACTTGCGTTTCATTTTCCTTATTTTTCATGTATTTTGTGTTTTGAGTTTGTTATCACAAGGCTTACATATAATATCCCAAGGAAACAGCAGTCTATGTTATTTTGGTGGTCTCTTAAATATACACACATTCGAGAATTTTAAGAAGACTAAATTTGGGGCACTGGGTGGCTCAGTCAGTTAAGTGTGCGATTTCGAGCTCAGGAAATGATCTCACAATACGTGAGTTGGAACCACATGTTGGACTCTGTGCTGACAGCTCAGAGCCTGGAGCCTGCTTCAGATTCTCTGCTTCCCCCACTCTCTGTTCCTCCCTGTTAACACTCTGTCTCTCTCTCTGTCAAACATGAAATAAAACATATATTTTTTAGTAAAACAAAATACAAACAGTAAGTTTTTTAAGTCCCTTCTCCATATTTTATGTGTATGTTGTAATATTTTACATCTTTTTATTCATAATTCTGTAATATCTAATTATGATTTTCCCGGTTAACTTTTCTTGCACTGCTGATTAGTGGTGACAAACTACTTTATATTCTGTTGAGAAATTCTTTATCTCTTTTTTTTTTGAAATGTTAATGATAATCTTTCCAGGTAAAGTTTTCTTGGTCGTGGGATTATCCTTTCAGGCCTTTGAAGATACCTTGTCACTCTTTCCTAGCATGCCAACTTTCTGCTGAAAAATCAGCTGAAAACTTTAGGTGTTTGTTTGTTGAGATCTGTTTTTGAAATCATGGTAACTTTTGCTTCTCTCTTACAACTTTGAAATTCTTTATTAATCTTTAAACTTTGACATTTATATTATTATGTGTCATAGTGTGGGGCTCCTTGGTTTCTTCATGTTTGGAAATCTGTGCTTCTTGTCCTAGATGTCTCTTTTCTTCCCTAGTTTTGGAAAGTCTTCAGTTATCTTTTCTTCAAATACTTTTTGTACCCCTTTTCCTTCTTGTGGAATCCCTATTATGTGGATTTTTCCTCACTTGATATTTCCAAAGTATCTCTTAACTTATCCTCATTAAAAAAAATATCTTTCTGCTGTTTGTTTTGGGTGCTTTCCCTAAATCTGTCTTCCATATCCACTGATATGTCGTTCCTCATGCAGTCTTCTACTGTTGATTCCCTCTAGTGTTTTTTTTTTTTTTCCCAGCTATTATTTTCTTGAACTCTGATTTTGTGTGTGTTTGCTATCTCTTAATTAAGGGTCTCACTTAATTCTTGTGTTTTCTATGCAGCCCAGCGTGCATCTTGTCCATCATTAATTTATATTCTTTATTTAATTGAGGCAAAATGCTTATCTTCGATTCAGCTCTTTTCTGGGTTTTTTATTGTTCTTTCTTTTGGAGCATATTTCCCTGTCTCTCCATTTTGCTTCTCTTTCTGCATGTGTTTCTATAGACTGTCAGAGCAGCTACTTCTCCTACACTTGAAGGAATTCTCTTATACATGATTGTCCCCCTGGGTAGGCCCTGTGTGAAGTTGGTGATATTTGCTGGTTGGCTGAGGACGTGGCTTGCATGGACCGGGGATCCTGGGGCTTTCTACATAGCAGGCGCCCTGTCAGGATAGTTAACGCTGAAGTGAACGCAGACTGGGGTGTCCCAGGTTTCTGTGTGTGAGGCAGGACACCCTGGCAGGACAGCTGAAGCTGAAATGAATGCAAGTTGAGGCATGCTGGGGTGCTGTGTACAGGTACCCTGTACAGGGTGGCTAGAACATGAGCAGTCTGGGGGTCAGGATGTCCTTGATCTCTCTATGCAGACGATTCTTGGGCAAGATAGGGGAAGCTAAAGTGCGTACAAGCTGAAGGAACCTGGGGCTTTAAATGCAGAAGATAGCTTGCCAATATAGTTGAATCTGAAGTGGATATAAACTACGGTGTACCAGGACTTTCCACGGAGAGAGTGCCCTGAAGATGCTGTGGGAGCGGAGGTGGGTTACAGTCCAGGAATGGCTCTTTTCATATGCTAGTTGTTCTTTCAACTGCATTGATTAAGGGGGAAAAATGCATGTCGTGTGTGTGTGTGTGTGTGTGTGTGTGTGTGTGTGTGTGTGTGTGTCCAGTGCAATTGGGGCTGGTGTGTATTGTGGGCCTGGAACTTACTGAGGCAGCAGGCCAGCTACAGCAACTGGACCTTGCTCTGGTCTATGCATTTAAGGTGGATGGAGAATGTGGGGCAGCTGGGTGGCTCACTGGATCGAGTATCTGATATCAGCTCAGGTCGTGATTTCACAGTTCATGAATTTGAGAACCACATTGGGCTGGATGCTGTCAGTGTAGAGCCTTCCGTGCATCTTCTGTCCCCCTCTTTCTGCCCCTGCTATCTTGTATTCTCTGCTTCTCAAAAATAAGTAAACAGGAAAAAATGTGGATGTAAAATGTACCCCTGCCACTCTCCTGTCTCTATGACCCAGAGAGAACTCCTGTGGCTCCTCTGACGTTGACAGAGTTCTACTTTTCTCTTTTATATGACAGTTGTTCTTTTAAAACTGCAGTGTTTTCTTTTTTTCTTTCAGTTTTTGCCCAAGGACAGAGTTGTCTGTTTCTGGTCCTTCCCCAACTGCCTTTGGCAACGTTAGGGGTGAGTGTTTCCTTTATTACTGTCTCACTGTATTAATGTTGTCTTTTGATTTTCTATGTTTTGTTAGGCACCATCTGTGTCGTCAGTCTTCAGCTCCTCAGGAGGAATTGTTATATCAATAGGTGCAATCCCCAGGGAGCTGGACCAATAGGAAGTACACCTTCTGGCTGGTTCACCAGAAAATGTCGCCAGGGAGTTCAGGCACAAGAGCACCTTGCTCCAGTGGACCCAAAAAAGGTGAGGTTTGGCTACTCATTACTGACAAAATCTCAATTCAAAGGAACTAGAGGAGGTGAAACAAATGGGGAACTTATTCAGAGGCCGACACCAGAGATACAGCAGACTCCCATCAAAGACTCTCTGTAAAGTGCTGAGAATACCTCCAGGTTTATGTAAGGAAAATCTGGGACCAAAAGAGGTAGGTACACACAGGTGGTCACTAAGGTCAGGTTGGTCATTGTCTTGGCTTGAGGGTGCAGTCTTATTGGCTCAACGAGTCCTTATTGCTAGAGGGGTAGTTTCAGTTCCCATGAGGTGATACTTTGCTTTCAGGATCCTGAATTAAGAGATAAGCTGAGAGTGGGGAGGGGGCACCTGGGTGGCCTAGCTGATTAAGCATCCGACTTCAGTTCAGGTCATGATCTCATGGCTCCTGGGTTCGTGCCCCGCATTGGGCTCTGTGCTGACAGCTCAGAGCCTGGAGCCTGTTTCCGATTCTATGTCTCTCTGCCCGTCCCTCACTTGCGCTCTGTCTCCCTCTGTCTCAAAAATTAATAAACATAAAGAAAGAGAAGCTGGAAAGAAAAAGTGAATCAATTAGAAAGTTTAACGTCGATGTGGAGGTAGTTGAAACCTTCTTTCACCTTGGAGGAGTTGAGCTCAAGGACTTCCTACACAGCCATCTTGAACCGAAACTAGAATAGGGTCCCTCTGAATCCTATTTTGATTGGGGAAAGTTTGGCAGAAATCCAAGGAAGGAGAAAATAAAAGCAGGGAATCAGCCAGTTCTGTGTACAAATCGACATAAACACCAGTACCTCCCCTGCTAACAAGCGTGCCATGTACAGAAAAAGGCATAGAAAAGGCCTTCGCATTGGAAAAAGTAAAAATAAAAAGTATCTCGATTCTTTTATTTATTGATTTTTCAATTCGTATTTTGGAAAGAGAGAATGAGCAGAGACGGGGAGAGAAAGAGACAGAGAGAACGACAGAGAGAGAAGCTTAAGCAAGCTCCATGCTTAGCACAGAGCCCCAAACGGGGCTCAATCCTGTGACCATAGGACCATGACCTGAGCTGCTGAAAACTGCCTCAACTCTTAAATCATGTGATTATCAACATGAAACAAATTCTAAGGAGTATACATCAGTTTTCTAGAACTCAAACATAATTAAATAAGCCCCAGAATACACGGTCAATATAGAAAACTCAGTCTCCTTTTTATACATAAGCAATGAACAATTAGAATATGAACTGTTTTTTCAAGAACCATTTAAAACCACACCAAACATTGAAATACTTACATTTACATCTAACAACCATGCACAGGATCTGTACGCGAAAAGCCACAGAAGGCTGATTGGGTAAATCAAGGAAGATATAAATAAATGGAGAGAAATGCCATATCTAGCCATGGAAGCCTCGCTAGTAAGATGTCAATTATCAACTTGATCTAGAGATTCAACATAATCCCAGTCGACATCCCAGGATTTATCTGTGGATATCAGCAAGCTCATCTAAAATATGTGTGAAAAGACAAAGGAAGGAGAACAGCCAAACAGCTCTGAAAAATAACCAAGTTGGAGAACTCATGTTGCACCATTTTAAGACTTACTATAAACGTCCAGTAATCAAGGCAGTGTGATATTGAAGAAAGATGGACACACAGATCAAGAGATAGAACAGAGAATCCAGAAACTGACCCCATACACAAGCATCCTCACCCAAATTCTGATAATGACATATAGCCAACCTAACAGAAAAAGGGAGATAGTCTTTCACAAGTGTTACGGGAACAATTAAGTGTTCGTATGCAATAGTCATCAATTAACTAAGTAATTAATTGTTTAATCAATCGGTTCATTGATTGATTAATTAATTAAAAGAAGCCTTGACCTAAATTCATCACTTATACAAACATTCACTCAAATGGATCATAGATGTAAGTGTAAAGTACAAAATTATAAAACATTCTTAAGAAAGAAGGAGTGATTTTGATTCATTGAATCATTCAATAAATAATTTTGGAGCATTTAGAATGAGACAACGCTGTCTACGCCCTGAGGATCCACTAGTGAACCAAAGGAGCAAGGATCACTGCGCTCTTGGTGCTCAATAGTCAAGTGGGGAAAACTGACAAAGATAATGGAACTAGAAACTATGGTAGAGAATAATGAATGGGGAAAGAACAAGTAAATACATCCTGGAGAGGATATAAGCATTGGGGGAGGGGGTGTGAAATACTAGACAGGGTGAAATACTCGACACAGAGGGCCCTACTGAAAAAGGTGTCAGTTGAATAAATACCTCACGGAAATGAGAGAACTACCTGCTGACAGGAAGGTGAACTAGGCAGAAGGACCCATGAATTCCCAAAGGCAGGAGTGTGAACGTGTGTACTGATGGGAAGCAAGGAGGCCAGCATAGACAGAGAAATGAGGGTGATAAGAAGGAGGAATAAAAAGGTGGAGGTTGTGGGTCAAGTAGGAGAAAAACAGGATGAGGGAGAGAAGGGTGTAAGGACTGCCAGCAATACACAAGGTGAAGCGAAATCTGGTCATCCTCTTCCTCCACCTCACATTACCGGCTGCAGTTCTTTTTATTGTTTAATTGACATTTACTAAACTGTGTCTACACCATGAAAAGTTAATTCTACTTGTGGCAACTAATTGAAGCAAGAAAACGGAACATCCTAAATGATCCATAGCCGTGTTTAAATAAGTTATGGCATGGGGCGCCTGGGTATCTCAGTCGGTTGGACGTCCGACTTCAGCACGGGTCATGATCTCGGGGTCCTTGAGTTCGAGCCCCGCATCGGGCTCTGTGCTGACAGGTCAGAGCCTGGAGCTTGCTTCGGATTCTGTGTCTTCCTCTCTCTCTGACCCTCTCCCGTTCATGCTCTGTCTCTCTCTGTCTCAAAAATAAATAAACATTAAAAAAAATTTAAATAAGTTATGGCATGCTATATAGCCTTTACAATTCATAGCCCTTCAGAAAATTTGTGACCTAGCGAAATGCTCGTACCACTAGAAACCAAAAATGGGATTCACAGCTACACAGCTAATTTTGGTTAATGCCTGTGCATATACCTCTTCCCTGACAATTATACCACAGTGTTAGAGGTGCTTACCTACAGGGGCGCCTGAATGGCTCAGTCAGTTAAGCATCTGGCTCTTGATTCCAGCTCAGTTATGTTTCCACAGTGTGTGCGATCAAGCTCCACATTGAGTTCTGTACTGAAAGCGTGGAGCCTGCTTATGATTGTCTCTTTCTCTCTCTCTCCTCCCATCCCCCACTCTTGCTCATCTCTCTCTCGTTCTCTGTCTCTGCCAAACATACATAAACATAAAAAAGGTGTTTAGATATCATTATCTCCAGGTGTTTGACTTATGACCATTTTTTTTCTTTCTTGTTTGTTTTCTAAATTTTCTGCAATAAACTTTAAGACCTCCATAATCATAGTGTAACGTTTCAAATAAATGATTTAGCCTAGTATCAGTTAAATAAATAAAATGTGTCAATTCATAAATTTATTAGGTCCATTCAATATATCAAAAATAGTTTCAAACAGTCCAGTGTTATTCCTTCAGCAGACACCCTCCCATCTGATTTGACGTTGACTCAACCACTTCACCAAGAAAGATTTCTAAACTTTGACCATGTTTGAGTGTTTATAAAAGTTTCTGAAAGCATGAAAGACCTCCTCCTTGCCTTCAAGAAACTTTCAATATTTGAGGGTACAAAAAACCCAAACACCATACAAAGCACAGTGAGACTTCAAGGTCAAGTTTCATGTAGCAGGAGAAGTCCACTGAGCCGGGTTGATCAGTAAAGGCGTCTCGGAGGCATAGCACAAAGAATCTTAAAGGATGACCAAATTTCTAGTTGGCAGGCAGAAAGGAGGAGGACAAAGGAGACAAAAGCAAATGTGCGGGAATAAAGGAGGGGCAGGCATTCCGAGAACAGTGAGAACAACCCTGTTGGAGCTTGAGGTTCTTCTACAACAGTGGCCATTAAGTATTTGTGACGATGACAAAGACTGGGTAGAAGATGATGTATCTACATAACCCATCATGTCCATACTCTTATGTAAGAAGGTCTTGGTGACAGCGAAGAATTGGAGACAATCCGTTAGAACCTCAAGATGGTAATAACGAAGCAATTTGTAGAAACAAAACAATGAAAAGATAAAATTCTGAGAGAAATTCTCTAAGCATATTAATTAATACCCAATCAACAATCAATTGAAATCCATGACCAACTTAAGACCCCTCTTGTGTTTCTCTCTTAATGGGGCATTGTCTTCAGTGGCTCAAGAGGGAAAGAGACTCATTGTCAGTCCTCCCCTCCTCAACGTCTTTCCTGTGATCCACTCAGCAGAGGGGCTCTCAACTCCACCTCCAACGTATGCCAACCCAGCTAGTTTCTCACCACCTTCCGCCTACTCTCCATTTTCGTTCTTAGCCCCATGCTGCCTTTCCCTTCCCACCAAAATCCCAGTTCATTCTTTTCACTGCATCCGGAATGCAATCCAAAAATCCTGAATCTGAGCAGTTCATTCCTCTGCTTAAGAAAACCCTCTAATCTCCACTGTACTCAAAATGACACATAGAATCTGTAACGTGATAACCAGACGTTGGCAGTCCTGCCTTGTCACCCCTCTAATGCCATCTTTCCTCATTCTCCTTTCACTAGGTGACCGGAACGGTCTCTTCTCCAGGTTGCTCAATTTAGTCCCATGTAGGTTCCGCTTAGAATGCATTTTGTGTTCGCTAGTTTCCTTACCAGTTCTTGCTACGGGTCCAAGTTTGAATAAAGGACTTTTCTCCCCAAGAAACCTTTGTTGGCCACTCCTCTAATCTACACTTTGTCCCCTGTGCCATTCCTTCTCATAAAATTTAGTGTTCTATTTAACAGCATTTGCCACAAGTTGTAATTACACCTGTACCATTTGTAGCTAAGATTGGAAACATCCTGATTATATGAAGCGTGCATGTTGGATTATCACTGTGTACTTGAACCTAATAGCACCTGACACCTAAGGTGTTCAATATGTGTATCCTCGATGCCTGGAATAGGGGATTTTTAACTATCTCCCGGTGTGCTAGACTGCCATATACATTCAAGTCTTCAATAATCTCTACCACCAAATTTAGTATACATATACAAAAAAGGGAAGGGTCACGTCCTCAGGCATAGGGGAAACATTTTGCCTCGTTGATAGCTTCTATGGTGTAGCTTACATTTTGACCTACATCAGACCCCGCCCTGGAGATACAGTTTGTATGGATGTAGTGACAACTATGAGGAAATCAAATCAAAATACAGTGTTTATGGAGTGTAATGTGCCAGGAGTTTTTCCACACGTTTTACAGGCATTTCCTGTAATCTCACAACTATACTGGACATAGGCGTTATACTTCCCCTTTATAAATTGGAAAAGCAGTCTCGGAGGTATCATTTGCCTACAATCTAAGATCTGGCTGGTAGAAGAAATAGATGGGGCCAGGTAACTTAAAAATCCACAATTTTGCCCAAGGTAACCTCTGGGAAATCAGAAAATGAGCGGTTTCGTAAGTGCAGCTGCCTGGAGCTTTTCAGAGGAGCTGTCTGTGTGGCGCCGGGGCTTTGGCGCCATCACATCTCCAGGATCTCACTACCAGGAGTAACCCTCATTGTTGGGAAGGGCAAGGACACCCATCCATGGCAACTTAAGGTGTTTTAACCCCTGTCAAGATAGTGCAAACATGCAAATACTTCATTTGGTACTTCAAAGAACACATCAAAGCACACATCACGGGATTTTCAAAAATCACTCTGAGATGAAAATCAAACAACAAAAGTCATAGCAACACGAAGCAAGTAACACTTTCCAAAACACACCTCCTGCAGGGGCAGGCAATGGAGAGGGTATGAGCCCACTTTAAAGTAGCAGTGCTCTCAGGTGCAGAGCACACAAAACAAAACAAAACAAAACAAAACAAAACAAAACAACAACAACAACAACAACAACATTAAAACACATAAGGGATAGAGAACTATCCAAAATGATGAAACGGAAGAATTCCCCTCAGACGAAATTCCAGGAGAAGTGACCATTAAACAATTGATCAAAATAAATAAAAGCAGTATAACAACAAGAATATAGATTCATAGTCATAAGATTAATCACTGGGCTTCAAAAAAGGCATAGAAGACAACAGAGAATTTATTAGTGCAGTGATAAAAGAACTAAAACATAGCCATGGTTAATTGAAAAGGCAATGACATAGAGATTGATTTTCATCACTGATACAAAAACAGATAAGCTGGAACCTTGGATGTCCATTACCCAAGTTAGTAGTTATGCGATTGTAGCAAAAGCTAATTCTAAAAAAAACGATTAAATAATGAAAAACAGAAAGCTAAAATATGTCAAGTTTAAATAACTTGCATGAGCCGTGCAGCTGTATTGTTGTTTAAAATTCTAGGATATCAAATAATATTATGTGTTAGCCATTGTAACATGGGCAAAGTTCACCATGTCGACCTTTGCTCTTCTAAATGTGGAGTAATAAGTTATTAGGCCTTATAGAATATCTGAAAAAATGAATATTAAAAAGTTTTGGAATGTATATGTTTCTAGTGAGCTTGGTCATGTCAAATAAAGTGTGTCATTTCCAACACCTATTCTCGTGCACTCTTATTATGGCTAGAGTCCATAAAAAGTTATTGCACCATTGCAATAAACATGATTACCAGTGCAATCTATTTTTTTAATTCCATTTGTTCATTTATTTGAAAGCCAGAATAGTGCATGGAGAATGTACCCTTTAGGTTCTGGATTCTCTCCTTGATTCCAAATGTCTTATTTGGGCTGCTACCATAAAGACGGTAAAACAATATTATCTGTACCATGAACATATAAAATTTGGCACACCTCACTAGTATTACAATTTTCTGTTTTGCATACGTGTTTACAAATACACACGTGTGTACTGGGTGAAGTTAGATGTTTCATACTTCTCTCCATATCATGAGGGATTCAATATGATTTAAAGAGTTAGATTCCAGTTACCAATTCTAATGTTGGAAAACATGCACAGTTCTTGCTTATTTGTCACTTATTGTGCAATTATGAAGTTAACATAGAGCTCAAAGGGTAAATTCTTTTTTAACCACACTTAACTCAACATATATCATTGAAAGTCAAACTTTGGCCTTTCAAAGGTGACATTAGACTGAACGCGGAGAACACAAAAGACTCCATGAAAACGCTGCTAGATCTGATACATGCATTGACCAAACTCACAGGATACAAAATCCGTGTAAAGAAACTGATTGCATTTCTATACACCAATAAGGAAGCAACAGAAAGAGAAGTCAAGAAATCAATGCCAGCTACAATTTCACCAAGAACCGTAAAATACCTAGCAAGAAAACTAACCAAAGATGTAAAAGATCTGTACAGTGAAAAGTATAGAAAATGTATGAAGGAAAATGATGAAGACACAACAAAATCAGAAAACAAAACAAAACAAAACAATCCATGCCAAAGAGTGGAAGAATGAATACTGTTAAAATGTCAATACTACCGAAAGCAATCTACACATTTAATGCAATACCAATCAAAATTGTACCAACATTCTTCTCCAGAGTAGAACAAACAATGTGAAACTTTGCACGGAACAACTAAAGAACCAGAGTAGTCAAAGATATCTTGAAAAAATAAAGCCAAAGTGGGAGGCAGCCCAGATTTTCGCAACTCCTACAAAGCTTTAATCATCAAGATAGTAAGACATTGGCACAAAAACAGGCAAATGAACCAATGAAACAGCATAGAGAACCCAGAAGGGGCCCCACAAATGTATGGTGAACTAATCTTTGACAAAACAGGAAAGACAACCCAATGGAGAGAAGACAGTCTCTTTACAAAGGGTGCTGGGAGAACTGAACAGTAACATGATGAAGAATAACCTAGATGACTTTCTTACAACGTACACAAAAATAAATGCAAAATGGATGAAAGCCTTAAATGTGAGACAGGAAACCATCAAAACACTAGAGGAGAAAAGAGGAAAAAAACCCTTTGACCTCAATTGCAGTAATTTCTTCCTTGGCATGTCTCAAAAGACAAGGGAATGAAAATCAAAAATGAATGATCAGGACCTGGTCAGGATAAAAATCTTCTGCACTGCAAAGGAAACAATCAGCAAAATTAAAAGGCAACCGATGGAAGGAGTGAAGATATTTGCGAATGACATATTGGATAAAGGGTTACTACACAAAATGTATAAAGAACTTACCCAAGTCACACCTGCAAAGTGTAATACACTGAAACAATGGGCAGAAGTCATGAAAGGACACTTTTCCAAGGAGACATCCAGATGGCCCAAAAACACATGAAAGGATGCTCAACATCACTCATCATCAGGAAAATACACATCAAAGCCACACTGAGATACCACCTCACACTAGTCAGTGTGGCTAAAATGAGCAACTTAGGAAACCACAGATGCTGGTGAGGATATGGAGAAAGAGTCACCCTCTCTCACTGTTGGTGGGAAAGGAAACTGGTGCACTACTGCAAGCATAAAACCTACAGACATCACAATGACTCTAATCACATATCTTTGCATAATAACACTGAATTTCAATGGACTAAATGCTCCAACCAAAAAACATAGCATATCAGAATGGATAGAAAAAAACAAAACAAAAAACAGAACAAGACCCATCTATTTGCTGTCTACAAGGGACTGATTTTAGACATGAGGACACCTACAGATTGATAGTGGGGGACGGAGAACTATCTATCATGCTACTGGATGTCAAAAGAAACCTGGAGTAGCCAACTTATATCATACAAAGTAGAGTTTAAATCAAAGGCTGTAACAAAAGATGACGAAGGGCTTTCGATATTAATTCCAGGGTCTCTCCATCAGGAAGAGCTAAATATTTTAAATGTCTACACACCAAATTCGGAGACCCACAAATATATAAACAATTATTTAAAAACATACAGAACCTTGTTGGTAAGAATGTGGTAATTGCAGGGGACATTAAATTAAACACAGAAAAAAAGATGGAAATCTCCAAAAGCATAGAGGTTAAAAAACATCCCACTAACGAATAAATGGGTCAACCAGGCAACTTGAGAAGAAATTAAAAGATATAAGGAAACAAATGAAACTAAAATACAACAATGCAAACCCTTTGGGATGCAGCAAGGGCAGTCCTGACAGGGAACAACAAAAACAAAACAAAACACAACAACAACAACAACAACAACAACAACAACCATTGCTATCCAGTCCTATCTCAAGAAACAAGAAAAAACTGAATACAAAATCTAACAGCACACCTAAAGAACTAGAAGCAGGACAGCAAGGACACCCCAAAGCGAGCAGAAGAAGAAAAATTATAAAGATCAGAGCAGAAATAAACAATATGGAGTCTAAAGGAAAACAGTAGAGCACATCAATGTAACCAAGAGTTGTGTTTTTGAGAAAATACACAAAATTGATAAATGTCTAGCCTGGCTTCTCAAAAAGAAAAGAGAGGGGACCCAAATAGGTCAAATCACGAATGAAAATGGAATTATTACAAAGAATCCCACAGAAATTCAAGCATTCATCAGGAAACACTATAAAATCTTCTATGCCAACAAACTGGACAACCTGGAAGAAATGGACAAATGCCTCCATCCCCACACACTTCCAAAGCTCAAACGGGAAGAAATAGAAAATGTGAACGGACCCATAACTAGTGAGCAAATTGAATCAGTTATCAAAAATCTCCCAATAAATAAGAGTCCTGGTCCAGGTGGCTCCCTGGCGATTTCTAGCAGACATTTAAAGCAGAGATAATAGCTATCCTTCTCAAGCTGATCGAAAACATGGAAATGAAAGGAAAACTTCCAGACGCATTTTATGAAGCCAGCATTACTGTGATTTCCAAACCAGTCAGAGACACAAAAAACAGGAGAATTACAGGCCAATATCCCTGATGAATACGGGTGCATAAATTCTCAACAAGATACTAGCAAATCACATTCAATAGCATATAGATAGTATTATTCAACACGATCAAGTGGGATTCATTCCTGGCCTGCAGGGCTAGTGCCATATTCATAAATCAATCATTGTGCTACATCACATTAATAAAAGAAAAGATAAGAAGCATAGTACACTGTCAATAGATGCAGAAAAATGTATTAGAGAAAATACTGGATCCTTACTTAATACAAACCCTCAAGAGAGTTGGGATAGAAGGAAACTACTTTAAACATCATAAAAGTCATTTATCAGAAGCCCACAGTAAACATCGTCCTCAATGGGGAAAAACTGAGAGCATTCCCCCTGAGATCAGGAACAAGACGGAGATGTCCACTCTCACCCCGGTTGTTGAACACAGTGTTGGAAGTCTTGGCATCAGTAATCAGACAGCACATGAAATTAAAGGCATCATCATTTGCAACGATAAAGTCAAACTTCCACTTTTTGCAGATGGCTTGACACTATACATGGAATTTCCGACAGACTCCATCAAAAGTCCTCTAGCACTGATACATGGATTTAGCAATGTTGCAGGGTACAAAATCAATGTACAGAAATTGGTTGCGTTTTATACACTAATAATGAAGCAACAGAAAGAGAAATAAAATAACGGATCCTATTTACAATGCAACAAGAGTCATAAAGTACCTAGGAATAAAGCTTACCAAAGAGGTAAAAGATCTGTATGCTGAAAACTATAGAAGGCATGTGAAGGAAATTGAAGAAGATACAGACAAAGCAAAAAACATTCCATGCTCGTGGATTGGAAGAATAAATATTGGCGAAATGTCAATAAGACCTAACGCAGTCCTCACATTATAGGCAGCCCCAATCACATTGCACCAGCACTCTTCTCCAAGCTGTAACAAACAATCATAAAATGTGTATGGAAACACAAAAGACCCTGAATAGCCAAAGTAATACTGAAGAAGAAAACCAAAGTGAGAGGCACCACAATGCCAGACTTTAGCCTCTACCGCAAAGCTATAACCATCAAGACAGCATGGTATTGACACAGAAATAAATACATAGACTTAATGGCATAGAATAGAGGCCCCATAATTGGACCCACATACGTATGGCCAACTAATCTTTTACAAAGCAGGAAAGAATATCCAATGGAAAAGAAGACAGTCTCTTTAAAAATTGGTGCTAAGAGAAGTGGACAGCAAAATGCAGAAGAATGAATCTAGACCAGTTTCTTACACCACTCACAAAAATAAACTCAAAATGGATGAAGGGCTTGAATGTGAGTTAGGAAACCATCAAACCCTGGAGGAGAAAGCAGGAAAACCAATCTTTGACCTCAGCGTCAGCAAGTTCTTAGCTGACACATCTCCAAAGGCAAGGGAATTAAAAGCAAAATGAACTATTGGGACATCATCAAAGTAAAAATCTTCTCCACAATGAAGGAAACGATCAACAAAACTAAAAGGCAACTGACCGAATGGGAAAAGATGTGTGCAAAAGTCATACTGGATAATTGGCTAGTATCCAAAACCTGTAAAATGAACTCACCAACTCCACTCCCGGAAAACAAAAAATCTAGTGAAGAAATGGGCAGAAGACTTAAACAGACACTGTTCTAAAACAGACATCCAGATTGTCAAGAGACACATGAAAAGATGCTCAACAGCACTCCTCGTCAGGGAAATCCAAATCAAAACCGCACTGAGATACCACCTCATGCCAGTCAGAGTGGCTACAATGAGCAAATTAGAAGACTATAGATGCTGGTGAGGATGTGGAGAAACAGGAACCCTCTTGCACTGTTGGTGGGAATGCATGCTGGTGCAGCCGCTCTGGAAAACACTGTGGAGGTTCCTCTAATCATTAAAAATAGATCTACCCTAAGACCCAGCAATAGCACTGCTAGGAATTTACCCAAGGGGTATAGGAGTGCTGAGACATAAGGGTGCATGTACCCCAATGTTTATAGCACTACTTTCAACAACAGCCAAACTATGGAAAGAGCCCAGCTGTCTATCAATTGACAAGTGGATAAAGAAGTTTTGGTTTATGTATACCATGGAATACTACTTGGCAATGAGAAAGAATGAAATCTGGCCATTTGTAGCAACGTGGATGGAACTGGGGGGGGTATTATGCTATGTGAAATAAGTCAGGCGGAGAAAGACAGATACCATATGTTTTCATCCATGTGTGGATCCTGAGAAACTTAGCAGAAGACCATGGGGGAGATGATGCGGGGACAAGTTATAGAGAGGGAGGGAGGCACACCAGAAGAGACTCTCAAATACTGATAACAGACTGAGGGTTGACGTGGCGTTGGGGAGAGGGGAAAGTGGGTGACAGGCATTGAAGAGGGCACCTGTTGGGATGAACACTGGGTGTTGCGTGGAAACCAATTTGAAAATAAATGACATTTAATGAAAAAGCATATCCAGGGGTTGCTCCTACTGAATATGAAGATAGCTTTCTATTTTCAGCACTTTCTGAACGTGAGGTAGTACTGGTTTAAGCTGCGGAGATGAAAGTTTGGTTTGTGTGTTTAAGAAAAGGAGTTGAGTAAAGACAGAGGCCTCTCACATGTATCACGTTGACCTTGGCAAGTGTCTCTTCTGATTGTTACCATGACTTATCCCTTTTATTGATTCACATAGTTTGGTGTCATCCTTTCATGAGGAAGTGGATTTCAATTGATCATGGTAGGTGGTCCTTGTTATATTTTGTGAATTATTTGTGTATGTGGTGATGATGGATGGACCATGCTGGTTGCTTTCAAAAGCACTTACACGGACCGTGTAACACGTTTTCTACCCATGGAATCCCATACGGTCTTTTACTACCTTGTGTATGACTTACCTGAAATATCATGAAGTGGTAGGTACCGAATAGGTTTTAGTGGCACTGAATGCCCTCATGGCCACTCACACAGAATTCGTTGACGCCTTGCTCTTAAGCACACAATGACTCGGTCTTCCCTAAGCTGCGTGAAAGTGAGCATGCATACTAACTAGGCAAACTGTTTGCTGCTGCTGTGAAGAACAGCTTCCTGAACTGGGAGCTATAGCAACACACATATGGACCCCTAAGCAAGGCACAGTATATCTGTATTCTTTGAAAGAATAGAGTAGTTACTTCAATTTGGCTTTCATTGCGTTGCATGACAAGGCATTTAATTAGCTAAAACCCTCTTACAGTCATGTTTCATTGCAAGTTGTGTGTACTCTCCACCGCGAAGTGTCATTACATGTTGGATGGAATTAATGGAGGCTGAGGCACCAGTGCATTCACGTCGAGGACGACTCTCTTGAACTCATCAAGAACTATGGGCCTTCTCAGGTAAGATTACGTGCAGGTCTTTCTCAAGGGCATAATCTTAAACACAGACCAACCTAAGGCAGCTTTGGGCAGCTGGCAGTGATAGGATAGGCAGACATGGTGACCTCACAAAGCGCCTGGTCTAGCAACTGCGGTGTAACTCTCAGAGCATGCCACCTGATTTGGCTTCATGGTAGGAAATTTTTCAGGGCCCTGCAGCGGAGGCGAGACCTGGAAGCGCGGGCGGCCCCTAGCGGCCTCACATCCTGAGCCGCATGAAGAGGTGGTGGTGCAGGCCCCTGAAGGCCCTGGCCCCGGCCGCCCGGGGAGGAGCCTCTAGCGCTGCAGGAGGGGCCGCGCTGGAGGCGCCTGAGGAGAAGGTGGTGTACACGCGGGGGCACCAGCCCCCCGAGGCCGCGTCCAGACTCGCCGGTCTGCTGCCCGGAGGAGGCGCCACGGAGCCCAGAGGGTCGCGGTCGGGCAGAGGAAGGTGCCGTCCCCGCCGCCGCCGTCCCGCGAGGACAGCAGCCCCCGCAAGCCCGCGGCCCCCGGGCCCTGCTCCGGGGGCCGCACCCTGGAGGAGAGTGGGAGGGCGGCCACCCCGACGCTGACCACCTTGCCCACCATCCGCGTAGTCGGCGACGTGTGGGTCGACAGCAGCCTGGCAGAAGCGCGGCGCCAAGCGCGCCAAGTCCTGGGAGTGAACCTGGCACCCGTGGTGAGACTCCGCAGCGTCCCAGTGCGTGGGCGTGATGTGCGGGCCACCGCCGAGTGACCTGTCAGCCCCGGGACGGGTTGTGCCTGGAGGGATGAACCAGTGAGAGCCGGGCCCGCTTCCCCTAGTGCACTTTAATGGCGAAGAAGCACCAGAGGGTCCCGGCCCGCGACCCAGGGATGAGGCGCCGCCTTCTGGGACTCTGGGGCAGCTGTGACCTCTGCTGCATCCCAGCACAGGGTCTGAGGAGGGAGGAGACTCCTGGACCAAAAGGGAGATCCCCTTTCTTCCTAACCCCAGATTGAGAGGTCTCCAGCACTGTAGGGGCAGATCCATGATCTCTCTTGTTCCCTCATTGCTCTGAAGTCGTCAGAAGAAGCCATTCCACCCCCACCCTCTCCAAAGGATTTTGGTTCCATGCTTGTGTAATAAAGCTAGAGTTTCTTTGCCATTCACCCACCTCCCGGCTCCTCCCGCCAATTTCTTTCTTCTTTGTGTGTATGTGTATGTATATATATCTTCTAGGATGATTTAAATTACATATTCTTTAAATGTTTAGAAGAGCAGTAGAGAAAAAAGGGTGTGACTTAGGGGTCTGCACTCAGATTAAAATAAGATTCCTGAAGTATAGTATACATTCAAAAGGACATATATTATTTTTTTTCATGTTTGTCTATTTTTGAGAGAGAGACACCGTGTGAGCAGGGGAGGGCCAGATAGGGAGCCACAGGATCCAAGCAGGCTCCAGGATCTGAGCTGTCAGCACAGAACCTGATGCGGGGCTCGTACTCACAAACCATGAGATCATTCCCTGAGCCAAAGTAGGACACTTAGGTGACTAGCCACCCAGGCACGCAAAAAAGAACACATATTATTAAATGTATTCTGAGCACAGCTTGATGCGATTCAGTTCAATATACTTGTGGAATCAGCACTCATTAATAAAGGTACCAGGACCCCAAGGGACCACCTGTGCCTCTTTCAGTCACGGTCTATCTCTCCTTTGGGACGGCAATTATTGTGACTTCTTACAGAATGTACAACTTTTGCTTGTTTTTGGACTATATAGAAATGGAAGTATGTGTCCTACACCTAGCTTCTTTCACTCAAACTTATGTTAGTGATAGTCATGTTATTGTATGTATAGATGCTTTCTACTCATTGGTGTATAGAATTTCATTATATGAATAGTTTACAATATTTCTGCAACTCTTGGTGGACATTTAGGTAGGTTCTGGCTTAGGGTAATTATGAATAAAGCTTCAGTGAACATTATAGGACACGTCGTTTGGTGAACATTTTTTACAATAGTATTTATTTATCTAGGAGAGAATTTGCTGGGTCACATGTCATCCAACTTATCAGCTTTGGTAAGATTCCTCCAAACTGTTTCCAAAATGGTTATACCAATTTACACAAACTTCCTTCCAAGGTAGTGCCTGCATAGTGCCTGTGAGTTCTGAATACTTGAAAACCTTGCCAACATTTGCTAATATGGTCTTTTTCATGTTATCTATTCTGGAAGGTGTAAAGATTTTTTTTTATTTGAGAAATATCAATCCAAGTATTGTATACAGGTAGTAAAAAAAAAAAAAAAAAAAAACCACAACATCCAAATTGCAGATCAGGACTTGCAATAAAAAATCAAAAGCTTTGTTTCCCCCATGAACACCTCTTCCCCAGAGGCAACACTTTCTTTTGTTTTCTTTTTTCTTTTTTTTTTTAATCAGGGTTTTTTTTTAAACAGACCATTTTTTAAGGACAATTTTAGATTTAGAGACAAATTGCACAAAAAATACAGGTTCCTCACCCCCAGTAGTTTCTATAGTACCTTGAACTAATGTGGATACATTAATTATAAGTGGTGGATGAGCCATTCTTGAATGACACATTATCATTAGACACATTATCATTAACTAACAGTTAGGGTTTATTTTGTGTTATATAGATTCATAAGTTTTGAGAAATGTATAAAGGTATGTATCTACTATTGCCGTATCATACAGAATAGTTCCAACACCCTAAAGTGCCCTGTGCTCCGCCTATTACCACTTCCTTTCTCCCCCTAAACCCTAATAGCCACTGGTCTTTTTACTGTCTCCGAAGGTGTTTTGTTGTTGTTGTTGTTGTCGTCGTCGTCGTTGTCGTTGTTTTGTTTTCTTTTGTTTTGTTTTGTTTTTCCAGAACGTTATCATAGTTGGAAACTTAAAGCAAATGGCTTTTTAGTATTGGATCCGTTCACTTAGTAATCCACACTTAAGTTTCCTCCATGACTTTTAACTAGCTCCCTTTCTCCCTCTTTCCTTTCCTCCTCTTCTGTCTCTCTGCCTCCCTTTCATTGAGGGAGTTTATTTTCTAAAACAGCTTTTAAAAAGCTGGTTTACAGAAAAAGACTGGAAAGTGCAGAGTTACCCTGTTCTCCCTCCTACCCCCCAAAACATAGTTTTCCCTATTGTAAACTTCTTGTGTCAGTGTAGTGCATTTGTTACAACGGATGAGCCCATATGAAAACTATTACTAACTAAAGTCCGAAGTTTAGCTTAGCATTCACTGTGGTGTGCAGTTCGCTGAGTTTTGACAAACGCACAATGCCATGATTCAAAACATTTCACTGTCTTAGAAGATGTTTCACTGCCGTAAATATTCCCTGTGCTTCATCTGTTATTCATCTCTCCCTTCCCCCCTGAGTTCCTGGCAACCACAGGTCTCTTTACTGTCTCCATTATTTGAGGCAAAACTTTTAACTGTTCCAGGTTTATATTCTTTTGTTAGGAATCTTCATGAAGATAAGTAGTATAGTATACTGCTGCTTATTGATTTGTCAGTTTTAAGCACCGTCTACTGACTTCCTATGTGACATTGACGTATAGGTCGCTTAAGCCACCTGTCTTCTCTCTCCTCACCTTCCGATATATTCCCGAACTTCTATCTGTATACTGTTTCAGTCAGGTCCAGCCAGCCGGTGAGTCACTATAGGTATTTTAAACAGTTACACACGTGATGGGAAATCCCAGAAGCCAAACAAAGGATGGCGAAGCAATCAGGAATTAGTATCATCAGAAAGCTGTTTCCACCCGCAGAGCTAGAGAAATTCAGAACCATACCTAGCAGGAACTGAGAACACGGGAGAAGAGGCTCTTGGAAAGAAGCTAGAATTTGGAGGAGATAAAATCACTGGTAGGAAGTGGAGCGGGAGAGAGAAAAACCTCTGGGCTTATACCTTCCTCCCTTTCTCCCATCAAACACCCATTGGTCAAAGCCCTCTGGAAGCCAGTTGGCAAGGAAACAGGAAACACAGTCTGTAGGAGAAGTGCAGGAACTGGATCTGAGGGCAAAACACATAACGGATGAAGTTACATATAGGTACTAGTTAGGGTTCTCCAGAGACTCAGTATCAATGGGAATTGGTTCACAGGATTACGGAGGCTGAGAAGGGCAGACCCAGGAGATCCAGTAGTTTAGTTCCAGGCAGACTCCAAAAGCCTAAGAATCAGGAGAGCTGATGATGTATGTTCCATTCCAAGTCTGAGCCTGAAGTCAGGAGACCAATATCGCAGCTTGAAGACAGTCAGATAGACACAGTGGATTCTCTCTTACTCCGCCTTTTGTTCTATTCAGGTCTTCAATCGATTAGTTGAGGCCACCCAGTGTTTGGCAGGCGGTGTGTCTTGCTTAGTCTAGTGATGTACAGATGTTAATTGTACTAAGAAATGTCCTCACAGATACACTAGAAATAATGTTTAGCTATATATTTGGGTACCCTGTGGCTTAGCCCATTTAAATCATGAAATTAACCATCACAAGATATAATTTCATGTTTCTATGTATGTATGTATGTATGTATGTATGTATGTATGTATGTATGTATGTATGTATGAATGTATGTTATTTGAGAGAGAGAGAGAGAGAGAGAGAGAGAGAGAGAGAGAGAGAGTATGCTCAAGCAGGATAGTGGCAGAGAGAGAGAATTCTGAGGTGTCAGTGCAGAACCTAATGCTCATCTTAGTCTTATGAACTGTGAGATCATCATCTGAGCCAAAATCAAGAGTTGGATTATGAACTCACGGAGCCACTCAGATACCCCACAAGGTGTATATTCAAATAGAGATCTAGTTCCCTTACCTGTACTATCATTTTTCATTCCGTACATTGTACGATAAAGGTCTTCCTTAAACTTGCTGCACTTTTTGTCTGTCTCCTATCAGCTTTGGGCTTCTGTTTGTCATTGTTGTTAACCCTGTTCTTATGCACTGCAATCAAGTCTCTTTAGAGGGCTCAAGGTTGATTCTGTAACTTGAAAACTAATAAATGGTTTAAATTATTGGGATTATTAAATAATATGCAAACTTTAGATTTACCACACTTTTCCAGGAGTCCTTGGACCTGCTGAATGAGGACATCTCTAGCATCAAGGTGAAATGGATCCTTTCTCTTTGTATTCCATCAGTCCTTTAAACCATGCCATGTTTCACTTGGCTCATTCAGACTAAGGCCGTCTTATGGATATTACCTGGTTCTCCTTAATTTTCTAATTGCACTTCTTTGTTTTATTGCACTCTTTCAGTGTTCTCAAATCATGCCACTTATGACATCTTCCTGCTAACCTCTTAGCGGTCTCTCACTGGACCCTTCTCTTTTCCTGCTTCATTTAGGTGGTGACTCAGTAGGTCTGCTTCATAGCTTCCTTCCTGTGATTTTCCTCTGCCCTGCTCCCAGTTTGTTTCCATGGTTTCATGGTAATGTGGCCATCTGGGAAGTTAGGGAGCAATTAAAAGCCTGGACTCTTGAGCCAGACGGCCTGGGGTTAGACTTTACTTGTTCCCCTTACCAACTGTGTAAGATGGATGTTGGATGAGTTATTTGGCTTCCTTATAACCCGGTTTCCTCCTCTCGAAGATAAGAATGGTAATTGTATATACTTTGTAAGTTTGTTGTGTGGTTCATATGTAATAATATGTGAAAATAACCCATAACAGTGTCTGGCACAAAAATAAACACTATGTTAGTGTTGCCTATTATTAAGTATAATTTTTCTTTATATTTTCTCTCCTTGTTTTGCTGGAATACACCTTCAGATAACTTCCTAATGAAGAATGAGTACAATCGAATGTTCTGTGTCTTTGCACGTCTGAAGATATCTTGAGTCCACTCTCAAATTTAATTGATAATTTTGATAGTGTAGAATTCTAGTTTCTTTTTTTAATTGATTTATTTTTATTTTTTTAAAGTTTACCTCCAACTTAGTTAGCATGTAGTGCAACAATGATTTCAGGTGTAGATTCCTCAGTGCCCCTTACCCATTTAGCCCATCCCCCCTCCCACAACCCCTCCAGTGACCCTCAGTTTCTTCTCCATACGTATGAGTCTCTTCTGTTTTGCCCCCTCCCTGATTTTATATAATTTTTGTTTCTCTTCGCTTATGTTCATCTCTTCCACTCATAGAATCCTAGCCTCTAATGCCCAGTTGCCCCTTCAATCGATTTTCCCCTAATCACAACACCATTGGAACTACAATATCTGCTCTTTAGAGTGTTTTTAACTCACTATCACTTCCACTTTCTTCTAGTTTTCAAAATCATTCAGTACGTCTGGCCTATGCTTAAGGAAAAGGGAATGGAGGTCCCCCTTTTGAAGGGCTTAAAAGAGAATTTATGAACATATTTTAGACTGCCACAGCCTCTCTGCTGGCCTCCTATTATTCACTCTCCTCCTGCATGAAAAATCTCCTCACCCTACCCCAAGAATCCTCCCTCTTAAAGGCCCAACCCTTGTAACATCAGCTCAAAGTCCAGGATATTGTTATCTAAATTAGGTCCATGTGTGAATGAGTCTCCTTGGGCGCACTGGTCCTCGACTACACTTTCAATCTGAAGACCTATGAATGAAGACCTATGAATTCAGCATACATCCAACACAGGCATGTGATAACCAGAAAACACACACAAAACACACACACACATACACACACACACACACACACACACACACAGAAAAAACAAACAAACCAACAAAACACAAACGTTGCTGTTCCAAAGAAAGGAAGGAGGTTATCATGAATGGGTCACTGGTCCATAGCAATTCGAAGTTCAGCTGGTACAGGTAGGCAGTCCTTTAATTGGGTCTTAAGGCCTGGGAATGATTTTACATGGTCCTAGCTCCTCCAGGGTTCTGGCTTTCAGCCTCTAAGTCATTCTTCCCTTCTCATGAAAGGTAGCCTGTGTCTACAGCCTCATGGTTGTCTCGACCTACTTACTGATTGTAGGAGTTTGTGTGTCAAAAGCCTTCTTTCATTTTACTCTCTGGGATTAAGGAAACCCTTCTCTACCATGGACTTTTCCAAATATTTATAAGGAAAAACACTCCTAAACTTCAAGTGATATTGTAACAGAGAGAACCCTGTGCCCCACAGTTTACTCTGCGAGGGTTTGCTTATGAGATAGAACACTGGTATTCTCCAAGACCCTTCGTCATTTAGGAAACCTTTGTAGTATCTTTTCCCCAACGTCATCTGCTGAGTGATGTTGGTAATAATTTCACCTTCAATAAGAGTGACATTATTGATGTTATCTGTGCTAACAAAACATGAAATTGTATTTGAATGGCATTGAGTAAGTGCAAGTAGTATCGGTTAGGGACGTGTTCAGCTGTCACAGAAAGGCTGCTGCCAGTGGCATAATCAAAGAGAGTTTTACTCACAAGGAGGCTGTAGGCTGTGCTCCATTAAGGCAGCAATGTCATCAGCAGCAGGCTGCATGGAATGGCAGAGCTGCCAATTTCTTTATGACCTCCTACAAAATTTTGGAAAAAAGGGTAGCAGCCATTAATATAATACTACCAATGTTTTTAGCATTTACCGTCTTCGTGATGCAGCACATGTGTGAGGATCTCAAGCTCACAGCACATCTGTGAGGTACAATTGTTGATGTCTTTTGGAGGTCATTCGTTCACTTTTTAAGTCAAAAATTAGCTGTCATATGTCTAGGGCATGTGGCTTCACCAAATCCGCTCCTAGATTTACTTGGCTTATCAATGCATCAAGCAAACTCATAGGAATTCTAGAATTTAATACTTGTGGGCCATGGAGAAACCAGTTCTGCCTTATCAAATCACATTAAATACTCAGGCCATTCAGTATACTCTCAGATGAACCCTTGGAAGGTGCTCCTGTATTAGCGTTGTATTTCTGTTGGCAAGATCCTTGCCTCCTAGGAGGAACGGTAACTTTCATATCTATTAGTAATTGCCAACAAAGTACAAACCAAGATTTTTCTTTGCCTTCTTGTTGACACGTTATAATATATACTAAGTTACCACGTTTCCTTGTTTTAATTCTTAGCATAATATACCAACTGCAATATCATCACGGAACAATGGTGGCCCCACATGTAGCATCATCAGCTCTGGATACTTCAGATATGGCCACGGTAACAGTTAGGGTGGACTCCATCCAGTTCTTGGCCAATTGGGCTTGTCTGATTCTCTCTGTTTATCTACCTCCCACCCCACACCCCCAGCCCCAGCAGCAGTGAGAATCTAGTTAGTCAGGGAATCTCCAGCAGATACAGATGCCGATGCAGATGCAGATCATTTCCCTGGATAATCTTTATGGTTGACTATGGCCTGGGTAGCAGGATGGGTTCAGAGAGAAACACCTGATTCGGGTGCCATCAAGCCGTCTCTGTGCACTCTCTGAGAAATGGGACAGTATGCATTACAAACACTTCAAGTCTCCACTTCTCCCTGCACACTTCTGTGTTTTGTTGCTTCCATCCACCTACCAAAGCAACCCAAACTTTATGCTAAAGAGAGTGGGGCTCGTGTGTCCTTTGCAGATTGGAATGCTGTTACTAGTTTGGTTTATCTTAACAAAAACTGGCACATTACCTAAAAATGCAGAATTCGGTGTGAATTCAGAATCAGTACCTGTAGTAAGCCCTCCATGATTCCGTTGATTAGGGAGAGGGATGAAACCATACTGTAAGAAACCCTGCCTTCGAATGCTACAGCTCTATGAACTTTCAAAGCACTATTTTTGATCTGGTTATCCAAAGTCGTTAAGTCTTTGTGAGTATACATTCAGAACTTTTTTAAGATCTGGATTGTAGTGTCCAATTTTTTCATGACCTAACTAACCCATTGATTCCAAGTGTTCTCTTTATTTTTGAATCATTCTCTTGGGCATTTGACCAAACCTGTCAAATAAAAGATGTCCTCAATTTGAATATATGAACATTTAAGAGCAGTCACGTGTTCAGCGCCCAAATATTTTATTATTTCCGTTAAGAGTTTATTCTGTCTGTGGACGGTGAAGAAACAAATGCCTGTTTTTGTGTTTTTTTTTTTTTTTTCATTTTCCTCACATAAGTAAGTAGATGCGCATGGCAGAATGCTAGGTACCTGTGAAGGGTAATAGGATGTTCAGGAGTGTAAATGAGATTTCTGTCATCCAAAAAAGAAAAAAAATTGTTTGATGAACTAAGATAAGCTAAGCTTTAAAAATGAAAGGAAAATAGCCATGAACTCAGTTAAAAGTTAGGCAATGAAGTACTTTTCCCTAGGGCAGCAAGGAGTTATGAGAAATACCATAATCTGTAGAGTTTGTACTAAAAAGCTCTACTGACACGATGATAAAGCTCACCTTTAAAGCTTGCTTTGTGTACTGATATTATTCCTTTCTTCTTGAAATCTAAATAAGCTTTTTCTCTTTGGCTGTTAACATGAAAAGAAAAGACACTTTCCCCCTATCTTTTCTTCGGCCGTATTTACGCTGTACTTCTTACAAAAGTCTTTTTTGTATTCGTTGCCTTTTATCTTCATCCTTTGTCCAAAACAAGCCTTGAGATTGGGAATGATGTGGACTATTTCTAACCTAAGCTCACAGTACATAACTTCTCATAAAACCCATCATTTGAGGAGGCAATGATCTCATATCATGGAGTTCCTTGTGCAGCCCATGGGCATGATTCCACTGAAAGAATCGATAGCATCGTGGAGACCCTGTCTTTGGAAGGAACTAACAACAAATAAGGATTTGACCTTATAGGCTGATTTTCCTAGGAACCTAGGAATCAAAAGGGCCAGAAGTGTGATGGTGGGAGAGGGACACTGGAGAAGGGCTGAATACCCAGGTTCACATGAAGCCAACTGAGCAGAGAAAGGTTCTGTCCTGGAGGAGCTTGGTTCAGCAGGAATCAGCTCCCATTTGCTACGTACTTAGTGAAAATACACTCATGAGAGCCTACAAGAAGGATGCTTCCACAACTCTAAGAGGTCTCTTTCCTTTCTTATGTCTTTCATTATGGAAAGTGTCTTGGGGGTGCTTACTTCCCCTTTGTGTGTCCACAGTTCTACTTCCCACTAGTTGTGTTGTCATGAACCTCCTTACGTAGCCCTTGCTCCCCTCCTAGGCCATGTGTTCCTCATGGGCAGGACTCACCCTAGCCATCTGTGTGTCGTTACTACAGTGCCAGCCATGGGCAAAGGACCCTGTCCATACTGAATGAATGCAATATGTTTATGGAGTTTCAGCTCCCAATTGTTACAGAAGAACTAGCTGTCTCACTTCCATTTGATGTGTAACAGCAGCAGTCTATACGGGGGAGTCTCTCTCACATTCTCTCTTTTTACAAACACCTACATTATCAACTTTTGACTAACTCTTACCCTATTGTGATCAGATGAATTGGGTGGAACATTTGCCACATCTTGGGATCTTATTTGCAACCCAATACCACTTAAATTCCCTATCCTACAGTAAATTCTTGCTTAGCAAGAAGCAATATAGTTCAGTGAGTAGAGGGTGGCCCCTGGAGACAGGCTGCCTAGGATCTCAAATCTTATTTTGCTCTATTTCTAGCAGCAGACCTTTGGACAACTTACTTTTTTCTCTTTGCTACTCAGTTTTCTCAGGTGTAAAATCAGGCACAACCTAGCACCTTCACCATAGATCTCTGAAATGAATTCAGTGGCGTAACAATGGTAAAACACTTAGAATAATGCATGGAACCCCCTTCACTGCGAGTCAGTAAACACTCGCCTCTATCAGTGATGTAATTACGTTTTTGACAAAGTCGCTGCTTCCTTACTTAAAACCTTCACATTGGCTGTGTTGAATGTACAGAACAGATGAACTATGGAAGGCACCATGTCAGAGTCAGGCTTACTTGGTTGAATGAGGCCCAATTCCCTGATGCTGGGGACTGCAAGAAGAATTCATTAATTCGCCTGTTCCGTAATGTTTACCCTCTCACTGGCATTGCTAAAAGCACCTACTTTCTCTACACCACCATAGAACAGGTGGGTTTTCCCTTGTCAGCCTTTGCTCGCTTACTTGTCCGTTTATTGTTCCACCTGTGGCTTTATTCACCACTCACCGAAAACTGACTGAGGGACTCTGTGTGCCAGGCTCTGTTCTCGAGGTATGCCCCTGCCTCCGTGGTGGTTGTGGGTAATTCTTGACTTCTGGGCTTCCAGCTACTACATCACGTGGGGTTCTCCATCACCCTCTGTTGCTTTTTCATTGTCATTGGGCAGGTGTCTGCCCGCTTCTTCTCTCTAATTATGTACACGGTAGAAATCAGTGCTTTGGGGATATGGATGACTGCAGTGAACAGACTCCTGGACGTGTCTTTTACCTTGGGGAATTGTGCATATTTGTGTTTCAAAATCTAGTTTACCCTAGAGGCAGACATTTGAAACAAAGCAAACACAGTCCAGACGGGGCTCAAGAAACAAAATCTTTGGATGTGTCCCCGAGCCTGGTAGCAATGCAGGTGGGCTAGAGGCCTACAGATGTGGAGCTAGACTGTTGTTGGATGACAGCTTCACTGTGCATCTTCAGTTAGGAAGTGGTACAGCTGGAATGAGAATTCTCCTAGTGTGATTCTTGGCCTCCTGTTTTCCTGCTGACTCATCGGCCTGGGAGGGCTGAGACCTTTTGGAACTTTGTTGCATTTTGCTGCAGAATCAAACACTAGCTAGGTTTCTCAGGTACGTATACAATGGGCTGTGACAGCAAGGTTGGTTGGGGGTCAGGGAGACCTGGCAGGAGGGAGGAAACTGAACAGGCAGGAGAGGGGGACTGACAGAGGCTGTTTTCTTCCATTTTGTTCTGGGAAGACCTTAGTGAGGATGTCTAGTCCTGAGTACTGGTGAAGTTTATGTACTGGCCATGGAGTTGGGCGGGCACCTTAGAGAGATTCTTGTCCATCTGTGGGAAGTGTGTGTGTGTGTGTGTGTGTGTGTGTGTGTGTGTGTGTGTGTGTGTGTGTGTGTGTGTGTGTGTGTCAGAGAGAGTGTGCAAGGGAGCCCAGCTTTGAGCCAACCAGGGAAAGGATGGCATAGCTCTCAAAGGAGCATGCACGTTTCTCAGGTGATAGAGTAGAGAATAAAATGTCTCCCTTTAAAATCCACATTCCCCTGCTCTTCAACTTCTAAGGAAGTCTTTGGCTATCAGCAGTCTGGGCTCTGGAGCCAGCATAGTAATTTTCTTCTTTTAGTTTATCCTGGTTCATGATTTGCTCCCCTTTAACTTAAAAATTGTTTTTATTATAGAAAATTTCAAATATGTAAAAGTCAAGACATTAGTATATCATACCCCCATGTCCTTAGGACCTTGTTGTAAACATTATCAACTCATGTCTAATATTGTTTCATCTGTATTTCTACCCGTTTTGTCCTTGCTCCCCTCTTCCCCTGGTTTATTTGAAGCAAATCCCACACGTTGCATTTTATTAAGAATATCATCCTGTTTGTTTTTATTTTTAAAAAGTTTTGTTGTAGTATAATTGGCATAACTTGCAGGAAACTAAAGTGTGTTATTTGATAAGTTTATACATCAGTGTGGATGTGTATACACACAGATCAAAAAGTATATACACACACATATCCATGAAACCACCACAGTCTAGATAGTGAACATACCCATTACCGAAAAGTTTCCTTGTGTCCCTTGGTCATCCTTTCCTCTTGCCCCTCTCTGCCACCCATTACTGATCTGCATTCTGTCACAATATATTTGTTTCTATTTTGTAGAGTTCTAGATGAGTGAGATCATAAAGTAAGTAATTTTTTTTTATCCAGTTTTTTTTTTTTTTCCCACGCAGTGGCATAGTCTGTCTATCCTACCAATATCATCATGCTGTGACTCGATACCACTTGGGAAGCTGCAGTACCCTTTAGCAGATATTATAGTAGTCCCGGTGAGAAATGGTCATTTGGACCAGTGTGTTTACCATGGAGATGATAGCTTTCTCAATTAGACATCTGCTTTGGAGGTAGAGCCAATCAGACCAGCTGGATTTGGGGATTAGGGCGGGGGTGGGGGTGGGGGTCGGATCCAGAATTACTCCTGAGGATTCTTGCTTGAACACACGAAGATAGTGTGATGAAGCAGGGGAGACTCAGTGAGGAGCAGCTATGTATGATCTTTCCTGATTCAGTCCTTGCCTGGATGTCCATTGCTTCTTGAAAGCTGTCTTTATTATCATTGATTGATTTGAAGCAGTACTTGAATGGCAGATGAAAAAAACTGTATTTGGAGCACTTTAAGATATTTACAGGATGACTGGGTGTTATCAGGAATGATATTAAATAAAGGCTACTTGGCATTGTCAAATTCAAAATAATGAATTTCAGTGTTTTCCTTAGGTGTTGGTAGTATCATCTGGTCCAGGTAAGGAGAGACTAAGAAGTACAGGGGCAAATCACATTTTTAAGAGCTTGCAAAATCTGCTTGAGGTGAAGTTCACTCCACTTTTCTCAGGGCTCCCAGAATTTTTTTTTTTTTTTTTTGTGGTGGTTTTATCATTGAAAATGTTCTGCAAAGTCTGATGCTGTGGTGATAACATCTGCATGCAGCGACTAGCTTTGTGAATTTCATCGTATGGTAGGATAGCCTGTCTTCCTTCTACAGGGTTATTAACATGTCGGGTGTTTTATTACAACTTGGACTCCCTTTGGGTGTTTGGCCTTAGAAAAACTGAGTCAAGTGATATCTTTGGTTTTGGAATTTTAGAAAGAACACGCCACCTGGATTATTAAGTTTATGGGCACCTTTGGGAAACCTGATTAGTTATAGAACTCACACTATATGATAGTAACAACAACTGCACGTTTATTGTTTATTCCTTGCTGAGTGCTTTATATGCATTATCTTATTTAATCTCCACATCAGTCTGATGAAGTAGGTACTATCATCATCTCCATTTTGCTGGGGAAGGACCTGGGATGCAGACGGGATACCTGATGAGACCTAGATTAGTCTTACAATCAGTGTTAGCGCCGCAACTTGGACCCAGGCAGGTAATCTGGCTGCAGAGCTCATGCTTTCATTAAGAGATAATATTTTCATTAAGAGATGGTACTCCTGGGTGGCTCAGTTGGTTAAGCCTGCTTGGGATTCTCTCTCTGGTGCTCGCCTGCTTGTGCTCTCATTCTCTCTCTCTCTCTCTCTCTCTCTCTCTCTCTCTCTCTCTCTCTCTCTCACTTTCTCTCTCTGTGTGTGTCTCAAAACAAATAAAAATGTGTTCTTTTTTTTTTTTAAAGAGATAATACTTGAGGTGGATCTTGTAAGATAAAGAGAAGTTTAAAGGACAGTGGGGACTGGCATATAAGGTAGAGAGAATGTAGTATCAATGCGGGGACATGAGAAACTTATTGTCCTGGGCGCTGATGATGAGAAATAATGTTGGTAATGCTGGTATGACCAGAAAAGATGTAGGGCCTAAAAAATACCTGTATTGGTTATCCAGAGCAGCTTTTTCACTGATAATCTTATGAGGTCTTTAAAAATTCTCCTTGAAATGTTGAATAAGTGCAGGAGATCATTTCTGTTTTCTCAGTTCCAAGGATCTCAGATGGGGAGCTTCTTAACAAGCTGATCTCAAAAGCATTTTCTGACTTCAGCCAACCTAGGTTTTGCCATCCAGGAGTAAATTCACTGCTCCCACCTTTTCTGCTCAGCTCTGAGTTCCTTTCGTGTTAAAAGAGATCTGCTTGCTACTTTTAAACGGAATAGGATTTCCAAACCTGTCCCCACTGTCAGTAGTTGAAAGGCTAATAGTCAGCTAGCATCTGAATACCATTGGAGTGGTACCTCACTTATTTGGTTCATAAACGGATGATGGTTGTAAAGACAAAAGTGTATGATGTGGCGGTTTAGCCATGTTTTGGAGGCTAACTCTTGCTTCCTGCTTTAAAGATGCATTTTGCTATTTCGTAGTTAAGAATCCATTATAATGAGAAGGGAGTAAATGCAAACCAACAGGTGCTTTGAGGTTTTAATACACAGTGCTGTTGCTGAGTATCAGTGAAACAGCTTTGTTTTTGTTTTTGTTTTTTAAATGAATAGGTAGTTTGTGGATGTGAATTTCAAAAGGTACACGTGTTCATCCTGTATCTCAAATCCCTTCTTTCCTCCTCAAGCAACTTAAATTGTTCTTTAGTGGCCCCTTTTATAAAGGGAGTCTATGCCTGTATTAGCATGTATGAGTGTGTCATTGTTTCTAGGATTTTGTTATGGAGATGCTAATTAGTAAGAGTAGAGAGAATGTTATCTCTTGCCAGTCATGATACCAAGGCGTGTGTGCATGCGTGTGCATGCACTCAAATGAGCAGATAATCTAAACAAGTGTTTACTCTTCATCTAAAAAATAATAAACATGCACATTATCAAAGTTTAACCCATACTAAGGAAAAAGATTAGTTAAATAGATACTGACTAGGTGCACCTTTGGGTTTAACAAAGACTTCCAGCAGCTGCTATATTTAAAAACTAAAGGAAAATGTATGCAAAGATACAGTAGGGAACATGATGTGAGTCCACCGGGAATCACAATAGACAAATGGAAGTGATTTTCTAAAAAGTGAAATTTATGAAATTGAAAAATACATAACTCAAATAACATTTCCCTAGATTAACTCAGTAGGTTAGAAATAGAAGAAGGAATCAGTGAACCTGAAGGTAAATCAAGAGAAATGTCCCAAGCCAAACAATAGAGAGGGGAGAAAAATTGGACACAAATCAGTAGAGCACTGTGTGACAATATCAGGTGTTCCAACGTAATGATGTAACACATGTATAATAGGAGTCCCAGATGGAGAGGAGGGAGAAAATGGGACAAAATCCTACTGAAGAAATTGTTTAAGTACCAGATTTGATGAAAATTATCTGAAAGATCCAAAAAGTTGAAATAACTTCAGTTTGGTATTTCAGGACCAGAGTTTGATTCTAGAAATACCAAAGCACTGCTTGACAGCAGCCTGGTGAGTAGGGCCTCTGTGGGATGGGACTTCTGCTGCGTCCCCCTGTGTGATAAACTAGACATTTTAGAGCTGCACGCCAGGCACAGGCGGCATCGCAGATGCCATCAGCTTTTCACTCTTCCAGGTATATTTTTTTATTCATGTTCCCTCTCTCCGCCTGAGTATTGGTAATATGTTATATTCCTCACTGGCCACATGGAAAATGAGAACAGTGGTTGCTACTGTTTCACTATCTATAGACTAGAAACCACCGTGTCGTTCTTTTTATGATAGATGTACTCTGGAGAATTTCTGTGGTAGCTTTGGAGATACTTTTTTTTAATTTTTAAATAAAAAATATTTTTAATGTGTATTTAATTAGAGAGAGGAAGGGCAGAAGGAGAGAGTGAGAATCCCAGTAGGTTCCATGCTCAGTACAGAGCCTGATGAGGGGCTCAATCTCAACAACCATGAGATCATGATCTGAGATTAAATCAAGATCTCAGCTTAACTAACTGATCCAACCAAGCACCCCAAGAGATCATTTTTATGCAGGTTAGAAACACTCACCTTTTGTTTGAAAAAGGAGAGTAAGAATTAACAACAACACCACCACCAACAACAACAACAAAACCTCTCTCATGCAGACCTATACCCCCCCTCCAAAAAATGATCTCTCCTTCCTGAGTCCCAAAGTTTTTTTGTGTAGTAGTTTCTTTAACCACCTGGCGAGGGCTTTAGTTTCACTGGGCCGACTCAGCATTAATATTCATGCTACACAAGATAACTAGTTTATTATCATTCTCTGCTATTTTGTATCAAAGTACAGTCCTAGGATATGAGAGTTCTGTGCATGGTTTTTTTTGGAATGTGGAATCTTTTGATGTATTCAAGTCAGCTGTGGTTATTCACTGAATACTACTAGGTGCCCAGCCATGAGTGTTAGTCCTTCTTCTTTGTGCAAGTATGCATGTACGTGCAGGATGGATGCATTAGAGGTGGGAGAGGAGGCTGGGATGTGCAGTCTTTCCATCTAGGAGTATAGAATCTTGACTCAGAGGCACATGCACCAGGGTCAGACCTGGGTTCGAATTCTGCTTCCTTCAACAACTGTGTCATCTTGGATGACTCATTTAATTCAAGTGCTTGTATGATTAAATGAAATAACACTTGAAGTGTCTAGCATGCCTGACATTTACTAGGTGCTCAGAGACTGTGTGTGTGTGTGTGTGTGTGTGTGTGTGTGTGTGTGTGTGTGTGTACATGTTTATATGTGTTCTCTGTTCCTGTAAAATAAAAGAGAAAGAAAACATCCCCCCCACAGTAGTGTGTAGATGTATAGCGAATCCAAAGGCAGTGTATTTCGAAATATTTTTTTTCTTTCCCTCAGATGACTGCACGTTTGTTTCAATGCTCCATTTACTGTCTCTGTCAGACGGCACTTCACCAGCCAGGCTAAGATGATGCCCTTCCTCCAGCCAGCATCACTCTCTCTCCTCTTACCCCATCTATCCCTTTCTTCCTAGCCAGGGTAGAAGAAAAAATGAAAATAAAAATAAAATAAAAATAAAAATAAATAAAAATAAAATACATATACAAATACACAAAAGTGTTGAAAGGAAAAAAAAAAACACCCCTTGAAAATTCTATGTCCTGCAAAAGTGTATTTCAAACTGAAGAAAAAAGACTTGTAGGTGTGCCTGTGTGGCTCAGTCGGTTGAGCATCCAACCTTGATTTCTGCTCAAGTCATGATTTCATGTTTAATGAGATTGAGCCCTACATAGGGCTCTCTGCTATCAGAATGGAGTCTGCTTGGAATTCTCTTTACCGCACCCCCGCCACCCCTTTCTCCCTCAACATAAATAAATAAACATTAAAAAAGATGTTAGGCATGGAGTATGTTACTCTTCCCCAAAGCATCTGAATTTTACAATCCCTCACATTTGTAAACAACAAGAACAACAAAACTACCACAACAACAACCCTAAAACAAGTAATACGTTGTGAAACAAAAAAAGAAAGACTTTATCACTAGTAGATCTGCCTTGCAAGAAATAAATACATAAAATAAAAAAGTTCCTTCGAGGATACCTCAGTGGTTAAATACCTGCCTTTAGCTCAGGTCATGATGTCAGCATTCATGAGTTCAAGTCCCACAGTTTGTGAGTTCAAGTGCCACATCAAGTGAGCTCCACCCCCCTGCAAGTGAGCATGAGCCATGCTTTGAGTGAGATCCCATTATCTCTACCTCTCTCTCTGCCTGTCCTGAGATTCTCTCTCTGCCCCTTGCTCATTTGTGCCCCCTGTCTCTCTCAAGACAAGGTCTTTAGAAAAAGGAATAGGGACAGAAGTTACAAATAAGGAATTTAGATCTATGCTTAAAAAAGAAGAGGATTAGAGTAGGAATAAGGAAAGGTAAGAGAAAATAGCTTATTTTTCTCATTCCCAACTTATCTGAAAGATAACAATTTCTTAAAGTGATAACAGCAGCAATATACTCGGTGATCATAGCCTATGGATAAGGAGGTAGATGACATCAATATTAGAAGGCGTGGGATGGAGGAATTGAGACAGCTGTTATAAGGTAGCTGCACTACCTGTGAAGGGGTATAGTGTGATTTGAAAGAGGAATTTGACTAGTTATAAATGAGTAATGCAAATGCAAATAAAGGGGAACCCACTCCAACTTTTAAAATAAACAAGTGTAATGAATATGCTAAGAGAAAGAAGAAAATGGAATATACCAACTGCTGCATTAAAATCCAGAAGGCAGAAAAAGGTGAAGATAGAAAGGAAGCAAAGTATGAATGCAGTGAATAGAAAACAGTTACAAACATGGCAGATATTATTCCAACTATATCAATACTCACATCAAATGTGAATAGTCTAAATATACCAATTAAAGCTCAGAGATTGTCACAGGAGATCCAAAAACAAGATGCAACTCTATATTGTCTATAAGAAATTCACATGAGATATACAGATACAGATAGGTTACAAGTAAAAGGATGAAGAAAGATTTATCATGCTAGAGCTTATCCAAAGAGAGTTGGAGTAATTACATTAACTCCACGCAAAGCAAACTTCCAATCAAGGAAACTCTAGGGAGATAAAGAGTGTCATTATATAAAGAGATTCTATAGAGAGATAAAAAGGTCCGTTCTGTAAGAAAACATATCAATCCCTAATTTTCTATACCTAACAACAGAGAATGGAAATACATGATGGAAAAACTTTTAGAATTTGAAGGAGAAAGAGAAAAAGTCATTATTATAGTAGAGACTTCAACACCTTTCTGTCAGTGACTGACAGGTCTAGAAGGATATAGGTAAGGCTACAGCTGGACGAAGCAGTAGCAGTAATCACCTAGATCGAACTGAAGCGTATGGAATGTTTTATCGAACAGTAGTTGAATAAACATGTTTCTCAAGTTCACACAGAACGTGCACCAAGTCAGAACATGTTCTGGGCCATGAAACACATCCTACCAAATTTCAAAGAATAGAAACCACACAAAGTATGTTGTCGTGCCACACTGGAATTGAACTGGATTGAAAGCAATAATGAAAAGATGGCAGGAAATGTCCCCAAATATTTAGAGATTAAAGAACATACATCTAAATAACACATCAAAGAAGGAATCTTGAGAGAAATTTCAAAGTACTTTGGACTCAATGAAAATTAAATACAACCTACCAAACTGTGCAGGGAGGGGTGGGGTGGGCAGTGAAAACATGGCTTACAGTACAATGTACAACATTGAATGCATTTATTAGAAAAGTAGAAAGACCTTCGGACATCTGGCTGCTCAGTGTTTTTAGCACGCAACTCTTAGTTTCCACTCAGGTCATGCTATCATGGTCATGAGATCAAGCCCCTGTATTGGGTTCCTGCTTGGGATTCTCTCTCTCCCTCTCTCTGCCATGCCCCTGCTCATGTACATGCTTTCTCTCGCTCTCAAAGTAAGTAAATAAACGTAACAAAATCGGAAAGGAGAAAGACCTTAAATTAGTAGCCTAAACTTCCACCTTAGGAAAATAGGGGAGGAGGTACAGTTGAAGGCTGAAGTAGAAGAAAAGAAATATAATAACTAAAAAAATAATAATCAGAACAGATATCAATAAAATAAAAGATAGTCCAATACTGGAGATAATCAATAGAGAAATCAAAAGATGGTTCTTTGAAAATATCAATAAAGGTAATGAACCCCTAACTAGGCTATCCAAGAAAAAAGGTAGGCACAAATGGCTCATATCAAAAGTGAAAGAGACGTAACCTCTATCGATTCCATGAACATCAAGAGGATAATGGAAAATATTATGAATGACTCTCTGCCCCCAAATTTCATAACTTATATGAAACAGATCGATTATTTAAAAGACGCACACGATGGGACACCTGTGTGGCTCAGTCAGTAAATGTCTGACTTCAGCTCAGGTCATAATCTCCTGGTCCGTGGGTTTGAGCCCCGTGTCAGGCTCTGTGCTAACATCTCAGAGCCTGGGACCTGCTTCAGATTCTGCGTCTCCCTCTCTCTCTGCCCCTTCCCACCTCCCACTCTACAGCTCTCTCTCAGAAATAAATGAAAACATTTTAGAAAAATATAGAAAACAAATAAAAGGCACACACCACCAAAACCCACATAAGGAAACATAGATTATCTGGATAGGCCTATATTTGTTAAGTAAATAGAGTCAAGGACGAATAACCTTCCCAAAAGAAAGCGTCAGGCCCAGGTGGTTTCACTGAAGAATTCTAGCAAACATTCACAGGAAAAAATGATGCTAATGTCCTGTAATCTCTTCCCGAAAATAAAAACAGAGGGGAAACTTCCTCATTCTAGGAGGCCAGCATTGACAAAACAAGGTAAAGGCATTATAAGAGGGGAAAATTGGAGACCAGTGTCTTGCATTTTCATAGACACAAAATACCCAATACATGTTAGCAAAACAAATCCAACAATGTGTAAAAAGAATTATACATCCATAACCAAGAGGGATTTAGTACAAGTATGGGAGACTGGTTCCATATTCAAAAATCAATCAGTTTAACCCATCACAACAATAGGATAAAGAAGAAAGACAGGGAAATGATCAGATGCTCTTAAAAAGAGATGCAGAGAAGGCATTTGTTACCTCCATTCATAATAAATAAAACATCCTCTCCTCATACTATGAGTCCAGGGAGACTTCATCAAGTTGATACAGGACTTTTATAAAACAAACAAAAACGAACCCCCACAAAAAAAGCCTACAACTAGCATCGTAAAAGTTTCACCATTTCATGGGGCGCCTGGGTGGCTCAGTCGGCCCTCTAAGAGATAATACATGTTTGTACAAGTTGTACATTTTACAGATTTGAGGGTTCCCATTCGCACTACAGTTCATATAAATCATGCCTCCTAGAACTGTGCAGTATACAACTTGTGCAACCAATAGCAACAAACTGAAAACATTCTGATGCTGGTGTAGAATAGCAAATATATGAACAAGGAGTACAAATGACGTCTGAAGTTATAAGGTGTATAAATTGGATTTATACAAAAGAAAAAAAATCTCTAAATTGCACTTCGTTAGTACTAAAACTTTGCTTGGGAAAAGACTCTGTTAAAAGAACAAAAAGACAATCTATGGACTTGGACAAAATATTCCCAAATCATATATCCAGCAAAGGTCTTGTGTCTAGAATATCATATATTGAAGTGCCCAAAACGATGCTCCACAACACTAGGCTTCAGGGAAACACATTAAAACTGCACTGAGATACTACTATCCACATATTGAAAATGTTTTTTTTTTTTTTCCATCTATACTTATTTTTCAGGGATAAAGAGAGACAGAGTGTGAGCAGAGAGGGGCAGAGAGAGGGAGATACAGAATCCAAAGCAGGCTCCAGGTTCTGAGTTGTCAGCATAGAGCCAAACATAGGGCTTGGACTCACAAACTGTGAGATCATGACCTGAGCTGAAGTCAGCTACTCAATCTACTGAGCCCACCGGGAGCCCATGAAATATATATATTCATTTTTAAAGACAATACCTAATACTTGCATGTGACCCATAAATCTGACTCCTATATCTTTCCTCTAGAGAAGTGGAAACTTATACTTATAAAAAGAAAAAAAAAACATACACGCAAATGTTTACAGCAAATCTGGTCATAACTGACAAAAATTTACAAACACAAATGTCCTTCAGGAAATGAATGGTTAAAGAAACCCTGGTATATCCGTATAGGGAAACACTAAGAAACACATGTATTGTAAAGGAATGATGTTGAATGAAAGAAACCAGTCTCATAAAGTTACCTACAATAACGATCCATTTATATGATATTAAAGTTGGAGATAGATGGTTGCCAGGCCTCAGGGGTGGGGTGACCGTGACTCAACATGAGGGAATTCTGGGAGCTGATGGAATTGTTCTCTTCTTGTCTAATTTTTTTTTGGGGGGGGAGACAGAGAGTGAGAGTGGGGGAGGCACAGAAAATGTGGTAGAGAAGGGTAATCCCAAGTAGGCCCCGGGAAGTTCGTGAGCAGGGGCTCAAACTCAAGAATAGTGAACTCATTACCTTAGCCGAAATAAAGAGTGGGATGCTTAAGTGACAAAGCCACCTATGTGCCCCAGGAACAGAACTCTTCTGTATTCTCATTGGGGTGACATTTACATGAGTAGATACAATCTTTAAAACTCAAAGCTCTATGCACCAAAATAGTTACTTTGTATAATGTTAATTACACAACAAAAAGCATTTTCAAAAAACTACCACATCTGTCCTCCTCTCTCCATTTCCTGCTTCCACACTAATTGCTGTCATGTTCACCTCTCCTGGTCAACTGCGATGACTCCTTACCTGATTTCCTCCCAATTACAATCTTCACTCTGTCTTTCTAATAAACTTACGAAATATTACCATGAATAAAGTGTCATAAGGAAAACAAATAAGCCAGATCTACCTAGCTGCACCTTCCTTAGATCATGCATGTACACCACTCCCTATGGTATTTCCAACACGAAGACCCAATGTGCAAATACAATAAGCAGCCAAGGGGAGCCTGAGTGGCTCAGTTAGTTGAGTGACCTACTCTTCGTTTCAGTTCAGGTCATGATTTCGCCATTTGTGGTTTCAAGCCCCAGGTCATACTCTGCACAGAGCCTGCTTGGAATTTTCTCTTCCCCCTCTCTCATCCCCTCCCCTTCCTCAAACACACTGTCGATCAACCACCCACCCAACCAACACACATTAAGATAAAAATAAGCAGCCCAAATCATAAGGGTCTCTAGTATGTTACACATTTATCCCATAGTTCACATAAAAGCAAAGAAAACTGGACTATCGTGCTGGCATTATTTTCCTTTCTTATACCCAACTCATTTTGCCCACTTGTGGTTCATTTCTGTGTCTCCTGCTCTAAATGCAGTGCCCACTTCCTCAGGCAGTCCTAGTTGAAGTGAATTTCTAACTGCTTCCACTCAGTACCTTCTTCATTCTGTTGCCTTTGTCATGAAGACCTGGAACAAAAATCTGGGAAAGAATCAACACCCCAGCCCTGGCATGTCAATACTAACACCTGGCAAACAGCAACAACCTCCCAGAGACAGCAACTAGTAAACAATCAGTTGTCTATTTTGGACACATGAGCGAGAAGATGGAAGAAATAGAACTTCCCAAAGGGAGGCTGAAAAACAAAAACAAAAACAAAATCCACTGGCGGTAAAAAGTGAAAAAAGGTAAAACCAAAGTTTACCTCACTGTTATTGCAGGTGTTACTGGATAGACTAGATGAACCTGAAGCAAATGATTTCTAAACAACAAAAACAACAGCAGAAGCAGCAGCAGCAACAACAAGAGCAGCAACAACAGCAGCAACAACAAAATCAACAGCAACAAAAGAATCCTCTAAACTATGCCTTGGTATAATTTAGCAGATAATCAGAGCTGCAGAACACTGGCTTTATGTGGGAATAATCAGAATACCATAGGTACTCAGAGGAGTCACGCTTATTGCTAATAACTGATGCTCAGGTGGTCTGATCACTTTATCCCACAACACCAAGTAAGGGTCTGAAAAAGGAGGAGGGAACCCACGCAGGGCAGCAGATGCCAGAACACATGGGGTGAATCAAGGGCTCAGTGAAACGGGAAGCCTTAATCACAAAGTGAACAATTTGCCTGAAAATGCTGCAGGTACAGGCCAGCACGCAGGCCTGCAGGCTCCCTGGCAGGAGTCCTGGGAATACGAGGGGCAGAGCAATGAACTTACAGCTACCAATCACTTCCCTGTGGCAGGCACGTTACCTCATAAAGCATCTCAATTGACCATGTGTACAGAGGGACGAATTGAGGCTGAAGGAGATGTTATAACTGCACAAGGTCACAGAACTAAGAAAGTTATGGAAATGGCCTTTACCCCAAGCACTCAGACTCCTTAGTGCATAACATGCTGTCTCAAGTATGCAAAACTCAGCTTCAGTAACCCTTTTAACATCTTTTTAATTAAATTTTTTCAAAACGCGTTGATTCTTGTGTTTTCATTTTTATTTGTTTCCTTATGTCTTTTAATTTCTTCTGTAATTGTCTGGTTGAATCATTCGTTCTTTAGTAGGATGTTTTTTAACCTGCATGCTTTTAGAGGTTGAACAGACTTTTTCTTGTACTTTATGTCAAGCTCCAAACATTGTGATCTCAAAGTGTGCATGGTGTCATCTCAATGCTGTTATATTTATTGAAGGCTTTTTGTGACCCAGTATGTGGTCTCTCTTGGAGAATGTTCCACGTGCACTGCAGAAGAGAGTGTGCTCTACTGCTCTGGGATGTAGAGTCCTAAAATATCTGTCACGTCCTTCTGGTCCAATGTATCATTCAGGACCATTGTTTCTTTCCTGATTCTGTCTAGATTTTCTGTCCATTGTTGCAAGTTGAGTATTAAAGCCCTCTGCAATTACCACATTCTTATTAATAAGATTGTTCATGTTTGTGATTAAATGTTTTAAATATTTGTGTGCTTCGGAATTCAGTGCATAGTCATTATAATTGTTAGTTCTTCCTGATGGACAGACACTGTAATTATTTAATAATGTCCTTAAACATCTCTTGCTGCCAACTTTAATTTCAGGTCAAGTTTGTCTGATAGAAGTATGGCTACTACAGCTTCCTTTTGACTCCCAGTAGCATGAAAGGTAGTTCTCCATCCCCCCACTTTCAAGAGTAAGGTGTCCTCAGGTCTGAAATGAGTCTCTTGTACAACAGCAAACAGATGGGTCTTGTTTTGTATTATCCATTCTGATACCCTGTGTGTTTTGGTTGGAGCATTTATTCCACTTCCATGCAGTGTTATTATGGAAAGCGATGGTTCCGAGGCATTGTGATGTCTGAAGTTTTCATGCTTGTACTGGTGTCTGTGGTACTTTGTGATACTTGCGACATTTCCCTCAAGGAATCCCTCTTAGGATCTCTTGTAGGAATGGTTTAGCGGTGGTGAATTCCTTCAGTTTTGGTTTGTTTGGGAAGACCTTTACCTCTCCTTCGATTCTGAATGGCAGGCTGGCTGGATAAAGGGTTCTTGGTTGCATATTTTTTCTATTCATCACATTGAAGATTCCCCTATTCCTCTATGGCTTGTCTGATTTCAGTAGATGGGTCAGCTCCTATCCCAATACTTCTCTACCTTTGTATGTGAAGGTCCATTCATCCCTAGGTGCTTTCAGACTTCTCTCTTCATGCTTGTATTTTGCCAGTTTCACCAGTCTATGTTGCGCAGAAGATCAACACAGGTTACATCTGAAGGGAGTTCTGTGTGCCCGTTGGGTTTCAATGCCGGGGTCCTTCCCCAACTTGTGGAAGTTCTCAGCTATGATTTGTTCAAGGTCATGTTCACACCCCTTTTCTGTCTCTTCTGGAAATCCTGTGATATGGATATTGTTCCATTTGATTTCATCACTTAGTTCTCTAATTCTCCCCTCTCGATCCTCAATTTTTCTCTATCTTTTTCTCACCTCCTTTTCCCCATATTTTTACCTTCTGATTCATTTAGTCTCCCCTCTGTCTCTGCAATCCGCGCTGTGGCTGCCTCCATTTTAATTTGCACCTCATTTATAGCATTGGAATTCATCACGACTACTTTTTATTTCCTTGATCTCACCAATAATTGATTCCATGCTGTCTTCTACGCCTTTGCCAATCCCAACGATTAATCTTTGGACTGTTATGCTGAATTTTGATATGTAGCTTATATCTGTTTTGATCAAGTCGTTAGCTGTCCACTTCTTCCCGGAATTTCTTTTGAGGGGAATTCTTCTGTGTCATTATTTTGCCTAGATTTCTCTCTCTTAGGAGGTTTACAAGCTTGTTATTTGCTCTGCACCTGCAAGAATTGCTATAGGAACCGGGGCTCACGCCCTCTGCAGATTCTAGCCCTGCAGGTAGTGTTTCTTGGAAAGTGTTACTTGCTCTCTGTTGTTGTGACATTGGCTCTTTGAGTTCTCTACTCGTCATGATGTTTTAGACCCTCCACAAGGTGTGCTTTTATTTGTTCCTTGAAGTAGCCTTGGAAAGGAAAAGAAACAAACCAACAAACAGGAAACAGAGACATGTAAGGCAACGTGCAAATAAAAGAAATAAATGGACACACACACGCTCACACACACACAGAAAACAGTCTGAAATCAAAAAACAAAACAAAACAAACAAACAGACCAGACACACCAGCTACAAGTAAAGAACAAGGTAGAGGCATTGCTGTTGGAAGAAAACATATAAAGAGAGAAATGACAGGGGTGGGGAAAAGGAAAAACATATATATATATATATATATATTGACCAGGCTGGGAGGCGAAATGGCTTAATGCAGACAGAGAGAAAGGAAAATAAGGAAGGAGGTGGGGAAAGAAAAAGAAGATAAGTTTAGCCAGACAGAGAAACTAGATGGCTTGATTATCCCAGAGAGAGAGAAAGAAAATTATATAAGTATAGATAGGAAATGTATCAAAGGAATGGATTATAAATGTCTGCTTAAAGAAACCAACAAGCAGAGTTATCAACCTAAAGGAGGGAAGAGAGAGGAAGGGAGAATACGTCTAAAGAACAAGAATTGTCCCGGAATTACTCCAGTCTAGGCAGCATCACCGGTCCGGATGACGAAGCTGCCTGGTTCCACAGCCCTATCCTGCTCCATCAGAGCAGGACAGAACCTTCCTCTGCTCAGTTGGCTTCAAGTGAGCCTGGGTATTCAGCCCCTCTACAGTGTCCTTCTCCCACCATCCCACTTCTGGCCCTCTTGATTCCTAGATTCCTAGGAAAATCAGCCTATAAGGTCAAATCCTTATTTGTGTTAGTTCCTTCCAGAGACAGGGTCTCCACGATGCTATCGATTCTTTCAGTGGAATCCTGCCCATGGGCTGCACAAGGAACTCTATGATACGAGTTCAATGCCCCCTCAAATGATGGGTTTTATGAGAACTTAAGTCCTGTGAGCTTGGGTTAGAAATAGTCCACATCATTCCCAATCTCAAGGCTTGTTTTGGACAAAGGATGAAGATAAAAAGCAATGAATACATAAAAGACTTTTGTAAGAAGCTCAGCGTAAATACGGCAGAAGAAAAGATAGGGGGAAAGTGTCTTTTCATTTCATGTTAACAGCCAAAGAGAAAAAGCTTCTTTAGATTTCAAGAAGAAAGGAATAAAATCAGTACACTAAGCAAGCTTTAAAGGTGAGCTTTATCATCGTGTCAGTAGAGCTTTTTAGTAAAAACTCTACAGATTATGGTATTTCTCATAACTCCTTGCTGCCCTAGGGAAAAGTACCTCATTGCCTAAATTTTATCCGAGTTCATGGTTATTTTCCTTTCATTTTTAAAGCTTAGCTTATCTTAGTTCATGAAACAATTTTTTTTTCTTTTTTTGATGACAGAAATCTGATTTACACTCCTGAACGTCCTATTACCCTTGACAGGTACCTAGCATTCTGCCTTGCACATATACTTACTTATGTGCGGAAAATGAAAAAAACCCAAAACAAACAAAACAAAACAAAACAAAACAAAAACAGGCATTTGTTTCTTCACCGTCCACAGACAGAATAAACTCTTAACGGAAACAATAAAATATTTGGGCACTGAACACGTGACTGCTCTTAAATGTTCATATATTCAAATTGAGGACATTTTTTATTTGACAGCTTTGGTCAAAGGCCCAAGAGAATGATTCAAAAATAAAGAGAACTCTTGGAATCAATGGGTTAGTTACGTCATGAAAAAATTGGAGACTACAATCCAGATCTTAAATAGGCTCTGAATGTATACTCACAAAGACTTACCGACTTTGGATAACCAGGTTAAAAATAGTGCTTTGAAAGTCCATAGAGCTGTAGCATTCGAAGGCAGGGTTCCTTACAGTATGGTCTGATACCTCTCCCTAATCAACGGAATCATGGAGGGTTTACTACAGGTACAGATTCTGAATTCACACCGAATTCTACATTTTTAGGTAATGTGCCAGTTTTTATTAAGATAACCCAAACTAGTAACAGCATTCCAATCTGCAAAGGACACACGAGCCCCACTCTCTTTAGCATAAAGTTTGGGTTGCTTTGGTAGGTGGATGGAAGCAACAAAACACAGAATTGTGCAGGGAGAAGTGGAGACTTGAAGTGTTTGAAATGCATACTGTCCCATTTCTCAGGGGGGCACAGAGACGGCTTGATGGCACCCAAATCAGGTGTTTCTGTCTGAACCCGTCCTGCTACCCAGGCCACAGTCAACCATAAAGATTATCCAGAGAAATGATCTGCATCTGCATCTGCATCTGCATATGTATCTGCTGGAGATTCCCTGACTAACCAGATTCTCACTGCTGCTGGGGCTGGGGGTGTGGGGTGGGAGGTAGATAAACAGAGAGAATCAGACAAGCCCAATGGCCAAGAACTGGATGGAGTCCACCCTAACTGTTACCGTGGCCATATCTGAAGTGTCCACAGCTGATGATGCTACATGCGGGGCCACCATTGTTCCGTGATGATATTGCAGTTGGTATATGATGCTAAGAATTAAAACAAGAAAACGTGGTAACTTAGTATACATTATAACGTGTCAACAAGAAGGCAAGGAAAACTCTTGGTTTGTACTTCTTTGGGAATTACTAATAGATATGAAAGTTACCGTGCCTCCTAGGAGGCAAGGTTCTTGCCAACAGAAATACAACGCTAATACAGGAGCACCTTCCAAGGGTTCATCTGAGAGTATACTGAATGGCCTGAGTATGTAATGTGATGTGATAAGACAGAACTGGTTTCTCCATGGCCCACAAGGATTAAATTCTAGAATTCCTATGAGTTTGCTTGATGCATTGATAAGCCAAGGAAACCTAGGAGGGGATTTGGTGAAGCCACATGCCCTAGACATATGACAGCTAATTTTTGACTTAAGAAGTGAACGAATGACCTCCAAAAGACATCAACAATTGTACCTCACAGATGTGCTGTGAGCTTGAAATACTCACACATGTGCTGCATTGAAGACGGTAAGTGGTAAAAACATTGGTAGTATTATATTAATGGCTGCTACACTTTTTTCCAAAATTTTGCAGGAGGTCATAAAGAAATTGGCAGCTCTGCCATTCCATGCAGCCTGCTGCCGATGACATTGCTGCCTTAATGGAGCACAGCCTACAGCCTCTTTGTGAGTAAAACTCTCTTTGATTATGCCACTGGTGGCAGCCTTTCTGTGACAGCTGAACACGTCCCCAGTCGATACTACTTGCACTTACTCAATGCCATTCAAATACAATTTCAATTTTTGTTAGCACAGATAACATCAATAATGTCACTCTTATTGAAGGTGAAATTATTACCAACATCACTCAGCAGATGACGTTGGGGAAAAGATGCCAGAAAAGTTTCCTAAATGAAGAATTAGGAATTGGAGAATACCAGCGTTCTATCTCATAAGCATACCCTCGCAGAGTAAACTGTGGGACACTGGGTTCTCTCTGTTACCATATCACTTGAAGTTTAGGAGTGTTTTTCCTTATAAATGTTTGGAAAAGTCCATGGAAGAGAAGGGTTTCCTTAATCCAAGAGAGTAAAATGAAAGAAGGCTTTGGACCCACTAACTCCTACAATGAGAAGTAGGTCGAGACAACCATAAGGCTGTAGACACAGGCTACCTTTCATGAGAAGGGAAGAATGACTTGGAGGTTGAAAGCCAGAACCCTGGAGGAGCTAGGGCCATGGAAAATCATTCCCCGGCCTTAAGACCCAATGAAAGGACTGCCTACCTGTACCAGCTGAACTTCAGAATTGCTATGGACCAGTGACTCATTCATGATAACTTCCTTCCTTACTTTTTAACAGCAACGTTTGTGTTTTGTTGGTTTGTTTGTTTTTTTCTGTGTGTGTGTGTGTATGTGTGTGTGTGTGTGTGTGTGTGTGTGTGTGTGTGTGTGTGTGTGTGTGTGTATGTGTGGGTGTGTGTTGTTGTGTGTATTCTGGTTATCACCATGCCCGTGTTGGTCGTATGCTGAATTCATAGGTCTTCATTCATAGGTCTTCAGATTGAAAGTGTAGTCGAGGACCAGTGCGCCCAAGGAGACTCATTCACACCTGGACCTAATTTAGATAAAAATATCCTGGTCTTTGAGCTGATGTTACAAGGGTTGGGTCTTTAAGAGGGAGGATACTTGGGGTAGGGTGAGGATATTTTTCATGCAGGATGAGAGTGAATAGTACGAGGCCAGCAGACAGGCTGTGGCAGTCTAAAATATGTTCATAAATTCTCTTTTAAGCCCTTCAAAAGGGGGACCTCCATTCCCTTTTCCTTAAGCATAGGCCAGATGTACTGAATGATTTTGAAAACTAGAAGAAGGTGGAAGTGATAGTGAGTTAAAAACACTCTAAAGAGCAGATATTGTAGTTCCAATGGTGTTGTGATTAGGGGAAAGTCGATGGAAGGGGCAACTGGCCATTAGACGCTAGGATTCTATGAGTGGAAGAGATGAACATAAGCGAAGAGAAACAAAAATTACATAAAATCAGGGAGGGGGCAAAACAGAAGAGACTCATACGTATGGAGAAGAAACTGAGGGTCACTGGAGGGATTGTGGGAGGGGGGATGGGCTAAATGGGTAAGGGGCACTGAGGAATCTACTCCTGAAATGATTGTTGCAATACATGCTAACTAAGTTGGAGGTATCTTTAAAAAAATAAAAATAAATCAATTTAAAAAGTAGCTACAATTCTACACCTATCAAAATTATGAATTAAATTTGAGAGTGGACTCAAGATATCTTCAGACGTGCAAAGACTCAGAACATTTGATTCAACTCATTCTTCATTAGGAAGTTATATGAACGTGTACTCCAACAAAACAAGGAGAGAAAAAATAAAGAGAAATTATTCTTAATAATAGGCAACACTAGCATAGTGTTTATTTTTGTGCCAGACACTATTATGGGTTATTTTCATATATTATTACATATGAACCACACAACAAACTTATAAAATATGTACAATTACCATTATTATCTTCGAGAGGAGGAAAGAGGGTTACAAAGAAAACACATAAGTCATCCAACATCCAACTTTCACAGTTGGTAAGTGGAACAAGTAAAATCTAACCCCAGGCCGTCAGGCTCAAGAGTCCAGGCTTTTAAATGCTCCCTAACTTCCCAGATTGCCATATTACCATGAAACCATGGAAACAAACTGGGAGCGGGGCAGAGGAAAATCACAGGAAGGAAGCTATGAAGCAGACCCACTGAGTCACCACCTACATGAGGCAGGAATAAAGAAAAGTCCAGTGAGAGACCGCTAAGAGGTTAGCAGGAAGATGTCATAAGTGGCATGATTTGAGAGTACTGAAAGAGTGCAATAAAACAAAGAAGTGTAATTAGAAATATAGGAGAACCAGAAAATATCCATAAGACGGTCTTAGTCTGAATGAGCCAAGTGAAACATGGCATGGTTTAAAGCACTGATGGAATACAAAGAGAAAGGATCCATTTCACCTTGATGCTAGAGATGTCCTCATTCAGCAGGTCCAAGGACTCCAGGAAAAGAGTAGTAATTCTAATGTTTGCATATTATTTAATAATCCCAATAATTTAAACCATTTATTAGTTTTCAAGTTATAGAATCAACCTTGAACCCTCTAAAGAGACTTGATTGCAGAGCATAACAGCAGTGTTAACCACAATGACAAAACAGAAGCCCAAAGCTGATGGGAGACAGAGAAAAAGTGCAGCAAGGTTAAGGAAGACCTTTATCTTACAATGTAAGGAATGAAAAATGATAGTACAGGTAAGGCAAATACATCTCTATTTTAAAATTACATCTTGTGGGGTACCTGAGTGGCTCGGTGAGTTCACAATCCAACACTTGATTTTGGCTCAGATGATGATCTCACAGTTCATAAGACGAAGATGAGCATTAGGTTCTGCACTGACACCTCAGAATTCTCTCTCTGTCCTTCTCCTGCTTGAACATACTCTCTCTCTCTCTCTCTCTCTCTCTCTCTCTCTCTCTCTCTCTCTCTCTCAAATAACATACATTCATACATACATACATGTATATAAACATAAAATTATATCGTGTGATGGTTAATTTCATGTTTTAAATGGGCTAAGCCACTGGGTACCCAGATATATGGCTAAACATTATTTTAGTGAGTCTGTGAGGACATTTCTTAGTACAATTAACATCTGTATATCAGTAGACTAAGCAAGACATATTGCCTTGCCAACCACTGGGTGTCCTCAACTAATCGATTGAAGACCTGAATACAACAAAAGGCAGAGTAAGAGAGAATTCACTGTGTCTATCTTACTGTCTTCAAGCTGCGATATTGGTCTCCTGACTTCAGGCTCAGACATGGAATGGAACATACATCATCAGCTCTCCTGATTCTTAGGTTTTGGGAGTCTGCCTGGAACTAAATTACTGGATCTCCTGGGTCTGCCCTTCTCAGCCTCCGTAATCCTTTGAACCAATTCCCATTGATACTGAGTCTCTGGAGAACTCTAACTAGTACCTATATGTAACTTCACCCGTTATGTCTTTTTGCCCTCACATCCAATTCCTGCACTTCTCCTACAGAATGTGTTTCCTGGTTCCTTGCCAACTGGCTTCCAGAGGGTTTGACCAATGGGTGCTTAATGGGACTAAGGGAGGAAGGTATAAGCCCAGAGGTTTTTCTCTCTCCCACTCCACTTCCTACCAGTGATTTTATCTCCTCCAAATTCTAGCTTCTTTCCAAGAGCCTCTTCTCCCATGTTCTCAGTTCCTGCTAGGTATGGTTCTGAATTTCTCTAGCTCTGCGGGTGGAAACAGCTTTCTGCTGATACTAATTCCTGATTGCTTCGCCATCCTTTGTTTGGCTTCTGGGATTTCCCATCACGTGTGTAACTGTTTAAAATACCTATAGTGACTCACCGGCTGGCTGGACCTGACTGAAACAGTATACAGATAGAAGTTCGGGAATATATCGGAAGGTGAGGAGAGAGACGACAGGTGGCTTAAGCGACCTATTCGTCAACGTCACATAGGAAGTCAGTAGACGGTGCTTAAAACTGACAAATCAATAATCAGCAGTATAGTATACTACTTATCTTCATGAAGATTCCTAACAAAAGAATATAAACCTGGAACAGTTAAAAGTGTTGCCTCAAATCATGGAGACAGTAAAGAGACCTGTGGTTGCCAGGGACTCAGGGGGGAAGGGAGAGATGAATAATCGATGAAGCACAGGGAATATTTATGGCAGTGAAACATCTTCTAAGACAGTGAAATGTTTTGAATCATGGCATTGTGCATTTGTCAAAACTCAGCAAACTGCACACCACAGTGAATGCTAAGCTAAACTTCGGACTTTAGTTAATAATAGTTTTCATATGGGCTCATCCATTGTAACAAATGCACTACACTGACACAAGAAGTTTACAATAGGGAAAACTATGTTTTGGGGAGTAGGAGGGAGAACAGGGGAACTCTGCACTTTCCAGTCTTTTTCTGTAAACCAGCTTTTTAAAAGCTGTTTTAGAAAATAAACTCCCTCCATGAAAGGGAGGCAGAGAGACAGAAGAGGAGGGAAGGAAAGAGGTAGAAAGGGAGCTACTTAAAAGTCATGGAGGAAACTTAAGTGCGGATTACTAAGTGAAGGGATCCAATACGAAAAAGCCATTTGCTTTACGTTTCCAACTATGATAACGTTTTGGAAAACCAAAACAAAAGAAAACGAAAGAATACAAAACAACGACAACGACGATGACGACAACAACAACAACGACAACAACAACAACAACACAAAACACCTTCGGAGACAGAAAAAAGACCAGTGGCTATTAGGGTTTGGGGGAGAGAGGAATTGGTAATAGGCGGAGCACAGGGCACTTTAGGGTGGTGTAACTATTCTGTATGATACTGCAATAGTAGATACATACCATTATACATTTCTCAAAACTTATGTATCTATATAACACAAATTAACCCTAACTGTTAGTTAATGATAATGTGTCTAATGATAATGTGTCAGTCAAGAATGGCTCATCCACCAGTTATAATTAATGCATCCACATTAGTGCAAGGTACTATAGAAACTACTGGGGGTGAGGAACCTGTATTTTTTGTACAATTTGTCTATAAGTGTAAAATTGTCCTTAAAAAATGGTCTGTTGAAAAAAACCCTGATTTAAAAAAAAAGAAAAAAGAAAACAAAAGAAAGTGTTGCCTCTGGGGAAGAGGTGTTCATGGGGGAAACAAAGCTTTGATATTTTTATTGCAAGTCCTGATCTGCAATTTGGATGCTGTGTTTTGTTTTTGTTTTGTTTTTTTTTCTTTTTTGACTATTTCTATACAATACTTGGATTGATATTTCTCAAATAAAAAAAAATCTGTACACCTGCCAGAATAGATAACATGAAAAAGACCATATTAGCAAGTATTGGCAAGGCTATCAACTAATCACAGCTCACAGGCACTACGCAGGCACTACTATAGAAAGAAGTTTGTGTAAATGGGTATAACCATTTTGGAAACAGTTTGGAGGAACCTTACCAAAGCTGAGAAGTTAGATGATATGTGACCCAGCAAATTCTCTCCTGGATAAATAAATACTATTGTAAGAAATGTTCACCAAATGACGTGTCCTATAATGTTCACTGAAGCTTTACTCATAAGTGCCCTAAGCCAGAACCTACCTAAATGTCCACCAAGAGTTGCAGAAATACTGTAAACTATTCATATAATGAAATTCTATACACCAATGAGCACAAAGTATCTATACATACAATACCATGAATATCACTAACATAAGTTTGAGTGAAAGAAGCTAGGTGTAGGACACATAATTCCATTTCTATATACTCCAAAACCAAGCAAAAATTGTATATTTTGTAAGACGTCAGAAAAATTGCCGTCCCAAAGGAGAGATAGACCATGAATGAAAGAGGCACAGGTGGTCCCTTGGGGTCCTGGTACCTTTTTTAATGAGTGCTGATTCCTCAAGTATATTGAACTGAATTGCATCAAGCTGTGCTCAGAATACTTTTAATAATATATGTTCTTTTCTGCGTGCCTGGGTGGCTAGTCACTTAAGTGTCCAACTTTGGCTCAAGTCATGATCCCATGGTTTGTGAGTTCGAGCCCTGCATCAGGTTCTGTGCTGACAGCTCAGAGCCTGGAGCCTGTAGGATCCTGTGGCTCCCTATCTGGCCCTCCCCTGCTCACACGGTGTCTCTCTCTCTGAAAAATAAACAAACATGAAAAAAATAATATATGTCCTTTTGAATGTATACTATACTTCAGGAATCTTATTTTAATCTGAGTGCAGACCCCTAAGTCACACCCTTTTTTCTCTACTGCCTCTTCTAAACAGTTAAAGAATATGTAATTTAAATCATCCTAGAAGATATATATACATACACATGCACACAAAGAAAGAAAGAAATTGGCGGGAGGAGCCGGGAGGTGGGTGAATGGCAAAGAAACTCTAGCTTTATTACACAAGCATGGAAGCAATTTCCTTTGGAGACGGTGGGGGTGGAATGGCTTCTTCTGACGACTTCAGAGCAATGAGGGAACAAGAGAGATCATGGATCTGCCCCTACAGTGCTGGAGACCTCTCAATCTGGGGTTAGGAAGAAAGGGGAACTCCCTTGCGGTCCAGGGGTCGCCTCCCTCCGCAGACCCGTGCTGGGAGGCAGCAGAGGGCACAGCTGTCCCGGAGTCCCAGAAGGCGGCGCCGCATCCCAGGGGCGCGGGCCAGGACCGTCTGGTGCTTCTTCGCCGGTAAAGTGCACTAGGCGACGCTGGGCCCATCTCTCACTGGTTCATCCCTCCAGGCACAACCCATCCCGGGGCTGGGATGTCACGCGGCTGTGAACCGCATCTCACGCCCAGGCACTGGGACGCGGCGGAGTCTCACCACGGGTTCCAGGTTCACTCCCAGAACTTAGTGCGCTTGGCGCCGCGCTTCTGCCAGGCTGCTCTCGACCCACACGTCGCCGACTACGCGGATGGTGGGCGAGGTGGTCAGCGTCGGGGTGGCCGCCCTCCCACTCTCCTCCAGGGTGCGGCCCCCGGAGCAAGGCCCGGGGGCCGCGGGCTTGCGGGGGCTGCTGTACTCCAGGGACAGCGGCGGCGGGGGCGGCACCTTCCTCTGGCCGACCGAGACCGTCCGGGCTCCGTGGCGCCTCCTCCTGGCAGCTGGCCGGCGCGTCTGGAGGCGGGCCTCGGGGGGCTGGTGCCAGGGGTCCGGGACCTGGGCCAGGAGGGAGGAGTAGCCATAGACGTCCTTGCTGCGCAGGATGCGGGGGGGAGATCTGGTGCTTGAGGCTACAGAGGCAGTTCCAGAGCTCCGCGTCTGAGCTCATGAACTCCGTGCTGCGGGGCACGAATAGCTTGAAAGCGTCTATCAGCGCCTTGCTGCTGTTGGCCACCGACAGTGGCGACGGTTGCCACTGCGTATACACCACCTTCTCCTCAGGCGCCTCCAGCGCGGCCCATGCTGCATCGCTAGAGGCTCCTCCCCGGGCAGCCGGGGCCAGGGCCTCCCGGGGCCTGCGCCGCCGCCTCTTCATGAGGCTCAGGAGGTGAGGCCGCTAGGGGCCGCCCGCGCTTGCCAGGTCTGGCCGCCGCCGCCAGGCCCTCATGAATTTCCTACCATGAAGCCAAATCAGGCTGCAGGCTGTGAGAGTTACACCGCTGTTGCTAGGACACCAGGCACTTTGTGAGGTCACAATGTTGCCTATCCTATCACTGCCGAATGCAGAAAGCTGCCTTAGGTTGGGCTGTGTTTAAGATTGTGCCCTTGAGAAAGACCTGCACGTAATCTTACCTGAAAAGGCCCATAGTTCTTGACGAGTTCAAGAGGGTTGTCCTCGACGTGAATGCACTGATGCCTCACCTCCATTAATTCCATCTATCATGAGATGACACTTCGCAGTGGAGAGTACACACAACTTGCAATGAAACATGACTGTAAGAGGGTTTTAGCTAATTAAATGCCTTGTCATGCAATGCACTGAAAGCCAAATTGAAGTAACTACTCTACTCTTTCAAAGAATACAGATATACTGTGCCTTGCTTAGGGGACCATAAGTCTGTGGCTATAGCTCACACTTCAGGAAGCTGTTCTTCACAGCAGCAGCAAACAGTTTGCCTAGTTAGTATGCATGCTCACTTTCACGCAGCTTAAGGAAGACCGAGTCATTGTGTGCTTAAGAGCAAAGCGTCAACGAATTCTGCGTGAGTGGCCATGAGGGCACTCAGTGCCACTAAAACCTATTCAGTACCTACCAATTCATGATATTTAGGTAAGTCATACACAAGGTAGTAAAAGACCGTATGGGATTCCATGGGTAGAAAACGTGTTACACGGTCCGTGTAAGTGCTTTCGAAAGCCACCGGCATGGTCCATCCAGCATCACCACATACACAAATAATTCACAAAATATTACAAGGACCACCTACCATGATCAATTGAAATCCACTTCCTCATGAAAGGATGACACCAAACTATGTGAATCAATAAAAGGGATAAGTCATGGTAACAATCAGAAGAGACACTTGCCAAGGTCAACGTGATACATGTGAGAGGCCTCTGTCTTTACTCAACTCCTTTTCTTAAACACACAAACCAAACTTTCCTCTATGCACCTTAAGCCAGTACTACCTCACGTTCAGAAAGTGCTGAAAATGGAAAGCTATCCTCATATTCAGTAAGAGCAACCCCTGGATTTCCTTTTTCATTAAATGTAATTTATTTTCAAATTGGTTTCCACGCAACACCCAGTGTTCATCCCAACAGGTGCCCTCCTCGATGCCCGTCACCCACTTTCCCCTCTCCCCAAACCCACATCAACCCTCAGTCTGTTGTCCGTATTTAAGAGTCTCTTATGCTTTGCCTCCCTCCCTCTCTATAACTTTTTCCCTGCATCACCTCCCCCATGGTCCTCTGCTAAGTTTCTCAGGATCCACACATGGATGAAAACATATGGTATCTGTCTTTCTCCGCCTGACTTATTTCACGTAGCATCATACCCCTCAGTTCCATCCACGTTGCTCCAAATGGCCAGATTTCGTTCTTTCTCATTGCCAAGTAGTATTCCATGGTATACATAAACCACAACTTCTTTATCCACTTGTCAGTTGATAGACAGCTGGGCTCTTTCCATAGTTTGGCTGTTGTTGAAAGTAGTGCTATAAACATTGGGGTACATGCGCCCCTATGTCTCCGCACTCCTGTACCCCTTGGGTAAATTCCTAGCAGTGTTATTGCTGGGTCTTAGGGTAGATCTATTTTTAATGATTTGAGGAACCTCCACACTGTTTTCCAGAGCGGCTGCACCAGGATGCATTCCCACCAACAGTGCAAGAGGGTTCCCGTTTCTCCACATCCTCACCAGCATCTATAGTCTTCCAGTTTGCTCATTGTAGCCACTCTGACTGGCATGAGGTGGCATCTCAGTGCGGTTTTTCTTTGGATTTCCCTGACGAGGAGTGCTGTTGAGCATCTTTTCATGTGTCTCTTGACAATCTGGATGTCTTTTTTAGAACAGTGTCTGTTCAAGTCTTCTGCCCATTTCTTCACTGGATTTTTTGTTTTCCGGGTGTGGAGTTGGTGAGTTCATTTTACAGGTTTTGGATACTAGCCAATTATCCAGTATGACTTTTGCACACATCTTTTCCCATTCAGTCAGTTGCCTTTTAGTTTTGTTGATTATTTCCTTCATTGTGGAGAAGATTTTTATTTTGATGATGTCCCAATAGTTCATTTTGCTTTTAATTCCCTTGCCTTTGGAGATGTGTCAGCTAAGAACTTGCTGATGCTGAGTTCAAAGAGGATGTTTCCTGCTTTCTCCTCCAGGGTTTGATGGTTTCCTGACTCACATTCAGGCCCTTCATCCATTGTGAGTTTATTTTTGTGAGTGGTGTAAGAAACTTGTCTAGTTTCATTCTTCTGCATGTTGATGTCCACTTCTCTAACACCATTTGTTAAACAGACTTTTTTTCCATTGGATATTCTTTCCTGCTTTGTCAAAGATTAGTTGGCCATACGTATGTGGGTCCAATTAATTCTGGGGTCTCTAAACTATGCCATTAAGTCTATGTATTTGTTTCTGTGCCAATACTATGCTGTCTTGATGGTTATAGCTTTGTGGTAGAGGCTAAAGTGTGGCATTGTGGTGCCTCTCACTTTGGTTTTCTTCTTCAGCATTACTTTGGCTATTCAGGGTCTTTTGTGTTTCCATACACATTTTATGATTGCTTGTTCCAGCTTGGAGAAGGATGCTGGTGCAATGTGATTGGGGCTGCCTATAATGTGAGGACTGCGTTGGGTCGTATTGATATTTCGCCAATATTTATTCTTCCAATCCACGAGCATGGAATGTTTTTCACTTTCTCTGTATCTTCTTCAATTTCCTTCACAAGACTTCTATAGTTTTCAGCATACAGATCTTTTACCTCTTTGGTTAGGTTTATTGCTACGTATTTTGAGACTCTTGGTGCATTGTATATGGCATCCGTTTCTTTATTTCTCTTTCTGTTGCTTCATTATTGGTGTATAAAACGCAACCAATTTCTGTACATTGATTTTGTACCCTGCAACATGGCCAAATTCATGTATCAGTACTAGCGGACTTTTGATGGAGTCTGTCGGAAATTCCATGTATAGTGTCATGCCATCTGCAAAAAGTGGAAGTTAGACTTCATCTTTGCAAATGATGATACCTTTAATTTCATTTACTGTCTGATTACTGATGCTAAGACCTCCAACACTATGTTCAACAAACGGGGTGAGAGTGGACATCTCTGTCTTGTTCCTGATCTCAGGGGGAATGCTCTCAGTTTTCCGCTTTGAGGACGATATTTACTGTGGGCTTCTGATAAATGGCTTTTATGATGTTTAAAGTAGTTTCCTTCAATCCCAACTTTCTTGAGGGTTTGTATTAAGTAAGGATACGATATTTTCTCAAATACTTTTTTTCTGCATCTATTGACATGTACTATGGTTCTTATCTTTTCTTTTATTAATGTGATGTAGCACAATGATTGATTTGTGAATATGGCACTAGCCCTGCAGGCCAGGAATGAATCCCACTTGATCGTGTTGAATAATACTTCCTATATGCTATTGAATGTGATTTGCTAGTATCTTGTTGAGAATTTCTGCACCCCTATTCATCAGCGATATTGGCCTGTAATTCTCCTGTTTTTCTGTGTCTCTGTCTGGTTATGAATCACCGTAATGCTGGCTTCATAAAATGCGTCTGGAAGTTTTCATTTCATTTCCATTTTTTGGTACAGCTTGGGAAGGATAGCTATTATATCTGCTTTAAATGTCTGCTAGTTGGGGCGCCTGGGTGGCGCAGTTGGTTAAGCGTCCGACTTCAGCCAGGTCACGATCTCGCGGTCCGTGAGTTCGAGCCCCGCGTCAGGCTCTGGGCTGATGGCTCAGAGCCTGGAGCCTGTTTCCGATTCTGTGTCTCCCTCTCTCTCTGCCCCTCCCCCGTTCATGCTCTGTCTCTCTCTGTCCCAAAAATAAATACACGTTGAAAAAAAAAATTAAAAATCAATGTCTGCTAGAAATTGCCAGGGAAGCCACCTGGACCAGGTGCCCAACAGGTGCCCTCCTCAATGCCCGTCACCCACTTTCTCCTCTCCCCAACCCCACATCAACCCTCAGTCTGTTGTCGGTATTTAAGAGTCTCTTATGGTTTGCATCCCTCCCTCTCTATAACTTTTTCCCCGCATCACCTCCCCCATGGTCTTCTGCTAAGTTTCTCAGGATCCACACATGGATCCTCCTTTCTGTCTGCCAACTAGAAATTTGGTCACCCTTTAAGATTCTTTGTGCTATGCCTCTGAGATGCCTTTACTGATCATCTCGACTCAGTGGACTTCTCCTGCTACATGAAACTTGACCTTGAAGTCTCACTGTGCTTTGTATGCTGTTTGGGTTTTTTCTACCCTCAAATATTGAAAGTTTCTTGAAGGCAAGGAGGAGGTCTTGCATGCTTTCGGAAACTTTTATAAACACTCAAACATGGTCAAAGTTTAGAAATCTTTCTTGGTGAAGTGGTTGAGTCAACGTCAAATCAGGTGGGAGGGGAGTCTGCTGAAGGAATAACACTGGACTGTTTGAAACTATCCTTGACATGTTGAATGGACCTAATGAATTTATGAATTGACACATTTTATTTATTAAACTGATACTAGACTAAATCATTTATTTGAAATGTTACTTTATGATTACGGTGGTCTTAAAGTTTATTGCAGAAAATTTAGAAAACAAACAAGAAAGAAAGAAAAATGGTCATAAGTCAAACACCTGGAGATAAGCACATCTAAACACCTTTTTTATGTTTATGTATTTTTGGCAGAGAGAGAGAACGAGAGAGAGATGAGCAAGAGTAGGGGATGGGAGGAGAGACAGAGATAGAGAGAATCATAAGCAGGCTCCACGCTATCAGTGCAGAGCTCAATGTGGAGCTTGATTGCACACACTGTGAAATCATAACTGAGCTGGAATCAAGAGCCAGATGCTTAACTGACTGAGCCATTCAGGCGCCCGTGGAGGTAAGCACCTCTAACACTGTGGATAATCTTCAGGGAAGAGGTATGTACAGGCATTAATCAAAATGTGCTATGTAGCTGTAAATCCCATATTTGGTCCTCTAGTGATACGAGCATTTCGCTAGGTCTCAAATGTTCTGCAGGGCTATGAAATGTAAAGTCCACATAGCATGCCATAACTTATTAAAAACATTTTTTTTAATGTTTATTTATTTTTGAGACAGAGAGAGAAAGAGCATGAACGGGGGAGGATCAGAGAGAGAGGGAGACACAGAATCCGAAGCAGGCTCCAGGCTCTGAACTGTCAGCACAGAGCCCAACGCGGCGCTCAAACTCACGGACCGTGAGATCATGACCAGAGCCAAAGTCGGACGCCCAACCAACTGAGCTACCCAGGCGCCCCAGGGCATAACTTATTTAAACACGGCTATTGATCATTTAGGATGTTCCATTTTCTTGCTTCAATTAGTTGCTACAAGTAGAATTAGCTTTTCATGGTGTAGACACAGTTTAGTAAATGTGAATTAAGAAATAAAAAGAACTGCAGCCTGTAATGTGAGGCGGAGGAACAGGATGACCAGATTTCGCTTCACCTTGTCTATTGCTGGCAGTCTTTACACCCTTCTCTCCCTGCACCAAGAGCGCAGTGGTCCTCGCTCCTTTGGTTCCCTAGTGGATCCTCAGGGCGTAGACTCATTCCAAATGCTCCAAAAGTATTTATTGAATGATTCAATGAATCAACATCACTCCTTCTTTCTTAAGAATGTTTTATAATTTTGTACATTACACTTACATCTATGATCCATTTGAGTGAATGTTTGTACAAGTGATGAATTTAGGTCAAGGCTTCTTTTAATTAATTAATTAATCAATGAACCGTTTGATTAAACAATTAAATACTTAGTTAAATTAACTTAGTTAAATTAAATACTTAGTTAATTGATTACTATTGCATACGAACACTTAATTGTTCCAGTAACACTTGGGAAAGACTATCTCCCTTTTTCTGTTAGGATGGCTATATGTCATTATCAGAATTTGGGTGAGGATGCTTGTGTATGGGGTCAGTTTCTGGATTCTCTGTTCTATCTCTTGATCTGTGTGTCCATCTTTCTTCAATATCACACTGCCTTGATTACTGGACGTTTATAGTAAGTCTTAAAATGGTGAAACATGAGTTCTCCAACTTGGTTATTTTCCAGAGCTGTTTGGCTGTTCTCGTTCCTTTGTCTTTTCACACATATTTTAGAATCAGCTTGCTGATATCCACAAAAAAATCCTGGGATGTCGACTGGGATTATGTTGAATCTCTAGATCAAGTTGATAATTGACATCTTACTAGCGAGACTTCCATGGATAGATATGGCATATCTCTCCATTTATGTATATCTTCCTTGATTTACCCAATCAGCCTTCTGTGGCTTTTCATGTACAGATCCTGTGCATGGTTGTTAGATTTAAATGTAAGTATTTCAATGTTTGGTGTGGTTTTAAATGGTTCTTTAAAAAAACAGTTCATATTCTAATTGTTCATTGCTTGTGTGTAAAAATGAGACTGAGTTTTATATATTGACCGTGTATTCTGGGGCTTATTTAATTATGTTTGAGTTCTAGAAAACTGATGTATACTCCTTAGAATTTGTTTCATGTTGATAATCACATGATTTAAGAGTTGAGGCAGTTTTCAGGGCACCTGAATGGCTCCAGAGTTGACTACCAGACTGCTGGGTTCAGCAGCTCAGGTCATGGTCCTATGGTCAGGGGATTGAGCCCCGTTTGGGGCTCTGTGCTAATTATGGAGCCTGCTTAAGCTTCTCTCTCTGTCTTTCTCTCTGTCTATTTCTCTCCCCGTCTCTGCTCATTATCTCTTTCCAAAATACGAATTGAAAAATCAATAAATGAAAGAATCGAGATACTTTTTGTTTTTACTTTTTCCAATGCGAAGGCCTTTTCTATGCCTTTTTCTGTACATGCCACGCTTGTCATCAGGGGAGGTACTGGTGTTTATGTTGATTTGAACACAGAACTGGCTGATTCCCTGCTTTTATTGTCTCCTTCCTTGGATTTCTGCAAACTTTCTCCATTCAAAATAGGATTCAGAGGGACCCTATTTTAGTTTCTGTTTAAGATGGCTGTGTAGGAAGGCCTTGAACTCAACTCCTCCAAGGTGAAAGAGGGTTTCAACTACCTCCACATTGACCATAAACTTTCTGATTGATTCACTTTTTCTTTCCAGCTTCTCTCTTTCTCTATGTTTATTTATTATTGAGACAGAGCGAGACAGAGCACAACTGGGGGACGGGCAGAGAGAGAGGGAGACATAGAATCGGAAACAGGCTCAATGTGGGGCACAGAGTGTGCCCACAGAATGTGGGGCACGAACCCAGGAGCCATGAGATCATGACCTGAACTGAATTCGGATGCTAAATCAGCTGAGCCACCAAGGCGCCCCCTCCCCACTCTCAGCTTATCTCTTAATTTAGGATCCTGAAAGCAAAGTATCACCTCATGGGAACTGAAACTACCCCTCTAGCAATAAGGACTCCCTGAGCCAATAAGACTCCACCCTCAAGCCCCAGACAATGACCAACCTGACCTTAGTGACCACCTGTGTGTACCTACCTCTTTTTATCCCACATTTTCCTTACATAAACCTGGAGGTATTCTCAGCACTTTACAGAGAGTCTTTGATGGGAGTCTGCTGTATCTCTGGTGTCGGCCTCTGAATAAGTTCCCCATTTGTTTCACCTCCTCTAGTTCCTTTGAATTGAGATTTTGTCAGTAATGAGTAGCCAAACCTCACTTTTTTGGGTCCCCTGGAGCGAGGTGCTCTTGTGCCTGAACTCCCTGACTACATTTTCTGCTGAACCATCCAGAAGGTATACTTCCAATTTGTCCAGCTCCCTGGGGATTGCACCTATTGATATAACAATTTCTCCTGAGGAGCTGAGGACTGACGGCACAGATGGTGCCTAAAAAACATAGAAAATCAAAAGACAACAGCAAGACAGTGAGACAGTAACAAAGGAAACACTCACCCCTAATGTTGCCAAGGGCAGTTGGGGAAGGACCAGAAACAGACTCCTCTGTCCTTGGGCAGAAAACAGAAAGAAAAAAAAAAAAAAACACGGCAGTTTGAAAAGAACAACTGTCATATAAAAGAGAGCAGTAGAACTCTATCAACGTCAGAGGAGCCGCAGGAGTTCTCTCTGGGTCATAGAGACAGGAGAGGGGCAGGGTTACATTTTACATCCACATTTTTTCCTGTTTACTTATTTTTGAGAAGCAGAGAATACAAGCAGAGCAGGGGCAGAAAGAGGGGGACAGAAGATTCAGGGAAGGCTCTACACTGACAGCATCCAGCCCAAAATGGTTCTCAAATTCATGAACTGTGAAATCACGACCTGAACTGATGTCAGGTACTGGATCCACTGAGCCACCCAGCTGCCCCACATTCTCCATCCACCTGAAATGCATAGACCAGAGCAGGGTCCAGTTGCTATAGCTGGCCTGATGCCTCAGTAAGTTCCAGGCCCACAATAACACAAGCCCCAATTGCACTGGACACACACACACACACACACACACACACACACACACACACACACACACGACATGCTTTTTCCCCCCTTAATCAATGCAGTTTAAAGAGCAACTAGCATATAAAAAGAGCCATTCCTGGACTGTAACCCACCTCAGCTCCCACGGCCCCTTCAGGGCACCCTCTCCGTGGAAAGTCCTGGTACACACTAGTTTATATCCACTTCAGCTTCAACTATATTGGCAAGGTATCCTCTGCATGTATAGCCCCAGGTGCCTTCAGCTTGTACGCACTTTAGCTTCACCTATCTTGCCCAGGAATCCACTGCATAGAGAGATCAAGGACATCCTGACTCCCAGACTGCTTATGTTCTAGCCACCCTGTAAAGGGTACCTGTACACAGCACCTCAGCATGCCTCAACCTGCATTCATTTCAGCTTCAGCTGTCCTGCCAGGGTACCCTCAACACACAGAATCCTGGGACACCACAGTCTGCGTTCACTTCAGCTTTAACTATCCTGACAGGGCGCCTGCTATGTAGAAAGCCCCAGGATCCCCAGTCCATGCAAGCCACGGCTTCAGCCAGCCAGCAAATGTCACCAACTTGCACACAGATTCTACCCAGGGGGACAATCATGTAGATGACAATTCCTTCAAGTGTAGGAGAAGTAGCTGCTCTGCCAGTCTATAGAAACAAATGCAGAAAGAGAATCAAAGTGGAGAGACAGGGAAATATGCTCCAAAAGAAAGAACAATAAAAAACCCAGAAAAGAGCTGAAACGGAGGTAAGCATTTTGCCTCAATTAAATAAAGAATATAAATTAATGATGGTCAAGATGCTCGCCGGGCTGCAGAGAAAAGACAAGAACTAAGTGAGACCCTTAATTAACAGATACCAAACACACATAAAATCAGAGTTCAAGAAGATAATAGCTGGAAAAAAAAGAACACTAGAGGGAATCAACATTAGAAGACGGCATGAGGAAGGACATATTAGTGGATATGGAAGACAGATTTAGGGAAAGCACCCAAAACAAACAGCAGAAATATTTTTTTTTTAAAGGATAAGTTAAGGGATACTTTGGAAATATCAAGTGAGCAAAAATCCACATACTAGGGATTCCACAAGAAGGAAAAGGGGTACAAAAAGTATTTGAAGAAAAGATAACAGAAGACTTTCCAAACTAGGGAAGAAAAGAGACATCTAGGACAAGAAGCACAGAGTTCCAAACATGATGAAACCAAGGAGCCTCACACTACGACACATAATAATTAAAATGTCAAAGTTTAAAGATAAAGAAAGAATTTCAAAGTTGTAAGAGGGAAGCAAAAGTTACCTATGATTTGAAAAACAGATCTCAACAAACACCTAAAGTTGTCAGCTGATTTTTCAGCAGAAAGTTGGCATGCTGGGAAAGAGTGACATGGTATCTTCAAAGGCCTGAAAGGATAATCCTACGACCCAAAAAACTTTGTCTGGAAAGATTATCATTAACATTTGAAAAAAAAGAGATAAAGAGTTTCTCAAACAGAAGATAAAGAAGTTTATCACCACGAATCAGCAATGCAAGGAATGTTAACCGGGGAAAATCATAATTAGATATTACAGAATTATGAATAAAAAGATGTAAAATCTGACAACATACAAATAAAATATGGAGGAGGGACTTTAAAAAGTTACTGTTTGTATTCTATTTTACTAAAAAATATATGTTTTATTTCATGTTTGAGAGAGAGAGAGGCAGAGTGTTAACAGGGAGGGACAGAGAGTGGGGGAGGCAGAGAATCTGAAGCAGTTTCCAGGCTCTGTGCTGTCAGCACAGAGTCCAACGTGCGGTTCAAACTCACGTATTGTGAGATCATGACCTGAGCTCGAAATCGCACACTTAACTGCCTGAGCCACCCAGTTGCCCCAAAGGTTAGTCTTCTTAAATTTCTTGAATGTGTGTATATTTAAGTGACCACCAAATTAACATAGACTGCTGTTTCCTTGGGATGTTAGATGTAAGCCTTGTGATAACAAACTCAAAACACAAAATACATGAAAAATAAGGAAAACGAAAGCCAAGGAAAGCACAACACAAGTTCATCAAGAAAAAGAAAGAGAGTATGGAAAAAGGAATCAGAGAACTACAAAAGCAACCAGAAAACAAAGAACAAAATTACAATTAGTACATAACAGTCAACAATTACTTTAAATATAAATGGCTGAAGTGCTCCAGTCAAAATACATAGGGTAACAGGATGGATAAAAAACAACACTCACCCATATGCTGCCTAGCATAGTCTCACTTCAGACCTAGACACATACAGACCGAAAGTGAAATGATGGAGATACATTTCCCATGCACATGAAAGCAAACAACAACAAGGACAACAAAAATAACATCAAACTACAACACCACCTCAGAACCAGGTAGCAACACCTATATCAAACCAAATAGACTTTAAAATCCATAATAAAATATTATCAAACTCCACTCAACAACACACTAAAATGATTGCGTGGCTTTTATTCCAGGGAAACAAAGATGGCTCATCAAATCAATCAACATAATATCCCACCTCAACAAAACGGAGGGTAAACATCATATGTTTATACCAATAAATGCAGAAAAAGCATACGACAAAATTTAACATGTATCCATGGTAAAAATTCTCAACAAAGTCGGGGGGGCAGACATGCCTCAACACATGAAAATATTATTTTATATAATGTTTATATTAAAAAGTTCACACCTAACATCTCAATGGTGAAAAACTGAGAGCTTTCCCTCTAAGATCAAGAACAAGATAAATATGTCTACTTTTGCCACTCTTGTTTCATATAACACTAGAAGTCCTAGCCACAGGAATCAGATAAGAAAAAAGAAATTAAAGTCATCTAGGTTGGTAAACAAGCTAAACTGTCACTATCGCAGATGACATAAGAATATGCATAGAAAATCCTAAAACTTTCCCCCCAAAACCAGAAGAAGTAATAAACGAATTCAGGAAAGTTGCAGATACGGAACTGATACACAGCAATTGGTAGGGTTTCTATATAATAATAATGAAGTCACAGAAAGAGAAATTAAGAAAACAACACCGTTCATATTTGCACCAAAAAGAGAAGGAGAGTAAAATAGCTACGACTCATCTTATCCAAAGAAGTGAAAGACCTAGTGTGAAAACCATAAGTCAATGATGAAATTGAAGATGACACAAACAAATGGAAAGATATCCCATGATCATGGACTGGAAGGATTAATATCATTGCAATGTCCATATTACTTATAACTCTCTACAGTTTCAATGCAATCCCTATCAAGATACCAAAGGCACTTTTCACAGAACTGAAACAACTAATACTAAAATCTGTATGGCACCGCAAAAGACCCTGAATCGTAAAAATAATCTTGAAAGACAAAAACATAGCTGGAGGTATCAAAAGCCCAGATTTCAAGATGTACTACAGAGCTTCAAGTAAACCAATTAGTATGGGTAGAGACACAAAAACAGCCACATAGGTCGATGGGACAGAATAGAAAGCCCAGAAATAAACCCATGCTTATGTGGCAAATTAACCTATAACAAAGGAGGCAAGAAAAAACAATGGGGGCAAGACTGTCTCTTCAACAAATGGTATTGGGAAACCAGGAAATCTACATGCAGGTAGCTGGGACCTAACCCTAACGCTGGCCTGGGCTCTGGCGCTTAGGCACCTAGCATGGACGTCTAAAAGAAATAACGGATTGGGGCCAATTACCATTGGGGAAAATCCTGAGTGGAAGTCACACTCTCTCCATGACATCTCCACGCCCGTGATGGAGTTGGAGGAGCAGATCCTGAGACAGTTTCAGTCTAGCCCACCCATACGTTGGCTCCGCCCTTCCAACGCTAGCCCTGACCCAAAACCGCACATGGGCCCTCATTTCAGTCCTGCAGGGAAATCACATCACTGTGGGTGGTTGCACCAAAGGCACTTCTGGGGAACCAACACTACTCCTACCCACTGCTCTGCCTGTAAGCGGGATCACCTTCTAAGGCTGAGAAAAGAAGCGGTGGGACATGGATTCCTCCTTTTTCTACCCTGTGTTCTCTTCGGGACCTCAGGAGATTGAATGCTGCCCACATTCACTGGGGACGATAGTGCTTTACTGAGTCCACCAAATCAAACGCTAATCTCACCCAGAAACACTCTACAAATATCCCAAGAAAAAATGTTTAGTGTTGGGCCCCCCATGGCCAACTCAAGTAGACACGAAATAATAACCATCTCAGGGTCACTCTTGTTTTGCTTCCCTTCCCTCATTCACCTCCTATTGCTAACTTTCAAGTTCTGAGGTCGTTGCTTTTTATATTCTGACCAGTGTATGCGGTTAAGAGAAATTCAAGGAAAGTTGTCTTGCGCAGGGACTAGTGTTTGAGTTGATATGAAAATGTTTTCGGTAAGGTAAGGGAAAAAGACCTTAGCTAGGGCACCAAAATACTCCACGTTACTTTATCAGGGGTGGCCCTTAGCTTTCCAAACCCTTAACACGCTCATGGGAAGGCAGTGTAACATAGGTGAGAGCATGCATGTTGGCATAGGAGCAGAGTTGGTGCCCATCCCAGCCACCCCACTCGTGTGTGTGTTATCTTGGACCAATTACTTAACATATCTGAAACTCAGTTGCCTAATGTATAAAATGGAAATAATAACAAAGGGTCAAAAAGATTAAATGACACTACTGGCAAGGTGCTTAATCCAACACCTGACAACACGGAACACGTGCTCCACAGATGATAGCCATCATTAGCCTCATTTGAACAGCTAAGACAGGCTAATAGTCTGTCTGGGGTCAGATACCTACGGGGGAATCTCAGGTCTTCTGACACTGATTCTTCAATTTGGAGGCAGCCCAGGGCCAGGATGGTGAAAGAGTATAAGGAGGTAGACCAGTAAGCCAGTCCTCAATCCACCTCTTATTTGATAGTCCAGTTGTATCTTCATCTCTTTCCTTCCACTGAAAAAAAATGCAAATCCCTCCCTCTAGAAGAAATAATACCCAGACCCTTGCATGTAATATTAACTGTTAGGCTCTGTAAAACTGGCACATGCATCATCTCATTTAATCTCACAATGGCCCTTCATATGGCAGTCTTTATTCCAATTTCCAGGTGAGGAAACTGAGACCTAGGAAAGTCAAGTGCCTTCCCCATAACTTGTTTATGACCGTGTTAGACAACAACCCTACACTCCTACTCCATGTCCAGTGTGTTTTCTTCTGTGCCACAGTTTGTTGTCTTCCAAGGCAAACACTGCTAAAGAATCATGTGAACAAAGCAGTAAAAAAAAAATTATTTAAAACGCCTAGTTTTCACCCAAACACTGCTTTCTGGGTGACATTGGTGTGTTTTCTCTCTGAGAAACAAAGGTGAGAAATTCCAAACCTCGGCCTTTGTTATGGAGTTATGAAGACCAGTAAAAATTAGTAAAGCTCACTGGCAGATTGAGCTTTCCAAGACGAAAACATTAGTTTCAATTCTAATATTATGTGTGTTAAAGGGGGAGCTGGGATTTCACATGGCTTTGACAATCGCCATCAATTCCTTTCTTCAAGATTTGACTGCATATTCTCATTCTTTCCTTTTTTTCTCTTTTCTAACTATACTTCCAATCTGCCAGCTCAACGCTAGTTTCTCCCTATGTCTAGCAATGGCCATTCTCCATATGTCCACATTAAATCTGTCATCAAAGGAGAAAAAAAGATAAAAGAACAAAGGCAGAGAAGTAAGACTCAATACTAAAATGTAAACTGGTGTTAACACTTCTACTTCCAGCCAAATGTAATAACAAACACTAGATTTATACTCCTTATGGAAGCAGCTAAAAGCGTAGACAAAATATATAAGAAGCTGTTCTCAAAACATCACACTCAGGCAGTGAAGGGCAGTGATCCCTGATATTGGGAAATAAGTGAAATGGTTCCTATAGTGCCCTAGCTTATTGACTAGGCACGGTATTGAGTCTGTGGTATAGAGAGGAGGAAGCTGGCATAGCCCAACATATTCCCTGAATTGTGGAAGGGTTAGTCACTGATTCAGGAAGACTGCTATATTTCACAGAGCAGAGTACCAAAGAAGAGAAAGTTGTTCACAGAGAGAACTCCAGAGATCAACAGATGGTCTGCCTTGAGTATTCAATTGAATATTGATAAACTCTTGTGTATGAGGACACTGAGACCAGGGGAAGGAACAAAACCCACTGACATACAGGGTCAGGAATAATGCCTGACAGCCAGTGTGGATGACCTCAGAATGTACATGCCATTTGGAGAATACTTGATTTTTGTGTCAGTTACTGGACAAAAATTGTCCCTAAACTAAGTGCTGCCTGTGCCTTGCCCAAAATATCTTTAAAGAAAGACCTGAAAAGATCAAGCTATTTGTAAGTAACTAAACTATGTCCAAAAACAAAGGCAAGGATATTTTTAGGAATCTAAAAGTATCCAGCATCTGACAGGCTAAAACTGACCATGTTTGGCAACCCATAAAATATTATCGGGCATGCAAAGAAGCAGGAAAATAAGACACGTAAGGAAGGGGAACTCAACTGACACTGACCCAGAAATTACACAAATGATATAATTTATACATCCGAACATTCAAATAGTCATTATAACTATTATCAGTATATCCAAGAAATTATAGGGCAGAATGAGCATGTTAAAAAGAGACATGCAAGTGGTATGTAAGACCTAAACCAAACTTTGCATGACAAAAGCAATGACTAAAATAAGCAATCTGGTCTATGATTACTGAATGGAATTAAAGGCATAGACACAGTGCAGAAAAAAATGTTGATGAACCTAAAGACATAGCAATGGAAATCGTCTGATTTGAAACACACAGACAAAATATGCCTGCAAACAATCCAATGTATATGCAATTGTATCTCCAAGGAACACAGACAAGAAAACTAATTTGAATAAATAATGAAACTAATTTGAATTTATAGTTGTTAGGGTTGATGCAAACTAAAAATATATAGTTCCAATAAGGTCAATGAACTTCAAAGACAGGATATATGAGGAAAACTACACCAAGGCACCCCACAGTCAAATTGCTTTCATCCAGGGAAAGGGAGGGAAAAGATTTCTCATCAGAACCAATGCAATCTAGAATACAGTAGGATAACATTTTTAAAGTACCTAAAGTAGGAAACCATTATGATCTTCGGTTAGGCAAACATTTCTTAGCTACACCACCAACAATATGATTCATTACAAGAAAAAAATATGATTGGATTTTATCACACTAAAACTTTTGCTTTTCAAAGAACCAAGACTTTGAAATCACAAGACTGAGACTGGGAGAATATATTTACCAATCATCTATGTGAAATGGGACTTATATCTAGAACATATGGGCAATCCGCAAGATTCAATATTCTGAAGCCAAATAATCCAAAAAAAAAAGGCAAAAGATTTGAAAAGACACATTACCAAAAAAGATATATGTACAGCAGATACACACATGAAAATGTGTTCAGCATCATGAGCGGAAATGCAAAGGTAAACTACAATGAGATAAATGAGATACAATGAGATCAACTACTACTTCATGCCTACAAGTTGTCTAAAATCAAGACAGGGCTCCGAAGTGTTAGCTAGGATCTGAAAGAACTGGAATTCTCACACACTGCTGATGAGAATGTAAAAGTGATAAAACTACCCGGGCAAACATTTTGACAGTATCCTAAAAAGCTGAACATGCAACCTATTCTATGACTCAGCCAAATCTACTCTCAAATATTTTCCCTAGAGCGATCAAAGTATACGATCATACAAAAAAAAAAAAAAAAAAAAAAAAAAAAAAAAAAAAAAAAAAAAGAAAAGAGAAGAAAAGAAATGAAAAGAAAAGAAACAAAAAGAAAAGAAAAGAAAAAAATGAATGTTTATAGAAGCTTTGTTTTCAATAGACTAAGGAGCACCTGGTTCCTCAGTTGGTAGATTTCTTGATTTCTGCTTGGGTCATTATCCCAGGGTCATGATATTGAGACTCACATGGAGCTCCACACTAAGTATGTAGGCTGCTTAAGATTCTTTTCTCTTTCCCTCTGCTCTCTCTTTCTCTTTCTCTCTCCCTCCCCCTCTGCCTCTCCCTCTCTATCTCCCTGTCCCTCTCCATCTCCCTTTCCCTATCTCTCCCCCACCTCTCCTTCCACCCTCCTCTCTCCTTCTCACTCCCTCTCTCTCACTCTCTCTCTGTCATAAAAAGAAATAAATACGCCACATGTGGAAATAATACAAATGTCCACAGACATGTGAACAGATAAACAAAGTAGTAACAGACTACTGATACACACAACACTATGGATAATCTTCAAAATGCTAAGTGAAAGAAGTTAATCCCCCACTCCTAAATAATAAGGAGTATGTCTTATATAATTTTATTTGTATAGTATCCTGAAAATGCAAGATAATATGTAGGGACAGAAAACAGACCAGAGATTGCCTAGGAATGGGAATCAGGAAGACGTGGGGGATGGAGGGATATCTCAGGGATACTAGGACATTTTTAGTGGTGACAGACATATTCTTTTCCTTGTTATGTATACATTGGTGGATATGTGACAAAAAATTACCAAATTATGTAATTGTATCTATTAGTATTAGTATTAGTATTAATTATTAATTATGAATTAAGTAATTTATTTATTAGGGATTTTTTTTTCAGAGAGAGAGGTGAAGCGTTCATAAGTGGGGGAGAGAGGCAAGGGAGAAAGAGAGAATCTTAAGCAGACTCCATGCTTAGCATGGAGCCCAATAAAGGGCTTAATCGAACCTGGGATCATGACCTGAGCCAAAATCAAGAGTCGATGCTCAAGTGACAGCCATCCAGGTGCTCCACCAATTACGTACTTTAAATATGTACAGTTTGTGTATATCAGTTAAACATTAATGAAGTTGTTAAAAAAAAAACAAACATGATTGGATATTGTGTCTTTTGACCTCTGGGGCTGCTATTTCAAACCTGATCCCCCAGCATCTACTGATTCTCGGAATCGCCAGTATCTTTCATACACTCACATAAGTTCTTCAAAATAAATGTAACTTGGGAAAAGGGGAAATACCCTGGCAGTTATCACGTGTATCAATTATAAATGTCACAACACTTAGAACTATGATCCATACATGAGATGGGTGATATAGCATATGTTTGCTTTCGACAACTTGGAGCTGGTTGAGTCCCAGCACCCCATTACCCTTGTACACTTGTTCATTACTTGTTTACCAGTTCATGGTCCTCTGCCTCCTTATACTGTATAAGAAGGGACTTGGTCTGTCTTGCTCACTTCTGTGTTTATAATGGTCCAGAACCAGGCTGGAACGCTGGCGGAAAAACCAAGTGGCATTCGGAGATCTTCTTTGGATTGCAGATCTTGGTGGAACGGCGGGCTCAGAGGACCCTGTTTGTCCAAACGTCTGAGCGCTGAATGCAAGTGGGGCAGGAAATTTACAGTCATCAGCTGCCATATCTGTGGGGGTTTTCCTGCACACAGAAAACAAAGGAAGAAGAACCAGGAGGTGGGGTCTCTAAGATAGAGACCAGAGTTCATTTTAGTCCCACTGGCCATCTATGGTGCAGTATTTTATTCACTTCTCCAACATTATCCCATTTTATGCCTTTTAAGAAACCTTTTCGTAGGTATCAGATTTCAGTTTTTTAGGTTGGTACCCTCAGAAGGCTAAGATGCCTGCAGTAGTTTGGCGAGCAACAGTGTTTTCAATAAAATGTATTCTGGTATTCAGTATACAGGGGCCAATGGGTACAAATAAAATTATGGAGAAGAGGGGCCCCGCCAGGACAGGAAGCCAGGATTCCAATCCGTGAGATCTCATTTGTTCCATTGATTGCTACTTTCCTGTTGTCTATGTTGAATTATTATTATTATTATTATTATTATTATTATTATTATTATTATTATTATTATTATTATTATTAGTTCCTTAACCTTAGTTGTGAGTATTTCTGACTGGTTTAAAAAATAGCAGCATTCCTCCCCCCAAAATTTGCAAGTCCCTCCATTTTCTGATGTGAGGAGGGCGGGGGCCTGTCTATTTTGGGGGGTTACTGTCACCAGAGAGTTTATTTGGTTTTGTAAAGTTACCAGAGAATCGGCCACCCGTTCCATGTCTTCATTTAGCTCTTGAGATAATCTATGGTACAGTCCTATGCATAAACCTATGCCCCCTTATCCAGTTCCTATTCCTGTCACAATTTCTGACCCTATCAGAATGGGTAGCAGGACTGCCCGTTTAGCATGAGACTTGGGGCTAAAGGTTGTTATGAACTGATCTTCAGTGTATGCAAATATCTCTGGGGTCCGGAAGACGGAATAACATTTCGGAGTCCAGTTGGCCTCTAAGCATTGATAGGCCGAATTAGAACACAGATAGAACACCCCAAGGGTGCAAAATAGGGTTGTAGTCCTCATTACGGTTCTATCTCTTCTTCCTAGGGAGGGAATTCAGGGACTGTACGGATTAGATTGTCAGCATTGGGAGATGGACCCTAGTGGCCAGGGGTCCAATTGAGACAGAGGTGTTGCTTTTCAGGTTTTCAGGAGCTTCCTAGGTCAAATGGATTGGAGTAGCTAAGTAAGTCCTCTGGCTGAGGGGCAAGCACATCCAGCAGGTTTGCATGTGATTATCTATCTTATGGAAGACTAGTAGAGCAGTGTCGGCCCAATACTGGAGTGAGGAATTGGTAGGCATCTGATTGACGGCTGAAGTTTCAAACGTTGGTACGCTGGTGGCAGAGTGGTAACCTTTATGGCTTGTATTACCCTATCCTGAGTATGCTTTATAACTTTTTGAAGGGCCCTGTAGTGCAGCCCTCCCCTGTGCGAGATTCCCCATTGAGGAAAGTAAGTGTAGCCAGCTCGCTTCCCTCTCTGGAGGCCCTTGTTGTGACATGGGTTACTGATAGTTTGGTTATATCCTGGGTCCAATACTTAGTACTTGGGGCACCAGATGACTGACAGAGAGTGGGTGTTTTTCCCATGTAGCAATCTTTGTGGAAGGAGGGAAAGGTGCTGAACCCCCTGGACCCCCTTATTGTCCCATGACAATTGTGGGGGCAAAGTGGATAAGCGGCAGTTGTGAGGGTGAGAGCGGTTATCATAATACACAGGCAATGCTTGGTAACCCTCCCATCCAGAGAAGGTATGTGAGGCGCAGGATGCATCTTTTGCACCATGTCCAGCTTGTTGGCACGGTCTCTATCAGCCCAACAGTAAGAAGTAAGACCAGGCTTATGACACCAGTAAGGGGCAAGGGTTGGCAGAGTTGCATTCAAACCCCTGGGCTTGGTTCACGCATTGATTCTTCAAGCTTCTGCTGTGTGCAGGCCAGCCATCTCCCATAGTGTGGCTGGAGCAGGGCTGGAAACCTCAGGGGTCAGTTCCCTTTTGAGGGAAGGTTAAGAGGGATGACTGGATCTGGATCACTTCGCCAGGTTGTGGGTTCTTCTGAGTTGGACTTCTTAACTGTGGAGTGATGGACCCATGGGGTGATACCTGAAGTTTTGGGGGCTGTAGGAATTGTTAGAATAACAGTGTGAGGCCCAATCCACTATGGTATAAAAGGTTCCTTCTTCCAATCTTTGACCCACACCGATTCTTCTGGCTGAAAGAAGTGAACGGGGTCCCTAAGGAAATTGTGACCCTCTCTATGATGTATCTCTAACTTGTTTAGGACTTCCCCAAGTTCTGGAGCTGTTATCTTATTTCCTTGTTGCAATCTGGTTTAGGTCTCCTTGGAGCTTTCCTAAATGTGTGTGTGTGCGCCTGGGAGTGGGGGGGGGGGGAGGATCGCCCATATAATAACTCAAAAGGGAAGAATCCCAGTGCCCCTGGCGGGCATTGGGCACACAGGAGGACCAGCCGAATCAAATCTGGCCATGGGGGTTAGTCTCTTGGTGTAACTTGGCCAGGGTTTCCTTGAGGGTGCAGTTCATCTGCTCTACCATTCCCTGAGCCCTGGGGGTGTTAAGCAGTGTGCAGTTTCCAGGCAATGTTAAGGGACTTTGTTAGGGTTCGTATAATGTCCGCTCCAAAGGCAGGCCCATTATTACTGTGTGTGGTTAAGCCCAATCTCCCATAGAAGAGCCTAGGCCACCTCGTGACTTCATTCCATTCTGGTCTGGAAAGCTTGGACGCATCCCAAATTGGTGCAGATTATTACAAGGAGGTACCTCAACCCTTTATTTGGTTGTATGTTGGTAAAGTCCGCCCCTAAGTCCATCCTTTGTGAGCCAGGCAGGGGCCGTGGAGCCGAGCAAGCATTGTTTTTGGCACACGTTACACATTATTCACTGACAGCCTGGCATAAACCGGCAGCTGGCTGATATCGTAGTTCTTTTGAGGAGGACCTCTAGAGCAGTTTTCCCTAAGAGGGTGAGTTAGTTATCTTCCTTCACTAGCTGCTTTCACATAGATGACGGGACAAGACTCACCATCCGTCTTTGCTTAGTGTGCCCACTTCTGTCGAGGCCCAACTTCTTTCTTCACTTGTGTACATGGGTGGGGAGGCTTCCTTCTGGGGCGCAAGAGTCAGAGTGTAGGGAGGAGCGTCACCTAGGTCACCTCAGGCAGCCACTCTGGCTGTTTTGTCGGCCAGGTGATTTCCTTGATTTATGGGGTCATCTCATTTCTGAGGTCCCTTACAGTGTAGGATAGCTACTTTGTCTGTTAGCCATATGGTCTCAAGAAGCTTTAGTATTTCTTCCTCGTTTTTGATAGTTTTCTCTGATGCGGTAAGGAGGCTTTTTTCTTTATAGATGGCCCCATGTACATGCACAGTAGCGAAGCCATACGGGGAATCGATGTAAATGTTAACTCATTTACTTTTGCTGACGATGATGGCTCAGGTTAAGGCGTACTGAGTCCAGCCCATTGTGCCGACTATCCTTCCGACAAGGCCATGGCTTTCCGAGCTTCCGTGGTGTGATGACCGCATACCCTGCTCTTTGGCTGCACTCCTCTAAATAGCTGCTCCCATCGCTGAACGGGGTAATCTCTGGGCTTGTTATACCCTGGTCTTGGAAGTCTAGAAAGCTGGCGTAGACTTCATCCACTACTCCAGAACAGTCATGGTCAGGTTCTCACTCCTCTTTGGGAAGGAAGGTGTCCAGGTTTAGTGTTCTGTTTCGAGAACACTGTTTCAAGAGTGAGCCTTGGGTTCTCATAGAGAAGGCCTTGGGATTGTGTCAGCTGAGAAATGGAGAGGAAATGATATCCTTGGGTGCTTGTGAGCCAGACGACCGTGTGTGGGACCTTAACATTAAACGTTTGGCCCAGTGTGAGCTTGTCTGCAACCTTGATGAGCAGGACTGTGGCTCTGAGCTCTGAGACACAGGGGCCATCCTCCAGCCTCAGGATCAACTTTTTTTTTTTTTGAGAGTTAGAACACTGGCCATTGCCGAGGCACCATGCTCTGAGTGAGCACTCCCTTTCGTGTGAAGAAGTTAAAGTGTCTGTCTATGTCAGGCAAACGAAGGGCTGGGGCTTGTCCCAGAGCCAAATTTATTTCTGTGAAAGCAGCCCTCACCTCCTCAGTCCATGCAAGGGGCTCCCAGTTTGGTCCTCCCAACAGGTCATAGAGGGACCTCACTATGGCTGAGCATCCGAGGATTCCCAATGCGACAGAACCCTCTGGCCCCTAAACATTCACACAAGCCTCGTTTTGTTTGGGGCTGGGGCAGTGTGGTGCCACATTTTCTTCCTTTCCGGTCCTCGTTTTCTATTTCCTTTTGTGAGGAGGGAACCTAAGTATTGGCCCTGCTAACGAATCTGTGCCTTTTTCCAAGAGGCCTGGTACCCCAAGTAGGATCAGAGCTGTAGGAGGGCCTGTGTACCTTTCATACAGTCTTCCTGGGTGTCACTGCAAAGGAGGTCTTCTACGTATTGAAGAAGGACATACCCTGCGGTTTTCTTCGGAAAGTCAGCGAGATCTGAACCTAGGGCTTCCCGCAGAAGAATGGGCGAGTTGTTGAAACCTTGGGAAAGTAGTGTCCAGGTCAGCTGCATCTGGCACACTTAACGGGCTCACTCCATTCAAAGGCAAACAATGATTGCCTTTGTGGAGCCAGGCAGAGGCAGAAGAAAGCATCCTTCAGATCGAAGCACGCAACCCTTCTGGCTGACCACGGAATTTGGCTGAGGAGAGTATACTGAGGGTTCGGAATGACTGGGTGTAAGGAAACAGTCACTTTGCATATGGCCCTCAAATCCTGTACTGGTTGTTGTCCTCCTCCTGGCTTCTTGCCTGGCAAGAGTGAGGTATTCCAAACTGATTGGCACTCAGTTAGAATACCTCTTTCTCTGAGCTTGGTCAGGTGCTCTTGTATGCCCATTCTAGCCTCTAGTGGAAGGGGGTACTGCCTTGGTGTCTCAGGTTGAGCTGCAGGGATCAGGTCAACAATGATTGGGACCCGATTCCAAGCTATTTCAGGCGGGTTATCATCAGCCCATAGGGAGGGGAACGTAAGCCTGAATTCTTAGGGGCGACAAGGTAAGGCCTGGGTACAGAATAGTCTCCATTCTTCTTCCCTTGGCAGGGGTATCGCCAAGACCAGGGTTTCCTTCTGCCTTGGGTTTAATTGGAGCTAGTGTGTCCAGTGGGTTCAAAAGGTATCTGGGCCCCAAGATTGGAGAGTAGATCGCGACCCAGGAGAGCAATCAGGCAGTCAAGTAAGTAGAGGAACTCATGCCGGACCTTGTGACCCGCAAGTGCACCTTGTTGAGCTTGACAGAAGGGCTGTTGCATTGCCTGTGTCCCAGTAGCCCCAAGTATGGTTGCTGTCTTTTGGCCTATGGGCGCTACCAGGGAAGTAACCAAGGAGTATTCAGCCCCAGTTGAAAAGTATTTCAACCATGAAAGTTATTGTTCAGCCCTCCACCTCATTTCAGCCGTGGGTTTATGGGGGCCAAGAAAGAAAGGGTCTGGTGCCCCTCAGTCCAATGCTACCCCGGCCAGATCAAGAAGGTTCTCACCTCGAGGTTCCTCCAGATATTGGCTGGGTTTTGAGGTCCCCATCCAATTCGGACATTCTTACAGTTTCCCTTGCCTTTGCAGTATGCACACTGGTCCCTTGCGAAGGGGGCTATGGGCTTCCCCCCTTTTGTGGTTGGGGTTTTTCGATGCTACTAAAAAACAGCAGCATCTGTTCTTTAGTTCTGCTGTGAGAAAGGTGGCCTTCTTTTTTAGACTTCACTTCTCTTTCAGCTGAAAATTTCTGTTCGTGAAAACTGCATTGACGGCCTCTAACAGCTGAGTGATATTCATCTGGCAAAGCCCTCCAACTTCTGGAGTTTTCGTCGGATATGTGGGGCAGCCTGTGCCACAAAAGAGGTATTTACCATCTGTTGACTTTCTGGTGCCACGGGGTCAAACGGGACGTATACATGGTACGCCTCACAGAATCTTTCATAGCAGTCTCCGGGAGACTCCCCAGGGTGCTGTGTGACTGATGATATTTTAGTCATGTTCATGGGATTGTTGACTCCAGCTCAGACTCCCTGAAGGAGGGCTTCCTGGTATCCTCAGACGTGACCCTGTCCTCCTTCTGTGGTGAAATCCCATGTTGGGGGTTCTTCAGGGATGCAGCTTGAGCCCAGACAGTAGGGTTATTGATTCCTGGAGATGTGTGATCTTCTGTGTACTGTCATGTTTCTGTCATCCTTATTTTTAATTCAACAAAGTATGGAGTAACTGTTGACAATCTTCCCAAGTCTGTCAGTAGGTCTGGAGGAGGGACTCCATATAGTCAACCATTGCTTGTGCCTTTTCGGAGTATGGTGGAGTGTTGTGTTTCCAATTGAAGAGGTCGGTTGTAGAGGAAGGTAGATAACACATCATGGAATGGCTGGTCTGGACTGGTCCATCCTCATTCTGTCTTTCAGGCTCTCTTGTCTCCGTTACATACATTCGGAGAGTTTTAGGTCTGTGTCTGTTGCGCAGTCTGGCTGCTGGCCCATGTTGGGGTGGGTTATCTGGGTCTGAGAGCGGCAGGGAGATGGGGGGCACTGACTGCAGTGGCAACTGCACTGACTCTGGCTGTGGCTGGAGAGACAGATGCAGGAGGAGTCTCAAGCTCAGAGAGCTTGAAGAGTCATGAGGAGGTGGAAATACAATATTTTCCTCCATATCTCCTTCAAATATTAGAGGAGCAGTGGGTCGCTTCTTTGGCTCCCTGTGGGAGCCTCCATATAAGGTGGCTAAACCTTTGCCTGGCTCTGCTTGCTAATGATGATCACTTCAAGGCAGTAGATTTGGGGCAATTTCAAGCCAGGAGTTAATGTATGGAAATTGATCAGGGTGGCCTGGTTTCCCAGTGACTATTAGCCAAACCTGCTGCACTATTTGAGTATCTAACGTCCCTTCTGGAGGCCATCCTACATTGAATGTGGGCCATTCTAGTTCACAAAATTTCCTTAACTTCTTGGGTGTCGTTGTCACCCCATGGTAACCTGAAAACCCATTTTAACATTTTTTGATCACGACCTCTAAAATCGTAGGCTTACTCTGTTTTCATCCCATTATTAATTTCTTTCTCATATTTGGTGTCACAAAGACAGACAAAGTTAGGATATACCGCTAGATGACAGGACTATTCAGATACTCCTCTGGTCCTATTCCTGAGGGAATGTTTAGGAGAGGTTTGACTATAGTGGACTCGGCTTTGTGACTTGTGATGGGCAACTGATCTGATACTGCCCTCGACTTTATACTCTCACAATGACACAGGGGAGCCCATTCAGACTCCATAGACTTTTGGGGTCCTTAAGGGTGTCCGTCCATGAAGCCACAAACTCTAACTCGACTGGCAACCCTGGCTTAGCTGCACATCCTCTCTCTCTCTCTCTCTCTCTCTCTCTCTCTCTCTCTCTCTCTCTCTCCCTCTCTCTCTCTCACACACACACACACACACACACACACACACATGCACACACATGCACACACACGCACACCAGAGTCCTTTACATTTCCTTCCACAAAATTTTTTACCTGGGACACCTATTAAGTCCTCTGGGGATTGATCATGTCCCCCTTCCGCCCTTTTGGGTATGCCTGACACTTCGGGGCCCCATCCTTACCAGTTCCATGGAGCAGGACCTGCCTAAAACAACGGAGAAGTAGGCTGAGGAAATTCAGGCAGAGCATGCACTTTCTCCCTTTCGAGCCTTTGCTTTGCCACCACCTCGCCCTCCTCCCAAACCGGGGGCAACAATGGGCCAGTGCGGTTGGGTTTCCTGGTCAGCAATCTAGTATGTTTTTGAACCAGGCTGGAAAACTGGAGGAAAAACCAAGTGGCACTCAGAGAGTTTGGACAGAGAGTTTGGCTCACCAATCGTCTGAGCATAGAGTCAAGTGGGGAGGGTAATTTATAGTCGTCAGCTTCCTTATCTGTGGGGGTTTTCGCACATGCACTAAAGAAAGGAAGAAGAACCCAGAAGCGAGGTCTCTAAGCTAGAGACCAGAGTCTGTTTGAGCCCCTTTGATCATCTTTGGAGTACTTTATTCACTTCTCCAACAAGAGTAGAGCTCTAAATACCACATAGTATATGCTCATTAAATCTATATTAAGTGAATGAGTTCTATTGCTTCTGTATCGGACATATAACAAGATTTTTGACAATCTATATGGTAAGAGTCCCCAGACCATCACATTATAGGGATTTCAAGGTTGTCTAGTCTCCACACAATATTAAGGTTTGGTTACAACCACCATAACCTAACCCTACAACCTCACATCCTGGATCATATAATGCCCGTGTCTCCTCCTCATTCACAATCTTTTGCAACTGAGTGCAGACACTTCCATAATGTGGTCTTGGTTCAGAAAGACAAATTCCTCCGTTTCTCTCAGTCAGACAGAATTAAATCTGACTGTGAACGTCTGCCAGTAATGTTGCAATAGAGATGAAGAAGATCAATTCAAGTGGATACCCTGAGCTGATCCCTAGAATCTCTTTAGGTCATGAGTACAGTTCAAAAGAAATGCTGCACTCAGAAATATGTCTGCTGCTTATCCAAGGAACAAAAAGCAAGCATTTGAAAAAGTAAGCCGTTTCCCTGCAGAACAGCTTAATCAGGGAGAGTTAGTGGTTCAAAGTGGGTGAATTCTTCTCTAGGGCCTTAAATATTGCACAGACTCAGTTCAACCTATGGGGATGTATAACAGAAACATGAAATCTGAGAGCTGCCATTGTTGGGTAACAATGTTCTCTAACTGTGCCTTATGCATTGACATGATAATCCAAGTGAGACAAGCACTAATTATAAGTGGCATTGAAGTGGACAATTTCTACATGCTTCAACTCCTCTTTGTAATAATTAGTCCTGTTTGCTCTTTGCACATGAACATTCCATTGTTGGTCATTTTCCCCAAGAAAGAAATGGTCCCCTGTGTTTCAGTGGGCTTGTAATCTTAGCCTTCCTGAATAGGGTTGGAGATATCCAAAGGGCATCTCTTGGTACCTGTTTTTTCATTTTGTTCGATAGTTATGGACCTAACACGATAAAAGTATTCAGAATTTCCTTAGTGTGTCTTAAGACTGAATTGGAATCCCATTTTCTGTATTCAATTCAACTTAACAAAGAGTGTATTGCATGTCAGACATTGCGAAACATATAACTGAAGGAATATTATTTCCCAAAGATTAACCCTCAAAATCAGTACACCTTACTAATGACGCCTTGTTTTTTGGAAGGTCATGAAGGTGTGGATCAAGGGAAAAATGGATTAAAATAAAGAGAACCAATAAGAAAATATAAAAGTACATTTACCCTTAGTACGGATAACCAATAATTCATTAATTGTTGTTTATTTCATTTATTTGTATGTATGTGTATGTGTATGTGTATGTGTATGTGTATGTGTATGTGTATGTGTATGTGTATGTGTATGTGTATGTGTATGCTTATACTGGGCTCTGGCGAAATAAGTGTTCCTTACAGTAGATTGGGGATAAAATATTTGAAAGCCGCTGTGCTAATGCACCTTATCAAGCTGCCTGGTGCCTCTGTAGCTTGGGTTCTTGATAGGGCTTAGGTTCATCCGCTTCATGTGCTTGCATGAAATTTGGAAGATATGATGGCTAATTTTATGTGTCAACTTTACTGGGCCACAGAGGTCCAGATGCTTGGTGAAACGTTTTTCGGTGTTTTGTGATGGGAAATACTTGAGTCTGTACAGTGAGTAAAACAGATTATTTTCCTAATGTAAGTGGGCCTTATGTAATCAGTGAGAAGGCCTGAATACAATAAGGATGATTCTCCCAGGGATACTAGGGAATTACTCTTGCCTGCCTGAATGTCTTTAAACTGGGACATTGGCCTCTTCCCCAGATTCAGACTGAAACAGCAGCTCTACCTGAGATTCAAGCCTGCCAGCCATTGGACAACAACTATGCCATCAGATCTCGTGGGTTTCCAGCTAGCCAACACATCCTGAAGATCGTGGGACTTGTCAGCGTCCACATTTATGGGAGCCAATTTCTTAAAATAAATAAATAAATAAATAAATAAATAAATAAATAAATAAATAAATACATACATACATACATACATACATACATACATAAAATAAAACATTCATAAATATATAAATATATTTATAGTAATACATTCATATTTTATATAAATGTATTAATATAAATATAAATAAATATAAATATATTATATATTATAATATATATTATATATATATATGACAAACAGAAATTTTCTCTGTTGAATCTTAGTAATTCAGAAGGTGAAAAGTATTATCTATTGGTTCTACAGCTGTGTTTTTTTTAAAAAACAGAATGTGGTAGATATTATTGTAAAGAAAAAAAAATGGCCCCAACGTTCCATACCTTAATGCTGACAACCCATGAATATGAAGAGAGACCATTTCTATAGTCGTGTTGTATTATAGAGACAGATTTTCTGGATCAACCTAGTATCATCATGAACCCATGCATCATGAACGCATGCAAAGCAGAGAGTTTCTCTGGCTGGCCATCCCACAATCTGAAAATGAAGACCTCAGTTGTATAACTGCAAGGAACTTAATTGTCCGAAACCCAAATAATCTCAGAAGTAGATTTCTCCAGATAAGAACCCAGCCTACTGACCCTTGACTCTTACCTAGTGATACCCTAGGCCCAGAACACCAGTGAGTCTGCCTGGACAGACCAGTGAGTCTGCTGGGGTTATTCTGCCAAGACAATTCTTCAGGGTGTCTTTGGATTCTGGGAGTGCAGTGTACACCCCACTTAACTAACACTTCTCTTGATGGTTTGAACACACAATTCCTCATATTAAGTCACTGCTTGGATGTAAGGTAATTTCTGCCATATGCTACTGAAATTTGACTATTTTATTTCCACATACCTCCTACTTGGTAAATGCAATGATACCTGTAGCGTATTTCCAACTCAAGTAAAACAAAACACAAAACTCTAAAGAACGGACCACTCCTTACCTCTTGAAACTACCTCTTCTTTTGTTTTTGATAACATTTGACTCTCCTGGTTTCTCATATATATTCCTTCTACTAATTTTCATTCTATTCTCCTGCCTCATTTCCATTCATCAAGCATGCATTGAGCACCTACTAGGTTGTAGGCACTGTATACAAAGAACAGAGGTCTTATCTAGAACTAATAATGGACCTCGTTATCCAGGGATTTGCCACTGTGTAAACAAATTAACTATACTGAGTTGATAACATGTGTAATAGAGGTGGATAAATGCACCCTGGAATTGCAAAGAAGAAAACACATGATTCTCTAGGGCACCCAGGGAGTGCTTTACAAAAATGAGAGTCACTTGAAGTGAGTCTTCTAGAGAAGACATATTTCAAATCAACAGAGTAAGGAAGGGCATTGCAGGCAGGAAAAAAAAGAGAGAGAGAGCAACCATGGAAGTATGAAAATGTGACACATTAAAGGAGTGGCAAAGTTTCCTTTGGATGGATTTCATATGGGAATGGGAGATTGGTAAAGAGTGAGGATTAATGTAGAAGGTGACATATGAATTGGATCCTAGAAACAGTTAACAGGAAATAGCTTTTGGGCCCGAATGACGTTGATGACTACCCATTGTATTCAAGTAAACCTGAAGACACTTCTTGGCTTAGTTAGAACGTTGCTCACCATCTGATTAATTTATAAGGTTAATCTAATGTTCCTCTTCTCTACCAACCATTCACTCATTTACTCATTTGTTATTTAGTCACAGAGGGTATGTGTGGGGTGCATATCATGAAGAATGTGAAAGTCATTATAAGGACTTTGAGTTTTATTTTCGATGAGATGGAAAGTCAGTAGAGTAGTCTGACCAAATTGATATTTTCGTTTGTTTTATTTTATTTTATTTATTATTTATTATTTATTATTTATTTATTTATTTATTTATTTATTTATTTATTATCTATCTATCTATCTATCTATCTATCTATCTATCTATCTATCTATCTATCTGTCTGTCTGTCTGTCTATTTATTTAATTTAATGAGAGTGCCCACAGGGGTTTAGAGGGAGAGAAAGACAGAGACAGAGAGAGAGAGACAGAGAGAGAGAGAATCTCAAACAGGCTCCATGCATAATTCATGCCTAGCACAGATCCTAATACAGGTTCTGACCCCATGACGTCATGCTTTCTGGATCATGACCTGAGCCAAAATCAAGAGTCAGATGGCTAACCACCTGAGCCACCCAGGGGACCCTAATTTGTAGGTTAAACAAATCACTCTGACTAATGTCTGGGGAGCAGGATGGAGTGGGAAGCAAGCATACAAGCAACAACAGCAACAAAATAAGGAGGTTACTATAGTAATCCTGAAATAACTTCCATCCTGAATTAAGGATGGAAGAAGGGGACATAGTGAGAAAATTATGACCATGTGTATAATATAAATGTGGATATAATAGGATTCCTTGTGGTTTGAATAAAATGTATAAGAAAAACAGATATAAAACATGACACCAAGTTTGTTTGTTTTTTTTTTTTTGTTTTGTTTGTTTGTTTTTGTTTTTGTTTTTTTTGGGTTGGACCACAGGTTGGTGGTAGTTTTAAGTTGTCTGTTAGAGATCATGGGTTTTAGGGGAAACATCAGGACTTGCTCTTTTAACATGGTGATTTTGAGATGCTTATCAGACATCCAAGCTGCCTTTTTGTGAATGTAGTTAGATATAGGCATCTGGAGTTTAAACTAAGAAGTTTAGTGTGGACTCTAGGCTGGATTACTTAGTATGCGATCACATGAGATCAGCTAGGGAGTGAGAATGGATGAGAGAGAAGACATGCAAGGACTGGGCTCTGGGGTCTCTAACTCTTAAAGTACTGCAAGATGTGGAAAACCTAGCGAAGGAAACTAGACACAGTGGCCACTGAAGGAGTAGGCGAGACATGAGGAGGGTCTCGAGTCCAGGAAGCCTGGTAAGGAATGTGATTCAAGGAAGCAGGTATCAAATTGGTCAAGTGCTGATGGCAAGCCAAATAGGATGAGGTCAAATAAATGATCATCAGGGTCACATGGGGGGGGGTCACTTGGTTAAGTGTCTGACTCTTGGTTTCACCTCAGGTCATGATCCATTGGATTGTGGGTTCAAGCCCCAGGTCGGGCTCCATGCTGACAGTGTGGAGTCTGCTTAGGATTCTCTCTATGCCTCCATCTGTCTCATATCCTCCCCTGCTCACTCTCCCTTTCTTTCAAAATGAATACATACACTTGAAAAATTATTAAAATATAAATAATCACTGTGTTTTGCAAAGTGGATGTCATTGACATGTGATGAGAACCATTTCAGTATCACCGGGGAAAAGCCGAATGGGAGTGGATTCAACAGAGAATTGGAGGAGAATGACTGTAGACAGGGAGTAAGGCAATTCTTTCAAGGAGCCTTGTGACCAAATGAGGGAGAAAAAAATGAGGCAGCAGTGGGAAGGGAAGGGAGCAGGGTCAAGAGAGGGCTTTGCTTTTTCTTTCTAAAATTTGAAAATAGAAGCATTTTTGTAATTTCCATATTGCTGATGGAAATGATGATATGGCAGAGTGGGGGAGAATTGCTGACAGAAATGTTCTTAACAGGGCAAGAGTGACTTTGGTCTAGTGTCCAAAAGATAATTGGCTCAGAGAGGAATGAACAGATCCTTCATATTAATGTTGGTGAAAGCAGAGCATAAGGAAATAGATGTAGATGGAATGGTAGATGCGATAGGTGATTTTTCAAATTCTCTTTTCAGTGACCTGGTTTTCTCAGTGCGGTAATAGGCAAAGTTATAAGACCAGAGTGAAGAAGGGTTGGGAACAGTTGGAAGTTTGTGGAGAAGGAAGTTGTGAACTAGAGGTCTAGGGGTGTGAGGAAGTAGCCTTCTGACCTCTTGAGTCAGTGGCCATCAAGTAACTTTTGTGCTGCTTTCCTCCAATTACATAGGATGTTGCTATGTGCAGGAAGTAGATTGAACTTCCTGCGGTTCCGCCCTTCTTTACCTTTGCATAAGTAAGTTTGCATCTGCCTGAGAAGCCCTATCTACCCTAATCACTCATATTTCAAATTTGCCGCAACCATTACTTACTTAATCCCACCAGGCAGAGTTCATTACTCCCTTCTTGGAACTCTTGTGGTACCAAGTGCAGTGCCCTGTACGGTAATTTTTGCATTATTGTAATAATTTGCGTCCCTGTCTCCCTAGATAATATGGCCACTCCTTGAGGGGATCATTTTGGTCATTGTAGTTCCTAGTATACAGTTTGACTTATGGGTAGCCTTTGTTAATTACCAATTGAGTTGAGTTGAATTGAGTTGAATTGAATTGAGTCGAATTGAATCGAATGTACTGAATTGAAATCAATTGAATTGAATTGAATTGAATTGAATTGAATTGAATTGAATTGAATTGAATTGCATGGAGAGAATTGGTAGAAAGAATTGGCAGGTACGAGAGGCAGAGCCTCGAAAGAGTGGTGACATTTAGAACAAGATTGTCTGATCTATAAGGAGGGGAACTCAAGCTCATGAAAGTGGGAAAGGTAACTGTTTCCTCACCTGTAGTGGTGGAGTGAATGGAGCCGAAACCCCAAATGAACTTCTGTAAATTGTGTCAACAATTCTTACTTCTATAGTGTTTGCTTTGAGAACCAAAAGAGTTCATATATGCAGAAGGATTTTGTACATAAAAATGTGCTGCATAATGCAAGTTACTCTTTCTCACAACACTCTGTGCCAAGATAAAAGAAATGTGTTGATTTTATATATTTTACTAAAGGGTAGTATGTATAACAGAGGAAGAGAACGACGGATTAAAAAAAAAAAAACACTGATGATAGATATACTCGTCTTGTTGACCTTTCTACTCTTCAAAGTCTCTTTAGAAGATATCATCATGGTCTCTTTCAGTTACAGATGCCTCTTATGTCGCAGAGACAATAGCCCTAATATGATCTAATTTGCTAAGCCAGATGTTGTGGAAGACAGATAAAACTGCCAGCTCATTCTGCAGGAAGCAGCATATAAGGAGCCCTCTGATCTGACAGGCTTGTGTCACAATGCACAAGTTTGGGAATTGCCCAGGCTCAGAAAAGGCCAGTTTTTTGCAACATTATAAAACTCAAGAGAACTCTCTAACACAGAGGCGATGTTCACAGTTCCACAGAAATAACATGTCTGATTCTTGATGCTGACTAGAAGTCAACCAGTTATTTTAGCACAGGTTTTAACTCTTATTGGTTTCACTTCACTTTCCCTTACGTTTCAGGTTTCTTAAGGGCAGGGACCATGTTCTGGGCTTCCTAACCTCTGCCCACACATGTCTACCATAGTATTTCATGGGCGCTCCGTTATCATCTGTTATTAATTGGGTTTTTTCGTAGGTGTCAGGCAGCTTTCATGGTGACCACGTTATTGGCAGAGCATAAAGGGAGTGGCAATAGTGGAGCTTTCTCTACCATATGAACCACATGTTACTATCTTAAAATTCCTGGAATATATGTATGATGTCCTGTATGAATGATTGTGAGTTTATGACACTCATATTCTACTCCTTTCTCCCAAAAGTTTAAAATACCTTTATGGCAGTTTACCTTCCTTTCATTCCCTAACTTAAAATAATTTACTTCTTTGGCTTTGGACTACCTGCCTACCTGCTAAAAGATGCAGCACGAGAAAACATGTTTGCATTTTGACGTGTTCTTAGCAGGCTGCCTTACTTGCCAACTCTGCTGGGTGGGTTGGATAACACTGTTATTTCTGGGAGGATCTTCTAAGATACAAGTATATTTCATGGGCAAAGTAGCATGTTGAGTCCATCATCATTTGGACTGAAACTAGTCTATGTCCAGTAGACTTGGTCCCATTGGTCACATGAAGGATTGAAAAACAGGCCATATTCGATTTGATGTCATAACATTCTGGGACATGTAGTGATGCCCATGGAAAAAAAAAGAATCAGACTGGGGACTCCATTTAAGAGATGTCTCAGCAAGGAGAATCAAGATGCCAGAATGAGGAACAAAGATAAATGCTGTGTAGGTTCTAGAGGTTGGAGACATTGCTCCAGCAGAGAGAAAATTCCTTCAGGGTTAGGGGAGAGGCTGGATAGTGATCTACAGGCCCTTTGTTACCACCTCCAGGCCATGATCTTTCTATTCCCCTGCAATTCCTGCCTTCACCTCCTTAGTCCATCTATTCAATCCCAGAGTGCTACCCTTCTCTTCATGGAAATTTCTGGAGTCCCTTCCTACTCTTCTTTCTTCTCATGTTGCTCCTACCTCTGTTGTGGGCAATTTCAGAATCCTGGTAAAATTGCTCTAGCAATGTAGCTTCAGGGTTCTTTAAATTTTCTGGCTCCCACAACCTTAAGAGACAGTTTCCTCCGTAGCTAACTTCCGTGACGGTACTCTGAGCTCTATGATCTTCCAGATGTCTCCTGCTAGAATGTCAAACTTAACGTGCCAATATCTGAGAAGATAACCTCCCCTAAACAGGTGTCTCACTACTTGACTTCGTAACTTCTCTTCTTCAGCCCGATAGAGACTTGTGGTCCCTCCTTTCTCCCTCTCATTTCCCTGCATATCATCCCTTGTGGCTCCACTTCCCTACCAAATGCAGTGTATACACCTCAGTATGTCACTTTGTGCTGGAACGTCCTAGTCCTCTGCTGCATCTGCTTTGGTGGCCTTGAAGCTTGGCTGAGTCCTCCACTCTGTCAGCCCATCCTCTGTGTCACTCAGCCCAGTGAACTGTTACAGGGACTCACAGTCACTAGGGTCACTCACTCTAATTTTATGGTTGCGGATGTCAACATACCCCCACAGCTTCTTGCCAATCTTAAGCGGTCTTCTCCCCACAGCAGCTATTCCATACCTCCATCATTTCCCTCAACCTATCTTTTTCACCTTTCCCTGGGAAATAGCACTTATTTCATAGATAGAACGTAGATTGTAGACAGCTTCAAACTCTCACTCAGACCTCATAATGACACGTTTCAACACAACTTTCAACCCCAACCCCAGTATGAGAGACAAAAATGTTCCTACTCCCACTCTAGATTCATTAATTCATTCGGCAATCACTGAGAGCCAACTGAGTCCTACGAAGCACCGTGCTATATGCTTGGGACATTAGAGATGAGGTAGTAGACCCTATGCACAAGGCGCTTACAATCACAAGGAGCTTACGATCATGTAGGGTAGACAGATATTATGGTGTAATGGTCCAAAGATGCACGGAGCATGAGGAGAGTGTGAAGGGAAAATCCATGTAACTCAGCCTTCAGGGGAAGGAGATGAAGTGTTGTAAGGGACTTTTAGATGGGTGGGTATCTTTAACTAATCCTTAAAGAGCGAGTAGATATTAATTAGGCAAGGTTGGAGTAGGACGGAGACAAGAGGTTCAGGCATTACACAGTAGAGAAAAATCACACTGAATGTAGGGAGAGAGTATAAGTAAAAATTGGAAATTGAGTCATTCCAATTCTTGACTGTACCCTACGCTTTGTGAAGAGGTCATCTCACAAAGAACCACAAACGAGCACATGTTCCCAAAATTTCCTTCTGCATTTTTTATTCTTTATCCTAGTGTAATTCCTTTCATTCCCTCACCAGTATGGTTCAATTAGTAACTCACTTCTGTGGATACCATGGCAACCACATTTCCTCTATGCCGCACCCTTCAGTATCTTTGCTTGGCATCCGTGGAGCCTCATGATGGAGCTCATATCTCTACTCCCCTTAGAGTGGACTTTGTAACATGCAAAAGTTATTACATCACTGCCTTCCAAGCTGTGGTTCCCCCACACTGCAGCATGAGAGAAAACACCTTTCCCATCCACACCCTGCTCCCACCTTTGCTTCCTTACTGGTACTGGGCCAATTGTTCATGCCCTTAGACTCCCTCATGATCAACTATCAGCAAATTCCTTAATATGCCCTATTGTTTTATACCTAGATGTCTTTCCCATCACCATGGGTATGTTTTGATGCAGCTTCTTAATTGGTACATATTTTAAGGCAGGCTAAAATAATTATCAAATATCTAACCTATTCTCTTTTTTTTTTATTTCCCAGACAACAACGGTAATAGATGATCTTTTTTTTTTCATTTTTAATTTTCTATTATTGAAGTATAAATTACATACACTGTTATTTTAGTTTCACGTGTATAAAATAGCGATTTGATAATTCTATATATTATTCAGTGCCCTCCTTGGTAAGTGTAATCACCATTTTTCACCACATCGTGTTGTTTTAATGTCAACTATATTTCCTGTGCTGTACTTTTCATCTCTGTAAATAATGTATTTTATGACAGGAAGTTTGTAAATCTTAGTCACCTTTCCCTATCTTACACACCCCACCCACTTCTCTTATTGTAACCACAAGTTTGTTCTCTGTATTGAAGAATCTGTTTCTTTTCCTGTTTTGTTTTTTAGCTTCTACATAAAAGTGAAATTATATGGTATTTCTTTTTATCAGAATAATCCCACGTAGCATAATACCTTCTAAGTTCACACATGTTGTTGCAAACGTCAAGGTTTTATTCCTTTTTTTTTAATTAAATTATATTCCATTATATGGACACTACATTTCTTTATGAATTCTGTCTGTCTGTTGACAGACTCTTGGGATGCTTCCATAGCTGGGCTATCATAAATAATGCCTTAATAAACACAGAGGTGCATGCCTCTTTTCAAATTGGGGTTTACCTTTTCTCTGGGTAAATACCCAGGAGTGGAATTATTGGATGATATAGTATTTCTGAGTTAATTTCCTGACGAACCTGCATTCTGTTTCCTAGAGTGGCTGCACCTATTTACATTCCCACCAAGAGTGCATTGGTGTTACTTTTTCTCTTACCTTCTCACCAATACTTGTTATTGCTTGTCTTGCTGATACGAGGCATTCTGTCAGGTGTGAATTGATGTGTCATTGTGGTTTTGATTCAGGTTTCTCTGATTAGTGATGTTGAGCATCTTTATGTGTCTGGTGATGTAGTAGACACTCTTCATTATTCCCTTTCCCCTTCCCTTTTGATTCTTTCCAGAGTGATGATGACACTGATGATGTCATCTGACATCTTAACTCACCATTTTAATCTTCTATCAAAGGTCATACATTACTTCAAGTGTCCTGTTTTCCTGCTTCAAGTTACGTTGTTTCCAATGCGTTACATGACGTCCCTTTCAGGAGTCCTCCTAGGGCATCCCAACTCACCTTTTATTACTACCCACCGTCCTTCATACTCTTAAAAGTTGGTCTAGTTACTTATCCTGATCCAACACTCTCTTTCTATGCCCTAACTCTAATCTCTATACACACTTCAATTGACACCTTTTACACATAATTTTTTTCCTAATATTTATTTATTTATTTATTTATTTATTTATTTATTTATTTATTTATTTATTTATTTATTTATGTATTTATTTTTATTTTTGGAGGAGAGAGAAACAGAGCATCAGTGGGTGAGAGGCAGAGAGACAAGGAGGTGTAGAATCCGAAGCAGCCTCCAGCTCTCAGCTGTCAGCACTGAGTCCTACATGGATCTTGAACTCACAACCTGTGAGATAATTGCCCAAGTTGAAGTCGGCCCCTTTCCCAACTGAGCCACCCAGGTACCCCAACACATCTTACACTTTCATGTCTCCAATAGGACTTAATATTTCTGTGGACCAGGACTATCCATTCATGAAGTTCTAGCACCTCCTACAATTTGGGAATAAAATAGACACTCAATAAATTGATGCTCAATTGAGAAATAAAGGAAGGAATGGGTCTGAAGACAAAGGGCTCAATAAAGACTTTTGTTCCTGTGAATTCAACCCAGAGTAACACTAGAGCATTTGAATTCAACTGGAGGGTCCTTTAGCCAATCGTGGGAGAATTTACCATATTCTAAGCGTTGTCAGCTGAGACAGTAAGATTTTTTTGAAGAAATATGAAAGGTAGTTTAATTTCCTAAGAGGCCAAGCCTTGAAAGCTTATCTATAAGAACTATATAATGTAAGATGATTCTGGATCATGATGAAACTCAAGTGCAGTGAGAGCCGTGACAACATGGGGAACACACAGTAAGGACCACAGTAGTCCCGGAAGCGCTGTCCTGTATGTGAAAAGACGGTTTAGTGACCCTGAATAGAGGGAGAGGATAAATGCTGGGCAGAGTAGGGAGGGGAGGAAGTTGGGATCCAAACTGCAATATTGAAATATCAGAGGAGTGTTATGGTCACATTCATAAACTTCCCTATACGTATCCTAAGGAAACCTTTTTTTTTTTTTCCTTTAATGAGCTTTTTAAAGGTAATATACACATGGTAAAAATTCATATAGTAGCAAAACAAGTTATTCGATGAAAGGAAATCTATGTCTTTGCTAGGCCTCCATTATTCTTCCCCAGAAGAAGACCACTTTTAACAGTTTGTAGGGTTTTTTTTTTCCAGAATCTCAAATTATATAACATGCATATCTCACATGAAAGAAATATATATATAGCTGGTACCAAGATATTATCTAGAGCTCCCCATTTTATAGATACATGGTTTTTGTGATTGTGAAAAGGTATGACATGAGGGTTGCCCTCTTAAAAATTAAAGTGTCTGGTCTAATGGGACATTATTTTTTAAATATACTTCATGGTATATCCTACCCTGCCTGCATTAGAGGTATTTAATCTGTCCCCTGTTTTTGTGTATTTAATTTGTTTGTAGTCTACGACTATAGAAAACAATACTGCTGTGCAGAAGCTTTTTATTTGGATGTAATCCCAATAGTTTATTTTTGCTTTTGTTTCCCTTGTCTCAGGAGATATACCTAGAAAACGTTTCTTTGGCTAATGTCAAAAAATTACTGCCCGTGTTCTCTTCTAGGATTTTTATGGTTTCAGGTTCGGCATTTATATCTCTAATCAATTTTGGATTATTTTCATGTGTTTTGTAAGAAAGTGGTCCAGTTTCGTTCTTTTCCATATTTCTGTCCAGTTTTCCAACACCATTTGCTGAAGAGAATACCTTTTCCCCAATTTATATGCTCCTTGCTCTGTCAAAGATTAATAGACCAGATACTTGTGGGTTTATTTCTAGGTATTCTGTTCTGTTTCATTGGTCTACGTTCCAATTTGTGCCAGTACCATGCAGTTTTGATAACTACAGCTTTGTAGTATAACTTGATATCTGGAGTTTGTGATACCTCCAGTGTTTCTCTGTTTGTCGGTTTGTTTGCTTGTTTGTTTAAGATTGCTTTGCTCTTCAGGTTCTTTGGTGGTCCCATATAAAGTTTAGGACTGTTTGTTCTAGTTCTGTGAGAAATGCCGTTGGTGTTTTCATCGGGGTTACATTAAATATGTAGATCGCTTTGGTAACATGGACATTTTAACATTATTTGCCCTTTCAATCCATGAGCATGGAATTATCCATTTCTTGGTGTTGAATTCCGTTTCAACCTTATTTAATAGATTTCAGAATATAGGTTATTCACCTCTTTGTGTGAGTTTACCCCTGGATATCTTATATTTTTGGTCCAATTATAAATGGGATTGTTTTCTTAATCTGTCTTTCCGGGGCTTCATTATTAGTGTATACAAATGCAACAGATTTCTGTATGTTGATTCTATCCTATGACTTTACTGAATTCGTTCTTCAGTTCTCACACTTTTGTCCGTGGAATCTTTCAGGTTTTCTACAGTAGAGTATCATGTCCTCTATAAATCGAGAACATTTTTCTTCTTCTTTATTGATTCCATTGCCTTTTACTTCTTTTTAGTGTCTAATTGCTGTGGCTAGGAGTTCTAGTACTGTGCTGAATAAAAAAGTGGTGGGAGTGGACATCCTTGTCTTGTTCCTAAGCTTATGGGAAAAGCTTTCAGGTTTTCCCCATTCAAAAAGATTTTAGCTATGAGTTTTTCATACATGGCCTTTATTATGTTGAGGAATTTTTCCTCTAAACCTAATTTGCTGAGGGTGTTTATCATGAATGGATGTTGTACTTCTTCAAATGCTTTTCCTGCATCTGTTGAAAGGATAATGTGACTCTTCTCCTTTACCTCATTGGTGTACTGTAACGTGTTAATTGATTTGTGAATATTGGACTATACTTGCAAACTAGGAATAAATCTACCTCAATTGCGGTGAATACTTTTTTCATAATGTATTATTAGAGTCAGTGTGCAAGTATTTTCTCTAGGATATTTGCATCTATGGTCATTAAACATATGGGGTTGTCCTTTTTTTCTTAGTGGACTAGTTTTCTGATTTTGATATCAAGTTAATGCTGGTCTCATAGAATGAAGTTGCAATTACTTTGAGAAGAACAGGGAGTAACTCTTCTTTAAGTTTATAGTAGAATTAATCTGGTCCTGGACTTTTGTTTCTTCAGAGCTTTTGGATTACTAATTCACGATTGAGATTCTCTCTCACCATCTCTGTGCCCCTCCTCTGTACTCTCCCACTCTCTCTCTCTCGCTGTCTCTTTCTCTCTCTCTCTTTCAAAATAAATAACTTTTAAAAAGATAAGTTGAGACATTTTAAAATCAAATAAAATATCAGCAATTTGGGCAATATTGTGATGGAATGAATTTGAGAAGCTATTAATTATTGACTTCAAATTTGTCATCCCAATTTTCAATCAATAAAAATTTAAGAGGTGTTGCAAGATTGAAATCCAAATCATATTTAGAAGGAGCTTTTTAAAAATCATATATTAAAGCATAACAAATTTGAGAATGAATGTGAAAATAAAATTGTGAACAAAACAAAATACGTATTTTTTTGATCAACCAATTTGATCACACACTCACACCCACAAAACTCCTGAAGGAGTCCTAGTACTGATGTCCTTGTGTGAACTTCGCTGTTTCTGAAATGCCTCAGGTTACGAATGGCTGGCCGAGATTGCAAGCCAACAGAGGGGAGGGTCGCGGGGAGGTGGGGCTCTTAAAGGCCACGGACACGCCATCCTCTCCTGTGTGCCCGCTGCCCTCTCATCATCAGCCGTGATGAGTCGGGTGCTGCTTTTCCTCTGGGTCCACAGGCTTATGCTGTGTGTCCAACACGCCATGTGAGACTTGTGAGAAGACTCCCAAGGGCAAACACCAGCAGGCACTCAGAGATGTCGCCTCGTCCCAGGCAGCCTGCTTTCCTTGGCCCGAGTGCCTGGACAAAGGCTGCCTCGGCCACATAGGGAACGATGGACTTGTGCAGCCTTAGCATTCTGTGCAGAGGTCCCGGCCAGGCCTGGAGCTTAGAAAGGACTGGGACGAGCCTTACCTGGGAAGAGGTGTGTGCTGGGGTACTCCTTACACAGCAGATGGCTGCTTGCCAGAGATGTCTGTGCTAGGGATGGGGCAAAAGCTCCACCGTGCTAGCAGTGTAATAGACAGAGTTCAGCCTGTCCATCGCAGGCTCTTCTCTATCGCCAAGTTACACGGCCCCCAGCACAGCGTGCCTGAGACTGACATCCCCACACAAATCTTCCTGTGTCCCAAGTTGCCCAAGCCCCCCAGGATCCCCAATGCACAGGTCTGCAGTACAAGAGCCTTCTCTGCAGTGGCTCTATTCCAGAGAAGCTGTTGGCAGTCCCAATGCATGGAGGCTTCTTGCCCCTACCAGTATGCAGACAATATGGTCAGTGGGGTGTCAGCGCGCTGTGGAGTTGGGGATCTGTACGCCCAAGCCTTACCTCTTCCAGGGCGGAGGCTGTCGCACTCTCTAGAAGGGAAGGCAGGTCTTTCTCTCGCTGCTGTCTGCACACTGGCTGGAGAAGCATGTCTTCTCAGCTGCTTGATGTGTAAACGTCGGGGTACCCTGGGAAAGCTCCCTGTGCTGGCCCGTGTCTTTGGGTGTGAACATCCAAAGAAAGTATGGCCCATGATTCGGGAGTGGGAATACGGCCTCAGGGGTCATGAGGCTGGGCCCTTTGGGTCATCTTTCTGCACAAGCAGGCCGTTACTTGATAGGTCTTGCCGAGCAGGAACACTTTACGGGACAGGAGAACACAGGGTCCCCCACATGTTCATATCTCCCGCCAATATCTGCTGAGGCGCCAGGGTGACTCTTCCGCCCGGTCTGTCCCAAAGAGAAAGTACGGGCAAGGTGTGGGTGTGGAATGCCCTCGCGGCCCCCAGAGCCAAACCCTCAAGTGTGGACACTTGTGTCCAGGGACCGTAGTCAGAGGCCTGGGTGATCTGTGTTCGAGGGATTACAGCCCTCATGCTGCACACCCTGCAGCCCCGGGTGTCCTTCCGTAGCCGCAGCACTCCCTGGGGAGCCCCAGGGTCCAGGAGCTACTAAACCCCCTGCACAACTGTATGTACTACCTAGCGGCCTCTTCCACCACAACACCAGCGTGTGTGGGCTCCAGAGTGCTGTCCCTCGACAGGCGACACCCTTGGCAATTCAGGAGCCTTCTGACTTCCATGTCTCTGGACCACATGTGTCCCTCATTGGCCTGTCGGGATCGTCCTTTGTTCTCTGTGTACAGGAAATGTCTTGCATTGCCTCTGCTCCTCTGTCTCCCTGAGTGAGCCCTGGAGTGTCTGTGTCATTTCCTGGCTTTGCTTGTGCCAACGCCTCTCTGGTGATGCCTCCTTGCCTGGCCTAAGTGGGCACAGCTGTACCCGTGTAACCGCCTAAGTCTCTGCACACCTGCGTGTTGTGTCAGCTGCGGCTCTGCTGGCCTGTCTTGTCTTTGGTGTATGCTTCTGCTCTTGAGTGTGTTTCCCTCAGAATTCAACCCCTTTCTTCCACTGACAGATCCAATTGCTGTCCTGCTGTCAGGTGGAGGGGCTTCTGTGTGTTCTCTTATATGTTCTCGGAGCCAGAAATCCTTCCGTGCCCGTAGGACCTTCGTCAGAGGATTGGCCATGCACTCACTGCCAGCCAGTTAATGTCCGCAAATGCAGCTGCCTTGCTGTGAGCATTAAGTCGCACCTCTATTTTCCGTCCTTCTGTTTTCAAACCCTTTGGACCCTAGGGCCTCAAAAGTCACTGGCTTGCACGTTGCAGATGCAGGCTTAAAGTGTGAAAAGCGGTCTAGCAACGTTTTCCCACTTACTCTTTTGCCATGTGGCATGTTCCTGTCTGGGAGAGACGTCCCCCTGCCCGGGTGTGTCTCGTTTCCCTGTGCCTCTGTGTGTTCTGGTCCCTCATTTGTCCATTATTTCCTACCTGCGAGTCTGATTCATGTTTGCGGGAACCATGCAGACACCTTTGACTGCAAGGTACTGAGCTCAGCTTAGTCCATCAGGACTAGTGCGTGATTGAGGTACACAACGGGCAGTCACGGAGGTGCCCGTATCCTTCACGTGCAAGCGCTCCGTCCAGCCACCTTCACCGGGACATTTCTCAGCAAACCGTCTATATTTGTGGTGAGAGCACTTAGCTCTGAGAACCCTGACGATGCGGTGAAGCATTCCTTACGGCTGCCCTGTGCAAGTTAGATCTCCAGAACTCATGCACATGGCATGATTGCCTCTTCACACCCTAGGCCCGACACCTCCTCATCGCACCCTCCCCTGCTTAACACCTCTCAACACTCTGGTGGACTGCATGCCTTTAACTCCTTTTAATCTCCTCAGGAGTCCATCAAGCAGGGGTCACCACCACTGTGTTTCTGTCAGGGGTTGGCCTCTTTCAGGGAGCCCAGTGCTTTCTGCACTGATGCTCAATGCACCTGCTGAAGGGTGAGCCACACTAAGCCTGACGGGGAACCTTTTGGCCCTACGTTTCCCACATATGTGCCCAGTGGCAGAGGTGCACAAGGAGCCCGCCTGCATGGGTGTCCCAGGTCCTCCACAGGGTACAAAGTACCGCCTCAGGAGGCTGATCCGCATCACATGGGCATATCTCTGCTTGCACGTGTTAGCCTTTCATATCATACGGGCAGCCCAGACTTAGAAATCCAGCTCCCTGCTTACAACTCTCCAGCCCTCATGCTTGTGCAGACGCTCTGTGTCTGTACAGACATTTGAGTCACGGTCTCATGACCTGTCAATACAGCTTGACGGTCTGTCCTTACCTTACAGCCTGGGATGCGGTTCTCACTCATTGTCCTCCCCTCGGGTGCGAGTTTCCTCCATCAGTGTGGTGGAATGTAACCTTTATCACCGTACGTTGGCTTGAAATTACTGGGCGGATCACCTGTCTGCGTCCGGGGTTGCGAAGGAGACCTTGGCTCTTTTGCTCACGGTGCACCGTTTCTCTGTGATGAGTCACTTTGGATGGGAAGCTTGCCAAAGGTGAGGGCCCTCAGAGTGGAGCACATTTCCTGGGCATCTGTGAGAACCTCTTTGGTTCCACTCGGAAAGCATTGACTTCCATGGATGTGCAGCCTCTGCTTTTGCTTGAATATGCCGAGTTTGGGGACGTGATTTCTTCCCGCATGTGCTGTCCCTAGGTCTCTGCGGTCTTTTTCCAGCAGTCCCGTTTCCTGTCTGCTCCTGGTAAGTACAGGGCTTCCAGGATCCCTGTGGGGATCGGGTCCTTGGTTTCTTCCCTGCGGTGCCCTCTTCCTCACCCAGATTGACCTCACTGCAGCTTCCTTCTAGTTCAGGGATCGTTCCAGACTGCCCTTAAGGTCCAGGTGAGAACGGTGCCATTTGTGCTGAGGGCTGACCACTGTACAGCATTCGTCTCTGTGGAAATTGCACAGGTGAACTACACCAGGTGAAACTGCACACTGCAGTTGCCCTGTCGTCAGAGTCAGCCCACCTGTCTCTGCCTCGGCTGCCCCTGCAGTCCGTCCTCTTACTCTCCCCTTGCCTCCCCCTCCCTTGTCTTCTTCCTGCCCCTCCCTCCCACTTCCCTTCCAGGTCTCTTTGTCTTTGTATCCCTCCTCTCCCTCACTAATGCCTCCCCCTGTCTCCGCCTGTCTTCCTTGTAATAGGTGCCCCTCTGTCTCTTCTTGTCTTGCTCTTCCTCCCTGTCTCTCCCGCCAATCTCCCTGTGACTCTCCCTCTCCAGGCTGGTCTTCCCGTCCACTCGTCCTTCCTCCCTCTGCTTGCATGTGTCTCTCTCTCTCCCTCTATATCTCTGTCTCCCTGTGTGTCTCTTTCTCACTGTCTCTCTCAGTGGACATTCTGTGTCTGGGTGCACGCTTCTTCAGAATTCTCGTTGGCGCCTGGGAAATGTGGAAGGAACTCGTCTGCTTTCATGTGTACTAGTGACAGCAGGCACGGGGCTTTCTCAGAGACAGACACAGACAATTTTGTAATTCTCGGTGAAGGGCCCCTAAGCGCCCTGCTTGGAATCGTCCTCCTTTGAGTGGAAGGTTAGATTTCCGGACCAGAGGAAACTGCTACATCCTACTACCCCATCTCCCTGGTGCTCTGTACGGAGATCAGTAGGGCACCAGTGGCAGATGGGGCTCTGGAGGTTGTTGTTTGCTCTGAATTGCAGTGCAGTGAGTACTACTGAGCTGCTTTCTTGCAAGGACATGGCGGTGGGGTGGGTCCAGGGTGGGTGTCACTGGTTATGGGTGGGCACCCACCTTTCCGCCGCCCTCAGCCTGATGGCAAAGGAGGAGAAACCGTGCGGACGGCCAAGTGACCCCAGTAGGTGTGACACCTAAGGATTTCTCCAGGCCTTGCCCCAGCTTCATGAAAAAGTGGCAAGGGGACGGAGCAGGTAGTGGCTCACGCTGTGGACGTTCCTGTGCTGAATGCCCTGCTGCCCGGAGTGAGGCCTCTGGGGAAAGGGTGTACAAGCGAACACAGACTGTGTGACACAGGGGACCTCGCGAGTCAGGCCTGGAAATTGACAGCGCTGAAGAGGACATGCAGCAAAACGGGGTCCACGCTGGAGGCTGGGCCCTTGCTCCAGAGCCCGGACCGGCCACTGGCGCGCGCTAGCTGGCGGCCAACACCCTGTCTTGCTGTCTTGCACCTGATTGCTCTGCCAAGCTGTCCAGCGGGCCTGACCTGCCATGGAAACACTTCGCCCCCAGGCCGCATGTGCACACTCTTCACTGCCTCTGTCTCAGCCCCTCCTCCACAGCAGCCACAGCCAATGCGGAGTCATCAAATCCCAGAGCCTGTGCGCCTGTGCCCAACTTGGGCGGGCTGCGGCGAGAGCAGTAGGGAGCTCAAAGCCTTGGGACAAGTCTCCGTCCACCTGCTGCCATTTCCCTGTCCTTGTCCTGAGGCTGCCCTAGCTACCTTGGGGCCGGGGCCGAGCATCATGGCCAGCATGTCGGGGTCCGGAAAAAGCGGTGATTCCCCTCAACACTGGGCCCTGATCGTCCTGGATGAGAAAGGTCGAGAGTCCCCGGCCCGCGGGTTGGGGGCTCTGGAGGGCGTGGGCTGCCGCAGTCCCCAGGTTCAGGGGCGGCAAGCGCCCATCCTGTGCAGGAAGGCCAGGCCGGGTGTGAGATACAGGTGGCAAGCCCAGCGGAGGAATTGGTGGTGATATTGGGTGACGGAATGGTGGCGGCTGAGGTGGTAATCGGGGTGGAGGAAGAGGACGGAGAGGCGACCGAGGAAGAGGTGGCTGGAGAGGAGAAGTGTGAGGAAGCCAAGCCAGAAGCAGAGGACATGCCTGAGCAGGAGGAGGTGGAGGAGGAGAGACAGCAGCGGGAGGAGACTCCAGAGTACGAGGAGAAGCCCGAGGCAGATGCAGAGGCGGAGGAGGGGCCCCAGCTCTCACAGGAGCTGCAACAGCAAGAGCCAGTGCTGTGTCCTGCCTCAGCCCAGGACCTGCTGGCAGCGCTGGAGCATCTTCAGCTGGAGATCAGCGCTGGGAATGCCCAAGATTCCAGAGCCTTATGGTGACTGAAGCGCAGGATTCTTCGGAGGCGGGTTTCTTACCTGGAGCACAGAAGAGCCATCATCAAGCACATCCGGCTTCGGGGTCCAGGCGGTATCCTTCCTTGTGCTGGTGGGTGATGGTGGGGGCTGTTGTGCTGGAGGGCTGGGCCCGGAGAGCAGGGTGCCTCAGGGCGATGGCCCCCAGGGAGGAGAGCTGGGCAGTGGCCCCTGGCCCTGTGTTGGTGTGGTCTGGGATCCAATGTAAGGCCTTGGACAGGGGCGGTTGTTGGGGATGGGGGGACTCGGGGACTTGGACCTGCTTCCTCCAGGTCTCCGCCAGCTTGGCCTGCAGGCTGCTCTCAAACATTATTTGTGGACGTGAGGCATGTGTCCCCATGCTACCAGAGCTAGGGTAGCACAAAGCAGCCTTCACTCAGAGCAGATAAGGCAAGGAAACATTTCGCTGCCAAATGGGAGAGTTACACAGGCCGCACACCCACCTTCACAATCACAGGCTGTGCACGTTTTCTAGCAGTTTCGTTAAAAGAGAGCATTTCAGACACACACTCATGGCCTTTAGTGGAACCATGCCACCCCCCTGTTCTAGACAGTGGGACGACTCAGACTGACTCCGAGCGAGGTACAATCTGCCTCCACAGACCCCCCCCCCACACACACACACACAGGATTCTCTCCTGGTATCTCCACCCCTGCTTCCCTCTCTGTCCTCAGGCTCTGGCTGGGTCCCACCCATGTCTTTCTCTCCTGACTGGCTGTGTCACTGTGTCTACTTTCTTTCCCCTCCTCTCCCCTCCTTGTCCGTGCTTCTCGATTTCTTTCTCCCTCCCACACCCTATGTTTGCATCGTAAGTGTGCAGTCGGTTTCTTGTAAGCCGTGTTATTCCTTCTGGACTCAGAAGGCCGGTGACAACACTGGTCTTCACGGGAATATGCCAAGACACCCAGCCGTGAGGAGGGGTCAGAGCACATGCCGCCATCACAAGCTATGATGGGCTGCTGGCAACGCACACAGGTCAGGTATATGAAGGAACTGTGAGGAGTCCAGGCAGTGGAGTCTCTCCGTGCTGTGTGCAGACAGCGTGGGAGGTACAGGAAGCCAACGGACAGCCCAGTGTCGATGGGGTCTGATGCATTTGCAGAGGCGGAGGAGTGTGGGGGCTAGTGTTTCCTGGTCTTTCTGCACATGCCATGATCTAGTCCCTTGCTCTTAGCCTGGGAGGGTTGAGGGGGTGGGATGTGTCTGTTTCCACAGCATCTGAAGGCACAGCTCCTTGACACAGCACAGATTCTGCATCACCCCCAGTTGTCAGCCATGATCGGTGCCCAGGACAAAGAAGGGCTCAGCTACCTGGTCGACTTGGAGGTCAGACCGGGGAGGCTGTGGCTGGGGGCCATCCCATCGGGTGGGGGATTTGGGCAGGAGAGGGTGAGGCAAAGGTGCTCACCCACACAGCCAGGCAAGGAGGTCAGGACCCCGAGGGAGGGCACTTGCCCCCTCCTGTCCCATTGCTCACGGCAGGTGGAGGAAGTGGGCCATCCCAAGTACCACTTCAGAGTGATGTGTTTTTTTTGTGGAGACCCGTGCTTCCGGAACCCAGTGATCATTAAGGAGTATCAGCTTAGCTTTGCTAGTAGGGTGTGAGTCCCATGATGGTGAGGGGCAGGGGCTGAGGAGCATGCATCAGGGGCATGAGGGCGGGGAGGGAGAGGGGGAGGTGGAGGTGGGTGCAGTGGAGGCCATCAGGTTGTTCCTCAAAACCTCTCTTCCTGCAGGCTACAGGGCATCACGTGCCACTCCAGTCCAGTGGTTCTGCGATTATGAACATGGAGCTCCCAGTCGCAGGTATGACCCCACCAGCCTTCACTTGTTCAACTGGCTGTGTGAGCACAGCTGCCCAGGGACAAACAGGATTGCCGAGGTGGGGCCCCTGAGGCCTTCCTCAGCAGTGGGGATGTGGGTGGCCCCCGGCCAGAGAGGAGAGTGGGCTATGCCCAATGTGGCGCCGGCCTGTGTCCCCTAACAGATCATCATCGAGGACCTGTGGCCCAATCCCCTGCAGTACTACCTGAGGGAGGAAAGGACCAGAAGACAGTGACCTGACGTGTGCACGTGTCGGTGAGAATGCCAGTATGCGGTGTGTTGACACGTGTGTTGTATGGGCAAGGGAAGGTGGGCCAGACATTGGCTTGGAAATGGAAGTTCCCCCGAGACTGGGACCCAGGTAGCATGGGGAGCGGGTGGGAGGATGACAAGGGACCTGCAGGGACTCAGCTGCAAACACACAGTGGGTCGATGCCTGCAAACCAAACTCAGTTGTGCTGTGGGCTGGGGCTTTGCAGAGCAACTCGGGAGGAGCAATGCTTCTCCACCACAAATGCTCCCCGTGGATGTCCGCCCTCACCCGGGCTTCCCCCTGCTCCTTCAGTCTGGTTTTGCCTGCCAGTCTTTGGGACTGGAGTTGCCGTGTCCCCAGGCGCCACTGTGGTGAGAATCTTGCACTTCCTTCCTGTGCCCCACCACGCCATGTTCTCCCGCAACGTGACCGCCATTCTTAGAACTAGTCCAAGGCCATTGGGGCTGGAAATGAATCCCTGGGTGAGAAAGCAAGAGGGATCACAAAAGGGCGAGGCTCAAGTGACACCATCTGGGATGTATTTGCAAATATCCCGTATCACTCTTGGTGTCTGTTGCGTGGGGGTGTGTGTGCGTGTGCGTGTACGCGAAAGTGTCTGCGTGTGCCCATGTGCGTCAGGGGCTCTGCATCTGTGTGGGCGTGAAAGGCACAGAACTTCTATGTTTGCCCACGCAGAAACAATGGAGGACGCGACCAGCGCTGGAAGAGATGGGTGGATGCGTCTCCTGTCTTCTTTTTTTTTTTTTTTTATTTTATTTTTTTATTTATATATGAAATTTATTGTCAAATTGGTTTCCATACAACACCCAGTGCTCATCCCAAAAGGTGCCCTCCTCAGTACCCATCACCAACCCTCTCCTCCCTCCCACCCCCCATCAACCCTCAGTTTGTTCTCAGTTCTCAACAGTCTCTTATGCTTTGGCTCTCTCCCACTCTAACCCCCCTTTTTTTTTTGTTCCCCTCCCCCATGGGTTTCTCTTAAGTTTCTCAGGATCCACATAAGAGTGAAATCATATGGTATCTGTCTTTCTCTGTATGGCTTATTTCACTTAGCATCACACTCTCCAGTTCCATCCACGTTGTTACAAAAGGCCATATTTCATTTTTTCTCATTGCCACGTAGTACTCCATTGTGTATATAAAGCGTCTCCTGTCTTCTATGAGCCCCGGAGACAATTGGGGAAGTGATCACATGTGGCAGCCTTGGAGAGTTGCCACGATGTTTATGTGGACACATACAGGAAGCTAAAAACCCTTCTGTTTCTGTGTGTGTGTGTGTGTGTGTGTGTGTGTGTGTGTGTGTGTGTGTGTGTGTGTGTGTGTGTTTATGGGGGACCCGAGGAGGGACGAAGAGGACGGGACCTGAGTGTACTGTCCTAGCCACTGCCAAGGTGATTCTGTGTGTGCAGGAGAGGTGCAGTACTGGTGTGGGGCAGGTGTTGCCATGTGCACAGAGGCCTGCCTTCCTGGGCAGGGAGAGTCTGGAAGGAGGAGGAGGAAGAGACAGACCTGTTACGTGGAGACTTGTTGTATAGGCCAGAGCCGAAAGGCAGGGAAGGGGATTGCACAGCGGGACCAAATTTGTCCATTGGGTCCAGGTACAGTGTGGCCAGGACTTGGGGAGATTCAGCCAGGACCCTTTCTCCCAGAGGGGTGTCGTCTCCTTGGTGAGAGAGAATCCAGTGAGCAACGCCTCCAGTGAGGATCAGAGCTAAGTCCCCGTGTCCCCGGAGAACTCAGGAGTAGGCAGGCTTCTCACAGTCGATGCCCGTATACCTTGCTGCTGCCTCCCACACCCGGGGTGCTTTTGACCGCGAGCCCTGTCCTGAAACAGTGGCTTAGGATGGGATGTGTGAGGGGAAGAGGCAGGTGTGGGTTGTGGGCAGCAGCGAGGCTTATGAGTGGGATTTCATGGAGAGTACGCGCGAGGGCGGAGACCCAGCGTGAGTTCCTGTGAGTGTGTGTAGGCGTCTGTGGCAAACTGGGCCTGAGATCCGTGGTGGTGTCGGCAGTGTGTGCGTGCATATGTTCGTGCGATTGCATAGCCGTGTGTCTCTGTGTGTGCGGGAGTGGATGTGTAGGCCACTGGCGAGACAAGGAGGGACACAGGGGTCTCTGTGGATGAGGTGCTTATGTGGGACGGTCAGGTGCCACAATACAAGAGTGCAGTCCCTTCCCTCCTGAGTCCTGATGGTAATCTCTGGGATGAGTGCAACTGTTGCTCTTCCAGGGGACTCAAGTCAGGATGCAAAAAGGAAATTGGTGCAAGGTCAAGACGGGCACCGAGGGGAGGAAAGCCTGTGCCCAGTGGCCAGTGGACCACTTGTGTGTGAGTGTGCTTGTGTGTGTGTTAGTGTGTATCTATGTGAGAGTGAATGAGTGAGTGAGTGTGTATGTGTGTGTGTGTGTGTGTGTGTGTGTGTGTGTGTGTGTTGAATTGCCCTGGTGGCCTACAGTAGCAAATACGGAGGGGCTACAAGTTTGTGCCCAGGCCTAGTGCACAGTGTAGCTAAGGAACCCAAGCTGTCAGGCTACGTTGTGTGCAGAGGGCGTAGGTAATTCACTGGAGGGAGGCGTCCAGGAAAAATCTCTGCTCTAGGCAGACGTGCCATGTTTTGTCACCAATCAGCTCTTCCTTGGGGCTCTCCTCTCTGCTTCCTGTGCACCAGGCCCAGGCAAATGGAGGAGCTTGGACCCCAGACCTCAGGTGACTTGCATCCCCGTGGAGTGCCATAGCAGTGTGGTGTGTGGGGATCCGTGTGTGGATGGGCAGGTGAGCAGCCTGCCAGCTGCTCTCTTAGGGGACAGTTCGTTGCCAGCAACACTTCTCCCCGCAGCACAAGATCACCCCTGCCGCTGCAGCTGGGCTCGGGACATGTCAAGGTGTGTCCCAGAACTCTGTTCCCCCTGCACGTCAGTGGTGCCAGCATGAGCCTCTCAGTCCCTGTGCGGGCGACTCTGATTAGCCTCAGGCTTTGTCGACTCCTGGCCTCATGTAACATGGGGAACTGGGTTCCTTTCTCAGTGTCTCAGCGGTTGCATGTCGACGGAGGATGCTGTGGACATTGGAGTCAGGGATCCCGACCGTGCTCCACCCGCCCCACCCCAAACCGCAGTGGGCAGCACGTGGCCCACTGTGTGTGCGCTTTGGGGAGTCTAAAGCCTTACAGCCCACCCCCCGTATTCTTCTCAGGTGGGGGAGGGTCAAGGGGGCCTAGGAAGGAACACTGGTCCCAGTCTGTTGCCGGCTGTGCCCACAGGTGTGTGTGCCCAGCTCCTTGACGCTGAAGCTGCAAGGCGTCCGCACTGCCCCCAAAGCCCCATCCCTAGCATTTGCGGGTGGGCCAGATGGAAGTGAAGTCCCAGTGACCCTGTGGCATCACAGCGGGTGGTCTCATCTGTGCCTGGCTACCCGCCTATCTGCCTTCCCCACAGCCCTTTGCCCCCATACAGGGCTTTCGGTAAAGACGCTGCCACCGTCCAGCATGAGAGGAAAGGCTGGACAGTGTCCAAGTACCACTGGTCATGTGTTGGCTGCTGCCAGCTTGACAGCATGGAGACCCCATGGCCCAGGAAGTCCGACCTGTCCTACAAGGATTGGGGACGACTGTAGGGATGCATCAGGTCCCATGGAGTAACCTAGCCCTGACCTTATCTGCCAAGGGGGTGATCGAAACACCTTGGGTCCCAGGCATGGCATGTGTGTCGGTGAGCTTCCTCCTGGATGGCGCTGCCTACACAGGGCTGGCTGGTCAGGGGTCGCATGTGAGGCCCGTTGGGGCCTGGCCTCTAGATCCGATACTGCTATAGGTGTTGTTGAAAAGACAGAGCATGATATGATCGTCCCTTGGGTATCGCTGCACCGGGGACCCTGTCGCTGCTCCCAGGTTCCCACTACCAGGTCCCCCTGGAGGCCTGGGATGTTGCCAGGCTCCTTTTGCAGGGACACGATGGCTTGTGACAGCCCATGCCCCAGGGTCCGGTGCTCATTGCGGATGTCCTGGGGGCATTGCGAGAGCTTTGGCTCCCATTCTTAGAGGAGATTGTGGTGGTCTTAAGGGACAAACATGTGCCTGGGGAAGAGAAGAATGACCAGAGGAAGCATTGGAGGAGGAGGAGGAGGAGGTGGAGAAGGACGAGGAGCAGGAGGAGGAGGAGGAGGGGGATAAGGAGGAGTTGGAGGAAGAGGATTGGGAGGCCTTAGAGCAGGAGAAGGAGTGAATGATTGGGTGCAGGAGAGGGAACAAGTGGAGGAGGAGGATGTCCAGGATGAGGAGGAGCACGAGCCAAAGAGGAAGAGCAGCTGGGGGAGGAAGTTGAGGAGGACGAGATTAGAGGGAAGAGGATGAGGAGAAAAGGTAGAGCCAGGGTTGGAATAGCGTGAGCAGAAGTGTAGGAGCAGAAGGAGGAAGAGACCGAGGAGGAAGAGGAGGAACGGGAGGAGCTGGAGGAAGAGGATTGGGAGGGGTTAGAAGAAGAAGTGGAGGAGGAGGAGGGGGAGTGAATGACTGGGTACAGGAGAAGGACAAATGGAAGAGGATGATGTCCAGCATGAGGAAGAGGAGGATCACGAGCCAAAGGAGCAGGGGCAGCTGGAGGAGGGATTTGGGGAGGACGAGAGCAGAGGGAAGAAGAGGAGGTCAAAAGTCAGAGGTAGGCCAGGAAGGGCAGTAGCAGGAGAGGACCTGGAGAAGGAGGAAGATGCCTAGGAGGAAGAGTTGGAGGAGGAGGAGGAGGTGGAGGATCAGATGGAGGAGGAGGATTTGGAGGAGTTACGGGAGGAGGAGGAGAAGGACGACGAGGAGGAAGAGTGAATGATCGGATGCAGGCGAGGGAAGAAGTGGAGGAGGAGGAAGTCCGGGAGGATCAAGAGGAGGAGCACGAGTCGAAGAGCAGGAGCAGCTGGGGGAGGAAATTGAGGAGGACGTGAGCAGAGGGAAGAATGAGGAGAAAAGGTAGAGCCAGGGCTGGAAGAGCAGTAGCTGAAGAGGGGGAGCAGAAGGATGAAGAGGCTGAGGCTAAGACTTCCAATGCTATGTTGAATAACAGTGGAGAGGGTGGACATTCCTGTCTCGTTGGTGACTTGAGCTGAGAGCTTTTGCTCATTGAGATGACAGTAATGTCGGGTCGTCCATAGGTGGCTTTATGATCTCGATGTGTGCTCCTTCTATCCCTACTTTCTTGCGGGTTTTTACCAGGAAAGGATGCTGTATTTTGTCAACCCTCTGTCTGCATCGATTGAGAGGATCCTGTGGTTCTCGTCCTTTCTTTTATTGATGTGATGAATCACGTGAATTGTTTTGTGGATGTTGAACCAGCCCTGCCTCCCAGGTACAAATCCCACTGGGTCGTGGTGAATAACGTCTTAATGTATTGTTGGATCCGAGTGTCTAATATCTTGTTGAGGAGTTTGGCATCCATGTGCATCAGGGAAATTGGTCTATACTTCTCCTTTTTAGTGGGGTCTCTTTCTGGTTTTGGAATCAAGGTAACGCTGGCTTCATAGAAAGAGTTTGGAAGTTTTCCTTCCATTTCTATTTTTGGAACAGCTTCAAGAGAATAAGTGTTAACGCTTCCTGAAATGTTTGCTGGCACTCCCCTGGAAAGCCATCTGGCCCTGCAGTCTTCTTCCTTCGGCAGGTTTTTGATTAGGAATTTGATTTCTTTACTGGCTATGGGTCTGTTCCAATTTTCCTCTTCTTCCTCTTTCAGCTTTGGTAGTGTATATGTGTCTAGGAATTTGTCCATTTCTCCCAGATTGCCCATTTCATTGGCAAATAATTGCTCCTAATGTTCTCTTATTATTGTTTGCCTTTCTGCTGTGTTGCTTGTGATCTCTCCTCTTTCATTCTTGAGTTTATTTATTTGGGCCCTTTCCTTTTTCTTTTTCATCAAACTGATGACTGGCCTATCAATTTTGTTAATTCCTTCAAAGAAGCAGCTTCTGGGCTCATTGATCTGTTCTCCTATTTTGGTTTGTTTGTTTGTTTGTTTGTTTGAGGTTGTTTTTGTTTTTGTTTTGTTTGACTTTTGGTTTCCATAGCATTAATTTCCGCTCTAATCATTGTTATTTCCTGTCTTCTGAATGTTCTGCGTTTCATAGGGTGTTCTTTTCACAGCCTCTTAAGGCGTAAGGTGAGGTTGTGTCTCTGAGATCTTTCTTTCTCCTTTAGGAAGACCTGACTTGCTAGATAGGTCCTCTTATTACCGACTCTGGTGCGTCCCAGAGGTTTTGGGTTGTGGTGTTATCACTGACTTCCATATACGTTTTCATTAACTTGCATATACTTTTTATACCCTCTTTAAACCCTTGGTTTGCCCTTTCATTCTTTAGTAGGATGTTCTTCAGTCTCCCAGTATTTGTTACCTTTGCAAAATGTTTCTTGTAGTTGATTTCGAGTCTCGTAGTGTTGTGGTCTGAAAATATGCACGGTGTGACCTCGATCTCTTTGAACTTCCTTAGGGTTGACTACTTTCCCCAGGATATGATCTATAGAGGAGAATATTCCATGAGCACTGGAGAAGAACGTATATTCTGCTGCTTTATGATGAAATGTTCTGAAGATCTCTGTGAAGCCCATCTTGTCCAGTGTGTCATTCCAAGCCCCCGTTTGCTTGTGGATTTTTTGTTTAGATGATCTGTCTATTGCAGCGAGTGGGGTGTTGAAGTCTCCCCCTCTGATGGCATGACTAAGAATGAGGTTCCTTATGTTTGTGATTAATTGCTTTGTGTATTTGGTTGCTCTCAAATACGCCACATAAATGTTTTCAATTGCTAGGTCTTCTTGGTGGATAGACCCCTTGATTATGACATCATGCCCTTGTGCATCACTTGACACAGTCTTTACATTAAAGTCTAGAGTGTCTCATAGAAGTATGGCTGCTTTGGCTTTGTTTTGTTGACGGTTAGCATGACAGATGATTCTCCATCCTCTTATTTTCACTCTGAACTTGTGTTTACAACTAAAGTGGGTGTCTTGTAAACAGCATATCGATGGCGCTTGTTCTCTCATCCATTCTGTTCCCCTATGTCTTTTGATTGGAGCATTGACTCCACTGACATTTATTTTTTAAAACATTTTTTTCAACGTTTATTTACTTTTGGGACAGAGAGAGACAGAGCATGAACAGGGGAGGGGCAGAGAGAGAGGGAGACACAGAATCGGAAACAGGCTCCAGGCTCTGAGCCATCAGCCCAGAGCCCGACGCGGGGCTCGAACTCACGGACCGCGAGATCGTGACCTGGCTGAAGTCGGACGCTTAACCGACTGGGCCACCCAGGCGCCCCTCCACTGACATTTAAAGTGAGTACTGAAAGATATGAATTTATGGCCATTATCTTCTTTGAAGAGTTGGAGAAAAAAAATCTATATATCTTTATATCTATATCTACATCTACATGTATATATTTATATATCTCTATATATCTAATTATATATTTCTATCTATAAATATAAATAAATAAAAATAAATAAAAATATAATTATAAGTATACATATACATATACATATACATATACATATACATATACATATACATATACATATACATACACATATACATTGAGAAATGATAGATGATGATAGGTAGATAGATAGATAGAGAAATAGATAGATAGATAGATAGATAGATAGATAGATAGATAGATAGATAGATAGATAGATGATAGATAGATAGATAGATAGATAGATAGATAGATAGATAGATAGATAGATAGATAGATAGATGATAGACAGATAGATAATCATTTCTCCCCTTTAGTGTCCCCCCTTAAAATAGCATGCAGGAGTGATTCAGCGGTCACAAACTCCTTTACATTTTGTTTGTCTGGGAACCTTTTTCTCTCTCCTTCTATTTTGAATGACAGCCTTGCTGGATAAAGAATTCTTGGCTGCGTAAGTTTCTAATTCAGCACTTTGAACAAATCCTACCCCTCCCTTCAGGCCTGCCAAGTTTCTCTGGCCAGGTCTGCTGCAAACCTGATCTATCTTCTCTTGTAGTTTAGGGACTTGTTTTCCCTTGCTGCCTTCATGATTCTCTGCCTGAGTACTTTGTGAGCTTGAATATGATATGCCTTGCTGCCTTGCTGAGGGTCAGTTTTTGTTGAATCTAATGGGGGTCCTTGGTGCTTCCTGGATTTTGATGGCTGTGTCTTTCCCCAGGTTAGCAAAAATTTCCACTATGATTTGCTCACATACCCCTGCTACCCCTATTTCTCTCTCTCCCTCTTCGGGACCCCTATGATTCTGATGATGTTCCTTCTGCATGAGTCACTGATTTCTCTAATTGCTCAACCGTGCTCTTTTCCTTAATCTCCCTCGATTTTCCTGCTTCCATATTCTCCATCAGTTTGTTCTCCGTATCGCTGATTCTCTGTTCTGTCTCATCCATCCTTGACACCGCTGCATCCATCCGTCATTGCAGCTCAGTTATGTCATTTTTAATTTCATTCTGGACAGCTTTTACTTCATGTTTTCTCTGCACAAAGGGACTCTAATCTACATTGGACCGCAGCTAGTATTCTTATCATCATGCTTCTACATGCTGCTTCAGTCATCTTGCTTGTATCTGTGTTGGTTGAATCCCTGGCTCTCGTTGCTTCATGCTCTTTCTCTCTGGGTGAATTCCTTCCTTTCGTCATTTTGAAGGGAGAAAAGGAACTCATGAGGTAGAAAATGCAAATGAACTATTCAAAGTATAAAATGTTAAAAGTAAAAAATTAAAAACACACACGTAAAAAAGGGAATGAATGATGCTAGATTCTAGGCATGTTTCATCTGGGTGTTGAAAGGGGTTTGACACGAGAGAAAAAAAAGTGGGAGTGGAGAAAAATTTAGAAAGTAAAAAATATTACAAAGGGAAATGTTGTGAGAATTTGAAAAATCAAAACACTGAAATAGACTAAAAGGAGAATATGGGAGTAAAATAGAATATGTGAATATAGACACGAAAGGAAAGAATAATGTAGAAGCATATTAAAGAAAATTAGTAAAATTTCCACCTGTGCAGTCTCCTTCGCCTCTCCGGGCACAGAAGCACCTCCCTTCCTGAGCCTCCTCGCTCTCCAAGTTCACTTCTCCATGCCAGGTACCTGTTGAAGTCTGTGGTTTAGGATATGCAGATTGCTGTGCTAATCCTCCCGTCAGTTTCCTGGGTGGGTAGGATGGTTTAGTGTTGGTCTGGCTGTATTTCATGCACACGAGACACTTAAGAAACTTCCATGCTGTCTGCCATCTTGGCTCCTCCCCAGGGAGGTGAGATCTGTAGCACCAGTTCTCCGATATGAGATATCCCACAGGACAGTGGTGGTCGATGACAAAGCGGAAAAGGACATGGGCCAAACAGGGAGGCCACCCTGGAGGGGGAGGCAGAGAACTGGCTCCAGACCCGGGAAGGGGAGGGAGGGGCTCAAATGCTGGAGCCACGTCCACTTCCCTTCCTGCTGATTGTTCCTGAACAGCAGCCAACTGTCTGGGTCTGGTCTGGAGATCCTTCACCCCAAGGACCCACGGTCAAAAAGTTCACTGCCCTGCCTCTGCCCCACCTCCACCACAGCCACAGCCACAGCCACTGCAGTGTGCGGAGGCCCACGGGGCCATGGGCGTGCCTCCCAAATGCTGGTGGGCTCCAGAAGGAGGCAGCAGGCATTTAAAAACCTTGGGCCTCGACGCTCCACCTGCTGGGCCACACTATCTGGAGCCTCATGCCTCAAGTTCCCACTCTTTGTGCTCTATGGCCCTCCTAGCCTGAGGATGGGCTAGGGCCCCAAAGCAAATGAGTCATGTTCTGGAAAACGCGGAGATTCCTGAGAATACCGGGCCTCCATTCTGCTGGAAGAGGGCGTTCGAGAGTCCAGGAATCGTGGCCACACCCCTGTCTCAGTCCCAGACAATTTCCCCCATTCATACACATGAATACACACAGGCACAGGCACACACACACACACTCCCCCTCTGTGGCTATCTCTAGTTGTGACTTACTCTCCTTCCTCTGCCTCCTTCCATGTCCCTCTGGTCTCTGTCTGTCTCTGAGTCCCTGTGATCATTTTTTCTAGGGAACGCTTCCTCCCTCCCCCACCTCCGTCTCTCTTTCTGTGTCTCTGTCCTGTCCCTGGACAGTCTCATTGCATCTGGGTTTCCGTGTGCTGTGCATGCCCATATGGACATAGTAGGCTGCTGATGGACAGGGCTGCAAGGGAACACACAAAGGGACGTGTAAGTAACAGTGGTCAGAGCACATCCAGACCTCCTAAGCCGTGACTGCCTCCAGGCAGCCCACACAAACTGGATATACATGTGAACTGTGAAAGGTCAGTCCCTTGGCCTTTGCCCTGTAGGTTGCAGCCAGCTGGGAGGTACTGAAACCCAAGGGACTCCCCAGTGTTTAGAGGGTGTGAAGAAAGGGCAGGGGCCGAGGAGGCTGGGAACCTAGTCGTGGCTGGTGTTTCTCCACATGCCATGTTCCAGTGCCATTGGTACTGGAAGGTTGGTATCAGTTGTGGCTCCCTTTCCTCGGCATCTCAACGCAAGCTCCCGTGACCCAATGGAAGTCCTGAATCTGCCCTAGTTTTCAGCCAGGTTTGGGCCCCAGGACAAATGCGTGTGGGGTGTGAGGAGGGAAAGCAAGTGTGGGTCGTGGGGAGGAGCTAGCCTCGTGAGTGGGATGTGGCAGAGGGCATGCGTGAGTGCAGAGGTCCAGTAGAGTGTCTGTGAGTGTATTGTGGCTGGCGCCTGTGAGTACTTTTGCCTGAGACCTAGCGTTTGTGCTGGCAGCGTGTGCGTGTCTGTGTCCACGTGCCGCGTGGCCGTGCATCTTTGTGCCTGAGTGAGTGTGTGTAGGCCGTTGGCAAGTGAAGGAAAGAGACTGGGGGCTTTCCTGACTTGGTGGGTAAGGGGGAGGCTCAAGTGCCCAAGTCCAGCGAGTGTAATCCCTTCGCTCCTGGGATCGACACGGAGCTACCTGATCACCTTTCATGACGGGAGGAAAGCCTGGACTTTGCCTGGGTCCGCTCGTCTTGTGTTGCCTTGGCCAGGGGCAAGTTGGGGTTGGGCCTTCCATGGCCCAGCGGAGGAGGAACAACGTTCCCTGCAAGGAAGCGGGGATTAGTGGAGGGAGGCAGCAGATAGCATGAGTAAGTCTGGACCTGCTCCTGGACCGGCCTAGGGGGATCATCGCAAGGTCTTGTGGTCCCAGCCAGGGTATGGGTCTCGGTGAACGTCCTCCTGGATGACCCTGCAGAGACAGGCCTGGCTGGTCTAGGGCCCCTTGCGAAGTTGGGGCCCGGCCCCTGGGCCCCAATATTGTGGTAGGTGTTGTTCAAACTGAAAGGCATTGCCTTCTTGTCCCAGGCAGTCCCTGCACCTGGGACCCAGATTTGCTCCCACGTTCCTGCCACGGGGTCTCCCAGCGATGCATGGGAGTTTGACAGGCCCCATTTCTCTGGAGGGAGTGAGTCGCATAGGTCGGGTGCACCAGGCTCTGGGTCTGCTTCTCTGTCTTGCCCACCCCCTACATCCTCTGCTGAGGGCAGCTTGAGGGCTCACCACTGGACCTGTTCGTCTCCCTTTCTGGGTAAATATTTGCCTCTCTGTCTGTCACAGTGGCCACCCCCTCGCAGCCCCCTAACACCTGTTCAGCCTCTCCCCATCCACCTGCGTTTCTATGCTTTGCTGTCACCTGAAGCTGTGGTGTGCTGCCTCATATATCACAGCCACCCTGGAGCATTTCTGTACCCCGTACGTATCCTGACATGGTCCAGCGAGTCTGGAGGAACCTCTTCTGTGTCACAGAAGCAACATGTTGGCCAGGGGTCCCGGCACACCAATTTGGCAATCCTAGAATCCCCCGCCTGCCTGGAAGCCTCCTTGTCCCCTAAAGAGGGAGGGGAACACTTCATTCCACCAAAGGGAAAAGGCAATGCATGAGTGTGTTGACTGGCCAGGCAATGCATCTCGAGCCTCCAATCCTGCAGTGTCTCTGTGGTGTGTGTGTGTGTAGCTGCTGCTGTCTGAAGGAGACAGGCAGGGAGTCCACATCACCACTGCCCTGACACGGAGGGAGACCACATCACTGCCCTCGCTTCACACCTTCTGCAGCTTATTGGTTCCCCAAACTGGTAACGTGGCTTCGTGTAGACCCTGGGGCGTGTCCCTCACTTGCGTCCCAAAGCTACATCCCCCAACCCCCTGATACCTTTCAGAGGCCCTTGAAATCATGCTGTCTGTGGCACAGGGGGACAGTGTTTTGAGTCAGCGCCCACGCTCAAGGCAGCCTGCCGCCTAAGTGAGTGGTAAAGGAAATGGGACCAGGATGAACAGACATACAGCCAACGAAGACCTGGGGAGGGTCCCTGTGAGAAGATGGCCAAGCACTGTGGGAGGAAGGGGACCGCTGTCCGTGAGACAGGCACAAGCTCCAGGAGTCCCAGGTCCCATGGTCACGGGTCTTTCCTGTGCAGGGCCACACACGGGAGGAATGGGCAGCCAATCATGAGGGGGACGGTGTGTGCGTGCCAGCGTGTCACTTTCCAGGCAACGGGGACAAACGGCAAGAGCAGCGCGCATGCTACGCAGCCTCCCCTAGTGTGGCGTCCTCCCCACGTCACACACCTCTTGTCACCGACCTTCCCGAGCCAGTGCACTGCTAGACTGCTGTCATGGCATACATGTCTCCTTGGAGCAAGGATGGACGTAGAGAGTATACAAAGGAGGCTGAGCAGATGGAAAACCAGGGGGCACAGACAGCAGGCGCACAGCTGAAATGCTTCTCCCAGACAGCCAGGGTGATCCGCTCAGTGGAGTTGTTGGACTAGTGGCACAATTAACAAAGGTGGCGGTGTAAATGGGAAAAGCGTGGAGGTCCCCTTTACCCGTGTGTGTAGAGCCGCGTGCCCAAAGCACCGTGGAATGCAAAGGTCACTTTCGCATGCCCAGAAGCCAAACAGGACACCCAGAGGGCACGCAGGGCCTGCTGCAAGCCCCCGGGAGGAGTTGCACTGCTTGGGGTCCAGAGCCTTCCTGACTAGGCAACAGAAGCGCCCCAGTTTCCGGGTGACCTAGGGGCGGGACCGCCGAAGCCACGCACACCACCCTCCCTATGGTTGGTCCTGAAGGCAGTGAAGCAGCCTGGGCGTGGCTTGGAGTTCCCTCAGCCTCAAAGCCACAGAAGCACCTCTCACCACAAAGGTCTCCTAGGCGGCAGCAGCATAGCGCTAGCCACCGCGAGGCATCCTGGGTACAGCACCATGCGCATGCGACCCCTCGACGTTTGGGCTCTGGGAGGAAGGGGGGAGCGAGTTGCCAGACATTGCCCTCAGGTCTCCACTGACTGGGTCTGGGGAGGGGGCCGTGACCTCACCTCCCGCTTCGTCGTCGATAGCAGCCACAGTTCGTGTCTCGGGCCGGGGCCGCATGATGCGCAACTCGTGTTTCCGAAACATTGGGGATGCCCGGTGTCCCTATGCCGCCTTCGACCAGGAAGGGGGCGGTCCAGAGACAAGGGCCCGTGGGGACAGTGGGTCTCCGGCAGGGCCGGAGGTGCCGCAGGCCGAAGGCTTGCAGGCCACCAGCGAACAGCCTGTGCAGGAAGGCCAGGCCCGACCCGAGGGGCAGGTGGGCGGCCCCAGTGAGATATCAGTGCCGCTGGGGCATGGCATAGTGGCGGTGGAGGCGCTGTGGGGTCTGGTGTAGAAGGAGGTTGAGGTGGCGGCCGCGGAAGAGGACGCGCCTGGGGAAGAGGGGCATGACCAGAGGAAGAAGGGGGAGGAGGACGAGGAGCAGGAGCCGGGGAAGGAGAAGGTCCAGGTTCACGAGGAGAAGGACGTGAAGGACGAGGGGGAGCAGCAGGAATAGAAGAGCAGAAGGAGGAGGAGGAGGAAGAAGAGGGGGAGAGGCAGCAGGAGTAAAATAATAGAAGGAGGAGGAGAAGCAGAAGCCCAAGCAGAAGAAGGAAGAGCGGAAGGAGGAGGAGTTGGCGGAAATGGAAGGGGAGGAGCAGGAGCAACGGGGTATACAAGAGGGGGCAGTGGCGGCGGCGGTGGCGGCGGTGGCAGGGGAAGAGGACCAGGAGGAGGAGCAGGAGGAGGAAAGGAAGGCGTGGGAGCCATTAAAGGGAGAGCCGAATTGCAAACCGAGGAGGAAGAGGAGCAGGAGAAGGGAGCGCTGGAGGAGGAGCAGCAGGGTCAGGAGGAGGTGGAAGGAAAGGAGGACAAGGAGGAGCGGGAGGAGGTGGAACAGAAGCCGTGTGAGCAGGAAGGTCGATGGGTGGAAGAAGCCCAGCATCTGCAGGTGAAGCAGGATAAGAAGAGGCAGTTCGAGACAGGCCTCAGTCATTGCCCTTCCCCACTGGAGGCTCTGGAGGCCCTTCAGATAGAGCTACAGCCCGTGAATAAACAAGCCAGCCGGGGGCATGCTCGACTCAAACTCAGGATGTGGCAGAGGCGGCGGCATCATCTGGAACAGAGAAGTGCCCTTATCCAGGGCATCCGTGGTATCTGGGCCAAGGCTGTGTCCTTCCTGCTGCTGGTGGAGGATCTAGAGGGGGCTGGGCTTGCACAAGAGGAAGGAAAGGGAGGTGACATTTAGAGGAACCCAGGACAGGGACTGGAGCTAAGCCACGCTCCAGTGGCCGGGAAGGTGCAAACATGATCCCATCCAGTGGTCCTGGCTCTGCAATGAGTGTGGGAGGAGGGCAGTGCTGGGGTGGTGGAGGCACCTGTGCTTTATGTCACACCTGGCACGGAAACAGCGCTGAGAGAGTGCGGAGTGGCGGTGGAGGTCGAGGCCAGGACTGGGAAATGACCGAGGGCTTCTTTCCATGCAAAGCCGCGTGGGGGCACGTTATGGGTCCCGCTAAGCATCTTGCTGCGGGGAAAGCGATGCGTATGCCCACTGGTCGGCGCGAGACTGGATGTGTGCTGTGTGGCTGTGTGGCTGTGTGGCTGTGTGGAAGTAAGCGTCCTCAGTGTCCTCATGAGCACACAAGGCTAGGCGTGGATGCGGGCGTCTGGGCATGCACAGCCTCCTGTGCATGTCTAGCAGATCCCTGCGGAATCCTGAGATCCCATGGGCCTGGATGCAGCCTGTGGGGAGGGCGTGAGGCCCTGGGGGAGGATGCCAGTGCCTGGGGGAGGACGCCAGGATGCGGTCCACACTGGTTCTCTGGGTCGAGGTCTCTCACGCCCAGCACCTGAAGGCTCTTTGACCTGCAGCAGTTTGTGAACCACCCTCAGATGTCAGCCCTGATTAGTAAGCACGATGAAAGCATGCTTCGCCACATGACCAATTTGAAGGTCGGCCTGGGAGTGGGAGGTGGTGTGGGTGGGTGGCTGTGTGGGTGGGGAAGGTGGTGGGGAGAAGTGGTGTGTTCCTTTCTCAGGGGAGGGCGGGTCTCCTGGAACAAGATTTCACATTTCTGCCCCACATTTCTACCACGGCAGGTGGAGCAACACAAGTTTCCCAGGGAATGCCGGAAGATCCTGCTGTTTTTTGGCAAGAACTCCTACTTCCAGAATGAAGTTGTTACGAAGGAGTAGGTCCTTGGCCTTGCTGGTAAGTGTCCACTGAATGCATGGGCGGCAGTGGGTGGAGGGTTGAATGTGATTAGTTGTCTGGCGGCTTCTCACATACTCGTCTTCCTGCGGGGTATAGGGCGTCTCATTCCAGTCCCATCCAGTGGTACCCAAGGTACAGACAGGAGGCCTACAGACGCAGGCATGACAACAGCAGCCTCAACTTCTTCAACTGGTTCTCTGACCACAGCTTTGCCGGCTCTAGCAGGATTGCTGAGGTGGGGCCCTGTAACAAGGAAGGGAGGTGATTTTCATGGGTTCCCCCACTGCGTGGGATAGCTACCTGAGGCCTGGCCTGTCTCCCCTACCAGATAATCATAGAGGATATTTGGCGCAATCCCCTGATGTATTTCAAGATGAAGGAGGCCCCAGGAGAGAGAACTGAGAGGGAAAGAGGTGAGCAGCCAAGGGTGTGGGCACTGAAATGTGTGCCATGGGGCCCATGGCACAATTCTCTTCTGCATGGAGGCACCGAGACTCACAGTGGCACAGAAGGTGACACCAGGTCAAAAGGACATCGGCCTGAGACAGGGAGTCTTAAGAAGTAACGTGTCAAAGAGGCTTTGCCCCTTTGGGGAGGCTGAAGGTGGGCAGTGGGCTAGACAACAAGAATGAGCAAATCGGGACATCCAAAGCTGGATCATCAGTTAGCATGGTGACAACTGTCATTCCAGGACCATGAACCCCACCCTCAGGCGTCCTACCACCATCCCACATGTTGTCTGGCTTCTGGAGCCACTTGTCAGCTTTGGCACAGCTTATCACACCCTCCCATTCTACTTTCCGTTTGGAAACATGCAAGCAACCTTAAACAGGGCCAAGATAAGACTCTCACCTATCCTGTGTGTGTGTGTGTGGGGGGGGGTTGTGTCTGTGTGTCTCTGTCTGTGTGTACCCTTATATCCCAGGGATATGCACAATCTTGAGAAGACTATAAGGAGCATCGCACTTCATGGACCCTAGTGGAAAGCCTCCGACGCTCACCGATGGTCCACAAGATTCTCCTGCCCACGAAATAAGGACAAGGCTCGTGGTGACACGTGGCACAGGGTGGGGGTCCAGTACATTTGAAGAAATATAGAATGGGTGATAAACAGCATGAAGTCTTTGTGTGTGTTTTCGGCTCAGGTACGCTCTCGGGCGTGTCCATGTATACATGCGACTGTCCAGAGGTGTAAGTGTTCTCTGCCTTCACATTGGAGTTCCAAGAAAGGGCGGGACGTAGGACATTGTCTTTAGGGATGGGTCACACATTGGGATTGCATGTGAGGTCAGTAAGATTGAACCAATGGAGAGTTGAGTGAGGGAGGACAGGGCACAAACCTGAGAGAAAGGCCAGCGCCCAGGTTCATATCTTTCCAGTGAAAATGAGGAAATTCAAGGAAATGCAGAGGCCAGCACAGGCCAGGGATGTCCAATACTCAGGGTTTGATGATGTCCATGATGGTGCCCCCAGAATCCCGCATGGTGACATCCTCAGTCATGTTGACTGAACCGCCACACACAGGAATTCTGCATGGTCTCTGCATGGTTCAGCAAACATGAATCAGACTCCCAGGTAGGAAGTAATGGACAAATGAGGGAACAGAACACACAGGAGGCACACAGAAACGAGACACACGCTGGCAGGGTAAGTCTCTCCCAGCCAGGAACATGCCACATGGCAAAGGAGGAAGTGGGAAAACGTTGCTAGACCACCTTTCACACTTTACGCCTGCATCTGAAACGTGCAAGCCAGTGACGTTTGAGCCCCTAGGGTACAAAGGGTTTGAAAACAGAAGAACGGAAAATAGATGTGTGACTTAGTGGTCACAGCAAGGCAGCTGCATTTGGGGACATTAACTGGCTGGCAGTGAGTGCATGGCCAATCCTCTGACGAAGGTCCTATGGGCACGGAAGGATTTCTGGCTCCGGGAACATATAAGAGAACACGCAGAAGCCCCTCCACCTGACAGCAGGACAGCAATTGGATCTGTCAGTGGAAGAAAGGGGTTGAATTCAGAGGGAAACACACTCAAGCGCAGAAGCATACACCAAAGACAAGACAGGCCATCAGAGCCACAGCTGACACAACACGCAGGTGTGCAGAAACGAAGGCGGTTACACGGGTACACCTGTGCCCACTTGGGCCAGGCAAGCAGGCATCACCAGAGAGGCGTTGGCACAGGCAAAGCCAGGAAAGGACACAGACACGCCAGGGCTCACTCAGGGAGACAGAGGAGCACAGGCAATGCAAGACATTTCCTGTACACAGAGAACAGCAGGACGGTCCCAACAGGCCAATGAGAGACGGGTGTGCTTCAGAGATAGGGAAGTCAGAAGGCTCCTGAATTGCAGAGGGTGTCCCCTGTCGAGGGACAGCACTCTGGAGCCCACACACGCTGGTGTTGTGGTGGAAGAGGCCGGTAGGCAGCACATACAGTTGTGCAGGGGGTTTAGCAACTCCTGGACCCTGGGGCTCCCCAGGGAGTGCTGCGGCTACGGGAGGACACCCGGGGCTGCAGGGTGTGCATCCTGAGGGCTGTAATCCCTCGGACACAGAGCACCCAGGCCTCTGACCACGGTCCCTGGACACAAGTGTCCACACTTGAGGGTTTGGCTCTGGGAGCCGTGAGGGCATTCCACACCCACACCTTGCCCGTACATTCTCTTTGGGACAGGCCGGGGGGAAAAGTCACCTGGCCCCTCAGCAGGTATTGGCGGGAGATATGAACATGTGGGGACCCTGTCTTCCCCTTTCCAGTAAAGTGTTCCTGCTCGGCAAGACCTATCAAGTAACGGCCTGCTTGTGCAGAAAGATGCCCCAAAGGGCCCAACATCATGACCACTGAGGCCGTATTCCCACTGCAGAATCATGGGCCATACTTTCTTTGGATGTTCATACCCAAAGACATGGGCCAGCACAGGGAGCTCTTCCAGGGTACCCCGACGTTTACACATCAAGCAGCTGAGAAGACGTGCTTCTCCAGCCAGTGTGCAGACAGCAGCGAGAAAAAGACCTGCCATCCCTTCTAGAGAGTGCGACAGCCTCCGCCCTGGAAGAGGTAAGGCTTGGGCATACAAATCCAGACTCCACAGCGTGCTGACACCCCGCTGACCATGTTGTCTGCATATTGGTAGGGGCAAGAAGCCTCCATGCATTGGGACTGCCAAAGCCTTCTCTGGAATAGAGCCACTGCAGGGAAGACTCTTGTGCTTCAGAGTACTGCAGTGGGGATCCTGGCGGGCTTGGGCAGCTTGGGAGACAGGAAGATTAGTGTGGGGATATCAGTCTCAGGCACGCTGTACTAGGGCCGTGTAACTTGGGGATAGAGAAGAGCCTGCAATGGACAGGGCTGAACTCTGTCTACTGCACTGCTAGCACGGTGGAGATTTGCCCCATCCCTAGCACAGACATCTCTGGCAAGCAGCCATCTGCTGTGGAAGGAGTACCCCAGTACTCACCTCTTCCTAGGTGAGGCTCATCCCAGTCCTTTCTAAGCTCCAGGCCTGCACAGGACCTCTGCACAGAATGCTAAGGCTGCACAAGTCCATCGTTCCCTATGTGGCCGAGGCAGCCTTTGTCCAGACACTCAGGCCAAGGAACGCAGGCCGCCTGGGACGAGGCGACCTCCCTGAGGGCCTGCTGGTGTTTGCCCTTGGGAGTCTTCTCACAAGTCTCACGTGGGGTGTGGGACACGTGGCATAAGCCTTTGGACCCAGAGGAAGAACTGCACCCGACTCATCACGGCTGATGATGAGAGGGCAGCGGGCACATGGGAGAGGATGACATGTCCGTGGCCTTTGAGAGCCCCACCTCCCCGTGAACCTCCCCTATGTTGGCTTGCAATCTGGGCCACCCATTAGTAACCTGAGGTCATTTCAGAAACAGCGAAGTTCACACAAGGGCATCAGTACTAGGACTCCTTCAGGAGTCTTGTGGGTGTGAGGGTGTGATCAAATTGGTTGATGAAAAAATTAGGTATTTTGTTTTGTTCACAATTTTATTTTCAACATTCATTCTCAAATTTGTTATGCTTTATTATATGATTTCTTAAAAACTCCTTCAAAATATGATTTGATTTTCAATCTGGAACACCTCTTAAATTTTTATGTATTGAAAATTGGGATGACAAGTTTGAAGTCAATATTAAAAAGCCTCTCAAATTCATTCCATCTGACAATATTGCCCAAATTGTTGATATTTTATTTGATTTTAAAATGTCTCAACTTATCTTTTTAAAAGTTATTTATTTTGAAAGAGAGAGAGATAAAGAGACATCAAGAGAGAGAGAGAGAGGGAGAGTTCAGAGGAGGGGCACAGAGATGGTGAGATAGAATCTCAATCGTGAATTAGTAAACCAAAAGCTCTGAAGAAACAAAAGCCCAGGACCAGATCAATTCTACTATAAACTTAAAGAAGAGTTACTCCCTGTTCTTCTCAAAGGAATTTCAACTTCATTCTATGAGACCAGCATTAACTTGATATCAAAATCTGAAAACTAGTCCACTAAGGAAAGAAGGACAAGCCCATATGTTTAATGAACATAGATGCAAATATTCTCAAGAAAATACTTGCACACTGACTCTAATACTTTATAAAAAAAAGTATTCACCAGAATTGAGGGAGATTTTTTCCTAGTTTGCAAGTATAGTCCAATATTCACAAATCAATTAACATGTTACACTACACCAATGAGATAAAGAAGAAGAGCCACATCATCATTTCAACAGATGCAGGAAAAGCATTTGAACAAGTACAACATGCATTCATGATAAACACCCTCGGCAAATTAGGTTTAGAGGAAAAATACCTCAACATAATAAAGGCCATCTATGAAAAACTCATAGCTAAAATCTTTTTCAATGGGGAAAACCTGAAAGCTTTTCCCATAAGCTTAGGAACAAGACTAGGATGTACACTCCCACCACTTTTTTATTCAGCACAGTACTAGAACTCCTAGCCACAGCAATTAGACACTAAAAAGAAGGAAAAGGCAATGGAATCAATAAAGAAGAAGAAAAATGTTCTCGATTTATTGAGGACATGATACTCTACTGTAGAAAACCTGAAAGATTCCACGGACAAAAGTGTGAGAACTGAAGAACTAATCAGTAAATTCATAGGGTACAATCAACATACAGAAATCTGTTGCATTTGTATACACTAATAATGAAGCCCCGGAAAGACAGATTAAGAAAACAATCCCATTTATAATTGGACCAAAAAAATAAGATATCTAGGGGTAAACATATACAAAGAGGTGGATAACCTATACTCTGAAACCTATTAAATAAGGTTGAAAGAAACTGAAGTCAACACCAAGAAATGGATAATTCCATGCTCATGGATAGAAGGGGCAAATAATGTTAAAATGTCTATGTTACCAAAGCGATCTACATATTTAATGTAACCCCGATGAAAACACCAACGGCATTTCTCACAGAACTAGAACAAACAGTCCTAAACTTTATATGGGACCACCAAAGTACCTGAAGAGCAAAGCAATCTTAAGCAAGCAAACAAACAAACAAACAAGCAAACAGACAGACAGACGAACAAAGAAACTCTGGAGGCATCACAAACTCCAGATATCAAGTTATACTACAAAGCTGTAGTTATCAAAACTGCATGGTGCTGGCACAAATTGGAACGTAGACCAAAGGAACAGAACAGAATACCTAGAAATAAACCCACAAGTATCTGCTCTATTCATCTTTGACAGAGCAAGAAAGCATATAAAATGGGAAAAAGGTATCCTCTTCAGCAAATGGTGTTGGAAAACTGAACAGAAATGTGCAAAAGAACGAAACTGGACCACTTTCTTACAAAACACATGAAAATAAATCCAAAATGGATTAGAGATAAAAATCCTAGAAGAGAACACAGGCAGTAATTTTTTGACATTAGCCAAAGAAACGTTTTCTAGGTATATCTCCTGAGACAAAAGCAAAAATACAAAAACAAAAGGAAAATAAACTATTGGGATTGCATCCAAATAAAAAGCTTCTGCACAGCTAAGGAAAAACTCCAATAAAATGAAGGGCAACCTACAGAATGGGAGAAGCTATTTGCAAATGACATATCCAGTAATGGATTAGTATCCACTATATAAAGAACTTACAAAACTCAATACTGAAAAACGAAATTATCCAATTAAAAAATGGGCAGAAGTCCTTAACAGACACTCCTGCATGAAGACATCCAGATGGCCAACAGACACGTGAAAAGATGTTTATCATCACTTACCATCAGGAAATTGCAAGTCAAAAGGACAATGAGATACCACCTCACACTCTTTGGAATAGCTAAAATCAGCAACACAATGAACAACAGGTGTGGATGAGGATTCGGAAAAAGAACTTTTGCACTGTTGATGGGAATGCAAACTGGTGCAGTCACTGTGGAAAACATAGTGGGTTCCTCAGAACGTGAAAACTACAACTGCAGCAATCACACTACTGTGTATTTACCCAAAGAATCCAGAAACGATAATTCAAAGAGAGAGAAGAACCCTGATAATTATGGCAGCATTATGGAACAGCCACGTGTCCATCAAATGATGAATGGATAAAGATTTAGTATGTATACATGATGTGGTATTATAATGTGGTATTATACACACATAATTATATGATGTGGTATCTTATGTATAATACCCACACACAGGGGAATAGTACTCAGCCACGTAAAATAATGAAATCTTGCCATCTGCAACAACATGAATGGAGCTAGAGAATATAATGCTAGGCAAAATAAGTCGGTCAGCGACAGATACCATATGACTTCATTCATATGTGAAATTTAAGAAACTAAATAAATGATCAAATGTTGGGGAAACAGAGTAATAGACAAATCAAGAAACATGCACTTCATTATAGATAACAACATCCTGGTTACCAGTGTGTGTGTGTGGGGGGGGTACAGATGTAGTGAGTGAAATATGTGATGGGGATTAAGGAGTGCACTTGTTGCCATGAGTACTGGGTATTGTAAGGAATTGCTGAATCAGTATATTGTACATCTGAAACTAATATAACACTATATGTGAAAAAAAAAGAGGCATCCTTGTGGCTCAGTTGGTTGGCCATCCAACTTTGGCTCAGGTCATGATCTCTCAGTTCGTGGGTTCAAGCCCTACATTGGGCTCACTGCTGTAGGCATCACCCCCACTTCAGATATGCTATTCCTCTCTCTCTGACCCTGCTTGCATTCTCTCAGAAAGAAATAAGATATTGTTTCAAAACCATAAAATATTTAAAAATAAATTCAGTTTATCAGAAAAAGAAAAAAAAAACATTTAGAGCACCTAATTAAGTTACTGGATTTTCTGATATTTTAGGTTTCAGGAAATTCATTTGTTTGAATATGTGTTATTATCTCTTTTTAGGTATTCTCTGTCCGGTCCTGTTTTAATGATAATAATAATAATAATAATAATAATAATAATAATAATAATAATAATAATAATAATAATAACAATAATAATAATAGCAATAATAATAGGATTCTATATAAGGGGTGTTTGCTATGTTCAGATATTGTTCTAAACTCTTTAGATGATCATTATATTCATCTCTTGGTCTTACATATATGAGAACGAAAGCACAAATCATTAAAAAAATCTGTGCCGATGATCACACACCTAGTACTGGTGAGACAGGATGTAAACTTGGGTGAGTTGACACTAGAGGACACTATTTCATGCCACCTCTCAGTTCCATCACATGCCACCTGTGTTGACCTTGGGAGCAGATAAGTTCCTTAACCTCTGAACTTCTTCAATTTGCTGATATGTAAAAGGAGGTTAATAGTAACCCCTCCCTCATAGGGCCCTAAGAAGAATGACAGGAAGTACTTGTGAAATGTTCAGAACCTCACCTGGTATGAGTAAGAACTAAGTAAGTGTTGGCAAGAAACATCTCAGCCAGCCTAGCTGGTCCCCAAGTCTTACTCATTTGCTCCAGTGTTAGAGTTATGGGGTTATGCTAGTTTTTCAAAGAAATGACTTGCATCGCTTTCATTCTCTTGCTGCTTTTTCTTAAACCAGTTGTAGTCATTTACATTGTCTCCAAAACATTCATTGTCTGTTTTATTGGCATGTGTACATAGGAGTTTTTAATAACCAAAAGCTCTATAATGTTACCATGTTTAACTTTAATAATTTGATTTCCTTGAATTTTCTGTTTACAAGAAAAAAAGTTTAATTTTAGTGACTTGGTAAATTGGTTAACTTTTAAATTTCTTGGTTAAATACAACAATACAAGGAAATACAAGAAGTACAAGATATACAAGGAAAACATCTAACACTTTCAAGTTGGGTCACATTTGTTCCCTCTCCAGTTGCTCTCTCAGGCTACTCTCACCTCGGGGGCTTCTCTTCTAAGACTGAAATTCTCTTGACTCTGTTTATCTCCTTCCAACAAGTGTCAATTATACATAACTGCGATGAAGGAAGGGAGATCAGATTTTTCATGAATCTTCCTGATGAAATTACATGATCCAGGCTCACAAGGTAATAATTTAGCATTCTCTCATACAAACAAGAAATAATTAGAAATATAGTCAGAGAATTGGCACCATTTGCCATAACAGAAGTAAAAGGAGAAGGAGGTGGAAGGAAGGAAGGAAGGAAGGAAGGAAGGAAGGAAGGAAGGAAGGAAGGAAGGAAGGAAGGAAGGAAGGAAGGAAGGGAGGGAGGGAGGGAGGGAGGGAGGGAGGGAGGGAGGGAGGGAGGGAGGGAGGGAAGGAAGGAAGGAAGGAAGGAAGGAAGGAAGGAAGGAAGGAAGGAAGGAAGGAAGGAAGGAAGGAAGGAAAGGAGGGAGGGAGGGAGGGAAGGAAGGAAGGAAGGAAGGAAGGAAGGAAGGAAGGAAGGAAGGAAGGAAGGAAGGAAGGAAGGAAGGAAGGAAGGAAGGAAGGAAGGAAGGAAAGGAGGGAGGGAGGGAGGGAGGGAGGGAGGGAAGGAAGGAAGGAAGGAAGGAAGGAAGGAAGGAAGGAAGGAAGGAAGGAAGGAAGGAAGGAAGGAAGGAAGGAAAGGAGGGAGGGAGGGAGGGAGGGAGGGAGGGAGGGAGGGAAGGAAGGAAGGAAGGAAGGAAGGAAGGAAGGAAGGAAGGAAGGAAGGAAGGAAGGAAGGAAGGAAGGAAGGAAGGAAGAGGAAGGAAGGAAGGAAGGAAGGAAGGGAGGAACTTGACAAGAAACATGAAGAAAGTATATAAATAAGCCTTTCAGAAAACTTTAAACCCATGTGAGAGATATTTAAAAAAAAAAAGCTTAAATATAAACATTCCTTGTGTTGGAATAGGAAAAGTTATTATTGTAAGAATGCCAACTATCTCTAAATTACTATGGAAATTTGTTGCAAGCCCAATAAAATATGGATTTTTTAAAATCAGATCAGCTGGTTCTAAGATTTTTGTATAAATATCAATATTCAAGCTGATCCAGAAATTTTTGCTGAAAAGGTAGCATATGAATTAGGCGAGTTCTACCAGATAATAAATTATGTGATAAAGCAATTGTGGTTCAGCTGAATGAATGAAACGTCATAGAGAATCCAGAAGTAGGTTCAAAGCATATGCAAATTTAGTGTATAACTAAGTGAACCTTTCAAAGCAAATGCATTGTTCGAATAATAGTAACAAAGATACTATTCATGAAGTTTCAATACTTTTCTTATAAATGTCTTAATTTGCATTATGTCATATTATTAATGTTATATGTTTTCTTATAAAAATGCATCTATAAAATCCTAGGAGAAAACAAGAAAGTTATTTTTCTTGTCTATTGGGAAAAGCCTTCTTAATATATACTGAGCATTTGTTGCTAAGAAATTTTAGGCACTTACGTATTTATTTATTTAATTATTGAATTTCCACACTGTGATAATGCCCATTTCACAAAAGAGAAAGCAAAGAACAAAAAAGGTAAGGGGACTTTATTTGTTTCCCTATAGCTCAAGATGGAGTACCTAGATAGTTTTACTCTAGATCGTGTGTTCTCAAACGTGATGATAACAACTGACATACACCAGAAAGAGCAGAAACAATGGCGGAGCCCAGTGGAAGGCCATGGGCTCAATCCCTCCTTGGCCTTAACAGGTCGGCAGTATCTGCCTGCACTTGTCCACAGGTGAGTCATTGTTAGCATAGGCATAAAAATGTCTTGGCATCATTACTTAACCTGTGAACAAGTGGCAGTATGGCCCTGGTTGCAGAGAAAGAAATGTTGCCTACCACCAGGAAGCGATGTGTGAGAGGCAGTCTTATAAACTGGTAAATTAGTATGCTGTACCTGGCAGCACCTTAACCTGGAAATACAAAATTTCATTATACACAACCTATGCGTTTCCCCCTAAGAGTAAAACAAAACAAAACAAACAAACAAACAAACAAACAAACAAACAAACAACACAAAAGCCCAGGAGGCAAGCTTACCCCATACCTGCAAGGAGGATGGCTTCCCACATGTTGTTTAAGAAGTGTCTTTTATGTGGATCAAAGGAAACTATAACTTTCTTAGGTAAGATTTATGTGTCAAAGCATTCATTTTTGCCAACGCTCCAACACAGTCATCTGCAGGATCACTTTAAATCTTATCTCACTGCCTTCCCCAGTTTTATTACAAATGGAGAAGATATTTTTTTATGTAAGACAATCTATGACGTCCTAGGAGAAAATATGGGGGAATTATTCTTATAATCCAGAATGACAATGATCTTTCTAAAATAGGGGTGGACATTACACTCAGATGTAACGATAGTAGAGAAGGATCATTTTTATTATATTGAACATATATATTTTTTTTAATTTTGTAAAGAAAAAACAAAGCCAAAAAAAAAAAAAAGGAAAAGAAAAAATAAAGTGAGGTTCCTGGGTAGCTTGGTAGGTTAAGCGTCCAAATTCGACTCGGTCACGATCTCATGGTTTGTGGGTTTGAGCCCTGCATCTAGCTCTTTGCTGAAAGCTCAGAGTCAGGAGTCTGTTTCAGATTCTGTGTCTCCCTCTCTCTCTTCTCCTTCCCTGCTCGCACTCTCTCTCTCTCTCACAGATAAATAAACATTAAGTTAAAAAAATTAAAAAAATAAAATACAGACAAAAGAAAATTAGTGGAAATATTTGCACCACCAATAGAAACACAGAAGACAAATTCCCATAATGCTTGTATTGCTTTTTTTTAAGCCACACTGTTAAACAAAACAAAAATCCAATAGAAGAAATAGAGGTAAGAAAAAGGAAGTTTATCAGAAAACAAGCATAAATGACTTTTAAAAACTGTAAAGATGAACAACCACAATTTTAGAAAGCAATTGCAAATAAAAATGAAATACTACTACTCTTCTATTGGACAAAAACATTGGTAATGCACACTATAGAAAACGGAAGAGGAAAGAGGCATTTCAGAAATGTAATTGGCGAAATGGTACCTCTTCTTTGGAAGACAGTTTAACATGATAATGGTAAAAATAACAGTAATAACATTTATTGAGTGTTTGGCATGTTGGACAGACACTGATCTATTTCACATAGTTTAATTTAATTATTCCTCATAACAACCAAATGAAGTGGTTTATATTACTACCCCTCTGAGAAATCAGAGGCACAAGAAGATTAAGACATGTGCTGTGAATGGAGTAGCTGAATTCAAACTCAGTACTAAAAATTCAGTTTAAAATACCAAACTTGACAATATCCATAAAAACTCAACATATTTATACCTGTTATATGTACACCTTCATGGGCGTTAGGTTTTTCCCTACCACACAGAACAAGGAAGGACTATGGTTTTAACAGGGTAAAAGTGGATGTCTCTCCCAAATCAATGAACTTTGGAGGTATACAGCTCAAGTCTGATTGGGCAGCTGTATTCTATGAAGTGCATAGAAATCTAGTTCCTACCAGCTCTTGCTGGAAGAATCTCAGTTCACTTTCCATCCAAACGGTTTGGCCCTAGAGTTCATGATCCAAGGCAACATGTGAATGACATCAAAGAAAAAATAAAGGACACAAGGCCCACAGCTGTCTCAACTTTCTCAGAAGCTGCCACATGACACTTCCTCTTATATTGCTTTGGCTGCCAGGGAAGCTGGGGTATGTAGTCCTAATTCTGAGTGCCTGTAGGCACAGCTCAACGCTGGTAATAACCTGCAAGGGAAGGAGGTGGAGGAATGGATGTGGAAGAGGTTCTTTCTGTCCTACTGATACCACAATTCCAGTTCTAGGAAATTTCCCAAGATTTTTACATTACAAATCTTCCTTGATTTAGGATGGAGTCACCACTAGATAAAACCAGTGTGAGTGGAAGTTATTCTAAGCCAAAAATGCATTTAACACGCGTAATGTGCTGAATATCATAGTTTAGTCTAACCTCTATTATGTGTGTTCAGAATAGTTGCATGAGCTGAAATTATGAGACATCATCTAACACACAGCCTATGTTACATTAAAGTTTAACTGTCTCATGTATTTCAGTGAATACTGTGTTGAAAGCATAAACACAACGGTTGTGTGAGTACAGAATGGCTGTAAGCATATAGATTGTTCACCACCATGATCATGTGGTGGACTGGGAGCTGTGGCTGGCTGCTCTGCCAGGCATCACAGGAGAGGGTCGTATCGCCTCTCATTACCACTGGGAGAGGTCAAAAACTTAAATTTGAAGTACAATTTATCTTTGAAAACGTTTAATGTTTATTCAAGTTTTGGAGAGAAAGAGAGACAGAAAGAGTGCGAGCAGGGGAGGGACAGAGAGAGAGGCACACAGACACAGAATCTCAAGTCAGCCCCAGGATGCAAGTTGTCAGCATAGCCTGAGGCAGACTTGAACTCACGAGCCGTGAGATCTTGACATGAACTAAAGTCAGATGCTTACACCACTGAGCCAGCCAGGTGCTCTTCAAGGACAATTTCTAAACAATGCTATCATTTTCACACCATTTTAAGGTCCAATAACTAGAAGTCAAACAATATTAAGCCAGGGACTGCTAATCCTCCATTCATCCTTGCAGATATATTTTTGATCATCCTATGCCTGCCAGTAAGCTCACGTCCATGGACTGCATCGTTGAAGCTTTCTTGTCCTCTGGCTTCCATCCATAGTTGGCAGGTATACGAATAGGTAGCCAGAGAGCAAAAGAAAAGCAGTCATTATATGTACTCTGAACTCTGGAATTTTGGCAGTGGCTTATTCCTCAGTCTATGGCCACATCTCCTGTTAGGTGGCTTCTCTCCCAGCCGTGGGCTCATTGGCTTCTAGTAACACTTGTCCTTTCCTTGTCCCCTGGTGCCTGGGAGAGGTGACGTCTTCTCTTGCTCGTCCCCAAGGACTCAACCACTTAGTTTGGAGCCCGTTTTTCTCACCAGCACCTGTGTTCATAGTTTCTCCATTAAACTCTTTCCAGATAAGTTTTTCAAGGCACCACTCACACTCTGCTGGACTCTGGCAGGCAAACATATGTACAAGGACTTTCACGGCAGCATTGTTTTCTATAGTCGTAGACTACAAACAAATTAAATACACATAAACAAGGGACACATTAAATACCTCTAATGCAAACAGGGTAGGAAATACCATGAAGTATATTTAAAAAATAATGTCCCATTGGACCTGATACTTTAATTTTTAACAGGGCAAATCTCATGTCAAACCTTTTCACGATCACAAAAATCATGTACCTATAAAATAGAGAGGTGTAGATAATATCTTGCTACCAGCTATATATATATATATTTTTTTTTTCATGTGAGATACGCATATTATATACTTTGAGATTCTGGAAAAAAACCCTACAAACTGTTAAAAGTGGTCTTCTTCTGGGGAAGAATAATGGAGTCCTAGTGAAGACATAGATTTACTTTCATTGAACAACTTGTTTTGCTACTATATGAATTTTTACCATGTGTATATTACCTTTAAAAAGCTCGTTAAAGGAAAAAAAAAGGTTTCCTAAGGATACATATAGGGAAGTTTATGAATATGACAATAACACTCCTCTGATATTTCAATATTGCAGTTTGGATCCCAACTTCCTCCCCTCCCTACTCTGCCCCCCCTTTTCCTCTCCCTCCATACAGGGTCACTAAACTCTCTTTTCTCACACAGGACAGCACTTCCGGGACTACTGTGGTCCTTGCTGTGTGTTCCCCAAGTTGTCACGGCTCTCACTGCACTTGAGGTTCATCATGATCCAGAATCATCTTACATTATATAGTTCTTATAGCTAAGCTTTCAAGGCTTGGCTTTTTAGGAAATTAAACTACCTTTCATATTTCTTCAAAAAAATCTTACTCTCAGCTGACAACTCTTAGAATATGGTAAATTCTCCCACGATTGGCTAAAGGACTCTCCAGTTGAATTCAAATGCTCTAGTGTTACTCTGGATTGAATTCATAGGAACAAAAGTCTTTATTGAGCCCTTTGTCTTCGGACCCATTCCTTCCTTTATTTCTCAATTGAGCATCAATTTATTGAGTGTCTATTTTATTCCCAAACTGTAGGAGGTGCTAGAACTTAATGAATGGATAGTCCTGGTCCACAGAAATATTAAGTCCTATGGGAGACATGAAAGTGTAAGATGTGTTGGGGCACCTGGGTGGCTCAGTTGGTTAAGGGGCCGACTTCAGCTTGGGCCATTATCTCACAGCTTGTGAGTTCAAGATCCATGTAGGACTCTGCACTGACAGCTGAGAGCTGGAGGCTGCTTCGGATTCTACACCTCCTTGTCTCTCTGCCTCTCACCCACTGATGCTCTGTCTCTCTCTCCTCCAAAAATAAAAATACATAAATAAATAAATAAATAAATAAATAAATAAATAAATAAATAAATAAATAAATAAATAAATAAATAAACATTAGGAAAAAAATTATGTGTAAGAGGTGTCAATTGAAGTGTGTATAGAGTTTGAGTCCGGGCATAGAAAGAGAGTGTTGGATCAGGATAAGTAACTAGAGCAACTTTCTAAGAGTATGATTGACGGTGGCTAGTAATAAAAGGTGAGTCGGGGTGCCCTAGGAAGACTCGTGAAAGGGACGTCATGTAATGCATTGGAAACAACGTAACTTAAAGCAGGAAAGCAGGACCCTTGAAGTAATGTATGACCTTTGATAGAAGATTATAATGGTGAGTTAAGCTGTCAGATAACATCATCAGTGTCATCATCACCCTGGAAAGAATCAAAAGGGAAGGGGAAAGGGATGAATTAAGAGTGTCTACTACATCACCAGACACATTAAAGATGCTCAATATCACTAATCAGAGAAACCTGAATCAAAACCACAAAGACGCAGCAATTCACACCTGACAGAATGCCTCGTATCAGCAAGACAAGAAATAACAAGTATTGGTGAGAAGGTAAGAGAAAAAGTAACACCAATGCACTCTTGGTGGGAATGTAAATAGGTGCAGCCACTCTAGGAAACAGAATGCAGGTTACTCAAAACATTAACTCAGAAATACTATGTCATCCAATAATTCCACTACTGGTATTTACCCAAAGAAAAGGTAAACCCCAATTTGAAAAGAGGCATGCACCCCTGTGTTTACTAAAGCATTATTTATGATAGCCCAGATATGGAAGCATCCCAATAGTCTGGCAACAGATGAATTCATAATGAAATGTAGTGTCCATATAATGGAATATAATTTAATTTTTTTAAAAAAAGGAATAAAACCTTGCCATTTGCAACAACATGTGTGAACCTAGAGGGTATTATGCTACGTGGGATTATTCCAATAAAAGGAAATACCATATAATTTCACTTTTATGTAGAAGCTAAAATACAAAACAGAAAAAGAAACAGACAGATTCTTCAATACAGAGGACAAACTTGGTTACAAGAGGAGAAGTGGGTGGGGTGTGTAATATAGGGAAAGGTGACTAAGAGTTACAAACTTCCTGTCATAAATTACATAACTTACAGAGATGAAAAGTACAGCACAGGAAATATAGTTGATATTATAACAACACGATATGTTGAAAAATGGTGACTACATTTACCACGGAGAGCACTGAATAATGTATAGAATTATCAAATCGCTATTTTATACACCTGAAACTAAAATAACACTGTATGTAATCTATACTTCAATAATAGAAAATTAAAAATGAAAAAAAAGAGCATCTATTACCGTTGTTATCTGGGAAATAAAAAAAAAGAGAATAGGTTAGAGATTTGATAATTATTTTAGCCTGCCTTAAAATACGTACCAATTAAGATGCTGCATCTAAACATACCCATGGTGATGGGGAAGACATCTAGGTATAAAACATATTATAAATAGGTATAAATAGGTATAAATAGGTATAAATAGGGCATATTATACATGTATACATATTATACATCTAGGTATACATATTATACATATTATATGTATACATATATATGTATACATATTATACATCTAGGTATACATATGTATATGTATGTATACATATATATATGTATATGTATACATATATATGTATACATATTATACATCTAGGTATAAAACATATAAATAGGTATAAATAGGTATAAATAGGTATAAATAGGGCATATTAAGGAATTTGCTGATAGTTGATCATGAGGGAGTCTAAGGGCATGAACAATTGGCCCAGGACCAGTAAGAATGCAAAGGTGGGGGCAGGGTGTGGATAGGAAAGGTGTTTTCTCTCATGCTGCATGTGGGGGAACCACAGCTTGGAAGGCAGTGATGGAATAACTTTTGCATGTTACAAAGTCCACTCTAAGCGGAGTAGTGATATGAGCTCCATCATGAGGCTCCACTGATGCCAAGCAAAATACGGAGGGGTGCGGCATAGAGGAAATGTGGTTGCCATAGTATCCACAGAAGTGAGCTACTAATTGAATCATACTGGTGAGGAAATGAGAGGAATTACACTAGGATAAAGAATAAAAAATGGAGGAGGAAATTTTGGGAACATGTGCTCGTTTGAGGTTCTTTGTGAGATGACGTCTTCACAAAGCGTAGGACACAGTCAAGAATTGGAATGACTCAATGTCCAATTTTTACTTATACCCTCTCCCTATATTCAGTGTGATTTTACTCTACTATTTAATGCCTGAACCTCTTGTCTCCTTCCTACTCCAACCTTGCCTAGTTAATACCTACTCACTCTTTAAGGATTAGTTCAAGATACCAACCCATCTGAAAAGTCCCTTTCAACACTTCATCTCCTTCCTCTGAAGGCTGAGTTACATGGATTTTCCCTTCACACTCTCCACATGCTCCATGCATCTTTGGACCATTACACCATAATATCTGTCTCCCCTACATGATTGTAAGCTCCTTGTGATGGTAAGCGCCTTGTGTTAGGGTCTACCCCCTCATCTCTAATGTCCCAAGCATATAGCACAGTGCTTCGTAGGACTCAGTTGGCTCTCAGTGATTGCCGAATGAGATAATGAATCTAGAGTGGGAATAGGAACATTCTTGTCTCTCATACTGCGGTTGGGGTTGAAAGTTGTGTTGAAAGGTGTCATTATGAGGTCTGAGTGAGAGTTTGAAGGTGTCTACAATCTACGTTCTATCTATGAGAAAAGAGCCATTTCCCAGGGAAAGGTGAAAAAGATAGGTTGAGGGAAATGATGGAGGTATGGAATAGCTGCTGTGGGGAGAAGACCGCTTAAGATTGGCAAGAAGCTCTGGGGGTATGTTGACATCCGCAACCATAAAATTAGAGTGAGTGACCCTAGTGACTGTGAGTCCCTGTAACAGTTCACTGGGCTGAGTGACACAGAGGATGGGCTGACAGGGTGGAGGACTCATCCAAGCTTCAAGGCCACCAAAGCAGATGCAGCAGAGGACTAGGACGCTCCAGCACAAAGTGACATACTGAGGTGTATACACTGCATTTGGTAGGGAAGTGGAGCCACAAGGGATGATATGCAGGGAAATGAGACGGTGGAAGGAGGGACCACAAGTCTCTATCGGGCTGAAGAAGAGAAGTTGTGAAGTCAAGTAGTAAGACACCTGGGTAGGGGAGGTTATCTTCTCAGATATTGGCACGTTGAGTTTGACATTCTAGCAAGAGACATCTGGATGATCATAGAGCTCAAATACCATCACGGAAGTTAGCTACTGGAGGAAAGTGACTCTTAAGGTTGTGGGAGCCAGAAAGTTTAAAGAACCCTGAAGCTACATTGCTAGAGCAATTTTACCAGGATTCTGAAATTGCCCACAACAGAGGTAGGAGCAACATGAGAAGAAAGAAGAGTAGGAAGGGACTCCAGAAATTTCCATGAAGAAAAGGGTGGCACTCTGGGATTGAATAGATGGACTAAGGAGGTGAAGGCAGGAATTGCAGGGGAGTAGAAACATCATGGTCTGGAGGTGGTAACAAGGGGCCTGTAGATCACTATCCAGCCTCTTCCTTAATCCTGAAGGAATTTTCTCTCTACTGGAGCAATGTCTCCAACCTCTAGAACCTACACGGCATTTATCTTTGTTCCTCATTCTGGCATCTTGATTCTGTTTGCTGAGACATCTCTTAAATGGAGTCCCCAGTGTGATTCTTTTTTTTTTTTTTCACGGGCATCACTACATGTCCCAGAATGTTATGACATCAAAACGAATATGGCCTGTTTTTCATTCCTTCATGTGACCAATGGGACCAAGTCTACTGGACGTAGACTGAGTTTCACTCCAAATGATGATGGACTCAACATGCTACTTTGCCCAAGAAATATACTTGTATATTAGATGATCCTCCCAGAAATAACAGTGTTACCCAACCCACCCAGCAGACTTGGCAAGTAAGGCAGCCTGCTAAGAACACATAAAAATGCAAACATGTTTTCTAGTGATGCATCTTTTAGCAGGTAGGCAGGTAGTCCAAAGCCAAAGAAGTAAATTATTTTAAGTTAGGGAATGAAAGGAAGGTAAACTGCCATAAAGTTATGTTAAACTGTTGGGAAAAAGAAGTAGAATATGAGTGTCATAAATTCACAATCATTCATACAGGACATCATATATATATTCCAGGAATTTTAAGATAGTAACATGTGGTTCATATGGTAGGGAAAGCTCCACTATTGCCACTCTCTTTATGCTCTGCCAATAACGTGGTCACCATGAAAGCTGCCTGACACCTACTAAAAAACGCAATTAATAACATATGATAATGGAGCGCCCATGCCATACCATGGTAGACATGTGTGGGCAGAGGTTAGGAAGCCCAGAACATGGTCCCTGTCCTTAAGAAACCTGAAACGTAAGGGAAAGTGAAGTGAAACCAATAAGAGTTAAAACCTGTGTTAAAATAACTGGTTGACTTCTAGTCAGCATCAAGAATCAGACATGTTATTTCTGTGGAACGGTGAACATCGCCTCTGTGTTAGAGAGTTCTCTTGAGTTTTACACTGTTGCGAAAAACTGGCCTTTTCTGAGCCTTGGCAATTCCCAAACTTGTGCATTGTGACACAAGCCTGTCAGATCAGAGGCCTCCTTATATGCTGCTTCCTGCAGAATGAGCTGGCAGTTTTATCTGTCGTCCACACCACCTGGCTTAGCAAATTAGATCATATTAGGGCTATTGTCTCAGAGACAATAAGAGGCATCTGTAACTGAAAGAGACCATGATGATATCTTCTAAAGAGACTATGAAGAGTAGAAAGGTCAACAAGACGAGTATAACTATCATCAGTGGTTTTTTTTTTTTTTTTAACCCGTCCTTCTCTTCCTCTGTTATACAGGCTACCCTTTAGTAAAATCTATAAAATCAACACATTTCTTTTATCTTGGCACAGAGTGTTGTGAGAAAGAGTAACTTACATTATGCAGCACATTTTTATGTAAAAAATCCTTCTGCATACCTGAACTCTTTTGGTCCTCAAAGCAAACACTATAGAAGTAAGAATTGTTGACACAATTTACAGAAGTTCATTTGGGGTTTCGGCTCCATTCACTCCACCACTACAGGTGAGGAAATAGTTACCTTTCCCACTCTCATGAGCAGGAGTTCCCCTCCTTATAGATCAGACAATTCTTGTTCTAAATGTCACCCCTGTTTCGAGGCTCTGCCTATCCTACCTGCCAATTCTTTCTACTAATTCTCTCCATTCAATTCAATTCAATTCAATTCAATTCCATTCCATTCCATTCAATTCAATTCAATTCAATTCAATTCAGTTCAGTACATTCGATTCAATTCAACTCCATTCAATTAACTCAATTCAACTCAATTCAATTGGCAATTAACAAAGGCTACCCATAAGTCAAACTGCATACTAGGAACTGCAATGACCAAATTGACCCCCTCAAGGAGTGGCCAAATTATCTAGGGAGACAGGCAAGCAAATTATTACAATATGGCAAAAAGTACAGTACAGGGCACTGCACATGGTACCACAAGAGTTCCAAGAATTGACTAATTAACTCTGCCTGGTGGGATTAAGTACGTAATGGTTGACGCAAAGTTGAAATATGATTGATGAGGGTAGAGAGGGCTTCTCAGGCAGATGCAAACTTACCTATGCCAAGGGAAAGAAGTGGGGAACCCCAGGACGTTCAATCTACTTCCTGCACATAGCAACATCCTATATAATTGGAGGAAAGCAGCACAAAACTTACTTGATGGCCACTGACAAAAGTGAGGTCAGAAGGCTACTTCCTCACACCCCTAGACCTCTAGTTCACAACTTCCTTCTCCGCAAACTTCCAACTGTTCCCAACCCTTCTTCACTCTGGTCTTATAACTTTGCGTATTACCGCAGTGAGAAAACCAGGTCAGTGATAAGAGATTTTGCGAAATGACCTATCGCATCTACCATTCCATCTACATCTATTTCCTTATGCTCTGCTTTCACCAACATTAATATGAAGGATCTGTTCATTCCTCTCTGAGCCAATTATCTTTTGGACACTAGACCAAAGTCACTCTTGCCCTGTTAAGAACATTTCTGTCAGCAATTCTCCCCCACTCTGCCATATCATCATTTCCATCAGCAATATGGAAATTACAAAAATGCTTTTATTTCTCAAATTTTAGAAAGGAAAAGCAAAGCCCTTTCTTGGCCCTGCTCCCTTCCCTTCCCACTGCTGCCTCACTTTTCTCCCTCATTTGGTCACAACGCTCCTTGAAAGAATTGCCTTACTCCCTGTCTACAGTCATTCTCCTCCAATTCTCTGTTGAATCCACTCCCATTCGGCTTTTCCCCGGTGCTACTGAAATGGTTCTCATCACATGTCAATGACATCCACTTTGCAAAACACAGTGATTATTTATATTTTAATAATTTTTCAAGTGTATGTATTCATTTTGAAAGAAATGGAGAGTGAGCAGGGGAAGATATGAGACAGATGGAGGCATAGAGAGAATCCTAAGCAGACTCCACACTGTCAGCATGGAGCCCGACCTGGGGCTTGAACCCACAAACCATGAGATCATGACCTGAGGTGAAACCAAGAGTCAGACATTTAACCAAGTGACCCCCCCATGTGACCATGATGATCATTTATTTGACCTCATCCTATTTGACTTGCCATCAGCACTTGACCAATTTGATACCTCCTTCCTTGAAACACATTCCTTACCAGGCTTCCTGGACTCGAGAGCTCCTCATGTCTCGCCTATTCCTTCAGTGGCCACTGTGTCTAGTTTACTTCGCTAGGTTTTCCACATCTTGCAGTACTTTAAGAGTTAGAGACCCCAGAGCCCAGTCCTTGCATGTCTTCTCGCTCATCCATTCTCACTCCCTAGCTGATCTCATGCGATCGCATACTAAGTAATCCAGCCTAGAGTCCACACTAAACTTCTTAGTTTAAACTCCAGATGCCTATATCTAACTACATTCACAAAAAGGCAGCGTGGATGTCTGATAAGCATCTCAAAATCACCATGTTAAAAGAGCAAGTCCTGATGTTTCCCCTAAAACCCATCATCCCTAACAGACAACTTAAAATTACCACCAACATGTGGTCCAGCCCAAAAAAACAAATACAAAAACAAAAACGAGAACAAAAGAAGAAAGAAACACAACAACAACAACAAAAAAAAACAAACTTGGTGTCATCTTTTATATCTGTTTTTCTCATACCTTATATTCGAACCACAAGCAATCCTATTATATCCACATTTATAGTATACACATGATCATAATTTTCTCACTATGTGTCCTTTTTCCATCCTTATTCAGGATGGAAGTTATTTCAGGATTAGTATAGTAACCTCCTTATTTTGTTGCTGTTGTTGCTTGTATGCTTGCTTCCCACTCCATCCTGCTCCCCAGACAATAGTCAGAGTGATTTGTTTAACCTACAAATTAGGGTCCCCTGGGTGGCTCAGGTGGTTAGCCATCTGACTCTTGACTTTGGCTCAGGTCATGATCCAGAAATCATGATGTCATGGGGTCAGAACCTGCATTAGGATCTGTGCTAGGCATCAATTAGGCATGAAGCCTGTTTGAGATTTTTCTCTCTCTCTCTCTCTCTTTCTCTCTCTCTCTCTCTCTCTCTCTCTCTGTCTCTCTCTCTCTCTCCCTCTAAACCCCTGTGGGCACTCTCATTAAATTAAATAGATAGATAGATAGATAGATAGATAGATAGATAGATAGATAGATAGATAGATAGATAGATAGATAGATAAAACAAACTCAAATGTGAATTTGGTCAGACTACTCAACTGACTTTCCATCTCATCGAAAATAAAAGTCAAAGTCCTTATAATGACTTTCACATTCTTCATGATATGCACCCCACACATGCCCTCTCTGACTAAAGAAATAAATGAGTTAATGAGTGAATGGTTGGTAGAGAAGAGGAACATAAGATTAGATTAACCTTATAGAATTAATCAGATGATGAGCAACATTATAACTAAGCCAAGAAGTGTCTTCAGGTTTATTTGAATACAATGGGTAGTCATCAACGTCATTCGGGCAAAATAACTATCTCCTGTTAACTGTTTCTAGGATCCAATTCATATGTCACCTTCTACATTAATCCTCACTCTTTACTAATCTCCCATTCCCACATGAAATCCATTCAAAGGAAACTTTGCTACTCCTTTAATGTGTCACATTTTCAATCTTCCATGTGTTGCTCTCTCTCTCCCTCTTTTTTTTCTTGCCTGCAATGCCCTTCCTTACTCTGTTGATTTGAAATATGTCTTCTCTAGAAGACTCACGTCAAGTGACTCTCATTTTTTAAAGCACTCCCTGGGTGCCCTAGAGAATCATGTGTTTTCTTCTTTGCAATTCCATAGTACATTTATACACCTCTATTACAGATGTTATCAACTCAGTATAGTTAATTTGTTTACACAGTGGCAAATCCCTGGATACCAAGTCCATTATTAGTTCTAGGTAAGACCTCTGTTCTTTGTATACAGTGCCTACAACCTAGTCCGTGCTCAATGCATGCTTGATGAATGGAAACGAGGCAGGAGAATAGAATGAAAATTAGTAGAGGGAATATATAAGAGAAACCAGGAGAGTCAAATGTTATCAAAAACAAAAGAAGAGGTATTTTCAAGAGGTAAGGTGTGGTCAGTTCTTTAGAGTTTGGTGTTTGGTTTACTTGTGTTTGAAATAAGATACAGGTATCATCGCATTTACCAAGTAGGAGGTATGTGGAAATAAAATAGTCAAATTTCAGTAGCATATGGCAGAAATTACCTTATATCCAAGCAGTGACTTAATATGAGCAATTGTGTGTTCAAACCATCAGGAGAAGTGTTAGTTAAGTGGGGTGTACACTGCACTCCCAGAATCCAAAGACAACCCTGCAGAATTGTCTTGCCAGAATAACCCCAGCAGACTCACTGGTCTGTCCAGGCAGACTCACTGGTGTTCTGGGCCTAGGGTATCACTAGGTAAGAGTCAAGTGTCGGTAGGTTGGGTTCTTATCTGGAGGAATCTACTTCTGAGATTATTTGGGTTTCGGACAATTAAGTTCCTTGCAGTTATACAACTGAGGTCTTCATTTTCAGATTGTGGGATGGCCAGCCGGAGAAAACTCTCTGCTTTCTATGGGTTTATGATGCATGGGTTCATGATGATACTAGGTTGATCCAGAAAATCTCTCTGTATAATACAACACGACTATAGAAATGATCTCTCTTCATATTCATGGGTTGGCAGCTTTAAGGTATGGAACGTTTGGGACTATTTTTTTTTTTTTTTAGAATAATGTCTACCACATTCTGTTTAAAAAAAAAAAAAAAAACAGCTGTAGAACCAATAGATAATACTTTTCACCTTCTCAATTAGTAAGATTCAACAGAGAAAAATTCTCTTTCTCATATATACATATAATATATATTATAATATACAATATATTTATATATATATTTATATTTATTTATATTTATATTAATACATTCATATGTATTAATATAAGTATATTTATATATTTATGAAAATTTATTTATTTATTTATTTATATATGTATTTATATATTTATTTATGTATTTATATATTTATTTATTTATTTATTTATTTATTTATTTATTTATTTATTTATTTATTTATTTATTTATTTCTTATAAGAAATTGGCTCCCATAAATATGGATGCTGACAAGTCCCAAGATCTTCAGGATGTGTTGGCTAGGTGGAAACCCACGAGATCTGATGGCATTGTTCTTGTCCAATGGCTGGCAGGCTTGAATCTCAGGTAGAGCTGCTGTTTCAGTCTGAATCTAGGGAAGAGACCAATGACCCAGTTGAAAGACATTCAGGCAGGCAAGAGTAATTCCCTAGTATCCCTGGGAGAATCATCCTTATTGTATTCAGGCCTTCTCACTAATTACATAAGGCCCACTTACATTAGGAAAACAATCTGTTTTACTCACTGTACAGACTCAAGTATTTCCCATCACAAAACACCAGAAAAACATTTCACCAAGCATCTGGACCTCTGTGGCCCAGTAAAGTTGACACATGAAATTAACCATCATATCTTCCAAATTTCATGCAAGCGCATGAAGTGGATGAACCTAAGCCCTATCAAGAACCCAAGCTACAGAGGCACCAGGCAGCTTGATAAGGTGCATTAGCACAGCGTCGTTCAAATATTTATCCCCAATCTACTGTAAGGAACACATATTTCGCCACAGCCCAGTATAAGCATACACATACACATACACATACATATAAATAAATGAAATAAACAACATTTCATGAATTATTGGTTATCCGTACTAAGGGTAAATGTACTTTTATATTTTCTTTTTGGTTCTATTTATTTTAATCCATTCTTCCCTTGAGCCACAGCTTCATGACCTTCCAAAAAACAAGGCATAATTAGTAAGGTGTACTGACTTTCAGGGTCAATCTTTGGGAAGTAATATTCCTTCAGTTATATGTTTCACAATGTCTGACATGCAATACTCTCTTTGTTAAGTTGAATTGAATACAGAAAATGGGCTTCCAATACAGTCTTAATACATACTAAGAAAATTCTGAATCCTTTTATCGGGATAGGACCATAACTATCGAAGAAAATGAAACAACAGGTACCAAGAGATGCCCTTTGGATGTCTCCAACCCTATTCAGGAAGGCTAAGTTTACAAGCCCACTGAAACACAGGGGACCATTTCTTTCTTGGGGAAAATGAGCAACAACGGAATGTTCACGTGCAAAGAGCAGACAGGACTAATTATTACAAAGACGTGTTGAAGCATGTAGAAATTTTCCACTTCTATGCCACTTATAATTAGTGCTTGTCTCCCTTGGATTATCATGTCAATGCATAAGGCACAGTTAGAAAACATTGTTACCCAACAATGGCAGCTCTCAGGTTTCATGTTTCTGTTATACACCCCCATAGGTTGAACTGTGTCTCTGCAATAGTTAAGGCCCTAGAGAAGAATTCACCCACTTTGCACCACTCACTCTCCCTGATTAAGCTGTTCTGCAGGGAAACGGCTTACTTTTTTAAATGCTTGCTTTTGTTCCTTGATAAGCAGCAGACATATTTCTGAGTGCAGCATTTCTATTTAACTGTACTCATGCCCTAAAGAGATTCTAGGGATCAGCTCAGGGAGTCCACTTGAATTGATCTTCTTCATCTCTATTGCAACATTACTGGCAGACGTTCACAGTCAGATTTCATTCTGTCGTTCTGAGAGAAACGGAGGAATTTGGCTTTCTGAACCAAGACCACATTATGGAATTGTCTGCACTCAGTTGCAAAAGATTGTGAATGAGGAGGAGACAGGGGCATTATATGATCCAGGATGTGAGGTTGTAGGGTTAGCTTATGGTGGTTGTAACCAAACCTTAATATTGTGTGGAGACTAGACAACCTTGAAATCCCTATAATGTGATGGTCTGGGGACTCTTACCATATAGATTGTCAAAAATCTTGTTATATGTCCGATACAGAAGCAATAGAACTCATTCACTTAATATAGATTTAATGAGCATATACTATGTGGTATTTAGAGCTCTACTCTTGTAGGAGAAGTGAATAAAGTACTCCAAAGATGATCAACGGGGCTCAAACAGACTCTGGTCTCTAGCTTAGAGACCTCGCTTCTGGGTTCTTCTTCCTTTGTTTGGTGCATGTGCGAAAACCCCCACACATAAGGAAGCTGACGACTATAAATTACCCTCCCCACTTTACTCTATGCTCAGACGTTTGGTGAGCCAAACTCTCTGACCAAACTCTCTGAGTGCCACTTGGTTTTTCCTCCAGTGTTCCAGCCTGGTTCGAAAACATACTAGATTGCTGACCAGGAAACCCAACCGCACTGGCCCATTGTTGCCCCCGGTTTGGGAGAACGGCGAGGTGGTGGCAAAGCAAAGGCTCGAAAGGGAGAAAGTGCATGACCTGCCTGAATTTCCGCAGCCTACTTCTCCGTTGTCTTAGGCAGGTCCTGCTCCATGGAACTGGTAAGGCCGGGGCCCCAAAGTGTCAGGCATACCCAAAAGAGCGGAAGGGGGACATGATCAATCCCCAGAGGACTTAATAGGTGTACCAGGTAGAAAATTTTGTGGAAGGAAATGTAATGGACTCTGGTGTGTATGTGTGTGTGTGTGTGTGTGTTTGTGTGTGTGTGTGTGTGTGTGTGTGAGAGAGAGAGAGAGAGAGAGAGACAGAGAGAGAGAGAGAGAGAGAGAGAGAGACAGAGAGAGAGAGACAGAGAGAGAGAGACAGAGAGAGAGAGACAGAGAGAGAGAGAGAGAGAGAGAGAGAGAGAGAGAGAGAGAGAGATGTGCAGCTAAACCAGGGTTGCCAGTCGAGTTAGAGTTTGTGGCTTCATGGACGGACACCCTTAAGGACCCCAAAAGTCTGTGGAGTCTGAATGGGCTCCCCTGTGTCATTGTGAGAGTATAAAGTCAAGGGCGGTATCGGATCAGATTCCTTTCACAAGTCACAAAGCCGAGTCCACTATAGTCAAACCTCTCCTAAACTTTCCCTCAGGAATGCGACCAGAGGAGTATCTGAATAGTCCTCTCATCTGGCGGTATATCCTAACTTTGTCCGTCTTTGTGACACCAAATATGAGAAATAAATTAATAATGGGATGAAAACAGAGTAAGCCTACGATTTTAGAGGTCGTGATCAAAAATTGTTAAAAGGGGTTTTCAGGTTACCATGGGGTGACAACGACACCCAAGAAGTTAAGGAAATTTTGTGAACTAGAATGGCGCACATTCAATGTAGGATGGCCTCCAGAGGGGACGTTAGATGCTCAAATACTGCAGCAGCTTTGGCTAATAGACACTGGGAAACCAGGCCACCCTGATCAATTTCCGTACATCAACTGCTGGCTTGAAATTGCCCCAAGTCTACTGCCTTGAAGGTGATCATCATTAGCAAGCAGAGCCAGGCAAAGGTTTAGCCACCTTATCTGGAGGCTCCCCCAGGGAGCCAAAGAAGCGACCCACTACTGCTCTAATATTTGAAGGAGATATGGAGGAAGATATTGTCTTTCCACCTCCTCATGACTCTTCAAGCTCCCTCCCCCCTCCCCCGGAACTTGAGACACCTCCTGCATCTGTCTCTCCAGCCACAGCCAGAGTCAGTGCGTTGCCACCGCAGTCAGTGCCACCCATCTCCCCGCAGCTCTCAGATAACCCACCCCACATGGGCTATCAGCCAGACTGCGCCCCAGACCCAGACCTAAAACTCTCCAAATGTATGTAACTGAGACGAGAGAGCCTGAAAGACAGAATCAGGATGGACCAGTCCAGACCAGCCATTCCATGATGTGTTATCTACCTTTCTCTACAACCGACCTCCTCAATTGGAAACACAACACTCCACCATACTCCGAAAAGGCACAAGCAATGGTTGACTTGATGGAGTCCCTCTTCCAGACCTACTGACAGACTTGGGAAGATTGTCAACAGTTACTCCATACTTTGTTGAATTAAAAATAAGGATGACAGAAACATGACAGTACCTAGAAGATCACACATCTCCAGGAATCAATGACCCTATATCTGGGCTCAAGGTGCATGCCTGAAGAACACCCAACATGGTATTTCACCACAGAAGGAGGACAGGACCACGTCTGAGGATACCAGAAAGCCCTCCTTCAGGGAGTCTGAGCTGGAGTCAACAATCCCATGAATATGACTAAAATATCATCAGTCACACAGCACCCTGGGGAGTCTCCCAGAGACCACTATGAAAGATTCTGTGAGGCGTACCGTGTATACGTCCCGTTTGACCCCGTGGCACCAAATAGTCAACAGATGGCAAATACCTCTTTAGTGGCACAGTCTGCCCCAGATACCCGACGAAATCTCCAGAGGTTGGAGGGCTTTGCCAGATGAATATCACTCAGCTGTTAGAGGTCGTCAATGCAGTTTTCATGAACAGAAATTTGCAGCTGAAAGAGAAGGGAATAGTAAAAAAGAAGGCCACCTTTCTCACAGCAGAACTAAAGAACAGATGCTGCTGTTTTTTAGCAGCATCGAAAAACCCCAACCACAAAAAGGGGGGAAGCCCATAGCCCCCTTCGCAAGGGACCAGTGTGCATACTGCAAAGGCAAGGGAAACTGTAAGAATGTCCGAATTGGATGGGGACCTCAAAACCCAGCCAATATCTGGAGGAACCTCGAGGTGAGAACCTTCTTGATCTGGCCGGGGTAGAAATGGACTGAGGGGGACCGGACTCTTTCTTTCTTGGCCCCCATGAACCCACAGCTGAAATGAGGTGGAGGGCTGAACAATAACTGTCATGGTTGATAATCTCTTCAACTGGGGCTGAATACTCCTTGTTTACTTCCCTGGTAGCGCCCATAGGCCAAAAGACAGCAAGCATACTTGTTGAGACTGGGAAACAGGTAATTAAACAGCCCTTCTGTCAAGATCAACAAGGTGCACTTGGGGGTCACAAGGCCCGGCATGAGTTCCTCTACTTACTTGACTGGCCGATCCTCTCCTGGGCCGCGATCTACTCTCCAAACTTGGGGCCCAGATACCTTTTGAACCCACTGGACACACTAGCCTCCAATTAAACCCAAGGCAGAAGGAAACCCTGGTCTTGGCGATACCACTGCCAAGGGAAGAAGAATGGAGACGGTTCTGTGCCCAGGTCTTACCTTGTCGCCCCTAAGAATTCAGGCTTACGTTCCCCTCCCTATGGGATGATGATAACCCGCCTGAAATAGCTTGGAAACGGGTCCCAATCATTGTTGACCTGATCCCTGCAGCGCAACCTCAGACACCAAGGCAGTACCCCCCTTCCACTAGAGGCCAGAATGGGCATACAAGAGCACCTGACCAAGCTCAGAGAAAGAGGTATTCTAACTGAGTGTCAATCAGTTTGGAATACCTCACTCTTGCCAAGCAAGAAGCCAGGAGGAGGACACCAACTAGTACAGGATTTGAGGGCCATTAGCAAAGTGACTCTTTCCTTACACCCAGTCATTCCGAACCCTCAGTATACTCTCCTCAGCCAAATTCCATGGTCAGCCAGAAGGGTTGCGTGCTTTGACCAGAAGGATGCTTTCTACTGCCTCTGCCTGGCTCCACAAAGGCAATCATTGTTTGCCTTTGAATGGACTGAGCCCGTTACAGAGTGCCAGATGCAGCTGACCTGGACACCACTTTCCCAAGGTATCAACAACTCGCCCATTCTTCTGGGGGAAGCCCTAGGTTCAGATCTCGCTGACATTCTGAAGGTAACCGCAGGATATGCCCTTCTCCAATATATAGAAGACCTCCTTTCCAGTGACACCCAGGAAGACTGTATGAAAGGTACACAGGCCCTCCTACAGCTCTGATCCTACTTTGGGTACCAGGCCTCTTGGAAAAAGGCACAGATTCGTCAGCAGCAGGTCCAATACTAGTCTCCCTCCTCACAAAAGGAAAAAGAGAACGAGGACCGGAAAGGAAGAAAGTGTGGCACCACACTGCCACAGTCCCAAACAAAACGAGGCTTGTGTGAATGTTTAGGGGCCAGGGGGTTCTGTCGCATTGGGAATCCTCAGATGCTCAGCCATAGTGAGTTCCCTCTATGACCTTTTGGAAGGACCAAACTGGGAGCTCCTCGCATGGGCTGAGGAGGTGAGGGCTGCTTTCACAGAAATAAAGTTGGCTCTGGGAGAAGCCCCAGCCCTTGGTTTGCCTGACATAGACAGACCCTTTAACTTCTTTACACACGAAAAGGAGTGCTCACTCAGAGCATGGTGCCTCGGCAATGGCTAGTGTTCTAACTGTCAAAAAAAAAAAAATTGATCCTGTGGCTGGAGGATGGCCCCTTTGCCTCAGACTTCAGAGCCACAGTCCTGCTCATCAAGGATGCAGACAAGCTCACACTGGGCCAAACATTTAATGTTAACGTCCCACACATGGTCGTGTGGCTCACAAGCAACCAAGGATATCATTTCCTCTCCATTTCTCAGCTGACACAATCCCAAGGCCTTCTCTATGAGAACCCAAGGCTCACTCTCAAAACAGTGTAAGAACACTAAACCTGGCCACCTTCCTTCCCACAGAGGAGGGAGAACCTGACCATGACTGTTCTGGAGTAGTGGATGAAGTCTACGCCAGCTTCCCAGACTTCCAAGACCATGGTATAACAAGCCCAGGGATCACCCTGTTCAGCGATGGGAGCAGGTTTTTAGAGGAGTGCAGCCAAAGAGCAGGGTATGTGGTCATCACTACCACAGAAGTTCAGGAAGCTAAGGCCTTGTCGGAAGGATGGTCGGCACAATGGGCTGGACTCAGTACGCCTTAACCTGAGCCATCATCCTTACAAAAGTAAATGAGTTAACATCTACATCAATTCCATGTATGGCTTTGCTACTGTGATGTACATGGGGCCATCTATAGAGAAAAAGGCCTCCTTACCGCTTCAGAGAAAACTATCAAAAACGAGGAAGAAATACTAAAGCTTCTTGAGACCATATGGCTACCAGTCAAAGTAGCTATCCTACACTGTAAGGGACCTCAGAAATGAGATGACCCCATAAATCAAGGAAATCACCAGGCCGACAAAACAGCCAGAGTGGCTGCATGAGGTGACCTAGGTGAAGCTCCTACCTACACTCTGACTCTTGCGCCCCAGAAGGAAGCCTCCCCACCCATGGACACAAGTGAAGAAAGAAGTTGGGCTTCCACAGAAGGGGACACACTAAGCAAAGACGGATGGTGAGTCTTGTCCCATCATCTATGTGAAAGCAGCTAGTGAAGGAAGAGAACTAACTCACCCTCTTAGGGAAAACTGCTCTAGAGGTCCTCTTCAAAAATAACTACGGTATCAGCCAACTGCCGGCATTACGCCAGGCTGTCAGTGAATAATGTGTAACGTGTGCCAAAAACAATGCTTGCTCGGCCCCACGGCCCCTGCCTGGTTCACAAAGGATGGACTTAGGGGTGGACTTTACCAACATACAACCAAATAAAGGGTTGAGGTACCTCCTTGTAATAATCTGCACCAATTTGGGATGCGTCCAAGCTTTCCAGACCAGAATGGGATGAATTCACGAGGTGGCCAAAGGTCTTCTACGGGAGATTGGGCTTAACCACACACAGTAATAATGGACCTGCGTTTGGAGCGGACATTATACGAACCCTAACAAAGTCCCTTAACATTGCCTGGAAACTGCACACTGCTTAACGCCCCCAGGGCTCAGGGAAAGGTAGAGCAGATGAACTGCACCCTCAAGGAAACCCTGGCCAAGTTCCACCAAGAGACTAGCCCCCATGGTCAGATTTGATTCGGCTGGTCCTCCTGTGTGCCCAATGCCCGCCTGGGGCACTGGGATTCTCCCCTTTTGAGTTATTATATGGGCGATCCTCCACCCGACCCCTACGCACACACACACATTTAGGAAAGCTCCCAGGAGATGTACACCAGATTGCACGCAAGGAAATAAGATAACAGCTCCAGAACTTGGGGGCAGTCCTAAACAAGTTAGAGACACACCATAGAGAGGGTCACCATTTTCTTAGGGACCCCCGTTCACTTCTTTCAGCCAGAAGACTCTGTGTGGGTCAAAGATTGGAAGAAGGAACCTCTTATACCATGGTGGACTGGGCCTCACACTGTTATTCTAACAACTCCTACAGCCCCCAAAACTTCAGGTATCACCCCATGGGTCCATCACTCCACAGTTAAGAAGTCCAACTCAGAAGAACCCACAACCTGGCGAAGTGATCCAGATCCAGTCATCCCGCTTAACCTTCCCTCAAAAGGGAACTGACCCCTGACGTGTCCAGCCGTGCTCCAGCCACACCATGGGAGATGACTGGTCTGCACACAGCAGAAGCTTGAGGAACAAATGCATGAACCAAGCCCAGGGATTTGAATGCAACTCTGGCAACACTTGCGCCTTACTGGTGTCATAAGCCTGGTCTTACTTCTTACTGTTGGGCTGATAGAGACTCCGCCAACAGGCTGCACATGGTGCAAAAGATGCATCCTGAGCCTCACGTACCTCCTCTGGATGGGAGGGTTCCAAGTATTGCCTGTATATTATGATAACCGCTCTCACCCTCACAACTGCAACTTATCCACTTTGCCCCCACAATTGTTTTAGGACAATAAGGGTGTCCAGGGTGTTCAGTACATTTCCCTCCCTCCACAAAGATTGCTACACGGGAAAAAACACCCACTCTGTATCAGTCACCTGGTGCCCCAAGTGCTAAGTATTGGACCGAGGATATAATCAAAACTATCACTAACCCATGTCACAACAAGGGCTTGCAGAGAGGGAAGCAAACTTGCTACACTTACCTTTCTCAATGGGGAATCTCACACAGGGGAGGGCTGCACTACAGGGCCCTTCAAAAAGTTATAAAGCATACCCAGGATAGGGTAATACAAGCCATAAAGGCGACCACTCTGCCAGAAGCCTACCAACGTTTGAAACTTCAGCCGTCAATCAGATGCCTACCAATTCCCTACTCCAGCATTGGGCCGACACTGCTCTACTAGTCCTCCATAAGATAGATAATCACATGCAAACCTGCTGGATGTGCTTGCCCCTCAGCCAGAGGACTTACTTAGCTACTCCAATCCGTTTGACCTAGGAATCTCCTGAAAACCTCAAAACCAACACCTCTGTCTTAATTGGACCCCTGGGCACTAGGGGTGCCAATGCCGACAATCTAATCCATACAGTCCCTGAATTCCCTCTCTAGGAGGAAGAGATAGAACCTTAATGAGGACTACAACCCTATGTTGCACCCTTGGGGTGTTCTATCTGTGTTCTAATTCGGCCTATCGATGCTTAGAAGCCAACTGGACTCCGAAATGTTATTCCATCTTCCGGACCCCAGAGATATTTGTATACACTGAAGATCAGTTCCTAACAACCTTTAGCCCCAAGTCTCAGGCTAAACGGGCAGTCCCGCTACCCATTCTGATAGGGTCAGAAATTGTGACAGGAATAGGAACTGGATAAGGGGGCATAGTTTTATGCATAGGACTGTACCATAGACTATCTCAAGAGCTAAATGAAGACATAGAACGGGTGGTCAATTTTCTGGTAAATTTACAAAACCAAATAAACTCTCTGGTGGCAGTAATCCCCCAAAATAGAAAAGCCCCCGACCTCCTCACTTCAGAAAATGGAGGGACTTGCAAATTTTCGGGGGAGGAATGTTGCTATTTTGAAACCGTCAGAAATACTCACAACTAAGGTTAAGGAACTAAAACAGAAAATAATTAATAATAATAATAATAATAATAATAATAATAATAATAATAATAATAATAATAATAATAATAATAATAATTCAACATAGACAACAGGAAAGTATCAATCAATGGAACAAATTAGATCTCACGGATTGGGATCCTGGCTTCCTGCCCTGGCAGGGCCCCTCTTCTCCATAATTTTACTTGTACCCTTTGGCCCCTGTATACTGAATAACATAATACATTTTATTGAAAACACTGTTGCTCGCCAAACTACTGCAGGCATCTTAGCCTTCTGAGGGTACCAACCTAAAAAACTGAAAGGTGATACCTACTAAAAAGGTTTCTTAAAAGGCATAAAATGGGATAATGTTGGAGAAGTGAATAAAATACTGCACCAAAGATGGCCGCTGGGACTAAAATGAACTCTGGTCTCTGTCTTAGAGACCCCACCTCCTGGTTCTTCTTCCTTTGATTCCTGTGTGCAGGAAAACCATCACAGATATGGCAGCTGATGACTGTAAATTTCCTGCCCCACTTGCATTCAGCGCTCAGACGTTTGGAGAAACAGGGTCCTCTGAGCCCGCCGTTCCACCAAGATCTACAATCCAAAGAAGATCTCCGAGCGCCATTTGGTTTTTCCACCAGCGTTCCAGCCTGGTTCTGGATCATTATAAACACAGAAGTGAGCAAGACAGACCAAGTCCCTTCGTATACAGTATAAGGAGGTAGAGGACCATTAACTCGTAAACAAGTAATTAACAAGTGCACAAGGGTAATGGGGTGCTGGGACTCAACCAGCTCCAAGTTGTCGAAAGCAAACATATGCTATATCAACCATCTCATGTATGGATCATAGTTCTAAGTGTTGTGACATTTATAATTGATACACGTGATAACTGCCAGGGGATTTCCCCTTTTCCCAACTTACATTTATTTTGAAGAACTTAAGTGAGTTAATGAAAGATACTGGGGATTCCGAGAATCAGTAGATGCTGGTGGACCAGGTTTGAAATAGCAGCCCCAGAGGTCAAAAGACACAATATCCAATCATGGTTTGTTTGTTTGTTTGTTTGTTTGTTTGTTTTTACCAACTTCATTAATGTTTAACTGATATACACAAACTGTACATATTTAAAGTATGTAGTTGGTGGAGCACCTGGATGGCTGTCATTTGAGCATGAGACTCTTGATTTTGGCTCAGGTCATGATCCCAGGTTCGATTAAGCCCTTTATAGGGCTCCATGCTAAGCATGGAGTCTGCTTAAGATTCTCTCTTTCTCCCTTGCCTCTCTACCCCAGATATGAAGGCTTCCTCTCTGTCTCTGAAAAAAAAGGCCCTAATAAATAAATTATTTAATTAATAATTAATACTAATACTAATAAATACAATTGCATAATATGGTAAATTTTGGTCACATATCAACCAATGTATACATAACAAGGAAAAGAATATGTCTGTCACCACTAAAAATGTCCTTGTATCCCTTAGATATCCCTCCATCCCCCACGTCTTCCGGATTCCCATTCCTAGGCAATCTCTGCTCTGTTTTCTGTCCCTACATATTATCTTGCATTTTCTAGAATACTATACAAATAAAATTATATAAGACATAATCCTTATTATTTAGGAGTGGGGAGTTGACTTCTTTTACTTAGTATTTTGAAGATTATCCATAGTGTTGTGTGTATCAATAGTCTGTTACTACTTTGTTTATCTGTTCACATGTCAGTGGACATTTGTATTATTTCCAAATGTGGCGTATTTATTTCTTTTTCTGAGAGAGAGAGAGTGAGAGAGAGGGAGTGAGAAGGAGAGGGGAGTGTGGAAGGAGAGGTGGGGGAGAGATAGGGAAAAGGAGAGGGAGAGAGAGAGGGAGATAGAGAGGGAGAGGCAGAGGGGGAGGGAGAGAGAAAGAGAAAGAGAGAGTAGAGGGAAAGAGAAAAAGAATCTTAAGCAGCCTCCATGCTTAGTGTGGAGCTCCATGTGAGTCTCAATATCACGGCCCTGGGATAATGACCCAAGCAGAAATCAAGAAATCTACCAACTGAGGCACCAGGTGCTCCTTAGCCTATTGAAAACAAAGCTTCTATAAACATTCATTATTTCTTTTCTTTTCTTTTTGTTTCTTTTGTTTTCATTTCTTTTCTTCTCTGTTCTTTATTTTATTTATTTATTTTTTGTACGATCGTATACTTTGATCCCTCTAGGGAAAATATTTGAGAGTAGATTTGGCTGAGTCATAGAATAGGTTGCATGTTCAGCGTTTTAGGATACTGTCAAACTGTTTGCCCGGGTAGTTTTATCACTTTTACATTCTCATCAGCAGGGTGTGAGAATTCCAGTTCTTTCATATCCTAGCTAACACTTCAGAGCCCTGTCTTTTGATTTTAGACATCTTGTAGGCATGAAGTAGTAGTTTATCTCATTTATCTCATTGTAGTTTATATTTGCATTTCCCCTCATGATGCCGAACACATTTTATTTTTTTTTTTTTAATTTTTTTTTCAACATTTATTTATTTTTGGGACAGAGAGAGACAGAGCATGAACGGGGGAGGGGCAGAGAGAGAGGGAGACACAGAATCAGAAACAGGCTCCAGGCTCTGAGCCATCAGCCCAGAGCCCGACGTGGGGCTCGAACTCACGGACCGCGAGATCGTGACCAGAGCCAAAGTCGGACGAACCTAGATCGAACTGATACGTATGGAATGTTTTATCGAACAGTAGTTGCATAAACATGTTTCTCAAGTTCACACAGAACGTGCACCAAGTGAGAACATGTTCTGGGCCATGAAACACATCCTACCAAATTTCAAAGAATAGAAACCACACAAAGTATGTTGTCAGGCCACACTGCAATTGAACTGGATGGAAAGCAATAATGAAAAGACAGCAGGAAAAGTCCCCAAATATTTAGAGATTAAAGAACATACTTCTAAATAACACATCAAAGAAGGAATCTTGAGAGAAATTTCAAAGTAGTTTGGACTCAATGAAAATTAAATACAACCTACCAAAATGTGCAGGGCGGGGTAGGGTGGGCAGTGAAAACATCGCTTACAGTACAATGTACAGCATTGAATGCATTTATTAGAAAAGTAGAAAGACTTTCGGGCATCTGGCTGCTCAGTGGTTTTAGCACGCAACTCTTAGTTTCCACTCAGGTCATGCTATCATGGTCATGAGATCAAGCCCCTGTATTGTGTTCCTGCTTGGGATTCTCTCTCTCCCTCTCTCTGCCATGCCCCTGCTCACGTACATGCTTTCTCTCTCTCTCAAAGTAAGTAAATAAACGTAACAAAATCGGAAAGGAGAAAGACCTTAAATTAGTAGCCTAAACTTCCACCTTAGGAAAATAGGGGAGGAGGTACAGTTGAAGGCTGAAGTAGAAGAAAAGAAATAATAATAATTACAAAATAATAATTAGAACAGATATCAATAAAATAAAAGATAGTCCAATACTGGAGATAATCAATAGAGAAATCAAACGATGGTTCTTTGAAAATATCAATAAAGGTAATGAACCCCTAACTAGGCTATCCAAGAAGAGAAGTAGGCACAAATGGTTAATATCAAAATGAAAGAGACATAACCGCTCCCGATTCCATGAACATGAAGACGATAATGGAAAATATTATGAATGACTCTATGCCCCCAAATTTCATAACTTATATGAAACAGATCGTTTATTTAAAAGACGCACACGATGGGGCACCTGGGTGGCTCAGTCAGTAAATGTTTGACTTCAGCTCAGGGCATAATCTCCTGGTCCGTGGGTTTGAGCCCCGTGTCACGCTTTGTGCTAACATCTCAGAGCCTGGGACCTGCTTCAGATTCTGCCTCTCCCTCTCTCTCTGCCCCTTCCCACCTCCCACTCTACAGCTCTCTCTCAGAAATAAATGAAAATATTTTAGAAAAATATAGAAAACAAATAAAAGACACACACTACTAAAACCCACATAAGGAGACATGGATTATCTGGATAGGCCTATATTTATTAAGTAAATAGAGTCAAGGACGAATAACCTTCCCAAAAGAAAGCGTCAGGCCCAGGTGGTTTCACTGAAGAATTCTAGCAAACATTCACAGGAAAAAATGATGCTAATGTCCTGTAATCTCTTCCCGAAAATAAAAACAGAGGGGAAACTTCCTCATTCTAGGAGGCCAGTATTGACAAAACAAGGTAAAGGCATTAGAAGAAAGGAAAACTGGAGACCAGTGTCTTGCATTTTCATAGACACAAAATACCCAATACATGTTAGCAAACCAAATCCAACAATGTGTAAAAAGAATTCTACATCCATAACCAAGAGGGTTTAGTACAAGTATGGGAGACTGGTTCCATATTCAAAAACCAATTAGTTTAACCCATCACAACAATAGGATAAAGAAGAAAGACAGGGAAATGATCAGATGCTCTTAAAAAGAGATGCAGAGAAGGCATTTGTTACCTCCATTCATAATAAATAAAACACTCTCTCCGCAAACTTTGAGTCCAGGGAGACTTCATCAACTTGATACAGGACTTTTATAAAACAAACAAAAACGAAACCCCACCAAAAAAGCCTACAACTAGCATCGTAAAAGTTTCACCATTTCATGGGGCGCCTGGGTGGCTCAGTCGGTTGAGTGTCCGACTTCAGCTCAGGTCACGGTCTCACAGTTCATGGGTTTGAGCCCTGCATCGGGCTCTGTGCTGACCACTTGCTCAGAGCTTGGGGCCTGCTTCATATTCTGTCTCCTTCTCTCTCTGCCTCTCCCCACTCACACTTTGTCTCACTCTGTTTCTCAAAAATAAATAAATGTAAACACAAACATTAAAAAAAAATGTTTCACCATTTCAGTGGGGAAGAATGGGATGCTTTCTGAAATCCTACTGTAGCTTATTCTGAAGAAGCCAGGTAGGTGAAGACACCTGTAGTAATAATGGACATAATTACACAATTATATAAGAACACACCCAGAACAGGCCTGTTCTGTTGAATTGTTCCTGATTCTGCTACAACACTAAGTGTTGATCAGTTAATAATTTGTGATTCCATCTTTAGAGGAACTAAGTATTTAGAATACAAACATTTGTAACACTGAATGTACATTCATATTGTCAGAGGGAGATCATACACCAACTTAGAGCTGCTCAGATTAAATCGAGAATTACATGGAGCCAAAGTATTCTCTGCAAAGGATATTGTTGTTTTTATATTATATTCTGTTGATTTTTTTCCAGCTTTTTCCTATTGTTCCTTTTTTTTTTCAAATCCAGATGATTCTACAAATATTAAATTTTAGCCATTTGTTTAGAGGTGAATTTTAAAATCATGGATATCTAGCGAAAACTGGCTGGCTGAAGAGAGTTTCCAGTTTCCATGAATGCAAAGTAATAGATTCAATTAAGGGAACAAGCCTGAAAGCCAGATGTTGCTGTACCCCAAGGATAGGCCCCAGCTAGTTGAGAATCAGTGAGAATAAATTACCTTTAGATAGCTCACAAACAGGAGCTTCTTAAATTCGGCTACAGTGTACTCTCCACATAATAAACAAATGACAAGGAAAGTAAAACGGAACCACAGCAATGACTGCAATCTGTACAGTAGAAAAGACCCTCTAAGAGATAATACATGTGTGTACAAGTTGTACATTTTACAGATTTGAGGGTTCCCATTCGCACTGCAGTTCATATAAATCATGCCTCCTAGAACTGTGCAGTATACAACTTGTGCAACCAATAGCAACAAACTGAAAACATTCTGATGCTGGTATAGAATAGCAAATATATGAACAAGGAGTACAAACGACGTCTGACGTCATAAGGTGTATAAATTGGATGCATACAAAAGAAAAAAAATCTCTAAATTGCACTTCATTAGTACTAGAACTTTTGCTTGGTAAAAGACTCTGTTAAAAGAACAAAAAGACAATCTATGGACTTGGACAAAATATTGCCAAATCATATATCCAGCAAATGTCTTGTGTCCAGAATATCATGTATTGAAGTGCACAAAACGATGCTCCACAACACTAGGCTTCAGGGAAACACATTAAAACTGCACTGAGAATTTGCTATCCACATATTGAAAATGTTTTTTTTTTCCATCTTTACTTATTTTTCAGGGATAAAGAGAGACAGAGTGTGAGCAGGGAGGGGAAGACAGAGAGGGAGATACAGAATCCAAAGCAGGCTCCAGGTTCCCAGTTGTCAGCAGAGAGCCAAATATGTGGCTTGAACTCACAAACTGTGAGATCATGACCTGAGTTGAAGTCAGCTACTCAATCTACTGAGCCAACCAGGAGCCCATGAAATATATATATTTTTAAAGACAATACCTAATACTTGCATGTGACCCATAAATCTGACTCCTAGATCTTTTCTCTAGAGAAGTGAAAACTTATGCTTATTAAAAGAAAAAAAAAACATGCACGCAAATGTTTAAAGCAACTCTAGTCATAACTGACAAAAATGGACAAACACAAATGTCCTTTAGGAAATGAATGGTTAAACAAACCCTGGTATATCCGTACAGGGAAACACTAAGAAACAGATGTATTATAAAGGCATGAGGTTGAATGAAAGAAACCAGTCTCATAAAGTGACCTACAATAAGGATCCATTTATATGATATTAAATTTGGATAATGGGGGGTGGGGGGGAGGTGAGGGTGGGTGATGGGTACTGAGGAGGACACGTTTTGGGATGAGCACTGGGTGTTGTATGGAAACCAATTTGACAATAAATTTCATATATAAAAAAAAATTTGGAGATAGATGATTGCCAGGCCTCAGGAGTGGGGTGACAGTGATTCAACATGAGGAATCCTGGGAGCTGAAGGCATTGTTCTCTTCTTGTCTAATTTTTTTGGGAGGGGGGAGACAGAGAGTGGGAGTGCGGGAGGCACAGAAAAAGAGGTAGAGAGGGATAATCCCAAGTAGGCTCCGGGAAGTTCGTGAGCAGGGGCTCAAACTCAAGAATAGTGAACTCATGCCTTAGCCGAAATCAAGAGTGGGATGCTTAAGTGACTAAGCCACCTATGTGCCCCAGGAACAGAACTCTTCTGTATTCTCATTGGGGTGACATTTACATGAGTAGATACAATCTTTAAAACTCAAAGCCCTATGCACCAAAATAGTTACTTTCTATAATGTTAATTACACAACAAAAAGCATTTTCAAAAAACTACCACATCTGTCCTCATCTCTCCATTTCCTGCTTCCACACTAATTGCTGTCATGTTCACCTCTCCTGGTCAACTGCAATAACTCCTTACCTGATTTCCTCCCAATCACAATCTTCAATCTGTCTTTCTAATAAACTTACGAAATATTACTCCTGACTAAAGTGTCATAAGGAAAAAAAATAAGCCAGATCTACCTAGCTGCACCTTCCTTAGATCATGCATGCACACCACTCCCTATGGTATTTCCAACACGAAGACCCAATGTGCAAAGACCCAATGTACTCCAAGGGGAGCCTGAGTGGCTCAGTTAGTTGAGTGACCTACTCTTCGTTTCAGTTCAGGTCGATTTCGCCATTTGTGGTTTCAAGCCCCAGGTCACACTCTGCACAGAGCCTGCTTGGAATTTTCTCTTCCCCCTCTCTCATCCCCTCCCCTTCCTCACACACGCTGTCAATCAACCACCCACCCAACCAACAAACATTAAGATAAAAATGAGCAGCCCAAATCATAAGGGTTTGTAGTATGTTACACATTTATCCCATAGTTCACATAAAAGCAAAGAAAACTGGACTATCGTGCTGGCATTATTTTCCTTTCTTATACCCAACTCATTTTGCCCACTTGTGGTTCATTTCTGTGTCTCCTGCTCTAAATGCAGTGCCCACTTCCTCCGGCAGGCCTAGTTGAAGTGAATTTCTAACTGCTTCAACTCAGTACCTCCTTCATTCTGTTGCCTTTGTCATGAAGACCTGGAACAAAAATCTGGAAAGAATGAACACCCCAGGCCTGGCATGCCAATACTAACACCTGGCAAACAGCAACAACCTCCTAGAGACAGCAACTAGTAAACAATCAGTTGTCTATTTAGGACACATGAGCGAGAAGATGGAAGAAATAGAACTTCCCAAAGGGAGGCTGAAAAACAAAAACAAAAACAAAATCCACTCGCGTTAAGAAGTGAAAAAAGGTAAAACCAAAGTTCATCTCACTGTTATTGCAGGTGTTACTGGATAGACTAGATGAACCTGAAGCAAATGATTTCTACACAACAAAAACAACAGCAGCAGCAGCAGCAACAACAACAAGAGCAGCAACAACAAGGGCAGCAACAACAAAATCAACAACAACAAAGAATCTTCTAAACTATGCCTTGGTATAATTTAGCAGATAATCAGAGCTGCAGAACACTAGCTTTATGTGGGAATAAGCGGAATACCATAGGTACTCAGAGGAGTCACGCTTATTGCTAATAACTGATGCTCAGGTGGTGTGAACACTGTATCCCACAACACCAAGTAAGGGTCTGAAAAAGGAGGAGGGAACCCACGCAGTGCAGTAGATGCCAGAACACATGGGGTGAATCAAGGGCTCAGTGAAACGGGAAGCCTTAATCACAAAGTGAACAATTTGCCTGAAAATGCTGCAGATTCAGGCCAGCACGCAGGCCTCCAGGCTCCCTGGCAGGAGTCCTGGGAATACGAGGGGCAGAGCAATGAACTTACAGCTACCAATCACTTCCCTGTGGCAGGCACGTTACCTCATAAAGCATCTCAATTGACCCTGTGTCCAGAAGAAGGAATTGAGGCTGAAGGAGATGTTATAATTGCTCAAGGTCACAGAACTAAGAAAGGTATGGAAATGGCCTTTACCCCAAGCACTCGGACTCCTTAGTGCATAACATGCTCTCTCAAGTATGCAAAACTCAGCTTCAGTAACCCTTTTTCCATCTTTTTAATTAATTTTTTTTCAAAAAGCGTTGATTGTTGTATTTTCATTTTTATTTGTTTCCTTATGTCTTTTAATTTCTTCTCTAATTGTCTGGTTGACTCATTCGTTCTTTACTAGGATGTTTTTTAACCTGCATGCTGTTAGAGGTTGAGCAGACTTTTTCCTGTACTTTATGTCAAGCTCCAAACATTGTGATCTCAAAGTGTGCATGGTGTCATCTCAATGCTGTTATAATTATTGAAGGCTTTTTGCGACCCAGTATGTGGTCTCTCTTGGAGAATGTTCCACGTGCACTCCAGAAGAAAGTATGCTCTGCTTCTTTCCATGTAGAGTCCTAAAATATCTGTCACATCCTTCTGGTCCAATGTATCATTCAGGACCATTGTTTCTTTCCTGATTCTGTCTAGATTTTCTGTCCATTGTTGTAAGTTGAGTATTAAATCCCCCTGAAATTACCACATTCTTATCAATAAGATTGTTCATGTTTGTGATTAAATGTTTTAAATATTTGTGTGCTTCGGAATTCAGTGCATAATCATTATAATCGTTAGCTTTTCCTGATGGACAGACACTGTAATTATTTAATAATGCCCTTAAACATCTCTTGCTGCCAACTTTAATTTCAGGTCAAGTTTGTCTGATAGAAGTATGGCTACTACAGCTTCCTTTTGACTCCCAGTAGCATGAAAGGTAGTTCTCCATCCCCCCACTTTCAAGAGTAAGGTGTCCTCAGGTCTGAAATGAGTCTCCTGTACGACAGCAAACAGATGGGTCTTGTTTTGTATTATCCATTCTGATACCCTGTGTCTTTTGGTTGGAGCATTTATTCCACTTCCATGCAGTGTTATTATGGAAAGCGATGGTTCCGAGGCATTGTGATGTCTGTAGTTTTCGTGCTTGTACTGGTGTCTGTGGTACTTTGTGATATTTGCGACATTTCCCTCAAGGAATCCCTCTTAGGATCTCTTGTAGGGATGGTTTAGCGGTGGTGAATTCCTTCAGTTTTGGTTTGTTTGGGAAGACCTTTACCTCTCCTTCGATTCTGAATGGCAGGCTGGCTGGATAAAGGATTCTTGGTTGCATATTTTTCCTATTCATCACATTGAAGATTCCCCTAGTCCTTTATGGCTTGTCTGATTTCAGTAGATGGATCTGCTCCTATCCCAATACTTCTCTACCTGTGTATGTGAAGGTCCATTCATCCCTAGCTGCCTTCAGAATTCTCTCTTCATGCTTGTATTTTGCCAGTTTCCCCATGCTATGTTGTGCAGAAAATCAACTCAGGTTACATCTGAAGGGAGTTCTCTGTGCCTGTTGGGTTTCAATGCCGGTGTCCTTCCCCGGCTTGTGGAAGTTCTCAGCTATGATTTGTTCAAGGTCATCTTCACACCCCTTTTCTGTCTCTTCTGGAAATCCTGTGATATGGATATTGTTCCATTTGATTTCATCACTTAGTTCTCTAATTCTCCCATCTCGGTCCTCAATTTTTGCTCTATCTTTTTCTCACCTCCTTTTCCCCATATTTTTACCTTCTGATTCATTTAGTCTCCCCTCTGTCTCTTCAATCCGCGCTGTGGCTGCCTCCATTTTAATTTGCACCGCATTTATAGCATTGGAATTCATCACGACTACTTTTTATTTCCTTGATCTCCGCAATAATGGATTCCATGCTGTCTTTACGCCTTTGCCAATCCCAACGATTAATCTTTGGACTGTTATGCTAAATTCTGATATGTAGCTTATATCTGTTTGGATAAAGTCGTTAGCTGTCTACTTCTTCCCGGAATTTCTTTTGAGGGGAATTCTTCTGTGTCATTATTTTGACTAGTTTTCTCTCTCTTAGGAGGTTTACAAGCTTGTTATTTGCTTTGCACCTGCAAGAATTGCTATACGACAGGGGGCTCACGCCCTGTGCAGGTTCCAGCCTTGCAGGTACTGTTTCTTGGAGAGTGTTACTTGCTCTCTGTTGTTGTGACATTAGCTCTTTGAGTTCTCTCCTGGTAGTGATGTGTTTGACCCTCCACAAGGTGTGCTTTTCTTTGTTCCTTGAAGTAGCCCTGGGAAGGAAAACAAACAAACCAACAAACAGGAAACAGAGACATGTAAGGCAACGTGCAAATAAAAGAAATAAATGGACACACACACGCTCACACACACACAGAAAAACAGTCTGAAATAAAACAAAACAAAACAAAACAAACAAACAGACCAGAAACACCAGCTACAAGTAAAGAACAAGGTAGAGGCGTTGCTGTTGGAAGAACACATATAAAGAGAGAAATGACAGGAGTGGGGAAAAGGAAAAACATACATATATACCAGGCTGGGAGGCCAAATGGCTTAATGCAGACAGAGAGAAAGGAAAATAAGGAAGCAGGTGGGGAAACAAAAGAAAGATACGTTTAGCCAGACAGAGAAACTAGATGGCATGATTATCCCAGAGAGAGAGAGAAACGAAAATATACAGGTATAGTTAGGAAATGTATCAAGGCAATGGATTATAAATGTCTGCTTAAACAAACCAACAAGACAGACTTATCAAACTAAAGGAGGGAAGAGATAGGAAGGGAGAATACGTCTAAAGAACAAGAATTGTCCCGGAATTACTCCAGTCTAGGCAGCATCACCGATCCGGATGACAGAGCTGCCTGGTTCCACAGCGCCTATCCTGCTCCATCAGGATACACAGCACAGAGGGGCGTGGTTTGGGGTAGGCTGGTCCCACCTCCACTCTGGACCCTGGGGCTGATGTGACCTGGGGTCCATGACCTGGTGTACTCCGTTCCAGTTGTCCTCATTGTGCCCAGAGCACACGCAGGGTGGTCCTTCTTGCTCCGCTGACTCCTTTCGCACAGCGCTTGTTGAGGGTTCACAGACCTGTTCCGTGTGCTAGGGCAGTGCCACTCTGTGCTGCTCCAAATGTCTTCCTGGCTTTGCTGTGCTTCAGGGAGCCCCGCCTTTCCCTGCTGTGGACTGCGCTGCTGACCTCACTGCTGAGCTTGGGCATGGTGGATGCAAGCAGGCATTGTTTTGTCCCACACCAACGCCCCCAGGGAAGGGGCCACTTTCTCCTACTCCAGACTGCGCCCTAGACCCAGCCACTGATCCGGGCGGGGGGGGGGGTGGTTGATGCGGGCAGGCTTTGTTCTATTGCACAGCCCACCAGGGAGGGGCTACTGTCTCCTTCTGTGGACGGTGCCCCTGCTCTACCCCTGAAACCAATGCTGGCTCCTCTCCCCACAGGTGCTCGCACAGGGAACCTAGCCCCAGACCCAAGAAAACCCCACAGTTAGAGATAAGATCCCTCTCAGTCCCAGTCCCAGGTTCTCCTCTTATCCACATACAGCCCTACACTTCCGCAGCCAATCTTTCTCTTACTTTGGCCTCTCCGCAGAAGGGGATCTCTTTCGGTGAGTGGTGAATAAAGCCACAGGTGGACCAATAAACGGACAAGCAAGCGAGCAAAGGCTGACAAGGGAAAATCCACCTGTTCCATGGTGGTGTAGAGAAAGTAGGTGCTTTTAGCAATGCCAGTAAGAGGGTAAACGTTATGGAACAGGCGAATTAGTGAATTCTGTGGGTGGAATGTTTTCCCTGATTACAATGGGCAGCTTATCCATCCTCCAGCTCTGAAGCATATGGCCAGTGGACACCACATGCTGGGGACAACAAGTTCTGGAGGAAAGGAGTGGAAGTAACAACTCTCCACCTTTCCTAGAATGCCAGCGTCCATTTACAAACCCTCCATCTGCCCCCTGGCCCTTTCTTCCGCCCACCCGCCCCGATTACTCCCACATATTACGTCCTTACTGCAATCTTGCAATCCTTGGTTTTGAACCATCGTTCTAATCTGTTTTGTTGTTGGTGGTTAGGTCTGGCATTTATCTACGTAAAAACCTGGGAATTACTATCTGAACAAAGCTGAGCTCCTGGATGGCTCAGTCAGTTAGGCCTGTGACTATATTGCTTTCGACGCAGGTCATGATCTCATGGTTTGCGAGCTCCAGTTCTGCATCAGGCTTTGTGCGGACAGCGTAGAACCTGCTTGGGATTCTCTCTCTCCCTCTCTCTGAGCTTTCCTGGCTGTCTCTCACTGTCTTATGTTTGTGTGCTGCTTTTTAAACTGGCCTAGGAGTAATTTGGGACCAGTGGTATGATAACTAACCTTCTCTTTCACCTGCTATGACAGCTCTAACATTCCCGTTACTCTGATGAGTTAAGATGTAAGGCAGAGTGTCCCGAGATCCTCAACCAAACTACACGGTGTAATCGTATGAGCATAGGTATTCACACCTCTGTCCATTCCCTCATAAACTCACTCATTTCGCAAATAGTGAACACTTACGCGGTGCACACTGAGGAATATAACAGTAAGCAAAATAGCCTTCGTAAATTAATTTTTTTTTCCGCCTTGGAATTTCATGGGCCTATAGTATCCAGTCCTATGTGATTCAGCGCATGATTAAGATTAACGTATTTCACTTCTTCCAAAGATGTTTCTCAAGATTGGCAGAAGCAGTGGGATGTGACCGATGCTGGTTCAAATCCTAGCTCTGCCACATAGATGTGATATTTGGCAAGTTATTTAAACTTTCTAAGCATTAGCCTAGTTGCCTGTTAAGTGGGAATAATAATACCTTTCCCACAGGCCTGTTATGTTTGCTTGAGAGGGAAACATGTGTGAATTGCAGAGAAATGTACTGGTGTATGGTGGGAACTAAAGTGAAATTAGTTTTTTCCCTCTGTTTTCCTAAGGCTTTCTGATCATCTCGTTATGGGTTTGTTCCGAGGGCCTTGTGCCTCTCTGTGCCTCTCTGTGCCCTTGAGGATCCTCTTGCAATCCCCAGCATCCGGGAATTGGGCCTCATTCTACCAAGGAACCTGACTCTCACATGGTGCCTTCCACAGTTCACCTGTTCTGTACATTCAACACAGCCAACGTGAAGGTTTTAAGTAAGCAAGCAGCGACTTTGTCAAAAACGGAATTACATCACTGGTAGAAGCGAGTGTTTACTGACTCGCAGTGAAGGGGGTTCCATGCATTATTCCAAGTTATTTACCGTCATTACCTCACTGAATTCATTTCAGAGCTCTATGGTGAAGGTGCTAGGTTGTGCCTGATTTTACAGCTGAGAAAACTGAGTAACCCAGAGAAAAAGTAAGTTGTCCAAAGGTCCGCTGCTAGAAATAGAGCAAAATAGGATTTGAGATCCCAGGCAGCCTTGCTCCAGGGGCCACCCCCTTAGTCACTGAACTCTATTGCTTCTTGCTAAGCAAGAATTTACTGTAGGATAGGGAATTTAAGTGGTATTGAGTTGTAAAGAAGATTGTAAGAGATGGCAAATGTTCCACCCAATCCATCTGATCACAAAAGGGTAAGAGTTAATCAAAAGTTGATGATGCAGGTGTTTGTAAAAAGAGAGAATGTGAGAGAGAGAGAATCCCCCGTATAGACTGCTGCTGTTACACATCAAATTGAAGTGAGACAACTACTTGTTCTGTAACAATTGGGAACTGAAACTCCATAAACTCATTGCATTTATTCAGTATGCATTTATTCCTTTGCCCATGGCTGGCACTGTAGTAACGACACACGGATGGCTAAAGTGAGTCCTGCCCATGAAGAACACATGGTCTAGGAGGGGAGCAAGGGCTACGTAAGGAGGTTCATGACAATACAACTAGTGGGAAGAAGAACTGTGGACACACAAAGGGGAAGTAAGCACCCCCAAGACACTTTCCATAAAGAAAGACATAAGAAAGGAATGAAACCTCTTAGAGTTCTGGAAGCATCCTTCTTGTAGGCTCTCATGAGTGTATTTTCACTAAGTCCGTAACAATTGGGAGCTGATCCCTGCTGAGCCAAACTCCTCCAGGACAGAACCTTCCTCTGTTCAGTTGGCTTCAAGTGAACCCGGGTATTCAGCCCTTCTCCAGTGTCCCTCTCCCACCATCCCACTTCTGGCCCTCTCGATTCCTAGATTCCTAGGAAAATCAGCCTATAAGGTCGAATCCTTATTTGGTGTTAGTTCCTTCCAGAGACAGGGTCTCCACGATGCTATTGATTCTTTCAGTGGAATCCTGCCCATGGGCTGCACAAGGAACTCCATGATACGAGTTCAATGCCTCCTCAAATGATGGGTGTTATGAGAAGTTAAGTCCTGTGAGCTTGGGTTAGAAATAGTCCACATCATTCCCAATCTCAAGGCTTGTTTTGGACAAAGGATGAAGATAAAAAGCAATGAATACATAAAAGACTTTTGTAAGAAGTTCAGCTTAAATAGGGCAGAAGAAAAGAAAGGGGGGGAGTGTCTTTTCATTTCATGTTAACAGCCAAAGAGAAAAAGCTTCTTTAGATTTCAAGAAGAAAGGAATAATATCAGTGTACACAAAGCAAGCTTTAAAGGTGAGCTTTATCATCGTGTCAGTAGAGCTTTTTACTACAAACTCTACCGATTATGGTATTTCTCATAACTCCTTGCTGCCCTAGGGAAAAGTACTTAATTGCCTATGCCTAACTTTTATCTGAGTTCATGGCTATTTTCCTTTCATTTTTAAAGCTTAGCTTAGATCAGGATGAGGGAAGAGGGCGGCGTAGGAGGACGCTGGGCTCACCGCGCGTCCTGCTGATCACTTAGATTCCACCTACACCTGCCTAACTAACCCAGAAAACCGCCAAAGGATTAGCAGAACGGAGTCGCAGGAGCGAAGCGCAGACTAGAGGCCCACGGAAGAGGGTAGGAAGGGCGGCGAGGCGGTGACGCTCAACGGACTGCCGGGAGTGAGCCAGGGCGGAGGGGCAGCTCGCCGGCCAAGCAGAGCCCCCGAGTCTGGCTGGCAAAAGCGGAGGGGCCTGACAGACTGTGTTCTGACAGCAAGCAAGCGCGACTTAGCGTCTGGGAGGTCATAAGTTAACAGCTCTGCTCGGAAAGCGGGTAGGCTGGAGGACAAAGGGAGGGAGAGATGCTGAGCCCCCGGACGACAGAGCTCAGTTTGGTGGGGAACGAAGGCGCTCGCCAGCGCCATCTCCCCCGCCCATAACCCAGCCAAAATCCCAAAGAGAACCAGTTCCTGCCAGGGAACTTGCTCGCTCAGCGCAAACGCCCAACTCTGCGCTTCTGCAGAGCCAAACCTCTGGCAGTGGATCTGACTCCCTCCCGCTGCCACAGGGCCCCTCCTGAAGTGGATCACCTAACGAGAAACGAGCTAAGCCTGCCCTCCTGCCCCTGTGCACATGCCTACCCACCCCAGCTAATACGCCAGATCCCCAGCATCACAAGCCTGGCAGCCTGCAAGTAGCGCAGACAGGCCATGCCACCTCACAGTGAATCCCGCCCCTAGGAGAGGGGAAGAGAAGGCACACACCAGTCTGACTATGGTCCCAGCGGTGGGCTGAGGGCAGACATAATGTCGGAATGCGGCCCCGCCCACCAACTCCAGTTATACACCACAGCACAGGGGAAGTGCCCTGCAGGTCCTCACCATGCAAGGGACTATCCAAAATGACCAAGCGGAAGAAATCCCCTCAGAAGAATCTCCTGGAAATAACAACAGCTAATGAGCTGATCAAAAAGGATTTAAATAATATAACAGAAAGTGAATTTAGAATAATAGTCATAAAATGAATCGCTGGGCTTGAAAACAGTATAGAGGACAGCAGAGAATCTCTTGCTACAGAGATCAAGGGACTAAGGAACAGTCACGAGGAGCTGAAAAACGCTTTAAACGAAATGCATAACAAAATGGAAAATCCACGGCTCGGATTGAAGAGGCAGAGAGGAGAATAAGTGAACTAGAAGATAAAGTTATGGAAAAAGAGGAAGCTGAGAAAAAGAGAGATAAAAAAATCCAGGAGTATGAGGGGAAAATTAGAGAACTAAGTGATACACTAAAAGAAATAATCTACGCATAATTGGTATCCCAGAGGAGGAAGAGAGAGGGAAAGGTGCTGAAGGGGTACTTGAAGAAATAATAGCTGAGAACTTCCCTGAACTGGGGAAGAAAAAAGGCACTGAAATCCAAGAGGCACAGAGAACTCCCTTCAGACGTAACTTGAATCGATCTTCTGCACGACATATCGTAGTGAAACTGGCAAAATACAAGGATAAAGAGAAAATTCTGAAAGCAGCAAGGGGTAAACGTGCCCTCACATATAAAGGGAGACCTATAAGACTCGTGACTGATCTCTCTTTTGAAACTTGGCAGGCCAGAAAGAATTGGCACGAGAATTTCAGTGTGCTAGACAGAAAAAATATGCAGCCGAGAATCCTTTCTCCAGCAAGTCTGTCATTTAGAATAGAAGGAGAGATAAAGGTCTTCCCAAACAAACAAAAACTGAAGGAATTTCTCACCACTAAACCAGCCCTACAAGAGATCCTAAGGGGGACCCTGTGAGACAAAGTAGGAGACACATTACTACAAGCATAAAACATACAGACATCACAATGACTCTAAACCCGTATCTTTCTATAATAACACTGAATGTAAATGGATTAAATGCGCCAATCAAAAGACATAGGTATCAGAATGGATACAAAAACAAGACCCATCTATTAGCTGTCTACAAGAGACTCATTTTAGACCTGAGGACACCTTTAGATTGAGAGTGAGGGGATAGAGAACTATTTATCATGCTACTGGAAGCCAAAAGAAAGCTGGAGTAGCCATACTTATATCAGACAAACTAGACTTTCACTTAAAGGCTGTAACAAGAGATGAAGAAGGACATTATATAATAGTACAGGGTCTATCCATCAGGAAGAGCTAACAATTATCAATGTCTATGTGCCGAATACCGGAGCCCCCAAATATATAAAGCAATTACTAATAAACATAAGAACCTTATTGATAAGAATGTGGTAATTGCAGGGGACTTTAACACCCCACTTACAGAAATGGATAGATCATCTAGACACACGGTCAATAAAGAAACAAGGGCCTTGAATGAGACATTGGATCAGATGGACTTGACAGATTTATTTAGAACTCTGCATCCCAAAGCAACGGACTATACTTTCTTCTCGAGTGCACATGGAACATTCTCCAAGATACATCACATACTGGGTCACAAAACAGCCCTTCATAAGTTTACAAGAATTGAAATTATACCATGCATACTTTCAGACCACAATGCTATGAAGCTTGAAATCAACCACAGAAAAAAGTCTGGAAAACCTCCCAAAGCATGGAGGTTAAAGAACACCCTACTAACGAATGAGTGGGTCAACCAGGCAATTAGAGGAGAAATTAAAAAATATATGGAAACAAACGAAAATGAAAATACGACAATCCAAACGCTTTGGGATGCAGCAAAGGCAGTCCTGAGAGGAAAATACATTGCAATCCAGGCCTATCTCAAGAAACAAGAAAAATCCCAAATACAAAATCTAACAGCGCACCTAAAGGAAATAGAAGCAGAACAGCAAAGGCAGCCTAAACCCAGCAGAAGAAGAGAAATAATAAAGATCAGAGCAGAAATGAACAATATAGAATCTAAAAAAACTGTAGAGCAGATCAACGAAACCAAGAGTTGGTTTTTTGAAAAAACAAACAAAATTGACCAACCTCTAGCCAGGCTTCTCAAAAAGAAAAGGGAGATGACCCAAATAGATAAAATCATGAATGAAAATGGAATTATTACAACCAATCCCTCAGAGATACAAACAATTATCAGGGAATACTATGAAAAATTATACGCCAAAATACTGGACAACCTGGAAGAAATGGACAAATTCCTGAACACCCACACTCTTCCAAACTCAATCAGGAGGAAATAGAAAGCTTGAACAGACCCTTACCAGTGAAGAAATTGAATCGGTTATCAAAAATCTCCCAACAAATAAGAGTCCAGGACCAGATGGCTTCCCAGGGGAGTTCTACCAGACGTTTAAAGCAGAGATAATACCTATCATTCTCAAGCTATTCCAGAAATAGAGAAGGAGGAAAAATTTCCAGACTCATTCTATGAAGCCAGTATTACTTTGATTCCTTAACCAGACAGAGACACAGTAAAAAAAAGAGAACCACAGGCCAATATCCCTGATGAATATGGATGCCAAAATTCTCAATAAGATACTAGCAAATTGAATTCAATGGCATATAAAAAGAATTATTCACAATGATCAAGTGGGATTCATTCCTGGATTGCAGGGCTGGGTCACCATTCGCAAATCAATCAACGTGATACATCACATTAACAAAAAAAAAAAAAAGAGAAGGACCATACGATCCTGTCAATCGATGCACAAAAGGCCTTTGACAAAATCCAGCACTCTTTCTTAAGAAAAACCCTTGATAAAGTCGGGATAGAAGGAACATACTTAAAGATCATGCAAGCCATATGAAAAGCCCACAGCTAACATCATCCTCAACGGGGAAAAACTGAGAGCTTTTTCCCTGAGATCAGGAACACGACAGAGATGCCCACTCTCACCGCTGTTGTTTAACATAGTGCTGGAAGTTCTAGCATCAGCAATCAGACAACAAAAGGAAATCAAAGCATCAAAATTGGCAAAGATGAAGTCAAGCTTTCGCTTTTTGAGGATGACATGATATAATACATGGAAAATCCGATAGACTCCACCAAAAGTCTGCTAGAACTGATACATGAATTCAGCAAAGTTGCAGGATACAAAATCAATGTCCAGAAATCAGTTGCATTCTTATACACTAACAATGAAGCAACAGAAAGACAAATAAACTGATCCCGTTCACAATTGCACCAAGAAGCATAAAATACCTAGGAATGAATCTAACCAAAGATGTAAAGGATCTGTATGCCAAAAACTATAGAAAGCTTATGAAGGTAATTGAAGAAGATTTAAAGAAATGGAAAGACAATCCCTGCTCATGGATTGGAAAAATAAATATTGTCAAAATGTCAATACTACCCAAAGCTATCTACACATTCAATGCAATCCCAATCAAAATTGCACCAGCATTCTTCTCGAAACTAGAACAAGCAATCCTAAAATTCATATGGAACCACAAAAGGCCTCGAATAGCCAAAGGAATTTTGAAGAAGAAGACCAAAGCAGGAGGCATCACAATCCCAGATTTTAGCCTCTACTACAAAGCTGTAATCAACAAGACAGCATGGTATTGGCACAAAAACAGACACATAGACCAATGGAATAGAATAGAAACCCCAGAACTAGACCCACAAATGTATGGCCAACTCATCTTTGACAAAGCAGGAAAGAACATCCAATGGAAAAAAGACAGTCTCTTTAACAAATGGTGCTGGGAGAACTGCACAGCAACATGCAGAAGGTTGAAACTAGACCACTTTCTCACACCATTCACAAAAATAAACTCAAACTGGATAAAGGACCTGAATGTGAGACAGGAAACCATCAAAACCTTAGAGGAGAAAGCAGGAAAAGACCTCTCTTACCTCAACCGTAACAATCTCTTACTCGACACATTCTCAAAGGCAAGGGAATTAAAAGCAAAAGTGAATTACTGGGACCTTAGGAAGATAAAAAGCTTCTGCACAGCAAAGGAAACAACCAACAAAACTAAAAGGCAACCAACGGAATGGGAAAAGATACTTGCAAATCACATATCGGACAAAGGGCTAGTATACAAAATCTATAGAGCTCACCAAACTCCACACCCGAAAAACAAATAAGCCAGTGAAGAAATGGGCAGAAAACATGAATAGACACTTCTCTAAAGAAGACATCCGGATGGCCAACAGGCACATGAAAAGATGTTCAGCGTCGCTCCTTATCAGGGAAATACAAATCAAAACCACCCTCAGGTATCTCCTCACGCCAGTCAGAGTGGCCAAAATGAACAAATCAGGAGACTATAGATGCTGGAGAGGATGTGGAGAAACGGGAACCCTCTTGGACTGTTGGTGGGAATGCAAATTGGTGCAGCCGCTCTGGAAAGCAGTGTGGAGGGTCCTCAGAAAAATAAACAATAGACCTACCCTATGACCCAGCAATAGCACTGCTAGGAATTTACCCAAGAGATCAGTACAGGAGTACTGATGCATAGGGGCACTTGTACCCCAATGTTCATAGCAGCACTGTCAACAATAGTCAAATTATGGAAAGAGCCTAAATGTCCATCAACTGATGAATGGATAAAGAAATTGTAGTTTATATACACAATGGAATACTACGTGGCAATGAGAAAAAATGAAATATGGCCTTTTGTAGCAACGTGGATGGAACTGAAGAGTGTGATGCTAAGTGAAATAAGCCATACAGAGAAAGACAGATACCATATGGTTTCACTCTTATGTGGATCCTGAGAGGCTTAGCAGGACCCATGGGGGAGGGGAAGGAAAAAAAAAGAGGTTAGAGTGGGAGAGAGAGAGCCAAAGCATAAGAGACTGTTAAAAACTGAGAACAAACTGAGGATTGATGGGGGGTGGGAGGGAGGAGAGGGTTGGTGATGGGTATTGAGGAGGGCACCTTTTGGGCTGAGCACTGGGTGTTGTATGGAAACCAATTTGACAATAAACTTCATATATTAAAAAAAAATAAAGCTTAGCTTATCTTAGTTCGTCAAATAATTTTCTTTTATTTTTTTGATGACAGAAATCTCATTTACACTCCTGAATGTCCTATTACCCATGACAGGTACCTAGCATTCTGCCTTGCACATCTACTTACTTATGTGGGGAAAATGAAACAAAACAAAACAAAACAAAACAAAACAAAAGGCATTTGTTTTTTCACCGTCCAGAGACAGAATAAATTCCTAACGGAAATAATAAAATATTTGGGCCCTGAACACGTGACTGCCCTTAAATGTTAATATATTCAAATTGAAGACATTTTTTATTTGACAGGTATGGTCAAATGCCCAAGAGAACGATTCAAAAATAAAGAGAACTCTGGGAATCAATGGGTTAGGAAGGTCATGAAAAAATTGGAGACTACGATCCAGATCTTAAAAAAGCTCTGAATGTATACTCACAAAGACTTACCGACTTTGGATAAGCAGGTTAAAAATAGTGCTTTGAAAGTCCATAGAGCTGTAGCATTCGAAGGCAGGGTTTCTTACAGTATGGTCTGATACCTCTCCCTAATCAATGGAATCATGGAGGGCTTCCTACAGGTGCGGATTCCGAATTCACACCGAATTCTACATTTTTAGGTAATGTGCCAGTTTTTGTTAAGATAACCCAAACTAGTAACAGCATTCCAATCTGCAAAGGACACACGAGCCCCACTCTCTGTAGCATAAAGTTTGGGTTGCTTTGGTAGGTGGATGAAAGCAACAAAACACAGAAGTGTGCAGGGAGAAGTGGAGACTTGAAGTGTTTGAAATGCATACTGTCCCATTTCTCAGGGAGGGCACAGATACGGCTTGATGGCACCCAAATCAGTGTTTCTGTCTGAACCAGTCCTGCTACCCAGGCCACAGTCAACCATAAATATTATCCAGAGAAATGATCTGCATCTGCATCTGTATCTGCTGGAGATTCCCTGACTGACCAGATTCTCACTGCTGCTGGGGCTGGGGGTGTGGGGTGGGAGGTAGATAAACGGAGAGAATCAGACTAGCCCAAGTGGCCAAGATCTAGATGGAGTCCACCCTATGTGTTACCGTGGCCATATCTGAAGTTTCCAGAGGTGATGATGCTACATGCGGGGCCACCATTGTTCCGTGATGATATTGCAGTTGGTATATGATGCTAAGATTAAAACAAGGAAACGTGGTAACTTAGTATATGTTATAACGTGTCAACAAGAAGGCAAAGAAAAATCTTGGTTTGTACTTCGTTGGCAATTACTAATAGATATGAAAGTTACCGTCCCTCTAGGAGGCAAGGTTCTTGCCAACAGAAATACAACACTAATACAGGAGCACCTTCCAAGGGTTCATCTGAGAGTATACTGAATGGCCTGAGTATGTAATGTGATTTGATAAGGCAGAACTGGTTTCTCCATGGCCCACAAGTATTAAATTCTAGAATTCCATAGAGTTTGCTTGATGCATTGATAAGCCAAGGAAACCTAGGAGGGGATTTGGTGAAGCCACATGCCCTAGAAATATGACAGCTAATTTTTGACTTAAGAAGAAACCGAATGACCTCCAAAAGACATCAACAATTGTACCTCACAGATGTGCTGTGAGCTTGAAATGCTCACACATGTGCTGCATCTTGAAGACGGTAAGTGGTAAAGACATTGGTAGTATTATATTAATGGCTGCTACCCTTTTTTCCAAAATTTTGTAGGAGGTCATAAATAAATTGGCAGCTCTGCCATTCCATGCAGTCTGCTGCCGATGACATTGTTGCCTTAATGGAGCACAGCCTACAGCCTCTTTGTGAGTAAAACGCTCTTTGATTATGCCACTGGTGGCAGCCTTTCTGTGACAGCTGAACACGTCCCTAACCGATACTACTTGCACTTACTCAATGCCATTCAAATACAATTTCATGTTTTGTTAGCACAGATAACATCAATAATGTCACTCTTATTGAAGGTGAAATTATTACCAACATCACTCAGCAGATGAGGTTGGGGAAAAGATGCTAGAGAAGTTTCCTAAAAGAAGAAGGGTTTGGAGAATACCAGCGTTCTATCTCCTAAGCATACCCTCGCAGAGTAAACTGTAGGGCACAGGGTTCTCTCTGTTACAATATCACTTGAAGTTTAGGAGTGTTTTTCCATATAAATGTTTGAAAAAGTCCATGGTAGAGAAGGATTTACTTAATCCCAGAGAGTAAAATGAAAGAAGGCTTTGGACCCACAACCTCCTCCAATCAGTAAGTAGGCCGAGACAACCATAAGGCTGTAGACACAGGCTACTTTTCATGAGAAGGGAAGAATGACTTGGAGGTTGAAAGCCAGAACCCCGGAGGAGCTAGGACCATGGAAAATCATTCCCAGGCCTTAGGACCCAATGAAACAACTGCCTACCTGTGCCAGCTGAACTTCAGAATTGCTATGGACCAGTGACTCATTCATGATTACCTCCTACCTTTCTTTTGAAACAGCAATGTTTGTATTTTGTTTGTTTGTTTGTTTGTTTGTTTGTTTTTTCTGTGTGTGTGTGTGTGTGTGTGTGTGTGTGTGTGTGTGTATGTGTGTGTGTGTGTGTGTGTGTGTTGTGTGTGTGTGTTCTGGTTATAACCATGCCCGTGTTGTCTCTATGCTGAATTCATAGGTCTTCATTCATAGGTCTTCAGATTGAAAATGTACTCGAGGACTAGTGCGCCCAAGGAGACTCATTCTCACCTGGACCTAATTTAGATAAAAATATCCTGGACTTTGAGCTGATGTTACAAGGGTTGTGTCTTTAAGAGGGAGGATTCTTGGGGAAAGGTGAGGATATTTTTCAGGCAGGATGAGAGTGAATAATAGGAGGCCAGCAGACAGGCTGTGGCAGTCTAAAATATGTTCATAAATTCTCTTTTAAGCCCTTCAAAAGGGGGACCTTCATTCCCTTTTTCGTAAGCATAGGCCAGATGTACTGAATGATTTTGAAAACCAGAAGAAGGTGGAAGTGATAGTGAGTTAAAAAACTCCAAAGAGCAGATATTGTAGTCCAATGGCGTTGTGATTAGGGGAAAATCGATGGAAGGGGCAACCGGCCATTAGATGCAAGAATTCTGAGTGGAAGAGATGAATATAAGCGAAGAGAAACAAAAATTATATAAAATCAGGGAGGGGGCAAAACAGAAGAGACTCATACGTATGGAGAACAAACTGAGGGTCACTGGAGGGGTTGTGGGAGGGGGGATGGGCTAAATGGGTAAGGGGCACTGAGGAATCTATTCCTGAAATCATTGTTGCACTACATGCTAACTAATTAGGAGGTAAACTTTAAAAAAATAAAAATAAATCAAATAAAAAAAAGAAGCTACAATTCTACACCTATCAAAATTATCAATTAAATTTGAGAGTGGACTCAAGATATCTTCAGACGTGCAAAGACTCAGAATATTTGATTCTACTCATTCTTCATTAGGAAGTTATATGAAGGTGTACTCCAGCAAAACAAAGAGAGAAAAAATAAAGACAAATTATTCTTAATAACAGGCAACACTAACAGAGTGTTTATTTTTGTGCCAGACTCTGTTATGGGTTATTTTCATATATTATTTCATATGAACCACACAACAAACTTATAAAGTATATACAATTACCGTTCTTATCTTCGAGAGGAGAAAAGAGGGTTATAAAGAAGCCAAATAACTCATCCAACATCCAACTTACACAGCTGGTAAGTGGAACAAGTAAAGTCTAACCCCAGGCCTTCTGGCTCAAGAGTCCAGGCTTTTAAATGCTCCCTAACTTCCCAGATAGCCATATTACCATGAAACCATGGAAACAAACTGGGAGCGTAGCAGAGGAAAATCACAGGAAGGAAGCTATGAAGCAGACCTACTGAGTCACCACCTAAATGAGGCAGGAAAAGAGAAGGGTCCAGTGAGAGACCGCTAAGAGGTTAGCAGGAAGATGTCATAAAGTGGCATGATTTGAGAACACTGAAAGAGTGCAATAAAACAAAGAAGTGCATTAGAAAATTAAGGAGAACCAGATAATATCCATAAGACAGCCTTAGTCTGAATGAGCCAAGTGAAACATGGCATGGTTTAAAGCACTGGTGGAATACAAAGAGAAAGGATCCATTTCACCTTGATGCTAGAGATGTCCTCATTCAGCAGGTGCAAAGACTCCAGCAAAAGAGTAGTAATTCTAATGTTTGCATATTATTTAATAATCACAATAATTTAAACCATTTATTAGTTTTCAAGTTTTAGAATCAACCTTGAACTCTCTAAAGAGACTTGATTGCAGAGCATAACAGCAGTGTTAACAACAATGACAAACAGAAGCCCAAAGCTGATGGGAGACGGAGAAAAAGTGCAGCAAGTTTAAGGAAGACCTTTCTCGTACAATGTAAGGAATGAAAAATGATAGTACAGGTAAGGGAACTAGGTCTCTATTTTAAAATTACATCTCATGGGGTACCTGAGTGGCTCGGTGAGTTCACAATCCACTCTTGATTTTGGCTCAGATGATGATCTGACAGTTCATAAGACTAAGATGAGCATTAGGTTCTGCACTGACAGCTCAGAATTCTCTCTCTGCCCCTATCCTGCTTAAGCATACTCTCTCTCTCTCTCTCTCTCAAATAACATACATTCATACATACATACATACATACATATATACATACAAACATAAAATTATATTGTGTGATGGTTAATTTCATGTTTTAACTGGGCTAAGCCACAGGGTACCCAGATATATGGCTAAACAGTATTTCTAGTGAGTCTGTGAGGACATTTCTTAGTACAATTAACATCTGTATATCAGGAGAGTAAGCAAGACACATTGCCTTGCCAAACACTGGGTGGCCTCAACTAATCGATTGAAGACTTGAATAGAACAAAAGGCGGAGTAAGAGAGACTCCACTGTGTCTATCTGACTGTCTTCAAGCTGCGATATTGGTCTCCTGACTTCAGGCTCAGACTTGGAATGGAACATACATCATCAGCTCTCCTGATTCTTAGGCTTTTGGAGTCTGCCTGGAACTGAACTACTCGATCTCCTAGGTCTGCCCTTCTCAGCCTCCGTAATCCTGTGAACCAATTCCTATTGATACTGAGTCTCTGGAGAACCCTAACTAGTACCTATATGTAACTTCATCCGTTATGTCTTTTTGCCCTCAGATCCAGTTCCTGCACTTCTCCTACAGACTGTGTTTCCTGGTTCCTTGCCAACTGGCTTCCAGAGGGGTTTGACCAATGGGTGTTTGATGGGAGAAAGGGAGGAAGGTATAAGCCCAGAGGTTTTTCTCTCTCCGGCTCCACTTCCTACCAGTGATTTTATCTCCTCCAAATTCTAGCTTCTTTCCAAGAGCCTCTTCTCCCATGTTCTCAGTTCCTGCTAGGTATGGTTCTGAATTTCTCTAGCTCTGCAGGTGGAAACAGCTTTCTGATGATACTAATTCCTGATTGCTTCGCCATCCTTTGTTTGGCTTCTGGGATTTCCCATCACGTGTGTAACTATTTAAAATACCTATAGTGACTCACCGGCTGGCTGGACCTGACTGAAACAGTATACAGATAGAAGTTCGGGAATATATCGGAAGGTGAGGAGAGAGAAGACAGGTGGCTTAAGCGACCTATATGTCAACGTCACATAGGAAGTCAGTAGACGGTGCTTAAAACTGACAAATCAATAAGCAGCAGTATAGTATACTACTTATCTTCATGAAGATTCCTCACAAAAGAATATAAACCTGGAACAGTTAAAAGTGTTGCCTCAAATAATGGAGACAGTAAAGAGACCTGTGGTTGCCAGGGACTCAGGGGGGAAGGGAGAGATGAATAATCGATGAAGCACAGGGAATATTTACAGCAGTGAAACATCTTGTAAGACAGTGAAATGCTTTGGATCATGGCATTGTGCGTTTGTCAAAACTCACCGAACTGCACACCACAGTGAATGCTAAGGTACACTTCGGTCTTTAGTTAATAATAGTTTTCATATGGGCTCATCCGTTGTAACAAATGCACTACACTGACACAAGAAGTTTACAATAGGGAAAACTATGTTTTGGGGGGTAGGAGGGAGAACAGGGGAACTCTGCACTTTCCAGTCTTTTTCCGTAAACCAGCTTTTTAAAAGCTGTTTTAGAAAATAAACTCCCTCAATGAAAGGGAGGCAGAGAGACAGAAGAGGAGGGAAGGAAAGAGGGAGAAAGGGAGCTACTTAAATGTCATGGAGGAAACTTAAGTGTGGATTACTAAGTGAAGGGATCCAATACGAAAAAGCCATTTGCTTTACGTTTCCAATTATGATAACGTTCTGGAAAAACAAAACAAAAGAAAACAAAACAACGACAAGGACGACAACAACAACAACAACAACAACAACAACAAAACACCTTCGGAGACAGTAAAAAGACCAGTGGCTATTAGGGTTTAGGGGGAGAGAGGAAGTGGTAATAGGCGGAGCACAGGGCACTTTAGGGTGGTGTAACTATTCTGTATGATACGGCAATAGTAGATACATACCATTATACATTTCTCAAAACTTATGAATCTATATAACACAAAATAAACCCTAACTGTTAGTTAATGATAATGTGTCTAATGGTAATGTGTCAACAAGAATGGCTCATCCACCACTTATAATTAATGTATCCACATTAGTGCAAGGTACTATAGAAACTACTGGGGGTGAGGAACCTGTATTTTTTGTGCAATTTGTCTCTAAATCTAAATTTGTCCTTAAAAAATGGTCTTTTGAAAAAAACCTGATTTAAAAAAAAAGAAAAAACAAAACAAAAGAAAGTGTTGCCTCTGGGGAAGAGGTGTTCATGGGGGAAACAAAGCTTTTGATTTTTTATTGCAAGTCCTGATCTGCAATTTGGATGTTGTGGGCTTTATTTTTAACTATTTGTATACAATACTTGGAATGATATTTCTCAAAAAAAAAAAAAAATCTGTACACCTGCCAGAATAGATAACATGAAAAAGACCATATTAGCAAGTGTTGGCAAGGCTATCAAGTATTCAGAGCTCACAGGCACTACGCAGGCACTACTATAGAAAGAAGTGTGTGTAAACTGGTATAATCATTTTGGAAACAGTTTGGAGGAATCTTACCAAAGCTGATAAGTTGGATGACATGTGACCCAGCAAATTCTCTCCTAGGTAAATAAATACTACTGTAAAAAATGTTCACCAAAGGACGTGTCCTATAATGTTCACTGAAGCTTTATTCATAATTACCCTAAGCCAGAACCTACCTAAATGTCCACCAAGAGTTGCAGAAATATTGTAAACTATTCAAATAATGAAATTCTATACACCAATGAGCAGAAAGGATCTATACATACAATAACATGAATATCACTAACATAAGTTTGAGTGAAAGAAGCTAGGTGTAGGACACATAATTCCATTTCTATATAGTCCAAAAAGAAGCAAAAGTTGTATATTCTGTAAGAAGTCAGAATAATTGCCGTCCCAAAGAGAGATAGACCGTGACTGAAAGAGGCACAGGTGGTCCCTTGGGGTCCTGGTATCTTTTTTATTGAGTGCTGATTCCACAAGTATATTGAACTTAATTGCCTCAATCTGTGCTCAGAATGCTTTTAATAATATATGTTCTTTTTTGCGTGCCTGGGTGGCTAGTCACTTAAGTGTCCAACTTTGGCTCAGGTCATGATCTCATGGTTTGTGAGGTCGAGCCCCGCATCAGGTTCTGTGCTGACAGCTCCGAGCCTGGAGCCTGCTTGGACCCTTGGCTCCCTATCTGGCCCTCACCTGCTCACAAGGTATCTCTCTCTCAAAAATAAACAAACATGACAAAAATAGTATATGTCCTTTTGAATATACTCTATACTTCAGTAATCTTATTTTAATCTGAGTGCAGACCCCTAAGTCACACCCTTTTTTCTCTACTGCCTCTTCTAAACAGTTAAAGAATATGTACTTTAAATCATCCTAGAAGATATATATACATACACATACACACAAAGAAAGAAAGAAATTGGCGGGAGGAGCCGGGAGGTGGGTGAATGGCAAAGAAACTCTAGCTTTATTACACAAGCATGGAAACAAATTCCTTTGGAGAGGGTGGGGGTGGAATGGCTTCTTCGGAAGACTTCAGAGCAATGAAGGAACAAGAGAGATCATGGATCTGCCCCTACAGTCCTGGAGACCTCTCAATGTGGGGTTAGGAAGAAAGGGGCCCTCCCTTGCGGTCCAGTGGTCTCCTCCCTCCGCAGACCCGGTGCTGGGAAGCAGCAGAGGGCACAGCTGCCCCGGAGTCCCAGAAGGCGGCGCCGCATCCAGGGGGCGCGGGCCGGGATCCTCTGGTGCTTCTTCGCCCGTACAGTGCACTAGGGGACGCGGGCCCGGCTCTCACTGGTTCATCCCTCCAGGCACAAGCCGTCCTGGGGCTGAGAGGTCGCGCGGTGGTGGCCCGCATCTCTCGCCCAGGCACAGGGAAGCGGCAGAGTATCACCACGGGTGCCAGGTTCACTCCCAGGACTTGGCACGCTTGGCGCCGCGCTTCTGCCACGCTGCTCTCGGCCCAGACGTCGCCGACTACGCGGATGGTGGGCAAGGTGGTCAGCGTCGGAGTGGCCGCCCTCCCACTCTCCTCCAGGGGGCTGCTGTCCTCGCGGGACGGCGCCGGCGGGGGCGGCACCTTCCTCTGGCCGGCGGCGACCTTCCGGGCTCCGTGGCGCCTCCTCCTGGCAGCTGGCAGGCGCGTCTGGACGCGGGCCTCGGGGGGCTGGTGCCCCAGCGTGTACACCACCTTCTCCTCAGGCGCCTCCAGCGCGGCCCCTCCTGCAGCGCTAGAGGCACCTCCCCGGGCGGCCGGGGCCAAGGCTCCCCGGGGCCTGCGCCGCTGCCTCTTCATGAGGCTCAGGAGGTGAGGCCGTTAGGGGCCGCCCGTGCTTGCCAGGTCTCGCCGCCGCCGCCAGGCCCTGATGAATTTCCTACCAGGAAGCCAAATCACGCGGCAGGCTGTGAGAGTTACACCGCTGTTGCTAGGAGACCAGGCGCTTTGTGAGGTCACAATGTCTGCCTATCCTATCACTGCCTGCTGCCCAAAGCGGCCTTAGGTTGGGATGTGTTTAAGATTATGCCCTTGAGAAAGACCTGCACGAATCTTACCTGAGACGGCCCATAGTTCTTGATGAGTTCAAGAGGGTTGTTCTCGACGTGAATGCACAGGTGCCTCAGCCTCCATTAATTCCATCCAACATGGGATGACACTTCGCGGTGGAGAGTACACACAACTTGTAATCACACATGACTGTAAGAGGTTTTAGCTAATTAAATGCCTTGTCATGCAACGCACTGAAAGACAAATTGAAGTAACTACTCTACTCTTTCAAAGAATACAGATATACTGTGCCTTGCTTAGGGGTCCATATGTCTGTGGCTATAGCTCACACTTCAGGAAGCTGTTTTTCACAGCAGCAGCAAACAGTTTGCCTAGTTAGGATGCATGTTCACTTTCACGCAGCTTAGGGAAGACCGAGTCATTGTGTGCTTAAGTGCAAAGCGTCAACGAATTCTGCGTGAGTGGCCATGAGGGCATTCAGTGCCACTAAAACCTATTCGGTACCTACCAATTCATGATATTTCAGGTAAGTCATACACAAGGTAGTAAAAGACCATCTGGGATTCCAAGAGTAGAAAACGTGTTACACCGTCCGTGTAAGTGCTTTTGAAAGCAACCATCATGGTCCATCCATCATCACCACATACACAAATAATTCACAAAATATAATAAGGACCACCTACCATGATCAATTGAAATCCACTTCCTCAGGAAAGGATGACACCAAACTATGTGAATGAATAAAACGGATAAGTCATGGTAACAATCAGAAGAGACACTTGCCAAGGTCAACGTGATACATGTGAGAGGCCTACTCATCTCCTTTTCTTAAACACACAAACCAAACTTTCATCTCCGCAGCTTAAGCCAGTACTACCTCACGTTCAGAAAGTGCTGAAAATGGAAAGCTATCCTCATATTCAGTAAGAGCAACCCCTGGATTTCCTTTTTCATTAAATGTAATTTATTTTCAAATTGGTTTCCACGCAACACCCAGTGTTCATCCCAACAGGTGCCCTCCTCGATGCCCGTCACCCACTTTCCCCTCTCCCCAAACCCACGTCAACCCTCAGTCTGTTGTCAGTATTTAAGAGTCTCTTATGGTTTGCCTCCCTCCCTCTCTATAACTTTTTCCCCGCATCACCTAACCCATGGTCTTCTGCTAAGTTTCTCAGGATCCACACATGGATGAAAACATACGGTATCTGTCTTTCTCCACCTGACTTATTTCACATAGCATAATACCCCCCAGTTCCATCCACGTTGCTACAAATGGCCAGATTTCGTTCTTTCTCATTGCCAAGTAGTATTCCATGGTATACATAAACCACAACTTCTTTATCCACTTGTCAGTTGATGGACAGCTGGGCTCTTTCCATAGTTTGGGTGTTGTTGAAAGTAGTGCTATAAACATTGGGGTACATGCGCCCCTATGTCTCCGCACTCCTGGACCCCTTGGGTAAATTCCTAGCAGTGCTATTGCTGGGTCTTAGGGTAGATCTATTTTTAATGATTTGAGGAACCTCCACACTGTTTTCCAGAGCGGCTGCACCAGGATGCATTCCCACCAACAGTGCAAGAGGGTTCCCGTTTCTCCACATCCTCACCAGCATCTATAGTCTTCCAGTTTGCTCATTGTAGCCACTCTGACTGGCATGAGGTGGCATCTCAGTGCGGTTTTTCTTTGGATTTCCCTGACGAGGAGTGCTGTTGAGCATCTTTTCATGTGTCTCTTGACAATCTGGATGTCTTTTTTAGAACAGTGTCTGTTCAAGTCTTCTGCCCATTTCTTCACTGGATTTTTTGTTTTCCGGGTGTGGAGTTGTTGAGTTCATTTTACAGGTTTAGGATACTAGCCAATTATCCAGTATGACTTTTGCACACATCTTTTCCCATTCAGTCAGTTGCCTTTTAGTTTTGTTGATTGTTTCCTTCATTGTGGAGAAGATTTTTATTTTGATGATGTCCCAATAGTTCATTTTGCTTTTAATTCCCTTGCCTTTGGAGATGTGTCAGCTAAGAACTTGCTGACGCGGAGGTCAAAGAGGATGTTTCCTGCTTTCTCCTCCAGGGTTTGATGGTTTCCTGTCTCACATTCAGGCCCTTCATCCATTGTGAGTTTATTTTTGTGAGTGGTGTAAGAAACTGGTCTAGTTTCATTCTTCTGCATGTTGCTGTCCACTTCTCTTAGCACCAATTGTTGAAGAGACTGTCTTTTTTTCCATTGGATATTCTTTTCTGCTTTGTCAAAGATTAGTTGGCCATACGTATGTGGGTCCAATTCTTGGGTCCCTAAACTATGCCATTAAGTCTATGTATTTGTTTCTGTGCCAATACCATGCTGTCTTGATGGTTATAGCTTTGCGGTAGAGGCTAAAGTCTGGCATTGTGGTGGCTCTCACTTTGGTTTTCTTTTTTAGTATTACTTTGGCTTTTCAGGGTCTTTTGTGTTTCCATACACATTTTATGATTGCTTGTTCCAGCTTGGAGAAGGATGCTGGTGCAATGTGATTGGGGCTGCCTATAATGTGAGGACTGCGTTGGGTCGTATTGACATTTCGCCAATATTTATTCTTCCAATCCACGAGCATGGAATGTTTTTCGCTTTCTCTGTATCTTCGTCAATTTCCTTCACAAGCCTTCTATAGTTTTCAGCATACAGATCATTTACCTCTTTGGTTAAGTTTATTCCTAGGTATTTTATGACTCTTGGTGCATTGTATATTGTATCCGTTTCCTTATTTCTCTTTCTGTTGCTTCATTATTGGTGTATAAAACGCAATCAATTTCTGTACATTGATTTGTACCCTGCAACTTTGCCAAATGCATGTATCAGTGCTAGGGGACTTTTGATGGAGTCTGGCGGAAATTCCATGTATAGTGTCATGTCATCGGCAAAAAGTGGAAGTTTGACTTCTTCTTTCCAAATGATGATACCTTTAATTTCATTTACTGTCTGATTACTGATGCTAAGACTTCCAACACTATGTTCAACAACCGGGGTGAGAGTGGACATCTCTGTCTTGTTCCTGATCTCAGGGGGAATGCTCTCAGTTTTTCCCCATTGAGGACGATATTTACTGTGGGCTTCTGATTAATGGATTTTATGATGTTTAAAGTAGTTTCCTTCAATCCCAACTTTCTTGAGGGTTTGTAATAAGTAAGGATCCAGTATTTTCTCAAATACTTTTTTTCTGCATCTATTGACAGTGTACTATGGTTCTTATCTTTTCTTTTCTTAATGTGATGTAGCACAATGATTGATTTGTGAATATGGCACTAGCCCTGCAGGCCAGGAATGAATCCCACTTGATCGTGTTGCATAATATTTTCTATATGCTATTGAATGTGATTTGCTAGTATCTTGTTGAGAATTTCTGCACCCCTATTCATCAGGGATATTGACCTGTGATTTTCCTTTTTTTCTGTGTCTCTGTCTGGTTTTGAATCACCGTAATGCTGGCTTCATAAAATGCGTCTGGAAGTTTTCCTTTCATTTCCAAATTTTGAAACACCTTGGGAAGGATGTCTATTACCTCTACTTTAAATGTCTGCTAGAAATCGCCAGGGAAGCCACCTGGACCAGGACTCTTATTTATTGGGAGATGTTTGATAACTGAATCAATTTCCTCACTAGTTATGGGTCCGTTCACATTTTCTATTTCTTCCCGTTTGAGCTTTGGAAGTGTGTGGGGATGGAGGCATTTGTCCATTTCTTCCAGGTTGTCCAGTTTGTTGGCATAGAAGATTTTATAGTGTTTCCTGATGAATGCTTGAATTTCTGAGGGATTCTTTGTAATAATTCCATTTTCATTCGTGATTTGACCTATTTGGGTCCCCTCTCTTTTCTTTTTGAGAAGCCAGGCTAGAAGTTTATCAATTTTGTGTATTTTCTCAAAAACACAACTCTTGGTTTCATTGATGTGCTCTACTGTTTTCCTTTAGACTCCATATTGTTTATTTCTGCTCTGATCTTTATTATTTTTCTTCCTCTCCTGGCTTTGGGGTGTCTTTGCTGTCCTGTTTCTAATTCCTTTAGGTGTGCTGTTGGATTTTGTATTGGGAATTTTTCTTGTTTCTTGAGATAGGCCTGGATAGCATTGTTTGTTGTTGTTGTTGTTGTTGTTGTGTTTTGTTTTGTCAGGACTGCCCTTGCTGTATCCCGAAGGGTTTGCATTGTGGTGTTTCATTTTTATTCGTTTCCTTATATCTTTTTTTTTTTTAATTTTTTTTTCAACGTTTTTATTTATTTTTGGGACAGAGAGAGACAGAGCATGAACGGGGGAGGGGCAGAGAGAGAGGGAGACACAGAATCTGAAACAGGCTCCAGGCTCCGAGCCATCAGCCCAGAGCCTGACGCGGGGCTCAAACTCACGGACCGCGAGATCGTGACCTGGCTGAAGCCGGACGCTTAACCAACTGCGCCACCCAGGCGCCCCATGTTTCCTTATATCTTTTAATTTCTTCTCAAATTGCCTGGTTGACCCATTTATTCCATAGTGGGATGTTTTTTAACCTCCATGCTTTTGGAGATTTTCCATCTTTTTTCTGTGTTTAATTTAATGTCCCCTGCAATTACCACATTCTTATCAACAAGGTTCTGTATGTTTTTAATTAATTGTTTATATATTTGTGTGTCTCCGAATTTGGTGTGTAGGCATTTAAAATTTTTAGCTCTTCCTGATGGAAAGACCCTGGAATTAATATAGAAAGCCCTTCGTCATCTTTTGTTACAGCCTTTGATTTAAACTCTACTTTGTATGATATAAGTTGGCTACTCCAGGTTTCTTTTGACCTCCAGTAGCATGATAGATACTTCTCCATCCCCTCATTTTCAATCTGAAGGTGTCCTCATGTCTATAAGCAGTCTCTTGTAGACAGCAAATAGATGGGTCTTGTTCTGTTTTTTGTTTTTGTTTTTTCTTTCCATTCTGATACACTATGTTGTTCGGTTGGAGCATTTAGTCCATTGAAATTCAGTGTTATTATGGAAACATATGCGTTTAGAGTCATTGTGATGTCTGTAGGTTTCATGCTTGCAGTGATGCACCAGTTTCCTTTCCCACCAACAGTTAGAGAGGGTTCCTCTTTCTCCATATCCTCACCAGCATCTGTGTTTCCTAAGTTGTTCATTTTAGCCACACTGACTAGTGTGAGGTGGTATCTCAGTGTGGCTTTGATGTGTATTTTCCTGATGATGATTCATGTTGAGCATCCTTTCATGTGTTTTTGGGCCATCTGGATGTCTCTTTTGGAAAAGTGTCTATTCATGTCGTCTGCCCATTGTTTCACTGTATTACATTTTCCAGGTGTGACTTGGGTAAGTTCTTTATACATTTTGTGTAGTAACCCTTTATCCAATATGTCATTCGCAAATATCTTCACTCCTTCCATCGGTTGCCTTTTAATTTTGCTGATTGTTTCCTTTGCAGTGCTGGAGAATTTTATCCTGACCAGGTCCTGATCATTCAGTTTTGCTTTTCATTCCCTTGTCTTTTGAGACATGCCAAGGAAGAAATTGCTGTAGTGGAAGTCAAAGGGTTTTTTTTCATCTTTTCTCCTCTAGTGTTTTGATGGTTTCCTGTCTCACATTTAAGGCTTTCATCCATTTTGCATTTATTTTTATGCACATTGTAAGAAAGTCATCTAGTTTATTCTTCGTCATGTTACTGTTCTGTTCTCCCAGCACCCTTTGTAAAGAGGCTGTCTTCTCTCCATTGGATTGTCTTTCCCGTTTTGTCAAAGATTAGTTCACCATACAATTGTGGGGCCCCTTCTGGGTTCTCTATGCTGTTTCATTGATTCATGTGCCTGTTTTGGGGCCAATGTCATACTATCTTAATGATGACAGCTTCGTAGGAGAGGCAAAAGTCTGAGCTGCCTCCCACTTTGGGTTTCTTTTTTCCACATAACTTTGACTACTCAGGTTCTTTGGTTGTTCCGTGCAAAGTTTCAGATTGCTTGCTCTAGTCTGGAGAAGAATGTTGGTACAATTTTGATTGGTATTGCATTAAATGTGTAGATTGCGTTCAGTACTATTGACATTTTAACAGTATTCATTCTTCCACTCTTTGGCATGGATTTGTTTTTTTTTCTGTATTTGATGTGTCTTCATCATTTTCCTTCATATATTTTCTGTACTTTTCACTGTACAGATCTTTTACATCTTTGGTTAGGTTTCTTGCTAGGTATTTTACGGTTCTTGGTGAAATTGTAACTGGCATTGATTTCTTGACTTCTCTTTCTGTTGCTTCCTTATTGGTGTATAGAAAGGCAACCAGTTTCTTTACACCATTTTGTATCCTGTGAGTTTGGTCAATGCATGGATCAGATCTAGCAACGTTTTCATGGAGTTTTTGGGTTCTCCGCATTCAGTCTCATGTCATCTTCGAAAGGCCAAAGTTTGACTTTCAATGATATACGTTAAGTTAAGTGTAGTTAAAAAAGAATTTACCCTTTGGGCTCTATGTTAACTTCATAATTGCACAATAAGTGACAAATAGCAAAAAACTGTGCATGTTATCCCACATTAGAATTGGTAACTGGAATTTAACTCTTTAAAACATATTGAATCTCTCATGATATGGATAGGAGTATGAAACATCTAACTTCACCCAGTGCACACGTGTGTATTTGTAAACACATATGCTAAACAGCAAAATTGTAATACTAGTGAGGTGTGTCAAATTTTACATGTTCATGGTGCAGATAATATTGTTTTACCGTCTTTTTGGTAGCAGCCCGAATAAGACATTTGAAATCAACGAGAGAATTCCGAACCTACAGGGTACATTCTCCATGCTCTATACTGGCTTACAAATAAATGAACAAATGGAACTAAAAAAATACATTGCACTGGTAATCATGTTTATTGCAATTGTGCATTAACTTTTTATGGACTCTAGCCATACTAAGAGTGCACGTGAATAGGTGTTGGAAATGACACACTTTATTTGACATGACCAAACTCACTAGAAACATATACTTTCAAAAACTTTTTAATATTCATTTTTCAGACATACTATAACGTCTAATACCGTATGACTCCACATTTAGAAGAGCAAAGATCGACATGGTGAACTTTGCACGTGTTACAATGGTTATCACATAATATTATTTGATATCCTAGAATTTTAAACAACTATTCAGCTGCACGGCTCATGCTAGGTATTTGAACTTTGACATATTTTATCTTTCTGTTTTTCATTAGTTAATCGTTTTTTTTTTTTTAGAATTAGCTTTTGCTACAATCGCATAACTACTAACTTGGGTAATGGACATCCAAGGTTCCAGCTTACCTGTTTTTGTATCAGTGATGAAAATCAATCGCAATGTCATTGCCTTTTCAATTAACCATGGCTATGTTTTAGTTCTTTTATCACTGCAATAATAAATTCTGTTGTCTTCTATGCCTTTTTTGAAGCCCAGTGATTAATCTTATGACTATGATTCTACATTCTTGTTGTTATACTGCTTTTGTCTATTTTGATCGATTCTTTAACAGTCACGTCTTCCTGGAAATTCGTCTCAGGGGAATTCTTCTGTTTCATCAGTTTGGATAGTTTTCTATCCCTTATGAGTTTTAACGTTGTTGTTGTTGTTGTTGTTGTTGTTGTTGTTGTTGTTGTTGTTGTTGTTTTGTTTTGTTTTGTTTTGTTTTGTTTTGTTTTGTTTTTTGTTTCTTTTCTTTTATGTGCTATGCACCTGAGAGCACTGCTACTTTAAAGTGGGCTCATACCCTCTCCATGGCCTGGCCCTTCAGGAGGTGTGTTTTGGAAAGTGTTACTTGCTTCGTGTTGCTATGACTTTTGTTGTTTGATTTCTCATCTCAGAGTGATTTTTGAAAATCCCACGAGGTGTGATTTGATGTGTTCCTTGAAATACCAAATGTAGTAATTGGAGGCTTGCACTATCTTGACAGGGGTTAAAACACCTTAAGTTGCCATGGATGGGTGTTCTTGCCCTTCCCAACAATGGGGGTTACTCCTGGTAGTGAGATCCAAAGCCCCGGCGCCACACAGACAGCTCCTCTGAAAAGCTCTAGGCAGCTGCACTTATGAAAGCCGCTCATTTTCCGATCTCCCAGAGGTTACCTTGGGCAAAATGTGGATTTTGTAAATTACCTGACCCCATCTATTTCTTCTACCAGCCAGATCTTAGATTGTAGGCAAATGATACCTCCGAGTTTGCTTTTCCAATTTGTAAAAGGGAAGTATAACGCCTATGTTCAGTATAGTGGTGAGATTACAGGTAATGCCTGTAAAACGTGTGGAAAAACTCCTGGCACATTACACTCCATAAACACTGTATTTTGTTTTGATTTCCTCATAATTGTCACTGCATCCATACAAACTGTATCTCCAGGATGGGGTCTTTTGTAGGTCAAAATGTAAGCTACACCATAGAAGCTATCAACGAGGCAAAATGTTTCTCCTATCCGTGAGGACGTGACCCTTCCCTTTTTTGTATATGTAGACAAAATTTGGTGGTAGAGATTATTGAAGACTTGAATGTATATTGCAGTCTGGCACACCGGGAGACAGTTAAACATCCCCTATTTCAGGCATCGTGGATAGGCATATTGAACACCTTACGTGTCAGGTGCAATTAGGTTCAAGTACACAGTGATAATCCAACATGCACACTCCATATATTCAGGATGTTTCAAACCTTAGCTACAAATGGTACAGGTGTAATTACAACGTGTGGCAAATGCTGTTAAAAAAAAGACTAAATGTTCTGAGAAGGAATGGCACAGGGGACAAAGTGTAGATGAGAGGATTGGCCAACAAAGTTCTTGGGGAGAAAAGTCCTTTTTTCAAACTTGGACCCATAGCAAGTACTGGTAAGGAACCTAGCGAACACAAAATGCATTCTAAGCAGAAACTACGTAGGTCTAATTTGAGCAACCAGGAGAACAGACCGTCCCGTTCACCTAATGAAAGGAGAATGAGGAAAGATGGCATTAGAGGGGTGACAAGACAGGACTGCCAACATCTTGTGGTCATGTTACAGATTCTATGTGTCATTTTGAGTACAGTGGAGATTAGAGGGTTCTCTTAAGCAGAGGAATGAAGTGCTCAGACTCAGGATTTTTGCATTGCATTCCGGATGCAGTGAAAAGAACGAACTGGGATTTTGGTGGGAAGGGAAAGGCAGAATGGGGCTAAGAACGAAAATGGAGAGTAGGCAGAAGGTGGTGAGAGACTAGCTGGCTTGGCATACGTTGGAGGTGGAGTTGAGAGCCCCTACTACTGAGTGGATCACAGGAAAGACGTTGAGGAGGGGAGGACTGACAATGAGTCTCTTCCCCTCATGAGCAACTGAAGACAAAGCCCCATTAAGAGAGGAACACAAGAGGGGTCTTGAGTTGGTCATGGATTTCAATTGATTGTTGATTGGGTATTAATTCATAGGCTTAGAGAAGTTTGCTTAGAATTTTATCTTTTCATTGTTTTGTTTCTACAAATTGCTTCGTTATTACCATCTTGAGGTTCTAACGGATGGTCTCCAATTCTTCGCTGTCACCAAGACCTTCTTCCACAAGAGTATGGACGTGATGGGTTATGTAGGTCCATCATCTTCTACCCAGTCTTTGTCATCGTCACAAATACTTAATGGCCACTGTTGTAGAATAACCTCAAGCTCCAAGAGGGTTGTTCTCACTGTTCTCAGAATGCCTGCCCCTCCTTTATTCCCGCACATTTGCTTTTGTCGCCTTTGTCCTCCTCCTTTCTGCCTGCCAACTAGAAATTTGGTCATCCTTTAAGATTCTTTGTGCTATGCCTCTGAGACGCCTTTACTGATCAACCCGGCTCAGTGGACTTCTCCTGCTACATGAAACTTGACCTTGAAGTCTCACTGTGCTTTGTATCGTGTTTGGGTTTTTTGTACCGTCAAATATTGAAAGTTTCTTGAAGGCAAGGATGCGGTCTTGCATGCTTTCAGAAACTTTTATAAACACTCAAACATGGTGAATGTTTAGAAATCTTTCTTGGTGAAGTGGTTGAGTCAACGTCAAATCAGATGGGAAGGGAGTCTGCTGAAGGAATAACACTGGACTGTTTGAAACTATCCTTGATATGTTGAATGGACCTAATAAATTTATGAATTGACACATTTTATTTATTTAACTGATACTAGACTAAATCATTTATTTGAAACGTTACTTTATGATTATGGAGGTCTTAAAGTTCATTGCAGAAAATTTAGCAAACAAACAAGAAAGAAAGAAAAATGGTCATAAGTCAAACACCTGGAGATAAGCATATCTAAACACCTTTTTTATGTTTATGTATGTTTGGCAGAGAGAGAGAACGAGGGAGAGATGAGCACAAGTGGAGGATGGGAGGAGAGAGAGAGATAGAGAGAATCATAAGCAGGCTCCACGCTGTCAGTGCAGAGCTCAATGTGGAGCTTGATCGCACACTCTGTGGAATCATAACTGGGCTGAAATCAAGAGCCACATGCTTAACCGACTGAGCCATTCAGGCGCCCCTGGAGGTAAGCACCTCTAACACTGTGCTATAATCGTCAGGGAAGAGGTATATGTACATGCATTTACCAAAATTAGCTATGTAGCTGTGAATCCCATTTTTGGTCCTCTAGTGATAGGAGCATTTCGCAAGGTCATAAATGTTCTGCAGGGCTATGAATTGTAAAGGCCACATAGCATGCCATAACTTATTAAAAAAAAAAATTAATGTTTATTTATTTTTGAGACAGAGAGAGACAGAGCATGAACGGGGGAGGGGCAGAGAGAGAGGGAGACACAGAATCGGAAACAGGCTCCAGGCTCTGAGCCATCAGCCCAGAGCCCGACGCGGGGCTCGAACTCACGGACCGCGAGATCGTGACCTGGCTGAAGTCGGACGCTTAACCGACTGCGCCACCCAGGCGCCCCTCCATTGTGTATATAAACCACAATTTCTTTATCCATTCCTCAGTTGATGGACATTTAGGCTTTTTCCATAATTTGGCTATTGTTGACAGTGCTGCTATGAACATTGGGGTACAAGTGCCCCTATGCATCAGCTCTCCTGTATCCCTTGGGTAAATTCCTAGCAGTGCTATTGCTGGGTCATAGGGTAGGTCTATTTTTAAATTTCTGAGGAACCTCCACACTGCTTTCCAGAGTGGCTGCACCCATTTGCATTCCCACCAACAGTGCAAGAGGGTTCCCGTTTCTCCACATCCTTTCCAGCATCTATATCCTCCTGATTTGTTCATTTTGACCACTCTGACTGGCGTGAGGTGATACCTGAGTGTGGTTTTGATTTGTATTTCCCTGATAAGGAGCGACGCTGAACTTCTTTTCATGTGCCTGTTGGTCATCCGGACGTCTTCTTTACAGAAGTGTCTATTCATGTTTTCTGCCCATTTCTTCACTGGCTTATTTGTTTTTCGGGTGTGGAGTTTGGTGAGCTCTTTATAGATTTTGTATACTAGCCCTTTGTCTGATATGTCATTTGCAAATATCTTTTCCCATTCCGTTGGTTGCCTTTTAGTTTTGTTGGTTGTTTCCTTTGCTGTGCAGAAGATTTTTATCTTCATAAGGTCCCAGTAATTCACTTTTGCTTTTAATTCCCTTGCCTTTGGGGATGTGTCGAGTAAGAGATTGCTACGGTTGAGGTCAGAGAGGTCTTTTCCTGCTTTCTCCTCTAAGGTTTGATGGTTTCCTGTCTCACATTCAGGTCCTTTATCCAGTTTGAGTTTATTTTTGTGAATGGTGTGAGAAAGTGGTCTAGTTTCAACCTTCTGCATGTTGCTGTCCAGTTCTCTCAGCACCGTTTGTTAAAGAGACTGTTTTTTTTCCATTGGATGTTCATTCCTTCTTTGTCAAAGATGAGTTGGCCATACGTTTGTGGGTCTAGTTCTGGGGTTTCTATTCTATTCCATTGGTCTATGTGTCTGTTTTTGTGCCAATACCATGCTGTCTTGTTGATTACAGCTTTGTAGTAGAGGCTAAAATCTGGGATTGTGATGCCTCCTGCTTTGTTCTTCTTCTTCAAAATTCCTTTGGCTATTCAGGGCATTTTGTGGTTCCATATGAATTTTAGGATTGCTTGTTCTAGTTTCGAGAAGAATGCTGGTGCAATTTTGATTGGGATTGCATTGAATGTGTAGATAGCTTTGGGTAGTATTGACATTTTGACAATAGTTATTTTTCAAATCAATGAGCAGGGAATGTCTTTCCATTTCTTTAAATCTTCTTCAATAACCTTCATAAGCTTTCTATAGTTTTCAGCATACAGATCCTTTACATCTTTGGTTAGATATATTCCTAGGGATTTTATGCTTCTTGGTGCAATTGTGAACGGGATCAGTTTCTTTATTTGTCTTTCTGTTGCTTCATTGTTAGTGTATAAGAATGCAACTGATTTCTGTACATTGATTTTGTATCCTGCAACTTTGCTGAATTCATGTATCAGTTTTTGCAGACTTTTGGTGGAGACTATCGGAAATTCCATGTATAATATCATGTCATCTGCAAAAAGCGAAAGCTTGACTTCATATTTGCCAAGTTTGATGCCTTTGATTTCCTTTTGTTGTCTGATTGCTGATGCTAGAACTTCCAGCACTATGTTAAACAACAGCGGTGAGAGTGGGCATCCCTGTCGTGTTCCTGATCAGGGGAAAAGCTCTCAGTTTGTCCCCGTTGAGGATGATGTTAGCTGTGGGCTTTTCATAAATGGCTTTTATGATCTTTAAGTATGTTCCTTCTATCCCGACTTTCTCAAGGGTTTTTATTAAGAAAGGGTGCTGGATTTTGTCAAAGGCCTTTTCTGCATCGATTGACAGGATCGTATGTTTCTTCTCTCTTTTTTTTTTTTTTTTTTGTTAATGTGATGTATCACGTTGATTGATTTGCGAATGTTGAACCAGCCCTGCATCCCAGGAATGAATCTCACTTGATCATGGTGAATAATTCTTTTTATATGCCGTTGAATTCGATTTGCTAGTATCTTATTGAGAATTTTGGCATCCATATTCATCAGGGATATTGGCCTGTAGTTCTCTTTTTTTACTGGGTCTCTGTCTGGTTTAGGAATCAAAGTAATACTGGCTTCATAGAATGAGTCTGGAAGTTTTCCCTCCTTCTCTATTTCTTGGAATAGCTTGAGAAGGATAGGTATTATCTCTGCTTTAAACGTCTGGTAGAACTCCCCTGGGAAGCCATCTGGTCCTGGACTCTTATTCCTTGGGAGATTTTTGATAACCGATTCAATTTCTTCGCTGGTTAAGGGTCTGTTCAAGCTTTCTATTTCCTCCAGATTGAGTTTGGAAGAGTGTGGGTGTTCAGGAATTTCTCCATTTCTTCCAGGTTGTCCAGTTTTTTGGCGTATAATTTTTCATAGTATTCCCTGATAATTGTTTGTATCTCTGAAGGATTGGTTGTAATAATTCCATTTTCATTCATGATTTTATCTATTTGGGTCATCTCCCTTTTCTTTTTGAGAAGCCTGGCTAGAGGTTTGTCAATTTTGTTTGTTTTTTTCAAAAAACCAACTCTTGGTTTCGTTGATCTGCTCTACAGTTTTTTTAGATTCTATATTGTTCATTTCTGCTCTGATCTTTATTATTTCTCTTCTTCTGCTGGGTTTAGGCTGCCTTTGCTGTTCTGCTTCTATTTCCTTTAGGTGCGCTGTTAGATTTTGTATTTGGGAGTTTTCTTGTTTCTTGAGATAGGCCTGGATTGCAATGTATTTTCCTCTCAGGACTGCCTTTGCTGTGTCCCAAAGCGTTTGGATTGTTGTATTTTCATTTTCGTTTGTTTCCATATATTTTTTAATTTCTCCTCTAATTGCCTGGTTGACCCACTCATTCGTTAGTAGGGTGTTCTTTAACCTCCAGGCCTTTGGAGGTTTTCCAGACTTTTTTCTGTGGTTGATTTCAAGCTTCATAACATTGTGGTCTGAAGGTATGCATGGTATAATTTCAATTCTTGTAAGCTTATGAAGGGCTGTTTTGTAACCCAGTATATGATCTATCTTGGGGAATGGTCCATGTACACTCGAGAAGAATGTATATTCTGTTGCTTTGGGATGCAGAGTTCTAAATATATCTGTCAAGTCCATCTGATCCAATGTCTCATTCAAGGCCCTTGTTTCTTTATTGACCGTGTGTCTAGATGATCTATCCATTTCTGTAAGTGGGGTGTTAAAGTCCCCTGCAATTACCACATTCTTATCAATAAGGTTGCTTATGTTTATGAGTAATTGCTTTATATATTTGGGGGCTCCGGTATTCGGCACATAGACATTTGTAATTGTTAGCTCTTCCTGATGGATAGACCCTGTCACTATTATATAATGTCCTTTTTCATCTCTTGTTACAGTCTTTAATTGAAAGTCTAGTTTGTCTGATAGAAGTATGGCTACTCCAGCTTTCTTTTGGCTTCCAGTAGCATGATAAATAGTTCTCCATCCCCTCACTCTCAATCTAAAGGTGTCCTCAGGTCTAAAATGAGTCTCCTGTAGACAGCAAATAGATGGGTCTTGTTTTTTTATCCATTCTGATACCCTATGTCTTCTGATTGGCGCATTTAATCCATTTACATTCAGTGTTATTATAGAAAGATACGGGTTTAGAGTCATTGTGATGTCTGTATGTTTTATGCTTGTAGTGATGTCTCTGGTACTTTGTCTCACAGGGTGCCCCTTAGGATCTCTTGTAGGGCTGGTTTAGTGGTGACAAATTCCTTCAGTTTTTGTTTGTTTGGGAAGACCTTTATCTCTCCTTCTATTCTAAATGACAGACTTGCTGGAGAAAGGATTCTCGGCTGCATATTTTTTTCTGTCTAGCACACTGAAAATCTCGTGCCAATTCTTTCTGGTCTGCCAAGTTTCAAAAGACAGATCAGTCACGAGTCTTATAGGTCTCCCTTTATATGTGAGGGCACGTTTACCCCTTGCTGCTTTCAGAATTTTCTCTTTATCCTTGTATTTTGCCAGTTTCTCTATGATATGTCGTGCAGAAGATCGATTCAAGTTACGTCTGAAGGGAGTTCTCTGTGCCTCTTGGATTTCAATGCTTTTTCCTTCCCCAGATCCGGGAAGTTCTCAGCTCTTATTTATTCGAGTACCCCTTCAACACCTTTCCCTCTCTCTTCCTCCTCTGGGATACCAATTATGTGTATATTATTTCTTTTTAGTGTATCACTTAGTTCTCTAATTTTCCCCTCATACTCCTGGATTTTTTTATCTCTCTTTTTCTCAGCTTCCTCTTTTTCCATAACTTTATCTTCTAGTTCACCTATTCTCTCCTCTGCCTCTTCAATCCGAGCCCTGATGTTTTCCATTTCATTATGCATTTCGTATAAAGCGTTTTTCAGCTCCTCGTGACTGTTCCTTAGTCCCTTGATCTCTGTAGCAAGAGATTCTCTGCTGTCCTCTATACTGTTTTCAAGCCCAGCGATTAATTTTATGACTATTATTCTAAATTCACTTCCTGTATATTATTTAAATCCTTTTTGATCAGCTCATTAGCTGTTGTTATTTCCTGGAGATTCTTCTGAGGGGAATTCTTCTGCTTGGTCATTTTGGATAGTCCCTGGCATGGTGGGGACCTGCAGGGCACTTCCCCTGTGCTGTGGTGTATAAATGGAGTTGGTGGGTGGAGCCGCAGTCAGACCTGACCACTGCTCCCAGCCCACGGCTGGGGCCACAGTCAGACTGGTGTGTGCCTTCTCTTCCCCTCAACTAGGGGAGGGATTCACTGTAGAGTGGCATGGCCTGTCTGGGCTACTTGCACACTGCCAGGCTTGTGATGCTGGGTTTCTGGCATATTAGCTGGAGTGGGTAGACAAGGTGCACAGGGGCAGGAGGGGCAGGATTAGCTCGCTTCTCCTTAGGTGATCCACTTCAGGAGGGGCCCTGTGGCAGCGGGAGGGAGTCAGATCCACTGCCAGAGGTTTGGCTCTGCAGAAGCGCAGAGTTGGGTGTTTGCGCTGAGCTAGCAAGTTCCCTGGCAGGAACTGGTTCCCTTTGGGATTTTGGCTGGGGAATGGGTGGGGGAGATGGCGCTGGCGAGCGCCTTTGTTCCCTACCAAACTGAGCTCTGTCATCCGGGGGCTCAGCATCTCTCCCTTCCTTTGTCCTCCAGCCTTCCTGCTTTCCGAGCAGAGCTGTTAACTTATGACCTCCCAGAAGGTAAGTCGCGCTTGCTGTCGGAACACAGTCCGTCAGGCCCCTCCGCTTTTGCAAGCCAGACTCAGGGGCTCTGCTTGGCCAGCGAGCCGCCTGTCCGCCCGGCTCCCTCCCGCCAGTTCCTGGAGCGCGCACCGCCTCGCTGCCCTTCCTACCCTCTTCCATGGGCCTCTCGTCTACACTTGGCTCTGGCGACTCCACTCTGCTAATCCTCTGGCGGTTTTCTGGGTTATTTAGGCAGGTGTGGGTGGAATCTAAGTGATCAGCAGGACGCGCGGTGATTCCAGTGTCCTCCTACGCCGCCATCTTCCCTCTGTTCTCCTGGGGAGAGTTGACACATAATAATTAAAATGTCAAGTTTTAAAATTGATAAAGAATTTCCAAAGTTTTAAGAGAGAAGCAAAAGTTACCTATGATTTGAAAAACAGATCTCAACAAACAAACACCTAAAGTTGTCAGCTGATTTTTCAGCAGAAAGTTGCCATGCTGGGAAAGAGTGACAAGGTATCTTCAAAGGCCTGAAAGGATAATCCCACGACCAAGAAAACTTTACCTGGAAAGATTATCATTAACATTTGAAAAAAAAAGAGATAAAGAGTTTCTCAAACAGAAGATAAAGAAGTTTATCACCACTAATCAGCAATGCAAGAATTGTTCACCGGGAAAATCATAATTAGATATTACAGAATTATGAATAAAAAGATGTAAATAATGAGAACATACACATAAAATATGGAGGAGGGACTTAAAAAAGTCAGTTCGTATTTTATTTTACTAAAAAATATATGTTTTATTTCATGTTTGAGAGAGAGAGAGAGAGAGAGAGAGAGACAGAGTGTTAACAGGGAGGAACAGAGAGTGGGGGAGGCAGAGAATCTGAAGCAGGCTCCAGGCTCTGAGGTGTCAGCACAGAGTCCAACATGCGGTTCAAACTCACGTATTGTGAGATCATGACCTGAGCTCGAAATCGCACACTTAACGGACTGCTCCACCCAGTTTCCCCAAAGGTTAGTCTTCTTAAATTTCTCGAATGTGTGTATATTTAAGAGACCACCAAAATAACATAGACTGCTGTTCCTTGGGATGTTATATGTAAGCCTTGTGATAACAAACTCAAAACACAAAATACATGAAAAATAAGGAAAAAGAAACCCAAGTAAAGCACAACACCAATTAATCTATGAGAAAGAAAGAGAGTACGGAAAAAAAGAAACAGAGAACTACAAAAGCAACCGGAAAACAAAGAACAAAATTACAATTAGTACATAACGGTCAACAATTACTTTAAATATAAACGGCTGAAGTGCTCCAGTCAAAATATATAGGGTAACAGGATGGATAAAAAACAACACTCATCCATATGCTCCCTAGCACAGACCCACTTCAGACCTAGACACATACAGACTGAAAGTGAAGGGATGGAGATACATTTCCCATGCAAATGAAAGCAAACAACAACAAGGACAACAAAAATAACATCAAACAACAACAACAACTCAGAACCAGGTAGCAACACCTATATCAAACCAAATAGACTTTAAATTCCTCAATAAAATATTACCAAACTCCACTCAACAACACACTAAAATGATTACGTGGCTTTTATTCCAGGGAAACAAAGATGGCTCATCAAATCAATCAACATAATATCCCACCTCAACAAAACGAAGGGTAAATATCATATGATTATACCAATAAATGCAGAAAAAGCATATGACAAAATTTAACATGTATGCATGGTAAAAGTCTCAACAAAGTCGGGGGGGGGCGGACATGCCTCAATACATGAAAATATTATTTTTATATTGTTTATATTAAAAAGTTCACACCTAACATCTCAATGGTGAAAAACTGAGAGCTTTCCATCTAAGATCAAGAATAAGATAAATATGTCTACTTTTGCCACTCTTGTTTCATATAACACTAGAAGTCCTAGCCACAGGAATCAGATAAGAAAAAAGAAATTAAAGTCATCTACATTTGTAAACAAGCTAAACTGTCACTATCCGCAGATGACATAAGAATATGCATAGAAAACCCTAAAACTTACCCCCAAAACCAGAAGAAGTAATAAACGAATTCAGGAAAGTTGCAGATACGGAACTGATACACAGAAATTGGTAGGGTTTCTATATAATAATAATGAAGTCACAGAAAGAGAAATTAAGAAAACAACACCGTTCATAATTGCACCAAAAAGAGAAGGAGAGTAAAATAGCTACAATTCAACTTATCCAAAGAAGTGAAAGACCTGTAGTGTGAAAACTATAAGTCAATGATGAAATTGAAGATGACACAAACAAATGGAAAGATATCCCATGATCATGGACTGGAAGAATTAATATCATTACAATGTCCATATTACTCATAACTATCTACAGTTTCAATGCAATCGCTATCAAGATACCAAAGGCACTTTTCACAGAACTGAAACAACTAATACTAAAATTTGTATGGGACCACAAAAGACCCTGAATCATGAAAATATTCTTGAAGGACAAAAACATAGATGGAGGTATCAAAATCCCAGATTTCAAGATGTACTACACAGCTTCAAGTAAACCAATTAGTATGGGTAGTGACACAGAAACAGACACATAGGTCGATGGGACAGAATAGAAAGCCCAGAAATAAACCCATGCTTATGTGGTAAATTAACCTATAACAAAGGAGGCAAGAATAAACAATGGGGGAAAGACAGTCTCTTCAACAAATGGTATTGGGATACCAGGAAATCTACATGCAGGTAGCTGGGACCTAACCTTAACGCTGGCCTGGGCTCTGGCCCTAAAGGCACCTAGCATGGACGTCTAAAAGAAATAACGGATTGGGGCCAATTACCATTGGGGAAAATCCTGAGTGGAAGTCACACTCTCTCCATGACATTTCCACTTCCGTGATGGAGTTGGAGGAAGAGATCCAGAGCCAGTTTCAGTCTGGCCCACACATATGTTTGGCTCCGCCCTTCCAACGCTAGCCCTGACCCATAACCGCACATGGGCCCTCATTTCAGTCCTGGAGGGAAATCACATCACTGTGGGTGGTTGGACCGAAGGTACTTCCGGGGAACCAACCTACCCCTACCCAATGCTCTGCCTCTAAGCGGGATCAACCTCTAAGGCTGAGAAAAGAAGCGGTGGGACATGGATTCCTCCTTTTTCTACCCTGTGTTCTCTTCGGGACCTCAGGATATTGAATGCTGCCCACACTCACTGGGGACGATAGTGCTTTACTGAGTCCACCAAATCAAACGCTAATCTCACCCAGAAACACTCTACAAATACCCCGAGAAAAAATGTTTAGTCTTGGGCACCCCACGGCCAACTCAAGTAGACACGTAATAATAACCATCACAGGGTTATTCTTGTTTTTCTTCCCTTCCCTCATTCACCTCCTATTGCTAACTTTCAAGTTCTGAAGTCGTTGCTTTTTATATTCTGACCAGTGTATAGCGGTAAGAGAAATTCGAGGAAAGGTGTCTTGTGCAGGGACTAGTGTTTCAGTTAATATGAAAATGTTTTCGGTAAGGTAAGGGAAAACGATCTTAGCTAGGACACCAACATACTCCATGTTACTTTATCAGAGGTGGCTTTCCAAACCCTTAACACGCTCATGGGAAGGCAGTGTAACATGGGTGAGAGCATGCATGTTGGCATAGGAGCAGAGTTGGTGCCCATCCCAGCCACCCCACTCGTGTGTGTGTTATCTTGGACCAATTACTTAACATAACTGGAACTCAGTTGCCTAATTTATAAAATGGAAATAATAAGAAAGGGTCAAAAAGATTAAATGACACTATTGGCAAGGTGCTTAATCCAACACCTGACAACACGGAACAAGTGCTCCACAGATGATAGCCATCATTATCCTCATTTGAACAGCTAAGACAGGCTAATATTCTGTCTGGGGTCAGATATCTACGGGGGAATCTCAGGTCTTCTGACACTCATGCTTTAATTTGGAGGGAGCCTAAGGCCAGGATGGCTGAAAGAGTACAAGGAGGTAGACCAGTAAGCCAGTCCTCTATCCACCTCTTATTTGATAGTCCAGTTGTATATTCATCTCTTTCCTTCCACTGAAAAAAAATGCAAATCCCTCCCTCTAGAATAAATAATACACAGACCCTTGCATGTAATATTAAGTGTTAGGCTCTGTAAAACTGGCACATGCCTCATCTCATTTAATCTCACAATGGCCCTTCATATGGCAGTCCTTATTCCAATTTACAGGTGAGGAAATTGAGACCTAGGAAAGTCAAGTGCCTTCCCCATAACTTGTTTATGACCGTGTTAGACAACAACCCTAGACTCCTCCTCCATGTCCAGTGTGTTTTCTTCTGTGCCACAGTTTATCTTGAAAGGCGAACACTGCTAAAGAAACATGGGAAGAAAGCAGTAAAAAAAAAAATGATTTAAAAGGTCTAGTTTTCACCCAAGCACAGATTTCTGGGTGACACTGGTGTGTTTTCTCTCTGAGAAACAAAGGTGAGAAATTCCAAACCTCGGCCTTTGTTACGGAGTTATGAAGACTAGTAAAAATTAGTAAAGCTCACTGGCAGATTAAGGTTTCCAAGTCGAAAACATTATTTTCAATTCTCATATTATGTCTGTTAAAGTGGGCGCTGGGATTTCACATGGCTTTGACAATCGCCATCAATTCCTTTCTTCAAGATTTGACTGCATATTCTCTTTCTTTCCTTTTTTTCTCTTTTCTAAGTATACTTCCAATCTGCCAGCTCATCCCTAGTTTCTCCCTATGTCTAGCAATGGCCATTCTCCATATGTCCACATTAAATCTATCATCAAAGGAGAATAAAAAGATAAAAGAACAAAGCCAGAGAAGTAAGACTCAATACTAAAATGTAAATTGGTGTTAACACTTCTACTTCCAGCCAAATGTAATAACAAACACTAGATTTATACTCCTATGGAAGCAGCTAAAAGCGTAGACAAAATATATAAGAAGCTGTTCTCAAAATATCAGAGATGAGGCAGTGAAGGGCAGTGATCCCTGATATTGGGAAATAAGTGAAATGGTTCCTATAGTGCCCTAGCTTATTGACTAGGCTGGGTTTTGAGTCTGTGGTATAGAGAGGAGATAGCTGGCATAGCCCAACATTTTCCCTGCATTGTGGAGGGCGTAGTCACAGATTCAGGAAGACTGCTATATTTCACAGAGCAGAGTACCAAAGAAGAGAAAGTTGTTCACAGAGAGAACTCGAGAGATCAACACTGGTCTGCCTTGGTATTCAATGGAATATTGATAAACTCTTGTGTTTGAGGACACTGAGACCAGGGGAAGGAATAATACCCACTGCCATACAGGGTCAGGAATAATGCCTGACAGCCAGTGTAGAAGACCTCACAATGTACATGCCATTTGTCAAATACTTGAAATTTGTGTCAGTACTGGACAAAAATTATCGCTAAACTAAGTGCTGCCTGTGCCTTGCCCAAAATATCTTTAAAGAAAGACCTGAAAGGATCAAGCTATTTGTAAGTAACTAAATTTTTTCCTAAAACAAAAACCAAGGATATTTTTAGGAATCTAAAAGTATCCAGCAACTGACAGGCTTAAACTGACCATGTTTGGCAACCCATAAAAAATTCTCGGGTATGCAAAGAAGCAGGAAAATAAGACACGTAAGGAAGGGGAACTCAACTGACACTGACCCAGAAATTACACAAATGATAAAATTTATACATCCGAACACTCAAATAGTTATTATAACTATTATCAGTATATCGAAGAAATTATAGAGCAGAATGAGCATGTTAAATAGAGACATGCAAGTGGTATGTAAGACCTAAACCAAACTTCGCATGACAAAAGCAATGACTAAAATAAGAAATCTGGTCTATGATTACTGAATGGAATTAAAGGCATATAGACAGTGCAGAAAAAAAAAAAAAGGTTGATGAACCTAAAGACATAGCAATGGAAATCGTCTGAAATGAAACACACAGACAAAATATGCCTGCAAACCATCCAACATACATGTAATTGTATCTCCAAGGAACACAGACAAGAAAACTAATTTGAGTAAATAATGAAACTAATTTGAATTTATAGTTGTTAGGTTCATGCAAACTAAAAATATATAGTTCCAATAAGGTCAATGAACCTCAAGGACAGGAAATATGAGGAAAATTACACCAAGGCACCCCACAATCAAATTGCTTTCATCCAGGGAAAGGGAGGGAAATGATTTCTCATCAGAACCCATGCAATCTAGAATACAGTAGGATAACATTTTTAAAGTACCTAAAGTAGGAAACCATTATGACCTGGGCTTAGGCAAACATTTCGTAGCTACACCACCAACAATATGATTCATTACAAGAAAAAAATATGATTGGATTTTATCACACTAAAACTTTTGCTTTTCAACGAACAAAGACTTTGAAATCACAAGACTGAGACTGGGAGAATATATTTACCAATCATCTATGTGAAATGGGACTTTTATCTAGAACATATGGGCAATCCGCAAAATTCAATAATCTGAAGGGAAATAATCCAAAAAAAGGCAAAAGATTTGAGAAGACACATTACCAAAAAAGATATATGTACAGCAGATACACACATGAAAATGTGTTCGGGGGGCGCCTGGGTGGCGCAGTCGGTTAAGCGTCCGACTTCAGCCAGGTCACCATCTCGCGTTCTGTGAGTTCGAGCCCCGCGTCAGGCTCTGGGCTGATGGCTCAGAGCCTGGAGCCTGTTTCTGAGTCTGTGTCTCCCTCTCTCTCTGCCCCTCCCCCGTTCATGCTCTGTCTCTCTCTGTCCCAAAAATAAATAAATGTTGAAAAAAAAATTTAAAAAAAAAAAAAAGAAAATGTGTTCGGCATCATGAGGGGAAATGCAAATATAAACTACAATGAGATAAATGAGATACAATGAGATAAACTACTACTTCATGCCTACAAGATGTCTAAAATCAAAAGACAGGGCTCTGAAGTGTTAGCTAGGATATGAAAGAACTGGAATTCTCACACACTGCTGATGAGAATGTAAAAGTGATAAAACTACCCGGGCAAACAGTTTGACAGTATCCTAAAACGCTGAACATGCAACCTATTCTATGACTCAGCCAAATCTACTCTCAAATATTTTCCCTCGAGCGATCAAAGTATACGATCGTACAAAAAATAAATAAATAAAATAAAGAACAGAGAAGAAAAGAAATGAAAACAAAAGAAACAAAAAGAAAAGAAAAGAAATAATGAATGTTTATAGAAGCTTTGTTTTCAATAGGCTAAGGAGCACCTGGTGCCTCAGTTGGTAGATTTCTTGATTTCTGCTTGGGTCATTATCCCAGGGCCGTGATATTGAGACTCACATGGAGCTCCACACTAAGCATGGAGGCTGCTTAAGATTCTTTTTCTCTTTCCCTCTACTCTCTCTTTCTCTTTCTCTCTCCCTCCCCCTCTGCCTCTCCCTCTCTGTCTCCCTCTCTCTCTCCCTCTCCTTTTCCCTATCTCTCCCCCACCTCTCCTTCCACACTCCCCTCTCCTTCTCACTCCCTCTCTCTCACTCTCTCTCTCTCAGAAAAAGAAATAAATACGCCACATTTGGAAATAATACAAATGTCCACTGACATGTGAACGGATAAACAAAGTAGTAACAGACTATTGATACACACAACACTATGGATAATCTTCAAAATACTAAGTAAAAGAAGTCAACTCCCCACTCCTAAATAATAAGGATTATGTCTTATATAATTTTATTTGTATAGTATTCTAGAAAATGCAAGATAATATGTAGGGACAGAAAACAGAGCAGAGATTGCCTAGGAATGGGAATCCGGAAGACGTGGGGGATGGAGGGATATCTAAGGGATACAAGGACATTTTTAGTGGTGACAGACATATTCTTTTCCTTGTTATGTATACATTGGTGGATATGTGACCAAAATTTACCATATTATGCAATTGTATTTATTAGTATTAGTATTAATTATTAATTAAATAATTTATTTATTAGGGCCTTTTTTTTCAGAGACAGAGAGGAAGCCTTCATATCTGGGGTAGAGAGGCAAGGGAGAAAGAGAGAATCTTAAGCAGACTCCATGCTTAGCATGGAGCCCAATAAAGGGCTTAATCGAACCTGGGATCATGACCTGAGCCAAAATCAAGAGTCTCATGCTCAAATGACAGCCATCCAGGTGCTCCACCAACTACGTACTTTAAATATGTACAGTTTGTGTATATCAGTTAAACATTAATGAAGTTGGTAAAAACAAACAAACAAACAAACAAACAAAACATGATTGGATATTGTGTCTTTTGACCTCTGGGGCTGCTATTTCAAACCTGGTCCACCAGCATCTACTGATTCTCGGAATCCCCAGTATCTTTCATTAACTCACTTAAGTTCTTCAAAATAAATGTAAGTTGGGAAAAGGGGAAATCCCCTGGCAGTTATCACGTGTATCAATTATAAATGTCACAACACTTAGAACTATGATCCATACATGAGATGGGTGATATAGCATATGTTTGCTATCGACAACTTGGAGCTGGTTGAGTCCCAGCACCCCATTACCCTTGTGCACTTGTTAATTACTTGTTTACGAGTTAATGGTCCTCTACCTCCTTATACTGTATACGAAGGGACTTGGTCTGTCTTGCTCACTTCTGTGTTTATAATGATCCAGAACCAGGCTGGAACGCTGGTGGAAAAACCAAATGGCGCTCGGAGATCTTCTTTGGATTGTAGATCTTGGTGGAACGGCGGGCTCAGAGGACCCTGTTTCTCCAAACGTCTGAGCGCTGAATGCAAGTGGGGCAGGAAATTTACAGTCATCAGCTGCCATATCTGTGATGGTTTTCCTGCACACAGGAATCAAAGGAAGAAGAACCAGGAGGTGGGGTCTCTAAGACAGAGACCAGAGTTCGTTTTAGTCCCACCGGCCATCTTTGGTGCAGTATTTTATTCACTTCTCCAACATTATCCCATTTTATGCCTTTTAAGAAACCTTTTTAGTAGGTATCACCTTTCAGTTTTTTAGGTTGGTACCCTCAGAAGGCTAAGATCCTGCAGCAGTTTGGTGAGCAACAGTGTTTTCAATAAAATGTATTCTGGTATTCAGTATACAGGGGCCAAAGGGTACAAGTAAAATTATGGAGAAGAGGGGCCCTGCCAGGGCAGGAAGCCAGGATCCCAATCCGTGAGATCTAATTTGTTCCATTGATTGATACTTTCCTGTTGTCTATGTTGAATTATTATTATTATTATTATTATTATTATTATTATTATTATTATTATTATTATTATTATTATTATTTTCTGTTTTAGTTCCTTAACCTTAGTTGTGAGTATTTCTGACGGTTTCAAAATAGCAACATTCCTCCCCCGAAAATTTGCAAGTCCCTCCATTTTCTGAAGTGAGGAGGTCGGGGGCTTTTCTATTTTGGGGGATTACTGCCACCAGAGAGTTTATTTGGTTTTGTAAATTTACCAGAAAATTGGCCACCCGTTCCATGTCTTCATTTAGCTCTTGAGATAGTCTATGGTACAGTCCTATGCATAAAACTATGCCCCCTTATCCAGTTCCTATTCCTGTCACAATTTCTGACCCTATCAGAATGGGTAGCAGGACTGCCCGTTTAGCCTGAGACTTGGGGCTAAAGGTTGTTAGGAACTGATCTTCAGTGTATACAAATATCTCTGGGGTCCGGAAGATGGAATAACATTTCGGAGTCCAGTTGGCTTCTAAGCATCGATAGGCCGAATTAGAACACAGATAGAACACCCCAAGGGTGCAACATAGGGTTGTAGTCCTCATTAAGGTTCTATCTCTTCCTCCTAGAGAGGGAATTCAGGGACTGTATGGATTAGATTGTCGGCATTGGCACCCCTAGTGCCCAGGGGTCCAATTAAGACAGAGGTGTTGGTTTTGAGGTTTTCAGGAGATTCCTAGGTCAAACGGATTGGAGTAGCTAAGTAAGTCCTCTGGCTGAGGGGCAAGCACATCCAGCAGGTTTGCATGTGATTATGTATCTTATGGAGGACTAGTAGAGCAGTGTCGGCCCAATGCTGGAGTAGGGAATTGGTAGGCATCTGATTGACGGCTGAAGTTTCAAACGTTGGTAGGCTTCTGGCAGAGTGGTCGCCTTTATGGCTTGTATTACCCTATCCTGGGTATGCTTTATAACTTTTTGAAGGGCCCTGTAGTGCAGCCCTCCCCTGTGCGAGATTCCCCATTGAGAAAGGTAAGTGTAGCAAGTTTGCTTCCCTCTCTGCAGGCCCTTGTTGTGACATGGGTTAGTGATAGTTTTGATTATATCCTCGGTCCAATACTTAGCACTTGGGGCACCAGGTGACTGATACAGAGTGGGTGTTTTTTCCCGTGTAGCAATCTTTGTGGAGGGAGGGAAATGTACTGAACACCCTGGACACCCTTATTGTCCTAAAACAATTGTGGGGGCAAAGTGGATAAGTTGCAGTTGTGAGGGTGAGAGCGGTTATCATAATATACAGGCAATACTTGGAACCCTCCCATCCAGAGGAGGTACGTGAGGCTCAGGATGCATCTTTTGCACCATGTGCAGCTTGTTGGCGGAGTCTCTATCAGCCCAACAGTAAGAAGTAAGACCAGGCTTATGACACCAGTAAGGCGCAAGTGTTGCCAGAGTTGCATTCAAATCCCTGGGCTTGGTTCATGCATTTGTTCCTCAAGCTTCTGCTGTGTGCAGACCAGTCATCTCCCATGGTGTGGCTGGAGCACGGCTGGACACGTCAGGGGTCAGTTCCCTTTTGAGGGAAGGTTAAGCGGGATGACTGGATCTGGATCACTTCGCCAGGTTGTGGGTTCTTCTGAGTTGGACTTCTTAACTGTGGAGTGATGGACCCATGGGGTGATACCTGAAGTTTTGGGGGCTGTAGGAGTTGTTAGAATAACAGTGTGAGGCCCAGTCCACCATGGTATAAGAGGTTCCTTCTTCCAATCTTTGACCCACACAGAGTCTTCTGGCTGAAAGAAGCGAACGGGGGTCCCTAAGGAAATGGTGACCCTCTCTATGGTGTGTCTCTAACATGTTTAGGACTGCCCCCAAGTTCTGGAGCTGTTATCTTATCTCCTTGCGTGCAATCTGGTGTACATCTCCTGGGAGCTTTCCTAAATGTGTGTGTGTGCGTAGGGGTCGGGTGGAGGATCGCCCATATAATAACTCAAAAGGGGAGAATCCCAGTGACCCAGGCGGGCATTGGGCACACAGGAGGACCAGCCGAATCAAACCTGACCATGGGGGCTAGTCTCTTGGTGGAACTTGGCCAGGGTTTCCTTGAGGGTGCAGTTCATCTGCTCTACCTTTCCCTGAGCCCTGGGGGCGTTAAGCAGTGTGCAGTTTCCAGGCAATGTTAAGGGACTTTGTTAGGGTTCGTATAATGTCCGCTCCAAACGCAGGTCCATTATTACTGTGTGTGGTTAAGCCCAATCTCCCATAGAAGACCTTTGGCCACCTCGTGAATTCATCCCATTCTGGTCTGGAAAGCTTGGACGCATCCCAAATTGGTGCAGATTATTACAAGGAGGTACCTCAACCCTTTATTTGGTTGTATGTTGGTAAAGTCCACCCCTAAGTCCATCCTTTGTGAACCAGGCAGGGGCCGTGGGGCCGAGCAAGCATTGTTTTTGGCACACGTTACACATTATTCACTGACAGCCTGGCGTAATGCCGGCAGTTGGCTGATACCGTAGTTATTTTTGAAGAGGACCTCTAGAGCAGTTTTCCCTAAGAGGGTGAGTTAGTTCTCTTCCTTCACTAGCTGCTTTCACATAGATGATGGGACAAGACTCACCATCCGTCTTTGCTTAGTGTGTCCCCTTCTGTGGAAGCCCAACTTCTTTCTTCACTTGTGTCCATGGGTGGGGAGGCTTCCTTCTGGGGCGCAAGAGTCAGAGTGTAGGTAGGAGCTTCACCTAGGTCACCTCATGCAGCCACTCTGGCTGTTTTGTCGGCCTGGTGATTTCCTTGATTTATGGGGTCATCTCATTTTTGAGGTCCCTTACAGTGTAGGATAGCTACTTTGACTGGTAGCCATATGGTCTCAAGAAGCTTTAGTATTTCTTCCTCGTTTTTGATAGTTTTCTCTGAAGCGGTAAGGAGGCCTTTTTCTCTATAGATGGCCCCATGTACATCACAGTAGCAAAGCCATACATGGAATTGATGTAGATGTTAACTCATTTACTTTTGTAAGGATGATGGCTCAGGTTAAGGCGTACTGAGTCCAGCCCATTGTGCCGACCATCCTTCCGACAAGGCCTTAGCTTCCTGAACTTCCGTGGTAGTGATGACCGCATACCCTGCTCTTTGGCTGCACTCCTCTAAAAACCTGCTCCCATCGCTGAACAGGGTGATCCCTGGGCTTGTTATACCCTGGTCTTGGAAGTCTGGGAAGCTGGGGTAGACTTCATCCACTACTCCAGAACAGTCATGGTCAGGTTCTCCCTCCTCTGTGGGAAGGAAGGTGGCCAGGTTTAGTGTTCTTACACTGTTTTGAGAGTGAGCCTTGGGTTCTCATAGAGAAGGCCTTGGGATTGTGTCAGCTGAGAAATGGAGAGGAAATGATATCCTTGGTTGCTTGTGAGCCACACGACCATGTGTGGGACGTTAACATTAAATGTTTGGCCCAGTGTGAGCTTGTCTGCATCCTTGATGAGCAGGACTGTGGCTCTGAAGTCTGAGGCAAAGGGGCCATCCTCCAGCCACAGGATCAATTTTTTTTTTGACAGTTAGAACACTAGCCATTGCCGAGGCACCATGCTCTGAGTGAGCACTCCTTTTCGTGTGTGAAGAAGTTAAAGGGTCTGTCTATGTCAGGCAAACCAAGGGCTGGGGCTTCTCCCAGAGCCAACTTTATTTCTGTGAAAGCAGCCCTCACCTCCTCAGTCCATGCGAGGAGCTCCCAGTTTGGTCCTTCCAAAAGGTCATAGAGGGAACTCACTATGGCTGAGCATCTGAGGATTCCCAATGCGACAGAACCCCCTGGCCCCTAAACATTCACACAAGCCTCGTTTTGTTTGGGGCTATGGCAGTGTGGTGCCACACTTTCTTCCTTTCCGGTCCTCGTTCTCTTTTTCCTTTTGTGAGGAGGGAGACTAAGTATTGGACCTGCTGCTGACGAATCTGTGCCTTTTTCCAAGAGGCCTGGTACCCAAAGTAGGATCAGAGCTGTAGGAGGGCCTGTGTACCTTTCATACAGTCTTCCTGGGTGTCACTGGAAAGGAGGTCTTCTATATATTGGAGAAGGGCATATCCTGCAGTTACCTTCAGAATGTCAGCGAGATATGAACCTAGGGCTTCCCCCAGAAGAATGGGCGAGTTGTTGAAACCTTGGGAAAGTAGTGTCCAGGTCAGCTGCATCTGGCACTCTGTAACGGGCTCAGTCCATTCAAAGGCAAACAATGATTGCCTTTGTGGAGCCAGGCAGAGGCAGTAGAAAGCATCCTTCTGGTCAAAGCACGCAACCCTTCTGGCTGACCATGGAATTTGGCTGAGGAGAGTATACTGAGGGTTCGGAATGACTGGGTGTAAGGAAAGAGTCACTTTGCTAATGGCCCTCAAATCCTGTACTAGTTGGTGTCCTCCTCCTGGCTTCTTGCTTGGCAAGAGTGAGGTATTCCAAACTGATTGACACTCAGTTAGAATACCTCTTTCTCTGAGCTTGGTCAGGTGTTCTTGTATGCCCATTCTGGCCTCTAGTGGAAGGGGGTACTGCCTTGGTGTCTGAGGTTGCGCTGCAGGGATCAGGTCAACAATGATTGGGACCCGTTTCCAAGCTATTTCAGGCGGGTTATCATCATCCCATAGGGAGGGGAACGTAAGCCTGAATTCTTAGGGGCGACAAGGTAAGACGTGGGCACAGAACAGTCTCCATTCTTCTTCCCTTGGCAGTGGTATTGCCAAGACCAGGGTTTCCTTCTGCCTTGGGTTTAATTGGAGGCTAGTGTGTCCAGTGGGTTCAAAAGGTATCTGGGCCCCAAGTTTGGAGAGTAGATCGCGGCCCAGGAGAGGATCGGCCAGTCAAGTAAGTAGAGGAACTCATGCCGGGCCTTGTGACCCCCAAGTGCACCTTGTTGATCTTGACAGAAGGGCTGTTTAATTACCTGTTTCCCAGTCGCAACAAGTATGCTTGCTGTCTTTTGGCCTATGGGCGCTACCAGGGAAGTAACCAAGGAGTATTCAGCCCCAGTTGAAGAGATTTTCAACCATGACAGTTATTGTTCAGCCCTCCACCTCATTTCAGCTGTGGGTTCATGGGGGCCAAGAAAGAAAGAGTCCGGTCCCCCTCAGTCCATTTCTACCCCGGCCAGATCAAGAAGGTTCTCACCTCGAGGTTCCTCCAGATATTGGCTGGGTTTTGAGGTCCCCATCCAATTCGGACATTCTTACAGTTTCCCTTGCCTTTGCAGTATGCACACTGGTCCCTTGCGAAGGGGGCTATGGGCTTCCCCCCTTTTTGTGGTTGGGGTTTTTCGATGCTGCTAAAAAACAGCAGCATCTGTTCTTTAGTTCTGCTGTGAGAAAGGTGGCCTTCTTTTTTACTATTCCCTTCTCTTTCAGCTGCAAATTTCTGTTCATGAAAACTGCATTGACGACCTCTAACAGCTGAGTGATATTCATCTGGCAAAGCCCTCCAACCTCTGGAGATTTCGTCGGGTATCTGGGGCAGACTGTGCCACTAAAGAGGTATTTGCCATCTGTTGACTATTTGGTGCCACGGGGTCAAACGGGACGTATACACGGTACGCCTCACAGAATCTTTCATAGTGGTCTCCGGGAGACTCCCCAGGGTGCTGTGTGACTGATGATATTTTAGTCATGTTCATGGGATTGTAGACTCCAGCTCAGACTCCCTGAAGGAGGGCTTTCTGGTATCCTCAGACGTGGTCCTGTCCTCCTTCTGTGGTGAAATACCATGTTGGGTGTTCTTCAGGCATGCACCTTGAGCCCAGATATAGGGTCATTGATTCCTGGAGATGTGTGATCTTCTAGGTACTGTCATGTTTCTGTCATCCTTATTTTTAATTCAACAAAGTATGGAGTAACTGTTGACAATCTTCCCAAGTCTGTCAGTAGGTCTGGAAGAGGGACTCCATCAAGTCAACCATTGCTTGTGCCTTTTCGGAGTATGGTGGAGTGTTGTGTTTCCAATTGAGGAGGTCGGTTGTAGAGAAAGGTAGATAACACATCATGGAATGGCTGGTCTGGACTGGTCCATCGTGATTCTGTCTTTCAGGCTCTCTCGTCTCCGTTACATACATTTGGAGAGTTTTAGGTCTGGGTCTGGGGCGCAGTCTGGCTGATAGCCCATGTGGGGTGGGTTATCTGAGAGCTGCGGGGAGATGGGCGGCACTGACTGCGGTGGCAACGCACTGACTCTGGCTGTGGCTGGAGAGACAGATGCAGGAGGTGTCCCAAGTTCCGGGGGAGGGGGGAGGGAGCTTGAAGAGTCATGAGGAGGTGGAAAGACAATATCTTCCTCCATATCTCCTTCAAATATTAGAGCAGTAGTGGGTCGCTTCTTTGGCTCCCTGGGGGAGCCTCCAGATAAGGTGGCTAAACCTTTGCCTGGCTCTGCTTGCTAATGATGATCACCTTCAAGGCAGTAGATTTGGGGCAATTTCAAGCCAGGAGTTGATGTACGGAAATTGATCAGGGTGGCCTGGTTTCCCAGTGTCTATTAGCCAAACCTGCTGCAGTATTTGAGCATCTAACGTCCCCTCTGGAGGCCATCCTACATTGAATGTGCGCCATTCTAGTTCACAAAATTTCCTTAACTTCTTGGGTGTCGTTGTCACCCCATGGTAACCTGAAAACCCCTTTTAACAATTTTTGATCACGACCTCTAAAATCGTAGGCTTACTCTGTTTTCATCCCATTATTAATTTATTTCTCATATTTGGTGTCACAAAGACGGACAAAGTTAGGATATACCGCCAGATGAGAGGACTATTCAGATACTCCTCTGGTCGCATTCCTGAGGGAAAGTTTAGGAGAGGTTTGACTATAGTGGACTCGGCTTTGTGTCTTGTGAAGGGAATCTGATCCGATACCGCCCTCGACTTTATACTCTCACAATGACACAGGGGAGCCCATTCAGACTCCACAGACTTTTGGGGTCCTTAAAGGTGTCCGTCCATGAAGCCACAAACTCTAACTCGACTGGCAAACCTGGCTTAGCTGCACATCCTCTCTCTCTCTCTCTCTCTCTCTCTCTCTCTCTCTCTCTCTGTCACACACACACACACAAACACACACACACACATGCAAACCAGAGTCCATTACATTTCCTTCCACAAAATTTTCTACCTGGTACACCTATTAAGTCCTCTGGGGATTGATCATGTCCCCCTTCCACTCTTTTGGGTATGCCTGACACTTCGGGGCCCCGGCCTTACCAGTTCCATGGAGCAGGACCTGCCTAAGACAACGGAGAAGTAGGCTGCGGAAATTCAGGCAGGTCATGCACTTTCTCCCTTTCGAGCCTTTGCTTTGCCACCACCTCGCCGTTCTCCCAAACCGGGGGCAACAATGGGCCAGTGCGGTTGGGTTTCCTGGTCAGCAATCTAGTATGTTTTCGAACCAGGCTGGAACACTGGAGGAAAAACCAAGTGGCACTCAGAGAGTTTGGACAGAGGTTGGCTCACCAAACGTCTGAGCACAGAGTCAAGTGGGGAGGGTAATTTATAGTCGTCAGCTTCCTTATGTGTGGGGGTTTTCGCACATGCACCAAACAAAGGAAGAAGAACCCAGAAGCGAGGTCTCTAAGCTAGAGACCAGAGTCTGTTTGAGCCCCGTTGATCATCTTTGGAGTACTTTATTCACTTCTCCAACAAGAGTAGAGCTCTAAATACCACATAGTATATGCTCATTAAATCTATATTAAGTGAATGAGTTCTATTGCTTGTGTATCGGACATATAACAAATTTTTGACAATCTATATGGTAAGAGTCCCCAGACCATCACATTATAGGGATTTCAAGGTTGTCTAGTCTCCACACAATATTAAGGTTTGGTTACAACCACCATAACCTAACCCTACAACCTCACATCCTGGATCATATAATGCCCCTGTCTCCTCCTCATTCACAATCTTTTGCAACTGAGTGCAGACACTTCCATAATGTGGTCTTGGTTCAGAAAGCCAAATTCCTCCGTTTCTCTCAGTCAGAAAGAATGAAATCTGACTGTGAACGTCTGCCAGTAATGTTGCAATAGAGATGAAGAAGATCAATTCAAGTGGACTCCCTGAGCTGATCCCTAGAATCTCTTTAGGGCATGAGTACAGTTAAATAGAAATGCTGCGCTCAGAAATATGTCTGCTGCTTATCCAAGGAACAAAAAGCAAGCATTTAAAAAAGTAAGCCGTTTCCCTGCAGAACAGCTTAATCAGGGAGAGTGAGTGGTGCAAAGTGGGTGAATTCTTCTCTAGGGCCTTCACTATTGCAGAGACACAGTTCAACCTATGGGGGTGTATAACAGAAACATGAAAGCTGAGAGCTGCCATTGTTGGGTAACAATGTTCTCTAACTGTGCCTTATGCATTGACATGATAATCCAAGGGAGACAAGCACTAAATATAAGTGGCATAGAAGTGGACAATTTCTACATGCTTCAACACCTCTTTGTAATAATTAGTCCTGTCTTCTCTTTGCACATAAACATTCCGATGTTGGTCATTTTCCCCAAGAAAGAAATGGTCCCCTGTGTTTTAGTGGGCTTGTAAACTTAGCCTTCCTGAATAGGGTTGGAGACATCCAAAGGGCATCTCTTGGTACCTGTTGTTTCATTTTGTTCGATAGTTATGGACCTATCCCGATAAAAGGATTCAGAATTTTCTTAGTATGTCTTAAGACTGAATTGGAAGCCCATTTTCTGTATTCCATTCAACTTAACAAAGAGAGTATTGCATGTCAGATATTGTGAAACATATAACTGAAGGAAATTACTTCCCAAAGATTGACCCTCAAAATCAGTACATCTTATTAATGGTGCCTTGTTTTTTGGAAGGTCATGAAGGTGTGGCTCAAGGGAAGAATGGATTAAAATAAATAGAACCAAAAAGAAAATATAAAAGTACATTTACCCTTAGTACGGATAACCAATAATTCATGAAATGTTGTTTATTTCATTTATTTATATGTATGTGTATGTGTATGTGTATGCTTATACTGGGCTGTGGTGAAATATGTGTTCCTTACAGTAGATTGGGGATAAATATTTGAAAGACGCTGTGCTAATGCACCTTATCAAGCTGTCTGGTGCCTCTGTAGCTTGGGTTCTTGATAGGGCTTAGGTTCATCCGCTTCATGCGCTTGCATGAAATTTGGAAGATATGATGGTTAATTTCATGTGTCAACTTTACTGGGCCACAGAGGTCCGGATGCTTGGTGAAACGTTTTTCTGGTGTTTTGTGATGGGAAATACTTGAGTCTGTACAGTGAGTAAAACAGATTGTTTTCCTAATGTAAGTGGGCCTTATGTAATCAGTGAGAAGGCCTGAATACAATAAGGATGATTCTCCCAGGGATACTAGGGAATTACTCTTGCCTGCCTGAATGTCTTTCAACTGGGTCATTGGTCTCTTCCCTAGATTCAGACTGAAACAGCAGCTCTACCTGAGATTCAAGCCTGCCAGCCATTGGACAAGAACAATGCCATCAGATCTCGTGGGTTTCCACCTAGCCAACACATCCTGAAGATCGTGGGACTTGTCAGCGTCCATATTTATGGGAGCCAATTTCTTATAAGAAATAAATAAATAAATAAATAAATAAATAAATAAATAAATAAATAAATAAATAAATAAATACATAAATAAATACATAAATTTTCATAAATATATAAATATACTTATATTAATACATTCATATTTTATATGAATGTATTAATATAAATATAAATAAATATAAATATATATATATAAATATATTGTATATTATAATATATATTATATATATATATGAGAAAGAGAATTTTTCTCTGTTGAATCTTACTAATTCAGAAGGTGAAAAGTACTATCTATTGGTTCTACAGCTGTTTTTTTTCTTTTTAAACAGAATGTGGTAGACATTATTCTAAAAAAAAAAAAAATAGTCCCAAACGTTCCATACCTTAAAGCTGCCAACCCATGAATATGAAGAGAGATCATTTCTATAGTCGTGTTGTATTATACAGAGAGATTTTCTGGATCAACCTAGTATCATCATGAACCCATGCATCATAAACCCATAGAAAGCAGAGAGTTTTCTCCGGCTGGCCATCCCACAATCTGAAAATGAAGACCTCAGTTGTATAACTGCAAGGAACTTAATTGTCCGAAACCCAAATAATCTCAGAAGTAGATTTCTCCAGATAAGAACCCAACCTACCGACACTTGACTCTTACCTAGTGATACCCTAGGCCCAGAACACCAGTGAGTCTGCCTGGACAGACCAGTGAGTCTGCTGGGGTTATTCTGCCAAGACAATTCTGCAGGGTTGTCTTTGGATTCTGGGAGTGCAGTGTACACCCCACTTAACTAACACTTCTCCTGATGGTTTGAACACACAATTGCTCATATTAAGTCACTGCTTGGATATAAGGTAATTTCTGCCATATGCTACTGAAATTTGACTATTTTATTTCCACATACCTCCTACTTGGTAAATGCGATGATACCTGTATCTTATTCCAAACACAAGTAAACCAAACACCAAACTCTAAAGAACGGACCACACCTTACCTCTTGAAAATACCTCTTCTTTTGTTTTTGATAACATTTGACTCTCCTGGTTTCTCTTATATATTCCCTCTACTAATTTTCATTCTATTCTCCTGCCTCGTTTCCATTCATCAAGCATGCATTGAGCACGGACTAGGTTGTAGGCACTGTATACAAAGAACAGAGGTCTTACCTAGAACTAATAATGGACTTGGTATCCAGGGATTTGCCACTGTGTAAACAAATTAACTATACTGAGTTGATAACATCTGTAATAGAGGTGTATAAATGTACTATGGAATTGCAAAGAAGAAAACACATGATTCTCTAGGGCACCCAGGGAGTGCTTTAAAAAATGAGAGTCACTTGAAGTGAGTCTTCTAGAGAAGACATATTTCAAATCAACAGAGTAAGGAAGGGCATTGCAGGCAAGAAAAAAAAGAGGGAGAGAGAGAGCAACACATGGAAGATTGAAAATGTGACACATTAAAGGAGTAGCAAAGTTTCCTTTGAATGGATTTCATGTGGGAATGGGAGATTAGTAAAGAGTGAGGATTAATGTAGAAGGTGACATATGAATTGGATCCTAGAAACAGTTAACAGGAGATAGTTATTTTGCCCGAATGACATTGATGACTACCCATTGTATTCAAATAAACCTGAAGACACTTCTTGGCTTAGTTAGAATGTTGCTCATCATCTGATTAATTCTATAAGGTTAATCTAATCTTATGTTCCTCTTCTCTACCAACCATTCACTCATTAACTCATTTATTTCTTTAGTCAGAGAGGGCATGTGTGGGGTGCATATCATGAAGAATGTGAAAGTCATTATAAGGACTTTGACTTTTATTTTCGATGAGATGGAAAGTCAGTTCAGTAGTCTGACCAAATTCACATTTGAGTTTGTTTTATCTATCTATCTATCTATCTATCTATCTATCTATCTATCTATCTATCTATCTATCTATCTATCTATCTATCTATCTATTTAATTTAATGAGAGTGCCCACAGGGGTTTAGAGGGAGAGACAGAGAGAGACAGAGAGAGAGAGAGAGAGAGAGAGAGAGAGAGAGAGAGAGAGAAAATCTCAAACAGGCTTCATGCCTAATTGATGCCTAGCACAGATCCTAATGCAGGTTCTGACCCCATGACATCATGATTTCTGGATCATGACCTGAGCCAAAATCAAGAGTCAGATGGCTAACCACCTGAGCCACCCAGGGGACCCTAATTTGTAGGTTAAACAAATCACTCTGACTATTGTCTGGGGAGCAGGATGGAGTGGGAAGCAAGCATACAAGCAACAACAGCAACAAAATAAGGAGGTTACTATACTAATCCTGAAATAACTTCCATCCTGAATAAGGATGGAAAAAGGGCACATAGTGAGAAAATTATGATCATGTGTATACTATAAATGTGGATATAATAGGATTGCTTGTGGTTCGAATATAAGGTATGAGAAAAACAGATATAAAAGATGACACCAAGTTTGTTTTTTTTGTTGTTGTTGTTGTGTTTCTTTGTTCTTTTGTTCTCGTTTTTGTTTTTGTATTTGTTTTTTTGGGCTGGACCACATGTTGGTGGTAATTTTAAGTTGTCTGTTAGGGATGATGGGTTTTAGGGGAAACATCAGGACTTGCTCTTTTAACATGGTGATTTTGAGATGCTTATCAGACATCCACGCTGCCTTTTTGTGAATGTAGTTAGATATAGGCATCTGGAGTTTAAACTAAGAAGTTTAGTGTGGACTCTAGGCTGGATTACTTAGTATGCGATCGCATGAGATCAGCTAGGGAGTGAGAATGGATGAGCGAGAAGACATGCAAGGACTGGGCTCTGGGGTCTCTAACTCTTAAAGTACTGCAAGATGTGGAAAACCTAGCGGAGGAAACTAGACACAGTGGCCACTGAAGGAATAGGCGAGACATGAGGAGGCTCTCGAGTCCAGGAAGCCTGGTAAGGAATGTGTTTCAAGGAAGGAGGTATCAAATTGGTCAAGTGCTGATGGCAAGTCAAATAGGATGAGGTCAAATAAATGATCATCAGGGTCACATGGGGGGGTCACTTGGTTAAATGTCTGACTCTTGGTTTCACCTCAGGTCATGATCTCATGGTTTGTGGGTTCAAGCCCCAGGTCGGGCTCCATGCTGACAGTGTGGAGTCTGCTTAGGATTCTCTCTATGCCTCCATCTGTCTCATATCTTCCCCTGCTCACTCTCCATTTCTTTCAAAATGAATACATACACTTGAAAAATTATTAAAATATAAATAATCACTGTGTTTTGCAAAGTGGATGTCATTGACATGTGATGAGAACCATTTCAGTAGCACTGGGGAAAAGCCGAATGGGAGTGGATTCAACAGAGAATTGGAGGAGAATGACTGTATACAGGGAGTCAGGCAATTCTTTCAAGGAGCGTTGTGACCAAATGAGGGAGAAAGGTGAGGCAGCAGTGGGAAGGGAAGGGAGCAGGGTCAAGAAATGGCTTTGCTTTTCCTTTCTAAAATTTGAGAAATAAAAGCATTTTTGTAATTTCCATATTGCTGATGGAAATGATGATATGGCAGAGTGGGGGATAACTGTTGACAGAAATGTTCTTAACAGGGCAAGAGTGACTTTCGTCTAGTGTCCAAAAGATAATTGGCTCAGAGAGGAATGAACAGATCCTTCATATGAATGTTGGTGAAAGCAGAGCACAAGGAAAGAGATGTAGATGGAATGGTAGATGCGATAGGTGATTTTGCAAATTGTCTTTTCACTGACCTGGTTTTCTCAGTGCGGTAATAGGCAAAGTTATAAGACCAGAGTGAAGAAGGGTTGGGAACAGTTGGAAGTTTGCGGAGAAGGAAGTTGTGAACTAGAGGTCTAGGGGTGTGAGGAAGTAGCCTTCTGACCTCACTTTTGTCAGTGGCCATCAAGTAAGTTTTGTGCTGCTTTCCTCCAATTATATAGGATGTTGCTATGTGCAGGAAGTAGATTGAACGTCCTGCGGTTCCCCACTTCTTTCCCTTGGCATAGGTAAGTTTGCATCTGCCTGAGAAGCCCTCTCTACCCTCATCAATCATATTTCAACTTTGCGTCAACCATTACGTACTTAATCCCACCAGGCAGAGTTAATTAGTCAATTCTTGGAACTCTTGTGGTAACATGTGCAGTGCCCTGTACTGTACTTTTTGCCATATTGTAATAATTTGCGTGCCTGTCTCCCTAGATAATTTGGCCACTCCTTGAGGGGGTCAATTTGGTCATTGCAGTTCCTAGTATGCAGTTTGACTTATGGGTAGCCCTTGTTAATTGCCAATTGAATTGAGTTGAATTTAGTTAATTGAATGGAGTTGAATTGAATCGAATGTACTGAACTGAATTGAATTGAATTGAATTGAATTGAATTGAATTGAATTGAATTGAATGGAGAGAATTAGTAGAAAGAATTGGCAGGTAGGATAGGCAGAGCCTTGAAACATGGGTGACATTTAGAACAAGACTTGTCTGATCTATAAGGAGGGGAACTCCTGCTCATGAGAGTGGGAAAGGTAACTGTTTCCTCACCTGTAGTGGTGGAGTGAATGGAGCCGAAACCCCAAATGAACTTCTGTAAATTGTGTCAACAATTCTTACTTCTATACTGTTTGCTTTGAGGACCAAAAGAGTTCATGTATGCAGAAGGATTTTGTACATAAAAATGTGCTGCATAATGTAAGTTACTCTTTCTCACAACACTCTGTGCCAAGATAAAAGAAATGTGTTGATTTTATAGATTTTACTAAAGGGTAGCCTGTATAACAGAGGAAGAGAAGGACGGGTTAAAAAAAAAAACCACTGATGATAGTTATACTCGTCTTGTTGACCTTTCTACTCTTCAAAGTCTCTTTAGAAGATATCATCATGGTCTCTTTCAGTTACAGATGCCTCTTATTGTCTCTGAGACAATAGCCCTAATATGATCTAATTTGCTAAGCCAGGTGGTGTGGACGACAGATAAAACTGCCAGCTCATTCTGCAGGAAGCAGCATATAAGGAGCCCTCTGATCTGACAGGCTTGTGTCACAATGCACAAGTTTGGGAATTGCCAAGGCTCAGAAAAGGCCAGTTTTTCGCAACAGTGTAAAACTCAAGAGAACTCTCTAACACAGAGGCGATGTTCACAGTTCCACAGAAATAACATGTCTGATTCTTGATGCTGACTAGAAGTCAACCAGTTATTTTAACACAGTTTTTAACTCTTATTGGTTTCACTTCACTTTCCCTTACGTTTCAGGTTTCTTAAGGACAGGGACCATGTTCTGGGCTTCCTAACCTCTGCCCACACATGTCTACCATGGTATTTCATGGGCGCTCCATTATCATATGTTATTAATTGCGTTTTTTAGTAGGTGTCAGGCAGCTTTCATGGTGACCACGTTATTGGCAGAGCATAGAGTGGCAATAGTGGAGCTTTCCCTACCATATGAACCACATGTTACTATCTTAAAATTCCTGGAATATATATATGATGTCCTGTATGAATGATTGTGAATTTATGACACTCATATTCTACTCCTTTTTCCCAACAGTTTAACATACCTTTATGGCAGTTTACCTTCCTTTCATTCCCTAACTTAAAATAATTTACTTCTTTGGCTTTGGACTACCTGCCTACCTGCTAAAAGATGCATCACTAGAAAACATGTTTGCATTTTGATGTGTTCTTAGCAGGCTGCCTTACTTGCCAAGTCTGCTGGGTGGGTTGGGTACCACTGTTATTTCTGGGAGGATCATCTAATATACAAGTATATTTCTTGGGCAAAGTAGCATGTTGAGTCCATCATCATTCGGAGTGAAACTCAGTCTACGTCCAGTAGACTTGGTCCCATTGGTCACATGAAGGAATGAAAAACAGGCCACATTCGTTTTGATGTCATAACTTTCTGGGACATGTAGTGATGCCCATGAAAAAAAAAAAAAAAAGAATCACACTGGGGACTCCATTTAAGAGATGTCTCAGCAAACAGAATCAAGATGCCAGAATGAGGAACAAAGATAAATGCCGTGTAGGTTCTAGAGGTTGGAGACATTGCTCCAGTAGAGAGAAAATTCCTTCAGGATTAAGGAAGAGGCTGGATAGTGATCTACAGGCCCCTTGTTACCACCTCCAGACCATGATGTTTCTACTCCCCTGCAATTCCTGCCTTCACCTCCTTAGTCCATCTATTCAATCCCAGAGTGCCACCCTTTTCTTCATGGAAATTTCTTGAGTCCCTTCCTACTCTTCTTTCTTCTCATGTTGCTCCTACCTCTGTTGTGGGCAATTTCAGAATCCTGGTAAAATTGCTCTAACAGTGTAGCTTCAGGGTTCTTTAAACTTTCTGGCTCCCACAACCTTAAGAGTCACTTTCCTCCAGTAGCTAACTTCCGTGATGGTATTTGAGCTCTATGATCATCCAGATGTCTCTTGCTAGAATGTCAAACTCAACGTGCCAATATCTGAGAAGATAACCTCCCCTAACCAGGTGTCTTACTACTTGACTTCACAACTTCTCTTCTTCAGCCCGATAGAGACTTGTGGTCCCTCCTTCCTCCGTCTCATTTCCCTGCATATCATCCCTTGTGGCTCCACTTCCCTACCAAATGCAGTGTATACACCTCAGTATGTCACTTTGTGCTGGAGCGTCCTAGTCCTCTGCTGCATCTACTTTGGTGGCCTTGAAGCTTGGATGAGTCCTCCACCCTGTCAGCCCATCCTCTGTGTCACTCAGCCCAGTGAACTGTTACAGGGACTCACAGTCACTAGGGTCACTCACTCTAATTTTATGGTTGCGGATGTCAACATACCCCCAGAGCTTCTTGCCAATCTTAAGCGGTCTTCTCCCCACAGCAGCTATTCCATACCTCCATCATTTCCCTCAACCTATCTTTTTCACCTTTCCCTGGGAAATGGCTCTTTTCTCATAGATAGAACGTAGATTGTAGACACCTTCAAACTCTCACTCAGACCTCATAATGACACCTTTCAACACAACTTTCAACCCCAACCGCAGTATGAGAGACAAGAATGTTCCTATTCCCACTCTAGATTCATTATCTCATTCGGCAATCACTGAGAGCCAACTGAGTCCTACGAAGCACTGTGCTATATGCTTGGGACATTAGAGATGAGGGGGTAGACCCTAACACAAGGCGCTTACAATCACAAGGAGCTTACAATCATGTAGGGGAGACAGATATTATGGTGTAATGGTCCAAAGATGCATGGAGCATGTGGAGAGTGTGAAGGGAAAATCCATGTAACTCAGCCTTCAGAGGAAGGAGATGAAGTGTTGAAAGGGACTTTTCAGATGGGTTGGTATCTTGAACTAATCCTTAAAGAGTGAGTAGGTATTAACTAGGCAAGGTTGGAGTAGGAAGGAGACAAGAGGTTCAGGCATTAAATAGTAGAGTAAAATCACACTGAATATAGGGAGAGGGTATAAGTAAAAATTGGACATTGAGTCATTCCAATTCTTGTCTGTGTCCTACGCTTTATGAAGACGTCATCTCACAAAGAACCTCAAACGAGCACATGTTCCCAAAATTTCCTTCTCCATTTGTTATTCTTTATCCTAGTGTAATTCCTCTCATTTCCTCACCAGTATGATTCAATTAGTAGCTCACTTCTGTGGATACTATGGCAACCACATTTCCTCTATGCCGCACCCCTCCGTATTTTGCTTGGCATCAGTGGAGCCTCATGATGGAGCTCATATCTCTACTCCGCTTAGAGTGGACTTTGTAACATGCAAAAGTTATTCCATCACTGCCTTCCAAGCTGTGGTTCCCCCACACTGCAGCATGAGAGAAAACACCTTTCCTATCCACACCCTGCCCCCACCTTTGCATTCTTACTGGTCCTGGGCCAATTGTTCATGCCCTTAGACTCCCTCATGATCAACTGTCAGCAAATTCCTTAATATGCCCTATTTATACCTATTTATACCTATTTATAATATGTTTTATACCTAGATGTATAATATGTATACATATATATGTATACATATACATATATATATGTATACATATACATATATGTATGTATACATACATATACATATGTATACCTAGATGTATAATATGTATACATATATATGTATACATATAATATGTATAATATGTATACCTAGATGTATAATATGTATACATGTATAATATGCCCTATTTATACCTATTTTTACCTATTTATAATATGTTTTATACCTAGATGTCTTCCCCATCACCATGGGTATGTTTAGATGCAGCATCTTAATTGGTACGTATTTTAAGGCAGGCTAAAATAATTATCAAATCTCTAACCTATTCTCTTTTTTTTTATTTCCCAGATAACAACGGTAATAGATGCTCTTTTTTTTCATTTTTAATTTTCTATTATTGAAGTATAGATTACATACAGTGTTATTTTAGTTTCAGGTGTATAAAATAGCGATTTGATAATTCTATACATTATTCAGTGCTCTCCGTGGTAAATGTAGTCACCATTTTTCAACATATCGTGTTGTTATAATATCAACTATATTTCCTGTGCTGTACTTTTCATCTCTGTAAGTTATGTAATTTATGACAGGAAGTTTGTAACTCTTAGTCACCTTTCCCTATATTACACACCCCACCCACTTCTCCTCTTGTAACCAAGTTTGTCCTCTGTATTGAAGAATCTGTCTGTTTCTTTTTCTGTTTTGTATTTTAGCTTCTACATAAAAGTGAAATTATATGGTATTTCCTTTTATCGGAATAATCCCACGTAGCATAATACCCTCTAGGTTCACACATGTTGTTGCAAATGGCAAGGTTTTATTCCTTTTTTTAAAAAAATGAAATTATATTCCATTATATGGACACTACATTTCTTTATGAATTCATCTGTTGCCAGACTCTTGGGATGCTTCCATATCAGGGCTATCATAAATAATGCTTTAGTAAACACAGGGGTGCATGCCTCTTTTCAAATTGGGGTTTACCTTTTCTTTGGGTAAATACCAGTAGTGGAATTATTGGATGACATAGTATTTCTGAGTTAATGTTTTGAGTAACCTGCATTCTGTTTCCTAGAGTGGCTGCACCTATTTACATTCCCACCAAGAGTGCATTGGTGTTACTTTTTCTCTTACCTTCTCACCAATACTTGTTATTTCTTGTCTTGCTGATACGAGGCATTCTGTCAGGTGTGAATTGCTGCGTCTTTGTGGTTTTGATTCAGGTTTCTCTGATTAGTGATATTGAGCATCTTTAATGTGTCTGGTGATGTAGTAGACACTCTTAATTCATCCCTTTCCCCTTCCCTTTTGATTCTTTCCAGGGTGATGATGACACTGATGATGTTATCTGACAGCTTAACTCACCATTATAATCTTCTATCAAAGGTCATACATTACTTCAAGGGTCCTGTTTTCCTGCTTTAAGTTACGTTGTTTCCAATGCATTACATGACGTCCCTTTCACGAGTCTTCCTAGGGCACCCCGACTCACCTTTTATTACTACCCACCGTCACTCATACTCTTAGAAAGTTGCTCTAGTTACTTATCCTGATCCAACACTCTCTTTCTATGCCCGGACTCAAACTCTATACACACTTCAATTGACACCTCTTACACATAATTTTTTTCCTAATGTTTATTTATTTATTTATTTATTTATTTATTTATTTATTTATTTATTTATTTATTTATTTATGTATTTTTATTTTTGGAGGAGAGAGAGACAGAGCATCAGTGGGTGAGAGGCAGAGAGACAAGGAGGTGTAGAATCCGAAGCAGCCTCCAGCTCTCAGCTGTCAGCACAGAGTCCTACATGGATCTTGAACTCACAAGCTGTGAGATAATGGCCCAAGCTGAAGTCGGCCCCTTAACCAACTGAGCCACCCAGGTGCCCCAACACATCTTACACTTTCATGTCTCCAATAGGACTTAATATTTCTGTGGACCAGGACTATCCATTCATTAAGTTCTAGCACCTCCTACAGTTTGGGAATAAAATAGACACTCAATAAATTGATGCTCAATTGAGAAATAAAGGAAGGAATGGGTCCGAAGACAAAGGGTCAATAAAGACTTTTGTTCCTATGAATTCAACCCAGAGTAACACTAGAGCATTTGAATTCAACTGGAGAGTCCTTTAGCCAATCGTGGGAGAATTTACCATATTCTAAGAGTTGTCAGCTGAGAGTAAGATTTTTTTGAAGAAATATGAAAGGTAGTTTAATTTCCTAAAAAGCCAAGCCTTGAAAGCTTAGCTATAAGAACTATATAATGTAAGATGATTCTGGATCATGATGAACCTCAAGTGCAGTGAGAGCCGTGACAACTTGGGGAACACACAGCAAGGACCACAGTAGTCCCGGAAGTGCTGTCCTGTGTGAGAAAAGAGAGTTTAGTGACCCTGTATGGAGGGAGAGGAAAAGGGGGGGCAGAGTAGGGAGGGGAGGAAGTTGGGATCCAAACTGCAATATTGAAATATCAGAGGAGTGTTATTGTCATATTCATAAACTTCCCTATATGTATCCTAAGGAAACCTTTTTTTTTCCTTTAACGAGCTTTTTAAAGGTAATATACACATGGTAAAAATTCATATAGTAGCAAAACAAGTTGTTCAATGAAAGTAAATCTATGTCTTCACTAGGACTCCATTATTCTTCCCCAGAAGAAGACCACTTTTAACAGTTTGTAGGGTTTTTTTCCAGAATCTCAAAGTATATAATATGCGTATCTCACATGAAAAAAAAATATATATATATATAGCTGGTAGCAAGATATTATCTACACCTCTCTATTTTATAGGTACATGATTTTTGTGATTGTGAAAAGGTTTGACATGAGATTTGCCCTGTTAAAAATTAAAGTATCAGGTCCAATGGGACATTATTTTTTAAATATACTTCATGGTATTTCCTACCCTGTTTGCATTAGAGGTATTTAATGTGTCCCTTGTTTATGTGTATTTAATTTGTTTGTAGTCTACGACTATAGAAAACAATGCTGCCGTGAAAGTCCTTGTACATATGTTTGCCTGCCAGAGTCCAGCAGAGTGTGAGTGGTGCCTTGAAAAACTTATCTGGAAAGAGTTTAATGGAGAAACTATGAACACAGGTGCTGGTGAGAAAAACGGGCTCCAAACTAAGTGGTTGAGTCCTTGGGGACGAGCAAGAGAAGACGTCACCTCTCCCAGGCACCAGGGGACAAGGAAAAGACAAGTGTTACTAGAAGCCAATGAGCCCACGGCTGGGAGAGAAGCCACCTAACAGGAGATGTGGCCATAGACTGAAGAATAAGCCACTGCCAAAATTCCAGAGTTCAGAGTACATATAATGACTGCTTTTCTTTTGCTCTCTGGCTACCTATTCGTATACCTGCCAACTATGGATGGAAGCCAGAGGACAAGAAAGCTTCAACGATGCAGTCCATGGACGTGAGCTTACTGGCAGGCATAGGATGATCAAAAATATATCTGCAAGGATGAATGGAGGATTAGCAGTCGCTGGCTTAATATTGTTTGACTTCTAGTTATTGGACCTTACAATGGTGTGAAAATGATAGCATTGTTTAGAAATTGTCCTTGAAGAGCACCTGGCTGGCTCAGTGGTGTAAGCATCTGACTTTAGTTCATGTCAAGATCTCACGGCTCGTGAGTTCAAGTCTGCCTCAGGCTATGCTGACAACTTGCATCCTGGGGCTGACTTGAGATTCTGTGTCTGTGTGCCTCTCTCTCTGTCCCTCCCCTGCTCGCACTCTTTCTGTCTCTCTTTCTCTCCAAAACTTGAATAAACATTAAACGTTTTCAAAGATAAATTGTACTTCAAATTTAAGTTTTTGACCTCTCCCAGTGCTAATGAGAGACGATACGACCCTCTCCTGTGATGCCTGGCAGAGCAGCCAGCCACAGCTCCCAGTCCACCACATGATCATGGTGGTGAACAATCTATATGCTTACAGCCATTCTGTACTCACACAACCGTTGTGTTTATGCTTTCAATACAGTATTCACTGAAATACATGAGACAGTTAAACTTTAATGTAACATAGGCTGTGTGTTAGATGATGTCTCATAATTTCAGCTCATGCAACTATTCTGAACACACATAATAGAGGCTAGACTAAACTATGATATTCAGCACATTACGCGTGTTAAATGCATTTTTTGGCTTAGAATAACTTCCACTCACACTGGTTTTATCTAGTGGTGACTCCATCCTAAATCAAGGAAGATTTGTAATGTAAACATCTTGGGAAATTTCCTAGAACTGGAATTGTGGTATCAGTAGAACAGAAAGAACCTCTTCCACATCCATTCCTCCACCTCCTTCCCTTGCAGGTTATTACCAGCGTTGAGCTGTGCCTACAGGCACTCAGAATTAGGACTACATACCCCAGCTTCCCTGGCAGCCAAAGCAATATAAGAGGAAGTGTCATGTGGCAGCTTCTGAGAAAGTTGAGACAGCTGTGGGCCTTGTGTCCTTTATTTTTTCTTTGATGTCATTCACATGTTGCCTTGGATCATGAACTCTAGGGCCAAACCGTTTGGATGGAAAGTGAACTGAGATTCTTCCAGCAAGAGCTGGTAGGAACTAGATTTCTATGCACTTCATACAATACAGCTGCCCAATCAGACTTGAGCTGTATACCTCCAAAGTTCATTGATTTGGGAGAGACATCCACTTTTACCCTGTTAAAACCATAGTCCTTCCTTGTTCTGTGTGGTAGGGAAAAACCTAACGCCCATGAAGGTGTACATATAACAGGTATAAATATGTTGAGTTTTTATGGATATTGTCAAGTTTGGTATTTTAAACTGAATTTTTAGTACTGTGTTTGAATTCAGCTACTCCATTCACAGCACATGTCTTAATCTTCTTGTGCCTCTGATTTCTCAGAGGGGTAGTAATATAAACCACTTCATTTGGTTGTTATGAGGAATAATTAAATTAAACTATGTGAAATAGATCAGTGTCTGTCCAACATGCCAAACACTCAATAAATGTTATTACTGTTATTTTTACCATTATCATGTTAAACTGTCTTCCAAAGAAGAGGTACCATTTCGCCAATTACATTTCTGAAATGCCTCTTTCCTCTTCCGTTTTCTATAGTGTGCATTACCAATGTTTTTGTCCAATAGAAGAGTAGTAGTATTTCATTTTTATTTGCAATTGCTTTCTAAAATTGTGGTTGTTCATCTTTACAGTTTTTAAAAGTCATTTATGCTTGTTTTCTGATGAACTTCCTTTTTCTTACCTCTATTTCTTCTATTGGATTTTTGTTTTGTTTAACAGTGTGGCTTAAAAAAAAGCAATACAAGCATTATGGGAATTTGTCTTCTGTGTTTCTATTGGTGGTGCAAATATTTCCACTAATTTTCATTTGTCTGTATTTTATTTTTTTAATTTTTTGAACTTAATGTTTATTTATCTGTGAGAGAGAGAGAGAGTGCGAGCAGGGAAGGAGAAGAGAGAGAGGGAGACACAGAATCTGAAACAGACTCCTGACTCTGAGCTTTCAGGAAAGAGCTAGATGCAGGGCTCAAACCCACAAACCATGAGATCGTGACCGAGTCGAATTTGGACGCTTAACCTACCAAGCTACCCAGGCACCTCACTTTATTTTTTCTTTTCCTTTTTTTTTTTTGGCTTTGTTTTTTCTTTACAAAATTAAAAAAAATATATATATGTTCAATATAATAAAAATGATCCTTCTCTACTATCGTTACATCTGAGTGTAATGTCCACCCCTATTTTAGAAAGATCATTGTCATTCTGGATTATAAGAATAATTCCCCCATATTTTCTCCTAGGACGTCATAGATTGTCTTACATAAAAAAATATCTTCTCCATTTGTAATAAAACTGGGGAAGGCAGTGAGATAAGATTTAAAGTGATCCTGCAGATGACTGTGTTGGAGCGTTGGCAAAAATGAATGCTTTGACACATAAATCTTACCTAAGAAAGTTATAGTTTCCTTTGATCCACATAAAAGACACTTCTTAAACAACATGTGGGAAGCCATCCTCCTTGCAGGTATGGGGTAAGCTTGCCTCCTGGGCTTTTGTGTTGTTTGTTTGTTTGTTTGTTTGTTTGTTTGTTTTGTTTTGTTTTACTCTTAGGGGGAAACGCATAGGTTGTGTATAATGAAATTTTGTATTTCCAGGTTAAGGTGCTGCCAGGTACAGCATACTAATTTACCAGTTTATAAGACTGCCTCTCACACATCGCTTCCTGGTGGTAGGCAACATTTCTTTCTCTGCAACCAGGGCCATACTGCCACTTGTTCACAGGTTAAGTAATGATGCCAAGACATTTTTATGCCTATGCTAACAATGACTCACATGTGGACAAGTGCAGGCAGATACTGCCGACCTGTTAAGGCCAAGGAGGGATTGAGCCCATGGCCTTCCACTGGGCTCCGCCATTGTTTCTGCTCCTTCTGGTGTATGTCAGTTGTTATCATCACGTTTGAGAACACACGATCTAGAGTAAAACTATCTAGGTACTCCATCTTGAGCTATAGGGAAACAAATAAAGTCCCCTTACCTTTTTTGTTCTTTGATTTCTCTTTTGTGAAACGGGCATTATCACAGTGTGGAAATTCAATAATTAAATAAATAAATACGTAAGTGCCTAAAATTTCTTAGCAACAAATGCTCAGTATATATTAAGAAGGCTTTTCCCAATAGACAAGAAAAATAACTTTCTTGTTTTCTCCTAGGATTTTATAGATGCATTTTTATAAGAAAACATATAACATTAATAATATGACATAATGCAAATTAAGACATTTATAAGAAAAGTATTGAAACTTCATGAATAGTATCTTTGTTACTATTATTCGAACAATGCATTTGCTTTGAAAGGTTCACTTAGTTATATACTAAATTTGCATATGCTTTGAACCTACTTCTGGATTCTCTATGACGTTTCATTCATTCAGCTGAACCACAATTGCTTTATCACATAATTTATTATCTGGTAGAACTCGCCTAATTCATATGCTACCTTTTCAGCAAAAATTTCTGGATCAGCTTGAATATTGATATTTATACAAAAATCTTAGAACCAGCTGATCTGATTTTAAAAAATCCATATTTTATTGGGCTTGCAACAAATTTCCATAGTAATTTAGAGATAGTGGGCATTCTTACAATAATAACTTTTCCTATTCCAACACAAGGAATGTTTATATTTAAGCTTTTTTTTTTTAAATATCTCTCACATGGGTTTAAAGTTTTCTGAAAGGCTTATTTATATACTTTCTTCATGTTTCTTGTCAAGTTCCTCCCTTCCTTCCTTCCTTCCTTCCTCTTCCTTCCTTCCTTCCTTCCTTCCTTCCTTCCTTCCTTCCTTCCTTCCTTCCTTCCTTCCTTCCTTCCTTCCTTCCTTCCTTCCTTCCTTCCTTCCTTCCTTCCTTCCCTCCCTCCCTCCTTTCCTTCCTTCCTTCCCTCCCTCCCTCCTTTCCTTCCTTCCTTCCTTCCTTCCTTCCTTCCTTCCTTCCTTCCTTCCTTCCTTCCTTCCTTCCTTCCTTCCTTCCCTCCCTCCCTCCCTCCCTCCCTCCCTCCTTCCCTCCTTTCCTTCCTTCCTTCCTTCCTTCCTTCCTTCCTTCCTTCCTTCCTTCCTTCCTTCCTTCCTTCCTTCCTTCCTTCCTTCCTTCCTTCCACCTCCTTCTCCTTTTACTTCTGTTATGGCAAATGGCGCCAATTCTCTGACTATATTTCTAATTATTTCTTGTTTGTATGAGAGAATGCTAAATTGTTACCTTGTGAGCCTGGATCGTGTAATTTCATCAGGAAGATTCATGAAAAATCTGATCTCCCTTCCTTCATCGCAGTTATTTATAATTGACACTTGTTGGAAGGAGATAAACAGAGTCAAGAGAATTTCAGTCTTAGAAGAGAAGCCCCCGAGGTGAGAGTAGCCCGAGAGAGCAATTGGAGAGGGAACAAATGTGACCCAACTTGAAAGTGTTAGATGTTTTCCTTGTATATCTTGTACTTCTTGTATTTCCTTGTATTCTTGTATTTAACCATAGAAATTTAAAAGTTAACCAATTTACCAAGTCACTAAAATTAAACTTTTTTTCTTGTAAACAGAAAATTCAAGGAAATCATATTATTAAAGTTAAACATGGTAACATTATAGAGCTTTTGGTTATTAAAAACTCCTATGTACACATGCCAATAAAACAGACAATGAATGTTTTGGAGACAATGTAAATGACTACAACTGGTTTAAGAAAAAGCAGCAAGAGAATGAAAGCGATGCAAGTCATTTCTTTGAAAAACTAGCATAACCCCATAACTCTAACACTGGAGCAAATGAGTAAGACTTGGGGACCAGCTAGCCTGGCTGGGATGTTTCTTGCCAACACTTACTTAGTTCTTACTCATACCAGGTGAGGTTCTGAACATTTCACAAGTACTTCCTGTCATTCTCCTTAGGGCCCTATGAGGGAGGGGTTACTATTAACCTCCTTTTACATATCAGCAAATTGAAGAAGTTCAGAGGTTAAGGAACTTATCTGCTCCCAAGGTCAACACAGGTGGCATGTGATGGAACTGAGAGGTGGCATGAAATAGTGTCCTCTAGTGTCAACTCACCCAAGTTTACATCCTGTCTCACCAGTACTAGGTGTGTGATCATCGGCACAGATTTTTTTAATGATTTGTGCTTTCGTTCTCATATATGTAAGACCAAGAGATGAATATAATGATCATCTAAAGAGTTTAGAACAATATCTGAACATAGCAAACACCCCTTATATAGAAACCTATTATTATTGCTATTATTATTATTATTATTATTATTATTATTATTATTATTATTATTATTATTATTCAAACAGGACGGGACAGAGAATACCTAAAATGATATAATAACACATGTGCAAACAAATGAATTTCCTGATACCTAAAATATCAGAAAATCCAGTAATTTAATTAGGTGGTCTAAAGTGTTTTTTTTTTCTTTTTCTTATAAATTGAATTTATTTTCAAATATTTTATGGTTTTGAAACAATATCTTATTTCTTTCTGAGAGAATGCAAGCAGGGTCAGAGAGAGAGGAATAGCATATCTGAAGTGGGCGTGATGCCTACAGCAGTGAGCCCAATGTAGGGCTTGAACCCACGAACTGAGAGATCATGACCTGAGCCAAAGTTGGATGGCCAACCAACTGAGCCACAAGGATGCCTCTTTTTTTTTTTCACATATAGTGTTATATTAGTTTCAGATGTACAATATACTGATTCAGCAATTCCTTACAATACCCAGTACTCATGGCAACAAGTGCACTCCTTAATCCCCATCACATATTTCACTCACTACATCTGCACCCCCCCCCACACACACACACACACTGGTAACCAGCATGTTGTTATCTATAATGAAGTGCATGTTTCTTGATTTGTCTATTACTCTGTTTCCCCAACATTTGATCATTTGTTTAGTTTCTTAAATTTCACATATGAATGAAGTCATATGGTATCTGTCGCTGACCAACTTATTTTGCCTAGCATTATATTCTCTAGCTCCATTCATGTTGTTGCAGATGGCAAGATTTCATTATTTTACGTGGCTGAGTACTATTCCCCTGTGTGTGGGTATTATACATAAGATACCACATCATATAATTATGTGTGTATAATAGCACATTATAATACCACATCATGTATACATACTAAATCTTTATCCATTCATCATTTGATGGACACGTGGCTGTTCCATAATGCTGCCATAATTATCAGGGTTCTTCTCTCTCTTTGAATTATCGTTTCTGGATTCTTTGGGTAAATACAGTAGTGTGATTGCTGCAGTTGTAGTTTTCACGTTCTGAGGAACCCACTATGTTTTCCACAGTGACTGCACCAGTTTGCATTCCCATCAACAGTGCAAAAGTTCTTTTTCCGAATCCTCATCAACACCTGTTGTTCATTGTGTTGCTGATTTTAGCTATTCCAAAGAGTGTGAGGTGGTATCTCATTGTCCTTTTGACTTGCAATTTCCTGATGGTAAGTGATGATAAACATCTTTTCAAGTGTCTGTTGGCCATCTGGATGTCTTCATGCAGGAGTGTCTGTTAAGGACTTCTGCCCATTTTGTAATTGGATAATTTCGTTTTTCAGTATTGAGTTTTGTAAGTTCTTTATATAGTGGATACTAATCCATTCCTGGATATGTCATTTGCAAATAGCTTCTCCCATTCTGTAGGTTGCCCTTCATTTTATTGGAGTTTTTCCTTAGCTGTGCAGAAGCTTTTTATTTGGATGCAATCCCAATAGTTTATTTTCCTTTTGTTTTTGTATTTTTGCTTTTGTCTCAGGAGATATACCTAGAAAACGTTTCTTTGGCTAATGTCAAAAAATTACTGCCTGTGTTCTCTTCTAGGATTTTTATCTCTAATCCATTTTGGATTTATTTTCATGTGTTTTGTAAGAAAGTGGTCCAGTTTCGTTCTTTTCCACATTTCTGTTCAGTTTTCCAACACCATTTGCTGAAGAGAATACCTTTTTCCCATTTTATATGCTTTCTTGCTCTGTCAAAGATGAATAGACCAGATACTTGTGGGTTTATTTCTAGGTATTCTGTTCTGTTCCTTTGGTCTACGTTCCAATTTGTGCCAGCACCATGCAGTTTTGATAACTACAGCTTTGCAGTATAACTTGATATCTGGAGTTTGTGATGCCTCCAGTGTTTCTTTGTTTGTCTGTCTGTTTGTTTGCTTGTTTGTTTGTTTGTTTGATTGTTTGTTTAAGATTGCTTTGCTCTTCAGGTTCTTTGGTGGTCCCATATAAAGTTTAGGACTGTTTGTTATAGTTCTGTGAGAAATGCCGTTGGTGATTTCATCGGGGTTACATTAAATATGTAGATCGCTTTGGTAACATAGACATTTTGACGTTATTTGCCCTTTCAATCCATGAGCATGGAATTATCCATTTCTTGGTGTTGACTTCAGTTCCTTTCAACCTTATTTAATAGGTTTCAGAGTATAGGTATCCACCTCTTTGTATATGTTTACCCCTAGATATCTTATTTTTTTGGTCCAATTATAAATGGGATTGTTTTCTTAATCTGTCTTTCTGCGGCTTCATTATTAGTGTATACAAATGCAACAGATTTCTGTATGTTGATTGTACCCTATGAATTTACTGAATTAGTTCTTCAGTTCTCACACTTTTGTCCGTGGAATCTTTCAGGTTTTCTACAGTAGAGTATCATGTCCTCAATAAATCGAGAACATTTTTCTTCTTCTTTATTGATTCCATTGCCTTTTACTTCTTTTTAGTGTCTAATTGCTGTGGCTAGGAGTTCTAGTACTATGCTGAATCAAAAAGTGGTGGGAGTGTACATCCTAGTCTTGTTCCTAAGCTTATGGGAAAAGCTTTCAGGTTTTCCCCATTGAAAAAGATTTTAGCTATGGGTTTTTCATAGATGGCCTTTATTATGTTGAGGTATTTTTCCTCTAAACCTAATTTGCCGAGGGTGTTTATCATGAATGCATGTTGTACTTGTTCAAATGCTTTTCCTGCATCTGTTGAAATGATGATGTGGCTCTTCTTCTTTATCTCATTGGTGTAGTGTAACATGTTAATTGATTTGTGAATATTGGACTATACTTGCAAACTGGGAAAAAATCTCCCTCAATTCTGCTGAATACGTTTTTTTATAAAGTATTATTAGAGTCAGTGTGCAAGTATTTTCTTGAGAATATTTGCATCTATGTTCATTAAACATATGGGCTTGTCCTTCTTTTCTTAGTGGACTAGTTTTCAGATTTTGATATCAAGTTAATGCTGGTCTCATAGAATGAAGTTGAAATTCCTTTGAGAAGAACAGGGAGTAACTCTTCTTTAAGTTTATAGTAGAATTGATCTGGTCCTGGGCTTTTGTTTCTTCAGAGCTTTTGGTTTACTAATTCACGATTGAGATTCTATCTCACCATCTCTGTGCCCCTCCTCTGAACTCTCCCTCTCTCTCTCTCTCTCGATGTCTCTTTATTTCTCTCTCTCAAAATAAATAACTTTTAAAAAGATAAGTTGAGACATTTTAAAATCAAATAAAATATCATCAATTTGGGCAATATTGTCAGATGGAATGAATTTGAGAGGCTTTTTAATATTGACTTCAAACTTGTCATCCCAATTTTCAATACATAAAAATTTAAGAGGTGTTCCAGATTGAAAATCAAATCATATTTTGATGGAGTTTTTAAGAAATCATATAATAAAGCATAACAAATTTGAGAATGAATGTTGAAAATAAAATTGTGAACAAAACAAAATACCTAATTTTTTCATCAACCAATTTGATCACACACTCACACCCACAAGACTCCTGAAGGAGTCCTAGTACTGATGCCCTTGTGTGAACTTCGCTGTTTCTGAAATGACCTCAGGTTACTAATGGGTGGCCCAGATTGCAAGCCAACATAGGGGAGGTTCACGGGGAGGTGGGGCTCTCAAAGGCCACGGACATGTCATCCATTCCCATGTGCCCGCTGCCCTCTCATCATCAGCCGTGATGAGTCGGGTGCAGTTCTTCCTCTGGGTCCAAAGGCTTATGCCACGTGTCCCACACCCCACGTGAGACTTGTGAGAAGACTCCCAAGGGCAAACACCAGCAGGCCCTCAGGGAGGTCGCCTCGTCCCAGGCGGCCTGCGTTCCTTGGCCTGAGTGTCTGGACAAAGGCTGCCTCGGCCACATAGGGAACGATGGACTTGTGCAGCCTTAGCATTCTGTGCAGAGGTCCTGTGCAGGCCTGGAGCTTAGAAAGGACTGGGATGAGCCTCACCTAGGAAGAGGTGAGTACTGGGGTACTCCTTCCACAGCAGATGGCTGCTTGCCAGAGATGTCTGTGCTAGGGATGGGGCAAATCTCCACCGTGCTAGCAGTGCAGTAGACAGAGTTCAGCCCTGTCCATAGCAGGCTCTTCTCTATCCCCAAGTTACACGGCCCTAGTACAGCGTGCCTGAGACTGACATCCCCACACTAATCTTCCTGTCTCCCAAGCTGCCCAAGCCCGCCAGGATCCCCACTGCAGTACTCTGAAGCACAAGAGTCTTCCCTGCAGTGGCTCTATTCCAGAGAAGGCTTTGGCAGTCCCAATGCATGGAGGCTTCTTGCCCCTACCAATATGCAGACAACATGGTCAGCGGGGTGTCAGCACGCTGTGGAGTCCGGATTTGTACGCCCAAGCCTTACCTCTTCCAGGGCGGAGGCTGTCGCACTCTCTAGAAGGGATGGCAGGTCTTTTTCTCGCTGCTGTCTGCACACTGGCTGGAGAAGCACGTCTTCTCAGCTGCTTGATGTGTAAATGTCGGGGTACCCTGGAAGAGCTCCCTGTGCTGGCCCATGTCTTTGGGTATGAACATCCAAAGAAAGTATGGCCCATGACTCTGCGGTGGGAATACGGCCTCAGTGGTCATGATGCTGGGCCCTTTGGGGCATCTTTCTGCACAAGCAGGCCGTTACTTGATAGGTCTTGCCGAGCAGGGACACTTTACTGGAAAGGGGAAGACAGGGTCCCCCACATGTTCATATCTCCCGCCAATACCTGCTGAGGGGCCAGGTGACTTTTCCCCCCGGCCTGTCCCAAAGAGAATGTACGGGCAAGGTGTGGGTGTGGAATGCCCTCACGGCTCCCAGAGCCAAACCCTCAAGTGTGGACACTTGTGTCCAGGGACCGTGGTCAGAGGCCTGGGTGCTCTGTGTCCGAGGGATTACAGCCCTCAGGATGTCCTGAGGGTGTCCTCCCGTAGCCGCAGCACTCCCTGGGGAGCCCCAGGGTCCAGGAGCTACTAAACCCCCTGCACAACTGTATGTGCTGCCTAGCGGCCTCTTCCACCACAACACCAGCGTGTGTGGGCTCCAGAGTGCTGTCCCTCGACAGGGGACACCCTATGCAATTCAGGAGCCTTCTGACTTCCCTATCTCTGAAGCACACCCGTCTCTCATTGGCCTGTTGGGACCGTCCTGCTGTTCTCTGTGTACAGGAAATGTCTTGCATTGCCTGTGCTCCTCTGTCTCCCTGAGTGAGCCCTGGAGTGTCTGTGTCCTTTCCTGGCTTTGCCTGTGCCAACGCCTCTCTGGTGATGCCTGCTTGCCTGGCCCAAGTGGGCACAGGTGTACCCGTGTAACCGCCTTCGTTTCTGCACACCTGCGTGTTGTGTCAGCTGTGGCTCTGATGGCCTGTCTTGCCTTTGGTGTATGCTTCTGCGCTTGAGTGTGTTTCCCTCTGAATTCAACCCCTTTCTTCCACTGACAGATCCAATTGCTGTCCTGCTGTCAGGTGGAGGGGCTTCTGCGTGTTCTCTTATATGTTCCTGGAGCCAGAAATCCTTCCGTGCCCATAGGACCTTCGTCAGAGGATTGGCCATGCACTCACTGCCAGCCAGTTAATGTCCCCAAATGCAGCTGCCTTGCTGTGACCATTAAGTCACACATCTATTTTCCGTTCTTCTGTTTTCAAACCCTTTGTACCCTAGGGGCTCAAATGTCACTGGCTTGCACGTTTCAGATGCAGGCGTAAAGTGTGAAAGGTGGTCTAGCAACGTTTTCCCACTTCCTCCTTTGCCATGTGGCATGTTCCTGGCTGGGAGAGACTTACCCTGCCAGCGTGTGTCTCGTTTCTGTGTGCCTCCTGTGTGTTCTGTTCCCTCATTAGTCCATTACTTCCTACCTGGGAGTGTGATTCATGTTTGCTGAACCATGCAGAGACCATGCAGAATTCCTGTGTGTGGCGGTTCAGTCAACATGACTGAGGATGTCACCATGCGGGATTCTGGGGGCACCATCATGGACATCATCAAACCCTGAGTATTGGACATCCCTGGCCTGTGCTGGCCTCTCCATTTCCTTGAATTTCCTCATTTTCACAGGAAAGATATGAACCTGGGCGCTGGCCTTTCTCTCAGGTTTGTGCCCAGTCCTCCCTCACTCAACTCTCCATTGGTTCAATCTTACTGACCTCACATGCAATCCCAATGTGTGACCCATCCCTAAAGACAATGTCCTACGTCCCGCCCTTTCTTGGAACTCCAATGTGAAGGCAGAGAACACTTACACCTCTGGACAGTCGCATGTATACATGGACACGCCCGAGAGCGTACCTGAGCCGAAAACACACACAAAGACTTCATGCTGTTTATCACCCATTCTATATTTCTTGAAATGTACTGGACCCCCACCCTGTGCCACGTGTCACCACGAGCCTTGTCCTTATTTCGTGGGCAGGAGAATCTTGTGGACCATCGGTGAGCGTCGGAGGCTTTCCACTAGGGTCCATGAAGTGCGATGCTCCTTATAGTCTTCTCAAGATTGTGCATATCCCTGGGATATAAGGGTACACACAGACAGAGACACACAGACACAACCCCCCACACACACACACACAGGACAGGTGAGAGTCTTATCTTGGCCCTGTTTAAGGTTGCTTGCATGTTTCCAAACGGAAAGTAGAATGGGAGGGTGTGATAAGCTGTGCCAAAGCTGACAAGTGGCTCCAGAAGCCAGACAACATGTGGGATGGTGGTAGGACGCCTGAGGGTGGGGTTCATGGTCCTGGAATGACAGTTGTCACCATGCTAACTGATGATCCAGCTTTGGATGTCCCGATTTGCTCATTCTTGTTGTCTAGCCCACTGCCCACCTTCAGCCTCCCCAAAGGGGCAAAGCCTCTTTGACACGTTACTTCTTAAGACTCCCTGTCTCAGGCCGATGTCCTTTTGACCTGGTGTCACCTTCTGTGCCACTGTGAGTCTCGGTGCCTCCATGCAGAAGAGAATTGTGCCATGGGCCCCACGGCACACATTTCAGTGCCCACACCCTTCGCTGCTCACCTCTTTCCCTCTCAGTTCTCTCTCCTGGGGCCTCCTTCATCTTGAAATACGGCAGGGGATTGTGCCAAAGATCCTCTATGATTATCTGGTAGGGGAGACAGGCCAGGCCTCAGGTAGCTATCCCACGCAGTGGGGGAACCCATGAAAATCACCTCCCTTCCTTGGTACAGGGCCCCACCTCAGCAATCCTGCTAGAGCCGGCAAAGCTGTGGTCAGAGAACCAGGTGAAGAAGTTGAGGCTGCTGTTGTCATGCCTGCGTCTGTAGGCCTCCTGTCTGTACCTTGGGTACCACTGGATGGGACTGGAATGAGACGCCCTATACCCTGCAGGAAGACCAGTATGTGAGAAGGCGCCAGAGAACTAATCACATTCAACCCTCCACCCACTGCCGCCCATGCATTCAGTGGACACTTACCAGCAAGGCCAAGGACCTACTCCTTCGTAACAACTTCATTCTGGAAGTAGGAGTTCTTGCCAAAAAACAGCAGGATCTTCCGGCATTCCCTGGGAAACTTGTGTTGCTCCACCTGCCGTGGTAGAAATGTGGGGCAGAAATGTGAAATCTTGTTCCAGGAGACCCGCCCTCCCCTGAGAAAGGAACACACCACTTCTCCCCACCACCTTCCCCACCCACACAGCCACCCACCCACACCACCTCCCACTCCCAGGCCGACCTTCAAATTGGTCATGTGGCGAAGCATGCTTTCATCGTGCTTACTAATCAGGGCTGACATCTGAGGGTGGTTCACAAACTGCTGCAGGTCAAAGAGCCTTCAGGTGCTGGGCGTGAGAGACCTCGACCCAGAGAACCAGTGTGGACCGCAATCTGGCGTCCTCCCCCAGGCACTGGCATCCTCCCCCAGGGCCTCACGCCCTCCCCACAGGCTGCATCCAGGCCCACGGGGTCTCAGGATTCCGCAGGGATCTGCTAGACATGCACAGGAGGCTGTGCATGCCCAGACGCCCGCATCCACGCCTAGCCTTGTGTGCTCATGAGGACACTGAGGACGCTTACTTCCACACAGCCACACAGCCACACAGCCACACAGCACACATCCAGTCTCGCGCCGACCAGTGGGCATACGCATCGCTTTCCCCGCAGCAAGATGCTTAGCGGGACCCATAACGTGCCCCCACGCGGCTTTGCATGGGAAGAAGCCCTCGGTCATTTCCCAGTCCTGGCCTCGACCTCCACCGCCACTCCGCACTCTCTCAGCGCTGTTTCCGTGCCAGGTGTGACATAGAGCACAGGTGCCTCCACCCCCCCAGCACTGCCCTCCATCCACACTCATTGCAGAGCCAGGACCACTGGATGAGATCATGTTTGCACCTTCCCGGCCACTGGAGCGTGGCTTAGCTCCAGTCCCTGTCCTGGGTTCCTCTAAATGTCACCTCCCTTTCCTTCCTCTTGTGCAAGCCCAGCCCCCTCTAGACCCTCCACAGGCAGCAGGAAGGACACAGCCTTGGCCCAGATACCACGGATGCCCTGGATAAGGGCACTTCTCTGTTCCAGATGATGCCGCCGCCTCTGCCACATCCTGAGTTTGAGTCGAGCGTGCTCCCGGCTGGCTTGTTTATTCACGGGCTGTACCTCTATCTGAAGGGCCTCCAGAGCCTCCAGTGGGGAAGGGCAATGACTGAGGCCTGTCTCGAACTGCCTCTTCTTATCTTGCTTCACCTGCAGATGCTGGGCTTCTTCCACCCATCGACCTTCCTGCTCACTCGGCTTCTTCCACCTCCTCCCGCTCCTCCTTGTCCTCCTTTCCTTCCACCTCCTCCTGACCCTGCTGCTCCTCCTCCAGCGCTCCCTTCTCCTGCTCCTCTTCCTCCTCAGTTTGCAATTCGGCTCTCCCTTTAATGGCTCCCACACCTTCCTTTCCTCCTTCTGCTCCTCCTCCTGGTCCTCTTCCCCTGCCACCGCCGCCACCACCGCCGCCACTGCCCCCTCTTGTATACCCCGTTGCTCCTGCTCCTCCCCTTCCATTTCCGCCAACTCTTCCTCTTTCCGCTCTTCCTTCTTCTGCTTGGGCTTCTGCTTCTCCTCCTCCTTCTATTATTTTACTCCTGCTGCCTCTCCCCCTCTTCTTCCTCCTCCTCCTCCTTCTGCTCTTCTATTCCTGCTGCTCCCCCTCGTCCTACATGTCCTCCTCCTCCTGAACCTGGACCTTCTCCTTCCCCGGCTCCTGCTCCTCGTCCTCCTCCCCCTTCTTCCTCTGGTCATGCCCCTCTTCCCCAGGCGCGTCCTCTTCCACGGCCGCCACCTCAACCTCCTTCTACACCAGACCCCACAGCGCCTCCACCGCCACTATGCCATGCCCTAGCGGCACTGATATCTCACTGGGGCCGCCCACCTGCCCCTCGGGTCGGGCCTGGCCTTCCTGCACAGGCTGTTCGCTGGTGGCCTGCAAGCCTTCGGCCTGCGGCACCTCCGGCCCTGCCGGAGACCCACTGTCCCCACGGGCCCTCGTCTCTCGACCACCCCCTTCCTGGTCGAAGGCGGCATAGGGACACCGGGCATCCCCAATGTTTCGGAAACACGAGTTGCGCATCATGCGGCCCCGGCCCGAGACACGAACTGTGGCTGCTATCGACGACGAAGCGGGAGGTGAGAGCACGGCCCCCTCCCCAGACCCAGTCAGTGGAGACCTGAGGGCAATGTCTGGCAACTCGCTCCCCCCTTCCTCCCAGAGCCCAAACGTCGAGGGGTCGCATGCGCATGGTGCTGTACCCAGGATGCCTCGCGGTGGCTAGCGCTATGCTGCTGCCGCCTAGGAGACCTTTGTGGTGAGAGGTGCGCCTGTGGCTTTGAGGCTGAGGGAACTCCAAGCCACGCCCAGGCTGCTTCACTGCCTTCAGGACCAATCATAGGGAGGGTGGTGTGCGTGGCTTCGGCGGTCCCGCCCCTAGGTCACCCGGAAACTGGGGCGCTTCTGTTGCCTAGTCAGGAAGGCTCTGGGCCCCATGCAGTGCAACTCCTCCCGGGGGCTTGCAGCAGGCCCTGCGTGCCCTCTGGGTGTCCTGTTTGGCTTCTGGGCATGCGAAAGTGACCTTTGCATTCCACGGTGCTTTGGGCACGCGGCTCTACACACACGGGTAAAGGGGACCTCCATGCTTTTCCCATTTACACCGCCACCTTTGTTCATTGTGCCACTAGTCCAACAACTCCACTGAGCGGATCACCCTGGCTGTCTGGGAGAAGCATTTCAGCTGTGCGCCTGCTGTCTGTGCCCCCTGGTTTTCCATCTGCTCAGCCTCCTTTGCATACTCTCTACGTCCATCCTTGCTCCAAGGAGACATGTATGCCATGACAGCAGTCTAGCAGTGCACTGGCTCGGGAAGGTCGGTGACAAGAGGTGTGTGACGTGGGGAGGACGCCACACTAGGGGAGGCTGCGTAGCATGCGCGCTGCTCTTGCCGTTTGTCCCCGTTGCCTGGAAAGTGACACGCTGGCACGAACACACCGCCCCCCTCATGATCGGCTGCCCATTCCTCCCGTGTGTGGCCGTGCACAGGAAAGACCCGTGACCATGGGACCTGGGACTCCTGGAGCTTGTGCCTGTCTCACGGACAGCGGTCCCCTTCCTCCCACAGTGCTTGGCCATCTTCTCACAGGGACCCTCCCCAGGTCTTCGTTGGCTGTATGTCTGTTCATCCTGGTCCCATTTCCTTTACCACTCACTTAGGCGGCAGGCTGCCTTGAGCGTGGGCGCTGACTCAAAACACTGTCCCCCTGTGCCACAGACAGCATGATTTCAAGGGCCTCTGAAAGGTATCAGGGGGTTGGGGGATGTAGCTTTGGGACGCAAGTGAGGGACACACCCCAGGGTCTACACGAAGCCACGTTACCAGTTTGGGGAACCAATAAGCTGCAGAAGGTGTGAAGCGAGGGCAGTGATGTGGTCTCCCTCCGTGTCAGGGCAGTGGTGATGTGGACTCCCTGCCTGTCTCCTTCAGACAGCAGCAGCTACACACACACACCACACAGAGACACTGCAGGATTGGAGGCTCGAGATGCATTGCCTGGCCAGGCAACACACTCATGCATTGCCTTTTCCCTTTGGTGGAATGAAGTGTTCCCCTCCCTCTTTAGGGGACCAGGAGGCTGCCAGGCAGGCGGGGGATTCTAGGATTGCCAAATTGGTGTGCCGGGACCCCTGGCCAACATGTTGCTTCTGTGACACAGAAGAGGTTCCTCCAGACTCGCTGGACCATGTCAGGATACGTACGGGGTACAGAAATGCTCCAGGGTGGCTGTGATATATGAGGCAGCACACCACAGCTTCAGGTGACAGCAAAGCATAGAAACGCAGGTGGATGGGAAGAGGCTGAACAGGTGGTAGGGGGCTGAGAGGGGGTGGCCACTGTGACAGACAGAGAGGCAAACATTTACCCAGAAAGGGAGACGAACAGGTCCAGTAGTGAGCCCTCAAGCTGCCCTCAGCAGAGGATGTAGGGGGTGGGCAAGACAGAGAAGCAGACCCAGAGCCTGGTGCACCTGACCTATGCAACTCACTCCCTCCAGAGAAATGGGGCCTGTCAAACTCCCATGCATCGCTGGCAGACCCCGTGGCAGGAACGTGGGAGCAAATCTGGGTCCCAGGTGCAGGGGCTGCCTGGGACAAGAAGGCAATGCCTTTCAGTTTGAACAACACCTACCACAATATTGGGGCCCAGGGGCCGGGCCCCAACTTCGCAAGGGGCCCTAGACCAGCCAGGCCTGTCTCTGCAGGGTCATCCAGGAGGACGTTCACCGAGACCCATACCCTGGCTGGGACCACAAGACCTTGCGATGATCCCCCTAGGCCGGTCCAGGAGCAGGTCCAGACTTACTCATGCTATCTGCTGCCTCCCTCCACTAATCCCCGCTTCCTTGCAGGGAACGTTGTTCCTCCTCCGCTGGGCCATGGAAGGCCCAACCCCAACTTGCCCCTGGCCAAGGCAACACAAGACGAGCGGACCCAGGCAAAGTCCAGGCTTTCCTCCCGTCATGAAAGGTGATCAGGTAGCTCCGTGTCGATCCCAGGAGCGAAGGGATTACACTCGCTGGACTTGGGCACTTGAGCCTCCCCCTTACCCACCAAGTCAGGAAAGCCCCCAGTCTCTTTCCTTCACTTGCCAACGGCCTACACACACTCACTCAGGCACAAAGATGCACGGCCACGCGGCACGTGGACACAGACACGCACACGCTGCCAGCACAAACGCTAGGTCTCAGGCAAAAGTACTCACAGGCGCCAGCCACAATACACTCACAGACACTCTACTGGACCTCTGCACTCACGCATGCCCTCTGCCACATCCCACTCACGAGGCTAGCTCCTCCCCACGACCCACACTTGCTTTCCCTCCTCACACCCCACACGCATTTGTCCTGGGGCCCAAACCTGGCTGAAAACTAGGGCAGATTCAGGACTTCCATTGGGTCACGGGAGCTTGCGTTGAGATGCCGAGGAAAGGGAGCCACAACTGATACCAACCTTCCAGTACCAATGGCACTGGAACATGGCATGTGGAGAAACACCAGCCACGACTAGGTTCCCAGCCTCCTCGGCCCCTGCCCTTTCTTCACACCCTCTAAACACTGGGGAGTCCCTTGGGTTTCAGTACCTCCCAGCTGGCTGCAACCTACAGGGCAAAGGCCAAGGGACTGACCTTTCACAGTTCACATGTATATCCAGTTTGTGTGGGCTGCCTGGAGGCAGTCACGGCTTAGGAGGTCTGGATGTGCTCTGACCCCTGTTACTTACGCGTCCCTTTGTGTGTTCCCTTGCAGCCCTGTCCATCAGCAGCCTACTATGTCCATATGGGCATGCACAGCACACGGAAACCCAGATGCAATGAGACTGTCCAGGGACAGGACAGAGACAGAGAAAGAGAGATAGAGGTGTGGGAGGAAGAAAGCGTTCCCTAGAGAAAATGATCACAGGGACTCAGAGACAGACAGAGACCAGAGGGACATGGAAGGAGGCAAAGGAAGGAGAGTAAGTCACAACTAGAGATAGCCACAGAGGGGGAGTGTGTGTGTGTGTGCCTGTGCCTGTGTGTATTCATGTGTATGAATGGGGGAAATTGTCTGGGACTGAGACAGGGGTGTGGCCACGATTCCTGGACTCTCGAACGCCCTCTTCCAGCAGAATGGAGGCCCGGTATTCTCAGGAATCTCCGCGTTTTCCAGAACATGACTCATTTGCTTTGGGGCCCTAGCCCATCCTCAGGCTAGGAGGGCCATAGAGCACAAAGAGTGGGAACTTGAGGCATGAGGCTCCAGATAGTCTGGCCCAGCAGGTGGAGCGTCGAGGCCCAAGGTTTTTAAATGCCTGCTGCCTCCTTCTGGAGCCCACCAGCATTTGGGAGGCACGCCCATGTCCCCGTGGGCCTCCGCACACTGCAGTGGCTGTGGCTGTGGCTGTGGTGGAGGTGGGGCAGAGGCAGGGCAGTGAACTTTTTGACCGTGGGTCCTTGGGGTGAAGGATCTCCAGACCAGACCCAGACAGTTGGCTGCTGTTCAGGAACAATCAGCAGGAAGGGAAGTGGGCGTGGCTCCAGCATTTGAGCCCCTCCCTCCCCTTCCCGTGTCTGGAGCCAGTTCTCTGCCTCCCCCTCCAGGGTGGCCTCCCTGTTTGGCCCATGTCCTTTTCCGCTTTGTCATCGACCACCACTGTCCTGTGGGATATCTCATATCGGAGAACTGGTGCTACAGATCTCACCTCCTTGGGGAGGAGCCAAGATGGCAGACAGTTTGGAAGTTTCTTAAGTGTCTCGTGTGCATGAAATACAGCCAGACCAACACTAAACCATCCTACCCACCCAGGAAACTGACGGGAGGATTAGCACAGCAATCTGCATATCCTGAACCACAGACTTCAACAGGTACCTGGCATGGAGAAGTGAACTTGGAGAGCGAGGAGGCTCAGGAAGGGAGGTGCTTCTGTGCCCGGAGAGGCGAAGGAGACTGCACAGGTGGAAATTTTACTAATTTTCTTTAATATGCTTCTACATTATTCTTTCCTTTCGTGTCTATATTCACAAATTCTATTTTACTCCCATATTCTGCTTTTAGTCTATTTCAGTGTTTTGATTTTTCAAATTCTCACATTTCCCGTTGTAATATTTTTTACTTTCTAAATTTTTCTCCACTCCCACTTTTTTTTTCTCTCGTGTCAAACCCCTTTCAACACCCAGATGAAACATTCCTAGAATCTAGCATCATTCATTCCCTTTTTTACGTGTGTGTTTTTAATTTTTTACTTTTAACATTTTATACTTTGAATAGTTCATTTGCATTTTCTACCTCATGAGTTCCTTTTCTCCCTTCAAAATGACGAAAGGAAGGAATTCACCCAGAGAGAAAGAGCATGAAGCAACGAGAGCCAGGGATTCAACCAACACAGATACAAGCAAGATGTCTGAAGCAGCATGTAGAAGCACGACGATAAGAATACTAGCTGCGGTCCAATATAGATTAGAGTCCCTTTGTGCAGAGAAAACATGAAGTAAAAGCTGTCCAGAATGAAATTAAAAATGATATAACTGAGCTGCAATGACGGATGGATGCAGGGGTGTCAAGGATGTATGAGACAAAACAGAGAATCAGCGATACGGAGGACAAACTGATGGAGAATATGGAAGCAGGAAAATCGAGGGAGATTAAGGAAAAGAGCACGGTTGAGCAATTAGAGAAATCAGTGACTCATGCAGAAGGAACATCATCAGAATCATAGGGGTCCCGAAGAGGGAGAGAGAGAAATAGGGGTAGCAGGGGTATGTGAGCAAATCATAGTGGAAATTTTTGCTAACCTGGAGAAAGACACAGCCATCAAAATCCAGGAAGCACCAAGGACCCCCATTAGATTCAACAAAAACTGACCCTCAGCAAGGCAGCAAGGCATATCATATTCAAGCTCACAAAGTACTCAGGCAGAGAATCATGAAGGCAGCAAGGGGAAACAAGTCCCTAAAGTACAAGAGAAGATAGATCAGGTTTGCAGCAGACCTGGCCAGAGAAACTTGGCAGGCCTGAAGGGAGGGGTAGGATTTGTTCAAAGTGCTGAATTAGAAACTTACGCAGCCAAGAATTCTTTATCCAGCAAGGCTGTCTTTCAAAATAGAAGGAGAGAGAAAAAGGTTCCCAGACAAACAAAATTTAAAGGAGTTTGTGACCGCTGAATCACTCCTGCATGCTATTTTAAGGGGGGACACTAAGAGGGGAGAAATGATTATCTATCTATCTATCATCTATCTATCTATCTATCTATCTATCTATCTATCTATCTATCTATCTATCTATCTATCTATCTATCATCTATCTATCTATCTATCTATCTATCTATCTATCTATCTATCTATCTATCTATCTATTTATCTATCTATCTATCTACCTATCATCATCTATCATCTCTCTATGTATATGTGTATGTATATGTATATGTATACTTATAATTATATTTTTATTTATTTATATTTATAGATAGAAATATATATTTAGATATATAGAGATATATAAATATATAGATGTAGATGTAGATATAGATATAAAGATATATAGATTTTTTTTCTCCAACTCTTCAAAGAAGATAATGGCCATAAATTCATATCTTTCAGTACTCACTTTAAATGTCAGTGGAGGGGCGCCTGGGTGGCCCAGTCGGTTAAGCGTCCGACTTCAGCCAGGTCACGATCTCGCGGTCCGTGAGTTCGAGCCCCGCGTCGGGCTCTGGGCTGATGGCTCAGAGCCTGGAGCCTGTTTCCGATTCTGTGTCTCCCTCTCTCTCTGCCCCTCCCCTGTTCATGCTCTGTCTCTCTCTGTCCCAAAAATAAATAAACGTTGAAAAAAATGTTTTAAAAAATAAATGTCAGTGGAGTCAATGCTCCAATCAAAAGACATAGGGGAACAGAATGGATGAGAGAACAAGCACCATCGATATGCTGTTTACAAGACACCCACTTTAGGTGTAAACACAAGTTCAGAGTGAAAATAAGAGGATGGAGAATCATCTGTCATGCTAACCGTCAACAAAACAAAGCCAAAGCAGCCATACTTCTATGAGACACTCTAGACTTTAATGTAAAGACTGTGTCAAGTGATGCACAAGGGCATGATGTCATACTCAAGGGGTCTATCCACCAAGAAGACCTAGCAATGGAAAACATTTATGTGGCGTATTTGAGAGCAACCAAATACACAAATCAATTAATCACAAACATAAGGAACCTCATTCTTAGTCATGCCATCAGAGCGGGAGACTTCAACACCCCACTCGCTGCAATAGACAGATCATCTAAACAAAAAATCCACAAGCAAACGGGGGCTTGGAATGACACACTGGACAAGATGGGCTTCACAGAGATCTTCAGAACATTTCATCATAAAGCAGCAGAATATACGTTCTTCTCCAGTGCTCATGGAATATTCTCCTCTATAGATCATATCCTGGGGAAAGTAGTCAACCCTAAGGAAGTTCAAAGAGATCGAGGTCACACCGTGCATATTTTCAGACCACAACACTACGAGACTCGAAATCAACTACAAGAAACATTTTGCAAAGGTAACAAATACTGGGAGACTGAAGAACATCCTACTAAAGAATGAAAGGGCAAACCAAGGGTTTAAAGAGGGTATAAAAAGTATATGCAAGTTAATGAAAACGTATATGGAAGTCAGTGATAACACCACAACCCAAAACCTCTGGGACGCACCAGAGTCGGTAATAAGAGGACCTATCTAGCAAGTCAGGTCTTCCTAAAGGAGAAAGAAAGATCTCAGAGACACAACCTCACCTTACGCCTTAAGAGGCTGTGAAAAGAACACCCTATGAAACGCTAAACATTCAGAAGACAGGAAATAACAATGATTAGAGCGGAAATTAATGCTATGGAAACCAAAAGTCAAACAAAACAAAAACAAAAACAACCTCAAACAAACAAACAAACAAACAAACCAAAATAGGAGAACAGATCAATGAGCCCAGAAGCTGCTTCTTTGAAGGAATTAACAAAATTGATAGGCCAGTCATCAGTTTGATGAAAAAGAAAAAGGAAAGGGCCCAAATAAATAAACTCAAGAATGAAAGAGGAGAGATCACAAGCAACACAGCAGAAAGGCAAACAATAATAAGAGAACATTAGGAGCAATTATTTGCCAATGAAATGGGCAATCTGGGAGAAATGGACAAATTCCTAGACACATATACACTACCAAAGCTGAAAGAGGAAGAAGAGGAAAATTGGAACAGACCCATAGCCAATAAAGAAATCAAATTCCTAATCAAAAACCTGCCGAAGGAAGAAGACTGCAGGGCCAGATGGCTTTCCAGGGGAGTGCCAGCAAACATTTCAGGAAGCGTTAACACTTATTCTCTTGAAGCTGTTCCCAAAATAGAAATGGAAGGAAAACTTCCAAACTCTTTCTATGAAGCCAGCGTTACCTTGATTCCAAAACCAGAAAGAGACCCCACTAAAAAGGAGAAGTATAGACCAATTTCCCTGATGCACATGGATGCCAAACTCCTCAACAAGATATTAGACACTCGATCCAACAATACATTAAGATGTTATTCACCATGACCCAGTGGGATTTGTACCTGGGAGGCAGGGCTGGTTCAACATCCACAAAACAATTAACGTGATTCATCACATCAATAAAAGAAAGGACGAGAACCACAGGATCCTCTCAATCGATGCAGACAGAGGGTTGACAAAATACAGCATCCTTTCCTGGTAAAAACCCGCAAGAAAGTAGGGATAGAAGGAGCACACATCGAGATCATAAAGCCAACTATGGACGACCCGACCTTACTGTCATCTCAATGAGCAAAAGCTCTCAGCTCAAGTCACCAACGAGACAGGAATGTCCACCCTCTCCACTGTTATTCAACATAGCATTGGAAGTCTTAGCCTCAGCCTCTTCATCCTTCTGCTCCCCCTCTTCAGCTACTGCTCTTCCAGCCCTGGCTCTACCTTTTCTCCTCATTCTTCCCTCTGCTCACGTCCTCCTCAATTTCCTCCCCCAGCTGCTCCTGCTCTTCGACTCGTGCTCCTCCTCTTGATCCTCCCGGAATTCCTCCTCCTCCACTTCTTCCCTCGCCTGCATCCGATCATTCACTCTTCCTCCTCGTCGTCCTTCTCCTCCTCCTCCCGTAACTCCTCCCAATCCTCCTCCTCCATCTGATCCTCCACCTCCAACTCTTCCTCCTAGGCATCTTCCTCCTTCTCCAGGTCCTCTCCTGCTACTGCCCTTCCTGCCCTACCTCTGACTTTTGACCTCCTCTTCTTCCCTCTGCTCTCGTCCTCCCCAAATCCCTCCTCCAGCTGCCCCTGCTCCTTTGGCTCGTGATCCTCCTCTTCCTCATGCTGGACATCATCCTCTTCCATTTGTCCTTCTCCTGTACCCAGTCATTCACTCCCCCTCCTCCTCCTCCACTTCTTCTTCTAACCCCTCCCAATCCTCTTCCTCCAGCTCCTCCCGTTCCTCCTCTTCCTCCTCGGTCTCTTCCTCCTTCTGCTCCTACACTTCTGCTCACGCTATTCCAACCCTGGCTCTACCTTTTCTCCTCATCCTCTTCCCTCTAATCTCGTCCTCCTCAACTTCCTCCCCCAGCTGCTCTTCCTCTTTGGCTCGTGCTCCTCCTCATCCTGGACATCCTCCTCCTCCACTTGTTCCCTCTCCTGCACCCAATCATTCACTCCTTCTCCTCCTGCTCTAAGGCCTCCCAATCCTCTTCCTCCAACTCCTCCTTATCCCCCTCCTCCTCCTCCTCCTGCTCCTCGTCCTTCTCCACCTCCTCCTCCTCCTCCTCCTCCAATGATTCCTCTGGTCATTCTTCTCTTCCCCAGGCACATGTTTGTCCCTTAAGACCACCACAATCTCCTCTAAGAATGGGAGCCAAAGCTCTCGCAATGCCCCCAGGACATCCGCAATGAGCACCGGACCCTGGGGCATGGGCCCTCACAAGCCATCGTGTCCCTGCAAAAGGAGCCTGGCAACATCCCAGGCCTCCAGGGGGACCTGGTAGTGGGAACCTGGGAGCAGCTACAGGGTCCCCGGTGCAGCGATACCCAAGGGACGATCATATCATGCTCTGTCTTTTCAACAACACCTATAGCAGTATCGGATCTAGAGGCCAGGCCCCAACGGGTCTCACATGCGACCCCTGACCAGCCAGCCCTGTGTAGGCAGCGCCATCCAGGAGGAAGCTCACCGACACACATGCCATACCTGGGACCCTAAAGCGCTTCGATCACCCCCAAGGCAGATAAGGTCAGGGCTAGGTTACTCCATGGGACCTGATGCATCCCTACAGTCGTCCCCAATCCTTGTAGGACAGGTCGGACTTCCTGGGCCATGGGGTCTCCATGCTGTCAAGCTGGCAGCAGCCAACACATGACCAGTGGTACTTGGACACTGTCCAGCCTTTCCTCTCATGCTGGACGGTGGTCGCGTCTTTACCGAAAGCCCTGTATGGGGGCTAAGGGCTGTGGGGAAGGCAGATAGGCGGGTAGCCAGGCACAGATGAGACCACCCGCTGTGATCCCGCAGGGTCACTGGGACTTCACTTCCATCTGGCCCACCCGCAAATGCTAGGGATGGGGCTTTGGGGGCAGTGCGGACGCCTTGCAGCTTCAGCGTCAAGGAGCTGGGCACACACACCTGTGGGCACAGCCGGCAACAGACTGGGACCAGTGTTCCTACCTAGGCCCCCTTGACCCTCCCCCACCTGAGAAGAATACGGGGGGTGGGCTGTAAGGCTTTAGAGTCCCCAAAGCGCACACACAGTGGGCCACGTGCTGCCCGCTGCGGTTTGGGTTGGGGCGGGTGGAGCACGGTCGGGATCCCTGACTCCAATGTCCACAGCATCCTCCTTCGACATGCAACCGCTGAGACACTGAGAAAGGAACCCAGTTCCCCATGTTACATGAGGCCTGGAGTCGACAAAGCCTGAGTCTAATCAGGGTCGCCCGCACAGGGACTGAGAGGCTCATGCTGGCACCACTGACGTGCAGGGGGAACAGAGTTCTGGGACACACCTTGACATGTCCCGAGCCCAGCTGCAGCGGCAGGGGTGATCTTGTGCTGCGGGGAGAAGTGTTGCTGGCAACGAACTGTCCCCTAAGAGAGCAGCTAGCTGGCAGGCTGCTCACCTGCCCATCCACACACGGATCCCCACACACCACACTGCTATGGCACTCCACGGGGATGCAAGTCACCTGAGGTCTGGGGTCCAAGCTCCTCCATTTGCCTGGGCCTGGTGCACAGGAAGCAGAGAGGAGAGCCCCAAGGAAGAGCTGATTGGTGACAAAACATGGCACGTCTGCCTAGAGCAGAGATTTTTCCTGGACGCCTCCCTCCAGCGAATTACCTACGCCCTCTGCACACAACGTAGCCTGATAGCTTGGGTTCCTTAGCTACACTGTGCACTAGGCCTGGGCACAAACTTGTAGCCCCTCCGTATTTGCTACTGTAGGCCACCAGGGCAATTCAACACACACACACACACACACACACACACACACACACACACACACACACACACACACTCACTCACTCATTCACTCTCACATAGATACACACTAACACACACACAAGCACACTCACACACAAGTGGTCCACTGGCCACTGGGCACAGGCTTTCCTCCCCTCGGTGCCCGTCTTGACCTTGCACCAATTTCCTTTTTGCATCCTGACTTGAGTCCCCTGGAAGAGCAACAGTTGCACCCATCCCAGCGATTACCATCAGGACTCAGGAGGGAAGGGACTGCACTCTTGTATTGTGGCACCTGACCGTCCCACATAAGCACCTCATCCACAGAGACCCCTGTGTCCCTCCTTGTCTCGCCAGCGGCCTACACATCCACTCCCGCACACACAGAGACACACGGCTATGCAATCGCACGAACATATGCACGCACACACTGCCGACACCACCACGGATCTCAGGCCCAGTTTGCCACAGACGCCTACACACACTCACAGGAACTCACGCTGGGTCTCCGCCCTCGCGCGTTCTCTCTCCATGAAATCCCACTCATAAGCCTCGCTGCTGCCCACAACCCACACCTGCCTCTTCCCCTCACACATCCCATCCTAAGCCACTGTTTCAGGACAGGGCTCGCGGTCAAAAGCACCCCGGGTGTGGGAGGCAGCAGCAAGGTATACGGGCATCGACTGTGAGAAGCCTGCCTACTCCTGAGTTCTCCGGGGACACGGGGACTTAGCTCTGATCCTCACTGGAGGCGTTGCTCACTGGATTCTCTCTCACCAAGGAGACGACACCCCTCTGGGAGAAAGGGTCCTGGCTGAATCTCCCCAAGTCCTGGCCACACTGTACCTGGACCCAATGGACAAATTTGGTCCCGCTGTGCAATCCCCTTCCCTGCCTTTCGGCTCTGGCCTATACAACAAGTCTCCACGCAACAGGTCTGTCTCTTCCTCCTCCTCCTTCCAGACTCTCCCTGCCCAGGAAGGCAGGCCTCTGTGCACATGGCAACACCTGCCCCACACCAGTACTGCACCTCTCCTGCACACACAGAATCACCTTGGCAGTGACTAGGACAGTACACTCAGGTCCCGTCCTCTTCGTCCCTCCTCGGGTCCCCCATAAACACACACACACACACACACACACACACACACACACACACACAGAAACAGAAGGGTTTTTAGCTTCCTGTATGTGTCCACATAAACATCGTGGCAACTCTCCAAGGCTGCCACATGTGATCACTTCCCCAATTGTCTCCGGGGCTCATAGAAGACAGGAGACGCTTTATATACACAATGGAGTACTACGTGGCAATGAGAAAAAATGAAATATGGCCTTTTGTAGCAACGTGGATGGAACTGGAGAGTGTGATGCTAAGTGAAATAAGCCATACAGAGAAAGACAGATACCATATGATTTCACTCTTATGTGGATCCTGAGAAACTTAAGAGAAACCCATGGGGGAGGGGAACAAAAAAAAAAGGGGGTTAGAGTGGGAGAGAGCCAAAGCATAAGAGACTGTTGAGAACTGAGAACAAACTAAGGGTTGATGGGGGGTGGGAGGGAGGAGAGGGTTGGTGATGGGTACTGAGGAGGGCACCTTTTGGGATGAGCACTGGGTGTTGTATGGAAACCAATTTGACAATAAATTTCATATATAAATAAAAAAAATAAAATAAAAAAAAAAAGGAGACAGGAGACACATCCACCCATCTCTTCCAGCGCTGGTCGCGTCCTCCATTGTTTCTGCGTGGGCAAACATAGAAGTTCTGTGCCTTTCACGCCCACACAGGTGCAGAGCCCCTGACGCACATGGGCACACGCAGACACTTTCGAGTACACGCACACACACACACACACCCACGCAACAGACACCAAGAGTGATACGGGATATTTGCAAATACATCCCAGATGGTGTCACTTGTGCCTCGCCCTTTTGTGATCCCTCTTGCTTTCTCACCCAGGGATTCATTTCCAGCCCCAATGGCCTTGGACTAGTTCTAAGAATGGCGGTCACGTTGCGGGAGAACATGGCGTGGTGGGGCACAGGAAGGAAGTGCAAGATTCTCACCACAGTGGCGCCTGGGTACACGGCAACTCCAGTCCCAAAGACTGGCAGGCAAAACCAGACTGAAGGAGCAGGGGGAAGCCTGGGAGAGGGCGGACATCCACGGGGAGCATTTGTGGTGGAGAAGCATTGCTCCTCCCGAGTTGCTCTGCAAAGCCCCAGCCCACAGCACAACTGCGTTTGGTTTGCAGGCATCGACCCACTGTGTGTTTGCAGCTGAGTCCCTGCAGGTCCCTTATCATCCTCCCACCCGCTCCCCATGCTACCTGGGTCCCAGTCTCGGGGCACCTTCCATTTCCAAGCCAATGTCTGGCCCACGTTCCCTTGCCCATACAACACACGTGTCAACACACCGCATACTGGCATTCTCACCGACACGTGCACACGTCAGGTCACTGTCTTCTGGTCCTTTCCTCCCTCAGGTAGTACTGCAGGGGATTGGGCCACAGGTCCTCGATGATGATCTGTTAGGGGACACAGGCCGGCGCCACATTGGGCATAGCCCACTCTCCTCTCTGGCCGGGGGCCACCCACATTCCCACTGCTGAGGAAGGCCTCAGGGGCCCCACCTCGGCAATCCTGTTTGTCCCTGGGCAGCTGTGCTCACACAGCCAGTTGAACAAGTGAAGGCTGGTGGGGTCATGCCTGCGACTGGGAGCTCCATGTTCATAATCGCAGAACCACTGGACTGGAGTGGCACGTGATGCCCTGTAGCCTGCAGGAAGAGAGGTTTTGAGGAACAACCTGATGGCCTCCACCGCACCCACCTCCACCTCCCCCTCTCCCTCCCCCTCCCTCATGCCCCTGATGCATGCTCCTCAGCCCCCTGCCCCGCACCATCATGGGACTCACACCCTACTAGCAAAGCTAAGCTGATACTCCTTAATGATCACTGGGTTCCGGAAGCACGGGTCTCCACAAAAAAAACATCACTCTGAAGTGGTACTTGGGATGGCCCACTTCCTCCACCTGCCGTGAGCAATGGGACAGGAGGGGGCAAGTGTCCTCCCTCGGGGTCCTGACCTCCTTGCCTGGCTGTGAGGGTGAGCACCTTTGCCTCACCCTCTCCTGCCCAAATCCCCCACCCGATGGGATGGCCCCCAGCCACAGCCTCCCCGGTCTGACCTCCAAGTCGACCAGGTAGCTGAGCCCTTCTTTGTCCTGGGCACCGATCATGGCTGACAACTGGGGGTGATGCAGAATCTGTGCTGTGTCAAGGAGCTGTGCCTTCAGATGCTGTGGAAACAGACACATCCCACCCCCTCAACCCTCCCAGGCTAAGAGCAAGGGACTAGATCATGGCATGTGCAGAAAGACCAGGAAACACTAGCCCCCACACTCCTCAGCCTCTGCAAATGCATCAGACCCCATCGACACTGGGCTGTCCGTTGGCTTCCTGTACCTCCCACGCTGTCTGCACACAGCAGGGAGAGACTCCACTGCCTGGACTCCTCACAGTTCCTTCATATACCTGACCTGTGTGCGTTGCCAGCAGCCCATCATAGCTTGTGATGGCGGCATGTGCTCTGACCCCTCCTCACGGCTGGGTGTCTTGGCATATTCCCGTGAAGACCAGTGTTGTCACCGGCCTTCTGAGTCCAGAAGGAATAACACGGCTTACAAGAAACCGACTGCACACTTACGATGCAAACATAGGGTGTGGGAGGGAGAAAGAAATCGAGAAGCACGGACAAGGAGGGGAGAGGAGGGGAAAGAAAGTAGACACAGTGACACAGCCAGTCAGGAGAGAAAGACATGGGTGGGACCCAGCCAGAGCCTGAGGACAGAGAGGGAAGCAGGGGTGGAGATACCAGGAGAGAATCCTGTGTGCGTGTGTGTGGGGGGGGGGTCTGTGGAGGCAGATTGTACCTCGCTCGGAGTCAGTCTGAGTCGTCCCACTGTCTAGAACAGGGGGGTGTCATCGTTCCACTAAAGGCCATGAGTGTGTGTCTGAAATGCTCTCTTTTAACGAAACTGCTAGAAAACGTGCACAGCCTGTGATTGTGAAGGTGGGTGTGCGGCCTGTGTACCTCTCCCATTTGGCAGCGAAACGTTTCCTTGCCTTATCTGCTCTGAGTGAAGGCTGCTTTGTGCTACCCTAGCTCTGGTAGCATGGGGACACATGCCTCACGTCCACAAATAATGTTTGAGAGCAGCCTGCAGGCCAAGCTGGCGGAGACCTGGAGGAAGCAGGTCCAAGTCCCCGAGTCCCCCCATCCCCAACAACCGCCCCTGTCCAAGGCCTTACATTGGATCCCAGACCACACCAACACAGGGCCAGGGGCCACTGCCCAGCTCTCCTCCCTGGGGGCCATCGCCCTGAGGCACCCTGCTCTCCGGGCCCAGCCCTCCAGCACAACAGCCCCCACCATCACCCACCAGCACAAGGAAGGATACCGCCTGGACCCCGAAGCCGGATGTGCTTGATGATGGCTCCTGTGCTCCAGGTAAGAAACCCGCCTCCGAAGAATCCTGCACTTCAGTCACCATAAGGCTCTGGAATCTTGGGCATTCCCAGCGCTGATCTCCAGCTGAAGATGCTCCAGCGCTGCCAGCAGGTCCTGGGCTGAGGCAGGACACAGCACTGGCTCTTGCTGTTGCAGCTCCTGTGAGAGCTGGGGCCCCTCCTCCGCCTCTGCATCTGCCTCGGGCTTCTCCTCATACTCTGGAGTCTCCTCCCGCTGCTGTCTCTCCTCCTCCACCTCCTCCTGCTCAGGCATGTCCTCTGCTTCTGGCTTGGCTTCCTCACACTTCTCCTCTCCAGCCACCTCTTCCTCGGTCGCCTCTCCGTCCTCTTCCTCCACCCCGATCACCACCTCAGCCGCCACAATTCCGTCATCCAATATCACCACCAATTCCTCCGCTGGGCTTGCCACCTGTATCTCACACCCGGCCTGGCCTTCCTGCACAGGATGGGCGCTTGCCGCCCCTGAACCTGGGGACTGCGGCAGCCCACGCCCTCCAGAGCCCCCAACCCGCGGGCCGGGGACTCTCGACCTTTCTCATCCAGGACGATCAGGGCCCAGGGTTGACGGGAATCACCGCTTTTTCCGGACCCCGACATGCTGGCCATGATGCTCGGCCACGGCCCCAAGGTAGCTAGGGCAGCCTCAGGACAAGGACAGGGAAATGGCAGCAGGTGGACGGAGCCTTGTCCCAAGGCTTTGAGCTCCCTACTGCTCCCGCCGCAGCCCGCCCAAGTTGGGCACAGGCGCACAGGCTCTGGGATTTGATGACTCCGCATTGGCTGTGGCTGCTGTGGAGGAGGGGCTGAGACAGAGGCAGTGAAGAGTGTGCACATGCGGCCTGGGGGCGAAGTGTTTCCATGGCAGGTCAGGCCCGCTGGACAGCTTGGCAGAGCAATCAGGTGCAAGACAGCAAGACAGGGTGTTGGCTGCCAGCTAGCGCGCGCCAGTGGCCGGTCCGGGCTCTGGAGCAAGGGCCCAGCCTCCAGCGTGGCCCCCGTTTTGCTGCATGTCCTCTTCAGCGCTGTCAATTTCCAGGCCTGACTCGCGAGGTCCCCGGTGTCACACAGTCTGTGTTCGCTTGTACACCCTTTCCCCAGAGGCCTCACTCCGGGCAGCAGGGCATTCAGCACAGGAACGTCCACAGCGTGAGCCACTCCCTGCTCCGTCCCCTTGCCACTTTTTCATGAAGCTGGGGCAAGGCCTGGAGAAATCCTTAGGTGTCACACCTACTGGGGTCACTTGGCCGTCCGCACGGTTTCTCCTCCTTTGCCATCAGGCTGAGGGCGGCGGAAAGGTGGGTGCCCACCCATAACCAGTGACACCCACCCTAGACCCACCCCACCGCCGTGTCCTTGCAAGAAAGCAGCTCAGTAGTACTCACTGCACTGCAATTCAGAGCAAACAACAACCTCCAGAGCCCCATCTGCCACTGGTGCCCTACTGATCTCCGTACAGAGCACCAGGGAGATGGGGTAGTAGGATGTAGCAGTTTCCTCTGGTCCGGAAATCTAACCTTCCACTCAAAGGAGGACGATTCCAAGCAGGGCGCTTAGGGGCCCTTCACCGAGAATTACAAAATTGTCTGTGTCTGTCTCTGAGAAAGCCCCGTGCCTGCTGTCACTAGTACACATGAAAGCAGACGAGTTCCTTCCACATTTCCCAGGCGCCAACGAGAATTCTGAAGAAGCGTGCACCCAGACACAGAATGTCCACTGAGAGAGACAGTGAGAAAGAGACACACAGGGAGACAGAGATATAGAGGGAGAGAGAGAGACACATGCAAGCAGAGGGAGGAAGGACGAGTGGACGGGAAGACCAGCCTGGAGAGGGAGAGTCACAGGGAGATTGGCGGGAGAGACAGGGAGGAAGAGCAAGACAAGAAGAGACAGAGGGGCACCTATTACAAGGAAGACAGGCGGAGACAGGGGGAGGCATTAGTGAGGGAGAGGAGGGATACAAAGACAAAGAGACCTGGAAGGGAAGTGGGAGGGAGGGGCAGGAAGAAGACAAGGGAGGGGGAGGCAAGGGGAGAGTAAGAGGACGGACTGCAGGGGCAGCCGAGGCAGAGACAGGTGGGCTGACTCTGACGACAGGGCAACTGCAGTGTGCAGTTTCACCTGGTGTAGTTCACCTGTGCAATTTCCACAGAGACGAATGCTGTACAGTGGTCAGCCCTCAGCACAAATGGCACCGTTCTCACCTGGACCTTAAGGGCAGTCTGGAACGATCCCTGAACTAGAAGGAAGCTGCAGTGAGGTCAATCTGGGTGAGGAAGAGGGCACCGCAGGGAAGAAACCAAGGACCCGATCCCCACAGGGATCCTGGAAGCCCTGTACTTACCAGGAGCAGACAGGAAACGGGACTGCTGGAAAAAGACCGCAGAGACCTAGGGACAGCACGTGCGGGAAGAAATCACGTCCCCAAACTCGGCATATTCAAGCAAAAGCAGAGGCTGCACATCCATGGAAGTCAATGCTTTCCGAGTGGAACCAAAGAGGTTCTCACAGATGCCCAGGAAATGTGCTCCACTCTGAGGGCCCTCACCTTTGGCAAGCTTCCCATCCAAAGTGACTCATCACAGAGAAACGGTGCACCGTGAGCAAAAGAGCCAAGGTCTCCTTCGCAACCCCGGACGCAGACAGGTGATCCGCCCAGTAATTTCAAGCCAACGTACGGTGATAAAGGTTACATTCCACCACACTGATGGAGGAAACTCGCACCCGAGGGGAGGACAATGAGTGAGAACCGCATCCCAGGCTGTAAGGTAAGGACAGACCGTCAAGCTGTATTGACAGGTCATGAGACCGTGACTCAAATGTCTGTACAGACACAGAGCGTCTGCACAAGCATGAGGGCTGGAGAGTTGTAAGCAGGGAGCTGGATTTCTAAGTCTGGGCTGCCCGTATGATATGAAAGGCTAACACGTGCAAGCAGAGATATGCCCATGTGATGCGGATCAGCCTCCTGAGGCGGTACTTTGTACCCTGTGGAGGACCTGGGACACCCATGCAGGCGGGCTCCTTGTGCACCTCTGCCACTGGGCACATATGTGGGAAACGTAGGGCCAAAAGGTTCCCCGTCAGGCTTAGTGTGGCTCACCCTTCAGCAGGTGCATTGAGCATCAGTGCAGAAAGCACTGGGCTCCCTGAAAGAGGCCAACCCCTGACAGAAACACAGTGGTGGTGACCCCTGCTTGATGGACTCCTGAGGAGATTAAAAGGAGTTAAAGGCATGCAGTCCACCAGAGTGTTGAGAGGTGTTAAGCAGGGGAGGGTGCGATGAGGAGGTGTCGGGCCTAGGGTGTGAAGAGGCAATCATGCCATGTGCATGAGTTCTGGAGATCTAACTTGCACAGGGCAGCCGTAAGGAATGCTTCACCGCATCGTCAGGGTTCTCAGAGCTAAGTGCTCTCACCACAAATATAGACGGTTTGCTGAGAAATGTCCCGGTGAAGGTGGCTGGACGGAGCGCTTGCACGTGAAGGATACGGGCACCTCCGTGACTGCCCGTTGTGTACCTCAATCACGCACTAGTCCTGATGGACTAAGCTGAGCTCAGTACCTTGCAGTCAAAGGTGTCTGCATGGTTCCCGCAAACATGAATCAGACTCGCAGGTAGGAAATAATGGACAAATGAGGGACCAGAACACACAGAGGCACAGGGAAACGAGACACACCCGGGCAGGGGGACGTCTCTCCCAGACAGGAACATGCCACATGGCAAAAGAGTAAGTGGGAAAACGTTGCTAGACCGCTTTTCACACTTTAAGCCTGCATCTGCAACGTGCAAGCCAGTGACTTTTGAGGCCCTAGGGTCCAAAGGGTTTGAAAACAGAAGGACGGAAAATAGAGGTGCGACTTAATGCTCACAGCAAGGCAGCTGCATTTGCGGACATTAACTGGCTGGCAGTGAGTGCATGGCCAATCCTCTGACGAAGGTCCTACGGGCACGGAAGGATTTCTGGCTCCGAGAACATATAAGAGAACACACAGAAGCCCCTCCACCTGACAGCAGGACAGCAATTGGATCTGTCAGTGGAAGAAAGGGGTTGAATTCTGAGGGAAACACACTCAAGAGCAGAAGCATACACCAAAGACAAGACAGGCCAGCAGAGCCGCAGCTGACACAACACGCAGGTGTGCAGAGACTTAGGCGGTTACACGGGTACAGCTGTGCCCACTTAGGCCAGGCAAGGAGGCATCACCAGAGAGGCGTTGGCACAAGCAAAGCCAGGAAATGACACAGACACTCCAGGGCTCACTCAGGGAGACAGAGGAGCAGAGGCAATGCAAGACATTTCCTGTACACAGAGAACAAAGGACGATCCCGACAGGCCAATGAGGGACACATGTGGTCCAGAGACATGGAAGTCAGAAGGCTCCTGAATTGCCAAGGGTGTCGCCTGTCGAGGGACAGCACTCTGGAGCCCACACACGCTGGTGTTGTGGTGGAAGAGGCCGCTAGGTAGTACATACAGTTGTGCAGGGGGTTTAGTAGCTCCTGGACCCTGGGGCTCCCCAGGGAGTGCTGCGGCTACGGAAGGACACCCGGGGCTGCAGGGTGTGCAGCATGAGGGCTGTAATCCCTCGAACACAGATCACCCAGGCCTCTGACTACGGTCCCTGGACACAAGTGTCCACACTTGAGGGTTTGGCTCTGGGGGCCGCGAGGGCATTCCACACCCACACCTTGCCCGTACTTTCTCTTTGGGACAGACCGGGCGGAAGAGTCACCCTGGCGCCTCAGCAGATATTGGCGGGAGATATGAACATGTGGGGGACCCTGTGTTCTCCTGTCCCGTAAAGTGTTCCTGCTCGGCAAGACCTATCAAGTAACGGCCTGCTTGTGCAGAAAGATGACCCAAAGGGCCCAGCCTCATGACCCCTGAGGCCGTATTCCCACTCCCGAATCATGGGCCATACTTTCTTTGGATGTTCACACCCAAAGACACGGGCCAGCACAGGGAGCTTTCCCAGGGTACCCCGACGTTTACACATCAAGCAGCTGAGAAGACATGCTTCTCCAGCCAGTGTGCAGACAGCAGCGAGAGAAAGACCTGCCTTCCCTTCTAGAGAGTGCGACAGCCTCCGCCCTGGAAGAGGTAAGGCTTGGGCGTACAGATCCCCAACTCCACAGCGCGCTGACACCCCACTGACCATATTGTCTGCATACTGGTAGGGGCAAGAAGCCTCCATGCATTGGGACTGCCAACAGCTTCTCTGGAATAGAGCCACTGCAGAGAAGGCTCTTGTACTGCAGACCTGTGCATTGGGGATCCTGGGGGGCTTGGGCAACTTGGGACACAGGAAGATTTGTGTGGGGATGTCAGTCTCAGGCACGCTGTGCTGGGGGCCGTGTAACTTGGCGATAGAGAAGAGCCTGCGATGGACAGGCTGAACTCTGTCTATTACACTGCTAGCACGGTGGAGCTTTTGCCCCATCCCTAGCACAGACATCTCTGGCAAGCAGCCATCTGCTGTGTAAGGAGTACCCCAGCACACACCTCTTCCCAGGTAAGGCTCGTCCCAGTCCTTTCTAAGCTCCAGGCCTGGCCGGGACCTCTGCACAGAATGCTAAGGCTGCACAAGTCCATCGTTCCCTATGTGGCCGAGGCAGCCTTTGTCCAGGCACTCGGGCCAAGGAAAGCAGGCTGCCTGGGACGAGGCGACATCTCTGAGTGCCTGCTGGTGTTTGCCCTTGGGAGTCTTCTCACAAGTCTCACATGGCGTGTTGGACACACAGCATAAGCCTGTGGACCCAGAGGAAAAGCAGCACCCGACTCATCACGGCTGATGATGAGAGGGCAGCGGGCACACAGGAGAGGATGGCGTGTCCGTGGCCTTTAAGAGCCCCACCTCCCCGCGACCCTCCCCTCTGTTGGCTTGCAATCTCGGCCAGCCATTCGTAACCTGAGGCATTTCAGAAACAGCGAAGTTCACACAAGGACATCAGTACTAGGACTCCTTCAGGAGTTTTGTGGGTGTGAGTGTGTGATCAAATTGGTTGATCAAAAAAATACGTATTTTGTTTTGTTCACAATTTTATTTTCACATTCATTCTCAAATTTGTTATGCTTTAATATATGATTTTTAAAAAGCTCCTTCTAAATATGATTTGGATTTCAATCTTGCAACACCTCTTAAATTTTTATTGATTGAAAATTGGGATGACAAATTTGAAGTCAATAATTAATAGCTTCTCAAATTCATTCCATCACAATATTGCCCAAATTGCTGATATTTTATTTGATTTTAAAATGTCTCAACTTATCTTTTTAAAAGTTATTTATTTTGAAAGAGAGAGAGAGAAAGAGACAGCGAGAGAGAGAGAGTGGGAGAGTACAGAGGAGGGGCACAGAGATGGTGAGAGAGAATCTCAATCGTGAATTAGTAATCCAAAAGCTCTGAAGAAACAAAAGTCCAGGACCAGATTAATTCTACTATAAACTTAAAGAAGAGTTACTCCCTGTTCTTCTCAAAGTAATTGCAACTTCATTCTATGAGACCAGCATTAACTTGATATCAAAATCAGAAAACTAGTCCACTAAGAAAAAAAGGACAACCCCATATGTTTAATGACCATAGATGCAAATATCCTAGAGAAAATACTTGCACACTGACTCTAATAATACATTATGAAAAAAGTATTCACCGCAATTGAGGTAGATTTATTCCTAGTTTGCAAGTATAGTCCAATATTCACAAATCAATTAACACGTTACAGTACACCAATGAGGTAAAGGAGAAGAGTCACATTATCCTTTCAACAGATGCAGGAAAAGCATTTGAAGAAGTACAACATCCATTCATGATAAACACCCTCAGCAAATTAGGTTTAGAGGAAAAATTCCTCAACATAATAAAGGCCATGTATGAAAAACTCATAGCTAAAATCTTTTTGAATGGGGAAAACCTGAAAGCTTTTCCCATAAGCTTAGGAACAAGACAAGGATGTCCACTCCCACCACTTTTTTATTCAGCACAGTACTAGAACTCCTAGCCACAGCAATTAGACACTAAAAAGAAGTAAAAGGCAATGGAATCAATAAAGAAGAAGAAAAATGTTCTCGATTTATAGAGGACATGATACTCTACTGTAGAAAACCTGAAAGATTCCACGGACAAAAGTGTGAGAACTGAAGAACGAATTCAGTAAAGTCATAGGGTACAATCAACATACAGAAATCTGTTGCATTTGTATACACTAATAATGAAGCCCCGGAAAGACAGATTAAGAAAACAATCCCATTTATAATTGGACCAAAAATATAAGATATCCAGGGGTAAACTCACACAAAGAGGTGAATAACCTATATTCTGAAATCTATTAAATAAGGTTGAAACGGAATTCAACACCAAGAAATGGATAATTCCATGCTCATGGATTGAAAGGGCAAATAATGTTAAAATGTCCATGTTACCAAAGCGATCTACATATTTAATGTAACCCCGATGAAAACACCAACGGCATTTCTCACAGAACTAGAACAAACAGTCCTAAACTTTATATGGGACCACCAAAGAACCTGAAGAGCAAAGCAATCTTAAACAAACAAGCAAACAAACCGACAAACAGAGAAACACTGGAGGTATCACAAACTCCAGATATCAAGTTATACTACAAAGCTGTAGTTATCAAAACTGCATGGTACTGGCACAAATTGGAACGTAGACCAATGAAACAGAACAGAATACCTAGAAATAAACCCACAAGTATCTGGTCTATTAATCTTTGACAGAGCAAGGAGCATATAAATTGGGGAAAAGGTATTCTCTTCAGCAAATGGTGTTGGAAAACTGGACAGAAATATGGAAAAGAACGAAACTGGACCACTTTCTTACAAAACACATGAAAATAATCCAAAATTGATTAGAGATATAATGCCGAACCTGAAACCATAAAAATCCTAGAAGAGAACACGGGCAGTAATTTTTTGACATTAGCCAAAGAAACGTTTTCTAGGTATATCTCCTGAGACAAGGGAAACAAAAGCAAAAATAAACTATTGGGATTACATCCAAATAAAAAGCTTCTGCACAGCAGTATTGTTTTCTATAGTCGTAGACTACAAACAAATTAAATACACAAAAACAGGGGACAGATTAAATACCTCTAATGCAGGCAGGGTAGGATATACCATGAAGTATATTTAAAAAATAATGTCCCATTAGACCAGACACTTTAATTTTTAAGAGGGCAACCCTCATGTCATACCTTTTCACAATCACAAAAACCATGTATCTATAAAATGGGGAGCTCTAGATAATATCTTGGTACCAGCTATATATATATTTCTTTCATGTGAGATATGCATGTTATATAATTTGAGATTCTGGAAAAAAAAAACCCTACAAACTGTTAAAAGTGGTCTTCTTCTGGGGAAGAATAATGGAGGCCTAGCAAAGACATAGATTTCCTTTCATCGAATAACTTGTTTTGCTACTATATGAATTTTTACCATGTGTATATTACCTTTAAAAAGCTCATTAAAGGAAAAAAAAAAAAAGGTTTCCTTAGGATACGTATAGGGAAGTTTATGAATGTGACCATAACACTCCTCTGATATTTCAATATTGCAGTTTGGATCCCAACTTCCTCCCCTCCCTACTCTGCCCAGCATTTATCCTCTCCCTCTATTCAGGGTCACTAAACCGTCTTTTCACATACAGGACAGCGCTTCCGGGACTACTGTGGTCCTTACTGTGTGTTCCCCATGTTGTCACGGCTCTCACTGCACTTGAGTTTCATCATGATCCAGAATCATCTTACATTATATAGTTCTTATAGATAAGCTTTCAAGGCTTGGCCTCTTAGGAAATTAAACTACCTTTCATATTTCTTCAAAAAAATCTTACTGTCTCAGCTGACAACGCTTAGAATATGGTAAATTCTCCCACGATTGGCTAAAGGACCCTCCAGTTGAATTCAAATGCTCTAGTGTTACTCTGGGTTGAATTCACAGGAACAAAAGTCTTTATTGAGCCCTTTGTCTTCAGACCCATTCCTTCCTTTATTTCTCAATTGAGCATCAATTTATTGAGTGTCTATTTTATTCCCAAATTGTAGGAGGTGCTAGAACTTCATGAATGGATAGTCCTGGTCCACAGAAATATTAAGTCCTATTGGAGACATGAAAGTGTAAGATGTGTTGGGGTACCTGGGTGGCTCAGTTGGGAAAGGGGCCGACTTCAACTTGGGCAATTATCTCACAGGTTGTGAGTTCAAGATCCATGTAGGACTCAGTGCTGACAGCTGAGAGCTGGAGGCTGCTTCGGATTCTACACCTCCTTGTCTCTCTGCCTCTCACCCACTGATGCTCTGTTTCTCTCTCCTCCAAAAATAAAAATAAATACATAAATAAATAAATAAATAAATAAATAAATAAATAAATAAATAAATAAATAAATATTAGGAAAAAAATTATGTGTAAAAGGTGTCAATTGAAGTGTGTATAGAGATTAGAGTTAGGGCATAGAAAGAGAGTGTTGGATCAGGATAAGTAACTAGACCAACTTTTAAGAGTATGAAGGACGGTGGGTAGTAATAAAAGGTGAGTTGGGATGCCCTAGGAGGACTCCTGAAAGGGACGTCATGTAACGCATTGGAAACAACGTAACTTGAAGCAGGAAAACAGGACACTTGAAGTAATGTATGACCTTTGATAGAAGATTAAAATGGTGAGTTAAGATGTCAGATGACATCATCAGTGTCATCATCACTCTGGAAAGAATCAAAAGGGAAGGGGAAAGGGAATAATGAAGAGTGTCTACTACATCACCAGACACATAAAGATGCTCAACATCACTAATCAGAGAAACCTGAATCAAAACCACAATGACACATCAATTCACACCTGACAGAATGCCTCGTATCAGCAAGACAAGCAATAACAAGTATTGGTGAGAAGGTAAGAGAAAAAGTAACACCAATGCACTCTTGGTGGGAATGTAAATAGGTGCAGCCACTCTAGGAAACAGAATGCAGGTTCGTCAGGAAATTAACTCAGAAATACTATATCATCCAATAATTCCACTCCTGGGTATTTACCCAGAGAAAAGGTAAACCCCAATTTGAAAAGAGGCATGCACCTCTGTGTTTATTAAGGCATTATTTATGATAGCCCAGCTATGGAAGCATCCCAAGAGTCTGTCAACAGACAGACAGAATTCATAAAGAAATGTAGTGTCCATATAATGGAATATAATTTAATTAAAAAAAAAGGAATAAAACCTTGACGTTTGCAACAACATGTGTGAACTTAGAAGGTATTATGCTACGTGGGATTATTCTGATAAAAAGAAATACCATATAATTTCACTTTTATGTAGAAGCTAAAAAACAAAACAGGAAAAGAAACAGATTCTTCAATACAGAGAACAAACTTGTGGTTACAATAAGAGAAGTGGATGGGGTGTGTAAGATAGGGAAAGGTGGCTAAGATTTACAAACTTCCTGTCATAAAATACATTATTTACAGAGATGAAAAGTACAGCACAGGAAATATAGTTGACATTAAAACAACACGATGTGGTGAAAAATGGTGATTACACTTACGAAGGAGGGCACTGAATAATATATAGAATTATCAAATCGCTATTTTATACACGTGAAACTAAAATAACAGTGTATGTAATTTATACTTCAATAATAGAAAATTAAAAATGAAAAAAAAAAGATCATCTATTACCGTTGTTGTCTGGGAAATAAAAAAAAAGAGAATAGGTTAGATATTTGATAATTATTTTAGCCTGCCTTAAAATATGTACCAATTAAGATGCTGCATCAAAACATACCCATGGTGATGGGAAAGACATCTAGGTATAAAACAATAGGGCATATTAAGGAATTTGCTGATAGTTGATCATGAGGGAGTCTAAGGGCATGAACAATTGTCCCAGTACCAGTAAGGAAGCAAAGGTGGGGGCAGGGTGTGGATGGGAAAGGTGTTTTCTCTCATGCTGCAGTGTGGGGGAACCACAGCTTGGAAGGCAGTGATGTAATAACTTTTGCATGTTACAAAGTCCACTCTAAGGGGAGTAGAGATTGAGCTCCATCATGAGGCTCCACGGATGCCAAGCAAAGATACTGAAGGGTGCGGCATAGAGGAAATGTGGTTGCCATAGTATCCACAGAAGTGAGTTACTAATTGAACCATACTGGTGAGGGAATGAAAGGAATTACACTAGGATAAAGAATAAAAAATGGAGAAGGAAATTTTGGGAACACGTGCTCGTTTGTGGTTCTTTGTGAGATGACCTCTTCACAAAGCGTAGGGTACAGTCAAGAATTGGAATGACTCAATTTCCAATTTTTACTTATACCCTCTCCCTACATTCAGTGTGATTTTTCTCTACTGTGTAATGCCTGAACCTCTTGTCTCCGTCCTACTCCAACCTTGCCTAATTAATATCTACTCGCTCTTTAAGGATTAGTTAAAGATACCCACCCATCTAAAAGTCCCTTACAACACTTCATCTCCTTCCCCTGAAGGCTGAGTTACATGGATTTTCCCTTCACACTCTCCTCATGCTCCGTGCATCTTTGGACCATTACACCATAATATCTGTCTACCCTACATGATCGTAAGCTCCTTGTGATTGTAAGCGCCTTGTGCATAGGGTCTACTACCTCATCTCTAATGTCCCAAGCATATAGCACGGTGCTTCGTAGGACTCAGTTGGCTCTCAGGGATTGCCGAATGAATTAATGAATCTAGAGTGGGAGTAGGAACATTTTTGTCTCTCATACTGGGGTTGGGGTTGAAAGTTGTGTTGAAAGGTGTCATTATGAGGTCTGAGTGAGAGTTTGAAGGTGTCTACAATCTACGTTCTATCTATGAAATAAGTGCCATTTCCCAGGGAAAGGTGAAAAAGATAGGTTGAGGGAAATGATGGAGGTATGGAATAGCTGCTGTGGGGAGAAGACCGCTTAAGATTGGCAAGAAGCTGTGGGGGTATGTTGACATCCGCAACCATAAAATTAGAGTGAGTGACCCTAGTGACTGTGAGTCCCTGTAACAGTTCACTGGGCTGAGTGACACAGAGGATGGGCTGACAGAGTGGAGGACTCAGCCAAGCTTCAAGGCCAACAAAGCAGATGCAGCAGAGGACTAGGACGTTCCAGCACAAAGTGACATACTGAGGTGTATACACTGCATTAGGAAGGGAAGTGGAGCCACAAGGGATGATATGCAGGGAAATGAGAGGGAGAAAGGAGGGACCACAAGTCTCTATCGGGCTGAAGAAGAGAAGTTACGAAGTCAAGTAGTGAGACAACTGTTTAGGGGAGGTTATCTTCTCAGATATTGGCACGTTAAGTTTGACATTCTAGCAGGAGACATCTGGAAGATCATAGAGCTCAGAGTACCGTCACGGAAGTTAGCTACGGAGGAAACTGTCTCTTAAGGTTGTGGGAGCCAGAAAATTTAAAGAACCCTGAAGCTACATTGCTAGAGCAATTTTACCAGGATTCTGAAATTGCCCACAACAGAGGTAGGAGCAACATGAGAAGAAAGAAGAGTAGGAAGGGACTCCAGAAATTTCCATGAAGAGAAGGGTAGCACTCTGGGATTGAATAGATGGACTAAGGAGGTGAAGGCAGGAATTTCAGGGGAGTAGAAAGATCATGGCCTGGAGGTGGTAACAAAGGGCCTGTAGATCACTATCCAGCCTCTCCCCTAACCCTGAAGGAATTTTCTCTCTGCTGGAGCAATGTCTCCAACCTCTAGAACCTACACAGCATTTATCTTTGTTCCTCATTCTGGCATCTTGATTCTGCTTGCTGAGACATCTCTTAAATGGAGTCCCCAGTCTGATTCTTTTTTTTTTTTTTCATGGGCATCACTACATGTCCCAGGATGTTATGACATCAAATCGAATATGGCCTGTTTTTCAATCCTTCATGTGACCAATGGGACCAAGTCTACTGGACATAGACTGAGTTTCACTCCAAATGATGATGGACTCAACATGCTACTTTGCCCATGAAATATACTTGTATCTTAGAAGATCCTCCCAGAAATAACAGTGTTACCCAACCCACCCAGCAGAGTTGGCAAGTAAGGCAGCCTGCTAAGAACACGTCAAAATGCAAACATGTTTTCTCGTGCTGCATCTTTTAGCAGGTAGGCAGGTAGTCCAAAGCCAAAGAAGTAAATTATTTTAAGTTAGGGAATTAAAGGAAGGTAAACTGCCATAAAGGTATTTTAAACTTTTGGGAGAAAGGAGTAGAATATGAGTGTCATAAACTCACAATCATTCATACAGGACATCATACATATATTCCAGGAATTTTAAGACAGTAACATGTGGTTCATATGGTAGAGAAAGCTCCACTATTGCCACTCCCTTTATGCTCTGCCAATAACGTGGTCACCATGAAAGCTGCCTGACACCTACGAAAAAACCCAATTAATAACAGATGATAACGGAGCGCCCATGAAATACTATGGTAGACATGTGTGGGCAGAGGTTAGGAAGCCCAGAACATGGTCCCTGTCCTTAAGAAACCTGAAACGTAAGGGAAAGTGAAGTGAAACCAATAAGAGTTAAAACCTGTGCTAAAATAACTGGTTGACTTCTAGTCAGCATCAAGAATCAGACATGTTATTTCTGTGGAACTGTGAACATCGCCTCTGTGTTAGAGAGTTCTCTTGAGTTTTATAATGTTGCAAAAAACTGGCCTTTTCTGAGCCTGGGCAATTCCCAAACTTGTGCATTGTGACACAAGCCTGTCAGATCAGAGGGCTCCTTATATGCTGCTTCCTGCAGAATGAGCTGGCAGTTTTATCTGTCTTCCACAACATCTGGCTTAGCAAATTAGATCATATTAGGGCTATTGTCTCTGCGACATAAGAGGCATCTGTAACTGAAAGAGACCATGATGATATCTTCTAAAGAGACTTTGAAGAGTAGAAAGATCAACAAGACGAGTATATCTATTATCAGTGTTTTTTTTTTTAATCCGTCGTTCTCTTCCTCTGTTATACATGCTACCCTTTAGTAAAATATATAAAATCAACACATTTCTTTTATCTTGGCACAGAGTGTTGTGAGAAAGAGTAACTTGCATTATGCAGCACATTTTTATGTACAAAATCCTTCTGCATATATGAACTCTTTTGGTTCTCAAAGCAAACACTATAGAAGTAAGAATTGTTGACACAATTTACAGAAGTTCATTTGGGGTTTCGGCTCCATTCACTCCACCACTACAGGTGAGGAAACAGTTACCTTTCCCACTTTCATGAGCTTGAGTTCCCCTCCTTATAGATCAGACAATCTTGTTCTAAATGTCACCACTCTTTCGAGGCTCTGCCTCTCGTACCTGCCAATTCTTTCTACCAATTCTCTCCATGCAATTCAATTCAATTCAATTCAATTCAATTCAATTCAATTCAATTGATTTCAATTCAGTACATTCAATTCAATTCGACTCAATTCAATTCAACTCAATTCAACTCAACTCAATTGGTAATTAACAAAGGCTACCCATAAGTCAAACTGTATACTAGGAACTACAATGACCAAAATGATCCCCTCAAGGAGTGGCCATATTATCTAGGGAGACAGGGACGCAAATTATTACAATAATGCAAAAATTACCGTACAGGGCACTGCACTTGGTACCACAAGAGTTCCAAGAAGGGAGTAATGAACTCTGCCTGGTGGGATTAAGTAAGTAATGGTTGCGGCAAATTTGAAATATGAGTGATTAGGGTAGAGAGAGCTTCTCAGGCAGATGCAAACTTACTTATGCAAAGGTAAAGAAGGGCGGAACCGCAGGAAGTTCAATCTACTTCCTGCACATAGCAACATCCTATGTAATTGGAGGAAAGCAGCACAAAAGTTACTTGATGGCCACTGACTCAAGAGGTCAGAAGGCTACTTCCTCACACCCCTAGACCTCTAGTTCACAACTTCCTTCTCCACAAACTTCCAACTGTTCCCAACCCTTCTTCACTCTGGTCTTATAACTTTGCCTATTACCGCACTGAGAAAACCAGGTCACTGAAAAGAGAATTTGAAAAATCACCTATCGCATCTACCATTCCATCTACATCTATTTCCTTATGCTCTGCTTTCACCAACATTAATATGAAGGATCTGTTCATTCCTCTCTGAGCCAATTATCTTTTGGACACTAGACCAAAGTCACTCTTGCCCTGTTAAGAACATTTCTGTCAGCAATTCTCCCCCACTCTGCCATATCATCATTTCCATCAGCAATATGGAAATTACAAAAATGCTTCTATTTTCAAATTTTAGAGAGAAAAAGCAAAGCCCTCTCTTGACCCTGCTCCCTTCCCTTCCCACTGCTGCCTCATTTTTTTCTCCCTCATTTGGTCACAAGGCTCCTTGAAAGAATTGCCTTACTCCCTGTCTACAGTCATTCTCCTCCAATTCTCTGTTGAATCCACTCCCATTCGGCTTTTCCCCGGTGATACTGAAATGGTTCTCATCACATGTCAATGACATCCACTTTGCAAAACACAGTGATTATTTATATTTTAATAATTTTTCAAGTGTATGTATTCATTTTGAAAGAAAGGGAGAGTGAGCAGGGGAGGATATGAGACAGATGGAGGCATAGAGAGAATCCTAAGCAGACTCCACACTGTCAGCATGGAGCCCGACCTGGGGCTTGAACCCACAATCCAATGGATCATGACCTGAGGTGAAACCAAGAGTCAGACACTTAACCAAGTGACCCCCCCCCCATGTGACCCTGATGATCATTTATTTGACCTCATCCTATTTGGCTTGCCATCAGCACTTGACCAATTTGATACCTGCTTCCTTGAATCACATTCCTTACCAGGCTTCCTGGACTCGAGACCCTCCTCATGTCTCGCCTACTCCTTCAGTGGCCACTGTGTCTAGTTTCCTTCGCTAGGTTTTCCACATCTTGCAGTACTTTAAGAGTTAGAGACCCCAGAGCCCAGTCCTTGCATGTCTTCTCTCTCATCCATTCTCACTCCCTAGCTGATCTCATGTGATCGCATACTAAGTAATCCAGCCTAGAGTCCACACTAAACTTCTTAGTTTAAACTCCAGATGCCTATATCTAACTACATTCACAAAAAGGCAGCTTGGATGTCTGATAAGCATCTCAAAATCACCATGTTAAAAGAGCAAGTCCTGATGTTTCCCCTAAAACCCATGATCTCTAACAGACAACTTAAAACTACCACCAACCTGTGGTCCAACCCAAAAAAACAAAAACAAAAACAAACAAACAAAACAAAAAAAAAAAACAAACAAACTTGGTGTCATGTTTTATATCTGTTTTTCTTATACATTTTATTCAAACCACAAGGAATCCTATTATATCCACATTTATATTATACACATGGTCATAATTTTCTCACTATGTCCCCTTCTTCCATCCTTAATTCAGGATGGAAGTTATTTCAGGATTACTATAGTAACCTCCTTATTTTGTTGCTGTTGTTGCTTGTATGCTTGCTTCCCACTCCATCCTGCTCCCCAGACATTAGTCAGAGTGATTTGTTTAACCTACAAATTAGGGTCCCCTGGGTGGCTCAGGTGGTTAGCCATCTGACTCTTGATTTTGGCTCAGGTCATGATCCAGAAAGCATGACGTCATGGGGTCAGAACCTGTATTAGGATCTGTGCTAGGCATGAATTATGCATGGAGCCTGTTTGAGATTCTCTCTCTCTCTGTCTCTCTCTCTCTGTCTCTGTCTTTCTCTCCCTCTAAACCCCTGTGGGCACTCTCATTAAATTAAATAAATAGACAGACAGACAGACAGATAGATAGATAGATAGATAGATAGATAGATAGATAGATAGATAGATAGATAATAAATAAATAAATAAATAAATAAATAAATAAATAAATAATAAATAATAAATAATAAATAAAATAAAATAAAACAAACGAAAATATCAATTTGGTCAGACTACTCTACTGACTTTCCATCTCATCGAAAATAAAACTCAAAGTCCTTATAATGACTTTCACATTCTTCATGATATGCACCCCACACATACCCTCTGTGACTAAATAACAAATGAGTAAATGAGTGAATGGTTGGTAGAGAAGAGGAACATTAGATTAACCTTATAAATTAATCAGATGGTGAGCAACGTTCTAACTAAGCCAAGAAGTGTCTTCAGGTTTACTTGAATACAATGGGTAGTCATCAACGTCATTCGGGCCCAAAAGCTATTTCCTGTTAACTGTTTCTAGGATCCAATTCATATGTCACCTTCTACATTAATCCTCACTCTTTACCAATCTCCCATTCCCATATGAAATCCATCCAAAGGAAACTTTGCCACTCCTTTAATGTGTCACATTTTCATACTTCCATGGTTGCTCTCTCTCTCTTTTTTTTCCTGCCTGCAATGCCCTTCCTTACTCTGTTGATTTGAAATATGTCTTCTCTAGAAGACTCACTTCAAGTGACTCTCATTTTTGTAAAGCACTCCCTGGGTGCCCTAGAGAATCATGTGTTTTCTTCTTTGCAATTCCAGGGTGCATTTATCCACCTCTATTACACATGTTATCAACTCAGTATAGTTAATTGTTTACACAGTGGCAAATCCCTGGATAACGAGGTCCATTATTAGTTCTAGATAAGACCTCTGTTCTTTGTATACAGTGCCTACAACCTAGTAGGTGCTCAATGCATGCTTGATGAATGGAAATGAGGCAGGAGAATAGAATGAAAATTAGTAGAAGGAATATATATGAGAAACCAGGAGAGTCAAATGTTATCAAAAACAAAAGAAGAGGTAGTTTCAAGAGGTAAGGAGTGGTCCGTTCTTTAGAGTTTTGTGTTTTGTTTTACTTGAGTTGGAAATACGCTACAGGTATCATTGCATTTACCAAGTAGGAGGTATGTGGAAATAAAATAGTCAAATTTCAGTAGCATATGGCAGAAATTACCTTACATCCAAGCAGTGACTTAATATGAGGAATTGTGTGTTCAAACCATCAAGAGAAGTGTTAGTTAAGTGGGGTGTACACTGCACTCCCAGAATCCAAAGACACCCTGAAGAATTGTCTTGGCAGAATAACCCCAGCAGACTCACTGGTCTGTCCAGGCAGACTCACTGGTGTTCTGGGCCTAGGGTATCACTAGGTAAGAGTCAAGGGTCAGTAGGCTGGGTTCTTATCTGGAGAAATCTACTTCTGAGATTATTTGGGTTTCGGACAATTAAGTTCCTTGCAGTTATACAACTGAGGTCTTCATTTTCAGATTGTGGGATGGCCAGCCAGAGAAACTCTCTGCTTTGCATGCGTTCATGATGCATGGGTTCATGATGATACTAGGTTGATCCAGAAAATCTGTCTCTATAATACAACACGACTATAGAAATGGTCTCTCTTCATATTCATGGGTTGTCAGCATTAAGGTATGGAACGTTGGGGCCATTTTTTTTTCTTTACAATAATATCTACCACATTCTGTTTTTTAAAAAAAACACAGCTGTAGAACCAATAGATAATACTTTTCACCTTCTGAATTACTAAGATTCAACAGAGAAAATTTCTGTTTGTCATATATATATATAATATATATTATAATATATAATATATTTATATTTATTTATATTTATATTAATACATTTATATAAAATATGAATGTATTACTATAAATATATTTATATATTTATGAATGTTTTATTTTATGTATGTATGTATGTATGTATGTATGTATGTATGCATTTATTTATTTATTTATTTATTTATTTCTTTATTTATTTTAAGAAATTGGCTCCCATAAATGTGGACGCTGACAAGTCCCACGATCTTCAGGATGTGTTGGCTAGCTGTAAACCCACGAGATCTGATGGCATAGTTGTTGTCCATTGGCTGGCAGGCTTGAATCTCAGGTAGAGCTGCTGTTTCAGTCTGAATCTGGGGAAGAGGCCAATGTCCCAGTTGAAAGACATTCAGGCAGGCAAGAGTAATTCCCTAGTATCCCTGGGAGAATCATCCTTATTGTATTCAGGCCTTCTCACTGATTACATAAGGCCCACTTACATTAGGAAAACAATCTGTTTTACTCACTGTACAGACTCAAGTATTTCCCATCACAAAACACCAGAAAAACGTTTCACCAAGCATCTGGACCTCTGTGGCCCAGTAAAGTTGACACATAAAGTTAGCCATCATATCTTCCAAATTTCATGCAAGCGCATGAAGCGGATGAACCTAAGCCCTATCAAGAACCCAAGCTACAGAGGCACCAGGCAGCTTGATAAGGTGCATTAGCACAGCGGCTTTCAAATATTTTATCCCCAATCTACTGTAAGGAACACTTATTTCGCCACAGCCCAGTATAAGCATACACATACACATACACATACACATACATACAAATAAATGAAATAAACAACAATTAATGAATTATTGGTTATCCGTACTAAGGGTAAATGTACTTTTATATTTTCTTATTGGTTCTATTTATTTTAATCCATTTTTCCCTTGATCCACACCTTCATGACCTTCCAAAAAACAAGGCGTCATTAGTAAGGTGTACTGATTTTGAGGGTTAATCTTTGGGAAGTAATATTCCTTCAGTTATATGTTTCGCAATGTCTGACATGCAATACACTCTTTGTTAAGTTGAATTGAATACAGAAAATGGGCTTCCAATTCAGTCTTAAGACACACTAAGGACATTCTGAATACTGTTATCGTGGTAGGTCCATAACTATCGAACAAAATGAAAAAACAGGTACCAAGAGATGCCCTTTGGATATCTCCAACCCTATTCAGGAAGGCTAAGATTACAAGCCCACTGAAACACAGGGGACCATTTCTTTCTTGGGGAAAATGACCAACAATGGAATGTTCATGTGCAAAGAGCAAACAGGACTAATTATTACAAAGAGGAGTTGAAGCATGTAGAAATTGTCCACTTCAATGCCACTTATAATTAGTGCTTGTCTCCCTTTGGTTATCATGTAAATGCATAAGGCACAGTTAGAGAACATTGTTACCCAACAATTGCAGCTCTCAGATTTCATGTTTCTGTTATACATCCCCATAGGTTGAACTGAGTCTGTGCAATATTTAAGGCCCTAGAGAAGAATTCACCCACTTTGCACCACTCACTCTCCCTGATTAAGCTGTTCTGCAGGGAAACGGCTTACTTTTTCAAATGCTTGCTTTTTGTTCCTTGGATAAGCAGCAGACATATTTCTGAGTGCAGCATTTCTTTTGAACTGTACTCATGACCTAAAGAGATTCTAGGGATCAGCTCAGGGTATCCACTTGAATTGATCTTCTTCATCTCTATTGCAACATTACTGGCAGACGTTCACAGTCAGATTTCATTCTTTCTGACTGAGAGAAACGGAGGAATTTGGCTTTCTGAACCAAGACCACATTATGGAAGTGTCTGCACTCAGTTGCAAAAGATTGTGAATGAGGAGGAGACAGGGGCATTATATGATCCAGGATGTGAGGTTGTAGGGTTAGGTTATGGTGGTTGTAACCAAACCTTAATATTGTGTGGAGACTAGACAACCTTGAAATCCCTATAATGTGATGGTCTGGGGACTCTTACCATATAGATTGTCAAAAATCTTGTTATATGTCCGATACAGAAGCAATAGAACTCATTCACTTAATATAGATTTAATGAGCATATACTATGTGGTATTTAGAGCTCTACTCTTGTTGGAGAAGTGAATAAAGTACTCCTAAGATGATCAAAGGGGCTCAAATAGACTCTGGTCTCTAGCTTAGAGACTTCGCTTCTGGGTTCTTCTTCCTTTCTTTAGTGCATGTGCGAAAAACCCCACAGATAAGGAAGCTGACGACTATAAATTACCCTCCCCACTTGACTCTATGCTCAGACGTTTGGTGAGCCAAACTCTCTGTCCAAACTCTCTGAGTGCCACTTGGTTTTTCCTCCAGTGTTCTAGCCTGGTTCGAAAACAAACTAGATTGCTGACCAGGAAGCCCAACCACACTGGCCCATTGTTGCCCCCGGTTTGGGAGAAGGGCGAGGTGGTGGCAAAGCAAAGGCTCGAAAGGGAGAAAGTGCATGCTCTGCCTGAATTTCCTCAGCCTACTTCTCCGTTGTTTTAGGCAGGTCCTGCTCCATGGAACTGGTAAGGATGGGGCCCCGAAGTGTCAGGCATACCCAAAAGGGCGGAAGGGGGACATGATCAATCCCCAGAGGACTTAATAGGTGTCCCAGGTAAAAAATTTTGTTGAAGGAAATGTAAAGGACTCTGGTGTGCGTGTGTGTGCATGTGTGTGCATGTGTGTGTGTGTGTGTGTGTGTGTGTGTGTGTGTGTGTGTGTGTGACAGAGAGAGAGAGAGAGAGAGAGAGAGAGAGAGAGAGAGAGAGAGGATGTGCAGCTAAGCCAGGGTTGCCAGTCGAGTTAGAGTTTGTGGCTTCATGGACGGGCACCCTTAAAGACCCCAAAAGTCTATGGAGTCTGAATGGGCTCCCCTGTGTCATTGTGAGAGTATAAAGTCGAGGGCAGTATCAGATCAGTTGCCCATCACAAGTCACAAAGCCGAGTCCACTATAGTCAAACCTCTCCTAAACATTCCCTCAGGAATAGGACAAGAGGAGTATCTGAATAGTCCTGTCATCTAGCGGTATATCCTAACTTTGTCTGTCTTTGTGACACCAAATATGAGAAAGAAATTAATAATGGGATGAAAACACAGTAAGCTTACGATTTTAGAGGTCGTGATCAAAAAATGTTAAAATGGGTTTTCAGGTTACCATGGGGTGACAACGACACCCAAGAAGTTAAGGAAATTTTGTGAACTAGAATGGCCCACATTCAATGTAGGATGGCCTCCAGAAGGGACGTTAGATACTCAAATAGTGCAGCAGGTTTGGCTAATAGTCACTGGGAAACCAGGCCACCCTGATCAATTTCCATACATTAACTCCTGGCTTGAAATTGCCCCAAATCTACTGCCTTGAAGTGATCATCATTAGCAAGCAGAGCCAGGCAAAGGTTTAGCCACCTTATATGGAGGCTCCCACAGGGAGCCAAAGAAGCGACCCACTGCTCCTCTAATATTTGAAGGAGATATGGAGGAAAATATTGTATTTCCACCTCCTCATGACTCTTCAAGCACTCTGAGCTTGAGACTACTCCTGCATCTGTCTCTCCAGCCACAGCCAGAGTCAGTGCAGTTGCCACTGCAGTCAGTGCCCCCCATCTCCCTGCCGCTCTCAGACCCAGATAACCCACCCCAACATGGGCCAGCAGCCAGACTGCGCAACAGACACAGACCTAAAACTCTCCGAATGTATGTAACGGAGACAAGAGAGCCTGAAAGACAGAATGAGGATGGACCAGTCCAGACCAGCCATTCCATGATGTGTTATCTACCTTCCTCTACAACCGACCTCTTCAATTGGAAACACAACACTCCACCATACTCCGAAAAGCCACAAGCAATGGTTGACTTGATGGAGTCCCTCCTCCAGACCTACTGACAGACTTGGGAAGGTTGTCAACAGTTACTCCATACTTTGTTGAATTAAAAATAAGGATGACAGAAACATGACAGTACACAGAAGATCACACATCTCCAGGAATCAATAACCCTACTGTCTGGGCTCAAGCTGCATCCCTGAAGAACCCCCAACATGGGATTTCACCACAGAAGGAGGACAGGGTCACGTCTGAGGATACCAGGAAGCCTTCCTTCAGGGAGTCTGAGCTGGAGTCAACAATCCCATGAACATGACTAAAATATCATCAGTGACACAGCACCCTGGGGAGTCTCCCGGAGACTGCTATGAAAGATTCTGTGAGGCGTACCATGTATACGTCCCATTTGACCCCGTGGCACCAGAAAGTCAACAGGTGGTAAATACCTCTTTTGTGGCACAGGCTGCCCCACATATCCGACGAAAACTCCAGAGGTTGGAGGGCTTTGCTAGATGAATATCACTCAGCTGTTAGAGGCCGTCAATGCAGTTTTCACGAACAGAAATTTTCAGCTGAAAGAGAAGTGAAGTCTAAAAAAGAAGGCCACCTTTCTCACAGCAGAACTAAAGAACAGATGCTGCTGTTTTTTAGTAGCATCGAAAAACCCCAACCACAAAAGGGGTAAGCCCATAGCCCCCTTCGCAAGGGACCAGTGTGCATACTGCAAAGGCAAGGGAAACTGTAAGAATGTCCGAATTGGATGGGGACCTCAAAACCCAGCCAATATCTGGAGGAACCTCGAGGTGAGAACCTTCTTGATCTGGCCGGGGTAGCATTGGACTGAGGGGCACCAGACTCTTTCTTTCTTGGCCCCCATGAACCCACGGCTGAAATGAGGTGGAGGGCTGAACAATAACTTTCATGGTTGAAATACTTTTCAACTGGGGCTGAATACTCCTTGATTACTTCCCTGGTAGCGCCCATAGGCCAAAAGACAGCAACTATACTTGGGGCTACTGGGACACAGGCAATGCAACAGCCCTTCTGTCAAGCTCAACAAGGTGCACTTGGGGGTCACAAGGTCCGGCATGAGTTCCTCTACTTACTTGACTGCCTGATTGCTCTCCTGGGTCGCGATCTACTCTCCAATCTTGGGGCCCAGATACCTTTTGAACCCACTGGACACACTAGCTCCAATTAAACCCAAGGCAGAAGGAAACCCTGGTCTTGGTGATACCCCTGCCAAGGGAAGAAGAATGGAGACTATTCTGTACCCAGGCCTTACCTTGTCGCCCCTAAGAATTCAGGCTTACGTTCCCCTCCCTATGGGATGATGATAACCCACCTGAAATAGCTTGGAATCGGGTCCCAATCATTGTTGACCTGATCCCTGCAGCTCAACCTGAGACACCAAGCCAGTACCCTTTCCACTAGAGGCTAGAATGGGCATACAAGAGCACCTGACCAAGCTCAGAGAAAGAGGTATTCTAACTGAGTGCCAATCAGTTTGGAATACCTCACTCTTGCCAGGCAAGAAGCCAGGAGGAGGACAACAACCAGTACAGGATTTGAGGGCCATATGCAAAGTGACTGTTTCCTTACACCCAGTCATTCCGAACCCTCAGTATACTCTCCTCAGCCAAATTCCGTGGTCAGCCAGAAGGGTTGCGTGCTTCGATCTGAAGGATGCTTTCTTCTGCCTCTGCCTGGCTCCACAAAGGCAATCATTGTTTGCCTTTGAATGGAGTGAGCCCGTTAAGTGTGCCAGATGCAGCTGGCCTGGACACTACTTTCCCAAGGTTTCAACAACTCGCCCATTCTTCTGCGGGAAGCCCTAGGTTCAGATCTCACTGACTTTCCGAAGAAAACCGCAGGGTATGTCCTTCTTCAATACGTAGAAGACCTCCTTTCCAGTGACACCCAGGAAGACTGTATGAAAGGTACACAGGCCCTCCTACAGCTCTGATCCTACTTGGGGTACCAGGCCTCTTGGAAAAAGGCACAGATTCGTTAGCAGGGCCAATACTTAGGTTCCCTCCTCACAAAAGGAAATAGAAAACGAGGACCGGAAAGGAAGAAAATGTGGCACCACACTGCCCCAGCCCCAAACAAAACGAGGCTTGTGTGAATGTTTAGGGGCCAGAGGGTTCTGTCGCATTGGGAATCCTCAGATGCTCAGCCATAGTGAGGTCCCTCTATGACCTGTTGGGAGGACCAAACTGGGAGCCCCTTGCATGGACTGAGGAGGTGAGGGCTGCTTTCACAGAAATAAATTTGGCTCTGGGACAAGCCCCAGCCCTTCGTTTGCCTGACATAGACAGACCCTTTAACTTCTTCACACGAAAGGGAGTGCTCACTCAGAGCATGGTGCCTCGGCAATGGCCAGTGTTCTAACTCTCAAAAAAAAAAAAAAAGTTGATCCTGAGGCTGGAGGATGGCCCCTGTGTCTCAGAGCTCAGAGCCACAGTCCTGCTCATCAAGGTTGCAGACAAGCTCACACTGGGCCAAACGTTTAATGTTAAGGCCCCACACACGGTCGTCTGGCTCACAAGCACCCAAGGATATCATTTCCTCTCCATTTCTCAGCTGACACAATCCCAAGGCCTTCTCTATGAGAACCCAAGGCTCACTCTTGAAACAGTGTTCTCGAAACAGAACACTAAACCTGGCCACCTTCCTTCCCAAAGAGGAGGGAGAACCTGACCATGACTGTTCTGGAGTAGTGGATGAAGTCTACGCCAGCTTTCTAGACTTCCAAGACCAGGGTATAACAAGCCCAGAGATTACCCCGTTCAGCGATGGGAGCAGCTATTTAGAGGAGTGCAGCCAAAGAGCAGGGTATGCGGTCATCACACCACGGAAGCTCGGAAAGCCATGGCCTTGTCGGAAGGATGGTCGGCACAATGGGCTGGACTCAGTACGCCTTAACCTGAGCCATCATCGTCAGCAAAGGTAAATGAGTTAACATTTACATCGATTCCCCGTATGGCTTCGCTACTGTGCATGTACATGGGGCCATCTATAAAGAAAAAAGCCTCCTTACCGCATCAGAGAAAACTATCAAAAACGAGGAAGAAATACTAAAGCTTTTTGAGACCATATGGCTACCAGTCAAAGTAGCTATCCTACACTGTAAGGGACCTCAGAAATGAGATGACCCCATAAATCAAGGAAATCACCTGGCCGACAAAACAGCCAGAGTGGCTGCCTGAGGTGACCTAGGTGACGCTCCTCCCTACACTCTGACTCTTGCGCCCCAGAAGGAAGCCTCCCCACCCATGTACACAAGTGAAGAAAGAAGTTGGGCCTCGACAGAAGTGGGCACACTAAGCAAAGACGGATGGTGAGTCTTGTCCCGTCATCTATGTGAAAGCACCTAGTGAAGGAAGATAACTAACTCACCCTCTTAGGGAAAACTGCTCTAGAGGTCCTCCTCAAAAGAACTACGATATCAGCCAGCTGCCGGTTTATGCCAGGCTGTCAGTGAATAATGTGTAACGTGTGCCAAAAACAATGCTTGCTCGGCTCCAGGGCCCCTGCCTGGCTCACAAAGGATGGACTTAGGGGCGGAATTTACCAACATACAACCAAATAAAGGGTTGAGGTACCTCCTTGTAATAATCTGCACCAATTTGGGATGCGTCCAAGCTTTCCAGACCAGAATGGAATGAAGTCACGAGGTGGCCTAGGCTCTTCTATGGGAGATTGGGCTTAACCACACACAGTAATAATGGGCCTGCCTTTGGAGCGGACATTATACGAACCCTAACAAAGTCCCTTAACATTGCCTGGAAACTGCACACTGCTTAACACCCCCAGGGCTCAGGGAATGGTAGAGCAGATGAACTGCACCCTCAAGGAAACCCTGGCCAAGTTACACCAAGAGACTAACCCCCATGGCCAGATTTGATTCGGCTGGTCCTCCTGTGTGCCCAATGCCCGCCAGGGGCACTGGGATTCTTCCCTTTTGAGTTATTATATGGGCGATCCTCCCCCCCCCCCCACTCCCAGGCGCACACACACACATTTAGGAAAGCCCCAAGGAGACCTAAACCAGATTGCAACAAGGAAATAAGATAACAGCTCCAGAACTTGGGGAAGTCCTAAACAAGTTAGAGATACATCATAGAGAGGGTCACAATTTCCTTAGGGACCCCGTTCACTTCTTTCAGCCAGGAGACTCTGTGTGGGTCAAAGATTGGAAGAAGGAACCTTTTATACCATAGTGGACTGGGCCTCACACTGTTATTCTAACAACTCCTACAGCCCCCAAAACTTCAGGTATCACCCCATGGGTCCATCACTCCACAGTTAAGAAGTCCAACTCAGAAGAACCCACAACCTGGCGAAGTGATCCAGATCCAGTCATCCCTCTTAACCTTCCCTCAAAAGGGAACTGACCCCTGAGGTTTCCAGCCCTGCTCCAGCCACACCATGGGAGATGGCTGGCCTGCACACAGCAGAAGCTTGAAGAATCCATGCGTGAACCAAGCCCAGGGGTTTGAATGCAACTCTGCCAACCCTTGCCCCTTACTGGTGTCATAAGCCTGGTCTTACTTCTTACTGTTGGGCTGATAGAGACCGTGCCAACAAGCTGGACATGGTGCAAAAGATGCATCCTGCGCCTCACATACCTTCTCTGGATGGGAGGGTTACCAAGCATTGCCTGTGTATTATGATAACCGCTCTCACCCTCACAACTGCCGCTTATCCACTTTGCCCCCACAATTGTCATGGGACAATAAGGGGGTCCAGGGGGTTCAGCACCTTTCCCTCCTTCCACAAAGATTGCTACATGGGAAATACCCCCACTCTCTGTCAATCATCTGGTGCCCCAAGTACTAAGTATTGGACCCAGGATATAACCAAACTATCAGTAACCCATGTCACAACAAGGGCCTCCAGAGAGGGAAGCGAGCTGGCTACACTTACTTTCCTCAATGGGGAATCTCGCACAGGGGAGGGCTGCACTACAGGGCCCTTCAAAAAGTTATAAAGCATACTCAGGATAGGGTAATACAAGCCATAAAGGTTACCACTCTGCCACCAGCGTACCAACGTTTGAAACTTCAGCCGTCAATGAGATGCCTACCAATACCTCACTCCAGTATTGGGCCGACACTGCTCTACTAGTCCTCCATAAGATAGATAATCACATGCAAACCTGCTGGATGTGCTTGCCCCTCAGCCAGAGGACTTACTTAGCTACTCCAATCCATTTGACCTAGGAAGCTCCTGAAAACCTGAAAAGCAACACCTCTGTCTCAATTGGACCCCTGGCCACTAGGGTCCATCTCTCAATGCCGACAATCTAATCCGTACAGTCCCTGAATTCCCTCCCTAGGAAGAAGAGATAGAACCTTAATGAGGACTACAACCCTATTTTGCACCCTTGGGGTGTTCTATCTGTGTTCTAATTCGGCCTATCGATGCTTAGAGGCCAACTGGACTCAGAAATGTTATTCCATCTTCCGGACCCCAGAGATATTTGCATACACTGAAGATCAGTTCATAACAACCTTTAGCCCCAAGTCTCATGCTAAACGGGCAGTCCTGCTACCCATTCTGATAGGGTCAGAAATTGTGACAGGAATAGGAACTGGATAAGGGGGCATAGGTTTATGCATAGGACTGTACCATAGATTATCTCAAGAGCTAAATGAAGACATGGAACGGGTGGCCGATTCTCTGGTAACTTTACAAAACCAAATAAACTCTCTGGTGACAGTAACCCCCCAAAATAGACAGGCCCCCGACCTCCTCACATCAGAAAATGGAGGGACTTGCAAATTTTGGGTGGAGGAATGCTGCTATTTTTTAAACCAGTCAGAAATACTCACAACTAAGGTTAAGGAACTAATAATAATAATAATAATAATAATAATAATAATAATAATAATAATAATAATAATAATAATAATAATAATAATAATAATTCAACATAGACAACAGGAAAGTAGCAATCAATGGAACAAATGAGATCTCACGGATTGGAATCCTGGCTTCCTGTCCTGGCGGGGCCCCTCTTCTCCATAATTTTATTTGTACCCATTGGCCCCTGTATACTGAATACCAGAATACATTTTATTGAAAACACTGTTGCTCGCCAAACTACTGCAGGCATCTTAGCCTTCTGAGGGTACCAACCTAAAAAACTGAAATCTGATACCTACGAAAAGGTTTCTTAAAAGGCATAAAATGGGATATGTTGGAGAAGTGAATAAAATACTGCACCATAGATGGCCAGTGGGACTAAAATGTACTCTGGTCTCTATCTTAGAGACCCCACCTCCTGGTTCTTCTTCCTTTGTTTTCTGTGTGCAGGAAAACCCCCACAGATATGGCAGCTGATGACTGTAAATTTCCTGCCCCACTTGCATTCAGCGCTCAGACGTTTGGACAAACAGGGTCCTCTGAGCCCGCCGTTCCACCAAGATCTGCAATCCAAAGAAGATCTCCGAACGCCACTTGGTTTTTCCGCCAGCGTTCCAGCCTGGTTCTGGACCATTATAAACACAGAAGTGAGCAAGACAGACCAAGTCCCTTCTTATACAGTATAAGGAGGCAGAGGACCATGAACTGGTAAACAAGTAATGAACAAGTGTACAAGGGTAATGGGGTGCTGGGACTCAACCAGCTCCAAGTTGTCGAAAGCAAACATATGCTATATCACCCATCTCATGTATGGATCATAGTTCTAAGTGTTGTGACATTTATAATTGATACACGTGATAACTGCCAGGGTATTTCCCCTTTTCCCAAGTTACATTTATTTTGAAGAACTTATGTGAGTGTATGAAAGATACTGGCGATTCCGAGAATCAGTAGATGTTGGGGGACCAGGTTTGAAATAGCAGCCCCAGAGGTCAAAAGACACAATATCCAATCATGTTTGTTTTTTTTTAACAACTTCATTAATGTTTAACTGATATACACAAACTGTACATATTTAAAGTACGTAATTGGTGGAGCACCTGGATGGCTGTCACTTGAGCATCGACTCTTGATTTTGGCTCAGGTCATGATCCCAGGTTCGATTAAGCCCTTTATTGGGCTCCATGCTAAGCATGGAGTCTGCTTAAGATTCTCTCTTTCTCCCTTGCCTCTCTCCCCCACTTATGAACGCTTCACCTCTCTCTCTAAAAAAAAAATCCCTAATAAATAAATTACTTAATTCATAATTAATAATTAATACTAGGGGCGCCTGGGTGGCGCAGTCGGTTAAGCGTCCGACTTCAGCCAGGTCACGATCTCGCGGTCCGTGAGTTCGAGCCCCGCGTCGGGCTCTGGGCTGATGGCTCGGAGCCTGGAGCCTGTTTCCGATTCTGTGTCTCCCTCTCTCTCTGCCCCTCCCCCGTTCATGCTGTCTCTCTCTGTCCCAAAAATAAAAAAAAAAAAATAAATAAATAAATAAATAAATAAAAAATAATAATAATTAATACTAATACTAATACTAATAGATACAACTACATAATTTGGTAAATTTTTGTCACATATCCACCAATGTATACATAACAAGGAAAAGAATATATCTGTCACCACTAAAAATGTCCTAGTATCCCTGAGATATCCCTCCATCCCCCACGTCTTCCTGATTCCCATTCCTAGGCAATCTCTGGTCTGTTTTCTGTCCCTACATATTATCTTGCATTTTCAGGATACTATACAAATAAAATTATATAAGACATACTCCTTATTATTTAGGAGTGGGGAATTAACTTCTTTCACTTAGCATTTTGAAGATTATCCATAGTGTTGTGCGTATCAGTAGTCTGTTACTACTTTGTTTATCCGTTCACATGTCTGTGGACATTTGTATTATTTCCACATGTGGCGTATTTATTTCTTTTTATGACAGAGAGAGAGTGAGAGAGAGGGAGTGAGAAGGAGAGAGGAGGGTGGAAGGAGAGGTGGGGGAGAGATAGGGAAAGGGAGATGGAGAGGGACAGGGAGATAGAGAGGGAGAGGCAGAGGGGGAGGGAGAGAGAAAGAGAAAGAGAGAGCAGAGGGAAAGAGAAAAGAATCTTAAGCAGCCTACATACTTAGTGTGGAGCTCCATGTGAGTCTCAATATCACGACCCTGGGATAATGACCCAAGCAGAAATCAAGAAATCTACCAACTGAGGAACCAGGTGCTCCTTAGTCTATTGAAAACAAAGCTTCTATAAACATTCATTATTTCTTTTCTTTTCTTTTTGTTTCTTTTGTTTTCATTTCTTTTCTTCTCTTTTCTTTTTTTTCTTTTATTTTATTTTATTTTTTTTTTTTTTTGTATGATCGTATACTTTGATCGCTCTAGGGAAAATATTTGAGAGTAGATTTGGCTGAGTCATAGAATAGGTTGCATGTTCAGCTTTTTAGGATACTGTCAAAATGTTTGCCCGGGTAGTTTTATCACTTTGACATTCTCATCAGCAATGTGTGAGAATTCCAGTTCTTTCAGATCCTAGCTAACACTTCGGAGCCCTGTCTTGATTTCAGACAACTTGTAGGCATGAAGTAGTAGTTGATCTCATTGTATCTCATTTATCTCATTGTAGTTTACCTTTGCATTTCCGCTCATGATGCTGAACACATTTTCATGTGTGTATCTGCTGTACATATATCTTTTTTGGTAATGTGTCTTTTCAAATCTTTTGCCTTTTTTTTTTTGATTATTTGGCTTCAGAATATTGAATCTTGCGGATTGCCCATATGTTCTAGATATAAGTCCCATTTCACAGAGATGATTGGTAAATATATTCTCCCAGTCTCAGTCTTGTGATTTCAAAGTCTTGGTTCTTTGAAAAGCAAAAGTTTTAGTGTGATAAAATCCAATCATATTTTTTTCTTGTAATGAATCATATTGTTGGTGGTGTAGCTAAGAAATGTTTGCCTAACCGAAGATCATAATGGTTTCCTACTTTAGGTACTTTAAAAATGTTATCCTACTGTATTCTAGATTGCATTGGTTCTGATGAGAAATCTTTTCCCTCCCTTTCCCTGGATGAAAGCAATTTGACTGTGGGGTGCCTTGGTGTAGTTTTCCTCATATATCCTGTCTTTGAAGTTCATTGACCTTATTGGAACTATATAGTTTTAGTTTGCATCAACCCTAACAACTATAAATTCAAATTAGTTTCATTATTTATTCAAATTAGTTTTCTTGTCTGTGTTCCTTGGAGATACAATTGCATATACATTGGATTGTTTGCAGGCATATTTTGTCTGTGTGTTTCAAATCAGACGATTTCCATTGCTATGTCTTTAGGTTCATCAACCTTTTTTTCTGCAGTGTGTCTATGCCTTTAATTCCATTCAGTAATCATAGACCAGATAGCTTATTTTAGTCATTGCTTTTGTCATGCGAAGTTTGGTTTAGGTCTTACATACCACTTGCATGTCTCTTTTTAACATGCTCATTCTGCCCTATAATTTCTTGGATATACTGATAATAGTTATAATGACTATTTGAATGTTCGGATGTATAAATTATATCATTTGTGTAATTTCTGGGTCAGTGTCAGTTGAGTTCCCCTTCCTTACGTGTCTTATTTTCCTGCTTCTTTGCATGCCCGATAATAATTTATGGGTTGCCAAACATGGTCAGTTTTAGCCTGTCAGATGCTGGATACTTTTAGATTCCTAAAAATATCCTTGCCTTTGTTTTTGGACATAGTTTAGTTACTTACAAATAGCTTGATCTTTTCAGGTCTTTCTTTAAAGATATTTTGGGCAAGGCACAGGCAGCACTTAGTTTAGGGACAATTTTTGTCCAGTAACTGACACAAAAATCAAGTATTTTCCAAATGGCATGTACATTGTGAGGTCATCCACACTGGCTGTCAGGCATTATTCCTGACCCTGTATGTCAGTGGGTTTTGTTCCTTCCCCTGGTCTCAGTGTCCTCATACACAAGAGTTTATCAATATTCAATTGAATACTCAAGGCAGACCATCTGTTGATCTCTGGAGTTCTCTCTGTGAACAACTTTCTCTTCTTTGGTACTCTGCTCTGTGAAATATAGCAGTCTTCCTGAATCAGTGACTAACCCTTCCACAATTCAGGGAATATGTTGGGCTATGCCACTTCCTCCTCTCTATACCACAGACTCAATACCGTGCCTAGTCAATAAGCTCGGGCACTATAGGAACCATTTCACTTATTTCCCAATATCAGGGATCACTGCCCTTCACTGCCTGAGTGTGATGTTTTGAGAACAGCTTCTTATATATTTTGTCTACGCTTTTAGCTGCTTCCATAGGAGTATAAATCTAGTGTTTGTTATTACATTTGGCTGGAAGTAGAAGTGTTAACACCAGTTTACATTTTAGTATTGAGTCTTACTTCTCTGCCTTTGTTCTTTTATCTTTTTTTCTCCTTTGATGACAGATTTAATGTGGACATATGGAGAATGGCCATTGCTAGACATAGGGAGAAACTAGCGTTGAGCTGGCAGATTGGAAGTATAGTTAGAAAAGAGAAAAAAAGGAAAGAATGAGAATACGCAGTCAAATCTTGAAGAAAGGAATTGATGGCGATTGTCAAAGCCATGTGAAATCCCAGCTCCCCCTTTAACACACATAATATTAGAATTGAAACTAATGTTTTCGACTTGGAAAGCTCAATCGGCCAGTGAGCTTTACTAATTTTTACTGGTCTTCATTACTCCATAACAAAGGCCGAAGTTTGGAATTTCTCACCTTTGTTTCTCAGAGAGAAAACACACCAATGTCACCCAGAAAGCTGTGTTTGGGTGAAAATTGGCCGTTTTAAATGATTTTTTTTTACTGCTTTGTTCACATGATTCTTTAGCAGTGTTTGCCTTGGAAGACAACAAACTGTGGCACAGAAGAAAACACACTGGACATGGAGTAGGAGTGTAGGGTTGTTGTCTAACACGGTCATAAACAAGTTATGGGGAAGGCACTTGACTTTCCTAGGTCTCAAGTTCCTCACCTGGAAATTGGAATAAAGACTGCCATATGAAGGGCCATTGTGAGATTAAATGAGATGATGCATGTGCCAGTTTTACAGAGCCTAACAGTTAATAGTACATGCAAGGGTCTGGGTATTATTTCTTCTAGAGGGAGGGATTTGCATTTTTTTTCAGTGGAAGGAAAGAGTTGAAGATACAACTGGACTATCAAATAAGAGGTGGATTGAGGACTGGCTTACTGGTCTATCTCCTTATACTCTTTCACCATCCTGGCCCTGGGCTTCCTCCAAATTGAAGAATCAGTGTCAGAAGACCTGAGATTCCCCCGTAGGTATCTGACCCCAGACAGACTATTAGCCTTTCTTAGCTGTTCAAATGAGGCTAATGATGGCTATCATCTGTGGAGCACGTGTTCCGTGTTGTCAGGTGTTGGATTAAGCACCTTGCCAATAGTGTCATTTAATCTTTTTGACCCTTTGTTATTATTTCCATTTTATACATTAGGCAACTGAGTTTCAGATATGTTAAGTAATTGGTCCAAGATAACACACACACGAGTGGGGTGGCTGGGATGGGCACCAACTCTGCTCCTATGCCAACATGCATGCTCTCACCTATGTTACACTGCCTTCCCATGAGCGTGTTAAGGGTTTGGAAAGCTAAGGGCCACCCCTGATAAAGTAACGTGGAGTATTTTGGTGCCCTAGCTAAGGTCTTTTTCCCTTACCTTACCGAAAACATTTTCATATCAACTCAAACACTAGTCCCTGCGCAAGACAACTTTCCTTGAATTTCTCTTAACGCCATACACTGGTCAGAATATAAAAAGCAACGACCTCAGAACTTGAAAGTTAGCAATAGGAGGTGAATGAGGGAAGGGAAGCAAAACAAGAGTGACCCTGAGATGGTTATTATTTCGTGTCTACTTGAGTTGGCCATGGGGTGCCCAACACTAAACATTTTTTCTTGGGATATTTGTAGAGTGTTTCTGGGTGAGATTAGCGTTTGATTTGGTGGACTCAGTAAAGCACTATCGTCCCCAGTGAATGTGGGCAGCATTCAATCTCCTGAGGTCCCGAAGAGAACACAGGGTAGAAAAAGGAGGAATCCATGTCCCACCGCTTCTTTTCTCAGCCTTAGAAGGTGATCCCGCTTACAGGCAGAGCAGTGGGTAGGAGTAGGGTTGGTTCCCCGGAAGTGCCTTTGGTGCAACCACCCACAGTGATGTGATTTCCCTGCAGGACTGAAATGAGGGCCCATGTGCGGTTTTGGGTCAGGGCTAGCGTTGGAAGGGCGGAGCCAACGTATGGGTGGGCTAGACTGAAACTGTCTCAGGATCTGCTCCTCCAACTCCATCACGGGCGTGGAGATGTCATGGAGAGAGTGTGACTTCCACTCAGGGTTTTCCCCAATGGTAATTGGCCCCAATCCGTTATTTCTTTCAGACGTCCATGCTAGGTGCCTAAGCGCCAGAGCCCAGGCCAGCGTTAGGGTTAGGTCCTAGCTACCTGCATGTAGATTTCCTGGTTTCCCAATACCATTTGTTGAAGAGACAGTCTTGCCCCCATTGTTTTTTTCTTGCCTCCTTTGTTATAGGTTAATTTGCCACATAAGCATGGGTTTATTTCTGGGCTTTCTATTCTGTCCCATCGACCTATGTGGCTGTTTTTGTGTCTCTACCCATACTAATTGGTTTATTTGAAGCTCTGTAGTACATCTTGAAATCTGGGCTTTTGATACCTCCAGCTATGTTTTTGTCTTTCAAGATTATTTTCACGATTCAGGGTCTTTTGTGGTGCCGTACAGATTTTAGTATTAGTTGTTTCAGTTCTGTGAAAAGTGCCTTTGGTATCTTGATAGGGATTGCATTGAAACTGTAGAGAGTTATAAGTAATATGGACATTGCAATGATATTAATCCTTCCAGTCCATGATCATGGGATATCTTTCCATTTGTTTGTGTCATCTTCAATTTCATCATTGACTTATGGTTTTCACACTACAGGTCTTTCACTTCTTTGGATAAGATGAGTCGTAGCTATTTTACTCTCCTTCTCTTTTTGGTGCAAATATGAACGGTGTTGTTTTCTTAATTTCTCTTTCTGTGACTTCATTATTATTATATAGAAACCCTACCAATTGCTGTGTATCAGTTCCGTATCTGCAACTTTCCTGAATTCGTTTATTACTTCTTCTGGTTTTGGGGGGAAAGTTTTAGGATTTTCTATGCATATTCTTATGTCATCTGCGATAGTGACAGTTTAGCTTGTTTACCAACCTAGATGACTTTAATTTCTTTTTTCTTATCTGATACCTGTGGCTAGGACTTCTAGTGTTATATGAAACAAGAGTGGCAAAAGTAGACATATTTATCTTCTTCTTGATCTTAGAAGGAAAGCTCTCAGTTTTTCACCATTGAGATGTTAGGTGTGAAGTTTTTAATATAAACATTATATAAAATAATATTTTCATGTGTTGAGGCATGTCTGCCCCCCGACTTTGTTGAGAATTTTTACCATGGATACATGTTAAATTTTCTCGTATGCTTTTTCTGCATTTATTGGTATAAACATATGATGTTTACCCTCCGTTTTGTTGAGGTGGGATATTATATTGATTGATTTGATGAGCCATCTTTGTTTCCCTGGAATAAAAGCCACGTAATCATTTTAGTGTGTTGTTGAGTGGAGTTTGATATTATTTTATTATGGATTTTAAAGTCTATTTGGTTTGATATAGGTGTTGCTACCTGGTTCTGAGGTGGTGTTGTTGTTTGATGTTATTTTTGTTGTCCTTGTTGTTGTTTGCTTTCATGTGCATGGGAAATGTATCTCCATCACTTCACTTTCGGTCTGTATGTGTCTAGGTCTGAAGTGAGACTATGCTAGGCAGCATATGGGTGAGTGTTGTTTTTTATCCATCCTGTTACCCTATGTATTTTGACTGGAGCACTTCAGCCATTTATATTTAAAGTAATTGTTGACTGTTATGTACTAATTGTAATTTTGTTCTTTGTTTTCTGGTTGCTTTTGTAGTTCTCTGATTCCTTTTTCCGTACTCTCTTTCTTTTTCTTGATGAACTTGTGTTGTGCTTTCCTTGGCTTTCGTTTTCCTTATTTTTCATGTATTTTGTGTTTTGAGTTTGTTATCACAGGGCTTACATCTAACATCCCAAGGAAACAGCAGTCTATGTTAATTTGGTGGTCACTTAAATATACACACATTCAAGAAATTTAAGAAGACTAACCTTTGGGGCAACTGGGTGGCTCAGGCAGTTAAGTGTGCGATTTCGAGCTCAGGTCATGATCTCACAATACGTGAGTTTGAACCGCACGTTGGACTCTGTGCTGACAGCACAGAGCCTGGAAACTGCTTCAGATTCTCTGCCTCCCCCACTCTCTGTCCCTCCCTGTTAACACTCTGCCTCTCTCTCTCTCTCAAACATGAAATAAAACATATATTTTTTAGTAAAATACAATACAAACAGTAACTTTTTAAAGTCCCTCCTCCATATTTTATTTGTATGTTGTCAGATTTTACATCTTTTCATTCATAATTCTGTAATATCTAATTATGATTTTCCCCGGTTAACATTCCTTGCATTGCTGATTCGTGGTGATAAACTTCTTTATCTTCTGTTTGAGAAACTCTTTATCTCTTTTTTTTCAAATGTTAATGATAATCTTTCCAGACAAAGTTTTTTGGGTCGTGGGATTATCCTTTCAGGCCTTTGAAGATACCATGTCACTCTTTCCCAGCATGCCAACTTTCTGCTGAAAAATCAGCTGACAACTTTAGGTGTTTGTTGAGATCTGTTTTTCAAATCATAGGTAACTTTTGCTTCCCTCTTACAACTTTGAAATTCTTTATTTATCTTTAAACTTTGACATTTTAATTATTATGTGTCGTAGTGTGAGGCTGCTTGGTTTCATCATGTTTGGAACTCTGTGCTTCTTGTCCTAGATGTCTCTTTTCTTCCCTAGTTTTGGAAAGTCTTCTGTTATCTTTTCTTCAAATACTTTTTGTACCCCTTTCCTTCTTGTGGAATCCCTAGTATGTGGATTTTTGCTCACTTGATATTTCCAAAGTATCCCTTAACTTATCCTCATTAGAAAAAAAATCTGCTGTTTGTTTTGGGTGCTTTCCATTAATCTGTGTTCCATATCCACTGATTTGTCCTTCCCCATGCCGTCTTCTACTGTTGATTCCCTCTAGTGTTCTTTTTTTTTCCAGCTATTTTCTTCTTGAACTCTGATTTTATGTGTGTTTGCTATCTCTTAATTAAGGGTCTCACTTAGTTCTTGTCTTTTCTCTGCAGCCCGGCGAGCATCTTGACCATCATTAATTTATATTCTTTATTTAATTGAGGCAAAATGCTTACCTCCGTTTCAGCTCTTTTCTGGGTTTTTTATTGTTCTTTCTTTTGGAGCATACTTCCATGTCTCTCCACTTTGCTTCTCTTTCTGCATTTGTTTCTATAGACTGGCAGAGCAGCTACTTCTCCTACACTTGAAGGAATTGTCATCTACATGATTGTCCCCCTGGGTAGAATCTGTGTGCAAGTTGGTGACATTTGCTGGCTGGCTGAAGCCGTGGCTTGCATGGACTGGGGATCCTGGGGCTTTCTACATAGCAGGCGCCCTGTCAGGATAGTTAAAGCTGAAGTGAACGCAGACTGTGGTGTCCCAGGATTCTGTGTGTTGAGGGTACCCTGGCAGGACAGCTGAAGCTGAAATGAATGCAGGTTGAGGCATGCTGAGGTGCTGTGTACAGGTACCCTTTACAGGGTGGCTAGAACATAAGCAGTCTGGGAGTCAGGATGTCCTTGATCTCTCTATGCAGAGGATTCCTGGGCATGATAGGTGAAGCTAAAATGCGTACAAGCTGAAGGCACCTGGGGCTATACATGCAGAGGATACCTTGCCAATATAGTTGAAGCTGAAGTGGATATAAACTAGTGTGTACCAGGACTTTCCACGGAGAGGGTGCCCTGAAGGGGCCGTGGGAGCTGAGGTGGGTTACAGTCCAGGAATGGCTCTTTTTATATGCTAGTTGCTCTTTAAACTGCATTGATTAAGGGGGGAAAAAGCATGTCGTGTGTGTGTGTGTGTGTGTGTGTGTGTGTGTGTGTGTGTGTGTGTGTCCAGTGCAATTGGGGCTTGTGTTATTGTGGGCCTGGAACTTACTGAGGCATCAGGCCAGCTATAGCAACTGGACCCTGCTCTGGTCTATGCATTTCAGGTGGATGGAGAATGTGGGGCAGCTGGGTGGCTCAGTGGATCCAGTACCTGACATCAGTTCAGGTCGTGATTTCACAGTTCATGAATTTGAGAACCATTTTGGGCTGGATGCTGTCAGTGTAGAGCCTTCCCTGAATCGTCTGTCCCCCTCTTTCTGCCCCTGCTCTGCTTGTATTCTCTGCTTCTCAAAAATAAGTAAACAGGAAAAAATGTGGATGTAAAATGTAACCCTGCCCCTCTCCTGTCTCTATGACCCAGAGAGAACTCCTGCGGCTCCTCTGACGTTGATAGAGTTCTACTGCTCTCTTTTATATGACAGTTGTTCTTTTCAAACTGCCGTGTTTTTTTTTTTCTTTCTGTTTTCTGCCCAAGGACAGAGGAGTCTGTTTCTGGTCCTTCCCCAACTGCCCTTGGCAACGTTAGGGTGAGTGTTTCCTTTGTTACTGTCTCACTGTCTTGCTGTTGTCTTTTGATTTTCTATGTTTTGTTAGGCACCATCTGTGCCGTCAGTCCTCAGCTCCTCAGGATAAATTGTTATATCAATAGGTGCAATCCCCAGGGAGCTGGACAAATTGGAAGTATACCTTCTGGATGGTTCAGCAGAAAATGTAGTCAGGGAGTTCAGGCACAAGAGCACCTCGCTCCAGGGGACCCAAAAAAGGTGAGGTTTGGCTACTCATTACTGACAAAATCTCAATTCAAAGGAACTAGAGGAGGTGAAACAAATGGGGAACTTATTCAGAGGCCGATACCAGAGATACAGCAGACTCCCATCAAAGACTCTCTGTAAAGTGCTGAGAATACCTCCAGGTTTATGTAAGGAAAATGTGGGATAAAAAGAGGTAGGTACACACAGGTGGTCACTAAGGTCAGGTTGGTCATTGTCTGGGGCTTGAGGGTGGAGTCTTATTGGCTCAGGGAGTCCTTATTGCTAGAGGGGTAGTTTCAGTTCCCATGAGGTGATACTTTGCTTTCAGGATCCTAAATTAAGAGATAAGCTGAGAGTGGGGAGGGGGCGCCTTGGTGGCTCAGCTGATTTAGCATCCGAATTCAGTTCAGGTCATGATCTCATGGCTCCTGGGTTCGTGCCCCACATTGGGCTCTGTGCTGACAGCTCGGAGCCTGGAGCCTGTTTCCGATTCTATGTCTCCCTCTCTCTCTGCCCGTCCCCCAGTTGTGCTCTGTCTCGCTCTGTCTCAATAATAAATAAACATAGAGAAAGAGAGAAGCTGGAAAGAAAAAGTGAATCAATCAGAAAGTTTATGGTCAATGTGGAGGTAGTTGAAACCCTCTTTCACCTTGGAGGAGTTGAGTTCAAGGCCTTCCTACACACCCATCTTAAACAGAAACTAGAATAGGGTCCCTCTGAATCCTATTTTGATTGGAGAAAGTTTGCAGAAATCCAAGGAAGGAGACAATAAAAGCAGGGAATCAGCCAGTTCTGTGTTCAAATCAACATAAACACCAGTACCTCCCCTGATGACAAGCGTGGCATGTACAGAAAAAGGCATAGAAAAGGCCTTCGCATTGGAAAAAGTAAAAACAAAAAGTATCTCGATTCTTTCATTTATTGATTTTTCAATTCGTATTTTGGAAAGAGAGAATGAGCAGAGACGGGGAGAGAAATAGACAGAGAGAAAGACAGAGAGAGAAGCTTAAGCAGGCTCCATAATTAGCACAGAGCCCCAAACGGGGCTCAATCCCCTGACCATAGGACCATGACCTGAGCTGCTGAACCCAGCAGTCTGGTAGTCAACTCTGGAGCCATTCAGGTGCCCTGAAAACTGCCTCAACTCTTAAATCATGTGATTATCAACATGAAACAAATTCTAAGGACTATACATCAGTTTTCTAGAACTCAAACATAATTAAATAAGCCCCAGAATACACGGTCAATATATAAAACTCAGTCTCATTTTTACACACAAGCAATGAACATTTAGAATATGAACTGTTTTTTTTAAAGAACCATTTAAAACCACACCAAACATTGAAATACTTACATTTAAATCTAACAACCATGCACAGGATCTGTACATGAAAAGCCACAGAAGGCTGATTGGGTAAATCAAGGAAGATATAAATAAATGGAGAGATATGCCATATCTATCCATGGAAGTCTCACTAGTAAGATGTCAATTATCAACTTGATCTAGAGATTCAACATAATCCCAGTCGACATCCCAGGATTTTTTTGTGGATATCAGCAAGCTGATTCTAAAATATGTGTGAAAAGACAAAGGAACGAGAACAGCCAAACAGCTCTGGAAAATAACCAAGTTGGAGAACTCATGTTTCACCATTTTAAGACTTACTATAAAGTCCAGTAATCAAGGCAGTGTGATATTGAAGAAAGATGGACACACAGATCAAGAGATAGAACAGAGAATCCAGAAACTGACCCCATACACAAGCATCCTCACCCAAATTCTGATAATGACATATAGCCAACCTAACAGAAAAAGGGAGATAGTCTTTCCCAAGTGTTACTGGAACAATTAAGTGTTCGTATGGAATAGTAATCAATTAACTAAGTATTTAATTTAACTAAGTTAATTTAACTAAGTATTTAATTGTTTAATCAAACGGTTCATTGATTAATTAATTAATTAAAAGAAGCCTTGACCTAAATTCATCACTTATACAAACATTCACTCAAATGGATCATAGATGTAAGTGTAATGTACAAAATTATAAAACATTCTTAAGAAAGAAGGAGTGATGTTGATTCATTGAATCATTCAATAAATACTTTTGGAGCATTTGGAATGAGTCTACGCCCTGAGGATCCACTAGGGAACCAAAGGAGCGAGGACCACTGCGCTCTTGGTGCAGGGAGAGAAGGGTGTAAAGACTGCCAGCAATAGACAAGGTGAAGCGAAATCTGGTCATCCTGTTCCTCCGCCTCACATTACCGGCTGCAGTTCTTTTTATTTCTTAATTCACATTTATTAAACTGTGTCTACACCATGAAAAGCTAATTCTACTTGTAGCAACTAATTGAAGCAAGAAAATGGAGCATCCTAAATGATCAATAGCCGCGTTTAAATAAGTTATGCCCTGGGGCGCCTGGGTGGCTCAGTTGGTTGGGCTTCCGACTTTGGCTCTGGTCATGATCTCACGGTGGTTGAGTTTGAGCGCCGCGTTGGGCTCTGTGCTGACAGTTCAGAGCCTGGAGCCTGCTTCGGATTCTGTGTCTCCCTCTCTCTCTGATCCTCCCCCGTTCATGCTCTTTCTCTCTCTGTCTCAAAAATAAATAAACATTAAAAAAAATGTTTTTAATAAGTTATGGCATGCTATGTGGACTTTACATTTCATAGCCCTGCAGAACATTTGAGACCTAGCGAAATGCTCGTATCACTAGAGGACCAAATATGGGATTTACAGCTACATAGCAAATTTTGGTTAATGCCTGTACATACCTCTTCCCTGAAGATTATCCACAGTGTTAGAGGTGCTTACCTCCACGGGCGCCTGAATGGCTCAGTCAGTTAAGCATCTTGCTCTTGATTCCAGCTCAGTTATGATTTCACAGTGTGTGCAATCAAGCTCCACATTGAGCTCTGCACTGATAGCGTGGAGCCTGCTTATGATTCTCTCTATCTCTCTCTCTCCTCCCATCCCCCACTCTTGCTCATCTCCCTCTCGTTCTCTCTCTCTGCCAAAAATACATAAACATAAAAAAGGTGTTTAGATGTGCTTATCTCCAGGTGTTTGACTTATGACCATTTTTCTTTCTTTCTTGTTTGTTTTCTAAATTGTCTGCAATAAAGTTTAAGACCGCCGTAATCATAAAGTAACATTTCAAATAAATGATTTAGTCTAGTATCAGTTTAATAAATAAAATGTGTCAATTCATAAATTCATTAGGTCCATTCAACATGTCAAGGATAGTTTCAAACAGTCCAGTGTTATTCCTTCAGCAGACTCCCCTCCCACCTGATTTGACGTTGACTCAACCACTTCACCAAGAAAGATTTCTAAACTTTGACCATGTTTGAGTGTTTATAAAAGTTTCCGAAAGCATGCAAGACCTCCTCCTTGCCTTCAAGAAACTTTCAATATTTGAGGGTAGAAAATACCCAAACACCATACAAAGCACAGTGAGACTTCAAGGTCAAGTTTCATGTAGCAGGAGAAGTCCACTGAGTCGAGATGATCAGTAAAGCCATCTCAGAGGCATAGCACAAAGAATCTTAAAGGGTGACCAAATTTCTAGTTGGCAGACAGAAAGGAGGATCCATGTGTGGATCCTGAGAAACTTAGCAGAAGACCATGGTGGAGGTGATGCGGGGAAAAAGTTATAGAGAGGGAGGGATGCAAACCATAAGAGACTCTTAAATACCGACAACAGACTGAGGGTTGATGTGGGGTTGGGGAGAGGAGAAAGTGGGTGACGGGCATTGAGGAGGGCACCTGTTGGGCACCTATTCCAGGTGGCTTCCCTGGCATTTTCTAGCAGACATTTATTTTTAATTTTTTTTTCAACGTTTATTTATTTTTGGGACAGAGAGAGACAGAGCATGAACGGGGGAGGGGCAGAGAGAGAGGGAGACACAGAATCGGAAACAGGCTCCAGGCTCTGAGCCATCAGCCCAGAGCCTGACGCGGGGCTCGAACTCACGGACCGCGAGATCGTGACCTGGCTGAAGTCGGACGCTTAACCGACTGCGCCACCCAGGCGCCCCAACTAGCAGACATTTAAAGCAGAGATAATAGCTATCCTTCCCAAGCTGTTCCAAAAAATGGAAATGAAAGGAAAACTTCCAGACGCATTTTATGAAGCCAGCATTACGGTGATTCATAACTAGACAGAGACACAGAAAAACAGGAGAATTACAGGCCAATATCGCTGAAGAATAGGGGTGCAGAAATTCTCAACAAGATACTAGCAAATCACATTCAATAGCATATAGGAAGTATTAGTCAACACGATCAAGTGGGATTCATTCCTGGCCTGCAGGGCTAGTGCCATATTCACAAATCAATCATTGTGCTACATCACATTAATAAAAGAAAAGATAAGAACCATAGTACATGTCAATAGATGCAGAAAAAAAAGTATTTGAGAAAATATCGTATCCTTACTTAATACAAACCCTCAAGAAAGTTGGGATTGAAGGAAACTACGTTAAACATCATAAAAGCCATTTATCAGAAGCCCACAGTAAATATCGTCCTCAAAGCGGAAAACTGAGAGCATTCCCCCTGAGATCAGGAACAAGACAGAGATGTGCACTCTCACCCCGTTTGTTGAACATAGTGTTGGAGGTCTTAGCATCAGTAATCAGACAGTAAATGAAATTAAAGGTATCATCATTTGCAAAGATGAAGTCTAACTTCCACTTTTTGCAGATGGCATGACACTATACATGGAATTTCCGACAGACTCCATCAAAAGTCCGCTAGTACTGATACATGAATTTGGCCATGTTGCAGGGTACAAAATCAATGTACAGAAATTGGTTGCGTTTTATACACCAATAATGAAGCAACAGAAAGAGAAATAAAGAAACGGATACCATATACAATGCACCAAGATTCTCAAAATACGTAGCAATAAACCTAACCAAAGAGGTAAAAGATCTGTATGCTGAAAACTATAGAAGTCTTGTGAAGGAAATTGAAGAAGATACAGAGAAAGTGAAAAACATTCCATGCTCGTGGATTGGAAGAATAAATATTGGCGAAATATCAATACGACCCAACGCAGTCCTCACATTATAGGCAGCCCCAATCACATTGCACCAACATCCTTCTCCAAGCTGGAACAAGCAATCATAAAATGTGTATGGAAACACAAAAGACCCTGAATAGCCAAAGTAATGCTGAAGAAGAAAACCAAAGTGAGAGGCACCACAATGCCACACTTTAGCCTCTACCACAAAGCTATAACCATCAAGACAGCATAGTATTGGCACAGAAACAAATACATAGACTTAATGGCATAGTTTAGAGACCCCAGAATTGGACCCACATACGTATGGCCAACTAATCTTTGACAAAGCAGGAAAGAATATCCAATGGAAAAAAAGTCTGTTTAACAAATGGTGCTAAGAGAAGTGGACATCAACATGCAGAAGAATGAAACTAGACAAGTTTCTTACAGCACTCACAAAAATAAACTCACAATGGATGAAGGGCCTGAATGTGAGACAGGAAACCATCAAACCCTGGAGGAGAAAGCAGGAAACATCCTCTTTGAACTCAGCATCAGCAAGTTCTTAGCTGACACATCTCCAAAGGCAAGGGAATTAAAAGCAAAATGAACTATTGGGACATCATCAAAATAAAAATCTTCTCCACAATGAAGGAAATAATCAACAAAACTAAAAGGCAACTGACTGAATGGGAAAAGATGTGTGCAAAAGTCATACTGGATAATTGGCTAGTATCCTAAACCTGTAAAATGAACTCACCAACTCCACACCCGGAAAACAAAAAATCCAGTGAAGAAACGGGCAGAAGACTTGAACAGACACTGTTCTAAAAAAGACATCCAGATTGTCAAGAGACACATGAAAAGATGCTCAACAGCACTCCTCGTCAGGGAAATCCAAAGCAAAACCGCACTGAGATACCACCTCATGCCAGTCAGAGTGGCTACAATGAGCAAATTAGAAGACTATAGATGCTGGTGAGGATGTGGAGAAACGGGAACCCTCTTGCACTGTTGGTGGGAATGCATGCTGGTGCAGCCGCTCTGGAAAACAGTGTGGAGGTTCCTCAAATCAGTAAAAATAGATCTACCCTAAGACCCAGCAATAACACTGCTAGGAATTTACCCAAGGGGTACAGGAGTGCGGAGACATAGGGGCGCATGTACCCCAAAGTTTATAGCACTACTTTCAACAACAGCCAAACTATGGAAAGAGCCCAGCTGTCTATCAACTGACAAGTGGATAAAGAAGTTGTGGTTTATGTATACCATGGAATACTACTTGGCAATGAGAAAGAACGAAATCTGGCCATTTGGAGCAACGTGGATGGAACTGAGGGGTATGATGCTACGTGAAATAAGTCAGGCGGAGAAAGACAGATACCATATGTTTTCATCCATGTGTGGATCCTGAGAAACTTAGCAGAGGACCATGGGGGAGGTGATGCAGGGAAAAAGTTATAGAGAGGGAGGGAGGCAAAGCATAAGAGACTCTTAAATACGGACAACAGACTGAGGGTTGACGTGGGTTTGGGGAGAGGGGAAAGTGGGTGACGGGCATCGAGGAGGGCACCTGTTGGGATGAACACTGGGTGTTGCGTGGAAACCAATTTGAAAATAAATTACATTTAATGTAAAAGGAAATCCAGGGGTTGCTCTTACTGAATATGAGGATAGCTTTCCATTTTCAGCACTTTCTGAACGTGAGGTAGTACTGGCTTAAGGTGCATAGAGGAAAGTTTGGTTTGTGTGTTTAAGAAAAGGAGTTGAGTAAAGACAGAGGCCTCTCACATGTATCACGTTGACCTTGGCAAGTGTCTCTTCTGATTGTTACCATGACTTATCCCTTTTCTTGATTCACATAGTTTGGTGTCATCCTTTCATGAGGAAGTGGATTTCAATTGATCATGGTAGGTGGTCCTTGTAATATTTTGTGAATTATTTGTGTATGTGGTGATGATGGATGGACCATGCCGGTGGCTTTCGAAAGCACTTACACGGACCGTGTAACACGTTTTCTACCCATGGAATCCCATACGGTCTTTTACTACCTTGTGTATGACTTACCTAAATATCATGAATTGGTAGGTACTGAATAGGTTTTAGTGGCACTGAGTGCCCTCATGGCCACTCACGCAGAATTCGTTGACTCTTTGCTCTTAAGCAAAGAACTGTGAAGAACAGCTTCCTGAAGTGTGAGCTATAGCCACAGACATATGGACCCCTAAGCAAGGCACAGTATATCTGTATTCTTTGAAAGAGTAGAGTAGTTACTTCAATTTGGCTTTCAGTGCGTTGCATGACAAGGCATTTAATTAGCTAAAACCCTCTTACAGTCATGTTTGATTGCAAGTTGTGTGTACTCTCCACTGCGAAGTGTCATCTCATGATAGATGGAATTAATGGAGGTGAGGCATCAGTGCATTCACGTCGAGGACAACCCTCTTGAACTCGTCAAGAACTATGGGCCTTTTCAGGTAAGATTACGTGCAGGTCTTTCTCAAGGGCACAATCTTAAACACAGCCCAACCTAAGGCAGCTTTCAGCATTCGGCAGTGATAGGATAGGCAACATTGTGACTTCACAAAGTGCCTGGTGTCCTAGCAACAGCGGTGTAACTCTCACAGCCTGCAGACTGATTTGGCTTCATGGTAGGAAATTCATGAGGGCCTGGCGGCGGCGGCCAGACCTGGCAAGCGCGGGCGGCCCCTAGCGGCCTCACCTCCTGAGCCTCATGAAGAGGCTGCGGCGCAGGCCCCGGGAGGCCCTGGCCCAGGCTGCCCGGGGAGGAGCCTCTAGCGATGCAGCATGGGCCGCGCTGGAGGCGCCTGAGGAGAAGGTGGTGTATACGCAGTGGCAACCGTCGCCACTGTCGGTGGCCAACAGCAGCAAGGCGCTGATAGACGCTTTCAAGCTATTCGTGCCCCGCAGCACGGAGTTCATGAGCTCAGACGCGGAGCTCTGGAACTGCCTCTGTAGCCTCAAGCACCAGATCTCCCCCCGCATCCTGCGCAGCAAGGACGTCTATGGCTACTCCTCCCTCCTGGCCCAGGTCCCGGACCCCTGGCACCAGCCCCCCGAGGCCCGCCTCCAGACGCGCCGGCCAGCTGCCAGGAGGAGGCGCCACGGAGCCCGGACGGTCTCGGTCGGCCAGAGGAAGGTGCCGCCCCCGCCGGCGCCGTCCCGCGAGGACAGCAGCCCCCTGGAGGAGAGTGGGAGGGCGGCCACCCCGACGCTGACCACCTCGCCCACCATCCGCGTAGTCGGCGACGTGTGGGTCGAGAGCAGCCTGGCAGAAGCGCGGCGCCAAGCGCACTAAGTTCTGGGAGTGAACCTGGAACCCGTGGTGAGACTCCGCCGCGTCCCAGTGCCTGGGCGTGAGATGCGGTCCACAGCCGCGCGACATCCCAGCCCCGGGATGGGTTGTGCCTGGAGGGATGAACCAGTGAGAGACGGGCCCAGCGTCGCCTAGTGCACTTTACCGGCGAAGAAGCACCAGACGGTCCTGGCCCGCGCCCCTGGGATGTGGCGCCGCCTTCTGGGACTCCGGGACAGCTGTGCCCTCTGCTGCCTCCCAGCACGGGTCTGCGGAGGGAGGCGACCCCTGGACCGCAAGGGAGGTCCCCTTTCTTCCTAACCCCAGATTGAGAGGTCTCCAGCACTGTAGGGGCAGATCCATGATCTCTCTTGTTCCCTCATTGCTCTGAAGTCGTCAGAAGAAGCCATTCCACCCCCACCGTCTCCAAAGGAAATTGCTTCCATGCTTGTGTAATAAAGCTAGAGTTTCTTTGCCATTCACCCACCTCCCGGCTCCTCCCGCCAATTTCTTTCTTTCTTTGTGTATATGTGTATGTATATATATCTTCTAGGATGATTTAAATTACATATTCTTTAATTGTTTAGAAGAGGCAGTAGAGAAAAAAGGGTGTGACTTAGGGGTCTGCACTCAGATTAAAATAAGATTCGTGAAGTATAGTATACATTCAAAAGGACATATATTATTTTTTTCATGTTTGTTTATGTTTCAGAGAGAGAGACACCGTGTGAGCAGGGGAGGGCCAGATAGGGAGCCACAGGATCCTACAGGCTCCAGGCTCTGAGCTGTCAGCACAGAACCTGATGCAGGGCTCGAACTCACAAACCATGGGATCATGACTTGAGCCAAAGTTGGACACTTAAGTGACTAGCCACCCAGGCACGCAGAAAAGAACATATATTATTAAAAGTATTCTGAGCACAGCTTGATGCAATTCAGTTCAATATACTTGAGGAATCAGCACTCATTAAAAAAGGTACCAGGACCCCAAGGGACCACCTGTGCCTCTTTCATTCATGGTCTATCTCTCCTTTGGGACGGCAATTTTTCTGACGTCTTACAAAATATGCAATTTTTGCTTGGTTTTGGAGTATATAGAAATGGAATTATGTGTCCTACACCTAGCTTCTTTCACTCAAACTTATGTTAGTGATATTCATGGTATTGTATGTATAGATACTTTGTGCTCATTGGTGTATAGAATTTCATTATATGAATAGTTTACAGTATTTCTGCAACTCTTGGTGGACATTTAGGTAGGTTCTGGCTTAGGGCACTTATGAGTAAAGCTTCAGTGAACATTATAGGACACGTCATTAGGTGAACATTTCTTACAATAGTATTTATTTATCCAGGAGAGAATTTGCTGGGTCACATATCATCTAACTTCTCAGCTTTGGTAAGGTTCCTCCAAACTGTTTCCAAAATGGTTATACCCATTTACACAAACTTCTTTCTATAGTAGTGCCTGCGTAGTGCCTGTGAGCTGTGATTAGTTGATAGCCTTGCCAATACTTGCTAATATGGTCTTTTTCATGTTATCTATTCTGGCAGGTGTACAGATTTTTTTTTATTTGAGAAATATCAATCCAAGTATTGTATAGAAATAGTAAAAAAAAAAAAAAAAAAAACAAAAACAAAACACAGCATCCAAATTGCAGATCAGGACTTGCAATAAAAATATCAAAGCTTTGTTTCCCCCATGAACACCTCTTCCCCAGAGGCAACACTTTCTTTTGTTTTCTTTTTTCTTTTTTTTTAAGTCAGGGTTTTTTTCAACAGACCATTTTTTAAGGACAATTTTACACTTATAGACAAATTGTACAAAAAATACAGGTTCCTCACCCCCAGTAGTTTCTATAGTACCTTGCCCTAATGTGGATGCATTAATTATAAGTGGTGGATGAGCCATTCTTGACTGACACATTATCATTAGACACATTATCATTAACTAACAGTTAGGGTTTATTTTGTGTTATATAGATACATAAGTTTTGAGAAATGTATAATGGTATGTATCTACTATTGCAGTATCATACAGAATAGTTACACCACCCTAAAGTGCCCTGTGCTCCGCCTATTACCAATTCCTCTCTCCCCCAAACCCTAATAGCCACTGGTCTTTTTTCTGTCTCCGAAGGTGTTTTGTGTTGTTGTTGTTGTTGTCGTTGTTGTTGTTGTCGTCATCGTCGTTGTCGTTGTTTTGTATTCTTTCGTTTTCTTTTGTTTTGTTTTTCCAAAACGTTATCATAGTTGGAAACGTAAAGCAAATGGTTTTTCGTATTGGATCCCTTCACTTAGTAATCCGCACTTAAGTTTCCTCCATGACTGTTAAGTAGCTCCCTTTCTACCTCTTTCCTTCCCTCCTCTTCTGTCTCTCTGCCTCCCTTTCATGGAGGGAGTTTATTTTCTAAAACAGCTTTTAAAAAGCTGGTTTACAGAAAAAGACTGGAAAGTGCAGAGTTCCCCTGTTCTCCCTCCTACCCCCCAAAACATAGTTTTCCCTATTGTAAACTTCTTGTGTCAGTGTAGTGCATTTGTTACAATGGATGAGCCCATATGAAAACTATTATTAACTAAAGTCCGAAGTTTAGCTTAGCATTCACTGTGGTGTGCAGTTTGCTGAGTTTTGACAAATGCACAATGCCATGATTCAAAACATTTCACTGTCTTAGAAGATGTTTCACTGCCGTAAATATTCCCTGTGCTTCATCGATTATTCATCTCTCCCTCCCCCCTGAGTCCCTGGCAACCACAGGTCTCTTTACTGTCTCCATTATTTGAGGCAACACTTTTAACTGTTCCAGGTTTATATTCTTTTGTTAGGAATCTTCATGAAGATAAGTAGTATACTATACTGCTGATTATTGATTTGTCAGTTTTAAGCACCGTCTACTGACTTCCTATGTGACGTTGACGAATAGGTCGCTTAAGCCACCTGTCGTCTGTCTCCTCACCTTCCGATATATTCCCGAACTTCTATCTGTATACTGTTTCAGTCAGGTCCAGCCAGCCGGTGAGTCACTATAGGTATTTTAAACAGTTACACACGTGATGGGAAATCCCAGAAGCCAAACAAAGGATGGCGAAGCAATCAGGAATTAGTATCAGCAGAAAGCTGTTTCCACCCGCAGAGCTAGAGAAATTCAGAACCATACCTAGCAGGAACTGAGAACATGGGAGAAGAGGCTCTTGGAAAGAAGCTAGAATTTGGAGGAGATAAAATCACTGGTAGGAAGTGGAGTGGGAGAGAGAAAAACCTCTGGGCTTATACCTTCCTCCCTTACTCCCATTAAGCACCCATTGGTCAAACCCTCTGGAAGCCAGTTGGCAAGGAACCAGGAAACACATTCTGTAGGAGAAGTGCAGGAATTGGATGTGAGGGCAAAAAGACATAACGGGTGAAGTTACATATAGGTACTAGTTAGAGTTCTCCAGAGACTCAGTATCAATGGGAATTGGTTCAAAGGATTACGGAGGCTGAGAAGGGCAGACCCAGGAGATCCAGTAATTTAGTTCCAGGCAGACTCCCAAAGCCTAAGAATCAGGAGAGCTGATGATGTATGTTCCATTCCATGTCTGAGCCTGAAGTCAGGAGACCAATATCGCAGCTTGAAGACAGTCAGATAGACACAGTGAATTCTCTCTTACTCTGCCTTTTGTTGTATTCAGGTCTTCAATCGATTAGTTGAGGACACCCAGTGGTTGGCAAGGCAATATGTCTTGCTTAGTCTACTGATATACAGATGTTAATTGTACTAAGAAATGTCCTCACAGACTCACTAAAATAATGTTTAGCCATATATCTGGGTACCCAGTGGCTTAGCCCATTTAAAACATGAAATTAACCATCACACGATATAATTTTATGTTTATATGCATGTATGTATGTATGAATGTATGTTATTTGAGAGAGAGAGAGAGAGAGAGAGAGAGAGAGAGAGAGAGAGAGAGAGAGAGAGAGAGAGAGAGAGAGAGAGAGAGAGTATGTTCAAGCAGGAGAAGGACAGAGAGAGAATTCTGAGGTGTCAGTGCAGAACCTAATGCTCATCTTAGTCTTATGAACTGTGAGATCATCATCTGAGCCAAAATCAAGTGTTGGATTGTGAACTCACTGAACCACTCAGGTACCCCACAAGATGTAATTTTAAAATAGAGACGTATTTGCCTTACCTGTACTATCATTTTTCATTCCTTACATTGTAAGATAAAGGTCTTCCTTAACCTTGCTGCACTTTTTCTCTGTCTCTCATCAGCTTTGGGCTTCTGTTTTGTCATTGTGGTTAACACTGCTGTTATGCTCTGCAATCAAGTCTCTTTAGAGGGTTCAAGGTTGATTCTATAACTTGAAAACTAATAAAAGGTTTAACTTATTGGGATTATTAAATAATATGCAAACATTAGAATTACTACTCTTTTGCTGGAGTCTTTGCACCTGCTGAACGAGGACATCTCTAGCATCAAGGTGAAATGGATCCTTTCTCTTTGTATTCCTAGGTGCTTTAAACCATGCCATGTTTCACTTGGCTCATTCAGACTAAGACCGTCTTATGGATATTTTCTGGTTCTCCTTAATTTTCTAATTGCACTTCTTTGTTTTATTGCACTCTTTCAGTACTCTGAAATCATGCCACTTATGACATCTTCCTGCTAACCTCTTAGCGGTCTCTCACTGGACTTTTCTTTATTCCTGCCTCATGTAGGTGGTGACTCAGTGGGTCTGCTTCATAGCTTCCTTCCTGTGATTTTCCTCTGCCCCGCTCCCAGTTTGTTTCCATGGTTTCATGGTAATATGGCCATCTGGGAAGTTAGGGAGCATTTAAAAGCCTGGACTCTTGAGCCTGACGGCCTGGGGTTAGACTTTACTTGTTCCACTTACCAACTGTGTAAGTTGGATGTTGGATGAGTTATGTGGTTTCTTTGTAACCCTCTTTCCTCCTCTCGAAGATAATAATGGTAATTGTACATATTTTATAAGTTTGTTGTGTGGTTCATATGTAATAATATATGAAAATAACCCATAATAGTGTCTATCACAAAAATAAACACTATGTTAGTGTTGCCTATTATTAAGAATAATTTCTCTTTATTTTTTCTCTCCTTGTTTTGTTGGAGTACACCTTCATATAACTTCCTAATGAAGAATGAGTTGAATCAAATGTTCTGAGTCTTTGCACGTCTGAAGATATCTTGAGTCCACTCTCAAATTTAATTCATAATTTTGATAGGTGTAGAATTGTAGCTACTTTTTAAATTGATTTATTTTTATTTTTTTAAAGATACCTCCAACTTAGTTAGCATGTATTGCAACAATCATTTCAGGAGTAGATTCCTCAGTGCCCCTTACCCATTTAGCCCATCCCCCCTCCCACAATCCCTCCAGTGACCCTCAGTTTGTTCTCCATACGTATGAGTCTCTTCTGTTTTGCCCCCTCCCTGATTTTATGTAATTTTTGTTTCTCTTCGCTTATGTTCATCTCTTCCACTCATAGAATCCTAGCGTCTAATGGCCAGTTGCCCCTTCCATCCACTTTCCCCTAATCACAACACCATTGGAACTACAATATCTGCTCTTTAGAGTGTTTTTAACTCACTATCACTTCCACCTTCTTCTAGTTTTCAAAATCATTCAGTACGTCTGGCCTATGCTTACGGAAAAGGGAATGGAGGTCCCCCTTTTGAAGGGCTTAAAAGAGAATTTATGAACATATTTTAGACTGCCACAGCCTGTCTGCTGGCCTCGTATTATTCACTCTCATCCTGCATGAAAAATATCCTCACCCTACCCCAAGTATCCTCCCTCTTAAAGACCCAACCCTTGTAACATCAGCTCAAAGACCAGGATATTTTTATCTAAATTAGGTCCAGGTGTGAATGAGTCTCCTTGGGCGCACTGGTCCTCGACTACACTTTCAATCTGAAGACCTACGAATGAAGACCTATGAATTCAGCATACGACCAACATGGGCATGGTGATAACCAGAATACACACAACAACACACACCCACACATACACACACACACACTCACACACACACACACACACACACACACACACACACATACACACACAGACAGAAAAAACAAACAAACCAACAAAACACAAACGTTGCTGTTAAAAAGTAAGGAAGGAAGTTATCATGAATGAGTCACTGGTCCATAGCAATTCTGAAGTTCAGCAGAATAGACTACAGGTAGGCAGTCCTTTCATTGGGTCTTAAGGCCGGGGAATGATTTTCCATGGCCCTAGCTCCTCCAGGGTTCTGGCTTTCAACCTCCAAGTCATTCTTCCCTTCTCATGAAAGGTAGCCTGTGTCTACAGCCTTATGGTTGTCTCGACCTACTTCTCATTGTAGGAGTTACTGGGTCCAAAGCCTTCTTTCATTTTACTCTCTGGGATTAAGGAAACCCTTCTCTTCCATGGACTTTTCCAAACATTTATAAGGAAAAACACTCCTAAACTTCAAGTGATATGGTAACAGAGAGAACCCAGTGTCCCACAGTTTACTCTGCGAGGGTATGCTTATGAGATAGAACGCTGGTATTCTCCAATTCCTAATTCTTCATTTAGGAAACTTTTCTGGCATCTTTTCCCCAACGTCATCTGCTGAGTGATGTTGGTAATAATTTCACCTTCAATAAGAGTGACATTATTGATGTTATTTGTGCTAACAAAAATTGAAATTGTATTTGAATGGCATTGAGTAAGTGCAAGTAGTATCGACTGGGGACGTGTTCAGCTGTCACAGAAAGGCTGCCACCAGTGGCATAATCAAAGAGAGTTTTACTCACAAAGAGGCTGTAGGCTGTGCTCCATTAAGGCAGCAATGTCATCGGCAGCAGGCGCATGGAATGGCAGAGCTGCCAATTTCTTTATGACCTCCTGCAAAATTTTGGAAAAAAGGGTAGCAGTCATTAATATAATACTACCAATGTTTTTACCACTTACCGTCTTCAATGCAGCACATGTGTGAGTATTTCAAGCTCACAGCACATCTGTGAGGTACAATTGTTGATGTCTTTTGGAGGTCATTCGTTCACTTCTTAAGTCAAAAATTAGCTGTCATATGTCTAGGGCATGTGGCTTCACCAAATCCCCTCCTAGGTTTCCTTGGCTTATCAATGCATCAAGCAAACTCATAGGAATTCTAGAATTTAATCCTTGTGGGCCATGGAGAAACCAGTTCTGTCTTATCACATCACATTACATACTCAGGCCATTCAGTATACTCTCAGATGAACCCTTGGAAGGTGCTCCTGTATTAGCGTTGTATTTCTGTTGGCAAGAACCTTGCCTCCTAGGAGGCACGGTAACTTTCATATCTATTAGTAATTCCCTACGAAGTACAAACCAAGAGTTTTCCTTGCCTTCTTGTTGACACGTTATAATGTATACTAAGTTACCACGTTTTCTTGTTTTAATTCTTAGCATCATATACCAACTGCAATATCATCACGGAACAATGGTGGCCCTGCATGTAGCATCATCAGCTGTGGACACTTCAGATATGGCCACGGTAACAGTTAGGGTGGACTCCATCCAGTTCTTGGCCATTGGGCTTGTCTGATTGTCTCCATTTATCTACCTCCCACCCTACACCCCCAGCCCCAGCAGCAGTGAGAATCTGGTTAGTCAGGGAATCTCCAGCAGATACATATGCAGATGCAGATGCAGATGCAGATCATTTCTCTGGATAATCTTTATGGTTGACTGTGGCCTGGGTAGCAGGACGGGTTCAGACAGAAACACCTGATTTGGGTGCCATCAAGCCGTCTCTGTGCCCCCCTGAGAAATGGGACAGTATGCATTTCAAACACTTCAAGTCTCCACTTCTCCCTGCACAATTCTGTGTTTTGTTGCTTCCATCCACCTACCAAAGCAACCCAAACTTTATGCTAAAGAGAGTGGGGCTCGTGTGTCCTTTGCAGATTGGAATGCTGTTACTAGTTTGGGTTATCTTAATAAAAACTGGCACATTACCTAAAAATGTAGAATTCGGTGTGAATTCAGAATCTGTACCTGTAGTAAACCCTCCATGATTCCGTTGATTAGGGAGAGGTATCAGACCATACTGTAAGGAACCCTGCCTTCGAATGCTACAGCTCTATGGACTTTCAAAGCACTATTTTTAACCTGGTTATCCAAAGTCGGTAAGTCTTTGTGAGTATACATTCAGAGCCTATTTAAGATCTGGATTGTAGTCTCCAATTTTTTCATGACGTAACTAACCCATTGATTCCAAGAGTTCTCTTTATTTTTCAATCATTCTCTTGGGCATTTGACCAAAGCTGTCAAATAAAAAATGTCCTCAATTTGAATATATGAACATTTAAGAGCAGTCACGTGTTCAGTGCCCAAATATTTTATTATTTCCGTTAAGAGTTTATTCTGTCTGTGGACGGTGAAGAAACAAATGCCTGTTTTTGTTTTGTTTTGTTTTGTTTTGTTTGTTTTGGTTTTTTTTCATTTTCCGCACATAAGTAAGTATATGTGCAAGGCAGAATGCTAGGTACCTGTCAAGGGTAATAGGACGTTCAGGAGTGTAAATCAGATTTCTGTCATCAAAAAAAGAAAAAAAATTGTTTCATGAACTAAGATAAGCTAAGCTTTAAAAATGAAAGGAAAATAACCATGAACTCGGATAAAATTTAGGCAATGAGGTACTTTTCCCTAGGGCAGCAAGGAGTTATGAGAAATACCATAATCTGTAGAGTTTGTACTAAAAAGCTCTACTGACACGATGATAAAGCTCACCTTTAAAGCTTGCTTAGTGTACTGATTTTATTCCTTTCTTCTTGAAATCTAAATAAGCTTTTTCTCTTTGGCTGTTAACATGAAATGAAAAGACACTTTCCCCCTATCTTTTCTTCTGCCGTATTTACGCTGAGCTTCTTACAAAAGTCTTTTATGTATTCATTGCTTTTTATCTTCATCCTTTGTCCAAAACAAGCCTTGAGATTGGGAATGATGTGGACTATTTCTAACCCAAGCTCACAGGACTTAAGTTCTCATAAAACCCATCATTTGAGGGGGCATTGAACTCGTATCATAGAGTTCCTTGTGCAGCCCATGGGCAGGATTCCACTGAAAGAATCGATAGCATCGTGGAGACCCTGTCTCTGGAAGGAACTAACACAAATAAAGATTTGATCTTATAGGCTGATTTTCCTAGGAATCTAGGAATCAAGAGGGCCAGAAGTGGGATGGTGGGAGAAGGACACTGTAGAGGGGCTGAATACCCAGGCTCACTTGAAGCCAACTGAGCAGAGGAAGGTTCTGTCCTGCTCTGATGGAGCAGGATAGGGCTGTGGAACCAGGCAGCTTCGTCATCCGGACCGGTGATGCTGCCTAGACTGGAGTAATTCCGGGACAATTCTTGTTCTTTAGACGTATTCTCCCTTCCTCTCTCTTCCCTCCTTTAGGTTGATAACTCTGCTTCTTGGTTTCTTTAAGCAGACATTTATAATCCATTCCTTTGATACATTTCCTATCTATACTTATATAATTTTCTTTCTCTCTCTCTGGGATAATCAAGCCATCTAGTTTCTCTGTGTGGCTAAACTTATCTTCCTTTTCTTTCCCCACCTCCTTCCTTATTTTCCTTTCTCTCTGTCTGCGTTAAGCCATTTCGCCTCCCAGCCTGGTCAATATATATATATATATATATATATATATATAATATATATATATATATATATATATATATATATATATATATATATATATATATATATATATGTTTTTCCTTTTCCCCACCCCTGTCATTTCTCTCTTTATATGTTTTCTTCCAACAGCAATGCCTCTACCTTGTTCTTTACTTGTAGCTGGTGTGTCTGGTCTGTTTGTTTGTTTTGTTTTGTTTTTTGATTTCAGACTGTTTTCTGTGTGTGTGTGTGTGTGTGTGAGCGTGTGTGTGTCCATTTATTTCTTTTATTTGCACGTTGCCTTACATGTCTCTGTTTCCTGTTTGTTGGTTTGTTTCTTTTCCTTTCCAAGGCTACTTCAAGGAACAAATAAAAGCACACATTGTGGAGGGTCTAAAACATCATGACGAGTAGAGAACTCAAAGAGCCAATGTCACAACAACAGAGAGCAAGTAACACTTTCCAAGAAACACTACCTGCAGGGCTAGAATCTGCAGAGGGCGTGAGCCCCGGTTCCTATAGCAATTCTTGCAGGTGCAGAGCAAATAACAAGCTTGTAAACCTCCTAAGAGAGAGAAATCTAGCCAAAATAATGACACAGAAGAATTCCCCTCAAAAGAAATTCCGGGAAGAAGTGGACAGCTAACGACTTGATCAAAACAGATATAAGCTACATATCAAAATTTAGCATAACAGTCCAAAGATTAATCGTTGGGATTGGCAAAGGCGTAGAAGACAGCATGGAATCAATTATTGTGGAGATCAAGGAAATAAAAAGTAGTCGTGATGAATTCCAATGCTATAAATGAGGTGCAAATTAAAATGGAGGCAGCCACAGCACGGATTGCAGAGACAGAGGGGAGACTAAATGAATCAGAAGGTAAAAATATGGGGGAAAGGAGGTGAGAAAAAGATAGAGAAAAATTGAGGATCGAGAGGGGAGAATTAGAGAACTAAGTGATGAAATCAAATGGAACAATATCCATAACAGGATTTCCAGAAGAGACAGAAAAGGGGTGTGAAGATGACCTTGAACAACTCATAGCTGAGAACTTCCACAAGTTGGGGAAGGACCCCGGCATTGAAACCCAACGGGCACACAGAACTCCCTTCAGATGTAACCTGAGTTGATCTTCTGCACAACATAGACTGGTGAAACTGGCAAAATACAAGCATGAAGAGAGAAGTCTGAAAGCAGCTAGGGATGAATGGACCTTCACATACAAAGGTAGAGAAGTATTGGGTAGGAGCTGACCCATCTACTGAAATCAGACAAGCCATAGAGGAATAGGGGAATCTTCAATTTGATGAATAGAAAAAATATGCAACCAAGAACCCTTTATCCAGCCAGTCTGCCATTCAGAATCGAAGGAGAGGTAAAGGTCTTCCCAAACAAACCAAAACTGAAGGAATTCACCACCGCTAAACCATCCCTACAAGAGATCCTAAGAGGGATTCCTGAGGGAAATGTCGCAAGTATCACAAAGTACCACAGACACCAGTACAAGCATGAAAACTACAGACATCACAATGCCTCGGAACCATCGCTTTCCATAATAACACTGCATGGAAGTGGAATAAATGCTCCAACCAAAACACACAGGGTATCAGAATGGATAATACAAAACAAGACCCATCTGTTTGCTGTTGTACACGAGACTCATTTCAGACCTGAGGACACCTTACTCTTGAAAGTGGGGGGATGGAGAACTACCTTTCATGCTACTGGGAGTCAAAAGGAAGCTGTAGTAGCCATACTTCTATCAGACAAACTTGATCTGAAATTAAAGTTGGCAGCAAGAGATGTTTAAGGACATTATTAAATAATTACAGTGTCTGTCCATCAGGAAGAACTAACAATTATAATGACTATGCACTGAATTCCGAAGCACACAAATATTTAAAACATTTAATCACAAACATGAACAATCTTATTAATAAGAATGTGGTAATTGCAGAGGGCTTTAACACTCAACTTGCAACAATGGACAGAAAATCTAGACAGAATCAGGAAAGAAACAATGGTCCTGAATGATACATTGGACCAGAAGGACGTGACAGATATTTTAGGACTCTACATCCCAGAGCAGTAGAGCACACTCTCTTCTGCAGTGCACGTGGAACATTCTCCAAGAGAGACCACATACTGGGTCGCAAAAAGCCTTCAATAAATATAACAGCATTGAGATGACACCATGCACACTTTGAGATCACAATGTTTGGAGCTTGACATAAAGTACAAGAAAAAGTCTGTTCAACCTCTAAAAGCATGCAGGTTAAAAAACATCCTACTAAAGAACGAATGAGTCAACCAGACAATTACAGAAGAAATTAAAAGACATAAGGAAACAAATAAAAATGAAAACACAAGAATCAACGCGTTTTGAAAAAATTTAATTAAAAAGATGGTAAAAGGGTTACTGAAGCTGAGTTTTGCATACTTGAGACAGCATGTTATGCACTAAGGAGTCTGAGTGTTTGGGGTAAAGGCCATTTCCATAACTTTCTTAGTTCTGTGACCTTGTGCAGTTATAACATCTCCTTCAGCCTCAATTCGTCCCTCTGTACACATGGTCAATTGAGATGCTTTATGAGGTAATGTGCCTGCCACAGGGAAGTGATTGGTAGCTGTAAGTTCATTGCTCTGCCCCTCGTATTCCCAGGACTCCTGACAGGGAGCCTGCAGGCCTGCGTGCTGGCCTGTACCTGCAGCATTTTCAGGCAAATTGTTCACTTTGTGATTAAGGCTTCCCGTTTCACTGAGCCCTTGATTCACCCCATGTGTTCTGGCATCTGCTGCCCTGCGTGGGTTCCCTCCTCCTTTTTCAGACCCTTACTTGGTGTTGTGGGATAAAGTGATCAGACCACCTGAGCATCAGTTATTAGCAATAAGCGTGACTCCTCTGAGTACCTATGGTATTCTGATTATTCCCACATAAAGCCAGTGTTCTGCAGCTCTGATTATCTGCTAAATTATACCAAGGCATAGTTTAGAGGATTCTTTTGTTGTTGTTGATTTTGTTGTTGCTGCTGTTGTTGCTGCTCTTGTTGTTGCTGCTGCTGCTTCTGCTGTTGTTTTTGTTGTTTAGAAATCATTTGCTTCAGGTTCATCTAGTCTATCCAGTAACACCTGCAATAACAGTGAGGTAAACTTTGGTTTTACCTTTTTTCACTTTTTAACGCCAGTGGATTTTGTTTTTGTTTTTGTTTTTCAGCCTCCCTTTGGGAAGTTCTATTTCTTCCATCTTCTCGCTCATGTGTCCAAAATAGACAACTGATTGTTTACTAGTTGCTGTCTCTGGGAGGTTGTTGCTGTTTGCCAGGTGTTAGTATTGACATGCCAGGCCTGGGGTGTTCATTCTTTCCCAGATTTTTGTTCCAGGTCTTCATGACAAAGGCAACAGAATGAAGAAGGTACTGAGTGGAAGCAGTTAGAAATTCACTTCAACTAGGACTGCCTGAGGAAGTGGGCACTGCATTTAGAGCAGGAGACACAGAAATGAACCACAAGTGGGCAAAATGAGTTGGGTATAAGAAAGGAAAATAATGCCAGCACGATAGTCCAGTTTTCTTTGCTTTTATGTGAACTATGGGATAAATGTGTAACATACTAGAGACCCTTATGATTTGGGCTGCTTATTTTTATCTTAATGTTTGTTGGTTGGGTGGGTGGTTGATCGACAGTGTGTTTGAGGAAGGGGAGGGGATGAGAGAGGGGGAAGAGAAAATTCCAAGCAGGCTCTGTGCAGAGTATGACCTGGGGCTTGAAACCACAAATGGCGAAATCATGACCTGAACTGAAACGAAGAGTAAGTCACTCAACTAACTGAGCCACTCAGGCTCCCCTTGGCTGCTTATTGTATTTGCACATTGGGTCTTCGTGTTGGAAATACCATAGGGAGTGGTGTACATGCATGATCTAAGGAAGGTGCAGCTAGGTAGATCTGGCTTATTTGTTTTCCTTATGACACTTTATTCATGGTAATATTTCGTAAGTTTATTAGAAAGACAGATTGAAGATTGTAATTGGGAGGAAATCAGGTAAGGAGTCATCGCAGTTGACCAGGAGAGGTGAACATGACAGCAATTAGTGTGGAAGCAGGAAATGGAGAGAGGAGGACAGATGTGGTAGTTTTTTGAAAATGCTTTTTGTTGTGTAATTAACATTATACAAAGTAACTATTTTTGTGCATAGAGCTTTGAGTTTTAAAGATTGTATATACTCATGTAAATGTCACCCCAATGAGAATACAGAAGAGTTCTGTTCCTGGGTCACATAGGTGGCTTTGTCACTTAAGCATCCCACTCTTTATTTCGGCTAAGGTAATGAGTTCACTATTCTTTTTTTTTTTTTTTTTTTTTTTTTTTTTTTTTTTATATTTTATTTTATTTTATTTTTTTTTATATGAAATTTATTGTCAAATTGGTTTCCATACAACACCCAGTGCTCATCCCAAAAGGTGCCCTCCTCAGTACCCATCACCCACCCTCTTCTCCCTCCCACCCCCCATCAACCCTTAGTTTGTTCTCAGTTCTCAACAGTCTCTTATGCTTTGGCTCTCTCCCACTCTAACCTCTTTTTTTTTTTTTTTTTTTTTTTTTTTGTTCCCCTCCCCCATGGGTTTCTCTTAAGTTTCTCAGGATCCACATAAGAGTGAAACCATATGGTATCTGTCTTTCTCTGTATGGCTTATTTCACTTAGCATCACACTCTCCAGTTCCATCCACGTTGCTACAAAAGGCCATATTTCATTTTTTCTCATTGCCACGTAGTACTCCATTGTGTATATAAACCACAATTTCTTTATCCATTCATCAGTTGATGGACATTTAGGCTCTTTCCATAATTTGGCTATTGTTGAGAGTGCTGCTATGAACATTGGGGTACACGTGCCCCTATGCATCAGTACTCCTGTGTCCCTTGGATAAATTCCTAGCAGTGCTATTGCTGGGTCATAGGGTAGGTCTATTTTTAATTTTCTGAGGAACCTCCACACTGCTTTCCAGAGCGGCTGCACCAATTTGCATTCCCACCAACAGTGCAAGAGGGTTCCCGTTTCTCCACATCCTCTCCAGCATCTATAGTCTCCTGATTTGTTCATTTTGGCCACTCTGACTGGCGTGAGGTGATATCTGAGTGTGGTTTTGATTTGTATTTCCCTGATAAGGAGCGACGCTGAACATCTTTTCATGTGCCTGTTGGCCATCCGGATGTCTTCTTTAGAGAAGTGTCTATTCATGTTTTCTGCCCATTTCTTCACTGGGTTATTTGCTTTTCGGGTGTGGAGTTTGGTGAGCTCTTTATAGATTTTGGATACTAGCCCTTTGTCCGATATGTCATTTGCAAATATCTTTTCCCATTCCGTTGGTTGCCTTTTAGTTTTGTTGGTTGTTTCCTTTGCTGTGCAGAAGCTTTTGATCTTCATAAGGTCCCAGTGATTCACTTTTGCTTTTAATTCCCTTGCCTTTGGGGATGTGTCGAGGAAGAGATTGCTACGGCTGAGGTCAGAGAGGTCTTTTCCTGCTTTCTCCTCTAAGGTTTTGATGGTTTCCTGTCTCACATTCAGGTCCTTTATCCATTTTGAGTTTATTTTTGTGAATGGTGTGAGAAAGTGGTCTAGTTTCAACCTTCTGCATGTTGCTGTCCAGTTCTCCCAGCACCATTTGTTAAAGAGACTGTCTTTTTTCCATTGGATGTTCTTTCCTGCTTTGTCAAAGATGAGTTGGCCATACATTTGTGTGTCTAGTTCTGGGGTTTCTATTCTATTCCATTGGTCTATGTGTCTGTTTTTCTGCCAATACCATGCTGTCTTGATGATGACAGCTTTGTAGTAGAGGCTAAAGTCTGGGATTGTGATGCCTCCTGCTTTGGTCTTCTTCTTCAAAATTACTTTGGCTATTCGGGGCCTTTTGTGGTTCCATATGAATTTTAGGATTGCTTGTTCTAGTTTCGAGAAGAATGCTGGTGCAATTTTGATTGGGATTGCATTGAATGTGTAGATAGCTTTGGGTAGTATTGACATTTTGATAATATTTATTCTTCCAATCCATGAGCAGGGAATGTCTTTCCATTTCTTTAAATCTTCTTCAATTACCTTCATAAGCTTTCTATAGTTTTCAGCATACAGATCCTTTACATCTTTGGTTAGATTTATTCCTAGGTATTTTATGCTTCTTGGTGCAATTGTGAATGGGATCAGTTTCTTTATTTGTCTTTCTGTTGCTTCATTGTTAGTGTATAAGAATGCAACTGATTTCTGTACATTGATTTTGTATCCTGCAACTTTGCTGAATTCATGTATCAGTTCTAGCAGACTTTTGGTGGAGTCTATCGGATTTTCCATGTATAATATCATGTCATCTGCAAAGAGCGAAAGCTTGACTTCATCTTTGCCAATTTTGACGCCTTTGATTTCCTTTTGTTGTCTGATTGCTGTTGCTAGAACTTCCAGCACTATGTTAAATAACAGCGGTGAGAGTGGGCATCCCTGTCGTGTTCCTGATCTCAGGGAAAAAGCTCTCAGTTTTTCCCCGTTGAGGATGATGTTAGCTGTGGGCTTTTCATAAATGGCTTTTATGATCTTTAAGTATGTTCCTTCTATCCCGACTTTCTCAAGAGTTTTTATTAAGAAAGGGTGCTGGATTTTGTCGAAGGCCTTTTCTGCATCGATTGACAGGATCATATGGTTTTTCTCCTTTTTTTTGTTAATGTGATGTATCACGTTGATTGATTTGCGAATGTTGAACCAGCCCTGCATCCCAGGAATGAATCCCACTTGATCATGGTGAATAATTCTTTTTATATGCCGTTGAATTCGATTTGCTAGTATCTTATTGAGAATTTTTGCATCCATATTCATCAGGGATATTGGCCTGTAGTTCTCTTTTTTTACTGGGTCTCTGTCTGGTTTAGGAATCAAAGTAATACTGGCTTCATAGAATGAGTCTGGAAGTTTTCCTCCCCTTTCTATTTCTTGGAATAGCTTGAGAAGGATAGGTATTATCTCTGCTTTAAACGTCTGGTAGAACTCCCCTGGGAAGCCATCTGGTCCTGGACTCTTATTTGTTGGGAGATTTTTGATAACCGATTCAATTTCTTCGCTGGTGATAGGTCTGTTCAAGCTTTCTATTTCCTCCTGGTTGAGTTTTGGAAGAGTGTGGGTGTTCAGGAATTTGTCCATTTCTTCCAGGTTGTCCAATTTGTTGGCATATAATTTTTCATAGTATTCCCTGATAATTGTTTGTATCTCTGAGGGATTGGTTGTAATAATTCCATTTTCATTCATGATTTTATTTATTTGGGTCATCTCCCTTTTCTTTTTGAGAAGCCTGGCTAGAGGTTTGTCAATTTTGTTTATTTTTTCAAAAAACCAACTCTTGGTTTCGTTGATCTGCTCTACAGTTTTTTTAGATTCTATATTGTTTATTTCTGCTCTGATCTTTATTATTTCTCTTCTTCTGTTGGGTTTAGGCTGCCTTTGCTGTTCTGCTTCTATTTCCTTTAGGTGTGCTGTTAGATTTTGTATTTGGGATTTTTCTTGTTTCTTGAGATAGGCCTGGATTGCAATGTATTTTCCTCTCAGGACTGCCTTCGCTGCGTCCCAAAGCGTTTGGATTGTTGTATTTTCATTTTCGTTTGTTTCCATATATTTTTTAATTTCTTCTCTAATTGCCTGGTTGACCCACTCATTCGTTAGTAGGGTGTTCTTTAACCTCCATGCTTTTGGAGGTTTTCCAGACTTTTTTCTGTGGTTGATTTCAAGCTTCATAGCATTGTGGTCTGAAAGTATGCATGGTATGATTTCAATTCTTGTAAACTTATGAAGGGCTGTTTTGTGACCCAGTATATGATCTATCTTGGAGAATGTTCCATGTGCACTCGAGAAGAATGTATATTCTGTTGCTTTGGGATGCAGAGTTCTAAATATATCTGTCAAGTCCATCTGATCCAATGTCTCATTCAGGGCCCTTGTTTCTTTATTGACCATGTGTCTAGTTGATCTATCCATTTCTGTAAGTGGGGTGTTAAAGTCCCCTGCAATTACCACATTCTTATCAATAAGGTTGCTTATGTTTATGAGTAATTGTTTTATATATTTGGGCGCTCCGGTATTCGGTGCATAGACATTTATAATTGTTAGCTCTTCCTGATGGATAGACCCTGTCACTATTATATAATGTCCTTCTTCATCTCTTGTTACAGCCTTTAATTTAAAGTCTAGTTTGTCTGATATAAGGATGGCTACTCCAGCTTTCTTTTGGCTTCCAGTAGCATGATAAATAGATCTCCATCCCCTCACTCTCAATCTAAAGGTGTCCTCAGGTCTAAAATGAGTCTCTTGTAGACAGCAAATAGATGGGTCTTGTTTTTTTATCCATTCTGATACCCTAAGTCTTTTGGTTGGCGCATTTAATCCATTTACATTCAGTGTTATTATAGAAAGGTATGGGTTTAGAGTCATTGTGATGTCTGTATGTTTTATGCTTGTAGTGATGTCTCTGGTACTTTGTCTCACAGGGTCCCCCTTAGGATCTCTTGGAGGGCTGGTTTAGTGGTGACAAATTCCTTCAGTTTTTGTTTGTTTGGGAAGACCTTTATCTCTCCTTCGATTCTAAATGACAGACTTGCTGGATAAAGGATTCTCGGCTGCATATTTTTTCTGTCTAGCACACTGAAAATCTCGTGCCAATTCTTTCTGGCCTGCCAAGTTTCAAAAGAGAGATCAGTCACGAGTCTTATAGGTCTCCCTTTATATGTGAGGGCACGTTTACCCCTTGCTGCTTTCAGAATTTTCTCTTTATCCTTGTATTTTGCCAGTTTCACTATGATATGTCGTGCAGAAGATCGATTCAAGTTACGTCTGAAGGGAGTTCTGTGTGCCTCTTGGATTTCAATGCCTTTTTCCTTCCCCAGTTCAGGGAAGTTCTCAGCTATTATTTCTTCAAGTACCCCTTCAGCACCTTTCCCTCTCTCTTCCTCCTCTGGGATACCAATAATGCGTATATTATTTCTTTTTAGTGTATCACTTAGTTCTCTAATTTTCCCCTCGTACTCCTGGATTTTTTTATCTCTCTTTTTCTCAGCTTCCTCTTTTTCCATAACTTTATCTTCTAGTTCACCTATTCTCTCCTCTGCCTCTTCAATCCGAGCTGTGGTGGTTTCCATTTTGTTATGCATTTCGTTTAAAGCGTTTTTCAGCTCCTCGTGACTGTTCCTTAGTCCCTTGATCTCTGTAGCAAGAGATTCTCTGCTGTCAGCTATACTGTTTTCAAGCCCAGCGATTAATTTTATGACTATTATTCTAAATTCACTTTCTGTTATATTATTTAAATCCTTTTTGATCAGCTCATTAGCTGTTGTTATTTCCTGGAGATTCTTCTGAGGGGATTTCTTCCGCTTGGTCATTTTGGATAGTCCCTGGCGTGGTGAGGACCTGCAGGGCACTTCCCCTGTGCTGTGGTGTATAACTGGAGTTGGTGGGCGGAGCCGCAGTCAGACCTGATGTCTGCCCCCAGCCCACCGCTGTGTCCACAGTCAGACTGGTGCGTGCCTTCTCTTCCCCTCTCCTGGGGGCGGGATTCACTGTGGGGTGGGGTGGCCTGTCTGGGCTACTTGCAGACTGCCAGGCTTGTGATGCTGGGGATCTGGCGTCTTAGCTGGGGTGGGTAGGCAAGGTGCACAGGGGCAGGAGGGGCAGGCTTAGCTTGCTTCTCCTTAGGTGATCCTCTTCAGGAGGGGCCCTGTGGCAGCAGGAGGGAGTCAGATCCGCTGCCGGAGGTTTGGCTCCGCAGAAGCGCAGAGTTGGGTGTTTGCGCACGGAGCGAGCAAGTTCCCTGGCAGGAACTGGTTCTCTTTGGGATTTTGGCTGGGGGATGGGCGGGGGAGATGGCGCTGGCGAGCGCCTTTGTTCCCCACCAAACTGAGCTCTGTCGTCCGGGGGCTCAGCAGCTCTCCTTCCCTTTGTCCTCCAGCCTTCCCGCTTTCTGAGCAGAGCTGTTAACTTATGACCTCCCAGACGCTAAGTCGTGCTTGCTGTCGGAACACAGTCCGTCAGGCCCCTCCGCTTTTTGCAAGCCAGACTCGGGGGCTCTGCTTGGCCGGCGAGCCGCCCCTCCGCCCCGGCTCCCTCCCGCCAGTCCGTGGAGCGCGCACCGCCTCGCCGCCCTTCCTACCCTCTTCCGTGGGCCTCTCGTCTGCGCTTGGCTCCGGCGACTCCGTTCTGCTAATCCTCTGGTGGTTTTCTGGGTTATTTAGGCAGGTGTAGGTGGAATCTAAGTGATCAGCAGGACGCGCGGTGAGCCCAGCGTCCTCCTACGCCGCCATCTTCCCTCTCTCACCATGAGTTCACTATTCTTGAATTTGAGCCCCTGCTCACGAACTTCCCGGGGCCTACTTGGGATTACCCTTCTCTACCACATTTTCTGTGCCTCCCCCACTCTCACTCTCTGTCTCCCCCCCCAAAAAAAAATTAGACAAGAAGAGAACAATTCCATCAGCTCCCAGAATTCCCTCATGTTGAGTCACGGTCACCCCACCCCTGAGGCCTGGCAACCATCTATCTCCAACTTTAATATCATATAAATGGATCGTTATTGTAGGTAACTTTATGAGACTGGTTTCTTTCATTCAACATCATTCCTTTACAATACATGTGTTTCTTAGTGTTTCCCTATACGGATATACCAGGGTTTCTTTAACCATTCATTTCCTGAAGGACATTTGTGTGTGTAAATTTTTGTCAGTTATGACCAGATTTGCTGTAAACATTTGCGTGTATGTTTTTTTTCTTTTTATAAGTATAAGTTTCCACTTATCTAGAGGAAAGATATAGGAGTCAGATTCATGGGTCACATGCAAGTATTAGGTATTGTCTTTAAAAATGAATATATATATTTCATGGGCTCCCGGTGGGCTCAGTAGATTGAGTAGCTGACTTCAGCTCAGGTCATGATCTCACAGTTTGTGAGTTCAAGCCCTATGTTTGGCTCTATGCTGACAACTCGGAACCTGGAGCCTGCTTTGGATTCTGTATCTCCGTCTCTCTGCCCCTCTCTGCTCACACTCTGTCTCTCTTTATCCCTGAAAAATAAGTATAGATGGAAAAAAAAAACATTTTCAATATGTGGATAGTAGTATCTCAGTGCAGTTTTAATGTGTTTCCCTGAAGCCTAGTGTTGTGGAGCATCGTTTTGTGCACTTCAATATATGATATTCTAGACACAAGACCTTTGCTGGATATATGATTTGGGAATATTTTGTCCAAGTCCATAGATTGTCTTTTTGTTCTTTTAACAGAGTCTTTTCCCAAGCAAAGTTTTAGTACTAACGAAGTGCAATTTAGAGATTTTTTTTTCTTTTGTATGAATCCAATTTATACACCTTATAACTTCAGATGTCATTTGTACTCCTTGTTCATATATTTGCTATTCTACACCAGCATCAGAATGTTTTCATTTTGTTGCTATTGGTTGCACAAATTGTATACTGCACAGTTCTAGGAGGCATGATTTATATGAAGTGTAGTGCGAATGGGAACCCTCAAATCTGTAAAATGTACAACTTGTACAAACATGTATTATCTCTTAGAGGGCCGACTGAGCCACCCAGGCGCCCCATGAAATGGTGAAACTTTTACGATGCTAGTTGTAGGCTTTTTTTGTGGGGGTTCGTTTTTGTTTGTTTTATAAAAGTCCTGTATCAACTTGATGAAGTCTCCCTGGACTCCTAGTATGAGGAGAGGATGTTTTATTTATTATGAATGGAGGTAACAAATGCCTTCTCTGCATCTCATTTTAAGAGCATCTGATCGTTTCCCTGTCTTTCTTCTTTATCCTATTGTTGTGATGGGTTAAACTGATTGATTTTTGAATATGGAACCAGTCTCCCATACTTGTACTAAATCCCTCTTGGTTATGGATGTATAATTCTTTTTACACATTGTTGGATTTGTTTTGCTAACATGTATTGGGTATTTTGTGTCTATGAAAATGCAAGACACTGGTCTCCAATTTTCCCCTCTTATAATGCCTTTACCTTGTTTTGTCAATGCTGGCCTCCTAGAATGAGGAAGTTTCCCCTCTGTTTTTATTTTCGGGAAGAGATTACAGGACATTAGCATCATTTTTTCCTGTGAATGTTTGCTAGAATTCTTCAGTGAAACCACCTGGGCCTGACGCTTTCTTTTGGGAAGGTTATTCGTCCTTGACTCTATTTACTTAATAAATATAGGCCTATCCAGATAATCTATGTTTCCTTATGTGGGTTTTGGTAGTGTGTGCCTTTTATTTGTTTTCTATATTTTTCTAAAATGTTTTCATTTATTTCTGAGAGAGAGCTGTAGAGTGGGAGGTGGGAAGGGGCAGAGAGAGAGGGAGACGCAGAATCTGAAGAAGGTCCCAGGCTCTGAGATGTTAGCACAGAGCCTGACACGGGGCTCAAACCCACGGACCAGGAGATTATGACCTGAGCTGAAGTCAGACATTTACTGACTGAGCCACCCAGGTGTCCCATCGTGTGCGTCTTTTAAATAATCGATCTGTTTCATATAAGTTATGAAATTTGGGGGCAGAGAGTCATTCATAATATTTTCCATTATCCTCTTGATGTTCATGGAATCGATAGAGGTTACGTCTCTTTCACTTTTGATATGAGCCATTTGTGCCTACCTTTTTTCTTGGATAGCCTAGTTAGGGGTTCATTACCTTTATTGATATTTTCAAAGAACCATCTTTTGATTTCTCTATTGATTATCTCCAGTATTGGACTATCTTTTATTTTATTGATATCTGTTCTGATTATTATTTTTTTAATTATTATATTTCTTTTCTTCTACTTCAGCCTTCAACTGTACCTCCTCCCCTATTTTCCTAAGGGGGAAGTTTAGGCTAGTAATTTAAGGTCTTTCTCCTTTCCGATTTTGTTACGTTTATTTACTTACTTTGAGAGCGAGAGAAAGCATGTACATGAGCAGGGGCATGGCAGAGAGAGGGAGAGAGAGAATCCCAAGCAGGAACCCAATACAGGGGCTTGATCTCATGACCATGATAGCATGACCTGAGTGGAAACTAAGAGTTGCGTGCTAAAAACACTGAGCAGCCAGATGTCCGAAGGTCTTTCTACTTTTCTAATAAATGCATTCAATGTTGTACATTGAACTGTAAGCCATGTTTTCACTGCCCACCCCACCCCGCCCTGCACATTTTGGTAGGTTGTATTTAATTTTCATTGAGTCCAAAGTACTTTGAAATTTCTCTCAAGATTCCTTCTTTGATGTGTTATTTAGATGTATGTTCTTTAATCTCTAAATATTTGGGGACATTTCCTGCCATCTTTTCATTATTGCTTTCAATCCAGTTCAATTCCAGTGTGGCATGACAACATACTTTGTGTGGTTTCTATTCTTTGAAATTTGGTAGGATGTGTTTCATGGCCCAGAACATGTTCTGACTTGGTGCACGTTCTGTGTGAACTTGAGAAACATGTTTATTCAACTACTGTTCGATAAAACATTCCATAGGCTTCAGTTCGATCTAGGTGATTACTGCTACTGCTTCGTCCAGCTGTAGCCTTACCTATATCCTTCTAGACCTGTCAGTCACTGACAGAAAGGTGTTGAAGTCTCTACTATAATAATGACTTTTTCTCTTTCTCCTTCAAATTCTAAAAGTTTTTCCATCATGTATTTCCATTCTCTGTTGTTAGGTATAGAAAATTAGGGATTGTTATGTTTTCTTACAGAACGGACCTTTTTATCTCTCTATAGAATCTCTTTATATAATGACACTCTTTATCTCCCTAGAGTTTCCTTGATTGGAAGTTTGCTTTGCGTGGAGTTAATGTAATTACTCCAACTCTCTTTGGATAAGCTCTAGCATGATAAATCTTTCTTCATCCTTTTACTTGTAACCTATCTGTATCTGTATATCTCATGTGAATTTCTTATAGACAATATAGAGTTTCATCTTGTTTTTGGATCTCCTGTGACAATCTCTGAGCTTTAATTGGTATATTTAGACTATTCACATTTGATGTGAGTATTGATATAGTTGGAATAATATCTGCCATGTTTGTAACTGTTTTCTATTCACTGCATTCATACTTTGCTTCCTTTCTATCTTCACCTTTCTCTGCCTTCTGGATTTTAATGCAGCAGTTGGTATATTCCATTTTCTTCTTTCTCTTAGCATATTCATTACACTTGTTTATTTTAAAAGTTGGAGTGGGTTCCCCTTTATTTGCATTTGCATTACTCATTTATAACTAGTCAAATTCCTCTTTCAAATCACACTATACCCCTTCACAGGTAGTGCAGCTACCTTATAACAGCTGTCTCAATTCCTCCATCCCACGCCTTCTAATATTGATGTCATCTACCTCCTTATCCATAGGCTATGATCACCGAGTATATTGCTGCTGTTATCACTTTAAGAAATTGTTATCTATCAGATAAGTTGGGAATGAGAAAAATAAGCTATTTTCTCTTACCTTTCCTTATTCCTACTCTAATCCTCTTCTTTTTTAAGCATAGATCTAAATTCCTTATTTGTAACTTCTGTCCCTATTCCTTTTTCTAAAGACCTTGTCTTGAGAGAGACAGGGGGCACAAATGAGCAAGGGGCAGAGAGAGAATCTCAGGACAGGCAGAGAGAGAGGGAGAGATAATGGGATCTCACTCAAAGCATGGCTCATGCTCACTTGCAGGGGGGTGGAGCTCACTTGATGTGGCACTTGAACTCACAAACTGTGGGACTTGAACTCATGAATGCTGACATCATGACCTGAGCTAAAGGCAGGTATTTAACCACTGAGGTATCCTCGAAGGAACTTTTTTATTTTATGTATTTATTTCTTGCAAGGCAGATCTACTAGTGATAAAGTCTTTCTTTTTTTGTTTCACAACGTATTACTTGTTTTTGGGTTGTTGTTGTGGTAGTTTTGTTGTTCTTGTTGTTTACAAAGGTGAGGGATTGTAAAATTCAGATGCTTTGGGGAAGAGTAACATACTCCATGCCTAACATCTTTTTTAATGTTTATTTATTTATGTTGAGGGAGAAAGGGGTGGCGGGGGTGCGGTAAAGAGAATTCCAAGCAGACTCCATTCTGATAGCAGAGAGCCCTATGTAGGGCTCAATCTCATTAAACATGAGATCATGACTTGAGCAGAAATCAAGGTTGGATGCTCAACCGACTGAGCCACACAGGCACACCTACAAGTCTTTTTTCTTCAGTTTGAAATACACTTTTGCAGGACATAGAATTTTCAAGGGGTGTTTTTTTTTTTCCTTTCAACACTTTTATGTATTTGTATATGTATTTTATTTTTATTTATTTTTATTTTATTTTTATTTTTATTTTTATTTTTTCTTCTACCCTGGCTAGGAAGAAAGGGATAGATGGGGTAAGAGGAGAGAGAGTGATGCTGGCTGGAGGAAGGGCATCATCTTAGCCTGGCTGGTGAAGTGCCGTCTGACAGAGACATTAAATGGAGCATTGAAACAAACGTGCAGTCATCTGAGGGAAAGAAAAAAAATATTTTGAAATACACTGCCTTTGGATTCGCTATAAATCTACACACTACTGTGGGGGGGATGTTTTCTTTCTGTTTTATTTTACAGGAACAGAGAACACATATATACATGTGCACACGCACACACACACACAGTCTCTGAGCACCTAGTAAATGTCAGGCATGCTAGACACTTCAAGTGTTATTTCATTTAATCATACAAGCACTTGAATTAAATGAGTCATCCAAGATGACACAGTTGTTGAAGGAAGCAGAATTCGAACCCAGGTCTGACCCTGGTGCATGTGCCTCTGAGGCAAGATTCTATACTCCTAGATGGAAAGACTGCACATCCCAGCCTCCTCTCCCACCTCTAATGCATCCATCCTGCACGTACATGCATACTTGCACAAAGAAGAAGGACTAACACTCATGGCTGGGCACCTAGTAGTATTCAGTCAATAACCACAGCTGACTTGAATACATCAAAAGATTCCACATTCCAAAAACAACCATGCACAGAACTCTCATATCCTAGGACTGTACTTTGATACAAAATAGCAGAGAATGATAATAAACTAGTTATCTTGTGTAGCATGAATATTAATGCTGAGTCGGCCCAGTGAAACTAAAGCCCTCGCCAGGTGGTTAAAGAAACTACTACACAAAAAAACTTTGGGACTCAGGAAGGAGAGATCATTTTTTGGAGGGGGGGTATAGGTCTGCATGAGAGAGGTTTTGTTGTTGTTGTTGTTTGTTGTTGTTGTTGTTGTTGTTAATTCTTTGTCTCCTTTTTCAAACAAAAGGTGAGTGTTTCTAACCTGCATAAAAATGATCTCTTGGGGTGCTTGGTTGGATCAGTTAGTTAAGCTGAGATCTTGATTTAATCTCAGATCATGATCTCATGGTTGTTGAGATTGAGCCCCTCATCAGGCTCTGTACTGAGCATGGAACCTACTGGGATTCTCACTCTCTCCTTCTGCCCTTCCTCTCTCTAATTAAATACACATTAAAAATATTTTTTATTTAAAAATTAAAAAAAAGTATCTCCAAAGCTACCACAGAAATTCTCCAGAGTACATCTATCATAAAAAGAACGACACGGTGGTTTCTAGTCTATAGATAGTGAAACAGTAGCAACCACTGTTCTCATTTTCCATGTGGCCAGTGAGGAATATAACATATTACCAATACTCAGGCGGAGAGAGGGAACATGAATAAAAAAATATACCTGGAAGAGTGAAAAGCTGATGGCATCTGCGATGCCGCCTGTGCCTGGCGTGCAGCTCTAAAATGTCTAGTTTATCACACAGGGGGACGCAGCAGAAGTCCCATCCCACAGAGGCCCTACTCACCAGGCTGCTGTCAAGCAGTGCTTTGGTATTTCTAGAATCAAACTCTGGTCCTGAAATACCAAACTGAAGTTATTTCAACTTTTTGGATCTTTCAGATAATTTTCATCAAATCTGGTACTTAAACAATTTCTTCAGTAGGATTTTGTCCCATTTTCTCCCTCCTCTCCATCTGGGACTCCTATTATACATGTGTTACATCATTATGTTGGAACACCTGATATTGTCACACAGTGCTCTACTGATTTGTGTCCAATTTTTCTCCCCTCTCTATTGTTTGGCTTGGGACATTTCTCTTGATTTACCTTCAGGTTCACTGATTCCTTCTTCTATTTCTAACCTACTGAGTTAATCTAGGGAAATGTTATTTGAGTTATGTATTTTTCAATTTCATAAATTTCACTTTTTAGAAAATCACTTCCATTTGTCTATTGTGATTCCCGGTGGACTCACATCATGTTCCCTACTGTATCTTTGCATACATTTTCCTTTAGTTTTTAAATATAGCAGCTGCTGGAAGTCTTTGTTAAACCCAAAGGTGCACCTAGTCAGTATCTATTTAACTAATCTTTTTCCTTAGTATGGGTTAAACTTTGATAATGTGCATGTTTATTATTTTTTAGATGAAGAGTAAACACTTGTTTAGATTATCTGCTCATTTGAGTGCATGCACACGCATGCACACACGCCTTGGTATCATGACTGGCAAGAGATAACATTCTCTCTACTCTTACTAATTAGCATCTCCATAACAAAATCCTAGAAACAATGACACACTCATACATGCTAATACAGGCATAGACTCCCTTTATAAAAGGGGCCACTAAAGAACAATTTAAGTTGCTTGAGGAGGAAAGAAGGGATTTGAGATACAGGATGAACACGTGTACCTTTTGAAATTCACATCCACAAACTACCTATTCATTTAAAAAACAAAAACAAAAACAAAGCTGTTTCACTGATACTCAGCAACAGCACTGTGTATTAAAACCTCAAAGCACCTGTTGGTTTGCATTTACTCCCTTCTCATTATAATCGATTCTTAACTACGAAATAGCAAAATGCATCTTTAAAGCAGGAAGCAAGAGTTAGCCTCCAAAACATGGCTAAACCGCCACATCATACACTTTTGTGTTTACAACCATCATCCGTTTATGAACCAAATAAGTGAGGTACCACTCCAATGGTATTCAGATGCTAGCTGACTATTAGCCTTTCAACTACTGACAGTGGGGACAGGTTTGGAAATCCTATTCCGTTTAAAAGTAGCAAGCAGATCTCTTTTAAAACGAAAGGGACTCAGAGCTGAGCAGAAAAGGTGGGAGCAGTGAATTTACTCCTGGATGGAAAAACCTAGGTTGGCTGAAGTCAGAAAATGCTTTTGAGATCAGCTTGTTAAGAAGCTCCCCATCTGAGATCCTTGGAACTGAGAAAACAGAAATGATCTCCTGCACTTATTCAACAATTCAAGGAGAATTTTTAAAGACCTCATAAGATTATCAGTGAAAAAGCTGCTCTGGATAACCAATACAGGTATTTTTTAGGCCCTACATCTTTTCTGGTCATACCAGCATTACCAACATTATTTCTCATCATCAGCGCCCAGGACAATAAGTTTCTCATGTCCCCGCATTGATACTACATTCTCTCTACCTTATATGCCAGTCCCCACTGTCCTTTAAACTTCTCTTTATCTTACAAGATCCACCTCAAGTATTATCTCTTTAAAAAAAAAAAAGAACACATTTTTATTTGTTTTGAGACACACACAGAGAGAGAAAGTGAGAGAGAGAGAGAGGGGCAGAGAGAGAGAGAGAATGAGAGCACAAGCAGGCGAGCACCAGAGAGAGAATCCCAAGCAGGCTTAACCAACTGAGCCACCCAGGAGTACCATCTCTTAATGAAAATATTATCTCTTAATGAAAGCATGAGCTCTGCAGCCAGATTACCTGCCTGGGTCCAAGTTGCGGTGCTAACACTGATTGTAAGACTAGTCTAGGTCTCATCAGGTATCCCGTCTGCATCCCAGGTCCTTCCCCAGCAAAATGGAGATGATGATAGTACCTACTTCATCAGACTGATGTGGAGATTAAATAAGATAATGCATATAAAGCACTCAGCAAGGAATAAACAATAAACGTGCAGTTGTTGTTACTATCATATAGTATGAGTTCTATAACTAATCAGGTTTCCCAAAGGTGCCCATAAACTTAATAATCCAGGTGGCGTGTTCTTTCTAAAATTCCAAAACCAAAGATATCACTTGACTCAGTTTTTCTAAGGCCAAACACCCAAAGGGAGTCCAAGTTCTAATAAAACACCCGACATGTTAATAACCCTGTAGAAGGAAGACAGGCTATCCTACCATACGATGAAATTCACAAAGCTAGTCACTGCATGCAGATGTTATCACCACAGCATCAGACTTTGCAGAACATTTTCAATGATAAAACCACCACACACACACAAAAAAAAAAAAATTCTGGGAGCCCTGAGAAAAGTGGAGTGAACTTCAACTCAAGCAGATTTTGCAAGCTCTTAAAAATGTGATTTGCCCCTGTACTTCTTAGTCTCTCCTTACCTGGACCAGATGATACTACCAACACCTAAGGAGAACACTGAAATTCATTATTTTGAACTTGACAATGCCAACTAGCCTTTATTTAATATCATTCCTGATAACACCCAGTCATCCTGTAAATATCTTAAAGTGCTCCAAATACAGTTTTTTTCATCTGCCATTCAAGTACTGCTTCAAATCAATCAATGATAATAAAGACAGCTTTCAAGAAGCAATGGACATCCAGGCAAGGACTGAATCAGGAAAGATCATACATAGCTGCTCCTCACTGAGTCTCCCCTGCTTCATCACACTATCTTCGTGTGTTCAAGCAAGAATCCTCAGGAGTAATTCTGGATCTGACCCCCACCCCCACCCCCGCCCTAATCCCCAAATCCAGCTGGTCTGATTGGCTCTACCTCCAAAGCAGATGTCTAATTGAGGAAGCTATCATCTCCATGGTAACCACACTGGTCCAAATGACCATTTCTCACCGGGACTACTATAATATCTGCTAAAGGGTACTGCAGCTTCCTAAGTGGTATCTAGTCACAGCATGATGATATTGGTAGGATAGACAGACTATGCCACTGCGTGGGAAAAAAAAAAAAACTGGATAAAAAAAAAGTACTTACTTTATGATCTCACTCATCTAGAACTCTACAAAATAGAAACAAATATATTGTGACAGAATGCAGATCAGTAATGGGTGGCAGAGAGGGGCAAGAGGAAAGGATGACCAAGGGACACAAGGAAACTTTTCGGTGATGGGTATGTTCACTATCTAGACTGTGGTGGTTTCATGGATATGTGTGTGTATATACTTTTTGATCTGTGTGTATACACATCCACACTGATGTATAAACTTATCAAATAGCACACTTTAGTTTCCTGCAAGTTATGCCAATTATACTACAACAAAACTTTTTAAAAATAAAAACAAACAGGATGATATTCTTAATAAAATGCAACGTGTGGGATTTGCTTCAAATAAACCAGGGGAAGAGGGGAGCAAGGACAAAACGGGTAGAAATACAGATGAAACAAGATTAGACATGAGTTGATAATGTTTACAACTAGGTCCTAAGGACATGGGGGTATGATATACTAATGTCTTGACTTTTACATATTTGAAATTTTCTATAATAAAAACAATTTTTAAGTTAAAGGGGAGCAAATCATGAACCAGGATAAACTAAAAGAAGAAAATTACTATGCTGGCTCCAGAGCCCAGACTGCTGGTAGCCAAAGACTTCCTTAGAAGTTGAAGAGCAGGGGAATGTGGATTTTAAAGGGAGACATTTTATTCTCTACTCTATCACCTGAGAAACGTGCATGCTCCTTTGAGAGCTACGCCATCCTTTCCCTGGTTGGCTCAAAGCTGGGCTCCCTTGCACACTCTCTCTGACACACACACACACACACACACACACACACACACACACACACACACACACACACACACACATACACACACACTTCCCACAGATGGACAAGAATCTCTCTAAGGTGCCCGCCCAACTCCATGGCCAGTACATAAACTTCACCAGTACTCGGGACTAGACATCCTCACTAAGGTCTTCCCAGAACAAAATGGAAGAAAACAGCCTCTGTCAGTCCCCCTCTCCTGCCTGTTCAGTTTCCTCCCTCCTGCCAGGTCTCCCTGACCCGCAACCAACCTTGCTGTCACAGCCCATTGTATACGTACCTGAGAAACCTAGCTAGTGTTTGATTCTGCAGCAAAATGCAACAAAGTTCCAAAAGGTCTCAGCCCTCCCAGGCCGATGAGTCAGCAGGAAAACAGGAGGCCAAGAATCACACTAGGAGAATTCTCATTCCAGCTGTACCACTTCCTAACTGAAGATGCACAGTGAAGCTGTCATCCAACAACAGTCTAGCTCCACATCTGTAGGCCTCTAGCCCACCTGCATTGCTACCAGGCTCGGGGACACATCCAACGATTTTGTTTCTTGAGCCCCGTCTGGACTGTGTTTGCTTTGTTTCAAATGTCTGCCTCTAGGGTAAACTAGATTTTGAAACACAAATATGCACAATTCCCCAAGGTAAAAGACACGTCCAGGAGTCTGTTCACTGCAGTCATCCATATCCCCAAAGCACTGATTTCTACCGTGTACATAATTAGAGAGAAGAAGCGGGCAGACACCTGCCCAATGACAATGAAAAAGCAACAGAGGGTGATGGAGAACCCCACGTGATGTAGTAGCTGGAAGCCCAGAAGTCAAGAATTACCCACAACCACCACGGAGGCAGGGGCATACCTCGAGAACAGAGCCTGGCACACAGAGTCCTTCAGTCAGTTTTCGGTGAGTGGTGAATAAAGCCACAGGTGGAACAATAAACGGACAAGTAAGCGAGCAAAGGCTGACAAGGGAAAACCCACCTGTTCTATGGTGGTGTAGAGAAAGTAGGTGCTTTTAGCAATGTCAGTGAGAGGGTAAACATTACGGAACAGGCGAATTAATGAATTCTTCTTGCAGTCCCCAGCATCAGGGAATTGGGCCTCAATCTACCAAGTAAGCCTGGATCTGACATGGTGCCTTCCATAGTTCATCTGTTCTGTACATTCAACACAGCCAATGTGAAGGTTTTAAGTAAGGAAGCAGCGACTTTGTCAAAAACGTAATTACATCACTGATAGAGGCGAGTGTTTACTGACTCGCAGTTAAGGGGGTTCCATGCATTATTCTAAGTGTTTTACCATTGTTACGCCCCTGAATTCATTTCAGAGATCTATGGTGAAGGTGCTAGGTTGTGCCTGATTTTACACCTGAGAAAACTGAGTAGCAAAGAGAAAAAAGTAAGTTGTCCAAAGGTCTGCTGCTAGAAATAGAGCAAAATAAGATTTGAGATCCTAGGCAGCCTGTCTCCAGGGGCCACCCTCTACTCACTGAACTATATTGCTTCTTTCTAAGCAAGAATTTACTGTAGGATAGGGAATTTAAGTGGTATTGGGTTGCAAATAAGATCCCAAGATGTGGCAAATGTTCCACCCAATTCATCTGATCACAATAGGGTAAGAGTTAGTCAAAAGTTGATAATGTAGGTGTTTGTAAAAAGAGAGAATGTGACAGAGACTCCCCCGTATAGACTGCTGCTGTTACACATCAAATGGAAGTGAGGCAGCTAGTTCTTCTGTAACAATTGGGAGCTGAAACTCCATAAACATATTGCATTCATTCAGTATGGACAGGGTCCTTTGCCCATGGCTGGCACTGTAGTAACGACACACAGATGGCTAGGGTGAGTCCTGCCCATGAGGAACACATGGCCTAGGAGGGGAGCAAGGGCTACGTAAGGAGGTTCATGACAACACAACTAGTGGGAAGTAGAACTGTGGACACACAAAGGGGAAGTAAGCACCCCCAAGACACTTTCCATAATGAAAGACATAAGAAAGGAAAGAGACCTCTTAGAGTTGTGGAAGCATCCTTCTTGTAGGCTCTCATGAGTGTATTTTCACTAAGTCCGTAGCAAATGGGAGCTGATTCCTGCTGAACCAAGCTCCTCCAGGACAGAACCTTTCTCTGCTCAGTTGGCTTCATGTGAACCTGGGTATTCAGCCCTTCTCCAGTGTCCCTCTCCCACCGTCACACTTCTGGCCCTTTTGATTCCTAGGTTCCTAGGAAAATCAGCCTATAAGGTCAAATCCTTATTTGTTGTTAGTTCCTTCCAAAGACAGGGTCTCCACGATGCTATCGATTCTTTCAGTGGAATCATGCCCATGGGCTGCACAAGGAACTCCATGATATGAGTTCATTGCCTCCTCAAATGATGGGTTTTATGAGAAGTTATGTACTGTGAGCTTAGGTTAGAAATAGTCCACATCATTCCCAATCTCAAGGCTTGTTTTGGACAAAGGATGAAGATAAAAGGCAACGAATACATAAAAGACTTTTGTAAGAAGTACAGCGTAAATACGGCCGAAGAAAAGATAGGGGGAAAGTGTCTTTTCATTTCATGTTAACAGCCAAAGAGAAAAAGCTTATTTAGATTTCAAGAAGAAAGGAATAATATCAGTACACAAAGCAAGCTTTAAAGGTGAGCTTTATCATCGTGTCAGTAGAGCTTTTTAGTACAAACTCTACAGATTATGGTATTTCTCATAACTCCTTGCTGCCCTAGGGAAAAGTACTTCATTGCCTAACTTTTATCTGAGTTCATGGCTATTTTCCTTTCATTTTTAAAGCTTAGCTTATCTTAGTTCATCAAACAATTTTTTTTCTTTTTTGGATGACAGAAATCTCATTTACACTCCTGAACATCCTATTACCCTTGACAGGTACCTAGCATTCTGCCATGCGCATCTACTTACTTATGTGCGGAAAATGAAAAAAAAAAAAAAAAAACACACACACACAAAAACAGGCATTTGTTTCTTCACCGTCCACAGACAGAATAAACTCTTAACGGAAATAATAAAATATTTGGGCGCTGAACACGTGACTGCTCTTAAATGTTCATATATTCAAATTGAGGACATTTTTTATTTGACAGGTTTGGTCAAATGCCCAAGAGAATGATTGAAAAATAAAGAGAACTCTTGGAATCAATGGGTTAGTTAGGTCATGAAAAAATTGGACACTACAATCCAGATCTTAAAAAAGTTCTGAATGTATACTCACAAAGACTTAACGACTTTGGATAACCAGATCAAAAATAGTGCTTTGAAAGTTCATAGAGCTGTAGCATTCGAAGGCAGGGTTTCTTACAGTATGGTTTCATCCCTCTCCCTAATCAACGGAATCATGGAGGGCTTACTACAGGTACTGATTCTGAATTCACACCGAATTCTGCATTTTTAGGTAATGTGCCAGTTTTTGTTAATATAAACCAAACTAGTAACAGCATTCCAATCTGCAAAGGACACACGAGCCCCACTCTCTTTAGCATAAAGTTTGGGTTGCTTTGGTAGGTGGATGGAAGCAACAGAACACAGAGGTGTGCAGGGAGAAGTGGAGACTTGAAGTGTTTGTAATGCATACTGTCCCATTTCTCAGAGAGTGCACAGAGATGGCTTGATGGCACCCAAATCAGGTGTTTCTGTCTGAACCCATCCTGCTACCCAGGCCATAGTCAACCATAAAGATTATCCAGGGAAATGATCTGCATCTGCATCGGCATCTGTATCTGCTGGAGATTCCCTGACTAACTAGATTCTCACTGCTGCTGGGGCTGGGGGTGTGGGGTGGGAGGTAGATAAACAGAGAGAATCAGACAAGCCCAATTGGCCAAGAACTGGATGGAGTCCACCCTAACTGTTACCGTGGCCATATCTGAAGTATCCAGAGCTGATGATGCTACATGTGGGGCCACCATTGTTCCGTGATGATATTGCAGTTGGTATATTATGCTAAGAATTAAAACAAGGAAACGTGGTAACTTAGTATATATTATAACGTGTCAACAAGAAGGCAAAGAAAAATCTTGGTTTGTACTTTGTTGGCAATTACTAATAGATATGAAAGTTACCGTTCCTCCTAGGAGGCAAGGATCTTGCCAACAGAAATACAACGCTAATACAGGAGCACCTTCCAAGGGTTCATCTGAGAGTATACTGAATGGCCTGAGTATTTAATGTGATTTGATAAGGCAGAACTGGTTTCTCCATGGCCCACAAGTATTAAATTCTAGAATTCCTATGAGTTTGCTTGATGCATTGATAAGCCAAGTAAATCTAGGAGCGGATTTGGTGAAGCCACATGCCCTAGACATATGACAGCTAATTTTTGACTTAAAAAGTGAACGAATGACCTCCAAAAGACATCAACAATTGTACCTCACAGATGTGCTGTGAGCTTGAGATGCTCACACATGTGCTGCATCACGAAGACGGTAAATGTTAAAAACAATGGTAGTATTATATTAATGGCTGCTACCCTTTTTTCCAAAATTTTGCCAGAGGTTATAAAGAAGTTGGCAACTCTGACATTCCATGCAGCCTGCTGCCGATGACATTGCTGCCTTAATGGAGCACAGCCTACAGCCTCTTTGTGAGTAAAACTCACTTTGATTATGCCACTGGTGGCAGCCTTTCTGTGACAGCTGAACACGTCCCTAGCTGATACTACTTACACTTACTCAATGCCATTCAAATACAATTTCATGTTTTGTTAGCACAGATAACATCAATAATGTCACTCTAATTGAAGGTGAAATTATTACCAACATCACTCAGCAGATGACGTTGGGGAAAAGATACTACAAAGGTTTCCTAAATGACGAAGGGTCTTGGAGAATACCAGTGTTCTATCTCATAAGCAAACCCTCGCAGAGTAAACTGTGGGGCACAGGGTTCTCTCTGTTACATATCACTTGAAGTTTAGGAGTGTTTTTCCTTATAAATATTTGGAAAAGTCCATGGTAGAGAAGGGTTTCCTTAATCCCAGAGAGTAAAATGAAAGAAGGCTTTTGACACACAAACTCCTACAATCAGTAAGTAGGTCGAGACAACCATGAGGCTGTAGACACAGGCTACCTTTCATGAGAAGGGAAGAATGACTTAGAGACTGAAAGCCAGAACCCTGGAGGAGCTAGGACCATGTAAAATCATTCCCAGGCCTTAAGACCCAATGAAAGGACTGCCTACCTGTACCAGCTGAAATTCAGGATTGCTATGGACCAGTGACCCATTCATGATAACCTCCTTCCTTTCTTTGGAACAGCAACGTTTGTGTTTTGTTGGTTTGTTTGTTTTTTCTGTGTGTGTGTGTGTGTGTGTGTGTGTGTGTGTGTGTGTGTGTGTGTTTTGTGTGTGTTTTCTGGTTATCACATGCCTGTGTTGGATGTATGCTTAATTCATAGGTCTTCATTCATAGGTCTTCAGATTGAAAGTGTTCGAGGACCAGTGCGCCCAAGGAGACTCATTCACACCTGGACCTAATTTAGATAACAATATCCTGGATTTGAGGTGATGTTACAAGGGTTGGGCCTTTAAGATGGAGGATTCTTGGGGTAGGGTGAGGATATTTTTCATGCAGGAGGAGAGTGAATAATAGAAGGCCAGCAGACAGGCTGTGGCAGTCTAAAATATGTTCATAAATTCTCTTTTAAGCCCTTCAAAAGGGGGACCTCCATTCCCTTTTCCTTAAGCATAGGCCAGACGTACTGAATGCTTTTGAAAACTAGAAGAAAGTGGAAGTGATAGTGAGTTAAAAACACTCTAAAGAGCAGATATTGTAGTTCCAATGGTGTTGTGATTAGGGGAAAATCGATTGAAGGGGCAACTGGGCATTAGAGGCTAGGATTCTATGAGTGGAAGAGATGAACATAAGCGAAGAGAAACAAAAATTATATAAAATCAGGGAGGGGGCAAAACAGAAGAGACTCATGCGTATGGAGAAGAAACTGAGGGTCACTGGAGGGGTTGTGGGAGGGGGGATGGGCTAAATGGGTAACGGGCACTGAGGAATCTACACCTGAAATCATTGTTGCACTACATGCTAACTAAGTTGGAGGAAAACTTTAAAAAAATAAAAATAAATCAATTAAAAAAAGAAACTAGAATTCTACACTATCAAAATTATCAATTAAATTTGAGAGTGGACTCAAGATATCTTCAGACGTGCAAAGACACAGAACATTCGATTGTACTCATTCTTCATTAGGAAGTTATCTGAAGGTGTATTCCAGCAAAACAAGGAGAGAAAATATAAAGAAAAATTATACTTAATAATAGGCAACACTAACATAGTGTTTATTTTTGTGCCAGACACTGTTATGGGTTATTTTCACATATTATTACATATGAACCACACAACAAACTTACAATGTATATACAATTACCATTCTTATCTTCGAGAGGAGGAAACCGGGTTATAAGGAAGCCAAATAACTCATCCAAAATCCATCTTACACAGTTGGTAAGGGGAACAAGTAAAGTCTAACCCCAGGCCGTCTGGCTCAAGAGTCCAGGCTTTTAATTGCTCCCTAACTTCCCAGATGGCCATATTACCATGAAACCATGGAAACAAACTGGGAGCAGGGCAGAGGAAAATCACAGGAAGGAAGCTATGAAGCAGACCTACTGAGTCACCACCTAAATGAGGCAGGAAAAGAGAAGGGTCCAGTGAGAGACCGCTAAGAGGTTAGCAGGAAGATGTCATAAAGTGGCATCATTTGAGAACACTGAAAGAGTGCAATAAAACAAAGAAGTGCAATTAGAAAATTAAGGAGAACCAGATAATATCCATAAGACGGCCTTAGTCTGAATGAGCCAAGTGAAACATGGCATGGTTTAAAGCACTGATGAAATACAAAGAGAAAGGATCCATTTCACCTTGATGCTAGAGATGTCCTCATTCAGCAGGTCCAAGGACTCCTGGAAAAGTGTGGTAAATCTAATGTTAGCATATTATTTAATAATCCCAATAATTTAAACCATTTATTAGTTTTCAAGTTTTAGAATCAACCTTGAACCCTCTAAAGAGACTTGATTGCAGTGCATAAGAGCAGGGTTAACAACAATGACAAACAGAAGCCCAAAGCTGATAGGAGACAGACAAAAAGTGCAGCAAGTTTAAGGAAGACCTTTATCGTACAATGTACGGAATGAAAAATGATAGTACCGGTAAGGGAACTAGATCTCTATTTGAATATACACCTTGTGGGGTATCTGAGTGGCTCCGTGAGTTCATAATCCAACTCTTGATTTTGGCTCAGATGATGATCTCACAGTTCATAAGACTAAGATGAGCATTAGGTTCTGTACTGACACCTCAGAATTCTCTCTCTCTGCCACTATCCTGCTTGAGCATACTCTCTCTCTCTCTCTCTCAAATAACATACATTCATACATACATACATACATACATACATACATACATACATACATACATACATACATACATACATACATACATAGAAACATGAAATTATATCTTGTGATGGTTAATTTCATGATTTAACTGGGCTAAGCCACAGGGTACCCAAATATATAGCTAAACATTATTTCTAGTGTATCTGTGAGGACATTTCTTAGTACAATTAACATCTGTACATCACTAGACTAAGCAAGACACACCGCCTGCCAAACACTGGGTGGCCTCAACTAATCGATTGAAGACCTGAATAGAACAAAAGGCGGAGTAAGAGAGAATCCACTGTGTCTATCTGACTGTCTTCAAGCTGCGATATTGGTCTCCTGACTTCAGGCTCAGACTTGGAATGGAACATACATCATCAGCTCTCCTGATTCTTAGGCTTTTGGAGTCTGCCTGGAACTAAACTACTGGATCTCCTGGATCTGCCCTTCTCAGCCTCCGTAATCCTGTGAACCAATACCCATTGATACTGAGTCTCTGGAGAACCCTAACTAGTACCTATATGTAACTTCATCCGTTATGTGTTTTGCCCTCAGATCCAGTTCCTGCACTTCTCCTACAGACTGTGTTTCCTGTTTCCTTGCCAACTGGCTTCCAGAGGGCTTTGACCAATGGGTGTTTGATGGGAGAAAGGGAGGAAGGGATAAGCCCAGAGGTTTTTCTCTCTCCCGCTCCACTTCCTACCAGTGATTTTATCTCCTCCAAATTCTAGCTTCTTTCCAAGAGCCTCTTCTCCCATGTTCTCAGTTCCTGCTAGGTATGGTTCTGAATTTCTCTAGCTCTGCGGGTGGAAACAGCTTTCTGATGTTACTAATTCCTGATTGCTTCGCCATCCTTTGTTTGGCTTCTGGGATTTCCCATCACGTGTGTAACTATTTAAAATACCTATAGTGACTCACCGGCTGGCTGGACCTGACTGAAACAGTATACAGATAGAAGTTCGGGAATATATCGGAAGGTGAGGAGAGAGAAGACAGGTGGCTTAAGCGACCTATATGTCAACGTCACATAGGAAGTCAGTAGACGGTGCTTAAAACTGACAAATCAATAAGCAGCAGTATAGTATACTACTTATCTTCATGAAGATTCCTCACAAAAGAATATAAACCTGGAACAGTTAAAAGTGTTGCCTCAAATAATGGAGACAGTAAAGAGACCTGTGGTTGCCAGGAACTCAGGGGGGAAGGGAGAGATGAATAACAGATGAAGCACAGGGAATATTTATGGCAGTGAAACATCTTGTAAGACAGTGAAATGCTTTGAATCATGGCATTGTGCGTTTGTCAAAACTCAGCGAACTGCACACCACAGTGAATGCTAAGCTAAACTTCGGACTTTAGTTAATAATAGTTTTCATATGGGCTCATCCGTTGTAACAAATGCACTACACTGACACAAGAAGTTTACAATAGGGAAAACTATGTTTTGGGGGGTAGGAGGGAGAACAGGGGAACTCTGCACTTTCCAGTCTTTTTTTGTAAACCAGCTTTTTAAAAGCTGTTTTAGAAAATAAACTCCCTCAATGAAAGGGAGGCAGAGAGACAGAAGAGGAGGAAAGGAAAGAGGGAGAAAGGGAGCTACTTAAAAGTCATGGAGGAAACTTAAGTGTGGATTACTAAGTGAACGGATCCAATACTAAAAAGCCATTTGCTTTAAGTTTCCAACTATGATAACGTTCTGGAAAAACAAAACAAAACAAAAGAAAACAAAACAACGACAACGACGACGACGACAACAACAACAACAACAAAACACCTTCGGAGACAGTAAAAAGACCAGTGGCTATTAGAGTTTAGGGGGAGAAAGGAAGTGGTAATAGGCGGAGCACAGGGCACTTTAGGGTGGTGGAACTATTCTGTATGATACGGCAATAGTAGATACATACCTTTATACATTTCTCAAAACTTATGAATCTATATAACACAAAATAAACCCTAACTGTTAGTTAATGATAATGTGTCTAATGATAATGTGTCATTCAAGAATGGCTCATCCACCACTTATAATTAATGTATCCACATTAGTTCAAGGTACTATAGAAACTACTGGGGGTGAGGAACCTGTATTTTTTGTGCAATTTGTCTCTAAATCTAAAATTGTCCTTAAAAAATGGTCTGTTTAAAAAAAAACCCTGATAAAAAAAAAAGAAAAAAGAAAACAAAAGAAAGTGTTGCCTCTGGGGAAGAGGTGTTCATGGGGGAAACAAAGCTTTTTATTTTTTATTGCAAGTCCTGATCTGCAATTTGGATGTTGTGTTTTTTGTTTTTTGTTTTTTTTTTACTACCTGTATACAATACTTGGATTGATATTTCTCAAATAAAAAAAAAATATTTACACCTTCCAGAATAGATAACATGAAAAAGACCATATTAGCAAATGTTGGCAAGGTTTTCAAGTATTCAGAACTCACAGGCACTATGCAGGCACTACCTTGGAAGGAAGTTTGTGTAAATTGGTATAACCATTTTGGAAACAGTTTGGAGGAATCTTACCAAAGTTGATAAGTTGGATGACATGTGACCCGGCAAATTCTCTCCTAGATAAATAAATACTATCGTAAAAAATGTTCACCAAATGACGTGTCCTATAATGTTCACTGAAGCTTTATTCATAATTACCCTAAGCCAGAACCTACCTAAATGTCCACCAAGAGTTGCAGAAATATTGTAAACTATTCATATAATGAAATTCTATACACCAATGAGTAGAAAGCATCTATACATACAATAACATGACTATCACTAACATAAGTTTGAGTGAAAGAATCTAGGTGTAGGACACATACTTCCATTTCTATATAGTCCAAAAACAAGCAAAAGTTGTACATTCTGTAAGAAGTCAGAATAATTGCCGTCCCAAAGGAGAGATAGACCGTGACTGAAAGAGGCACAGGTGGTCCCTTGGGGTCCTGGTACCTTTATTAATGAGTGATGATTCCACAAGTATATTGAACTGAATCGCATCAAGCTGTGCTCAGAATACATTTAATAATATGTGTTATTTTTTGCGTGCCTGGGTGGGTAGTCACCTAAGTGTCCTACTTTGGCTCAGGGAATGATCTCATGGTTTGTGAGTTCGAGACCCGCATCAGGTTCTGTGCTGACAGCTCAGATCCTGGAGCCTGCTTGGATCCTGTGGCTCCCTATCTGGCCCTCCCCTGCTCACACGGTGTCTCTCTCTCAAAAATAAACAAACATGAAAAAAATAATATATGTCCTTTTGAATGTATACTATACTTCAGGAATCTTATTTTAATCTGAGTGCAGACCCCTAAGTCACACCCTTTTTTCTCTACTGCTCTTCTAAACATTTAAAGAATATGTAATTTAAATCATCCAGAAGATATATATATACATACACATACACACAAAGAAGAAAGAAATTGGCGGGAGGAGCCGGGAGGTGGGTGAATGGCAAAGAAACTCTAGCTTTATTACACAAGCATGGAACCAAAATCCTTTGGAGAGGGTGGGGGTGGAATGGCTTCTTCTGACGACTTCAGAGGAATGAGGGAACAAGAGAGATCATGGATCTGCCCCTACAGTGCTGGAGACCTCTCAATCTGGGGTTAGGAAGAAAGGGGATCTCCCTTTTGGTCCAGGAGTCTCCTCCCTCCTCAGACCCTGTGCTGGGATGCAGCAGAGGTCACAGCTGCCCCAGAGTCCCAGAAGGCAGCGCCTCATCCCTGGGTCGCGGGCCGGGACCCTCTGGTGCTTCTTCGCCATTAAAGTGCACTAGGGGAAGCGGGCCCGGCTCTCACTGGTTCATCCCTCCAGGCACAACCCGTCCCGGGGCTGACAGGTCACTCGGAGGTGGCCCGCACATCACGCCCACGCACTGGGACGCTGCGGAGTCTCACCACGGGAGCCAGGTTCACTCCCAGGACTTGGCGCGCTTGGCGCCGCGCTTCTGCCAGGCTGCTCTCGACCCACACGTCGCCGACTACGCGGATGGTGGGCAAGGTGGTCAGCGTCGGGGTGGCCGCCCTCCCACTCTCCTCCAGGGTGCGGCCCCCGGAGCAGGGCCCGGGGGCCGCGGGCTTGCGGGGGCTGCTGTCCTCGCGGGACGGCGGCGGCGGGGACGGCACCTTCCTCTGGCCGACCGCGACCCTCTGGGCTCCGTGGCGCCTCCTCCGGGCAGCAGACCGGCGCGTCTGGACGCGGCCTCGGGGGGCTGGTGCCCCCGCGTGTACACCACCTTCTCCTCAGGCGCCTCCAGCGCGGCCCCTCCTGCAGCGCTAGAGGCTCCTCCCCGGGCGGCCGGGGCCAGGGCCTTCAGGGGCCTGCGCCACCACCTCTTCATGCGGCTCAGGATGTGAGGCCGCTAGGGGCTGCCCGCGCTTCCAGGTCTCGCCTCCACTGCAGGGCCCTGAAAAATTTCCTACCATGAAGTCAAATCAGGTGGCATGCTCTGAGAGTTACACCGCAGTTGCTAGACCAGGCGCTTTGTGAGGTCACCATGTCTGCCTATCCTATCACTGCCAGCTGCCCAAAGCTGCCTTAGGTTGGGCTGTGTTTAAGATTATGCCCTTGAGAAAGACCTGCACGTAATCTTACCTGAGAAGGCCCATAGTTCTTGATGAGTTCAAGAGAGTTGTCCTCGACGTGAATGCACTGGTGCCTCAGCCTCCATTAATTCCATCCAACATGTAATGACACTTCGCGGTGGAGAGTACACAAAGCTTGCAATCAAACATGACTGTAAGAGGGTTTTAGCTAATTAAATGCCTTGTCATGCAACGCAATTAAAGCCAAATTGAAGTAACTACTCTATTCTTTCAAAGAATACAGATATACCGTGCCTTGCTTAGGGGTCCATATGTGTGTTGCTATAGCTCCCAGTTCAGGAAGCTGTTCTTCACAGCAGCAGCAAACAGTTTGCCTAGTTAGTATGCATGCTCACTTTCACGCAGCTTAGGGAAGACCGAGTCATTGTGTGCTTAAGAGCAAGGCGTCAACGAATTCTGTGTGAGTGGCCATGAGGGCATTCAGTGCCACTAAAACCTATTCGGTACCTACCACTTCATGATATTTCAGGTAAGTCATACACAAGGTAGTAAAAGACCGTATGGGATTCCATGGGTAGAAAACGTGTTACACGGTCCGTGTAAGTGCTTTTGAAAGCAACCAGCATGGTCCATCCAGCATCACCACATACACAAATAATTCACAAAATATAACAAGGACCACCTACCATGATCAATTGAAATCCACTTCCTCATGAAAGGATGACACCAAACTATGTGAATCAATAAAAGGGATAAGTCATGGTAACAATCAGAAGAGACACTTGCCAAGGTCAACGTGATACATGTGAGAGGCCTCTGTCTTTACTCAACTCCTTTTCTTAAACACACAAACCAAACTTTCATCTCCGCAGCTTAAGCCAGTACTACCTCACGTTCAGAAAGTGCTGAAAATAGAAAGCTATCTTCATATTCTGTAGGAGCAACCCCTGGATATGCTTTTTCATTAAATGTCATTTATTTTCAAATTGGTTTCCACGCAACACCCAGTGTTCATCCCAACAGGTGCCCTCTTCAATGCCCGTCACCCACTTTCCCCTCTCCCCAACGCCACGTCAACCCTCAGTCTGTTATCAGTATTTGAGAGTCTCTTCTGGTGTGCCTCCCTCCCTCTCTATAACTTGTCCCCGCATCACCTCCCCCATGGTCTTCTGCTAAGTTTCTCAGGATCCACACATGGATGAAAACATATGGTATCTGTCCTTCTCCGCCTGACTTATTTCACATAGCATAATACCACCCCAGTTCCATCCACGTTGCTACAAATGGCCAGATTTCGTTCTTTCTCATTGCCAAGTAGCATTCCATGGTATACATAAACCACAACTTCTTTATCCACTTGTCAATTGATAGACAGCTGGGCTCTTTCCATAGTTTGGCTGTTGTTGAAAGTAGTGCTATAAACATTGGGGTACATGCACCCTTATGTCTCAGCACTCCTATACCCCTTGGGTAAATTCCTAGCAGTGCTATTGCTGGGTCTTAGGGTAGATCTATTTTTAATGATTAGAGGAACCTCCACACTGTTTTCCAGAGCGGCTGCACCAGGATGCATTCCCACCAACAGTGCAAGAGGGTTCCTGTTTCTCCACATCCTCACCAGCATCTATAGTCTTCTAATTTGCTCATTGTAGCCACTCTGACTGGCATGAGGTGGTATCTCAGTGCGGTTTTGCTTTGGATTTCCCTGACGAGGAGTGCTGTTGAGCATCTTTTCATGTGTCTCTTGACGATCTGGATGTCTGTTTTAGAAAAGTGTCTGTTTAAGTCTTCTGCCCATTTCTTCACTGGATTTTTTGTTTTCCGGGAGTGGAGTTGGTGAGTTCATTTTACAGGTTTTGGATACTAGCCAATTATCCAGTATGACTTTTGCACACATCTTTTCCCATTCGGTCAGTTGCCTTTTAGTTTTGTTGATCGTTTCCTTCATTGTGGAGAAGATTTTTATTTTGATGATGTCCCAATAATTCATTTTGCTTTTAATTCCCTTGCCTTTGGAGATGTGTCAGCTAAGAACTTGCTGACGCTGAGGTCAAAGATTGTTTTTCCTGCTTTCTCCTCCAGGGTTTGATGGTTTCCTAACTCACATTCAGGCCCTTCATCCATTGTGAGTTTATTTTTGTGAGTGGTGTAAGAAACTGGTCTAGTTTCATTCTTCTGCATGTTGCTGTCCACTTCTCTTAGCACCAATTTTTAAAGAGACTGTCTTCTTTTCCATTGGATATTCTTTCCTGCTTTGTCAAAGATTAGTTGGCCATACGTATGTGGGTCCAATTATGGGGCCTCTATTCTATGCCATTAAGTCTATGTATTTATTTCTGTGTCAATACCATGCTGTCTTGATGGTTATAGCTTTGCGGTAGAGGCTAAAGTCTGGCATTGTGGTGCCTCTCACTTTGGTTTTCTTCTTCAGTATTACTTTAGCTATTCAGGGTCTTTTGTGTTTCCATACACATTTTATGATTGTTTGTTACAGCTTGGAGAATAGTGCTGGTGCAATGTGATTGGTGCTGCCTATAATGTGAGGACTGCGTTGGGTCTTATTGACATTTCGCCAATATTTATTCTTCCAATCGACGAGCATGGAATGTTTTTTGCTTTGTCTGTATCTTCTTCAATTTCCTTCACATGCCTTCTATAGTTTTCAGCATACAGATCTTTTACCTCTTTGGTAAGCTTTATTCCTAGGTACTTTATGACTCTTGTTGCATTGTAAATAGGATCCATTTCTTTATTTCTCTTTCTGTTGCTTCATTATTAGTGTATAAAACGCAACCAATTTCTGTACATTGATTTTGTACCCTGCAACATTGCTAAATCCATGTATCAGTGCTAGAGGACTTTTGATGGAGTCTGTCGGAAATTCCATGTATAGTGTCAAGCCATCTGCAAAAAGTGGAAGTTTGACTTTATCGTTGCAAATGATGATACCTTTAATTTCATGTGCTGTCTGATTACTGATGCCAAGACTTCCAACACTGTGTTCAACAACCGGGGTGAGAGTGGACATCTCCGTCTTGTTCCTGATCTCAGGGGGAATGCTCTCAGTTTTTCCCCATTGAGGACGATGTTTACTGTGGGCTTCTGATAAATGACTTTTATGATGTTTAAAGTAGTTTCCTTCTATCCCAACTTTCTTGAGGGTTTGTATTAAGTAAGGATCCAGTATTTTCTCTAAAACATTTTTCTGCATCTATTGACAGTGTACTATGCTTCTTATCTTTTCTTTTATTAATGTGATGTAGCACAATGATTGATTTATGAATATGGCACTAGCCCTGCAGGCCAGGAATGAATCCCACTTGATCGTGTTGAATAATACTATCTATATGCTATTGAATGTGATTTGCTAGTATCTTGTTGAGAATTTATGCACCCGTATTCATCAGGGATATTGGCCTGTAATTCTCCTGTTTTTTGTGTCTCTGTCTGGTTTGGAAATCACAGTAATGCTGGCTTCATAAAATGCGTCTGGAAGTTTTCCTTTCATTTCCATGTTTTCGAGCAGCTTGAGAAGGATAGCTATTATCTGTGCTTTAAATGTCTGCTAGAAATCGCCAGGGAGCCACCTGGACCAGGACTCTTATTTATTGGGAGATTTTTGATAACTGATTCAATTTGCTCACTAGTTATGGGTCCGTTCACATTTTCTATTTCTTCCCGTTTGAGCTTTGGAAGTGTGTGGGGATGGAGGCATTTGTCCATTTCTTCCAGGTTGTCCAGTTTGTTGGCATAGAAGATTTTATAGTGTTTCCTGATGAATGCTTGAATTTCTGTGGGATTCTTTGTAATAATTCCATTTTCATTCGTGATTTGACCTATTTGGGTCCCCTCTCTTTTCTTTTTGAGATGCCAGGCTAGACATTTATCAATTTTGTGTATTTTCTCAAAAACACAACTCTTGGTTACATTGATGTGCTCTACTGTTTTCCTTTAGACTCCATATTGTTTATTTCTGCTCTGATCTTTATAATTTTTCTTCTTCTGCTCGCTTTGGGGTGTCCTTGCTGTCCTGCTTCTAGTTCTTTAGGTGTGCTGTTAGATTTTGTATTCAGTTTTTTCTTGTTTCTTGAGATAGGACTGGATAGCAATGGTTGTTGTTGTTGTTGTTGTTGTTGTTGTTGTTGTGTTTTGTTTTGTTTTTGTTGTTCCCTGTCAGGACTGCCCTTGCTGCATCCCAAAGGGTTTGCATTGTTGTATTTTATTTTCATTTGTTTCCTTATATCTTTTAATTTCTTCTCAAGTTGCCTGGTTGACCCATTTATTCGTTAGTGGGATGTTTTTTAACCTCTATGCTTTTGGAGATTTCCATCTTTTTTTCTGTGTTTAATTTAATGTCCCCTGCAATTACCACATTCTTACCAACAAGGTTCTGTATGTTTTTAAATAATTGTTTATATATTTGTGTGTCTCCGAATTTGGTGTGTAGATATTTAAAATATTTAGCTCTTCCTGATGGAGAGACCCTGGAATTAATATCGAAAGCCCTTCGTCATCTTTTGTTACAGCCTTTGATTTAAACTCTACTTTGTATGATATAAGTTGGCTACTCCAGGTTTCTTTTGACATCCAGTAGCATGATAGATAGTTCTCCATCCCCCACTATCAATCTGTAGGTGTCCTCATGTCTAAAATCAGTCCCTTGTAGACAGCAAATAGATGGGTCTTGTTCTGTTTTTTGTTTTGTTTTTTCTATCCATTCTGATATGCTATGTTTTTTGGTTGGAGCATTTAGTCCATTGAAATTCAGTGTTATTATGCAAAGATATGTGATTAGAGTCATTGTGATGTCTGTAGGTTTTATGCTTGCAGTAGTGCACCAGTTTCTTTCCCACCAACAGTGAGAGAGGGTGACTCTTTCTCCATATCCTCACCAGCATCTGTGGTTTCCTAAGTTGCTCATTTTAGCCACACTGACTAGTGTGAGGTGGTATCTCAGTGTGGCTTTGATGTGTATTTTCCTGATGATGAGTGATGTTGAGCATCCTTTCATGTGTTTTTGGGCCATCTGGATGTCTCCTTTGGAAAAGTGTCCTTTCATGACTTCTGCCCATTGTTTCAGTGTATTACACTGTAGGTGTGACTTGGGTAAGTTCTTTATACATTTTGTGTAGTAACCCTTTATCCAATATGTCATTCGCAAATATCTTCACTCCTTCCATCGGTTGCCTTTTAATTTTGCTGATTGTTTCCTTTGCAGTGCAGAAGATTTTTATCCTGACCAGGTCCTGATCATTCATTTTTGCTTTTCATTCCCTTGTCTTTTGAGACATGCCAAGGAAGAAATTACTGCAATTGAGGACAAAGGGTTTTTTTCCTCTTTTCTCCTCTAGTGTTTTGATGGTTTCCTGTCTCACATTTAAGGCTTTCATCCATTTTGCATTTATTTTTGTGCACGTTGTAAGAAAGTCATCTAGGTTATTCTTCATCATGTTACTGTTCAGTTCTCCCAGCACCCTTTGTAAAGAGACTGTCTTCTCTCCATTGGATTGTCTTTCCAGTTTTGTCAAAGATTAGTTCACCATACATTTGTGGGGCCCCTTCTGGGTTCTCTATGCTGTTTCATTGGTTCATTTGCCTGTTTTTGTGCCAATGTCTTACTATCATGATGATTACAGCTTCGTAGGAGTTGCGAAAATCTGGGCTGCCTCCCACTTTGTCTTTATTTTTTCAAGATATCTTTGACTACTCTGGTTCTTTAGTTGTTCCGTGCAAAGTTTCACATTGTTTGTTCTACTCTGGAGAAGAATGTTGGTACAATTTTGATTGGTATTGCATTAAATGTGTAGATTGCTTTCGGTAGTATTGACATTTTAACAGTATTCATTCTTCCACTCTTTGGCATGGATTGTTTTGTTTTGTTTTGTTTTCTGATTTTGTTGTGTCTTCATCATTTTCCTTCATACATTTTCTATACTTTTCACTGTACAGATCTTTTACATCTTTGGTTAGTTTTCTTGCTAGGTATTTTACGGTTCTTGGTGAAATTGTAGCTGGCATTGATTTCTTGACTTCTCTTTCTGTTGCTTCCTTATTGGTGTATAGAAATGCAATCAGTTTCTTTACACTGATTTTGTATCCTGTGAGTTTGGTCAATGCATGTATCAGATCTAGCAGCGTTTTCATGGAGTCTTTTGTGTTCTCCGCGTTCAGTCTAATGTCACCTTTGAAAGGCCAAAGTTTGACTTTCAATGATATATGTTGAGTTAAGTGTGGTTAAAAAAGAATTTACCCTTTGAGCTCTATGTTAACTTCATAATTGCACAATAAGTGACAAATAAGCAAGAACTGTGCATGTTTTCCAACATTAGAATTGGTAACTGGAATCTAACTCTTTAAATCATATTGAATCCCTCATGATATGGAGAGAAGTATGAAACATCTAACTTCACCCAGTACACACGTGTGTATTTGTAAACACGTATGCTAAACAGAAAATTGTAATACTAGTGAGGTGTGCCAAATTTTATATGTTCATGGTACAGATAATATTGTTTTACCGTCTTTATGGTAGCAGCCCAAATAAGACATTTGGAATCAAGGAGAGAATCCAGAACCTAAAGGGTACATTCTCCATGCGCTATTCTGGCTTTCAAATAAATTAACAAATGGAATTAAAAAAATAGATTGCACTGGTAATCCTGTTTATTGCAATGGTGCAATAACTTTTTATGGACTCTAGCAATAATAAGAGTGCACGAGAATAGGTGTTGGAAATGACACACTTTATTTGACATGACCAAGCTCACTAGAAACATATACATTCCAAAACTTTTTAATATTCATTTTTTCAGATATTCTATAAGGCCTAATAACTTATTACTCCACATTTAGAAGAGCAAAGGTCGACATGGTGAACTTTGCCCATGTTACAATGGCTAACACATAATATTATTTGATATCCTAGAATTTTAAACAACAATACAGTTGCACGGCTCATGCAAGTTATTTAAACTTGACATATTTTAGGTTTCTGTTTTTCATTATTTAATCGTTTTTTTTTAGAATTAGCTTTTGCTACAATCGCATAACTACTAACTTGGGTAATGGACATCCAAGGTTCCAGCTTATCTGTTTTTGTATCAGTGATGAAAATCAATCTCTATGTCATTGCCTTTTCAATTAACTATGGCTATGTTTTAGTTCTTTTATCACTGCACTAATAAATTCTCTGTTGTCTTCTATGCCTTTTTTGAAGCCCAGTGATTAATCTTATGACTATGAATCTATATTCTTGTTGTTATACTGCTTTTATTTATTTTGATCAATTGTTTAATGGTCACTTCTTCCTGGAATTTCGTCTGAGGGGAATTCTTCCGTTTCATCATTTTGGATAGTTCTCTATCCCTTATGTGTTTTAATGTTGTTGTTGTTGTTGTTTTTGTTTTGTTTTGTTTTGTTTTGTGTGCTCTGCACCTGAGAGCACTGCTACTTTAAAGTGGGCTCATACCCTCTCCATGGCCTGCCCCTGTAGGAGGTGTGTTTTGGAAAGTGTTACTTGCTTCGTGTTGCTATGACTTTTGTTGTTTTTCATCTCAGAGTGATTTTTGAAAATCCCGCGATGTGTGCTTTGATGTGTTCTTTGAAGTACCAAATGAAGTATTTGCATGTTTGCACTATCTTGACAGGGGTTAAAACACCTTAAATTGCCATGGATGGGTGTCCTTGCCCTTCCCAACAATGAGGGTTACTCCTGGTAGTGAGATCCTGGAGATGTGATGGCGCCAAAGCCCCGGCGCCACACAGACAGCTCCTCTGAAAAGCTCTAGGCAGCTGCACTTACGAAACCGCTCATTTTCTGATTTCCCAGAGGTTACCTTGGGCAAAATTGTGGATTTTTAAGTTACCTGGCCCCATCTATTTCTTCTACCAGCCAGATCTTAGATTGTAGGCAAATGATACCTCCGAGACTGCTTTTCCAATTTATAAAGGGGAAGTATAACGCCTATGTCCAGTATAGTTGTGAGATTACAGGAAATGCCTGTAAAACGTGTGGAAAAACTCCTGGCACATTACACTCCATAAACACTGTATTTTGATTTGATTTCCTCATAGTTGTCACTACATCCATACAAACTGTATCTCCAGGGCGGGGTCTGATGTAGGTCAAAATGTAAGCTACACCATAGAAGCTATCAACGAGGCAAAATGTTTCCCCTATGCCTGAGGACGTGACCCTTCCCTTTTTTGTATATGTATACTAAATTTGGTGGTAGAGATTATTGAAGACTTGAATGTATATGGCAGTCTAGCACACCGGGAGATAGTTAAAAATCCCCTATTCCAGGCATCGAGGATACACATATTGAACACCTTAGGTGTCAGGTGCTATTAGGTTCAAGTACACAGTGATAATCCAACATGCATGCTCCATATATTCAGGATGTTTCAAACCTTAGCTACAAATGGTACAGGTGTAATTACAACGTGTGGCAAATGCTGTTAAATAAAAGACTAAATGTTATGAGAAGGAATGGCACAGGGGACAAAGTGTAGATTAGAGGAGTGGCCAACAAAGGTTTCTTGGGGAGAAAAGTCCTTTATTCAAACTTGGACCCGTAGCAAGAACTGGTAAGGAAACTAGCGAACACAAAATGCATTCTAAGCAGAACCTACGTGGGTCTAATTTGAGCAACCAGGAAAAGAGACGGTCCCGGTCACCTAATGAAAGGAGAATCAGGAAAGATGGCATTAGAGGGGTGACAAGGCAGGACTGCTAACGTCTGGTGGTCACGTTACAGATTCTATGTGTCATTTTGAGTACAGTGGAGATTAGAGGGTTTTCTTAAGCAAAGGGATAAACTGGTCAGATTCAGGATTTTTGGATTGCATTCCGGATGCAGTGAAAAGAATGAACTGGGATTTTGGTGGGAAGGGAAGGTCAGCATGGGGCTAAGAACGAAAATGGAGAGTAGGCAGAAGGTGGTGAGAAACTCGCTGGCTTGGGATACGTTGCAGGTGGAGTTGAGAACCCTGCTGCTGAGTGGATCACAGGAAAGACGTTGAGGAGGAAAGGACTGATAATGAGTCTCTTACCCTCTTGAGCCACTGAAGACAATGCCCCATTAAGAGAGAAACACAAGAGGGGTCTTAAGTTGGTCATGGATTTCAATTGATTGTTGATTGGGTATTAATTCATATGCTTAGAGAATTTTGCTTAGAATTTTATCTCTTCATTGTTTTGTTTCTACAAATTGCTTCGTTATTACCATCTTGAGGTTCTTACGGATGGTCTCCAATTCTTCGCTGTCACCAAGACCTTCTTACATAAGAGTATGGACATGATGGGTTATGTAGGTCCATCATCTTCTACCCAGTCTTTGCCATCGTCACAAATACTTAATGGCCACTGTTGTAGAAGAACCTCAAGCTCCAAGAGGGTTGTTCTCACTGTTCTCGGAATGCCTGCCCCTCCTTTATTCCCGCACATTTGCTTTTGTCTCCTTTGTCCTCCTGCTTTCTGCCTGCCAACTATAAATTTGGTCATCCTTTAAGATTCTTTGTGCTATGCCTCTGAGACGCCTTTACTGATCTACTCGGCTCAGTGGACTTCTCCTGCTATATGAAACTTGACCTTGAAGTCTCACTGTGCTTTTTATGGTGTTTGGGTTTTTTGTACCGTCAAATATTGAAAGTTTCTTGAAGGCAAGGATGCGGTCTTGCATGCTTTCAGAAACTTTTATAAACACTCAAACATGGTCAAAGTTTAGAAATCTTTCTTGGTGAAGCGGTTGAGTCAATGTCAAATCAGGTGGGAGGGGAGTCTGCTGAAGGAATAACACTGGACTGTTTGAAACGATCCTTATATGTTGAATGGACCTAATACATTTATGAATTGACACATTTCATTTATTTAACTGATACTAGACTAAATCATTTATTTGAAACATTACTTTATGATTACAGCGGTCTTAAAGTTTATTGCAGAAAATTTAGAAAATAAACAAGAAAGAAAGAAAAATGGTCATAAGTCAAACACCTGGAGATAAGCACATCTAAACATGTTTTTATGTTTATGTATTTTTGGCAGAGAGAGAGAACGAGAGGGAGATGAGCAAGAGTGGGGGATGGGAGGAGAGAGAGAGATAGAGAGAATCATAAGCAGGCTCCACGCTGTCAGTGTGGAGCTTGATCGCACACACAGTGGAATCATAACTGAGCTGGAATCAAGAGCCAGATGCTTAACCGACTGAGCCATTCAGGCGCCCCTGGAGGTAAGCACCTCTAACACTGTGGTATAATCATCAGGGAAGAGGTATATGTACATGCATTAACCAAAAATTGCTATGTAGCTGTGAATCCCATTTTTGGTCCTCTAGTGATACGAGCATTTCGCTAGGTCTCAAATGTTCTGCAGGGCTATGAATTGTAAAGTCCATATAGCATGCCATAACTTATTTAAAACAATTTTTTTAATGTTTATTTATTTTTGAGACAGAGAGAGACAGAGCATGAACGGGGGAGGGTCAGAGAGAGAGGGAGAAACAGAATCCGACGCAGGCTCCAGGCTCTGAGCTGTCAGCACAGAGACCGACGCGGGGCTCGAACTCACGGACCTTGAGATCATGACCGGAGCCGAAATCGGACACCCAACCGACTGAGCCACCCAGGCGCCCCAGGCCATAACTTATTTAAACACGGCTATTGATCATTTAGGATGTTCCATTTATTTGCTTCAATTAGTTGCTACAAGTAGAATTAGCTTTTCATGGTGTAGACACAGTTTAGTAAATATCAATTAAAAATAAAAAGAACTGCAGCCTGTAATGTGAGGCGGAGGAACAGGTATGACCAGATTTCGCTTCACCTTGTCTATTGCTGGCAGTCTTTACAGCCTTCTCTCCCTCATCCTCTTTTTCTCCTCCTTGACCCACAACCTCCCCCTCTTTATTCCTCCTTCTTCTCATCCTCGTTTCTCTGTCTATGCTGGCCTCCTTACTTCCCATCAGTACACACGTTCACTCTCCTGCCTTGGGGAATTCATGGGTCCTTCTGCCTAGATCACCTTCCTGTCAGCAGGTATTTCTCTCATTTCCGTGAGGTATTTATTCAACTGACACCTTTACAGTAGGGCCCTCTGTGTCGAGTATTTCACCATGTCTAGTATTTCACACCCCCTCCCCCAATGCTTATATCCTCTCCAAGATGTATTTACTTGTTCTTTCCCCATTCATTATTCTCTACCGTGGTTTCTAGTTCCATTATGTTTGTCAGTCTCCCCCACTGGACTCTTGAGCACCAAGAGTGCAGTGATCCTTGCTCCTTTGGTTCCCTAGTGGATCCTCAGGGCGTAGACTGTGTTGTCTCATTCTAAATACTCCAAAAGTATTTATTGAATGATTCAATGAATCAACAACACTCCTTCTTTCTTAAGAATGTTTTATAATTTTGTACTTTACACTTACATCTATGATCCATTTGAGTGAATGTTTCTATAAGTGATGATTTTAGGTCAAGGCTTCTTTTACTTAATTAATTAATCAATGAAATGATTGAGTAAAATATTAATTACTTAGCTAGATATGGCATATCTCTCCATTTATTTATATCTTCCTTGATTTACCCAATCAGCCTTCTGTGGCTTTTCACGTACAAATCCTGTGCATGGTTGTTAGACTTAAATGTAAGTATTTCAATGTTTGGTGTGATTTTAATGGTTCTTGAAAAAACAGTTCAGGAGAGGAGAGATGGTGGCGTAGGAGGACACTGGGCTCACCGCGCGTCCTGCTGATCACTTAGATTCCACCTACACCTGCCTAAATAACCCAGAAAACCGCCAGAGGAATAGCAGAACGGAGTCGCCGGAACCAAGCGCAGACGAGAGACCCACGGAGAGGGTAGAAAAGGCGGCGAGGTGGTGCGCGCTCCACGAACTGGTGGGAGGGAGCCAGGGCGGAGGGGCGGCTCGCCGGCCAAGCAGAGCCCCCGAGTCTGGCTTGCAAAAAGCGGAGGGCCTGATGGACTGTGTTCCGACAGCAAGCGCGACTTAGCGTCTGGGAGGTCATAAGTTAACAGCTCTGCTCAGAAAGCGGGAAGGCTGGAGGACAAAGGGAAGGAGAGCTGCTGAGCCCCCTGACGACAGAGCTCAGTTTGGTGGGGAACAAAGGCGCTCGCCAGCGCCATCTCCCCCGCCCATCCCCCAGCCAAAATCCCAAAGAGAACCAGTTCCTGCCAGGGAAATTGCTCGCTCCGCGCAAACACCCAACTCTGTGCTTCTGCGGAGCCAAACCTCCGGCAGTGGATCTGACTTCCTCCCGCTGCCACAGGGCCCCTCCTGAAGTGGATCACCTAAGGAGAAGCGAGCTAAACCTGCCCCTCCTGCCCCTGTGCACCTTGCCTACCCACCCCAGCAAAGACGCCAGATCCCCAGCATCACAAGCCTGGCAGTGTGCAAGTAGCCCAGACAGGCCACCACACCCCACAGTGAATCTCACCCCTATGAGAGGGGAAGACAAGGCACACACCAGTCTGACTGTGGACACAGCAGTGGGCTGGGGGCAGACATCAGGTCTGACTGCAGCTCCACCCACCAACTCCAGTTATACACCATAGCACAGGGAAAGTGCCCTGCAGGTCCTCACCATGCCAGGGACTATCCAAAATGACCAAGCGGAAGAATTCCCCTCAGAAGAATCTCCAGGAAATAACAACAGCTAATGACCTGTTCAAAAAGGATTTAAATAATATAACAGAAAGTGAATTTGGAATAATAGTCATAAAATTAATCGCTGGGCTTGAAAACAGTATAGCTGACAGCAGAGAATCTCTTGCTACAGAGATCAAGGGACTAAGGAACAGTCACGAGGAGCTGAAAAACGCTTTAAACGAAATGCATAACAAAATGGAAACCACCACGGCTCGGATTGAAGAGGCAGAGGAGAGAATAGGTGAACTAGAAGATAAAGTTATGGAAAAAGAGGAAGCTGAGAAAAAGAGAGATAAAAGAATCCAGGAGTATGAGGGGAAAATTAGAGAACTAAGTGATACCCTAAAAGAAATAATCTACGCATAATTGGTATCCCAGAGGAGGAAGAGAGAGGGAAAGGTGCTGAAGGGGTACGTGAAGAAATAATAGCTGAGAACTTCCCTGAACTGGGGAAGGAAAAAGGCATTGAAAGCCAAAAGGCACAGAGAACTCCCTTCAGACGTAACTTGAATCGATCTTCTACAGGACATATCATAGTGAAACTGGCAAAATACAAGGATAAAGAGAAAATTCTGAAAGCAGCAAGGGGTAAACGTGCCCTCACATATAAAGGGAGACCTATAAGACTCGTGACTGATCTCTCTTTTGAAACTTGGCAGGCCAGAAAGAATTGGCACGAGGTTTTCAGTGTGCTAGACAGAAAAAATATGCAGCCGAGAATCCTTTATCCAGCAAGTCTGTCATTTAGAATCGAAGGAGAGATAAAGGTCTTCCCAAACAAACAAAAACTGAAGGAATTTGTCACCACTAAACCAGCCCTCCAAGAGATCCTAAGGGGGACCCTGTGAGACAAAGTACCAGAGACATCACTAAAAGCATAAAACATACAGACATCACAATGACTCTAACCCCATATCTTTCTATAATAACACTGAATGTAAATGGATTAAATGCGCCAACCAAAAGACATAGGGTATCAGAATGGATAAAAAAACAAGACCCATCTATTTGCTGTCTACAAGAGACTCATTTTAGACCTGAGGACACCTTTAGATTGAGAGTGAGGGGATGGAGAACTATTTATCATGCTACTGGAAGCCAAAAGAAAGCTGGAGTAGCCATACTTCTATCAGACAAACTAGACTTTCAATTAAAGGCTGTAACAAGAGATGAAGAAGGACATTATATAATAGTGACAGGGTCTATCCATCAGGAAGAGCTAACAATTATAAATGCCTATGCGCCGAATACCGGAGCGCCCAAATATATAAAACAATTACTCATAAACATAAGCATTCCTGGGATGCAGGGCTGGTTCAACATTCGCAAATCAATCAACGTGATACATCACATTAACAAAAAAAAAGAGAAAAACCATATGATCCTGTCAATCGATGCAGAAAAGGCCTTTGACAAAATCCAGCACCTTTCTTAAGAAAAACCCTTGAGAAAGTCGGGATAGAAGGAACATACTTAAAGATCATAAAAGCCATTTATGAAAAGCCCACAGCTAACATCATCCTCAACGGGGAAAAACTGAGAGCTTTTTCCCTGAGATCAGGAACACGACAGGGATGCCCACTCTCACCGCTGTTGTTTAACATAGTGCTGGAAGTTCTAGCATCAGCAATCAGACAACAAAAGGAAATCAAAGGCATCAAAATTGGCAAAGATGAAGTCAAGCTTTCGCTTTTTGCAGATGACATGATATTATACATGGAAAATCCGATAGACTCCACCAAAAGTCTGCTAGAACTGATACATGATTTCAGCAAAGTTGCAGGATACAAAATCAATGTCCAGAAATCAGATGCATTCTTATACACTAACAATGAAGCAACAGAAAGACAAATAAAGAAACTGATCCCATTCACAATTACACCAAGAAGAATAAAATACCTAGGAATAAATCTAACCAAAGATGTAAAGGATATGTATGCTGAAAACTATAGAAAGCTTATGAAGGTAATTGAAGAAGATTTAAAGAAATGGAAAGATAATCCCTGCTCATGGATTGGAAAAATAAATATTGTCAAAATGTCAATACTACCCAAAGCTATCTACACATTCAATGCAATCCCAATCAAAATTGCACCAGCATTCTTCTCGAAACTAGAACAAGCAATCCTAAAATTCATATGGAACCACAAAAGGCCCCGAAAAGCCAAAGCAATTTTGAAGAAGAAGACCAAAGCAGGAGGCATCACAATCCCAGATTTTAGCCTCTACTACAAAGCTGTCATCAACAAGACAGCATGGTATTAGCACAAAAACAGACACGTCGACCAATGGAATAGAATAGAAACCCCAGAACTGGACCCACAAACGTATGGCCAACTCATCTTTGACAAAGCAGGAAAGAACATCCAATGGAAAAAAGACAATCTCTTTAACAAATGGTGCTGGGAGAACTGGACAGCAACATGCAGAAGGTTGAAACTAGACCACTTTCTCACACCATTCACAAAAATAAACTCAAAATGGATAAAGGGCCTGAATGTGAGACAGGAAACCATCAAAACCTTAGAGGAGAAAGCAGGAAAAGACCTCTCTGACCTCAGCCGTAGCAATCTCTTTACTTGACACATCCCCAAAGGCAAGGGAATTAAAAGCAAAAGTGAATTACTGGGACCTTATGAAGATAAAAATCTTCTGCACAGCAAAGGAAACAACCAACAAAACTAAAAGGCAACCAACGGAATGGGAAAAGATATTTGCAAATGACATATCGGACAAAGGGCTAGTGTCCAAAATCTATAAAGAGCTCACCAAACTCCACACCCGAAAAGCAAATAACCCAGTGAAGAAATGGGCAGAAAACATGAATAGACACTTCTCTAAAGAAGACATCCGGATGGCCAACAGGCACATGAAAAGATGTTCAGCGTTGCTCCTTATCAGGGAAATATAAATCAAAACCACACTCAGGTATCCCCTCACGCCAGTCAGAGTGGCCAAAATGAACAAATCAGGAGACTATAGATGCTGGAGAGAATGTGGAGAAACGGGAACCCTCTTGCACTGTTGGTGGGAATGTAAATTGGTGCAGCCGCTCTGGAAAGCAGTGTGGAGGTTCCTCAGAAAATTAAAAATAGACCTACCCTATGACCCAGCAATAGCACTGCTAGGAATTTATCCAAGGGACACAGGAGTAGTGATGCATAGGGGCACTTGTACCCCAATGTTCATAGCAGCACTCTCAACAATAGCCAAATTATGGAAAGAGCCTAAATGTCCATCAACTGATGAATGGATAAAGAAATTGTGGTTTATATACACAATGGAATACTATGTGGCAATGAGAAAAAATGAAATATGGCCTTTTGTTGCAACGTGGATGGAACTGGATAGTGTGATGCTAAGTGAAATAACCCATACAGAGAAAGACAGATACCATATGGTTTCACACTTATGTGGATCCTGAGAGGCTTAACAGGACACATGGGGGAGGGGAAGGAAAAAAAAAAAAGAGGTTAGAGTGGGAGAGAGCCAAAGCATAAGAGACTGTTGAGAACTGAGAACAAACTGAGGGTTGATGGGGGGTGGGAGGGAGGAGAGGGTGGGTGATGGGTATTGAGGAGGGCACCTTTTGGGATGAGCACTGGGTGTTGTATGGAAACCAATTTGACAATAAATTTCATATATAAATAAAAAATATAAAATAAAATATATTTAGGCTTACCCAAAAAAAAAATAAAAATAAGAAAAATAAATAAATAAATAAATAAATAAATAAATAAATAAATAAATAAATAAGCTACAAAAAAAAGAACAAAATTACAATTAGTACATAATGATCAACATTTACTTTAAATATAAACGGCTGAAGTGCTCCAGTCAAAATACATAGGGTAACAGGATGGATAAAAAACAACACTCATCCATATGCTGCCTAGCACAGACTCACTTCAGATCTAGACACATAGAGACTGAAAGTGAGGTGATGGAGATACATTTCCCATGCAAATGAAAGCAAACAACAACAAGGACAACAAAAATAACATCAAACAACAACAACAACTCAGAACCAGGTAGCAACACCTATATCAAACCAAATAGACTTTAAAATCCTCAATAAAATATAATCAAACTCCACTCAACAACACGCTAAAATGATTACGTGGCTTTTATTCCAGGGAAACAAAGATGGCTCAACAAATCAATCAACATAATATCCCACCTCAACAAGACGGAGGGTAAACATCATATGATTATACCAATAAAGGGAGAAAAAACATTTGACAAAATTTAACATGTATTCATGGTAAAAGTTCTCAACAAAGTCGGGGGGACGGACATGCCTCAACACATGAAAATATTATTTTATATATTGTTTATATTAAAAAGTTCACACTTAACATCTCAATGGTGAAAAACTGAGAGATTTCCCTCTAAGATCAAGAACAAGATAAATATGACTACTTTTGCCACTCTTGTTTCATATAACACTAGAAGTCCTAGCCACAGGAATCAGATAAGAAAAAAGAAATTATTCATCTATGTTTGTAAACAACCTGAACTGTACTATCCGCAGATGACGTAAGAATATGCACAGAAAACCCTAAACTTTCCCCCCAAAACTACTAGAAGTAATAAACGAATTCAGGAAAGTTGTAGATACGGAACTGATACACAAAAATTAGTAGGGTTTCTATATAATAATAATGAAGTCACAGAAAGAGAAATTAAGAAAACAACACGCATTCATAATTGCACCAAAAAAAAAGAGAGAGTAAAATAGATACGACTCAACTTATCCAAAGAAGTGAAAGACCTGTAGTGTGAAAACCATAAGTCAATGATGAAATTGAAGATGACACAAACAAATGGAAAGATATCCCATGATCATGGATTGGAAGAATTAATATCATTACAATGTCCATATTACTCATAACTCTCTACAGTTTCAATGCAATCCCTATCAAGATACCAAAGGCACTTTTCACAGATTTGAAAAAACTAATACTAAAATCTGTATGGGACCGCAAAAGACCCTGAATCGTGAAAATAGTCTTGAAAGACAAAAACATAGCTGGAGGTATCAAAATCACAGATTTCAAGATGTACTACAAAGCTTCAAGTAAACCAATTAGTATGGGTAGTGACACAAAAACAGACGCATAGGTCGATTGGACAGAATAGAAAGCCCAGAAATAAACCCAGGCTTATGTGGTAAATTAACCTATAACAAAGAGGCAAGAATAAACAATGAGGGAAAGACCGTCTCTTCAACAAAAGGTATTGGGATACCAGGAAATCTACATGCAGGTAGCAAGGACCTAACCCTAACGCTGGCCTGGGCTCTGGCTTTAAAGGCACCTAGCATGGACGTCTAAAAGAAATAACGGATTGAGGCCAATTACCATTGGGGAAAATCCTGTGTGGAAGTCACACTCTCTCCATGACATTTCCACAGCCGTGATGGAGATAGAGGAGGAGATCCTGAGACAGTTTCAGTCTGTCCCACGCATACGTTTGGCTCCGCCCTTCCAACAGTAGCCCTGAAACATAAGAGCATATGGGCCCTCATTTCAGTCCTGCAGGGAAATCACATCACTGTGGGTGGTTGGACCAAAGGCACTTCCGGGGAACCAACACTACCCCTACCCACTGCTCTGCCTCTAAGCGGGATCACCTTCTAAGGCTGAGAAAAGAAACGGTGGGACATGGATTCCTCCTTTTTCTACCCTGTGTTCTCTTTGGGACCTCAGGAGATTGAATGCTGCCCACACTCACTGGGGACGATAGTGCTTTACTGAGTCCACCAAATCAAACGCTAATCTCACCCAGAAACACTCTACAAATATCCCGAGAAAAAATGTTTAACCTTGGGCACCCCACGACCAACTCAGGTAGACACGTAATAATAACCATCACAGGGTCATTCTTGTTTTGCTTCCCTTCCCTCATTCACCTCCTATTGCTAACTTTCAAGTTCTGAAGCCGTTGCTTTTTATATTCTGACCAGTGTATAGCGTTAAGATAAATTCGAGGAAAGTTGTCTTGTGCACGGACTAGTGTTTCAGTTAATATGAAAATTTTTCGGCAAGGTAAGGGAAAGAGATCTTAGCTAGGGCACGAACATACTCCATGTTACTTTATCAGGGGTGGCTTTCCAAACCCTTAACACGCTCATGGGAAGGCAGTGTAACATGGGTGAGAGCATGCATGTTGGCATAGGAGCAGAGTTGGTGCCCATCCCAGCCACACCACTAGTGTTTGTGTTATCTTGGACCAATTACTTAACATATCTGAAACTCAGTTGCCTAATTTATAAAATGGAAATAATAACAAAGGGTCAAAAAATTAACTGACACTATTGGCAAGGTGCTTAATCCAACACCTGACAACACGGAACAAGTGTTCCACAGATGATAGCCATCATTATCCTCATTTGAACAGCTAAGACAGGCTAATATTCTGTCTGGGGTCAGATACCTACGGAGGAATCTCAGGTCTTCTGACACTGATTCTTCAATTTGGAGGGAGCCCAGGACCAGGATGGCTGAAAGAGTACAAGGAGATAGACCAGTAAGCCAGTCCTCTATCCACCTCTTATTTGATAGTCCAGTTGTATATTCATCTCTTTCCTTCCAATGAAAAAAATGCAAATCCCTCCCTCTAGAAGAAATACTACACAGAGGCTTTCATGTAATATTAAGTGTTAGGCTCTGTAAAACTGGCACACGCATCATCTCATTTAATCTCACAATGGCCCTTCATATGGGGGTCCTTATTCCAATTTCCAGGTGAGGAAATTGAGACCTAGGAAAGTCAAGTGCCTCCCCCATAACTTGTTTATGACCGTGTTAGACAACAACCCTAGACTCCTACTCCATGTCCAGTATGTTTCTTCTGTGCCACAGTTTGTTCTCTTCCAAGGCGAACACTGCTAAAGAATCATTGGAACAAAGCAGGAAAAAAATCATTTAAAACGTCTAGTTTTCACCCAAGCACTGCTTTCTGGGTGACATTGGTGTTTTCTCTCTGAGAAACAAAGGTGAGAAATTCCAAACCTCGGCCTTTGTTATGGAGTTATGAAGACCAGTAAAAATTAGTAAAGCTCACTGGCAGATTAAGCTTTCCAAGTCGAAGAGATTAGTTTCAATTCTCACATTATGTGTGTTAAAGTGGGAGCTGGGATTTCACATGGCTTTGACAATCGCCATCAATTCCTTTCTTCAAGATTTGACTGCATATTCTCATTCTTTCCTTTTTTTCTCTTTTCTAGCTATACTTCCAATCTGCACCTCATCCCTAGTTTCTCCCTATGTCTAGCAATGGCCATTCTCCATATGTCCACATTAAATCTATCATCAAAGGAGAATAAAAAGATAAAAGAACAAAGCCAGAGAAGTAAGACTCAATACTAAAATGTAAATTGGTGATAACACGTCTACTTCCAGGCAAATGTAATAACGAAAACCAGATTTATAATCCTTATGGAAACAGCTAAAAGCGTAGACAAAATATATAAGAATCTGTTCTCAAAACATCAGACATGAGGCAGTGAAGGGCAGTGATCCCTGATATTGGGAAATAAGTGACATGGTTCCTATAGTGCCCTAGCTTATTGACTAGGCTGGGTTTTGAGTCTGTGCTATAGAGAGGAGGAAGCTGGCATAGCCCAACATATTCCCTGAATTGTGGAAGGGTTAGTCACTGATTCAGGAAGACTCTATATTTCACAGAGCAGAGGACCAAAGAAGAGAAAGTTGTTCAAAGAGAGAACTCCAGAGATCAACAGATGGTCTGCCTTGAGTATTCAATGGAATATTGATAAACTCTTGTGTATGAGGACACTGAGACCAGGGGAAGGAACAAAACCCACTGACATACAGGGTCAGGAATAATGCCTGACAGCCAGTGTGGATGACCTCAGAATGTACATGCCATTTGGAGAATACTTGATTTTTGTGTCAGTTACTGGACAAAAATTATCCCTAAACTAAGTGCTGCCTGTGCCTTGCCCAAAATATCTTTAAAGAAAGACCTGAAAGGATCAAGCTATTTGTACGTAACTAAACCCTGTCCCAAATCAGAGGCAAGGATATTTTTAGGAATCTAAAAGTATCCAGCATCTGACAGGCTAAAACTGACCATGTTTGGCAACCCATAAATTATTATCAGGCATGCAAAGAAGCAGGAAAATAAGACACGTAAGGAAGGGGAACTCAACTGACACTGACCCAGAAATTACACAAATGATATAATTTATACATCCGAACATTCAAATAGTTATTATAACTATTATCAGTATATCCAAGAAATTATAGGGCAGAATGAGCATGTTAAATGGAGACATGCAAGTGGTATGTAAGACCTAAACCGAACTTCGCATGACAAAAGCAATGACTAAAATAAGAAATCTGGTCTATGATTCCTGAATGGAATTAAAGGCATGTAGAAAGTGCAGAAAAAAAGGTTGATGAACCTAAAGACATAGCAATGGAAATCGTCTGAAATGAAACACACAGACAAATTATGCCTGCAAACCATCCAATATACATGTAATTGTATCTCCAAGGAACACAGACAAGAAAACTAATTTGAGTAAATAATGAAACTAATTTGAATTTATAGTTGTTAATGTTGATGCAAACTAAAAATATATAGTTCCAATAAGGTCAAAGAACCTCAACGACAGGAAATATGAGGAATACTACACCAAGGCACCCACAATCAAATTGCTTTAATCCAGGGAAAGGGAGGGAAAATATTTCTCATCAGAACCAATGCAATCTAGAATACAGTAGGATAACATTTTTAAAGAACCTAAAGTAGGAAACCATTATGATCTGGGCTTAGGCAAACATTTCTTAGCTACACCACCAACAATATGATTCTTTACAATAAAAACATATGGTTGGATTTTATCACACTAAAACTTTTGCGTTTCAAAGAACAAAGACTTTGAAATCACAATACTGAGACTGGGAGAATATATATACCAATCATCTATGTGAAATGTGACTTGACTTATATCTAGAACATATGGGCAATCTGCAAGATTCAATATTCTGAAGCTAAATAATCCAAAAAAAGGCAAACGATTTGAGAAGACACATTACCAAAACAGTTATATGTACAGCAGATACACACATGAAAATGTGTTCAGCATCATGATAGGGAAATATAAATATAAACTACAATGAGATAAATGAGATACAATGAGATCAACTACTACTTCATGCCTACAAGATGTCTAAAATCAAAAGACAGGGCTCCGAAGTGTTAGCTAGGATCTGAAAGAACTGGAATTCTCACACCCTGCTGATGAGAATGTAAAAGTGATAAAACTACCCGGGCAAACAGTTTGACAGTATCCTAAAAGGCTGAACATGCAACCTATTCTATGACTCAGCCAAATCTACTCTCAAATATTTTCCCTAGAGGGATCAATGTATACGATCATACAAAAAATAAATAAATAAATGAAAGAAAGAACAGAGCAGAAAAGAAATGAAAAGAAAAGAAACAAAAAGAAAGAAAAGAAAAAATGAATGTTTATAGAAGCTTTGTTTTCAATAGGCTAAGGAGCACCTGGTGCCTCAGTTGGTAGATTTCTTGATTTCTGCTTGGGTCATTATCCCACGGTCGTGATATTGAGACTCACATTGAGCTCCACACTAAGCATGGAGGCTGCTTAAGATTCTTTTTCTCTTCCCTCTGCTCTCTCTTTCTCTTTCTCTCTCCCTCCCCCTCTGCCTCTCCCTCTCCATCTCCCTTTTCCTATCTCTCCCCCACCTCTACTTCCCCCCTCCCCTCTCCTTCTCACTCACTCTCTCTCTCTCACTCTGTCTCTCTCTCTCTCTCTCTCACTCTCTGTCATAAAAAGAAATAAATACGCCAAATGTGGAAATAATACAAATGTCCACTGACATGTGAACGGATAAAAAAGTAGTAAGATACAGACAACACTATGGATAATCTTCAAAATACTAAGTGAGAGAGGTCAACTCCACACCTCTAAATAATAAGGAGTATGTCTTATATAATTTTATTTTTATAGTATTCTAGAAAATGCAAGATAATATGCAGGAACAGAAAACAGACCAGAGCTTGCCTAGGAATGGGAATCGGGAAGATGTGGGGGACGGAGGGATATCTAAGGGATACAAGGACATTTTTAGTGGTGACAGACATATTCTTTTCCTTGTTATGTATACATTGGTGGATATGTGACCAAATTTACCAAATTATGTAATTGCATTTATTAGTATTGGTATTAATATTAATTATTAATTAAGTAATTTATTTATTAGGGCTTTTTTACAGAGACAGAAATGAAGCGTTCATAAGTGGGGGAGAGAGGCAAGGGAGAAATAGAGAATCTTAAGCAGACTGCATGCTTAGCATGGAGCCCAATAAAGGGCTTAATTGAACCTGGGATCATGACCTGAGCCAAAATCAAGAGTCTGATGCTCAAGTGACAGCCATCCAGGTGCTCCACCAATTATGTACTTTAAATAGGTACAGTTTGTGTATATCAGTTAAACATTAATGAAGTTCTTAAAAACAAACAAACAAACACACAAAACATGATTGGATATTGTGTCTTTTGACCTCTGGGGCTGCTATTTCAAACCTGGTCCACCAGCATCTACTGATTCTCGGAATCCCCAGTATCTTTCATGAACTCACTTAAGTTCTTAAAAATAAATGTAAGTTGGGAAAAGGGGGAATCCCCTGGCAGTTATCACGTGTATCAATTATAAATGTCATATCACTTAGAACTATGATCCATACATGAGATGGGTGATATAGCACATGTTTGCTTTCGACAACTTGGAGCTGTTTGAGTCCCAGCACCCCATTACCCTTGTACACTTGTTAATTACTAGTTTACCAGTTAATGGTCCTCTGTCTCCTTATACTGTATAAGAAGGGACTTGGTCTGTCTTGCTCACTTCTGTGTTTATAATATTACAGAACAAGGCTGGAATGCTGGCGGAAAAACCAAATGGCACTCGGAGATCTTCTTTGGATTGCAGAACTTGGTGGAACGGCGGGCTCAGAGGACCCTGTTTCTCCAAACGCCTGAGCGCTGAATGCAAGTGGGGCAGGATATTTACAGTCATCAGCTGCCATATCTGTGGGGGTTTTCCTGCACACAGAAAACAAAGGAAGAAGAACCAGGAGGAGGGGTCTCTAAGACAGAGACCAGAGTTCGTTTTAGTCCCACCCGCCATTTCTGGTGCAGTATTTTATTCACTTCTCCAACATTATCCCATTTTATGCCTTTTAAGAAACCTTTTCAGTAGGTATCACCTTTCAGTTTTTTAGGTTGGTACCCTCAGAAGGCTAAGAAGCCTGCAGTAGTTTGGCGAGCAACAGTGTTTTCAATAAAATATATTATGGTATTCAGTGTAGAGGGGCCAATGGGAACAAGTAAAATTATGGAGAAGAGGGGCCCTGCCAGGGCAGGAAGCCAGGATCCCAATCCCTGAGATCTCATTTATTCCATTGATTGGTACTTTCCTGTTGTCTATCTTGAATTATTATTATTTATTATTATTATTATTATTATTATTATTATTATTATTATTATTATTATTATTATTATTATTTTATTTTTTAATTCCTTAACCTTAGTTCTGAGTATTTCTGACTGGTTTAAAAAATAGCAACATTCCTCCTCCGAAAATTTTCAAGTCCCTCCATTTTCTGAAGTGAGGAGGTCGGGGGCTTGTCTATTTTGGGGGATTACTGTCACCAGAGAGTTTATTTGGTTCTGTAAATTTACCAGAGAATCGGCCACCTGTTCCATGTCTTCATTTAGCTCTTGAGATAGTCCATGGTACAGTCCTATGCATAAACCTATGCCGCCTTATCCAGTTCCTATTCCTGTCACAATTTCTGAGCCTATCAGAATGGGTAGCAGGACTGCCGGTTTAGCCTGAGACTTGGGGCTAAAGGTTGTTAGCAACTGATCTTCAGTGTATACAAATATCTCTGGGGTCCGGAAGATGGAATAACATTTCAGAGTCCAGTTGGCCTCTAAGCATCGATAGGCCGAATTACACACAGATAGAACACCCCAAGCGTGCAACATAGGGTCGTAGTACTCATTAAGGTTCTATCTCTTCCTCCTAGAGAGGGAATTCAGGGACTGTACGGATTAGATTGTCGGCATTGGGAGATGGACCCTAGTGGCCAGGGGCCCAATTAAGACAGAGGTGTTGGTTTTGAGGTTTTCAGGAGCTTCCCAGGTCAAATGGATTGGAGTAGCTAAGTAAGTCCTCTGGCTAGGGGCAAGCACATCCAGCAGGTTTGCATGTGATTATCTATCTTATGGAGGACTAGTAGAGCAGTGTCGGCCCAATGCTGGAGTGGGGAATTGGTAGGCATCTGATTGACGGCTGAAGTTTCAAAGGTTGGTAGGCTGCTGGCAGAGTGGTCGCCTTTATGGCTTGAATTACCCTATCCTGGGTATATGCTTTATAACTTTTGGAAGGGCCTGTAGTGCAGCTCTCCCCTGTTTGAGATTCCCCATTGAGGAAGGTAAGTGTAGCAAGCTCGCTTCCGTGTCTGGAGGCCCTTGTTGTGACATGGGTTACTGATAGTTTGGTTATATCCTCGGTCCAATACTTAGCACTTGGGGCACCAGGTGACTGACAGAGAGTGGGTGTTTTTCCCATGTAGCAATCTTTGTGGAGGGAGGGAAATGTGCTGAACACCCTGGACGCCCTTATTGTCCTATGACAATTGTGGGGGCAAATTTGATAAGCGGCAGTTGTGAGGGTGAGAACGGTTATCATAATATACAGGCAATACTTGGTAACCCTCCCATCCAGAGGAGGTATGTGAGGCCCAGGATACATCTTTTGCACCATATCCAGATTGTTGGCGCAGTCTCTATCAGCCCAACAGCAAGAAGTAAGTCCAGGCTTATGACACCAGTAAGGGGCAAGGGTTGGCAAAGTTGCATTCAAACCCCTGGGCTTGGTTCACGCATTGATTCCTCAAGCTCCTGCTGTGTGCAGGCCAGCCATCTCCCATGGTGTGGCTGGAGCAGGGCTGGACACCTCAGGGGTCAGTTCCCTTTTGAGGGTAGGTTTAAGGGGATGACTGGATCTGGATCACTTCACCAGGTTGTGGGTTCTTCTGAGTGGACTTCTTAACTGTGGAGTGATGGACCCATGGGGTGATACCTGAAGTTTTGGGGGCTGTAGGAGTTGTTAGAATAACAGTGAGAGGCCCAATCCACCATGGAATAAGAGGTTCCTTCTTCCAATCTTTGACCCACACAGTGTCTTCTGGCTGAAAGAAGCGAACGGGGTCCCTAAGGAAATTGTGACCCTCTCTATGGTGTATCTCTAACTTGTTTAGGACTGCCCCCAATTTCTGGACCTGTTATCTTATTTCTTTGTCTCCAATATGGTTTAGGTCTCCTGGGAGCTTTCCTAAATGTGTGTGTGTGCGTGGGGGGGGGGGGGAGGATTGCCCATATAATAACTCAAAAGGGGAGAATCCCAGTGCCCCAGGCGGGCATTGGGCACACAGGAGGACCAGCCGAATCAAATCTGGCCATGGGGGGTTAGTCTCTTGGTGGAACTTGGCCAGGGTTTCCTTGAGGGTGCAGTTCATCTGCTCTACCTTTCCCTGAGCCCTGGGGGCGTTAAGCAGTGTGCAGTTTCCAGGCAATGTTAAGGGACTTTGTTAGGGTTCGTATAATGTCCGCTCCAAACGCAGGTCCATTATTACTGTGTGTGGTTAAGCCCAATCTCCCATAGAAGACCTTTGGCCACCTCGTGAATTCATCCCATTCTGGTCTGGAAAGCTTGGACGCATCCCAAATTGGTGCAGATTATTACAAGAAGGTACCTCAACCCTTTATTTGGTTGTATGCTGGTAAAGTCCACCCCTATGTCCATCCTTTGGGAACCAGGCAGGGGCCGTGGGGCCGAGCAAGCATTGTTTTTGGCACACATTACACATTATTCACTGACAGCCTGGCATAATGCTGGCAGTTGGCTGATACCGTAGTTCTTTTTGAAGAGGACCTCTAGAGCAGTTCCCTAAGAGGGTGAGTTAGTTATCTTCCTTCACTAGCTGCTTTCACATAGATGATGGGACAAGACTCACCATCCGTGTTTGCTTAGTGTGTCCACTTCTGTGGAAGCCCAACTTCTTTCTTCACTTGTGTACATGGGTGGGGAGGCTTCCTTCTGGGGCGCAAGAGTCAGAGTGTAGGTAGGAGCTTCACCTAGGTCACCTCATGCAGCCACTCTGGCTGTTTTGTCGGCCTGGTGATTTCCTTGATTTATGGGGTCATCTCATTTCTGAGGTCCCTTACAGTGTAGGATAGCTACTTTGACTGCTAGCCATATGGTCTCAAGAAGCTTTAGTATTTCTTCCTCGTTTTTGATAGTTTTCTCTGAAGCGGTAAGGAGGCCTTTTTCTCTATAGGTGGCCCCATGTACATCACAGTAGCAAAGCCATACATGGAATTGATGTAGATGTTAATTCATTTACTTTTGTAAGGATGATGGCTCAGGTTAAGGCGTACTGAGTCCAGCCCATTGTGCCGACCATCCTTCCGACAAGGCCTTAGCTTCCTGAACTTCCGTGGTAGTGATGACCGCATACCCTGCTCTTTGGCTGCACTCCTCTAAAAACCTGCTCCCATCGCTGAACAGGGTGATCCCTGGGCTTGTTATACCCTGGTCTTGGAAGTCTGGGAAGCTGGCGTAGACTTCATCCACTACTCCAGAACAGTCATGGTCAGGTTCTCCCTCCTCTGTGGGAAGGAAGGGGCCAGGTTTAGTGTTCTTACACTGTTTTGAGAGTGAGCCTTGGGTTCTCATAGAGAAGGCCTTGGGATTGTGTCAGCTGAGAAATGGAGAGGAAATGATATCCTTGGGTGCTTGTGAGCCACACAACCGTGTGTGGGACCTTAACATTAAATGTTTGGCCCAGTGTGAGCTTGTCTGCAACCTTAATGAGCAGGACTGTGGCTCTGAGGTTTTAGGCACAGTGGCCATCCTCCAGCCACAGGATCAAGTTTTTTGTTTTTGTTTTTTTTTTTTTTTTTTTGACGGAACACTGGCCATTGCCGAGGCACCATGCTCTGAGTGAGCACTCCTTTTCGTGTGTGAGGAAGTTAAAGGGTCTGTCTATGTCAGGCAAACCAAGGGCTGGGGCTTTTCCCAGAGCCAACTTTATTTCTGTGAAAGCGGCCCTCTCCTCCTCAGTCCATGCGAGGGGCTCCCAGTTTGGTCCTCCCAACAGGTCATAGAGGGACCTCACTATGGCTGAGCATCTGAGGATTCCCAATGCGACAGAACCCTCTGGCCCCTAAACATTCACACAAGCCTCGTTTTGTTTGGGGCTGTGGCAGTGTGGTTCCACACTTTCTTCCTTTCTGGTTCTCGTTCTCCTTTTCCTTTTGTGAGGAGGGAGCCTAAGTATTGGACCTGCTGCTGACGAATCTGTGCCTTTTTCCAAGAGGCCTGGTACCCCAAGAAGGATCAGAGCTTTAAGAAGGCCTGTGTACCTTTCATACAGTCTTCCTGGGTGTCACTGGAAAGGAGGTCTTCTACGTATTGGAGAAGGACATACCCTGAGGTTTCCTTCGGAAAGTCAGCGAGATCTGAACCTAGGGCTTCCCCCAGAAGAATGGGCGAATTGGTGAATCCTTGGGAAAGTAGTGTCCAGGTCAGCTGCATCTGGCGCTCTGTAACGGGCTCAGTCCATTCAAAGGCAAACAATGATTGCCTTTGCGGAGCCAGGCAGAGGCAGAAGAAAGCATCTTTTAGGTCGAAGCACATAACCCTTCCGGCTGACCACGGAATTTGACTGAGGAGAGTATACTGAGGGTTCGGAATGACTGGGTGTAAGGAAACAGTCACTTTGCCAAAGGCCCTCAAATCCTGTACTGGTTGGTGTCCTCCTCCTAGCTTCTTGCCTGGCAAGAGTGAGGTATTCCAAACTGATTGGCACTCAGTTAGAATACCTCTTTCTCTGAGCTTGGTCAGGTGCTCTTGTATGCCCATTTTAGCCTCTAGTGGAAGGGGGTACTACCTTGGTGTATGCGGTTGAGCTGCAGGGATCAGGTCCACAATGATTGGGACCCAATTCCAAGCTATTTCAGGCGGGTTATCATCAGACCATAGGGAGTGGAATGTAAGCCTGAATTCTTAGGGGTGACAAGGTAAGGCCTGGGCACCCAACAGTCTCCATTCTTCTTCCCTTGGCAGCGGTATCGCCAAGACCAGGGTTTCCTTCTGCCTTGGGTTTAATTGGAGGCTAGTGTGTCCAGTGGGGTCAGAAGGTATATGGGCCCCAAGTTTGGAGAATAGATCGCGGCCCAGGAGAGGAATAGGGCAGTCAAGTAAGTAGAGGAACTCATGCCGGACCTTGTGACCCCCAAGTGCACCTTGTTGACCTTGACAGAAGAGCTGTTGCATTGCCTGTGTCCCAGTAGCCCCAAGTATGGTTGCTGTCTTTTGGCCTATGGGCACTACCAGGGAAGTAACCAAGGAGTATTCAGCCCCAGTTGAAAAGTATTTCAACCATGAAAGTTATTGTTCAGCCCTCCACCTCATTTCAGCCGTGGATTCATGGGGGCCGAGAAAGAAAGAGTCCGGTCCCCCTCAGTCCAATTCTACCCCGGCCAGATAAAGAAGGTTCTCACCTCGAGGTTCCTCCAGATATTGGCTGCGTTTTGAGGTTCCCATCCAATTCGGACATTCTTACAGTTTCCCTTGCCTTTGCAGTATGCACACTGGTCCCTAGCTAAAGGGGCTATGGGCTTCCCCCCTTTTTGTGGTTGGAGTTTTTCGATGCTGCTAAAAAACAGTAGCATCTGTTCTTTAGTTCTGCTGTGAGAAAGGTGGTCTTCTTTTTTAGTCTTCACTTCCTTTCAGCTGCAAATTTCTGTTCCTGAAAAACTGTATTGACGACCTCTAACAAGTGAGTGATATTCATCTGGTAAAGCCTTCCAACTTCTCAAGTTTTCATCGGATATGTGGGGCAGCCTGTGCCACAAAAGAGGGATTTACCATATGTTGACTTTCTAGTGCCACGGGGTCAAACGGGACGTATACAGGGTATGCATCACAGAATCTTTCATAGTAGTCTCCCAGACCTCCCTAGGGTGCTGTGTGACTGATGATATTTTAGTCATGTTCATGGGATTGTTGACTCCCTGAAGGAGGGCTTCCTGGTATCCTCAGACGTGACCCTGTCCTCCTTATGTGGTGAAATCCCATGTTGGGTGTTCTTCAGGCATGCAGCTTGAGCCCAGACAGTAGGGTCATTGATTCCTGGAGATGTGTGATCTTCTAGGTACTGTCATGTTTCTGTCATCCTTATTTTTAATTAAACAAAGTATGGAGTAACTGTTGACAATCTTTCCAAGTCTGTTGTAGGTCTGGAAGAGGGACTCCATCAAGTCAACCATTGCTTGTGGCTTTTCGGAGTATGGTGGAGTGTTGTGTTTCCAATTGAGGAGGTCTGTTGTAGAGAAAGGTACATAACACATCATGGAATGGCTGGTCTGGACTGATCCATCCTCATTCTGTCTTTCAGGCTCTCTCGTCTCCTTTACATGCATTCGGAGAGTCTTAGGTCTGGGTCTGAGGCGCAGTCTGGCTGCTGGACCATGTTGGGGTGGGTTATCTGGGTCTGAGAGTGGCGGGAAGATTTTCTACAAAATTTTCTACCTGGGACACCTATTAAGTCCTCTGGGGATTGATCATGTGCCCCTTCCACTCTTTTGGGTATGCTTGACTTCTTCGGGGCCCGGCCTTACCAGTTCCATGGAGCAGAACCTGCCCAAGACAACGGAGAAGGAGGCTGCTGAAATTCAGGCAGAGCATGCACTTTCTCCCTTGTGATCCTTTGCTTTGCCACCACCTCGCCTTTCTCCCAAACCGGTGGCAACAATGGACCAGTGCGGTTGGGTTTCCTGGTCAGCAATCTAGTATGTTATGGAACCAGGCTGGAACACTGGAGGAAAAACCAAGTGGCACTCAGAGAGTTTGGTCAGAGAGTTTGAGTCACCAAACGTCTGAGCATGGAGTCAAGTGGGGAGGGTAATGTATAGTCGTCAGCTTCCATATCTGTGGGGGTTTTCGCACATGCACCAAACAAAGGAAGAAGAACCCAGAAGCGAGGTCTCTAAGCTAGAAACCAGAGTCTGTTTGAGCCCCGTTGACCACCCCGTACTCCAATAAAGTGGGAGTACTTTATTCACTTCTCCAACAAGAGTAGAGCTCTAAATACCACATAGTATATGCTCATTAAATCTATATTAAGTGAATAGTTCTATTCTTTCTGTATCGGACATATAACAAGAATTTTGACAATCTATATGGTAAGAGTCCCCAGACCATCACATTATAGGGATTTCAAGGATGTCTAGTCTCCACACAATATTAAGGTTTGGTTACAACCACCATAAGCTAACCCTACAACCTCACATCCTGGATCATATAATGTCCCTGTCTCCTCCTCATTCACAATCTGTTGCAACTGAGTGCAGACCATTCCATCATGTGGTCTTGGTTCAGAAAGCCAAATTCCTCCGTTTCTCTCAGTCACACAGAATTAAATCTGACTGTGAACGTCTGCCAGTAATGTTGCAATAGAGATGAAGAAGATCAATTCAACTGGACTCCCTGAGCTGATCCCTAGAATCTCTTTAGGGCATGAGTACAGTTAAATAGAAATGCTGCGCTCAGAAATGTGTCTGCTGCTTATCCAAGGAACAAAAAGCAATCATTTAAAAAAGTAAGCCGTTTCCCTGCAGAACAGCTTAATCAGGGAGAGTGAGTGGTGCAAGGTGGGTGAATTCTTCTCTAGGGCCTTAATGATTGCAGAGACACAGTTCAACCTATGAGGGCGTTTACCAGAAACATGAAACCTGAGAGCTGCAATTGTTGGGTAACAATGTTCTCTAACTGTGCCTTATGCATTTACATGATAACCAAAGGGAGACAAGCACTAATTATAAGTGGCATAGAAGTGGACAGTTTCTACATGCTTCATCACCTCTTTGTAATAATTAGTCCTGTCTGTTCTTTGCACGTGAACATTCCGTTTTGGTCATTTTCCCCAAGAAAGAAATGGTCCCCTGTGTTTCAGTGGGCTTGTAAACTTAGCCTTCCTGAATAGGGTTGGAGACATCCAACGGGCATCTCTTGGTACCTGTTGTTTAATTTTGTTCGATACTTATGGACGTACCCCTATAAAAGTATTCGGAATTTTGTTAGTATGTCTTAAGACTGAATTGGAAGCCCATTTTCTGTATTCCATTCAACTTAACAAAGAGAGTATTGCATGTCAGACATTGTGAAACATATAACTGAAGGAATATTACTTCCCAAAGATTGACCCTCAAAATCAGTACACCTTACTAATGATGCCTTGTTTTTTGGAAGGTCATGAAGGTGCGGATCAAGGGAAGAATGGATTAAATTAAATAGAACCAATAAGAAAATATACATGTACATTTAACCTTAGTACGGATAACCAATAATTAATGAAATGTTGTTTATTTCATTTATATATATGTATGTGTATGTGTATGTGTATGTGTATCCTTATACTGGGCTGTGGCGAAATATGTGTTCCTTACAGTAGACTGGGGATAAAATATTTAAAAGACGCTGTGCTAATGCACCTTATCAAGCGGCCTGGTGCCTCAGTAGCTTGGTTTCTTGATAGGGCTTAGGTGCATCCGCTTCATGCGCTTGCATGAAATTTGGAAGATATGATGGCTAATTTTATGTGTCAACTTTACTGGCCACAGAGGTCCAGATGCTTGGTGAAACGTTTTTCTGGTGTTTTGTGATGGGAAATACTTGAGTCTGTACAGTGAGTAAAACAGATTATTTTCCTAATGTAAGTGGGCCTTATGTAATCAGTGAGAAGGCCTGAATACAATAAGGATGATTCTCCCAGGGATACTAGGTAATTACTCTTGCCTGCCTGAATGTGTTTCAACTGGGACATTGGCCTCTTCCCCGGATTCAGACTGAAACAGCAGCTCTACCTGAGATTCAAGCCTGCCAGCTATTGGACAAGAACTCTGCCATCAGATCTCGTGGGTTTCCAGCTAGCCAACACATCCTGAAGATCTTGGGACTTGTCAGCATCCACCTTTATGGGAGCCAATTTCTTATAATAAATAAATAAGTAAACAAACAAACAAACAAACAAATAAATAAAGCATTCATAAATATATAAATATATTTATAGTAATAGATTCATATTTTATGTGAATGTATTTACATAAATATAAATAAATATAAATATAAATATATAAATATATTATATATTATAATATATATATGAAAAACAGAATTTTTCTCTGTTGAATCTTACTAATTCAGAAGGTGAAAAGTATTATCTATTGGTTCTACAGCTGTTTTTTTTTAAAAAACAGAATGTGATAGACATTATTCTAAAGAAAAATAAAATAGCCCCCAATGATCCATACCTTACAGCTGACAACCCATGAATATGAAGAGAGACCATTTCTATTGTCGTGTTGTATTATAGAGAGAGATTTTCTGGATCAACCTAGAATCATCATGAACCCATGCATCATAAACCCATGCAAAGCAGACAGTTTTCACTGGCTGGCCATCCCACAATCTGAAAATGAAGACCTCAGTTTTATAACTGCAAGGAACTTAATTGTCCAAAACCCAAATAATCTCAGAAGTAGATTTCTCCAGATAAGAACCCAACCTACTGACACTTGACTCTTACCTAGTGATACCCTAGGCCCAGAACACCAGTGAGTCTGCCTGGACAGAGCAGTGAGTCTGCTGGGGTTATTCTGCCAAGACAATTCTGCAGGGCTGTCTTTGGATTCTGGGAGTGCAGTGTACACCCCACTTAACTAACACTTCTCCTGATGGTTTGAACACACAATTGCTCATATTAAGTCACTGCTTGGATATAAGGTAATTTCTGCCATATGCTACTGAAATTTGACTATTTTATTTCCACATACCTCCTACTTGGTAAATGCAATGATACCTGTAGCTTATTTCAAACTCAAGTAAAACAAACACAAAACTCTAAAGAATGGACCACTCCTTACCTCTTGAAAATACCTCTTCTTTTATTTTTGATAACATTTGACTCTCCTGGTTTCTCTTATATATGCCCTCTATTAATTTTCATTCTATTCTCCTGCCACATTTCCATTCATCAAGTATGCATTGAGCACGTACTATAATGTAGGCACTGTATACAAAGAACAGAGGTCTTATCTAGAACTATTAATGGACCTTGTTATCCAGGGATTTGCCGCTGTGTAAACAAATTAACTATACTGAGTTCATAACATCTGTAATAGGGGTGGATAAATGTACCCTGGAATTGCAAAGAAGAAAACACATGATTCTCTAGGGCACCCAGGGAGTGCTTTACACAAATGAGAGTCACTTGAAGTGAGTCTTCTAGAGAAGACATATTTCAAATCAACAGAGAAAGGAAGGGCATTGCAGGCAGGAAAAAAAAAGAGGGAGAGAGAGAGCACGACATGGAAGTTTGAAAATGTGACACATTAAAGGAGTAGCAAAGTTTCCTTTGGATGGATTTCATGTGGGAATGGGAGATTGGTAAAGAGTGAGGATTAATGTAGAAGAAGACATATATATTGGATCCTAGAAACAGTTAACAGGAGATAGTTATTGTGCCCAAATGACTTTGATGACTACCCATTGTATTCAAATAAACCTGAAGAAACCTCTTGGCTTAGTTAGAACGTTGCTCATCATCTGATTAATTCTATAAGGTTAATCTAATATCATGTTCCTCTTCTCTACCAACCATTCACTCATTTCCTCATTTATTTATTTAGTCAGAGAGGGTATGTGTGGGGTGCATATCATGAAGAATGTGAAAGTCATTATAAGGACTTTGACTTTTATTTTCGATGAGATGGAAAGTCAGTTGAGTAGTCTGACCAAATTCACATTTGAGTTTTATTTAATTAATTATCTATGTATCTATCTATCTATCTATCTATCTATCTATCTATCTATCTATCTATCTATCTATATAACTATCTATCTATCTATCTATTTAATTTAATGAGAGTGCCCGCAGGGGTTTGGAGGGAGCGAGAGAGAGAGACAGAGAGAGAGAGAGACAGAGGGAGAGAGAGAGAGAGAGAGAGAGAGAGAGAGAGAGAGAGAGAATCTCAAACAGGTTTCATGCCTAATTCATGCCTAGCACAGATCCTAATACAGGTTCTGACCCCATGACGTCATGCTTTCTGGATCATGACCTGAGCCAAAATCAAGAGTCAGATGGCTAACCACCTGAGTCGCCCAGGTGACCCTAATTTGTATGTTAAACAAATCACTCTGACTACTATCTGCGGAGCAGGATGGAGTGGGAAGCAAGCATACAAGCAACAACAGCAACAAAATAAGGAGGTTACTATAGTAATCCTGAAATAACTTCCATCCTGAATAAGGATGGAAGAAGGGGACATAGTGAGAAAATTATGATCATGTGTATAATATGAATGTGGATATAATAAGATTGCTTGTAGTTTGAATATAAGGTATGAGAAAAACAGATATAAAAGATGACACCAAGTTCTTTTTTTTTCTTTTGTTTGTTTCTGTTTTTGTTTTTGTATTTGTTTTTTTGGGCTGGACCACAGGTTGGTGGTAGTTTTAAGTTGTCTGTTAGAGATCATAGGTTTTACGGGAAACATCAGGACTTGCTCTTTTCACATGGTGATTTTGAGATGCTTATCAGACATCCAAGCTGCCTTTTTGTGAATGTAGTTAGATATAGGCATCTGGAGTTTAAACTAAGAAGTTTAGTGTGGACTGTAGGCTGGATTACTTAGCATGCGATCGCATGAGATCAGCTAGGGAGTGAGAATGGATGAGAGAGAAGACACGCAAGGACTGAGCTCTGGGGTCTCTAACTCTTAAAGTACTGCAAGATGTGGAAAACCTAGCGAAGGAAACTAGACACAGTGGCCACTAAAGGAATAGGAGAGACATGAGGAGGCTCTCGAGTCCAGGAAGCCTGGTAAGGAATGTGTTTCAAGGAAGGAGGTATCAAATTGGTCAAGTGCTGATGGCAAGTCAAATAGGATGAGGTCAAATAAATGATCATCAGGGTCACAAGGGGGGGTCACTTGGTTAAGGGTCTGACTCTTGGTTTCACCTCAGGTCATGATCTCATGGTTTGTGGGTTCAAGCCCCAGGTCGGGCTCCATGCTGACAGTGTGGAGTCTGCTTAGGATTCTCTCTATGCCTCCATCTGTCTCATATCCTCCCCTGCTCACTCTCCCTTTCTTTCAAAATGAATACATACACTTTAAAACTTATTAAAATATAAATAATCACTGTGTTTTGCAAAGTGGATGCCATTGACATGTGATGAGAACCATTTCAGTAGCACCGGGGAAAAGCCGAATGGGAGTGGATTCAACAGAGAATTGGAGGAGAATGACTGTAGACAGGGAGTAAGGCAATTCTTTCGAGGAGCATTGTGACAAAATGAGGGTGAAAAATGAGGCAGCAGGGGGAAGGGAAGGGAGCAGGGTCAAGAGAGGGCTGTGCTTTTTCTTTCTAAAATTTGAGAAATAAAAGCATTTTTTTAATTTCCACATTGCTGTTGGAAATAATGATATGGCAGAGTGGGGGAGAATTGCTGACAGAAATGTTCTTAACAGGGCAAGAGTGACTTTGGTCTAGTGTCCAAAAGATAATTGGCTCAGAGAGGAATGAACAGATCCTTCATATGAATGTTGGTGAGAGCAGAGCACAAGGAAATAGATGTAGATGGAATGGTAGATGCGATAGGTGATTTTGCAAATTCTCTTTTCAGTGACCTCGTTTTCTCAGTGCGGTAATAGGCAAAGTTATAAGACCAGAGTGAAGAAGGGTTGGGAACAGTTGGAAGTTTGCGGAGAAGGAAGTTGTGAACTAGAGGTCTAGGGGTGTGAGGAAGTAGCCTTCTGACCTCACTTGAGTCAGTGGCCATCAAGTAACTTTTGTGCTGCTTTCCTCCAATTACATAGGATGTTGCTATGTGCAGGAAGTAGATGGAACTTCCTGCAGTTCCCCACTTCTTTACCTCTGCATAGGTAAGTTTGCATCTGCCTGAGAAGCCCTATCTACCCTAATCACTCATATTTCAAATTTGCCTCAACCATTACATACTTAATCCCACCAGGCAGAGTTAATTAGTCCCTTCTTGGAACTCTTGTGGTACCATGTGCAGTGCCCTGTACTGTAAGTTTTGCCATATTGTAATAATTTGCGTCCCTGTCTCCCTAGATAATTTGGCCACTGCTTGAGGGGGTCAGTTTGGTCATTGCAGTTCCTAGTATACAGTTTGACTAATGGTAGCCTTTGTCAATTGCCAATTGAATTCAGTAGAAATGAGTTGAATTGAATCGAATGTACTGAATTGAATTGAATTGAATTGAATTGAATTGAATTGAATTGAATTGAATTGAATTGAATTGAATGGAGAGAATTAGTAGAAAGAATTGGCAGGTAGGAGAGGCAGAGCCTCGAAAGAGTGGTGACATTTAGAACAAGACTTGTCTGATCTATAAGGAGGGGAACTCCTGCTCATGAGCGTGGGAAAGGTAACTGTTTCCTCACCTGTAGTGGTGCAGTGAATGGAGCCGAAACCCCCAATGAACTTCTGTAAATTGTGTCAACAATTCTTACTTCTATAGTGTTTGCTTTGAGGACCAAAAGAGTTCATATATGCAGAAGGATTTTGTACATAAAAATGTGCTGCATAATGTAAGTTACTCTTTCTCACAACACTCTGTGCCAAGAAAAAGGAATGTGTTGATTTTATATATTTTACTAAAGGGTAGCATGTTTAACAGAGGAAGAGAAGGACGGGTTAAAAAAAAAAAACAATGATGATAGTTACACTCGTCTTGTTGACCTTTCTAGTCTTCAAAATCTCTTTAGAAGATATCATCATGGTCTCTTTCAGTTACAGATGCCTCTTATTGTCTCCGAGACAATAACCCTAATATGATCTAATTTGCTAAGCCAGGTTGTGTGGAAGACAGATAAAACTGCCAGCTCATTCTGCAGAAAGCAGCATATAAGGAGCCCACTGATCTGACAGGCTTGTGTCACAATGCACAAGTTTGGGAATTGCCCAGGCTCAGAAAAGGCCAGTTTTTCGCAACAGTGTAAAACTCAAGAGAACTCTCTAACACAGAGGCGATGTTCACAGTTCCACAGAAATAACATGTTTGCTTCTTGATGCTGACTAGAAGTCAACCAGTTATTTTAACACAGGTTTTAACTCTTATTGGTTTCACTTCACTTTCCTTACGTTACAGGTTTCTTAAGGCAGGGACCATGTTCTGGGCTTCCTAACCTCTGCCCACACATGTCTACCATGCTATTTCATGGGCGCTCCGTTATCATCTGTTATTAACTGGGTTTTTTCGTAGGTGTCAGGCAGCTTTCATGGTGACCACGTTATTGGCAGAGCATAAAGAGAGTGGCAATAGTGGAGCTTTCTCTGCCATATTAACCACATGTTACTCTCTTAAAATTCCTGGAATATATGTATGATGTCCTGTATGAATGATGGTGAGTTTATGACACTGATATTCTACTCCTTTTTCCCAACAGTTTAAAATACCTTTACGGCAGTTTACCTTCCTTTCATTCCCTAACTTAAAATAATGTACTTCTTTGGCTTTGGACTACCTGTCTACCTGCTAAAAGATGCAGCACGAGAAAACATGTTTGCATTTTGATGTGTTCTTAGCAGGCTGCCTTACTTGCCAAGTCTGCTGGGTGGGTTGGGTAACACTGTTATTTCTGTGAGGATCTTCTAAGATACAAGTATATTTCTTGGGCAAAGTAGCATGTTGAGTCCATCATCATTTGGAGTGAAACTCAGTCTACGTCCAGTAGACTTGGTCCCATTGGTCACATGAAGGAATGAAAAACAGGCCATATTCGTTTTGATGTCATAACATCCTGGGACATATAGTGATGCCCATAAAAAAAAAAAAAAAGAATCAGACTGGGGACTCCATTTAAGAGATATCTCAGCAAGCAGAATCAAGATGCCAGAATGAGGAACAAAGATAAATGCTGTGTAGGTTCTAGAGGTTGGAGACATTGCTCCAGCAGAGAGAAAATTCCTTCAGGATTAAGGGAGAGGCTGGATAGTGATCTACAGGCCCCTTGTTACCACCTCCAGGCCATGATCTTTATGCTCCTCTGAATTTCCTGCCTTCACCTCCTTAGTCCATCTATTCAATCCCAGAGTGCCACCCTTTTCTTCATGGAAATTTCTGGAGTCCCTTCCTACTCTTCTTTCTTCTCACGTTGCTCCTACCTCTGTTGTGGGCAATTTCAGAATCCTGGTAAAATTGCTCTAGCAATGTAGCTTCAGGGTACTTTAAATTTTCTGGCTCTCACAACCTAAGAGTCATTTTCCTCCAGTAGCTAACTTCTGTGATGGTACTCTGAGCTCTATGATCATCCAGATGTCTCCTGGTAGAATGTCAATATTAACGTGCCAATATCTGAGAAGATAACCTCCCCTAACCAGGTGTCTCACTACTTGACTTCACAATTTCTCTTCTTCAGCCCGATAGAGACGTGTGGTTCCTCCTTCCTCCCTATCATTTCCCTGCATATCATCCCTTGTGGCTCCACTTCCCTTCCAAATGCAGTGTATACACCTCAGTATGTCACTTTGTGCTGGAACGTCCTAGTCCTCTGCTGCATCTGTTTTGGTGGCCTTGAAGCTTGACTGAGTCCTCCACCCTGTCAGCCCATCCTCTGTGTCACTCAGCCCAGTGAACTGTTACAGGGACTCACAGTCACTAGGGTCACTCACTCTAATTTTATGGTTGCGGATGTCAACATACCCCGAGAGTTTCTTGCCAATCTTAAGCGGTCTTCTCCCCACAGTAGCTATTCCATACCTCCATCATTTCCCTCAACCTATCTTTTTCACCTTTCCCTGGGAAATGGCTCTTATTTCATAGATAGAACGTAGATTGTAGACACCTTCAAACTCTCACTCAGACCTCATAATGACACGTTTCAACACAACTTTCAACCCCAACCCCTGTATGAGAGACAAAAATGTTCCTATTCGCACTCTAGATTCATTAATTCATTCTGCAATCACTGAGAGCCAACTGAGTCCTACGAAGCACTGTGCTATATGCTTGGGACATTAGAGATGAGGGGATAGACCCTACTCACAAGGCGCTTACAATCACAAGGAGCTTACAATCATGTAGGGGAGACAGATATTATGGTGTAATTGTCCAAACATGCACGGAGCAGGAGGAGAGTGTGAAGAGAAAATCTATGTAACTCAGCCTTCAGGGGAAGGAGAAGAAGTGTCGTAAGGGACTTTTCAGATGGGGTGGTATCTTGAACTAATCCTTAAAGTGTGAGTAGGTATTAATTAGGCAAGGTTGGAGTAGGAATGAGACAAGAGGTTCAGGCATTACACAGTAGAGAAAAATCACACTGAATATAGGGAGAGGGTATAAGTAAAAATTGGACATTGAGTCATTCCAATTCTTGACTGTGTCCTACGCTTTGTGAAGAGGTCATCTCACAAAAAACCTCAAACGAGCACATGTTCCCAAAATTTCCTTCTCCATTTTTTATTCTTTATCCTAGTGTAATTCCTCTCATTTCCTCACCAGTATGATTCAATTAGTAACTCACTTCTGTGGATACTATGGCAACCACATTTCCTCTATGCCGCACCCTTCTGTATCTTTGCTTGGCATCAGTGCAACCTCATGATGAAGCTCATATCTCTACTCCGCTTAGAGTGGACTTTGTAACATGCAAAACTTATTCCATCACTGCCTTCCAAGCTGTGGTTCCCCCACACTGCAGCATGAGAGAAAACACCATTCCCATCCACACCCTGCCCCCACCTTTACATCCTTACTGGTCCTGGGCCAATGTTCATGCCCTTAGACTCCCTCATGATCAACTATCAGCAAATTCCTTAATATGCCCTATTGTGTTATGCCTAGTTGTCTTCCCCATCACCATGGGTATGTTTTGATGCAGCATCTTAATTCGTACGTATTTTAAGGCAGGCTAAAATAATTATCAAATATCTAACATATTCTCTTTTCTTTATTTCCCAGATAACAATGGTAATAGATGATCTTTTTTTTATTTTTAATTTTCTATTATTGAAGTATAGATTACATACAGTGCTATTTTAGTTTCAGGTGTATAAAATAGCGATTTGATAATTCTATACATTATTCAGTGCTCTCCGTGGTAAGTGTAATCACCATTTTTCACCATATCGTGTTGTTATAATATCAACTATATTTCTGTGGTGTACTTTTCATCTCTGTCAGTTATGTATTTTATGACAGGAAGTTTGTAACTCTTAGTCACCTTTCCCTATCTCACATACCCCACCCACTTCTATTCTTGTAACTACAAGTTTGTTCTCTGTATTGAAGAATATGTCTGTTTCTTTTTCTGTTTTGTTTTTTAGCTTCTACATAAAAGTGAAATTATATGATATTTCCTTTTATCAGAATAATCCCACGTAGCATAATACCCTGTAGGTTCACACATGTTGTTGCAAACGGCAAGGTTTTATTCCTTTTTTTTTAAAAATTAAATTATATTCCATTATATGGACACTACATTTCTTTATGAATTCATCTATTGACAGACTCTTGGGCTGCTTCCATAGCTGGGCTATCATAAATAATGCTTTAATAAACACAGAGGTGCATGCCTGTTTCCAAATTGGGGTTTACCTTCTCTTTGGGTATATACCCAGGAGTGGAATTATTGGATGATATAGTGTTTCTGAATTAATTTCTTGACGAACCTGCATTCTGTTTCCTAGAGTGGCTGCACCTATTTACATTCCCACCAAGAGTGCATTGGTGTTACTTTTTCTCTTACCTTCTCACCAATACTTGTTATTGCTTGTCTTGCTGATACTAGGCATTCTGTCAGGTGTGAATTGATGTGTCATTGTGGTTTTGATTCAGGTTTCTCTGATTAGTGATGTTGAGCATCTTTAATATGTCTGGTGATGTAGTAGACACTCTTAATTCATCCCTTTCCCCTTCCCTTATGTTTCTTTCCAGGGTGATGATGACACTGATGATGTCATCTGACAGCTTAAGTCACCATTTTAATCTTCTATCAAGTTCATACATTACTTCAAGTGTCCTGCTTTCCTGCTTCAAGTTACGATGTTTCCAATGCATTACATGACGTCCCTTCCACTAGTCCTCCTAGGGCACCCTGACTCACCTTTTATTACTACCCACCATCACTCATACTCTTAGAAAGTTACTCTAGTTACTTGTCCTGATCCAACATTCTCTTTCTATGCCCGACTCTAATCTCTATACACACTTCAATTGACACCTGATACACTTAATTTTTTTGCTAATGTTTATTTATTCATTTATTTATTTTTATTATTGGAGGAGAGAGAGACAGAGCATCAGTGGGTGAGAGGCAGAGAGACAAGGAGGTGTAGAATCCGAAGCAGCCTCCAGCTCTCAGCTGTCAGCACAGAATCCTACATCGATCTTGAACTCACAAGCTGTGAGATAATGGCCCAAGTTGAAGTCGGCCCCTTTCCCAACTGAGCCACCCAGGTGCCCCAACACATCTTACACTTTCATGTCTCCAATAGGACTTAATATTTCTGTGGACCAGGACTATCCATTCATTATGTTCTAGCACCTCCTACAGTTTGGGAAAAAATAGACACTCAATTATTTGATGCTCAATTGACAAATAAAGGAAGGAATGGGTCCAAAGACAAAGGGCTCAATAAAGACTTTTGTTCCTATGAATTCAACCCAGATTAACACTAGAGCATTTGGATTCACCTGGAGGGTCCTTTAGCCAACGGTGGGAGAATTTACTATATTCTAAGAGTTGTCAGCTGAGAGAGTAAGATTTTTTTGAAGAAATATGAAAGGTAGTTTAATTTCCTAAGAGGCCAAGCCTTGAAAGCTTATCTATAAGAACTATATAATGTAAGATGATTCTGGATCATGATGAAACTCAAGTGCAGTGAGAGCCGTGACAACATGGGGAACACACAGTAAGGACCACAGTAGTCCCGGAAGTGCTGTCCTGTATGAGAAAAGAGAGTTTAGTGACCCTGTATGGAGGGAGAGGGTAAACGGTGGGCAGAGTAGGGAGGGGAGGAAGTTGGGATCCAAACTGCAATATTGAAATATCAGAGGAGTGTTATTGTCATATTCATAAACTTCCCTATATATATCCTAAGGAAAACATTTTTTTTCCTTTAACGAGCTTTTTAAAGGTAATATACACGTGGTAAAAATTCATATAGTAGCAAAAAAAGTTATTCAATGAAAGTAAATCTATGTCTTCGGTAGGCCTCCATTATTCTTCCCCAGAAGAAGACCACTTTTAACAGTTTGTAGGGTTTTTTTTCCAGAATCTCAAAGTATATAATATGCATATCTCACATGAGAAAAAAAAATATATATATAGCTGGTACCAAGATATTATCTACAGCTCTCCATTTTATAGATACATGATTTTTGTGATTGTGAAAAGGTATGACATGAGATTTGCCCTCTTAAAAATTAAAGTGTCTGGTCCAATGGGACATTATTTTTTAAATATACTTCATGGTATATATCCTACCCTGGCTTCATTAGAGGTATGTAATCTGTCCCCTGTTTATGTGTATTTAATTTGTTTGTAGTCTACGAGTATAGAAAACAATGCTGCCATGAAAGTCCTTGTACACATATTTGCCTGCCAGAGTCCAGCAGACTGTGGGTGGTGGCTCGAAAATCTTAACTGGAAAGAGTTTAATGGAGAAACTATGAACACAGGTGCTGGTGAGATAAACCGGCTCCAAACTAGTGGTTCAGTCCTTGGGGACTAGCAAGAGAAGACTTCACCTCTCCCAGGCACCAAGGGACAAGGAAAGGGCAAGTGTTACTAGAAGCCAATGAGCCCACGGCTGGGAGAGAAGCCACCTAACAGGAGATGTGGCCATAGACTGAGGAATAAGCCACTGCCAAAATTCCAGAGTTCAGAGTACATATAATGACTGCTTTTCTTTTGCTCTCTGCCTACCTATTAGTATACCTGCCAACTATGGACGGAAGCCAGAGGACAAGAAAGCCTAAACGATGCAGTCCATGGACGTGAGTTTACTGGCAGGCATAGGATGATCAAAAATATATCTGCAAGCATGAATTGAGGATTAGCAGTCCCTGGCTTAATATGGTTAGACCTTACAATAGTGTGAAAATGATAGCATTGTTTACAAATTGTCCTTTGAAAAGCACCTGGCTTGCTCAGTGGTGTAAGCATCTGACTTTAGTTCATGTCAAGATTTCACGGCTCGTGAGTCCAAGCCTGCCTCAGGCTATGCTGACAACTTGCATCCTGGGGCTGACTTGAGATTCTGTGTGTGTGTCTCTCTCTCTCTGCCCCTGCCCTGCTCGCACTCTTTCTGTCTCTCTTTCTCTCCAAAACTTGAATAAACATTAAACGTTTTCAAAGATAAATTGTACTTCAAATTGAAGATTTTGACCTCTCCCAGTGCTAATGAGAGGCGATACGACCCTCTCCTGTGATGCCTGGCAGAGCATCCAGCCACAGCTCCCAGTCCACCACATGATCATGGTGGTGAACAATCTATATGATTACAGCCATTCTGTACTCACACAACCGTTGTGTTTATGCTTTCAACACAGTATTCACTGAAATACATGAGACAGTTAAACTTTAATATAACATAGGCTGTGTGTTAGATGATGTCTCATAATTTCAGCTCATGCAACAATTCTGAACAGACATTATAGAGGCTAGACTAAACTATGATATTCAGCACATTACATGTGTTACATGCATTTTTGGCTTAGAATAATTTCCACTCACACTGGTTTTACCTAGAGGTGAGTCCATCCTAAATCAAGGAAGATTTGTAATGTAAAAATCTTGGGAAATTTCCTAGAACTGGAATTGTGGTATCAGTAGAACAGAAAGAACCTCTTCCACATCCATTCCTCCACCTCCTTCCCTTGCAGGTTATTACCAGCGCTGAGCTGTGCCTACAGGCACTCAGAATTAGGACTACATACCCCAGCTTCCCTTGCAGCCAAAGCAATATGAGAGGAAGTGTCATGTGACACCTTCTGAGAAAGTTGAGACAGCTGTGTGCCTTGTGTCCTTTATTTTTTCTTTGATATCATTCACATGCTGTCTTGGATCCTGAACTCTAGGCCAAACTATTTGGATGGAAAGTGAACTGAGATTCTTCCAGCAAGAGCTGGTAGGAACTAGAGTTCTATGCACTTCATAGAATACAGCTGCCCAATCAGACTTGAGCTGTATACCTCCAAAGTTCATTGATTTGGGAGAGAAATCCACTTTTACCCTGTTAAAACCATAGTTCTTCCTTGTTCTGTGTCGTAGGGAAAAACCTAACCCTCATGAAGGTATACAGATAACAGGTATAAATATTTTGAGTTTTTATGGATATTGTCAAGTTTGGTATTTTAAAGTGAATTTTTAGTACTGAGTTTGAATTCAGCTACTCCATTCACAGCACATGTCTTAATCTTCTTGTGCCTCTGATTTCTCAGAGGGGTAGTAATATAAAGCACTTCATTTGGTTGTTATGAGGAATAATTAAATTAAAATATGTGAAATAAATCAGTGTCTGTCCAACATGCTAAATACTCAATAAATGTTCTTACTGTTATTTTTACCATTATCATGTTAAACTGTCCTCCAAAAAAGAGGTACCAGTTCGCCAATTACATTTCTGAAATGCCTCTTTCCTCTTCCGTTTTCTATAGTGTGCATTACCAATGTTTTTGTCCAAAAGATAGTAGTATTTCATTTTTATTTGCAATTCCCTTCTAAAATTGTGGTTGTACCTCTTATAGTTTTTAAAAGTTATTTATGCTTGTTTTCTGGTTAACTTCCTTTTTCTTTCCTCTATTCCTTCTATTGGATTTTTGTTTTGTTTTACAGTGTGGCTTAAAAAAAAGCAATACAAGCATTATGTGAATTTGTCTTCTGTGTTTCTATTGGTGGTGCAAATATATCCACTAATTTTCATTTGCCTTTTTTTAATTTTTTTATTTTTTTCACTTAATGTGTATTTATTTTGTGAGAGAGAGAGAGTGAGAGTGAGAGCAGGGAAGGAGAAGAGAGAGAGGGAGACACAGAATCTGAAACAGACTCCCGACTCTGAGCATTCAGGAAAGAGCTACATGCAGGGCTCAAACCCACAAACCATGAGATCGTGACCTGAGTCGAATTTGGAGGCTTAACCTACCAAGCCACCCAGGCACCTCACTTTATTTTTTCTTTTCCTTTTTTTTTTGGCTTTGTTTTTTCTTTACAAAATTAAAAAAATATATGTACAATATAATAAAAATGATCCTTCTCTACTATCGTTACATCTGAGCTTAATGTCCACCCCTATTTTAGAAAGATCATTGTCATTCTGGATTATAAGAATAATTCCCCCATGTTTTCTCCTAGGACTTCATAGATTGACTTACATAAAAACATATCTTCTCCATTTGTAATAAAACTGGGGGAGGCAGTGAGATAAGATTTAAAGTGATTCTGCAGATGACTGTGTTGGAGCGTTGGCAAAAATGAATGCTTTGACACATAAATCTTACCTAAGAAAGTTATAGTTTCCTTTGATCCACTTAAAACATACTTCGTAAACAAAGCATGTGGGAAGCCATCCTCCTTGCAGGTATGGGGTAAGCTTGCCTCCTGGGCTTTTGTGTTGTTTTTTGGTTTCTTTATTTGTTTGTTTGTTTGTTTGTTTGTTTTACTCTTAGGGGGAAACGCATAAGTTGTTTATAATGAAATTTTGTATTTCCAGGTTAAGGTGCTGTCAGGTACAGCATAACTAATTTCCCAGTTTATAAGACTGCGTCTCACACAACGCTTCCTGGTGGTAGGCAAAATTTCTTTCTCTGCAACCAGGGCCATACTGCCACTTGTTCACAGGTTAAGTAATGATGCCAAGACATTTTTATGCCTATGCTAACAATGACCCACCTGTGGACAAGTGCAGACAGATACTGCCTACCTTTTAAGGCCAAGGAGGGATTGAGCCCACAGCCTTCCACTGGGCTCCACCATTGTTTCTGCTCTCTCTGGTGTTTGTCAGTTGTTATCATCATGTTTGAGAACACACGCTTAGAGTAAAACTATCTGACTATGTACTTCCATTTTGAGCTATAGGGAAACAAATAAAGTCCCCTTACCTTTTTTGTTCTTTGCTTTCTCTTTTGTGAAACGGGCATTATCACAAGGTAGGAATTCAATAATTAAAGAAATAAATACCTAAGTGCTTAAAATTTCTTAGCAACAAACGCACAGTAAATATTAATAAGGCTTTTCCCAATAAAGAATAGAAAAATAACTTTCTTGTTTTCTCCTATATTTTATAGATGCATTTTTAAAGAAAACATATAACATTGGTAACAATATTATAGCATATAATAATATGACATAATGCAAATTAAGACATTTATAAGAAAAGTATTGAAACTTCATGAATAGTATCACTGTTACTATTATTCGAACAATGCATTTGCTTTGAAAGGTTCACTTAGTTATATACTAAATTTGCATATGCTTTGAACCTACTTCTGAATTCTCTATGATGATTCATTCATTCAGCTGGACCACATTTGCTTTATAACATAATTTATTATCTGGTAGAACTCGCCTAATTCATATGCTACCTTTCAGAAAAAATTTTCTGGATCAGCTTGAATTTTGATATTTATACAAAAATCTTAGAACCAGCTGATCTGATTTTAAAAATCCATATTTTATTGGGCTTGCAACAAATTTCCATAGAAATTTAGAGATAGTTGGCATTCTTACAATAATAACTTTTCCTATTCCTACACAGGGAATGTATATATTTAAGCTTTTTTTTTTTTTTTTTTTTTAAATCTCTTAGATGAGTTTAAAGTTTTCTGAAAGGCTTATTTATATACTTCTTTCAGTTTCTTGTTAAGTTCCTTCCTTCCTTCCTTCCTTCCTTCCTTCCTTCCTTCCTTCCTTCCTTCCTTCCTTCCTTCCTTCCTTCCTTCCTTCCTTCCTGCCTGCCTTCCCTCCTTCCACCTCCTTCTCCTTTTACTTCTGTTATGGCAAATGGCGCCAATTCTCTGACTATATTTCTAATTATTTCTTGTTTGTATGGGAGAATGCTAAATTGTTGCCTTGTGAGCCTGGATCATGTAATTTCATCAGGAAGACTCATGAAAAATCTGATCTCCCTTCCTTCATCGCAGTTATGTATAATTGACACTTGTTGCAAGGAGATAAACAGAGTCAAGAGAATTTCAGTCTTAGAAGAGAAGCCCCTGAGGTGAGAGTAGCCAGAGAGAGAGCAATTGGAGAGGGAACAAATGTGACCCAGAAAGGAGCTCACCGAACAGTGTGATTGGGATAACACCCAAAAAGCAGGTTGAATAGGAATAGCACCAAAAAGTAATTGTCAGATATGATCAAAGCTGTACAAGGGCAACTTGAAAGTGTTAGGTGTTTTCCTTAAATACAAAATATTTTGTATTTAACCAAGAAATTAAAAAGTTAACCAAGTTACCAAGTCAGTAAAATTAAACTTTTTTTCTTGTAAACAGAAAATTCAAGGAAACCAAATTATTAAAGTAAAACATGGTAACATTAAGGAGCTTTTGGTTATTAAAAACTCCTATGTACATATGCCAATAAAACAGACAATGAATGTTTTGGACACAATGTAAAGGACTACAACTGGTTTAAGAAAAAGCAGCAAGAGAATGAAAGCGATGCAAGTCATTTCTTTGAAAAACTAGCATAACCCCATAACTCTAACACTGGAGCAAATGAGTAAGACTTGGGGACCAGCTAGCCTGGCTGAGATGTTTCTTGCCAACACTTACTTAGTTCTTACTCATACCAGGTGAGGTTCTGAACATTTCACAAGTACTTCATGTCATTCTCCTTAGGGCCCTATGAGGGAGGGGTTACTATTAACCTCCTTTTACACATCAGCAAATTGAAGAAGTTCCGAGGTTAAGGAACTTGTCTGCTCCCAAGGTCAACACAGGTGGCATGTGATGGAACTGAGAGGTGGCATGAAATAGTGTCCTCTAGTGCCAACTCACCCAAGTTTACATCCTGTCTCACCACTACTAGGTGTATGATCATCGGCACAGATTTTTTTTTAATGCTTTTGTGCTTTCGTTCTCATATATGTAAGACCAAGTGATGAATATAATGATCACATAAAGAGTTTAGAACAATATCTGAAACAGAGCAAACACCCCTTATATAGAATCCTATTATTACTGCTCTTAGTATTATTATTAAAACAGGACGGGAGAGAGAATACCTAAAAAGATATAATAACACATATGCAAACAAATGAATTTCCTGATACCTAAAATATCAGAAAATCCAGTAATTTAATGAGGTGCTCTAAAGTGTTTTTTTTTCTTTTTCTTAGAAATTGAATTTATTTTTAAATATTTTATGGTTTTGAAACAATATCTTATTTCTTACTGAGAGAATGCAAGCAGGGTCAGAGAGAGAGGAATAGCATATCTGAAGTGGGCGTGATGCCTACAGCAGTGAGCCCAATGTAGGGCTTAAACCCACGAACTGCGAGATCATGACCTCAGCCAAAGTTGGATGGCCAACCAACTGAGCCACCAGGATGCCCCTATTTTTTTTTCACATATAGTGTTATATTAATTTCAGATGTACGATATACTGATTCAGCAATTCCTTACAATACCCAGTACTCATGGCAACAAGTGCACTCCTTAATCCCCATCACATATTTCACTCACTACATCTGCACCCCCCCCCCCCACTGGTAACCAGCATGTTGTTATCTATAATTAAGTGTATGTTTCTTGATTTGTCTATTACTCTGTTTCCCCAACATTTGATCATTTGTTTAGTTTCTTAAATTTCACATATGAATGAAGTCATATGGTATCTGTCTGTCTCTGACCGACTTATTTTGCCTACCATTATATTCTCTAGCTCCATTCATGTTGTTGCAGATGGCAAGATTTCATTATTTTACGTGGCTGAGTACTCTTCCCCTGTGTGTGGGTATTATACAGAATATACCACATCATATAATTATGTGTGTATAATACCACATTATAATACCACATCATATATACATACCAAATCTGTATCCATTCCTCACTAGATGGACACGTGGCTGTTCCATAATGCTGCCAAAATTATCAGGGTTCTTGTCTCTCTTTGAATTATCGTTTCTGGATTCTTTGGGTAAATACACAGTAGTGTGATTGCTGCAGTTGTAGTTTTCACGTTCTGAGGAACCCACTATGTTTTCCACAGTGACTGCACCAGTTTGCATTCCTATCAACAGTGCAAAAGTTCTTTTTCCATATCCTCCTCAACACCTGTTGTTCATTGTGTTGCTGATTTTAGCTATTCCAAAGAGTGTGAGGTGGTATCTCATTGTCCTTTTGACTTGCAATTTCCTGATGGTAAGTGATGATAAACATCTTTTCACGTGTCTGTTGGCCATCTGGATGTCTTCATGAAGGAGTGTCTGTTAAGGTCTTCTGCCCATTTTTTAATCGGATAATTTCGTTTTTCAGTATTGAGTTTTGTAAGTTCTTTATATAGTGGATACTAATCCATTCCTGGATATGTCATTTGCAAATAGCTTCTCCCATTCTGTAGGTTGCCCTTCATTTTTGTGGAGTTTTTCCTTAGCTGTGCAGAAGCTTTTTATTTGGATGCAATCCCAATAGTTTATTTTTGCTTTTGTTTCCCTTGTCTCAGGAGATATACCTAGAAAACGTTTCTTTGGCTAACGTCCAAAATTACTGCCTGTGTTCTCTTCTAGGATTTTTATGGTTTCAGGTTCGGCATTTATATCTCTAATCCATTTTGGATTTATTTTCATGTGTTTTGTAAGAAAGTGGTCCAGTTTCGTTCTTTTCCACATTTCTGTTCAGTTTTCCAACACCATTTGCTGAAGAGAATACCTCTTTCCCATTTTATATGCTTTCTTGCTCTGTCAAAGATGAATAGACCAGAAACTTGTGGGTTTATTTCTAGGTATTCTGTTCTGTTCCATTGGTCTACGTTCCAATTTGTGCCAGTACCATGCAGTTTTGATAACTACAGCTTTGTAGTATAACTTGATATCTGGAGTTTGTGATGCCTCCAGTGTTTCTTTGTTTCTCTGTCTGTTTGTTTGCTTGTTTGTTTGTTTGGTTTTTTGCTTAAGATTGCATTGCTCTTCAGGTTCTTTGGTGGTCCCATATAACGTTTAGGACTGTTTGTTCTAGTTCTGTGAGAAATGCCATTGGTGTTTTCATCGGGGTTACATTACATATGTAGATCGCTTTGGTAACATAGACATTTTAACATTATTTGCCCTTTCAATCCATGAGCATGGAATTATCCATTTCTTGCTGTTGACCTCAGTTTCTTTCAACCTTATTTAATAGATTTCAGAGTATAGATTATTCACCTCTTTGTATGAGTTTACCCCTAGATCTTATTTTTTTGATCCAATTATAAATGGGATTGTTTTCTTAATCTGTCTTTCTGAGGCTTCATTATTAGTGTATACAAATGCAACAGATTTCTGTATGTTGATTCTATCCTATGACTTTACTGAATTCGTTCTTCAGTTCTCACACTTTTGTCCGTGGAATCTTTCAGGTTTTCTACAGTAGAGTATCATGTCCTCTATAAATCGAGAACATTTTTCTTCTTCTTTATTGATTCCATTGCCTTTTACTTCTCTTTAGTGTCTAATTGCTGTGGCTAGGAGTTCTAGTTCTGTGCTGAATAAAAAAGTGGTGGGAGTGGACATCCTTGTCTTGTTCCTAAGTTTATGGGAAAAGCTTTCAGGTTTTCCCCATTCAAAAAGATTTTAGCTATGAGTTTTTCATAGATGGCCTTTATTATGTTGAGGTATTTTCCTCTAATCCTAATTTGCCGAGGTTGTTTATCATGAATGGATGTTGTACTTCTTCAAATGCTTTTCCTGCATCTGTTGAAATGATAATGTGGCTCTTCTCCTTTATCTCATTGGTGTACTGTAACGTGTTAATTGATTTGTGAATATTGGACTATACTTGCAAACTAGGAATAAATCTATCTCAATTGTGGTGAATACCTCTTTTTATAATGTATTATTAGAGTCAGTGTGCAAGTATTTTCTTGAGAATATTTGCATCAATGTTCATTAAACATATGGGCTTGTCCTTCTTTTTCTTAGTGGACTAGTTTTCTGATTTTGATATCAAGTAAATGCTGGTCTCATAGAATGAAGTTGCAATTCCTTTGAGAAGAACAGGGAGTAACTCTTCTTTAAGTTACAGTAGAATTAATCTGGTCCTGAACTTTTGTTTCTTCAGAGCTTTTGGATTACTAATTCACGATTGAGAGTCTATCTCACCATCTCTGTGCCCCTCCTCTATACTCTCCCACTCTCTCTCTCTTTCAAAATAAATAACTTTTAAAAAGATAAGTTTAGACACTATAAAATCAAATAAAATATCAGCAATTTGGGCAATATTGTCAGATGGAATGAATTTGAGAAGCGTTTCAATATTGACTTTGAACTTGTCAACCCATTTTTCAATAAATAAAAATTTAAGAGGTGTTGCAAGATTGAAAATCAAATCATATTTTGAAGGAGCTTTTTAAAAATCATATATTAAAGCATAACAAATATGAGAATGAATGTTGAAAATAAAATTGTGAACAAAAAAAGTACCCAATTTTTTGATCAACCAATTTGATCACACACTCACACCCACAAGACTCCTGAAAGAGTCCTAGTACTGATGTCCTTGTGTGAACTTCGCTGTTTCTGAAATGACCTCAGGTTACGAATGGGTGGCCCAGATTGCAAGCCAACAGAGTGGAGGGTCACGGGGAGGTGGGGCTCTTAAAGGCCACGGATACGCCATCCTCTCCCGTGTGCCCGCTGCCCTCTCATCTTCAGCCGTGATGAGTCGGGTGCTGTTCTTCCTCTGGGTCCACAGGCTTATGCTGTGTGTCCAACACGCCATGTGAGACTTGTGAGAAGACTCCCAAGGGCAAACACCAGCAGGCACTCAGAGAGGTCGCCTCGTCCCAGGCAGCCTGCGTTCCTTGGCCCGAGTGCCTGGACAAAGGCTGCCTCGGCCACAAGGGAACGATGGACTTGTGCAGCCTTTGCATTCTGTGCAGAGGTCCCGGGCAGGCCTGGAGCTTAGAAAGGACTGGGATGAGCCTCACCTGGGAAGAGGTGAGTGCTGGGGTACTCCTTACACAGCAGATGGCTGCTTGCCAGAGATGTCTGTGCTAGGGATAGGGGAAAAGCTCCACCGTCCTAGCAGTGCAATAGACACAGTTCAGCCCTGTCCATCGCAGGCTCTTCTCTATCGCCAAGTTACACGGCCCCCAGCACAGCGTGCCTGAGACTGACATCCCCACACTAATCTTCCTGTCTCCCAAGCTGCCCAAGCCCCCCAGGATCCCCACGGCACAGCTCTGCAGTACAAGAGCTTTCTCTGCAGTGGCTCTATTCCAGAGAAGGCGTTGGCAGTCCCAATGCATGGAGGCTTCTCGCCCATACCAGTATGCAGACAACATGGTCAGCGGGGTTCCTCACGCTGTGGAGTTGGGAATCTGTACGCCCAAGCCTTACCTCTTCCAGGGCGGAGGCTGTCCAACTCTCTAGAAGGGAAGGCAGGTCTTTCTCTCGCTGCTGTCTGCACACTGGCTGGAGAAGCACGACTTCTCAGCAGCTTGATGTTTAAACGTCGGGGTACCCTGGAAAAGCTCCCTGTGCTGGCCCGTGTCTTTGGGTGTGAACATCCAAAGAAAGTATGGCCCATGGCTCTGCAGTGGGAATACGGCCTCAGTGGTCATGAGGCTGGGCCCTTTGGGGCATCTTTCTGCACAAGCAGGCCGTTACTTGATAGGTCTTGCCGAGCAGGAACACTTTACGGGACAGGGGAACACAGGGTCCCCCACGTGTTCATATATCGCGCCAATACCTGCTGAGGGGCCAGGGTGACTTTTCCGCCCGGCTTGTCCCAAAGAGAAAGTAAGGGCAAGGCGTGGGTGTGGAATGCCCTCACGGCCCCCAGAGCAAAACCCTCAAGTGTGGATACTTGTGTCCAGGGACCGTGGTCAGAGGCCTGAGTGTTCTGTGTCCAAGGGATTACAGCCCTCATGCTGCACACCCTGCAGCCCCGGGTGTCCTCCCGTAGCCGCTGCACTCCCTGGGGAGACCCAGGGTCCAGGAGCTGCTAAACCCACTGCACAACTGTATGTGCTGCCTAGCGGCCTCTTCAACCACAACACCAGCGTGTGTGAGCTCCAGAGTGCTGTCCCTCGACAGGGGACACCCTCGGCAACTCAGGAGCCTTCTGACTTCCATGTCTCTGAACCACATGTGTCCCTCATTAGCCTGTCGGGATCGTCCTGTTGTTCTCTGTGTACAGGAAATGTCTTGCATTGCCTCTGCTCCTCTGTCTCCCTGAGTGAGCCCTGGCGTGTCTGTGTCCTTTCCTGGCTTTGCCTGTGCCAACGCCTCTCTGGTGATGCCTCCTTGACTGGCCTAAGTGGGCACAGCTGTACCCGTGTAATCGCCTTCGTCTCTGCACACCTGCGTGTTGTGTCAGCTGCAGTTCTGCTTGCCTGTCTTGTCTTTGGTGTATGCTTCTGCGCTTGAGTGTGTTTCCCTCTGAATTCAACCCCTTTCTTCCACTGACAGATCCAATTGCTGTCCTGCTGTCAGGTGGAGGGGCTTCTGCGTGTTCTCTTATATGTTCCCGGAGCCAGAAATCCTTCCGTGCCCGTAGGACCTTCGTCAGAGGATTGGCCATGCACTCACTGCCAGCCAGTTAATGTCCCCAAATGCAGCTGCCTTGCTGTGAGCATGAAGTCACACCTCTATTTTCCGTCCTTCTGTTTTCAAACCCTTTGGACCCTAGGGGCTCAAACGTCACTGGCTTGCACGTTGCAGATACAGGCTTAAAGTGTGAAAAGCGGTCTAGCAACGTTTTCCCACTTACTCTTTTGCCAAGTGGCATGTTCCTGGCTGGGAGAGACTTCCCCCTGCCAGCGTGTGTCTCGTTTCCATGTGCCTCCTGTGTGTTCTGGTCCCTCATTTGTCCATTACTTCCTCCCTGGGAGTCTGATTCATGTTTGCGGGAACCATGCAGACACCTTTGACTGCAGGGTACTGAGCTCAGCTTAGTCCACCAGGACTAGTGCATGACTGAGGAACACAACGGGCAGTCACGGAGGTGCCCGTATCCTTCACGTGCAAGCGCTCCATCCAGCCACCTTCACCGAGACATTTCTCAGCAAACCTTCTATGTTTGTGGTGAGAGCACTTAGCTCTGAGAAACATGACGATGCGGTGAAGCGTTCCTTACGGCTGCCCTGGCAAGTTAGATCCCCAGAACTCATGCACATGGCATGAATGCCTCTTCACACCCTAGGCCCGACACCTCCTCATCGCACCCTCCCCTGCTTAACACCTCTCTACTCTCTAGTGGACTGCATGCCTTTAACTCCTTTTAATCTCCTCAGGAGTCCATCAAGCAGGGGTCACCACCACTGTGTTTCTGTCAGGGGTTGGCCTCTTTCAGGGAGCCCAGTGCTTTCTGCACTGATGCTCAATGCACCCGCTGAAAGGTGAGCCAAACTAAGCCTAACGGGAACCCTTTGGCCCTACGTTTCCCACATATGTGCCCGGTGGCAGAGGTGCACAAGGAGCCGGCCTGCATGGGTCTCTCAGGTCCTCCACAAGGTACAAATACCGCCTCAGGAAGCTGATCCGCATCACATGGGCATAGCTCTGCTTGCACGTGTTAGCCTTTCATATCATATGGGCAGCCCAGACTTAGAAATCCAGCTCCCTGCTTACAACTATCCAGACCTCGTGCTTGTGCAGACGCTCTGTGTCTGTACAGACATTTGAGTCACGGTCTCGTGACCTGTCAATACAGCTTGACGGTCTGTCCTTACCTTACAGCCTGGGATGCGGTTCTCACTCATTGTCCTCCCCTCGGGTGCGAGTTTCCTCCAGCACTGTGGTGGAATGTAACCTTTATCACCATACGTTGGCTTGAGATTACTGGGCGGATCACCTGTCTGCGTCCGGGGATGCGAAGGAGACCTTGGCTCTTTTGCTCACGGTGCACCCTTTCTCTGTGATGAGTGGCTTTGAATGAGAAGCTTGCGAGAGGCGAGGAGCCTCAGAGTGGAGCACATTTCCTGGGCATCTGTGAGAACCTCATTGGTTCCACTCGGAAAGCATTGACTTCCATGGATGTGCAGCCTCTGCTTTTGCTTGAATTTGCCGAGCTTGGGGACGTGATTCCTTCCCACACGTGCTGTCCCTAGGTCTCTGCGGTCTCTTTCCGGCAGTCCCGTTTCCTGTCTGCTGCTGGTAAATACAGGGCTACCAGAAGCCCTGTGGGGATCGGGTCCTTGCTTTCTTCCCTACGGTGCCCTCTTCCTCACCCAGAGTGACCTCACTGCAGCTTCCTTCTAGTTCCTGGATCATTCCAGACTGCCCTTAAGGTCCAGGTGGGAACGGTGCCTTTTGTGCTGAGGGCTGACCACTGTACAGCATTCGTCTCTGTGGAAATTGCACAGGTGAACTTCACCAGGTGAAACTGCACACTGCAGTTGCCCTGTCGTCAGAGTCAGCCCACCTGTGTCTGCCTCAGCTGCCCCTGCAGTCCTTCCTCTTACCCTCCCCTTGCCTCCCCCTCCCTTGTCTTCTTCCTGCCCCTCCCTCCCACTTCTCTTCCAGGTCTCTTTGTCTTTGTATCCCTCCTCTCCCTCACTTATGCCTCCCCCTGTCTCCACCTGTCTCCTTGTAATAGATGCACCTCTGTCTCTTCTTGTCTTGCTCCTCCTCCCTGTCTCTCCCGCCAATCTCCCTGTGACTCTCCCTCTCCAGGCCGGTCTTCCCCTCCACTCGTCCTTCCTCCCTCTGCTTGCATGTGTCTCTCTCTCTCCCTCTATATCTCTGTCTCCCTGTGTGTCTCTTTCTCGCTGTCTCTCTCAGTGGACATTCTGTGTCTGGGTGCACGCTTCTTCAGAATTCTCGTTGGCGCCTGGAAATGTGGAGGGAACTCATCTGCTTTCGTGTGTACTAGTGACAGCAGGCACGGGGCTTTCTCAGAGATAGACACAGACAAGTTTGTAATTCTCGGTGAAGGGCCCCTAAGCACCCTGCTTGGAGTCGTCCTACTTTTGTTGGAAGGTTAGATTTCCGGACCGGAGGGAACTGCTAAATCCTACTACCCCATCTCCCTGGTGCTCTGTACGGAGATCAGTAGGGCACCAGTGGCAGATGGGGCTGTGCGGGTTTTTGTTTGCTCTGAATTGCAGTGCAGTGAGTTCTACTGAGCTGCTTTCATGCAAGGACACGGCGGTGTGGTGGGTCTAAGGGGGGTGTCACTGGTTCTTTTTGGGCACCCACCTTACCGCCGCCCTCAGCCTGATGGCCAAGGAGGAGAAACCGTGCGGACGGCCATGTGGCCCCGGTAGGTGCGACACCTAAGGACTTCTCCAGGCCTTGCCCCAGCTTCATGAAAAGGAGCAAGGGGACGGAGCAGGCAGTGGCTCACCCTGTGGACGTTCCTGTGCTGAATGCTCTGCTGCCCGGAGTGAGGCCTCTGGGGAAAGGGTGTACAAGCGAACACAGACTGTGTGACACCGGGGACCTCGCGAGTCAGGCCTGGAAGGTCACAGTGCTGAAGAGGACATGCGGCAAAACGGGGTCAACACTGGCGGTTGGTCCCTTGCTCCAGAGCCCGGACCGGCCGCTGGCACGTGCTAACTGGCGGCCAACACCCCGTCTTGCTGTCTTGCAACTGATTGCTCCGCCAACTTGGCCAGCGGGCATGACCTGCCCTGGAAACACTTCGCCACCAGACCTCAGGCGCACACTCTTCACTGCCTCTGTCTCAGCCCCTCCTCCACAGCAGCCACAGCCAATGCAGAGTCGTCAAATCCCAGAGCCTGTGTGCCTGGGCCCCACTTGTGCGGGCTGCGGCGGTGCGGCGGGAGGCAGCAGGGACCTCAAGGCCTTGCGGCCAAGGCTCCGTCCACCTGCTGCCATTTCCCTGTCCTTGTCCTGAGGCTGCCCTAGCTACACTGGGGCCGGGGCCGAGCGTCATGGCCAGCGCGTCGCGGTCCAGAAAAAGCGGTGATTCCCGGCGACCCTGGGCCCTGATCGTCCTGGATGAGAAAGGTCGAGAGTCCCTGGCCTGCGGGAATGCAGGGGCGCTGGAGGGCGTGGGCTGGCCACAGTCCCCAGGTTCAGGGGCAGCAAGCGCCCATCCTGTGCAGGAAGCCCAGGCCGGGTGTGAGATATAGGTGGCAAGCCCAGTGGAGGAATTGGTGGTGATATTGGATGACGGAATGGTGGCGGCTGAGGTGGTGATCGGGGTGGAGGAAGAGGACGGGGAGGCGACCGAGGAAGAGGTGGCTGGAGAGGAGAATTCTGAGGAAGCCTAGGCTAAAGCAGAGGACATGCCTGAGCAGGAGGAGGTGGAGGAGGAGAGACAGCAGCTGAAGGAGATTCCGGAGCAAGAGGAGAAGACTGAGGCAGATGCAGAGGTGGAGGAGGGGCCCCAGCTCTCACAGGAGCTGCAGCAGCAAGAGCCAGTGCTGCGTCCTGCCTCAGCCCAGGACCCGCTGGCAGTTCTGGAGTGTTTTCAGCTGGAGATCAGCGCTGGGAATGCCCAAGATTCCAGGGCCTTATGGCGGCTGAAGTGCAGGATTCTTCGGAGGCGCATTTCTTACCTGGATCACAAGAGGGCCATCATCAAGTACATCCCTGGCTTCGGGGCCCAGGGGTATCCTTCTTGGTGCTGGTGGGTAATGGCGTGGGCCGTAGTTCAGGAGGCCTGGGCCCTGAAAGCAGGGTGCTTCAGGGCGAGGGACCCCAGGGAGGAGAGCTGGGCAGTGGTCCCTGGCCCTGGGTTGTGTGGTCTGGGATCCAATGTAAGGCCTTGGACAGGGGCGGTTGTTGGGGATGGGGGGACTTGGGGACTTGGACCTGCTTCCTCTAGGTCTCCGCCAGCGTTGGCCTGCAAGCTGCTCTCAAACATTATTTGTGGACGTGAGGCATGTGTCCCCATGCTACCAGAGCTAGGGTAGCACAAAGCAGCCTTCACTCAGAGCAGATAAGGCAAGGAAACGTTTTGATGCCAAATGGGAGAGTTACAGAGGCCGCACACCCACCTTCACATTCACAGGCTGTGCACGTTTTCTAGCAGTTCCGTCAAAAGAGAGCATCAGACACACACTCATGGCCTTTAGTGGAACCATGCCACCCCCCTGTTCCAGACAGTGGGACGACTCAGACTGACTCCGAGCGAGGTACAATCTGCCTCCACAGACCATCACACACACAAACACACACACACACACACACACACACACACACACACACACACACACACACACACGGGATTCTCTCCTGGTATCTCCTCCCCTGCTTCCCTCTCTGTCCTCAGGCTCCGGCTGGGTCCCACCCATGTCTTTCTATCCTGACTGGCTGTGTCACTTTGTCTACTTTCATTTCCCTCCTCTCCCCTCCTTGTCCGTGCTTCTCGATCCTTTCTCCCTCCCACACCCTATGTTTGCATCGTAAGTGTGCAGTCGGTTTCTTGTAAGCCTTGTTATTCCTTCTGGACTCAGAAGGCTGGTGACAACATTGGTCTTCACGGGAATATGCCAAGACACCCTGCCGTGAGGAGGGGTCAGAGCACATGCCAACATCACAAGCTATGATGGGCTGCTGGCAACCCACACAGGTCAGGTATATGAAGGAACTGTGAGGAGTCCAGGCAGTGGAGTCTCTCCCTGCTGTGTGCAGACAGCGTGGGAGGTACAGGAAGCCAACAGACAGCCCAGTGTCGATGGGGTCTGATGCATTTGCAGAGGCTGAGGAGTGTGGGGGCTAGTGTTTCCTGGTCTTTCTGCACATGCCCTGATCTAGTCCCTTGCTCTTAGCCTGGGAGGGTTGGGGGGGGTGGGCTGTGTCTGTTTCCACAGCATCTGAAGGCACAGCTCCTTGACACAGCACAGATTCTGAATCACCCACAGTTGTCGGCCATATCGTTGTCCAGGACAAAGACGTGCTCAGCTACTTGGTCGACTTGGAGGTCAGACCGGGGAGGCTGTGGCTGGGGGCCATCCCGTCGGGTGTGGGATTTGGGCAGGAGAGGGTGAGGCAAAGGTGCTCACCCTCACAGCCAGGCTAGGAGGTCAGGACCCCGAGGGAGGACACTTGCCCCCTCCTGTCCCATTGCTCACTGCAGGTGGAGGAAGTGGGCCATCCCAAGTACCGCTGCAGAGTGATGTTTTTCTTTGTGGAGAACCCGTACTTCTGGAGCCCAGTGATCATTAAGGAGTATCAGCTTAGCTTTGCTGGTAGGGTGTGGGTCCCATGATGGTGCAGGGCAGGAGGCTGATGAACATGCATCAGGGGCAGGAGGGAGGGGGAGGAGGAGGTGGGTGGGGAGGAGGCCATCAGGTTGTTCCTCAAAACCTCTCTTCCTGCAGGCTACAGGGCATCACGTGCCACTCCAGTCCAGTGGTTCTGCGATTATGAACATGGAGATCCCAGTTTCAGGCATGACCCCACCAGCTTCACTTGTTCAACTGGCTGTGTGAGCACAGCTGCCACGGACAAACAGGATTGCTGAGGTGGGGCCCCTGAGGCCTTCCTCAGCAATGGGAATGTGGGTGGCCCCCAGCCAGAGAGGAGAGTGGGCTATGCCCAATGTGGCGCTGGCCTGTGTCCCCTACCAGATCATCAGCGAGGACCTGTGGCCCAATCCCCTGCAGTACAACTGAGGGAGGAAGGGAACAGAAGACAGTGACCTGATGCGCGCACATGTCGGTGAGAATGCCAGTATGTGGTGTTTTGACACGTGTGTTGTATGGGCAAGGGAACGTGGGCCAGACATTGGCTTGGAAATGGAAGGTCCGCCGAGACTGGGACCCAGGTAGCATGGGGAGCGGGTGGGAGGATGACAAGGGACCTGCAGGGACTCAGCTGCAAACACACATTGGGACGATGCCTGCAAACCAAATGCAGTTGTGCTGTGGACTGGGGCTTTGGAGTGCAACTGGGGAGGAGCAATGCTTCTCCACCACAAATGCTCCCCGTGGATGTCCGCCCTCTCCCGGGCTTCCCCCTGCTCCTTCAGTCTGGTTTTGCCTGCCAGTCTTTGGGACTGGAGCTGCCGTGACCCCAGGCGCCACTGTGGTGACAATCTCGCACTTCCTTCCATGTGCCCCACCACACCATGTCCTCCCGCAACCTGACAGCCATTCTCAAAGTAGTCCAAGGCCATTGGGGGCTGGAAATGAATCCCTGGGTGAGAAAGCAAGAGGGATCACAAAAGGGCGAGGCACAAGAGTGACACCATCTGGGATGTATTTGCAAATACCCCGTATCACTCTTGGTGTCTGTTGCGTGGGGGTGCGTGTGTGTGCGTGTAAGCGAAAATGTCTGGGTGTGCTCATATGCGTCAGGGGCTCTGCATCTGTGTGGGCGTGAAAGACACAGAACTTCTATGTTTGCCCATGCAGAAACAATGCAGGACGCGAGCAGTGCTGGAAGAGATGGGTGGATGCGTCTCCTGTCTTCTTTGAGCCCCGGAGACAATTGGGGAAATGATCTCATGTGGCAGCCTTGAAGAGTTGCCACGATGTTTATGTGGACACATACAGGAAGCTAAAAACCCTTCTGTTGTGTGTGTGTGTGTGTGTGTGTGTGTGTGTGTGTGTGTGTGTGTGTGTGTGTGTGTATTTGTTTATGGGGGACCCAAGGAGGGACGACGAGGACGGGACCTGAGTGTGACTGTCCTAGCCGCTGCCAGGGTGATTTTGTGTGTGCAGGAGAGGTGCAGTACTGGTGTGGGGCAGGTGTTGCCATGTGCACAGAGGCCTGCCTTCCTGGGCAGGCAGAGTCTGGAAGGAGGAGGAGGAAGAGACAGACCTGTTACGTGGAGACTTGTTGTATAGGCCAGAGCCAAAAGGCAGGGAAGGGGATTGCACAGCGGGACCAAATTGGTCCATTGCGTCCAGGTACAGTGTGGCCAGGACTTGGGGAGATTCAGCCAGCACCCTTGCTCCCAGAGGGGTGTCGTCTCCTTGGTGAGAGAGAATCCAGTGAGCAACGCCTCCAGTGAGGGTCAGAGCTAAGGCCCCATGTCTCCTGAGAACTCAGGAGTAGGCAGGCTTCTCACAGTCGATCCCAGTATACCTTACTGCTGCCTCCCACACCCGGGGTCCCTTTGACCCCGAGCCCTGTCCTGAGACAGTGGCTCAGGATGGGATATGTGTGAGGAGAAGAGACAGGTGTGGGTTGTGGGCAGCAGCGAGGCTTATGAGTGGGATTTCATGGAGAGAGTACGTGCGAGGGTGGAGACCCAGCGTGATTTGCTGTGAGTGTGTGTGGGAGTCTGTGGCAAACTGGGCCTGAGATCCGTGGTGGTGCCGGCAGTGTGTGCGTGCATATGTTCATGCGATTGTGTAGCTGTGTGTCTCTCTGTGTGCGGGAGTGGGTGTGTAGGCCGCCGGCGAGACAAGGAGAGACACAGAGGTCTCTGTGGATGAGGTGCTTATGTGGGACGGTCAGGTGCCAGAATACAGGAGTGCAGTCCCTTCCCTCCTGAGTCCTGATGGTAATCGCTGGGATGGGTGCAACTGTTGCTCTGCCAGGGGGGCTCAAGTCAGGATGCAAAAGGGAAATTGGTGCAAGGTCAAGACAGGGACCGAGGGGAGGAAAGCCTATGCCCAGTGGCCAGTGGACCACTTGTGAGTGAGTGTTCTTGTATGTGTGTTAGTTTGTGTCTATGTGAGAGTGAGTGAGTGAGTGAGTGAGTGTGTGTGTGTGTGTGTGTGTGTGTGTGTGTGTGTGTGTGTGTGTGTGTGTTGAATTGCCCTGGTGGCCTACAGTAGCATATACGGAGGGGCTACAAGGTTGTGCCCAGGCCTTGTGCACAGAGTAGCTAACGAACCCAAGCTATCAGGCTACGTTGTGTGCAGAAGGCGTAGGTAATTCACTGGAGGGAGGTGTCCAGCAAGAATCTCTGCTCTAGGCAGACGTGCCATGTTTTGTCACCAGTCAGCTCTTCCTCGGGGCTCTCCTCTCTGCTTCCTGTGCACCAGGCCCAGGGAAAGGGAGGAGCTTGGACCCTAGACCTCAGGTGACTTGCGTCCCCCAGGAGTGCCGCAGCAGTGTGGTGTGTGGGGATCCGTGTGTGGATGGGCAGGTGAGCAGCCTGCCAGCTGCTCTCTTAGGGGACAGTTCGTTGCCAGCAACACTTCTCCCCGCAGCACAAGATCACCCCTGCCGCTGCGGCTGGGCTCCGGACATGTCAAGGTGTGTCCCAGAACTCTGTTCCCCTTGCACGTAAGTGGTGCCAGCATGAGCCTCTCAGTCCCTGTGCGGGCGACCCTGATTAGCCTCAGGCTTTGTCGACTCCTGGCCTCATGTAACATGGGGAACTGGGTTCCTTTCTCAGTGTCTCAGCGGTTGCATGTCGATGGAGGATGCTGTGGACATTGGAGGCAGGAATCCCGTCCTTGCTCCACCCGCCCCACCCCAAACCGCAGCGGGCAGCACGTGGCCCACTGTGTGTGCGCTTTGGGGAGTCTAAAGCCTTACAGCCCACCCCCCGTATTCTTCTCAGGTGGTGGAGGGTCAAAGGGGCCTAGGGAGGAACACTGGTCCCAGTCTGCTGCCGGCTGTGCCCACAGGTCTGTATGCCCAGCTCCTTGACGCTGAAGCTGCAAGGCGTTCGCACTGCCCCCAAAGCCCCATCCCTAGCATTTGTGTGTGGGCCAGATGGAAGTGAAGTCCCAGTGATCCTGCGGCATCACAGCGGGTGGTCACATCTGTGCCTGGCTACCCGCCTACCTGCCTTCCCCACAGCCCTTTGCCCCCATACAGGGCTTTCGGTAAAGACGCGGCCACCATCCAGCATGAGAGGAAAGGCTGGACAGTGTCCCAGTACTGCTGGTCATGTGTTGGCTGCTGCCAGCTTGAACAGCATGGAGACCCCATGACCCAGTGGAGGAAGTCCGACCTGTCCTACAAGGAATTGGGGACGACTGTAGGGATGCATCAGGTCCCATGGAGTAACCTAGCCCTGACCTTATCTTCCTAGGGGGTGATCGAAGCGCCTTGGGGTCCCAGGCATGGCATGTGTGTCAGTGAGCTTCCTCCTGGATGGCGCTGCCGACACAGGGCTGGCTGGTCAGGGGTCGCATGTGAGGACCGTTGGGGCCTGGCCACTAGATCCGATACTAGTATAGGTATGGTTGAAAAGACAGAGCACGATACGATTGTCCTTTGGGTGTCCCTGCCCCAGGGACCCTGTCGCTGCTCCCAGGTTCCCACTGCCAGGTCTCCCCGGGAGGCCTGGGAGGTTGCCAGGCTCCTTTTGCAGGGACACGATGGCTTGTGAGGGCCCATGCCCCAGGGTCCGGTGCTCATTTCGGATGGTTTGGAGCAGTGTGAGAGCTTTTACTCCCATTCTTAGAGGAGATTGTGGTGGTCTTAAGGGACAAAGATGTGCCTGGGGAAGAGAAGGATGACCAGAGGCAGCATTGGAGGATGAGGAGGAGGAGGAGGAGGAGGAGTTGGAGGAAGAGGATTGGGAGGCGTTAGAGCCAGAGGAGAAGGAGTGAATGATTGGGTGCAGGAGAGGGAACAAGTGGAGGAGGAGGATGTCCAGGATGAGGAGGAGCACGAGCCAAAGGAGGAGGAGCAGCTGGGGGAGGAAGTTGAGGAGGACGAGAGTAGAGGGAAGAGGATGAGGAGAAAAGGTAGAGCCAGGGTTGGAATAGCGTGAGCAGAAGTGTAGGAGCAGAAGGAGCAAGAGACCGAGGAGGAAGTGGAGGAGCAGGAGGAGCTGGAGGAAGAGGATTGGGAGGGGTTAGAAGAAGAAGTGGAGGAGGAGGAGGGGGAGTGAATGACGGGGTACAGGAGAAGGACAAACGGAAGAGGATGATGTCCAGCACGAGGAAGAGGAGGATCACGAGCCAAAGGAGCAGGGGCAGCTGGAGGAGGGAGTTGAGGAGGACGAGAGCAGAGGGAAGAAGAGGAGGTCAAAAGTCAGAGGTAGGGCAGGAAGGGCAGTAGCAGGTGAGGACCTGGAGAAGGAGGAAGATGCCTAGGAGGAAGAGTTGGAGGAGGAGGAGGAGGTGGAGGATCAGATGGAGGAAGAGGATTGGGAGGAGTTACGGGAGGAGGAGGAGGAGGACGACGACGACGATGACCACGACGAGAAGGAAGAGTGAATGATCGGGTGCAGGCAAGGGAAGAAGTGGAGGAGGAGGAAGTCCAGGAGGATTTTGGAATCAAGGTAACGCTGGCTTCATAGAAAGAGTTTGGAAGTTTTCCTTCCATTTCTATTTTGGGAACAGCTTCAAGAGAATAAGTGTTAACGCTTCCTGAAATGTTTGCTGGCACTCCCCTGGAAAGCCATCTGGCCCTGCAGTCTTCTTCCTTCCGCAGGTTTTTGATTAGTGTTTTGATTTCTTTATTGGCTATGGATCTGTTCCAATTTTCCTCTTCTTCCTCTTTCAGCTTTGGTAGTGTATATATGTCTAGGAATTTGTCGATTTCTCCCAGATTGCCCATTTTATTGGCAAATAATTGCTCCTATTGTTCTCTTATTATTGTTTGCCTTTCTGCTGTGTTGCGTGTGATCTCTCCTCTTTCATTCTTGAGTTTATTTATTTGGGCCCTTTCTTTTTTCTTTTTTCATCAAACTAATGACTGGCTTATCAATTTTGTTAATTCCTTCAAAGAAGCAGCTTCTGGGCTCATTGATCTGTTTTCCTTTTTTGGTTTGTTTGTTTGTTTGTTTGTTTGAGGTTGTTTTTGTTTTTGTTTTGTTTGACTTTTGGTTTCCATAGCATTAATTTCCGCTCTAATCATTGTTAATTCCTGTCTTCTGAATGTTCTGCGTTTCGTAGGGTGTTCTTTTCACAGCCTCTTAAGGCGTAAGGTGAGGTTGTGTCTCTGAGATCTTTCTTTCTCCTTTCGGAAGACCTGACTTACTAGATAGGTCCTCTTATTACCGACTCTGGTGCGTCCCAGAGGTTTTGGGTTGTGGTGTTATCAGTGACTTCCAGATACGTTTTCATTGACTTGCATATACTTTTTATACCCGCTTTAAACACTTGGTTTCCACATTCATTCTTTAGTAGGATGTTCTTCAGTCTCCCAGTATTTGTTAACTTTCCAAATTGTTTCTTGTAGTTGATTTCGAGTCTCGTAGTGTTGTGGTCTGAAGATATGCACGGTGTGACCTCGATCTCTTTGAACTTCCTTAGGGTTGACTTTTTTCCATATGATATGAAATATAGAGGAGAATATTCCATGAGCACTGGAGAAGAACGTATATTCTGCTGCTTTATGATGAAATGTTCTGAAGATATCTGTGAAGCCCATCTTGTCCAGTGTGTCATTCCAAGCCCCCGTTTGCTTGTTGATTTTTTGTTTAGATGATCTGTCTATTGCAGCGAGTGGGGTGTTGAAGTCTCCCGCTCTGATGGCATGACTAAGAATGATGTAACTTATGTTTGTGGTTAATTGATTTGTGTATTTGGTTGCTCTCAAATACGCCACATAAATGTTTTCCATTGCTAGGTCTTCTTGGTGGATAGACCCCTTGATTATGACATCATGCCCTTGTGCATCACTTGACACAGGCTTTACATTAAAGTCTAGATTGTCTCATAGAAGTATGGCTGCTTTGGCTTTGTTTTGTTGACGGTTAGCATGACAGATGATTCTCCATCCTCTTATTTTCACTCTGACCTTGTGTTTATAACTAAAGTGGGTGTCTTGTAAACACCATATCGATGGCGCTTGTTCTCTCATCCATTCTGTTCCCCTATGTCTTTTGATTGGAGAATTGAGTCCACTGACATTAAAATGAGTACTGAAAGATATGAATTCATGGCCATTATCTTCTTTGAAGTGTTGGAGAAAAAAAAATCTATATATCTTTATATCTATATCTACATCTACATCTATATATCTCTATCTCTATATATCTAATTATGTATTTTTATCTATAAATATAAATAAATATACATAAATAAAAATATAATTATAAGTATACATATACATATACATAGATGATAGATGATGATAGGGAGATGATAGATAGATAGATAGATAGATAGATAGATAGATAGATAGATAGATAGATAGATAGATAGATAGACAGACAGATAGATAATCATTTCTCCCCTCTTAGTGTCCCCCCTTAAAATTGCATGCAGGTGTGATTCAGCGGTCACAAACTCCTTTAAATTTTGTTTGTCTGGGAACCTTTTTCTCTCTCCTTCTATTTTGAATGACAGCCTTGCTGGATAAAGAATTCTTGGCTGCGTAAGTTTCCAATTCAGCACTTTGAACAAATCCTACCCCTCCCTTCAGGCCTGCCAAGTTTCTCTGGATAGGTCTGCGGCAAACCTGATCTATCTTCTCTTGTAGTTTAGGGACTTGTTTTCCCTTGCTGCCTTCATGATTCTCTTTGCCTGAGTACTTTGTGAGCTTGAATATGATATGCCTTGCTGCCTTGCTGAGGGTCAGTTTTTGTTGAATGTAGTGGAGGTCCTAGGCGCTTCCTGGATTTTGATGGCTGTGTCTTTCCCCAGGTTAGCAAAATTTTCCACTATGATTTGCTCACCTAACCCTGCTGCCCCTATTTCTCTCTCTCCCTCTTCGGGACCCCTATGATTCTGATGTTGTTCCTTCTGCATGAGTCACTGATTTCTCTAATTGTTCAACCGTGCTCTTTTCCTTAATCTCCCTCGATTTTCCTGCTTCCATATTCTCCATCAGTTTGTCCTCCGTATCGCTGATTCTCTGTTCTGTCTCATCCATCCTTGACACCGCTGCATCCATCCGTCATTGCAGCTCAGTTATATCATTTTTAATTACACTCTGGCCAGCTTTTACTTCATGTTTTCTCTGCACAAAGGGACTGTAATCTACATTGGACCGCAGCTAGTATTCTTATCATCGTGCTTCTACATGCTGCTTCACACATCTCGCTTGTATCTGTGTTGGTTGAATCCCTGGCTCTCGTTGCTTCATGCTCTTTCTTTCTGGGTGAATTCCTTCCTTTTGTCATTTTGAAGGGAGAAAAGGAACTCATGAGGTAGAAAATTCAAATGAACTATCCAAAGTATAAAATGTTAAAAGTAAAAAATTAAAAACACACACGTAAAAAAGGGAATGAATGATGCTAGATTTTAGGCATGTTTCATCTGGGTGTTGAAAGGGGTTTGACACGAGAGAAAAAAAAGTGGGAGTGGAGAAAAATTTAGAAAGTAAAAAATATTACAACGGGAAATGTGAGAATTTGAAAAATCAAAACACTGAAATAGACTAAAAGCAGAATATGGGAGTAAAATAGAATTTGTGAATATAGACACGAAAGGAAAGAATAATGTAGAAGAATATTAAAGAAAATTAGTAAAATTTCCACCTGCCCAGTCTCCTTCGCCTCTCCGGGCACAGAAGCACTCCCTTCCTGAGCCTCCTCGCTCTCCAAGTTCACTTCTCCATGTCACGTACCTGTTGAAGTCTGTGGTTCAGGATATGCAGATTGCTGTGCTAATCCTCCCGTCAGTTTCCTGGGTGGGTAGGATGGTTTAGTGTTGGTCTGGCTGTATTTCATGCACACGAGACACTTAAGAAACTTCCATGCTGTCTGCCATCTTGGCTCCTCCCCAAAGAGGTGAGATCTATAGCACCAGTTCTCCGACATGATATATCCCACAGGACAGTTGTGGTCGATGACAAAGCGGAAAAGGACATGGACCAAACAGGGAGGCCACCCTGGAGGGGGAGGCAGAGAACTGGCTCCAGACCCGGGAAGGGGAGGAGGGGCTCAAATGCTGGAGCCACGCCGACTTCCCTTCCTGCTGAATGTTCCTGAACAGCAACCAACTGTCTGGGTCTGGTCTGGAGATCCTTCACCCCAAGGACCCACGGTCAAAAAGTTCACTGCCCTGCCTCTGCCCCACCTCCACCACAGCCACAGCCACAGCCACTGCAGTGTGCGGAGGCCCACGGGGCCATGGGCGTGCTTCCCACATGCTGGTGGGCTCCAGAAGGAGGCAGCAGGCATTTAAAAACCTTGGGCCTCGACGCTCCACCTGATGGGCTAGACTATCTGGAGCCTCATGCCTCAAGTTCCCACTCCTTGTGCTCTATGGCCCTCCTAGCCTGAGGATGGGCTAGGGCCCCAAAGCAAATGAGTCATATTCCAGAAAACGCTGAGATTCCTGAGAATACCGGGCCTCCATTCTGCTGGAAGGGGCGTTCGAGAGTCCAGGAATCGTGGCCACACCCCTGTCTTAGTCCCAGTCAATTTCACCCATTCATACACATGAATACACACAGACAAAGGCACCACACGCACACTCCCCCTCTGTGGCTATCTCTAGTTGTGACTTACTCTCCTTCCTCTGCCTCCTTCCATGTCCCTCTGGTCTCTGTCTTTCTCTGAGTCCCTGTGATCATTTTCTGTAGGGAACGCTTTCTCCCTCACCCACCTCCATCTCTCTTTCTCTGTCTCTGTCTTGTCCCTGGACAGTCTCATTGCATCTGGGTTTCCGTGTGCTGTGCATGTCCATATGGACATAGTAGGCTGCTGATGGCACAGGGCTGCAAGGGAACACACAAAGGAACGCGTAAGTAACAGGGGTCAGAGCACATCCAGACCTCCTAAGCTGTGACTGCCTCCAGGCAGCCCACACAAGCTGGGTATACATGTGAACTGTGAAAGGTCAGTCCCTTGGCCCTTGCCCTGTAGGTTGCAGCCAGCTGGGAGGTACTGAAACCCAAGGGACTCCCCAGTGTTTAGAGGGTGTGAAGAAAGGGCAGGGGCCGAGGAGGCTGGGAACCTAGTCATGGCTGGTGTTTCTCCACATGCCATGTTCCAGTGCCATTGGTACTGGAATGTTGGTATCAGTTGTGGCTCCCTTTCCTCGGCATCTCAACGCAAGTTCACGTGACCCAATGGAAGTCCTGAATCTGCCCTAGTTTTCAGCCAGGTTTGGGCCCCAGGACAAATGCGTGTGGGTGTGAGGGGGGAAAGCAAGTGTGGGTCGTGGGGAGGAGCTAGCCTCGTGAGTGGGATGTGGCAGAGGGCATGAGTGAGTGCAGAGGTCCAGTAGAGTGTCTGCGAGTGTATTGTGGCTGGCGCCAGTGAGTACTTTTGCCTGAGACCCAGCGTTTGTGCTGGCAGCGCTTGCGTGTCTGTGTCCACGTGCCACGTGGCCGTGCATCTCTGTGCAGGTGAGTGTGTGTAGGCCGTTGGCTAGTGAAGGAAAGAGACTGGGGGCTTTCCTGGCTTGGTGGGTAAGGGCGAGGCTAAGTGCCAAAGTCCAGCGAGTGCAATCCCTTCGCTCCTGGGATCAACAGGGACCTAGCTGATCACCTTTTATGACAGGAGGAAAGCCTGGACTTTGCCTGGGTCCGCTCGTTCTGTGTTGCCTTGGTCAGGGGCAAGTTGGGGATGGGCCTTCCATGGCCCAGTGGAGAAGGACCAACGTTCCCTGCAAGGAAGCGGGGATTAGTGGAGGGAGGCAGCAGATAGCATGAGTAAGTCTGGTCCTGCTCCTGGACCGGCCTAGGGGGATCATCGCAAGGCTTGTGGACCCAGCCAGGGTACGGGTCTCGTGAACATCCTCCTGGATGACCCTGCAGAGACAGGCCTGGCTGGTCTAGGGCCCCTTGCGAAGTTGGGGCCCGGCCTCTGGGCCCCAATATTTGGTAGGTGTTGTTCAAACTGAAAGGCATTGCCTGCTTCTCCCAGGCAGTCCCTGCACCTGGGACCCAGATTTGTTCCCACGTTCCTGCCACGGGGTCTCCCAGCAATGCATGGGAGTTTGACAGGACCCATTTCTCTGGAGGGAGTGAGTTGCATAGGTCAGGTGCACCAGGCTCTGGGCCTGATTTCCTGTCTTGCCCACCCCCTACATCCTCTGCTGAGGGCAGCTTGAGGGCTCACCACTGGACCTGTTCCTCTCCCTTTCTGGGTAAATGTTTGCCTCTCTGTCTGTCACAGTGGCCACCCCCTCGCATCCCCCTACAACCTGTTCAGCCTCTACCCATCCACCTGCGTTTCTATGCATTGCTCTCACCTGAAGCTGTGGTGTGCTGCCTCATATATCACAGCCACCCTGGAGCATTTCTGTACCCCGTACGTATCCTGACGTGGTCCAGGGAGTCTGTAGGTACCTCTTCTGTGTCACGGAAGCAACATGTTGGCCAGAGTTCCCGGCACACCAATTTGGCAATCCTAGAATCCCCGGCCTGCCTGGCAGCCTCCTGGCCCCATAAAGAGAGAGGGGAACAGTGCATTCCACCAAAGGGAAAAGGCAATGCATGAGTGTGTTGCCTGGCCAGGCAATGCATCTCGAGCCTCCAATCCTGCAGTGTCTCTGTGTGGTGTGTGTGTGTAGCTGCTGCTGTCTGAAGGAGACAGGCAGGGAGTCCACATCACCACTGCCCTGACAGGGAGGGAGACCACATCACTGCCCTCACTTCACACCTTCTGCAGCTTATTGGTTCCCCAAACTGGTAACGTGGCTTCGTGTAGACCCTGGGGCGTGTCCTCACTTGCGTCCCAAAGCTACATCCCCCAACCCCCTGATACCTTTCGGAGGCCCTTGAAATCATGCTGTCTATGGCACAGGGGGACAGTGTTTTGAGTCAGCGCCCACGCTCATGGCAGCCTGCTGCCTAAGTGAGTGGTTAAAGGAAATGGGACCAGGATGAACAGACATACAGCCAACGAAGGCCTGGGGAGGGTCCCTGTGAGAAGATGGCCAAGCACTGTGGGAGGAAGGGGACCGCTGTCTGTGAGACAGACACAAGCTCCAGGAGTCCCAGGGCCCATGGTCACGGGTCTTTCCTGTGCACTGCCACACACGGGAGGAATGGGCAGCCGATCATGAGGGGGGCGGTGTGTGCTTGCCAGTGTGTCACTTTCCAGGCAACAGGGACAAACGGCAAGAGCTTCGCGCATGCTATGTAGCCTCCCCTAGTGTGGCGTCCTCCCCACATCACACACCTCTTGTCACCGACCTTCCCTAGCCAGTGCACTGCTAGACTGCTGTCATGACAAACATGTCTCCTTGGAGCAAGGATGGATGTAGAGAGTATGCATGGAGGCTGAGCAGATGGAAAACCAGGGGGCACAGACAGCAGGCGCACAGCTGGAATGCGTCTCCCGGACAGCCAAGGTGATCCTCTCCGGGGAGTTGTCGGACTAGGGGCACAATGAACAAAGGTGGCGGTGTAAATGGGAAAAGCGTGGAGGTTTCCCTTTACCCGTGTGTGTAGATAGCCGCGTGCCCAGCGCACCGTGGAATTCAAAGGTCACTTTTGCATGCCCAGAAGCCAAACAGAACACTCAGAGGTCACGGAGGGCCGGCTGCAAGCCCCAGGGAGGAGTTGCATTGCATGGGGCCCCGAGCCTTCCTGCCTAGGCAACAGATGCGCCCCAGTTTCCAGGTGACCTAGGGGCGGGATGGCGAAGCCACGCACACCACCCTCCCTATGATTGGTCCTGAAGGCAGTGAAGTAGCCTGGGCGTGGCTTGGAGCTCCCTCAGCCTCAAAGCCTCGGGGCACCTCTCACCACAAAGGCCTCCTATGCGGTAGCAGCATAGCGATAGCTACGGGGAGGCATCCTGGGTACAGCAGCATGCACATGCGCCCGCTGGAACTTTGGGCTCTGTGAGGAAGGGGGAGCGAGTTGCCAGCCATTGCCCTCAGGTCTCCACTGACTGGGTCTGGGGAGGGGACCGTGCTCTCACCTCCCGCTTCGTCGTCGGTAGCAGCCACAGTTCCTGTCTCGGGCCGGGAGTGCAGAGTGGCGGTGGAGGTCCAGGCCAGGACAGGGAAATGACCGAGGGCTTCTTCCCATGCAAAGCCGCGTGGGGGCACGTTTCTGGGTCCCGCTAAGCATCTTGCTGCGGGGAAAGCGATGCGAATGACCACTGGTCGGCGCGAGACTGGATGTGTGCTGTGTGGCTGTGTGGAAGTAAGCGTCCTCAGTGTCCTCATGAGCACACAAGGCTAGGCGTGGATGCAGGCGTCTGGGCATGCACAGCCTCCTGTGCGTGTCTAGCAGAGCCCTGTGGAATCCTGAGACCCCGTGGGCCTGGATGCAGCCTGTGGGGAGGGCGTGAGGCCCTGGGGGAGGACCCCAGTCCCTGGGGGAGGACGCCAGGATGCGGTCCACACTGGTTCTCTGGGTCGAGATCTCTCACGCCCAGCACCTGAAGGCTCTTTGACCTGCAGCAGTTTGTGAACCACCCTCAGATGTCAGCCCTGATTAGTAAGCACGATGAAATATGCTTGGCCACATGACCAATTTGAAGGTCGGCCTGGGAGTGGGAGGCGGTGTGGGTGGGTGGCTGTGTGGGCGGGGGAGGTGGTGGGGAGAAGTGGTGTGTTCCTTCCTCAGGGGAGGGCGGGTCTCCTGGAACAAGATTTCACATTTCTGCCCCACATTCCTACCACGGCAGGTGGAGCAACACCAGTTTCCCAGGGAATGCCGGAAGATCCTGCTGTTTTTTGGCAAGAACTCCTACTTCCAGAATGAAGTCGTTATGAAGGAGTAGGTCCTTGGCCTTGCTGGTAAGTGTCCACTGAATGCATGGGCGGCAGTGGGTGGAGGGTTGAATGTGATTAGTTCTCTGGAGCCTTCTCACATACTCGTCTTCCTGCAGGGTATAGGGCGTCTCATTCCAGTCCCATCCAGTGGTACCCAAGGTACAGACAGGAGGCCTACAGACGCAGGCATGACAACAGCAGCCTCAACTTCTTCACCTGGTTCTCTGACCACAGCTTTGCCGGCTCTAGCAGGATTGCTGAGGTGGGGCCCTGTAACAAGGAAGGGAGGTGATTTTCATGGGTTCCCCCACTGCGTGGGACAGCTACCTGAGGCCTGACCTGTCTCCCCTACCAGATAATCATAAAGGATCTTTGGCGCAATGCCCTGCTGTATTTCAAGATGAAGGAGGCCCCAGGAGAGAGAACTGAGAGGGAAAGAGGTGAGCAGCCAAGGGTGTGGGCACTGAAATGTGTGCCGTGGGGCCCATGGCACAATTCTCTTCTGCATGGAGGCACCGAGACTCACAGTGGCACAGGAGGTGACACCAGGTCAAAAGGGCATCGGCCTGAGACAGGGCGTCTTAAGAAGTAACGTGTCAAAGAGGCTTTGCCCCTTTGGGGAGGCTGAAGGTGGGCAGTGGGCTAGACAACAAGAATGAGCAAAGCGGGACATCCAAAGCTGCCTCATCAGATAGCACGATGACAACTGTCATTCCAGGACCATGAATCCCACCCTCAGGCGTCCTACCACCATCCCACATGTTGTCTGGCTTCTAGAGCCACTTGTCAGCTTTGACACAGCTTATCACACCCTCCCATTCTACTTTCCGTTTGGAAACATTCAAGCAATGTTAAACAGGGCCAAGATAAGACTCTCACCTGTCCTGTGTGTGTGTGTGTGTGGGGGGGTGGGTGTGTATGTATGTGGGTGTGGTTGTGTCTGTGTGTCTCTGTCTGTGTGTACCCTTATATCCCAGGGATATGCAAGATCTTGAGAAAACTATAAGGAGCATCACACTTCATGGACCCCAGTGGAAAGCCTTCCGACGCTCACCAATGGTCCACAAGATTCTCCTGCCCACGAAATAAGGACAAGCCTGGTGGTGACACGTGGCACAGGGTGGGGGTCCAATACATTCGAAGAAATATAGAATGGGAGATAAACAGCATGAAGTGTTTGTGTGTGTTTTCGGCTCAGGTACGCTCTGGGGCATGTCCATGTATACATGTGGCTGTCCAGAGGTGTAAGTGTTCTGTGCCTGCACATTGGAGTTCCAAGAAAGGGCAGGACGTAGGACATTGTCCTTAGGGATGGGTCACACATTGGGATTGCATGTGAGGTCAGTTAGATTGAACCAATGGAGAGTTGAGTGAGGGAGGACAGGGCACAAACCTGATCGAAAGGCCAGCGCCCAGGTTCATATCTTTCCTGTGAAAATGAGGAAATTCAAGGAAATGCAGAGGCCAGCACAGGCCAGGGATGTACAATACTCAGGGTTTGGGGATGTCCATGATGGTGCCCCCAGAATCACGCATGGTGACATCCTCAGTAATGTTGACTGAACCGCCACACAAAGAGGAATTCTCCATGGTGTCTGCATGGTTCAGCAAACATGAATCAGACTCCCAGGTAGGAGGTAATGGACAAATGAGGGAACAGAACACACAGGAGGCACACAGAAACAAGACACACGCTGTCAGGGGGAAGTCTCTCCCAGCCAGGAATATGCCACATGGCAAAAGAGTAAGTGGAAAACATTGCTAGACCACCTTTCACACTTTATGCCTGCATCTCAATGTGCAAGCCAGTGACGTCTCAGCCCCTAGGGTACAAAGGGTTTGAAAACAGAAGGATGGAAAATAGATGTGTGACTTAATGGTCACAGCAAGGCAGCTGTATTTGGAGACATTAACTGGCTGGCAGTGAGTGCATGGCCAATCCTCTGACGAAGGTCCTATGGGCACGGAAGGATTTCTGGCTCCGGGAACATATAAGAGAACACGCAGAAGCCCCTCCAACTGACAGCAGGATAGCAATAGGATCTGTCAGTGGAAGAAAGGGGTTGAATTCAGAAGGAAACACACTCAAGTGCAGAAGCATACACCAAAGACAAGACAGGCCAGCAGAGCCGCAGATGACACAACACGCAGGTGCGCAGAGACGAAGGCGGTCACACGGGTACAGCTGTGCCCACTTAGGTCAGGCAAGGAGGCATCACCAGAGAGGCGTTGGCACAGGCAAAGCCAGGAAAAGACACAGACACTCCAGGGCTCACTCAGGGAGACAGAGGAGCAGAGGCAATGCAAGACATTTCCTGTACACAGAGAACAACAGGACGATCCCGACAGGCCAATGAGAGACACGTGTGGTTCAGACATGGAAGTCAGAAGGCTCCTGAATTGTCGAGGGTGTCCCCTGTCGAGGGACAGCACTCTGGAGCCCACACACGCTGGTGTTGTGGTGGAAGAGGCCGCTAGGCAGCACATACAGTTGTGCAGGGGGTTTAGCAGCTCCTGGAACCTGGGGCTCTCCAGAGAGTGCTGCGGGTATGGGAGGACATCGGGGGCTGCAGGATGTGCAGCCTGAGGGCTGTAATCCCTCGGACACAGAACACCCAGGCCTCTGACCATGGTCCCAATACACAAGTGTCCACACTTGAGGGTTTGGCTCTGGTGGCCATGAGGACATCCCACACCACACCTTGTCTGTACCTTCTCTTTGGGACACGCCTGGTGGAAAAGTCACCCTGGCCCCTCAGCAGGTATTGGTGGGAGATATTAACATGTGGGGGACCCTGTGTTCCCCTGTCCCATAAAGTGTTCCTGCTCAGCAAGACCTATCATGCAACGGCCTGCTTGTGCAGTAAGATGCCCCAAAGGACCCAGCCTCATGACCACTGAGGCCGTATTCCCACTGCAGAGTCATGGGCCATACTTTCTTTGGATGTTCACACCCAAAGACACGGACCAACACAGGGAGCTTTTCCAGGGTACCCCAACGTTTACACATCAAGCAGCTGAGAAGACGTGCTTCTCCAGCAGGTGTGCAGACAGCAGCGAGAAAAAGACCTGCCATCCCTTCTAGAGAGTGTGACAGCCTCCGCCGGGAAGAGGTAAGGCTTGGGCGTACAGATCTCCAACTCCACAGCGTGCTGACACCCCGCTGACCATGTTGTCTGCATATTGGTAGGGCCAAGAAGCCTCCATGCATTGGGACTGCCAACGCCTTCTCTGGAATAGAGCCACTGCAGGGAAGGCTCTTGTAGTACAGAGCTGTGCAGTGGGGATCCTGGGGGGCTTGGGCAGCTTGGGAGACAGGAAGATTAGTGTGGGGATGTCAGTCTCAGGCATGCTATGCTGGGGGCCGTGTAACTTGGGGATAGAGAAGAGCCTGTGATGGACAGGGCTGAACTCTATCTATTGCATTGCTAGCACGGTGGAGCTTTTGCACCATCCCTAGCACAGACATCTCTAGCAAGCAGCCATCTGCTGTGTAAGGAGTACCCCAGCATTCACCGCTTCCCAGGTGAAGCTCGTCCCAGTCCTTTCTAAGCTCCAGGCCTGCCCGGGACCTCTGCACAGAATGCTAAGGCTGCACAAGTCCATCGTTCCCTATGTGGCTGAGGCAGCCTTTGTCCAGGCACTCGGGCCAAGGAACGCAGGCTGCCTGGGACGAGGCGACTTCTCTGAGTGCCTGCTGGTGTTTGCACTTGGGATTCTTCTCAAGTTTCACGTGGCGTGTTGGACACATGACATAAGTCTGTGGCCCTAGAGGAATAGCAGCACCCGACTCATCAGGGCTGATGATGAGAGGGCAGCGGGAACACGGGAGAGGATGGCGTGTCCTTGGCCTTTAAGAGCCCCACCTCCCCGCAACCCTCCACTCTGTTGGCTTGCAATCTGGGCCACCCAATCGTAACCGGAGGTCATTTCAGAAACAGCGAAGTTCACACAAGGACATCAGTACTAGGACTAGGGGTGTTTGCTATGTTTCAGATATTGTTCTAAACTCTTTATGTGATCATTATATTCATCTCTTGGTCTTACATATATGAGAACGAAAGCACAAAAGCATTAAAAAAATCTGTGCCGATGATCATACACCTAGTAGTGGTGAGACAGGATGTAAACTTGGGTGAGTTGGCACTAGAGGACACTATTTCATGCCACCTCTCAGTTCCATCACATGCCACCTGTGTTGACCTTGGGAGCAGACAAGTTCCTTAACCTCGGAACTTCTTCAATTTGCTGATGAGTAAAAGGAGGTTAATAGTAACCCCTCCCTCATAGGGCCCTAAGGAGAATGACTTGAAGTACTTGTGAAATGTTCAGAACCTCACCTGGTATGAGTAAGAACTAAGTAAGTGTTGGCAAGAAACATCTCAGCCAGGCTAGCTGGTCCCCAAGTCTTACTCATTTGCTCCAGTGTTAGAGTTATGGGGTTATGCTAGTTTTTCAAAGAAATGACTTGCATCGCTTTCATTCTCTTGCTGCTTTTTCTTAAACCAGTTGTAGTCATATACATTGTCTCCAAAACATTCATTGTCTGTTTTATTGATATCTGTACATAGGATTTTTTAATAACCAAAAGCTCCTTAATGTTACCATGTTTTACTTTAATAATTTGGTTTCCTTGAATTTTCTGTTTACAAGAAAAAAAGTTTAATTTTACTTACTTGGTAACTTGGTTAACTTTTAAATTTCTTGGTTAAATACAAAAGTTTTTGTATTTAAGGAAAACATCTAACACTTTCAAGTTGCCCTTGTACAGCTTTGATCATATCTGACAATTACTTTTTGGTGCTATTCCCAATCAACCTGCTTTTTGGGTGTTATCCCAATCACATTGTTCGGTGAGCTCCTTTCTGGGTCACATTTGTTCCCTCTCCAATTGCTCTCTCAGGCTACTCTCACCTCAGGGCTTCTCTTCTAAGCCTGAAATTCTCTTGACTCTGTTTATCTCCTTCCAACAAGTGTCGATTATACATAACTGCGATGAAGGAAGGGAGATCAGATTTTTCATGAGTCTTCCTGATGAAATTACATGATCCAGGCTCACAAGGCAACAATTTAGCATTCTCCCATTCAAACAAGAAATAATTAGAAATATGGTCAGAGAATTGACGCCATTTGCCATAAGAGAAGTAAAAGGAGAAGGAGGTGGAAGGGAGGAAGGCAGGAAGGCAGGAAGGCAGGCAGGAAGGAAGGAAGGAAGGAAGGCAGGAAGGAAGGAAGGCAGGAAGGAAGGAAGGAAGGAAGGAAGGAAGGAAGGAAGGAAGGAAGGAAGGAAGGAAGGAAGGAAGGAAGGAAGGAAGGAGGGAACTTAACAAGAAACATGAAAGAAGTATATAAATAAGCCTTTCAGAAAACTTTAAACACATCTGAGAGATATTAAAAAAAAAAAACTTAAATATAAACATTCCCTGTGTAGGAATAGGAAAAGTTATTATTGTAAGAATGCCTACTATCTCTAAATTACTATGTAAATTTGTTGCAAGCCCAATAAAATATGGATTTTTTAAATCAGATCAGCTGGTTCTAAGATTTTTGTATAAATATCAAAATTCAAGCTGATCCAGAAAAATTTTTCTGAAAAGGAAGCATATGAATTAGGCGAGTTCTACCAGATAGTAAATTATGTTATAAAGCAAATGTGGCCCAGCTGAATGAATTAATCATCATAGAGAATTCAGAACTAGGTTCAAAGCATATGCAAATTTAGTATATAACTAAGTGAACCTTTCAAAGCAAATGCATTGTTCGAATAATAGTAACAGTGATACTATTCATGAAGTTTCAATACTTTTCTTATAAATGTCTTAATTTGCATTATGTCATATTGTTATATGCTATAATATTGTTACCTATCTTATATGTTTTCTTATAAAAATGCATGTATAAAATCCTAGGAGAAAACAAGAAAGTTATTTTTCTATTCTCTATTGGGAAAAGCCTTCTTAATATTTACTGAGCATTTATTGCTAAGAAATTTTAAGCACTTACGTATTTATTTATTGAATTATTGAATTCCCACACTGTGATAATGCCCGTTTCACAAAAGAGAAAGCAAAGAACAAAAAAGGTAAGGGGACTTTATTTGTTTCCCTATAGCTCAAGATGGAAGTACATAGTCAGATAGTTTTACTCTAGAGCGTGTGTTCTCAAACGTGATGATAACAACTGACAAACACTAGAGACAGCTGAGTCAATGGTGGAGCCCAGTGGAAGGCCATGCGCTCAATCCCTCCTTGGCCTTAAAAGGTAGGCAGTATCTGTCTGCACTTGTCCACAGGTGGGTCATTGTTTGCATAGGCATAAAATGTCTTGGCATCATTACTTAACCTGTGAACAAGTGGCAGTATGGCCCTGGTTGCAGAGAAAGAAATTTTGCCTACCACCAGGGAGCGATGTGTGAGAGGCAGTCTTATAAACTGGGAAATTAGTTATGCTGCACCTGGCAGCACCTTAACCTGGAAATACAAAATTTCATTATAAACAACCTATGCGTTTCCCCCTAAGAGTAAAACAAACAAACAAACAAAAAAAAACCAAACAAACAAAAAAACAACACAAAAGCCCAGGAGGCAAGCTTACCCTATACCTGCAAGGAGGATGGCTTCCCACATGCTTTGTTTAAGAAGTATCTTTTATGTGGATCAAAGGAATCTATAACTTTCTTAGGTAAGATTTATGCGTCAAAGCATTCATTTTTGCCAACGCTCCAACACAGTCATCTGCAGAATCACTTTAAATCTTATCTCACTGCCTCCCCCAGTTTTATTACAAATTGAGAAGATATGTTTTTATGTAAGTCAATCTATGAAGTCCTAGGAGAAAACATGGGGGAATTATTCTTATAATCCAGAATGACAATGATCTTTCTAAAATAGGGATGGACGTCAAGCTCAGATGTAACGATAGTAGAGAAGGATCATTTTTATTATATTGAACATATATATTTTTTTTAATTTTGTAAAGAAAAAACAAAGCCAAAAAAATAAAAAAGGAAAAGAAAAAATAAAGTGAGGTGCCTGGGTGGCTTGGTAGGTTAAACGTCCAAAATCGACTCAGGTCACGATCTCATGGTTTGTGGGTTTGATCCCTGCATCTAGCTCTTTGCTGAAAGCTCAGAGTCGGGAGTGTGTTTCAGATTCTGTGTCTCCCTCTCTCTCTTCTCCTTCCCTGCTCTCACTCTCTCTCTCTCTCTCTCTCTCTCTCTCTCTCTCTCTCTCTCTCTCACAAAGTAAATAAACATTAAGTTAAAAAAATAAAAATCAAAATAAAATGAAGGCAAATGAAAATTAGTGGAAATATTTGCACCACCAATAGAAACACAGAAGAAAAATTCCCATAATACTTGTATTGTTTTTTTTTAAGCCACACTGTAAAACAAAACAAAAATCCAAAAGAAGGAATAGAGGAAAGAAAAAGGAAGTTCACCAGAAAACAAGCATAAATGACTTTTAAAAACTGTAAAGACATACAACCACATTTTTAGAAAGCAATTGCAAATAAAAATGAAATACTACTACTCTTGTATTGGACAAAAACATTGGTAATGCACACTATAGATAAGGGAAGAGGAAAGAGGCATTTCAGAAATGTAATTGGCGAACTGGTACCTCTTCTTTGGAAGACAGTTTAACATGATAATGGTAAAAATAACAGTAATAACATTTATTGAGTATTTGGCATGTTGGACAGACACTGATCTATTTCACATAATTTAATTTAATTATTCCTCATAACAACCAAATGAAGTGCTTTATATTACTACCCCTCTGAGAAATCAGAGGCACAAGAAGATTAAGACATGTGCTGTGAATGGAGTAGCTGAAATCAAACTCAGTAATAAAAATTCACTTTAAAATACCAACTTGACAATATCCATAAAAACTCAACATATTTATACCTGTTATCTGTATACCTTCTTGAGGGTTAGGTTTTTCCCTACGACACAGAAGAAGGAAGAATTATGGTTTTAACAGGGTAAAAGTGGATTTCTCTCCCAAATGAATGAACTTTGGAGGTATACAGCTCAAGTCTGATTGGGCAGCTGCATTCTATGAAGTGCATAGAAATATGGTTCCTACCAGCTCTTGCTGGAAGAATCTCAGTTCACTTTCCATCCAAATGGTTTGGCCTAGAGTTCAGGATCCAAGGCAGCATGTGAATGACATCAAAGAAAAAATAAAGGACACAAGGCACACAGCTGTCTCAACTTTCTCAGAAGGTGCCACATTACACTTCCTCTTATATTGCTTTGGCTGCAAGGGAAGCTGGGGTATGTAGTCCTAATTCTGAGTGCCCGTAGGTACAGCTCAGCGCTGGTAATAACCTGCAAGGGAAGGAGGTGGAGGAATGGATGTGGAAGAGGTTCTTTCTGTCCTACTGATACCACAATTCCAGTTATAGGAAATTTCCCAAGATTTTTACATTACAAATCTTCCTTGATTTAGGATGGACTCACCTCTAGATGAAACCAGTGTGAGTGGAAATTAATCTAAGCCAAAAGTTCATGTAACACACGTAATGTGCTGAATATCATAGTTTAGTCTAGCCTGTATTATATGTGTTCAGAATAGTTGCATGAGCTGAAATTATGAGACATAATCTAACACACAGCCTATGTTACATTAAAGTTTAACTGTCTCATGTATTTCAGTGAATACTGTGTTGAAAGCATAAACACAACGGTTGTGTGAGTACAGAATGGCTGTAAGCATATAGATTGTTCACCACCATGATCATGTGGTGGACTGGGAGCTGTGGCTGGCTGCTCTGCCAGGCATCACAGGAAAGGGTCGTATCGTCTCTCATTAGCACTGAGAGAGGTCAAAAACTTAAATTTGAAGTACAATTTATCTTTGAAAACGTTTAATGTTTATTCAAGTTTTGGAGAGAAAGAGAGACAGAAAGAGTGCGAGCAGGGGAGGGGCAGAGAAAGAGAGAGACACACACAGAATCTCAAGTCAGCCCCAGGATGCAAGTTGTCAGCATAGCCTGAGGCAGGCTTGGACTCACGAACCGTGAGATCTTGACATGAACTAAAGTCAGATGCTTACACCACTGAGCCAGCCAGGTGCTCTTCAAAGGACAATTTGTAAACAATGCTATCATTTTCACACCATTGTAAGGTCCAATAACTATAAGTCAAACAATATTAAGCCAGGGACTGCTATTCCTCCATTCATGCTTGCAGATATATTTTTGATCATCCTATGCCTGCCAGTAAACTCACGTCCATGGACTGCATCGTTGAGACTTTCTTGTCGTCTGGCTTCCATCCATAGTTGGCAGGTATACTAATAGGTAGCCAGAGAGCAAAAGAAAAGCAGTCATTATATGTACTCTGAACTCTGGAATTTTGGCAGTGGCTTATTCCTCAGTCTATGGCCACATCTCCTGTTAGGTGGCTTCTCTCCCAGCTGTGGGCTCATTGGCTTCTAGTAACACTTGTCCTTTCCTTGTCCCTTGGTGCCTGGAGAGGTGACGTCTTCTCTTGCTAGTCCCCAAGGACTCAACCACTTAGTTTGGAGGCCGTTTATCTCACCAGCACCTGTGTTCATAGTTCCTCCTTTAAACTCTTTCCAGGTAAGGTTTTCAAGGCACCACCCACACTCTGCTGGACTCTGGCAGGCAAACATATGTACAAGGACTTTCACTGCAGCATTGCTTTCTATAGTCGTAGACTACAAACAAATTAAATACACATAAACAGGGGACAGATTAAATACCTCTAATGCAGCCAGGGTAGGAAATACCATGAACTCTATTTAAAAAATAATGTCCCATTGGACCAGACACTTTAATTTTTAATAGGGCAAATCTCATGTCATACTTTTTCACAATCACAAAAATCATGTATCTATAAAATGGAGAGCTGTAGATAATATCTTGGTACCAGCTTGGTACTATATATATATATATATATTTATATATCTATATCTATATCTATATCTATATCTATATCTATATCTATATCTATATCTATATCTATATCTATATCTATATCTATATCTATATCTATATCTATATCTATATCTATATCTATATCTATATCTATATCTATATCTATATCTATATCTATATCTATATCTATATCTATATCTATCTATATCTATATCTATATCTATATCTATATCTATATCTATATCTATATCTATATCTATATCTATATCTATATCTATATCTATATCTATATCTATATCTATATCTATATCTATATCTATATCTATATCTATATCTATATCTATATCTATATCTATATCTATATCTATATCTATATCTATATCTATATCTATATCTATATCTATATCTATATCTATATCTATATCTGTATCTGTATCTATATCTATCTATATATCTATCTATATATCTATCTCTATCTCTATCTCTATCTCTATCTCTATCTCTATCTCTATCTCTATCTCTATCTCTATCCCTATCCCTATCCCTATCTCTATCTCTATATCCATATCCATATCCATATCCATATCCATATCCATATCCATATCCATATCCATATCCATATCCATATCCATATCTATATCTATATCTATATCTATATATCTGTATCTATATCTATATCTATATCTATATCTATATCTATATCTATATCTATATCTATATCTATATCTATATCTATATCCATATCCATATCCATATCCATATCTATATCCATATCTATATCTATATCCATATCTATATCTATATCTATATCTATATCCATATCCATATCCATATCCATATCCATATCCATATCCATAACCATATCTATATCTATATCTATATCTATATCTATATCTATATCTATATCTATATCTATATCTATATCTATATCTATATCTATATCTATATCTATATCTATATCTATATCTATATCTATATCTATATCTATATCTATATCTATATCTATATCTATATCTATATCTATATCTATATCTATATCTCCATCTCCATCTCCATCTCCATCTCCATCTCCATCTCCATCTCCATCTCCATCTCCATCTCCATCTCCATCTCCATCTCCATCTATCTATCTATCTATCTATCTATCTATCTATCTATCTATCTATCTATCTATCTATCTATCTATCTACTCTCTCAGCTTACAACTCTTAGAATATCGTAAATTCTCCCACGATTGGCTAAAGGACCCTACAGTTGAATTCAAATGATCTAGTGTTACTCTGGGTTGAATTCATAGGGTCAAAAGTCTTTACTGAGCCCTTAGCCTTCAGACCCATTCCTTCCATTATTTGTCAATTGAGCTTCAATTTATTGAGTGGCTACGTTTTTCCAAACTGTAGAAGGTGCTAGAAATTAATGAATGGATATTCCAGGTCCACAGAAATATTAAGTCCTATGTTGCAGACACGAAAGCGTAAGAGGTGTTGGGGCACCTGGGTGGCTCAGTTTGTTAAGGGGCCGACTTCAGCTTGGGCCGTTATCTCACAGCTTTTGAGTTCAACATCCATGTAGGACTCTGTGCTGACAGCTGAGAGCTGGAGGCTGCTTTGGTTTCTACACCTCCTTGTCTCTCTGCCTCTCACCCACTGATGCTCTGTCTCTCTCTCTTCCAAAAATAAAAATAAATAAATAAATAAATAAATAAATAAATAAATAAATAAATAAATAAATAAATAAACACTAGGAAAAAAAATTAAGTGTAAGAGGTGTCAATTGAAGTGTGTATAGAGATTATAGTCGGGGCATAGAAAGAGAGTGTTGGATCAGGATAAGTAACTAGAGCAACTTCCTAAGAGTATGAGTGAGAGTGGGTAGTAATAAAAGGTCAGTAGGGGTGCCCTAAGAAGACTCGTGAAAGGGACGTCATGTAACGCATTGGAAACAACGTAACTTGAAGCAGGAAAGCAGGACACTTGAAGTAATGTATGACCTTTGATAGAAGATTAAAATGGTGAGTTAAGCTGTCAGATGACATCATCACTGTCATCATCACTGTTGAAAGAATCAAAAGGGTAGGGGAAAGGGATGAATTAAGAGTGTCTACTACATCACCAGACACATTAAAGATACTCAACATCACTAATCAGAGAAACCTGAATCAAAACCACATTGACACATCAATTCACACCTGACACAATGCCTAGTATGAGCAAGACAAGCAATAACAAGTATTGGTGAGAAGGTAGGAGAAAAAGGAACACCAATGTACACTTGGTGGGAATGTAAATAGTTGCAGCCACTCTAGGGAACAGAATGAAGGTTCGTCAAGAAATTAACTCAGAAATACTACATCATCCAATAATTCCACTACTGTAGATCACTATCCAGCCTCTCCCTTAACCCTGAAGGAATTTTCTCTCTGCTGGAGCAATGTCTCCAACCTCTAGAACCTACACGGCATTTATCTTTGTTCCTCATTCTGGCACCTTGATTCTGCTTGCTGAGACATCTCTTAAATGGAGTCCCCATCTGATTCTTTTTTTTTCTTCATGGGGATCACTACATGTCCCAGAATGTTATGACATCAAAACGAATATGGCCTGTTTTTCATTCCTTCATGTGACCAATGGGACCAAGTCTACTGGACGTAGACTGAGTTTCACTCCAAATGATGATCGACTCAACATGCTACTTTGCCCAAGAAATATACTTGTATCTTAGAAGATCCTCACAAAAATAACAGTGTTACCCAACCCACCCAGCAGACTTGGCAAGTAAGGCAGCCTGCTAAGAACACATCAAAATGCAAACATGTTTTCTCGTGCTGCATCTTTTAGCAGGTAGGCAGGTAGTCCAAAGCCAAAGAAGTACATTATTTTAAGTTAGGGAATGAAAGGAAGGTAAACTGCCATAAAGGTATTTTAAACTGTTGGGAAAAAGGAGAATATGAGTGTCATAAACTCACAATCACTCATACAGGACATCATACATATATTCCAGGAATTTTAAGAGAGAAACATGTGGTTCATATGGTAGAGAAAGCGCCACTATTGCCACTCTCTTTATGTTCTGACAACAACGTGGTCACCATGAAAGCTGCCTGACACCTACTAAAAAACCCAATTAATGACAGATGATAATGGAGCGCCCATACAATACCATGGTAACCATGTGTGGGCAGAGGTTAGGAAGCCCAGAACATGGTCCTTAAGAAACCTGAAACGTAAGGGAAAGTGAAGTGAAACCAATAAGAGTTAAAACCTGTGTTAAAATAACTGGTTGACTTGTAGTCAGCATCAAGAATCAGACATGTTATTTCTGTGGAACTGTGAACATCGCCTCTGTGTTAGAGAGTTCTCTTGAGTTTTCTAATGTTGCGAAACACTGGCCTTTTCTGAGCCTGGGCAATTCCCAAACTTGTGCATTGTGACACAAGCCTGTCAGATCAGCGGGCTCCTTATATGCTGCTTCCTGCAGAATGAGCTGGCAGTTTTATCTGTCTTCCACACCACCTGGCTTAGCAAATTAGATCATATTAGGGCTATTGTCTCAGAGACAATAAGAGGCATCTGTAACTGAAAGAGACCATGATGATATCTTCTAAAGAGACTTTGAAGAGTAGAAAGGTCAACAAGACGAGTATAACTATCATCATTGTTTTTTTTTAACCCGTCCTTCTCTTCCTCTCTTATACATGCTAACCTTTAGTAAAATATATAAAATCAACACATTTCTTTTATCTTGGCACAGAGTGTTGTGAGAAAGAGTAACTTACATTATGCAGCACATTTTTATGTACAAAATCCTTCTGCATATACGAACTCTTTTGGTCTCAAAGCAAACAGTATAGAAGTAAGAATTGTTGACACAATTTACAGAAGTTCATTGGGGGTTTCGGCTCCATTCATTCCACCACTACAGGTGAGGAAACAGTTATCTTTCCCACTCTCATGAGCAGGAGTTCCCCTCCTTATAGATCAGACAAGTCTTGTTCTAAATGTCACCACTCTTTCGAGGCTCTGCCTCTCCTACCTGCCAATTCTTTCTACTAATTCTCTCCATTCAATTCAATTCAATTCAATTCAATTCAATTCAATTCAATTCAATTCAATTCAATTCAGGACATTCGATTCAATTCAACTCAATTCAATTCAACTCAATTCAACTCAATTCAATTGGCAATTAACAAAGGCTACCCATAGGTCAAACTGTATACTAGGAACTGCAATGACCAAACTGACCCCCTCAAGCAGTGGCCAAATTATCTAGGGAGACAGGGACGCAAATTATTACAACATGGCAAAACTTACAGTACAGGGCACTGCACATGGTACCACAAGAGTTCCAAGAAGGGACTAATTAACTCTGCCTGGTGGGATTAAGTAAGTAATGGTTGAGGCAATTTTGAAATATGAGTGATTATGGTAGAGAGGGCTTCTCAGGCAGATGCAACCTTACATATGCCAAGGTAAAGAAGTGGGGAACCGAAGGAAGTTCCATCTACTTCCTGCACATAGGAACATCCTATGTAATTGGAGGAAAGCAGCACAAAAGTTATTTGATGGCCACTGACTAGAGTGAGGTCAGAAGGCTACTTCCTCACACCCCTAGACCTCTAGTTCACAACTTCCTTCTCCACAAACTTCCAACTGTTCCCAACCCTTCTTCACTCTGGTCTTATAACTTTGCCTATTACCGCACTGAGAAAACCAGGTCGGTGAAAAGAGAATTTGCAAAATCACCTATCGCATCTACCATTCCATCTACATCTATTTCCTTGTGCTCTGCTTTCACCAACATTCATATGAAGGATCTGTTCATTCCTCTCTGAGCCAATTATCTTTTGGACACTAGACCAAAGTCACTCTTGCCCTGTTAAGAACATTTCTGTCAGCAATTCTCCCCAACTCTGCCATATCATCATTTCCAACAGCAATATGGAAATTAAAAAAATGTTTTTATTTCTCAAATTTTAGAAAGAAAAAGCAAAGCCCTCTCTTGACTCTGCTCCCTTCCCTTCCCACTGCTGCCTCACTTTTCTCCCTCATTTTGTCACAATGCTCCTTGAAAGAATTGCCTTACTCCCTGTCTACAGTCATTCACCTCCAATTCTCTGTTGAATCCACTCCCATTCGGCTTTTCCCCGGTGCTACTGAAATGGTTCTCATCACATGTCAATGACATCCACTTTGCAAAACACAGTGATTATTTATATTTTAATAATTTTTCAAGTGTATGTATTCATTTTGAAAGAAAGGGAGAGTGAGTAGGGGAGGATATGAGACAGATGGAGGCATAGAGAGAATCCTAAGCAGACTCTACACTGTCAGCATGGAGCCCGACCTGGGGCTTGAACCCACAAACCATGAGATCATGACCTGAGGTGAAACCAAGAGTCAGACATTTAACCAAGTGACCCCCCCATGTGACCATGATGATCATTTATTTGACCTCATCCTATTTGACTTGCCATCAGCACTTGACCAATTTGATACCTCCTTCCTTGAAACACATTCCTTACCAGGCTTCCTGGACTCGAGAGCCTCCTCATGTCCCGCCTATTCCTTCAGTGGCCACTGTGTCTAGTTTCCTTCGCTAGGTTTTCCACATCTTGCAGTACTTTAAGAGTTAGAGACCCCAGAGCCCAGTCCTTGTATGTCTTCTCGCTCATCCATTCACACTCCCTAGCTGATCTCATGCGATCGCATGCTAAGTAATCCAGCCTACAGTCCACACTAAACTTCTTAGTTTAAACTCCAGATGCCTATATCTAACTACATTCACAAAAAGGCAGCTTGGATGTCTGATAAGCATCTCAAAATCACCATGTGAAAAGAGCAAGTCCTGATGTTTCCCGTAAAACCCATGATCTCTAACAGACAACTTAAAACTACTACCAACCTGTGGTCCAGCCCCAAAAAGCAAATACAAAAAAAAAACAAAACCAAACAAACAAACAAAAAAAAAAAAAAACGAACTTGGTGTCATCTTTTATATCTGTTTTTCTCATACCTTATATTCAAACCACAAGCAATCCTATTATATCCACATTTATACTATACACATGATCATAATTTTCTTACTATGTCCCCTTCTTCCATCCTTATTCAGGATGGAAGTTATTTCAGGATTACTACAGTAACCTCCTTATTTTGTTGCTGTTGTTGCTTGTATGCGTGCTTCCCACTCCATCCTGCTCCCCAGACAGTAGTCAGAGTGATTTGTTTAACATACAAATTAGGATCACCTGGGTGGCTCAGGTGGTTAGCCATCTGACTCTTGATTTGGCGCAGGTCATGATCCAGAAAGCATGACGTTATGGGGTCAGAACCTGCATTAGGATCTGTGCTAGGCATGAATTAGGCATGGAGCCTGTTTGAGATTCTCTCTCTCTCTCTCTCTCTGTCTCTCTGTCTCTGTCTCCCTCTAAACCCCTGCGGGCACTCTCATTAAATTAAATTAAATAGATAGATAGATAGATAGATAGATAGATAGATAGATAGATAGATAGATAGATAATTAATTAAATGAAACTAAAATGTGAATTTGGTCAGACTACTCAACTGACTCTCCATCTCATCGAAAATAAAAGTCAAAGTCCTTATAATGACTTTCACATTCTTCATGATATGCACCCCACACATACCCTCTCTGACTAAATACCAAATGAGTAAATGAATGAATGGTTGGTAGAGAAGAGGAACATAAGATTAGATTAACCTTATAGAATTAATCAGATGATGAGCAACGTTCTAACTAAGCCAAGAAGTGTCTTCAGGTTTATTTGAATACAATGGGTAGTCATCAACGACATTCGGGCACCATAACTATCTCCTGTTAACTGTTTCTAGGATCCAATTCATATGTCACCTTTTACATTAATCCTCACTCTTTACCAATCTCCCATTCCCACATGAAATCCATCCAAAGGAAACTTTGCTACTCCTTTAATGTGTCACATTTTCAAACTTCCGTGTCTTGCTCTCTCTCTCTCTCTCTCTCTCTCTCTCTCTCTCTCTCTCTCTCTCTCTCTCTCTCTTTCCTGCCTGCAATGCCCTTCCTTACTCTGTTGATTTGAAATATGTCTTCTCTAGAAGACTCACTTCCAGTGACTCTCATTTGTGTAAAGCACTCCCTGGGTACCCTAGAGAATCATGTGTTTTCTTCTTTGCAATTCCTGGGTACATTTATCCACCTCTATTACAGATGTTGTCAGGTCCGTATAGTTAATTTGTTTACACAGTGGCAAATCCCTGGATAACAAGGTCCAGTATTAGGTCTAGGTAAGACCTCTGTTCTTTGTATACAGTGCCTACAACCTAGTACGTGCTCAATTCATGCTTGATGAATGGAAATGAGGCAGGAGAATAGAATGAAAATTAGTAGAGGGAATATATAAGAGAAACCAGGAGAGTCAAATGTTATCAAAAACAAAAGAAGAGATAGTTTCAAGAGGTAAGGAGTGGTCCGTGTTTCACAGTTTGGTGTTTTGTTTTACGTGAGTTTGAAATAAGTTACAGGTATCATTGCATTTAACAAGTAGGAGATATGTGGAAATAAAATAGTCAAATTTCAGTAGCATATGGCAGAAATTACCTTATATCCAAGCAGTGACTTAATATGAGCAATTGTGTGTTCAAACCATCAAGAGAAGTGTTAGTTAAGTGGGGTGTACACTGCACTCCCAGAATCCAAAGACAGCCCTGCAGAATTGTCTTGGCAGAATAACCCCAGCAGACTCACTGCTCTGTCCAGGCAGACTCACTGGTGTTCTGGGCCTAGGGTATCACTAGGTAAGAGTCAAGTGTCAGTAGTTTGGGTTCTTATCTGGAGAAATCTACTTCAGAGATTATTTGGGTTTCGGAAAATTAAGTTCCTTGCAGTTATACAGCTGAGGTCTTCATTTTCAGATTGTGGGATGGCCAGCCAGAGAAAACTCTCTGCTTTGCATGGGTTTATGATGCATGGGTTCATGATGATTCTAGGTTGATCCAGAAAATCTCTCTATAATACAACACGACTATACAAATGGTCTCTCTTCATATTCATGGGTTGTCAGCTGTAAGTTATGGAATGTTGGGGGCTATTGTTTTTTTCTTTAGAATAATGTCTACCACATTCTGTTTAAAAAAAAAAAAACAGCTGTAGAACCAATAGATAATATTTTTCACCTTCTGAATTAGTAAGATTCAACAGAGAAAATTTCTGTTTCTCATATATATATAATATGTATTATAATATATAATATATTTATATTTATATTTATATTTATATTTATGTTATATTTATTTGTATTTAATTTATATTATTTATATTTAATATAAATATATAATATATTATATAATATATATTATAATATGTAATATATTTATTTATATTTATATTTATTTATATTTAATTTATATTATTTATATTTAATATAAATATAATTATATATTTATGAATGTTTTATTTATATTTTTGTATTTATTTTTATTTATTTATTTATTTATTTATTTATTTATTTATTTATTTATTTATTTATTTATTTCTTATAAGAAATTGGCTCCCATAAAGGTGGACTCTGACAAGCCCCAAGATCTTCAGGATGTGTTGGCTCGATGGAAACCCACGAGATCTGATGGCATAGTTCTTGTCCAATGGCTGGCAGGCTTGATTATCAGGTAGATCTGCTCTTTCACTCTGAATCTGGGAAGAGGCCAATGTCCCAGTTTAAAGGCATTCAGGCAGGCAAGAGTAATTCCCTAGTATCCCTGGGAGAATCATCCTTATTCTATTCAGGCCTTCTCACTGATTACATAAGGCCCACTTACATTAGGAAAATAATCTGTTTTACTCACTGTCCAGACTCAAGTATTTCCCATCACAAAACACCAGAAAAACGTTTCACCAAGCATCTGGACCTCTGTGGCCCAGTAAAGTTGACACATAAAATTAGCCAACATATCTTCCAAATTTCATGCAAGCACATGAAGCGGATGCACCTAAGCCCTATCAAGAACCCAAGCTACAGAGGCACCAGGCAGCTTGATAAGGTGCATTAGCACAGGGTCTTTCAAATATTTTATCCCCAATCTACTGTAAGGAACACATATTTCGCCACAGCCCAGTATAAGCATACACATACACAACATATAAATAAATGAAATAAACACCATTTCATGAATTATTGGTTATCCGTACTAAGGGTAAATGTACTTTTATATTTTCTTATTGGTTCTATTTAATTTTAATCCATTCTTTCCTTGATCCACAGCTTCATGACCTTCCAAAAAACAAGGCATAATTAGTAAGGTGTACTGACTTTCAGGGTCAATCTTTGGGAAGTAATATTCCTTCAGTTATATGTTTCACAATGTCTGACATGCAATACTCTCTTTGTTAAGTTGAATTGAATACAGAAAATGGGCTTCCAATTCAGTCTTAAGACATACTAAGAAAATTCCGAATCCATTTATTGGGGTAGATCCATAACTATCGAACAAAATGAAACAACAGGTACCAAGAGATGTACTTTGGATGTCTCCAACCCTATTCAGGAAGGCTAAGTTTACAAGCCCACTGAAACACAGGGTACCATTTCTTTCTTGGGGAAAATGACCAACAACGTAATGTTCACGTGCAAAGAGCAGACAGGACTAATTATTACAAAGACGTGTTGAAGCATGTAGAAACTGTCCACTTCTATGCCACTGATAATTAGTGCTTGTCTCCCTTTGGTTATCATGTCAATGCATAAGGCACAGTTAGAGAACATTGTTACCCAACAATGGCAGCTCTCAGGTTTCATGTTTCTGTTAAACGCCCTCATAGGTTGAACTGTGTCTCTGCAATAGGTAAGGCCCTAGAGAAGAATTCACCCACTTTGCACCACTCACTCTCCCTGATTAAGCTGTTCTGCAACGGCTTACTTTTTTATTTTTTATTTTTTTTCAACGTTTATTTATTTTTGGGACAGAGAGAGACAGAGCATGAACGGGGGAGGGGCAGAGAGAGAGGAAGACACAGAATCTGAAACAGGCTCCAGGCTCTGAGCCATCAGCCCAGAGCCTGACGCGGGGCTCGAACTCACGGACCGCGAGATCGTGACCTGGCTGAAGTCGGACGCTTAACCGACGCCACCCAGGCACCCCTTACTTTTTTAAATGATTGCTTTTTGTTCCTTGGATAAGCAGCAGACATATTTCTGAGTGCAGCATTTCTATTTAACTGTACTCATGCCCTAAAGAGATTCTAGGGATCAGCTCAGGGAGTCCACTTGAATTGATATTCTTCAACTCTATTGAAACATTACTGGCAGACGTTCACAGTCAGATTTCATTCTGTCTGACTGAGAGAAACGGAGGAATTTGGCTTTCTGAACCAAGACCACATGATGGAATGGTCTGCACTCAGTTGCAAAAGATTGTGAATGAGGAGGAGACAGGGACAATATATGATCCAGGATGTGAGGTTGTAGGGTTAGCTTATGGTGATTGTAACCAAACCTTAATATTGTGTGGAGACTAGACAACCTTGAAATCCCTATAATGTGATGGTCTGGGGACTCTTACCATATAGATTGTCAAAAATCTTGTTATATGTCTGATACAGAAGCAATAGAACTCATTCACTTAATATAGATTTAATGAGCATATACTATGTGGTATTTAGAGCTCTACTCTTGTTGAGGAAGTGAATAAAGTACTACAACTTTATTGGAGTACGGGGTGATCAACGGGGCTCAAACAGACTCTTGTCTTTAGCTTAGAGACCTCGCTTCTGGGTTCTTCTTCCTTTGTTTGGTGCATGTGCGAAAACCCCCACAGATATGGAAGCTGACGACTATACATTACCCTCCCCACTTGACTCCATGCTCAGACCTTTGGTGAGCCACATTCCCTGACCAAACTCTCTGAGTGCCACTTGGTTTTTCCTCCAGTGTTCCAGCCTGGTTTGAAAACATTCTAGATTGCTGACCAGGAAACCCAACCGCACTGGTCCATTGTTGCCACCTGTTTGGGAAAACAGCGAGATGATGGCAAAGCAAAGGCTCACAAGGGAGAAATTGCATGCTCTGCCTGAATTTCAGCAGCCTACTTCTCCGTTGTCTTGGGCATGTCCTGCTCCATGGAACTGGTAAGGCCGGGGCCCCGAAGAAGCCAAGTATACCCAACAGAGCAGAAGGGGGACATGATCAATCCCCAGAGGACTTAATAGGTGTCCCAGGTAGAAAATTTTGTGGAGGGAAATGTAACAGACTCCAGTGTGTATGCGCGCGTGCGTGTGTGTCTGTGAGAGGGAGAGAGAGAGAGAGAGAGAAAGAGACAGAGAGAGAGAGAGAGAGACAGAGAGAGAGGATGTACAGCTAAGCAAGGGTTGCCTGTCGAGTTAGAGTTTGTGGCTTTATGGACAGGCGCCCTTAAGGTCCCCAAAAGTCTATGGAGTCTGAATGGGCTCCCCTGTGTCATTGTGAGAGTATAAAGTCTAGGGCGGTATCGGATCAGATCCCATCACAAGTCACAAAGCCGAGTCCACTATAGCCAAACCTCACCTGAACTTTCCCTCAGGAATGCGACCAGAGGAATATCTGAATACCCTCCCATCTGGCGGTATACCTAAGTTTGTCCGTCTTTGTGTCACCAAATATGAGAAAAATAATAATGGGATGAAAACAGAGTAAGCCTACAATTTTAGAGGTCGTGATCAAAAAATGTTAAAAGGGGTTTTCAGGTTACCATGGGGTGACAACGACACCCAAGAAGTTAAGGAAATTTTGTGAACTAGAATGGTCCACATTCAATGTAGGATGGCCTCCAGAAGGGACGTTAGATGCTCAAATAGTGCAGCAGGTTTGGCTAATAGTCACTGGGAAACCAGGCCACCCTGATCCATTTCCGCACATCAACTCCTGGCTTGAAATTGCCCCAAATCTACTGCCTTGACGATGATTCATCATTAGCAAACAGAGCCAGGCAAAGGTTTTAGCCACTTTATGTGGAGGCTCACCCAGGGAGCTAAAGAAGCGACCCACTGCTCCTCTAATATTTGAAGGAGATATGGAGGAAGATATTGTCTTTCCACCTCCTCATGACTCTTCAAGCTCCGTCCCCCGTCCCCCGGAGCTTGAAACTCCTCCTGCATCTGTCTCTCCAGCCACAGCCAGAGTGAGTGCAGTTGCCACTGCAGTCAGTGCCGCCCATCTCCCCGCCGCTCTCAGACCCAGATAACCCACCCCAACATGGGCCAGCAGCCAGACTGCGCCACAGACCCAGACCTTAAACTCTCCGAATGTATGTAACGGAGACGAGAGAGCCTGAAAGACAGAATGAAGATGGACTAGTCCATAGCAGCCATTCCATGATGTGTTATCTACCTTTCTCTACAACCGACCTCCTCAATTGGAAACACAACACTCCACCATACTCCGAAAAGCCACAAGCAATGGTCGACTTGATGGAGTCCCTCTTCCAGACCTACTGACAGACTTGGGAAGATTGTCAACAGTTACTCCATACTTTGTTGAATTAAAAATAAGGATGACAGAAACATGACAGTACCTAGAAGATCACACATCTCCAGGAATCAATGACCCTACTGTCTGGGCTCAAGCTGCATGCCTGAAGAACACCAAACATGGGATTTCACCACAGAAGGAGGACAGGGCCACGTCTGAGGATACCAGGAAGCCCTCCTTCAGGGAGTCTGAGCTGGAGTCAACAATCCCATGAACATGACGAAAATATCATGGGTCACACAGCACGCGGGGAGTCTCCGGGAGACTACTATGAAAGATTCTGTGAAGCGTACCGTGTATACGTCCCATTTGACCCCGTGGTACCAGAAAGTCAACAGATGGTAAATACCTCTTTTGTGGCACAGGCTGCCCCACATAACCGACGAAAAATCCAGAAGTTGGAGGGCTTTGCCATATGAATATCACTCAGCTGTTAGAGGTCGTCAATACAGTTTTCACCAACAGAAATTTGCAGCTGAAAGAGAAGTGAAGACTAAAAAAGAAGGCTACCTTTCTCACAGCAGAACTAAAGAACAGATGCTACTGTTTTTTAGCAGCATCGAAAAATCCCAACCACAAAAAGGGGGGAAGACCATAGCCCCCTTAGCTAGAGACCAGTGTGCATACTGCAAAGGCAAGGGAAACTGTAAGAATGTCCGAATTGGATGGGGACCTCAAAACCCAGCCAATATCTGGAGAAACCTCGAGGTGAGAACCTTCTTGATCTGGCCGGGGTAGAATTGGACTGAGGGGGACCGGACTCTTTCTTTCTTGGCCCCCATGAACCCACGGCTGAAATGAGGTGGAGGGCTGAACAATAAATTTCATGGTTGAAATACTTTTCAACTGGGGCTGAATACTCCTTGGTTACTTCCCTGGTAGCGCCCATAGGCCAAAAGGCAGCAACCATACTTGGGGCTACTGGGACACAGGCAATGCAACAGCCCTTCTGTCAAGCTCAACAAGGTGCACTTGGGGGTTACAAGGTCCGGCATGAGTTCCTCTACTTACTTGACTGCCCGATTCTTCTCCTGGGCCGCGATCTAATCTCCAAACTTGGTGCCCAATACCTTTTGAACCTCTGGACACACTAGCCTCCAATTAAACCCAAGGCAGAAGGAAATGTTGGTCGTGGCTATACCCCTACCAAGGGATAAAGAATGGAGACTGTTCTGTGCCCAGGCCTTAACTTGTCACCCCTAAGAATTCAGGCTTATGTTCCCCTCCCTATGGGCTGATGATAACCCGCCTGAAATACCTTGGAATCAGGTCGCAATCATTGTCGACCTGATCCCTGCAGCTCAACCTCAGACACCAAGGCAGTACCCCCTTCCACTAGAGGCTAGAATTGCCTACAAGAGCACCTGACCACGCGCAGAGAAAGAGGTATTCTAACTGAGTGCCAATCAGTTTGGAATACCTCACTCTTGCCAGGCAAGAAGCCAGGAGGAGGACACCAACCAGTACAGGATTTGAGGGCCATTAGCAAAGTGACTCTTGCCTTACACCCAGTCATTCCGAACCCTCAGAATACTCTCCTCAGCCAAATTCCGTGGTCAGCCAGAAGGGTTGCGTGCTTCGACTTAAAGGATGCTTTCTTCTGCCTCTGCCAGGCTCCGCAAAGGCAACCATGATTTGCCTTTGAATGGACTGAGCCCATTACAGAGCGCCAGAGGTAACTGACCTGGACACTACTTTCCCAAGGTTTCAACAACTCGCCCATTCTTCTGTGGGAAGCCCTAGGTTCAGATCTCACTGACTTCGGAAGGACACCGCAGGGTCTGTCCTTCTCCAATATGTAGAAGACCTCCTTTCCAGCGACACCCAGGAAGACTGTATGAAAGGTAATCAGGCCCTCTTACAGTTCTCATCCTACTTGGGGTACCAGGCTTCTTGGAAAAAGGCACAGATTCGTCAGCAGCAGGGCCAATACTTAGGCTCCCTCCTCACAAAAGGAAAAAGTGAACGAGGACCGGGAGGGAAGAAAGTGTGGCACCACACTGCCACAACCCCAAACAAAACGAGGCTTGTGTGAATGTTTAGGGGCCAGAGGTTTCTGTCGCATTGGGAATCCTCAGATGCTCAGCCAAATGATGTCCCTCTATGACCTGTTGGGAGGACCAAACTGGGAGCTCATCACATGGACTGAGGAGGTGAGGGCCGCTTTCACAGAAATAAAGTTGGCTCTGGGAAAAGCCCCAGCCCTTGGTTTGCCTGACATAGACAGACGCTTTAACTTCCTCACACATGAAAAGGAGTGCTCACTCAGAGCATGGTGCCTCGGCAATGGCCAGTGTTCTAACTGTCAAAAAAAAAAAAACAAACTTGATCCTGTGGCTGCAGGATGGCCCCTGGGCCTCAGAGCTCAGAGCCACAGTCCTGCTCATCAAGGTTGCAGACAAGCTCACACTGGGCCAAACATTTAATGTTAAGGTCCCACACACGGTCGTGTGGCTCACAAGCACCCAAGGATATCATTTCCTCTCCATTTCTCAGCTGACACATTCCAAGGCCTTCTCTATGAGAACCCAAGTCTCACTCTTGAAACAGTGTAAGAACAGTAATCCTGGCCAACTTCCTTCCCACAGAGGAGGGAGAACCTGACCATGACTGTTCTGGCGTAGTAGATGAAGTCTACGCCAGCTTCCCAGACCTCCAAGACCAGGATATAACAAGCCCAGGGGTCACCCTGTTCAGCGCTGGGCGCAACTATTTAGAGGAGTGCAGCCAAAGAGCAGGGTATGCCGTATTCACAACCACGGAAGTCGGGAAGCCAAGGCCTTGTCAGAAGGATGGTCGGCACAATGGGCTGGACTCAGTACGCCTTAATCTCAGCCATCATCCTTCGCAAAGGGAAATGAGTTAATATCTACATCGATTCCCCGTATGGCTTCGCTACTGTGCATGTACATGGGGCCATCTATAAAGAAAAAGGCCTCCTTACCGCTTCAGAGAAAACTATCAAAAACGAGGAAGAAATACTAAAGCTTCTTGAGACCATATGGCTACCAGACAAAGTAGCTATCCTACACTGTGAGGGACCTCAGAAATGAGATGACCCCATAAATCAAGGAAATCACCTGGCCGACAAAACAGCCAGAGTGGCTGCCTGAGGTGACCTAGGTGACGCTCTTCCCTACACTCTGACTCTTGCGCCCCAGAAGGAAGCCTCCCCACTCACGTACACAAGTGAAGAAAGAAGTTGGACCTTGACAGAAGTGGACACACTAAGCAAAGACGGATGGTGAGTCTTGTCCCGTCATCTATGTGAAAGCACCTAGTGAAGGAAGATAACTAACTCACCCTCTTAGGGAAAACTGCTCTCGAGTTCCTCCTCAGAAAGAACTACGATATCAGCCAGCTGCTGGCATTATGCCAGGCTGTCAGTGAATAATGTGTAACGTGTGCCAAAAAAAATGCTTGCTCTGCCCCACGGCCCTTGCCTGGCTCACAAAGGATGGACTTAGGGGTGGACTTTACTAACATAAAACCAAAAAGAGTTGAGGTACCTCGTTGTAATAATCTGCACCAACTTGGGATGAGTCCAAGCTTTCCCGACCAGAATGGAATGAATTCACGAAGTGGCCAAAGCTCTTCTATGGGAGTTTGGGCTTAACCACACACAGTAATAATGGACCTGCGTTTGGAGAGGACATTATACGAACCCTAACAAAGTCCCTTAACATTGCCTGGAAACTGCACACTGCTTAACGCCCCCAGGGCTCAGGGAAAGGTAGAGCAGATGAACTGCACCCTCAAGGAAACCCTGGCCAAGTTCCACCAAGAGACTAACCCCCTATGGCCGGATTTGCTTCCGCTGGTCCTCCTGTGTGCCCAATGCCCGCCTGGGGCACTGGGATTCTTCCTTTTTGAGTTATTATATGGGCGATCCTCCCCCCGACCCCCACGCACACACAAACATATTTAGGAAAGCTCCCAGGAGACCTACACCAGATTGCAGACAAAGAAATAAGATAACACCTCCAGAAATTGGGGGCAGTCCTAAACAAGTTAGAGATACACCATAGAGAGGGTCACAAATTCCTTAGGGACCCCGTTCACTTCTTTCAGCCAGAGGACTCTGTGTGGGTCAAAGATTGGAAGAAGGAACCTCTTACACCATACTGGGCTGGGCCTCACACTGTTATTCTAAAAACTCCTACAGCCCCCAAAACTTCAGGTATCACCCCATGGGTCCATCACTCCACAGTTAACAAGTCCAACTCAGAAGTACCCACAACCTGGCGAAGTGATCCAGATCCAGTCATCCCGCTTAAACTGACCCTCAAATGGGAACTGACCCCTGAGGTGTCCAGCCCTGCTCCAGCCACACCATGGGAGATGGCTGGCCTGCACACAGCAGGAGCTTGAGGAATCAATGCGTGAACCAAGCCCAGGGGTTTGAATGCAACTCTGCCAACCCTTGCCCCTTACTGGTGTCATAAGCCTGGTCTTACTTCTTACTGTTGGGCTGATAGAGACTGCGCCAACAATCTGGATATGGTGCAAAAGATGCATCCTGGGCCTCACATACCTCCTCTGGATGGGAGGGTTACCAAGTATTGCCTGTATATTATGATAACCACTCTCACCCTCACAACTGCAGCTTATCGACTTTGCCCACACAATTGTCATAGGACAATAAGGGGGTCCAGGGGGTTCAGCACCTTTCCCTCCTTCCACAAAGATTGCTACATGGGAAAAACACCCACTCTCTGTCAGTCACCTGGTGCCCCAAGTGCTAAGTATTGGACCGAGGATATAACCAAAACTATCAGTAACCCAAGTCACAACAAGGGCATCCAGAGAGGGAAGCGAGCTTGCTACACTTACCTTCTTCAATGGGGAATCTGAAACAGGGGAGGGCTGCACTACAGGGCCCTTCAAAAATTTATAAAGCATACCCAGGATAGGGTAATACAAGCCATAAAGGCGACCACTCTGCCAGCGGCCTACCAATGTTTGAAACTTCAGCCGTCAATCAGATGCCTACCAATTCCCCACTCCAGCATTGGGCCGACACTGCTCTACTAGTCCTCCATAAGGTAGATAATCACATGCAAACCTGCTGGATGTGCTTGCCACTCAGCCAGAGGACTTACTTAGCTACTCCGATCCGTTTGACCTAGGAAGCTCCTGAAAACCTCAAAACCAACACCTCTGTCTTAATTGGACCCCTGGCCACTAGGGTCCATCTCCCAATGCCAACAACCTCATCCGTACAGTCCCTGAATTCCCTCTCTAGGAGGAAGAGAGAGAACATTAATGAGGACTACAACCCTATGTTGCACCCTTGGGGTGTTCTATCTGTGTTCTAATTCGGCCTATCGATGCTTAGAGGCCAACTGGACTCCGAAATGTTATTCCATCCTCTGGACCCCAGAGATATTTGTATACACTGAAGATCAGTTCCCAACAACCTTTAGCCCCAAGTCTCATGCTAAACGGGCAGTCCTGCTACCCATTCTGATAGGCTCAAAAATTGTGACAGCAATAGGAACTGGATAAGGGGGCATAGGTTTATGCATAGGACTGTACCATAGACTATCTCAAGAGCTAAATGAAGACATGGAATGGGTGGCCGAGTCTCTGGTAACTTTAGAGAACCAAATAAACTCTCTGGTGGCAGTAACCCCCCAAAATAGACAGGCCCCCGACCTCCTCTCTTCAGAAAATGGAGGGACTTGCATCTTTTCAGAGGCTGAATGTTGCTATTTTTTAAAGCAGTCAGAAATACTTACAACTAAGGTTAAGGATCTAAAAAAGTAAAATAATAATAATTAATAATAATAATAATAATAATAATAATAATAATAATAATAATAATAATAATAATAATAATAATTCACCTTAGTCAAGGGGAAAGTAATAATCAATGGAACAAATGAGATCTCACGGATTGGGATCCTGGCTTCCTGCCGTGACAGGTCCCCTCTTCTTCATAATTTTACTTGTACACATTGGCCTCTGTACATTGAATACCATAATATGTTTTATTGAAAACACTGTTGCTCGCCAAACTACTGCAGGCATCTTAGCCTTCTGAGGGTACCAACCTAAAAAACTGAAAGGTGATACCTACTGAAAAGGTTTCTTAAAAGTCATAAAATGGGATAATGTTGGAGAAGTGAATAAAATACTGCACCAAAGATGGCCGGTGGGACTAAAATGAACTCTGGGCTCTATCTTAGAGACCCCTCCTCCTGGTTCTTCTTCCTTTGTTTCCTGTGTGCAAGAAAACCCCCACAGATATGGCAGCTGATGACTGTAAATTTCCTGCCCCACTTGCATTCAGCGCTCAGATGTTTGGAGAAACAGGGTCCTCTGAGCCCGCCGTTCCACTAAGATCTGCAATCCAAAGAAGATCTCCAACCGCCACTTGGTTTTTCCGCCAGCGTTCCAGCCTGGTTCTGTACCATTTGAAACACAGAAGTGAGCAAGACAGACCAAGTCCCTTCTTATACAGTATAAGGAGGCAGAGCACCATTAACTGGTAAACAAGTAATTAACAAGTGTACAAGGGTAATGGGGTGCTGGGACTCAACCAGCTCCAAGTGTCGAAAGCAAACATATGCTATATCACCCATCTCATGTATGGATCATAGTTCTAAGTGATGTGACATTTATAATTGATACACGTGGTAACTGCCAGGGGATTTCCCCTTTTCCCAAGTTACATTTATTTTGAAGAACTTATGTGAGTGTATGAAAGATATTGGGGATTCCGAGAATCAGTAGATGCTGGTGGACCAGGTTTGAAATAGCAGCCCCAGAGGTCAAAAGACACAATATCCAATCATGTTTTGTGTGTTTGTTTGTTTGTTTGTTTTTAAGAACTTCATTAATGTTTAACTGATATACACAAACTTTACATATTTAAAGTACGTAACTGGGGGAGCACCTGGATGGCTGACACTTGAGCATCAGACTCTTGATTTTGGCTCAGGTCATGATCCCAGGTTCGATTAAGTCCTTTATTGGTCTCCGTGCTAAGCATGGAGTCTGCTTAAGATTCTCTCTTTCTCCCTTGCCTCTCTCCCCCACTTATGAACGCTTCATCTCTCTCTCTGAAAAAAAAAAAAGCCCTAATAAATAAATTACTTAATTAATAATTAATAATTAATACTAATACTAATAAGTACAATTACATAATTTGGTAAATTTTGGTCACATATCCACCAATGTATACATAACAAGGAAAAGAATATGTCTGTCATCACTAAAAATGTCCTTGTATCCTTTAGATATCCCTCCATCCCCCACGTCTTCCGGATTCCCATTCCTAGGCAATCTCTGGTCTGTTTTCTATCCCTACATATTATCTTGCGTTTTCTAGAATACTATACAAATAAAATTATATAAGACATACTCCTTATTATTTAGGAGTGGGGAGTAGACTTCTTTCACTTAGTATTTTGAAGATCATCCATAGTGTTGTGTGTATCAATAGTCTGTTACTACTTTGTTTATCCGTTCACATGTCAGTGGACATTTGTATTATTTGCACATTTGGCGTATTTATTTCTTTTTATGAGAGAGAGAGAGTGAGAGGGGAAGTGAGAAGGAGAGGGGAGGGTGGAAGTAGAGGTGGGGGAGAGATAGGGAAAGGGAGATGGAGAGGGAAAGGGATATAGAGAGGGAGAGGGAGATAGAGAGGGAGAGGGAGAGGGGGAGGGAGAGAGAAAGAGAAAGAGCAGAGGGAAAGAGAAACAGAATCTTAAGCAGACTTCATGCTTAGTGTGGACCTCAATGTGAGTCTCAATATCACGACCCTAGGATAATGACCCCAGCCGAAATCAAGAAATCTACCAACTGAGGCACCAGGTGCTCCTTAGCCTATTGAAAACAAAGCTTCTATAAACATTCATTTTTTTCTTCTCTTTTCGTTTCTTTTCTTTTCATTTCTTTTCTTCTCTGTTCTTTCTTTCTGTCTTTTTTTTTGAATTTGTATGATCGTATACTTTGATCCCTCTAGGGAAAATACTTGAGAGTAGATTTGGCTGAGTCATGGAATAGGTTGCATGTTCAGCTTTTTAGGATACTGTCAAACTGTTTGCCCAAGTAGTTTTATCACTTTTACATTCTCATCAGCAGTGTGTGAGAATTCCAGTTCTTTCATATCCTAGCTAGCACTTCGGAGCCCTGTCTTTTGATTTTAGACACCTTGTAGGCATGAAGTAGTAGTTGATCTCATTGTATCTCATTTATCTCATTGTAGTTTATATTTGCATTTCCCCTCATGATGCTGAACACATTTTCATGTGTGTATCTGCTGTACATATATCTTTTTTGGTAATGTGTCTTCTCAAATCTTTTGCCTTTTTTTTGGATTATTTAGCTTCAGAATATTGAATCTTGCAGATTGCCCATACGTTCTAGATATAAGTCCCATTTCACATAGATGACTGGTATATATATTCTCCCAGTCTCAGTCTTGTGATTTCAAAGTCTTTGTTCTTTGAAAAGCAAAAGTTTTAGTGTGATAAATTCCAATCATATTTTTTTCTGTAATGAATCATATTGTTCGTGGTGTAGCTAACAAATGTTTGCCTAAGCCCAGATCATAATGGTTTCCTCTTTAGGTACTTTAAAAATGTTATCATACTGTATTCTAGATTGCATGTGTTCTGATGAGAAATCTTTTCCCTCCCTTTCCCTGGATGAAAGCAATTTGATTGTGGGGTGCCTTGGTGTAGTTTTCCTCATATTTCCTGTCCTTGAGGTTCATTGACCTTATTGGAACTATATATTTTTAGTTTGCATCAACCTTAACAACTATAAATTCAAATTCGTTTCATTATTTACTCAAATTAGTTTTCTTGTCTGTGTTCCTTGGAGATACAATTACATGTATGTTGGATGGTTTGCAGGCATATTTTGTCTGTGTGTTTCATTTCAGACGATTTCCATTGCTATGTCTTTAGGTTCATCAACCTTTTTTTCTGCACTGTCTATATGCCTTTAATTCCATTCAGTAAACATAGACCAGATTTTTTATTTTAGTCATTGCTTTTGTCATGCGAAGTTTGGTTTAGGTCTTACATACCACTTGCATGTCTCTATTTAACATGCTCATTCTGCCCTATAATTTCTTGCATATACTGGTAATAGTTATAACAACTATTTGAATTTTTGGAGGTATAAATTATATCATTTGTGTAATTTCTGGGTCAGTGTCAGTTGAGTTCCCCTTCCTTACGTGTCTTATTTTCCTGCTTCTTTGTATGCCCGATAATTTTTTTATGGGTTGAGAAACATGGTCAGTTTTAGCCTGTTAGATGCTGGATACTTTTAGATTTCTAAAAATATCCTTGCCTCTGATTTGGGACAGGGTTTAGTTACTTACAAATAGCTTGATCCTTTCAGGTCTTTCTTTAAAGATATTTTGGGCAAGGCACAGGCAGCACTTAGTTTACGGATAATTTTTGTCCAGCACTGACACAAAAATCAAGTATTTTCCAAATGGCATGTACATTGTGAGGTCTTCCACACTGGCTGTCAGGCATTATTCCTGACCCTGTATGGCAGTGGGTATTGTTCCTTCCCCTGGTCTCAGTGTCCTCATACACAAGAGTTTATCAATATTCCATTCAATACTCAAGGCAGACCATCTGTTGATCTCTGGAGTTCTCTCTGTGAACAACTTTCTCTTCTTTGGTACTCTGCTCTGTGAAATATAGCAGTCTTCCTGAATCAGTGACTACTCCCTCCACAATTCATGGAAAATGTTGGGCTATGCCAGCTTCCTCCTCTCTATACCACAGACTCAAAACCCAGCCTAGTCAATAAGCGAGGGCACTATAGGAACCATGTCACTTATTTCCGAATATCAAGGATCACTGCCCTTCACTGCCTCATGTCTGATGTTTTGAGAACAGCTTCTTATATATTTTGTCTACGCTTTTAGCTGCTTCCATAAGGAGTATAAATCTGGTTTTTGTTATTACATTTGTCTGGAAATAGACGTGTTAACACCAGTTTACATTTTAGTATTGAGTCTTACTTCTCTGGCTTTGTTCTTTCATCTTTTTATTCTCCTTTGATGATAGATTTAATGGGGACATATGGAGAATGGCCATTGCTAGACATAGGGAGAAACTAGCATTGAGCTGGCAGATTGGAAGTATAGTTAGAAAAGAGAAAAAAAGGAAAGAATGAGAATATGCAGTCAAATCTTGAAGAAAGGAATTGATGGCGATTGTCAAAGCCATGTGAAATCCCAGCTCCCACTTTAACACACATAATATGAGAATTGAAACTAGTGTCTTCAACTTGGAATGCTTAATCTGCCAGTGATCTTTACTAATTTTTAATGGTCTTCATAATTCCGTAACAAAGGCCGAGGTTTGGAATTTCTCACCTTTGTTTCTCAGAGAGGAAACACACCAATCTCACCCAGAAAGCAGTGCTTGGGTGAAAATTGGCCGTTTTAAATGATTTTTTTTTACTGCTTTGTTCACATGATTCTTTAGCAGTGTTCGCCTGGGAATAGAACAAACTGTGGCACAGAAGAAAACACACTGGACATGGAGGAGGAGTCTAGGGTTGTTGTCTAACACGGTTATAAACAAGTTATGGGGGAGGCACTTGACTTTCCTAGGTCTCAATTTCCTCACCTGGAAATTGGAATAAGGACTCCCATATGAAGGGCCATTGTGAGATTAAATGAGTTGATGCATGTGCCATTTTTACAGAGCCTAACACTTAATATTACATGCAAGCGTCTGTGTATTATTTCTTCTAGAGGGAGGGATTTGCATTTTTTTTTCAGTGGAAGGAAAGAGATGAATATACAACTGTACTATCAAATTTGAGGTGGATAGAGGACTGGCTTACTGGTCTACCTCCTTGTACTCTTTCAGCCATCCTGGCCCTGGGCTGCCTCCAAATTGAAGAATCAGTATCAGAAGACCTGAGATTCCTCCGTAGGTATCTGACCCCAGACAGAATATTAGCCTGTCTTAGCTGTTCAAATGAGGATAATGATGGCTATCATCCGTGGAGCACTTGTTCGGTGTTGTCAGGTGTTGGATTAAGCACCTTGCCAATAGTGTCATTTAATCTTTTTGACCCTTTGTTATTATTTCCATTTTATAAATTAGGCAACAGATTTCAGATATGTTAAGTAATTGGTCCAAGATAACACAAACACGAGTGGGGTGGCTGGGATGGGCACCAACTCTGCTCCTATGCCAACATGCATGCTCTCACCAATGTTACACTGCCTTCCCATGAGCGTGTTAAGGGTTTGGAAAGCCACCCCTGATAAAGTAACATGGAGTATGTTGGTGCCCTTGCTAAGATCTTTTTCCCTTACCTTACCGAAAACATTTTCATATCAACTGAAACACTAGTCCCTGCGCAAGACAACTTTCCTCGAATTTCTCTTAACGCTATACACTGGTCAGAATATAAAAAGCAACGACTTCAGAACTTGAAAGTTAGCAATAGGAGGTGAATGAGGGAAGGGAAGCAAAACAAGAATGACCCTGTGATGGTTATTATTACGTGTCTACTTGAGTTGGCCGTGGGTTGCCCAAGGTTAAACATTTTTTTCTCGCGATATTTGTAGAGTGTTTCTGGGTGAGATTAGCGTTTGATTTGTGGACTCAGTAAAGCACTGTCGTCGCCAGTGAGTGTGGGCAGCATTCAATCTCCTGAGGTCCCGAAGAGAACACAGGGTAGAAAAAGGAGGAATCCATGTCCCACCGCTTCTTTTCTCAGCCTTAGAAGGTGATCCCGCTTAGAGGCAGAGCAGTGGGTAGGGGTAGGGTTGGTTCCCCGGAAGTGCCTTTGGTCCAACCACCCACAGTGATGTGATTTCCCTGCAGGACTGAAATGAGGGCCCATGTGCCCTTATGGTTCAGGGCTACCGTTGGAAGGGCGGAGCCAAACGTATGCGTGGGACAGACTGAAAGTGTCTCAGGATCTCCTCCTCCAACTCCAACAAGGCCGTGGAAATGTCATGGAGAGAGTGTGACTTCCACTCAGGATTTTCCCCAATGGTAATTGGCCCCAATCCGTTATTTCTTTTAGACGTCCATGCTAGGTGCCTTTAAAGCCAGAGCCCAGGCCTGCGTTAGGGTAGTTCCCAGCTACCTGGATGTAGATTTCCTGGTTTCCCAATACCTTTTGTTGAAGAGACTGTCTTTCCCTCATTGTTTATTCTTGCCTCTTTGTTATAGGTTAATTTACCACATAAGCATGGGTTTATTTCTTGGCTTTCTATTCTGCCCATCGACCTATGTGTCTGTTTTTATGTCACTACCCATACTAATTGGTTTACTTGAAGCTTTGTAGTACATCTTGAAATCTGGGATTTTGATACCTCCAGCTATGTTTTTGTCTTTCAAGATTATTTTCACGATTCAGGGTCTTTTGCGGTCCCATACAGATTTTAGTATTAGTTGTTTCAATTCTGTGAAAAGTGCCTTTGGTATCTTGATAGGGATTGCATTGAAACTGTAGAGAGTTATGAGTAATATGGACATTGTAATGATATTAATTCTTCCAATCCATGATCATGGGATATCTTTCCATTTGTTTGTGTCATCTTCAATTTCATCACTGACTTATGGTTTTCACACTACAGGTCTTTCACCTCTTTGGATAAGTTGAGTCGTGGCTATTTTACTCTCTCTCTTGTTTTGGTGCAATTATGAACTCGTGCTGTTTTCTTAATTTCTCTTTCTGTGACTTCATTATTATTATATAGAAACCCTACCAATTTCTGTGTATCAGTTCCGTATCTGCAACTTTCCTGAATTCGTTTATTACTTCTAGTAGTTTGGGGGGAAAGTTTTAGGGTTTTCTATGCATATTCTTACGTCATCTGCGGATAGTGACAGTTTAGCCTGTTTACAAACGTAGATGAATTTAATTTCTTTTTTCTTATCTGATTCCTGTGGCTAGGACTTCTAGTGTTATATGAAACAAGAGTGGCAAAAGTAGTCATATTTATCTTGTTCTTGATCTTAGAGGGAAATCTCTCAGTTTTTCACCATTGAGATGTTAGGTGTGAACTTTCTAATATAAACAATATATAAAATAATATTTTCATGTGTTGAGGCATGTCCGCCCTCCCGACTTTGTTGAGAACTTTTACCATGATACATGTTAAGTTTTGTCATATGCTTTTTCTGCATTTATTGGTATAATCATATGATGTTTACCCTCCGTTTTGTTGAGGTGGGATATTATGTTGATTGATTTGATGAGCCATCTTTGTTTCCCTGGAATAAAAGCCACGTAATCATTTTAGCGTGTTGTTGAGTGGAGTTTGATAATATTTTATTGAGGATTTTAAAGTCTATTTGTTTTGATTTAGGTGTTGCTACCTGGTTCTGAGTTGTTGTTGTAGTTTCATGTTATTTTTGTTGTCCTTGTTGTTGTTTGCTTTCATTTGAGTGGGAAATGTATCTCCATCCCTTCACTTTCAGTCTGTATGAGTCTAGGTTGAAGTGAGTCTGTGCTAGGCAGCATATGGATGAGTGTTGTTTTTTATCCATCCTGTTACCCTATGTACTTTGACTGGAGCACTTCAGGCATTTATATTTAAAGTAATTGTTGATCGTTATGTACTAATTGTAATTTTGTTGTTTGTTTCCCGGTTGCTTTTGTAGTTCTGTTTCTTTTTTCCGTACTATCTTTCTTTCTCATAGATGAATTTGTGTTGTGCTTCACTTGGCTTTCTTTTTCCTTATTTTTCATGTATTTTGTGTTTTGAGTTTGTTATCACAAGGCTTACATATAACATCCCAAGGAAACAGCAGTTTATGTTAATTTGGTGGTCACTTAAATATACACACATTCAAGAAATTTAAGAAGACTAACTTTTGGGGCAACTGGGTGGCTCAGTCAGTTAAGTGTGCGATTTCGAGCTCAGGTCATGATCTCACAATACGTGAGTTTGAACCGCATGTTGGACTCTGTGCTGACAGCTCAGAGTCTGGAGCCTGCTTCAGATTCTCTGCCTCCCCCACTCTCTGTCCCTCCCTGTTAACACTCTCTCTCTCTCTATCTCTCTCTCCAACATGAAATAAAACATATATTTTTTAGTAAAATAAAATACAAACTGACTTTTTTAAGTCCTCCTCCATATTTTATGTGTATGTTGTCATATTTTACATATTTTATTCATAATTCTGTAATATCTAAGTATGAATTTCCCTGCTTAACATTTCTTGCATTGCTGATTAGTGGTGATAAACTTCCTTATCTTCTGTTTGAGAAACTATTTATCTCTTTTTTTTTTCAAATGTTAATGATAATCTTTCCAGGTAAAGTTTCTTGGTCGTGGGATTATCTTTTCAGGCCTTTGAAGATACCATGTCACTCTTTCCCAGCATGCCAACTTTCTGCTGAAAAATCGGCTGACAACTTTAGGTGTTTGTTTGTTGAGATCTGTTTTTCAAATCATAGGTAACTTTTGCTTCTCTCTTAAAACTTTTGAAATTCTTTATTAATCTTTTACTTTGACACTTTAATTATTACGTGTCATAGAGTGGGGCTCCTTGGTTTCATCATGTTGGAACTCTGTGCTTCTTGTCCTAGATGTCTGTTTTCTTCCCTAGTTTTGGAAAGTCTTCAGTTATCTTTTGTTCAAATACTTTTTGTACCCCTTTTCCTTCTTGTGGAATCCCTATTATGTGCATTTTTGCTCACTTGATATTTCCAAAGTATCCCTTAACTTATCCTCATTAGAAAAAAAAATCTTTCTGCTGTTTCTTTTCGGTGCTTTCCCTTAATCTGTCTTCCATATCCACTGATATGTCCTTCCTCATGTCGTCTTCTAATGTGGATTCCCTCTAGTGTTCTTTTTTTTCAGCTATTATCTTCTTGATCTCTGATTTTGTGTGTTTGCTATCTCTTAATTAAGGGTCTCACTTAGTTCTTGTCTTTTCTCTGTAGCCCGGCGAGCATCTTGACCATTATTAATTTATATTCTTTATTTAATTGAGGCAAAATGCTTACCTCCGTTTCAGCTGTTTTCTGGGTTTTTTATTGTTCTTTATTTTGGAGCATATTTCCCTGTCTTTTCATTTTGCTTCTCTTTCTGCATTTGTTTCTTTTTAAAAAAAAAATTTTTTTTTCAACATTTATTTATTTTTGGGACAGAGAGAGACAGAGCATGAACGGGGGAGGGGCAGAGAGAGAGGGAGACACAGAATCGGAAACAGGCTCCAGGCTCTGAGCCATCAGCCCAGAGCCCGACGCGGGGCTCGAACTCACGGACCGCGAGATCGTGACCTGGCTGAAGTCGGACGCTTAACCGACTGCGCCACCCAGGCGCCCCTTTCTGCATTTGTTTCTATAGACTGGCAGAGTAGCTACTTCTCCTACACTTGAAGGAATTGTCTTATACATGATTGTCCCCCTGGGTAGACACTGTGTGCAAGTTGGTGACATTTGCTGGCTGGCTGAAGCCGTGGCTTGCATGGACCGGGAATCCTGGGGCTATCTACATAGCAGGCGCCCTGTCAGGATAGTTAAAGCTGAAGTGAACACAGACTGGGGTGTCCCAGGATTCTGTGTGTTGAGGGTACAATGGCAGGACAGCTGAAACTGAATTGAATGCAAGTTGAGGCATGCTGGGGTGCTGTGTACAGGTACCCTGTACAAGGTGGCTAGAACATAAGCAGTCTGGGGGTCAGGATGTCCTCGATGTCTCTATGCAAACGATTCCTGGGCAAGATAAGTGAAGCTAAAGTGTGTACAAGCTGAAGGCACCTGGGGCTGTACATGCAGAGGATACCTTGCCAATATAGTTGAAACTGAAGTGGATATAAACTATGGTGTACCAGGACTTTCCACGGATGGGTGCCCTGAAGGGGCCGTGGGAGCTGAGGTGGGTTACAGTCCACGAATGGCTCTTTTTATATGCTAGTTGCTCTTTCAACTGCATTGATTAAGGGGGGAAAACAGCATGTCGTGTGTGTGTGTGTGTGTGTGTGTGTGTGTGTGTGTGTGTGTGTGTCCAGTGCAATTGGGGCTGGTGTGTATTGTGGGCCTGGAACCTAGAGAGGCAACAGGCCAGCTGCAGCAACTGGACCCTGTTCTGGTGTATGCATTTAAGGTGGATGGAGAATGTGGGGCAGCTGGGTGGCTCAGTGGTTCGAGTATCTGACATCAGCTCAGGTCATAATTTCACAGTTCATGAATTTGAGAACCATTTTGGGCTGGATGCTGTCAGTGTAGAGCCTTCCCTGAATCGTCTGTCCCCCTCTTTCTGCCCCTGCTCTGCTTGTATTCTCTGCTTCTCAAAAATAAGTAAACAGGAAAAAATGTGGATGTAAAATGTAACCCTGCCACTCTCCTGTCTCTATGACCCAGAGAGAACTCCTGTGCCTCCTCTGACGTTGACAGAGTTCTAATGCTCTCTTTTATATGACAGTTGTTCTTTTCAAACTGCAGTGTTGTTTTTTTTTTCTTTCTGTTTTCTGCCCAAGGACAGAGGAGTCTGTTTCTGTTCCTTCCCCAACTGCCCTTGGCAAGGTTAGGGGTGAGTGTTTCCTTTGTTACTGTCTCACTGTCTTGCTGTTGTCTTTTGATTTTCTATGTTTTGTTAGGCACCCCCTGTGCAGTCAGTCCTCAGCTCTTCAGGAGGAATTGTTATATCAATAGGTACAATCCCCAGGGAGCTGGACCAATTGGAAGTACACCTTCTGGCTGGTTCACCAGAAAATGTAGTCATGGAGTTCAGGCATAAGAGCAGCTCGCTCCAGGGGACCCAAAAAAGGTGAGGTTTGGCTACTCATTATTGACAAAATCGCAATTCAAAGGAACTAGTGGAGGTGAAACAAATGGGGAACTTATTCAGAGGCCGACACCAGAGATACAACAGACTCCCATCAAAGACTCTCTGTAAAGTGCTCCAAATATCTCCAGGCTTATGTAAGGAAAATGTGGGACAAAAAGAGGTAGGTACACACAGATGGTCACTAAGGTCAGGTTGGTCATTGTCTTGGGCTTGAGGGTGGAGTCTTATTGGCTCAGGGAGTCCTTATTGCTAGATGGGTAGTTTCAGTTCCCATGAGATGATACTTTGCTTTCAGGATCCTGAATTAAGATATAACCTGAGAGTGGGGAGGGGACGCCTGGGTGGCTCAGCTGATTAAGCATCCGACTTCAGTTCAGGTCAGGATCTCATGGCTCCTGGGTTCGTGCCCCACATTGGGCTCTGTGCTGACAGCTCAGAGCCTGGAGTCTGTTTCCAATTCTATGTCTCCCTCTCTCTCTGCCCGCCCCCCACTTGCGCTCTGTCTCCCTCTGTCTCAAAAATACATAAACATAAAGAAAGAGAGAAGCTGGAAAGAAAAAGTGAATCAATTAGAAAGTTTAAGGTCGATGTGGAGGTAGTTGAAACCTTCTTTCACCTTGGAGGAGTTGAGTTCAAGGCCTTCCTACACAGCCATCTTGAACCGAAACGAGAATAGCGTCCCTCTGAATCCTAATTTGATTGGGGAAAGTTTGGGAGAAATCCAAGGAAGAGACAATAAAAGCAGGGAATCAGCCAGTCCTATGTACAAATCGACATAAACACCAGTACCTCCCCTGATTACAAGCGTGCCATGTACAGAAAAACGCATAGAAAAGGCCTTCGCATTGGGAAAAGTAAAAATAAAAAGTACCTCGATTCTTTTATTTATTGATTTTTCAATTCGTATTTTGGAAAGAGAGAATGAGCAGAGACACGGAGAGAAAGAGACAGAGGGTAAGACAGAGAGAGAAGCTTAAGCAGGGTCCATGCTCAGCACAGAACCCCAAACGGGACTCAATCCCCTGACCATAGAACCATGACCTGAGCTGCTGAACCCAGCAGTCTGGTAGTCAACTGATGGAGCCATCAAGGTGCCCTGAAAACTACCTCAACTCTTAAATCATGTGATTATCAACATGAAACAAATTCTAAGGAGTATGTATCAGTTTTCTAGAACTCAAACATAATTAAATAAGCCCCAGAATAAACGGTCAATATATAAAATTCAGTCTCATTTTTATACATAAGCAATGAACAATTAGAATATGAACTGTTTTTTAAAGAACCATTTAAAATCACACCAAACATTGAAATACTTACATTTAAGTCTAACAACCATGCACAGGATCTGTACGTGAAAAGCCACAGAAGGCTGATTGGGTAAATCAAGGAAGATATAAATAAATGGAGAGATATGCCGTATCTATCCATGGAAGCCTCGCTAGTAACATGTCAGTTATCAACTTGATCTAGAGATTCAACATAATCCCAGGTGACATCCCAGGATTTTTTTGTGGATATCAGCAATCTCATGCTAAAATATGTGTGAAAAGACAAAGGAACGAGAACAGCCAAACAGCTCTGAAAAATAACCAAGTTGGAGAACTCATGTTGCAGCATTTTAAGACTTACTATAAACGTCCAGTAATCAAGGCAGTGTGATATTGAAGAAAGATGGACACACAGATCAAGAGATAGAACAGAGAGGGGCGCCTGGGTGGCGCAGTCGGTTAAGCGTCCGACTTCAGCCAGGTCACGATCTCGCGGTCCGTGAGTTCGAGCCCCGCATCGGGCTCTGGGCTGATGGCTCAGAGCCTGGAGCCTGTTTCCGATTCTGTGTCTCCCTCTCTCTCTGCCCCTCCCCCGTTCATGCTCTGTCTCTCTCTGTCCCAAAAATAAAAAATAAACGTTGAAAAAAAAATTAAAAAAAGAGATAGAACAGAGAATCCAGAAACTGACCCCATACACAAGCATCCTCACCCAACTTCTGATAATGACATATAGCCAACCTAACAGAAAAAGGGAGATAGTCTTTCACAAGTGTTACGGGAACAAGTAAGTGTTCGTATGCAATGGTAATCAATAAACTAAGTCATAAATTGTTTAATCAATCATTTCATTGATTAATGAATTAAGTAAAAGAAGCCTTGACCTAAATTCATCACTTATACAATCATTCACTCAAATGGATCATAGATGTAAGTGTAAAGTACAAAATTAGAAAACATTCTTTTTTTTTTTTTTTTCAACGTTTATTTATTTTTGGGACAGAGAGAGACATAGCATGAACGGGGGAGGGGCAGAGAGAGAGGGAGACACAGAATCGGAAATAGGCTCCAGGCTCTGGGCCATCAGCCCAGAGCCCGACGCGGGGCTCGAACTCACGGACCGCGAGATCGTGACCTGTCTAAAGTCGGACGCTTAACCGACTGCGCCACCCAGGCGCCCCTATAAAACATTCTTAAGAAAGAAGGAGTGATGTTGATTCATTGAATCATTCAGTAAATATTTTTGAAGCATTTAGAATGAGACAACAGAGTCTACGCCCTGAGGATCCACTAGGGAACCAAAGGAGCAAGGATCACTGCGTTCTTGGTGCTCAATAGTCCAGTCGGGGAGACTGACAAACATAATGGAACTAGAAACTATGGAAGAGAATAATGAATGGGGAAAAAACAAGTAAATACATCTTGGAGAGGATATAAGCATTGGGGGAGGGGTGTGAAATACTAGACAGGGTGAAATACTCGACACAGAGGGCTCTACTGAAAAAGGTGTCAGTTGAATAAATACCTCACGGAAATGAGAGAACTACCTGCTGACAGGAAGGTGATCTAGGCAGAAGGACCCATGAATTCCCCAAGGCAGGAGGGTGAACGTGTGTACTGATGGGAAGCAAGGAGGCCAGCATAGACAGAGAAACGAGGATGAGAAGAAGGAGGAATAAAGAGGTGGAAGTTGTGGGTCAAGTAGGAGAAAAAGAGTTGAGGGAGAGAAGGGTGTAAAGACTGCCAGCAATAGACAAGGTGAAGCGAAATCTGGTAATACCTGTTTCTCCGCCTCACATTACAGGCTGCAGTTCTTTTTATTTTTTAATTGACATTTACTAAAGTGTGTCTACACCATGAAAAGCTAATTCTACTTGTAGCAACTATTCGAAGCAAGAAAATGGAACATCCTAAATGATCAATAGCCGTGTTTAAATAAGTTATGGCATGGGGCACCTGGATGGCTCAGTCGGTTTGGCATCCTAATTCAGCTCGGGTCATGATCTCAGGGTCCGTGAGTTCGAGTCCCGCTTTGGGCTCTGTCCTGACAGCTCAGGTCTGGAGCCTGCTTCGGATTCTGTGTCTCCCTTTCTCTCTGCCCCTCCCCCGTTCATCCTCTGTCTCTATCTGTCTCAAAAATAAATAAATATTTAAAAAATTATTTTAAATAAGTTATGGCATGTTATGAGGCCTTTACAATTCATAGCCCTACAGAACATTTGTGACTTAGCGAAATGCTCGTATCACTAGAGGACCAAAAATGGGATTCACAGGTACATAGCAAATTTTGGTTAATGCATGTACATATACCTCTTCCCTGATGATTATACCACAGTGTTAGAGGTGCTTACCTCCAGGGGCGCCTGAATGGCTCAGTCGGTTAAGCATCTGGCTCTTGATTCCAGCTCAGTTATGATTCCACTGTGTGTGCGATCAAGCTCCACACTGACAGCGTGGAGCCTGCTTATGATTCTCTCTATCTCTCTCTCTCCTCCCATCCCCCATCTTGCTCATCTCTCTCTCCTTCTCTCTCTGTGCCAAAAATACATAAACATAAAAAACGTGTTTACATATGCTTATCCCCAGGTGTTTGACTTATGACCATATTTCTTTCTTTCGTGTTTATTTTCTAAATTTTCTGCAATAAACTTAAGACTGCCGTAATCATAAAGTAACGTTTCAAATAAATGATTTAGTCTAGTATCAGTTAAATAAATAAAATGTGTCAATTCATAAATTTATTAGGTCCATTCAACATATCAAGGATAGTTTCAAACAGTCCAGTGTTATTCCTTTAGCAGACACCCTCCCATCTGATTTGACGTTGACTCAACCGCTTCACCAAGAAAGATTTCTAAACTTTGACCATGTTTGATTCTTTATAAAAGTTTCTGAAAGCATGCAAGACCGCATCCTTGCCTTCAAGAAACTTTCAATATTTGAGGGTACAAAAAACCCAAACACCATACAAAGCACAGTGAGACTTCAAGGTCAAGTTTCATGTAGCAGGAGAAGTCCACTGAGCTGAGGTGATCAGTAAAGGCGTCTCAGAGGCATAGCACAAAGAATCTTAAAGGATGACCAAATTTCTAGTTGGCAGGCAGAAAGGAGGAAGACAAAGGAGACAAAAGCAAATGTGAGGGAATAAAGGAGGGGCAGGCATTCCGAGAACAGTGAGAACAACACTGTTGGAGCTTGAGGTTCTTCTACAACAATGGCCATTAAGTATTTGTGACGATGACAAAGACTGGGTAGAAGATGATGGACCTACATAACCCATCATGTCCATACTCTTATGTAAGAAGCTCTTGGTGACAGCGAAGAATTGGAGACCATCCGTTAGAACCTAAAGATGGTAATAACGAAGCAAGTTATAGAAAGAAAACAATGAAAAGATAAAATTCTAAGCAAAATTCTCTAAGCATATGAATTAATACTCAATCAACAATCAATTGAAATCCATGACCAACTTAAGACCCCTCTTGTGTTTCTCTCTTAATGGGGCATTGTATTCAGTGGCTCAAGAGGGAAAGAGACTCATTGTCAGTCCTCCCCTCCTCAACGTCTTTCCTGTGATCCACTCAGCAGCAGGGGCTCTCAACTCCACCTCCAACGTAGGCCAAGCCAGCTAGTTTCTCACCACCTTCCGCCTACTCTCCATTTTCGTTCTTAGCCCCATGCTGCCTTTCCCTTCCCACCAAAATCCCAGTTCATTCTTTTCACTGCATCTGGAATGCAATCCAAAACTCCTGAATCTGAGCAGTTCATTCCTCTGCTTACGACCACACTCTAGTCCCCACTGTACTCAAAATGACACATAGAATCTGTAATGTGACCTCCAGACGTTGGCAGTCCTGCCTTGTCACCCCTCTAATGCCATCTTTCCTGATTCTCCTTTCATTAGGTGACTGGGACGGTCTCTTCTCCAGGTTGCTCAAATTAGACCCACGTAGGTTCCGCTTAGAATGCATTTTGTGTTCGCTGGTTTCCTTACCAGTTCTTGCTACGGCTCCAAGTTTGAAAAAAGGACTTTTCTCCCCAAGAAACCTTTGTTGGCCAATCCTGTAATCTACACTTTGTCCCCTGTGCCATTCCTTCTCAGAACATTTAGTCTTTTATTTAACAGCATTTGCCACACGTTGTAATTACACCTGTCCCATTTGTAGCTAAGATTTGAAACATCCTGAATATATGGAGCGTGCATGTTGGATTATCACTGTGTACTTGAACCTAATAGCACCTGACACCTAAGGTGTTCAATAACAGTATCCACGATGCCTGAAATAGGGGATGTTTAACTATCTCCCGGCGTGCTAGACTGCAATACACATTCAGGATTTCAATAATCTCTACCACCAAATTTAGTATACATATACAAAAAGGGAAGGGTCACGTCCTCACGCATAGGAGAAACATTTTGTCTCGTTGATAGCTTCTATGGTGTAGCTTACATTTTGACCTACATAAGACCCCACCCTGGAGATACAGTTTGTATGGATGTAGTGACAACTATGAGGAAATCAAAACAAAATACAGTGTTTATGGAGTGTAATGTGCCAGGAGTTTTTCCACACGTTTTACAGGCATTACCTATAATCTCACCGCTATACTGGACATAGGCGTTATACTTCCCCTTTAGAAATTGGAAAAGCAAAATCGGAGGTATCATTTGCCTACAATCTAAGATCTGGCTGGTAGAAGAAATCGATGGGGCCAGGTAATTTACAAAATCCACAACTTTGCCCAAGGTAACCTCTGGGAAATCAGAAAATGAGCGGCTTTCATAAGTGCAGCTGCCTAGAGCTTTTCAGAGGAGCTGTCTGTGTGGCGCCGGGGCTTTGGCGCCATCACATCTCCAGGATCTCACTACCAGGAGTAACCCCCATTGTTGGGAAGGGCAAGAACACCCATCCGTGGCAACTTAACGTGTTTTAACCCCTGTCAAGATAGAGCAAGCCTCCAATTACTTCATTTGGTACTTCAAGGAACACATCAAAGCACACCTCGTGGGATTTTCAAAAATCACTCTGAGATGAGAACACAAACACAAAAGTCATAGCAACACGAAGCAAGTAACACTTTCCAAAACACACGTCCTGAAGGGCCAGGCCATGGAGAGGGTATGAGCCCACTTTAAAGTAGCAGTGCTCTCAGGTGCAGAGCACATAAAACAAAACAAAACAAAACAAAGCAAAACAACAACAACAACAACAACAACGTTAAAACACATAAGGGGTAGAAAACTATCCAAAATGATGAAACGCAAGAATTCCCCTCAGACGAAATTCCAGGAAGAAGTGACCGTTAAAGAATTGATCAAAATAGATAAAAGCAGTATAACAACAAGAAGGTAGAATCATAGTCATAAGATTAATCACTGGGCTTCAAAAAAGGTATAGAAGACAACAGAAAATTTATCATTGCAGTGATAAAAGACCTAAAACATAGCCATGGTTAATTGAAAAGTCAATGACATAGAGATTGATTTTCATCACTGATAAAACAAAAAAAAAACAGATAAGCTGGAACGTTGGATGTCCATTACCAAAGTTAGTAGTTATGCAATTGTAGCAAAAGCTAATTCTAGAAAAAACGATTAAATAATGAAAAACAGAAAGCTAAAATATGTCAAGGTTTAAATACCTTGCATGAGCCGTGCAGCTGTATAGTTGTTTAAAATTCTAGGATATCACGGGGCGCCTGGGTGGCGCAGTCGGTTAAGCGTCCGACTTCAGCCAGGTCACGATCTCAAGGTCCGTGAGTTTGAGCCCCGCGTCGGGCTCTGGGCTGATGGCTCAGAGCCTGGAGCCTGTTTCCGATTCTGTGTCTCCCTCTCTCTTTGCCCCTCCCCCGTTCATGCTCTGTCTCTGTCTGTCCCAAAAATAAATAAACGTTGAAAAAAAAATTTTTAAATTCTAGGATATCAAAAAATATTATGTGATAGCCATTGTAACACGTGCAAAGTTCACCATGTCGACCTTTGCTCTTCTCAATGTGGAGTAATAAGTTATTGGGCCTTACAGAGTATCTGAAAAAATGAATATTAAAAAGTTTTTGAAAGCATATGTTTCTAGTGAGTTTGGTCATGTCAAATAAAGTGTGTTATTTCCAACACCTATTCACGTGAACTCTTAGTATGGCTAGAGTCCATAAAAAGTTATTGCACCATTGCAATAAACAGGATTACCAGTGCAATCTATTTTTTTAATTCCATTTGTTCATTTATTTGAAAGCCAGAATAGTGCATGGAGAATGTACCCTGTAGGTTCTGGATTCTCTCGTTGATTCCAAATGTCTTATTGGGGCTGCTACCATAAAGACGGTAAAACAATATTATCTGTACCATGAACATGTAAAATTTGGCAAACCTCACGAGTATTACAATTTTGCTGTTTAGCATATGTGTTTACAAATACACACGTGTGCACTGGGTGAAGTTAGATGTTTCATACTTCTCTCCATATCATGAGGGATTCAATACGTTTTAAAGAGTTAGATTCCAGTTACCAATTCTAATCTGGGATAACATGCACAGTTCTTGCTTATTTGTCACTTATTGTGCAATTATGAAGTTAACATAGGGCCCAAAGGGTAAATTCTTTTTAACTACACTTAACTGAACATATATCATTGAAAGTCAAGCTTTGGCCTTTCAAAGATGACATGAGAGTGAACGCGGAGAACCCAAAAGACTCCATGAAAACGCTGCTAGACCTGATACATGCATTGACCAAACTCACAGGATACAAAATCCGTGTAAAGAAACTGATTGCATTTCTATACACCAATAAGGAAGCAACCGAAAGAGAAGTCAAGAAATCAATGCCAGTTACAATTTCACCAAGAACCGTAAAATACCTAGCAAGAAAACTAACCAAAGATGTAAAAGATCTGTACAGTGAAAAGTATAGAAAATGTATGAAGGAAAATGATGAAGACACATCAAATACAGAACAAAAAAAAAAAAAAAAACAATCCATGCCAAAGAGTGGAAGAATGAATACTGTTAAAATGTCAATACTACCGAAAGCAATCTACATATTTAATGCAATACCAATCAAAATTGTACCAACATTCTTCTCCAGACTAGAGCAAGCAATCTGAAACTTTGCACAGAACAACCAAAGAACCTGAGTAGTCAAAGTTAACTTTAAAAAAGAAAGCCAAAGTGGGAGGCAGCCCAGACTTTCGCCTCTCCTATGAAGCTGTAATCGTTAAGATAGTATGACTTTGGCACAAAAACAGGCACATGAACCAATGAAACAGCATAGAGAACCCAGAAGGGGCCCCACAATTGTATGGTGAACTAATCTTTGACAAAACTGGAAAGACAATCCAATGGAGAGAAGACAGCCTCTTTACAAAGGGTGCTGGGAGAACGGAACAGTAACATGATGAAGAATAACCTAGATGACTTTCTTACAACGTGCACAAAAATAAAGGCAAAATGGATGAAAGCCTTAAATGTGAGACAGGAAACCATCAAAACACTAGAGGAGAAAAGAGGAAAAAAAACCCTTTGACCTCAACTGCAGCAATTTCTTCCTTGGCATGTCTCAAAAGACAAGGGAATGAAAAGCAAAAATGAATGATCAGGACCCGGTCAGGATACAAATCTTCGGCACTGCAAAGGAAACAATCAGCAAAATTAAAAGGCAACCGATGGAAGAAGTGAAGATGTTTGCGAATGACATATTAGATAAAGGTTTACTACACAAAATGTATAAAGAACTTACCCAAGTCACACCTGGGAAATGTAATACAGTGAAACAATAGGCAGAAGACATGAATAGACACTTTTCCAAAAGAGACATCCAGATGGCCCAAAAACACATGAAAGGATGCTCAACATCACTCATCATCAGGAAAATACACATCAAAGCCACACTGACATACCACCTCACACTAGTCAGTGTGGCTAAAATGAGCAACTTAGGAAACCACAGATGCTGGTGAGGATATGGAGATAGAGTAACCCTCTCTCACTGTTGGTGGGAAAGGAAACTGGTGCACCAAGGCAAGCATGAAACCTACACACATCACAATGACTCTAAACGCATATATTTCCATAATAATACTGAATTTCAATGGACTAAATACTCCAGCCAAACAACATAATGTATCAGAATGGATAGAAAAAACAAAAACAAAAAACAGAACAAGACCCATCTATTTGCTTTCTACAAGAGACTGCTTATAGACATGAGGACACCTTCAGATTGAAATTGAGGAGATGGAGAATTATCTATCATGCTACTGGAGGTCAAAAGAAACCTGGAGTAGCCAAATTATATCATACAAAGTAGAGTTTAAATTAAAGGCTGTAATAAAAGATGACGAAGGGCTTTCTTTTTTTTTTTTTTTTTAATTTTTTTTTTCAACGTTTTATTTATTTTTTTTTTGGGACAGAGAGAGACAGAACATGAACGGGGGAGGGGCAGAGAGAGAGGGAGACACTGAATCGGAAACAGGCTCCAGGCTCCGAGCCATCAGCCCAGAGCCTGACGTGGGGCTCGAACCCACGGACCGCGAGATCGTGACCTGGCTGAAGTCGGACGCTTAACCGACTGCGCCACCCAGGCGCCCCGACGAAGGGCTTTCTATATTAATTCCAGGGTCTCTCCATCAGGAAGAGCTACAAATTTTAAATGTCTACCCACCGAATTCGGAGACACACAAATATATAAACAATTAATTAAAAACATACAGAACCTTGTGGATAAGAATGTGGTAATTGCAGGGGACATTAAATTAAACACAGAAAAAAGATGGAAAATCTCCAAAAGCATGGAGGTTAAAAAACATCCCACCAACGAATAAATGGGTCAACCAGGCAACTTGAGAAGAAATTAAAAGATATAAGGAAACAAATGAAAATGAAATACAACAATGCAAACCCTTCGGGATGCAGCAAGGGCAGTCCAGACAGGGAACAACAAAAACAAAACAAAACACAACAACTACAACAACAACGACGACGACGACAAGAAGCATTGCTATCCAGGCCTATCTCAAGAAACAAGAAAAATCCCCAATACAAAATCTAACAGCACACCTAAAGGAACTAGAAGCAGGACAGCAAAGACACCCCGAAGCGAGCAGAAGAAGAAAAATTATAAAGATCAGAGCAGAAATAAACAATATGGAGTCTAAAGGAAAACAGTAGAGCACATCAATGAAACCAAGAGTTGTGTTTCTGAGAAAATACACAAAATTGATAAACGTCTAGCCTGGCTTCTCAAAAAGAAAAGAGAGGGGACCCAAATAGGTCAAATCACGAATGAAAATGGAATTATTACAAAGAATCCCTCAGAAATTCAAGCATTCATCAGGAAACACTATAAAATCTTCTATGCCAAGAAACTGGACAACCTGGAAGAAATGGATAAATGCCTCCATACCCACACACTTCCAAAGCTCAAACGGGAAGAAATAGAAAATGTGAACGGACCCATAACTAGTGAGGAAATTGATTCAGTTATCAAAAATCTCCCAATAAATAAGAGTCCTGGTCCAGGTGGCTTCCCTGGCGATTTCTAGCAGACATTTAAAGCAGAGATAATAGCCATCCTTCCCAAGCTGTTCCAAAATATGGAAATGAAAGGAAAACTACCAGACTCATTTTATGAAGCTAGCAAACGGTGATTCCCAAACCAGACAGAGACACAAAAAAAGGAGAATTACAGGCCAATATCCCTGATGAATAGGGGTGCAGAAATTCTCAAAAAGATACTAGCAAATCACATTCAATAGCATATAGAAAGTATTATTCAACACGATCAAGTGGGATTCATTCCTGGCCTGCAGGGCTAGTGCCATATTCACAAATCAATCATTGTGCTACATCACATTAATAAAAGAAAAGATAAAAACCATAGTACACTGTCAATGGACGCAGAAAAAAGGATTTTAGAAAATACTGCATCTTTACTTAATACAAACCCTCAAGAGAGTTGGGATAGAAGGAAACTACTTTAAACATCATAAAAGCCATTTATCAGAAGCTCACAGTAAATATCGTCCACAAAGGGGAAAAACTGAGAGCATTCCCCCTGAGATCAGGAAGAAAACAGAGATGTCCACTCTCACCCCGGTTGTTGAACATAGTGTTGGAAGTCTTGGCATCAGTAATCAGAGAGCACATGAAATTAAAGGTATCATCATTTGCAACGATGAGGTCAAACTTCCACTTTTTGCAGATGGCATGACACTATACATGGAATTTCGGACAGACCCCATCAAAAGTCCTCTATCACTGATACATGAATTCAGCAATGTTGCAGGGTACAAAATCAATGTACAGAAATTGGTTGCGTTTAATAAGCCAATAATGAAGCAACAGAAAGAGAAATAAAGAAACGGATCCCATTTACAATGCACCAAGAGTCATAACGTACCTAGGAATGAAGCTAACCAAAGAGGTAAAAGATCTGTATGCTGAAAACTATAGAAGGCTTGTGAAGGAAATTGAAGAAGATACAGAGAAAGTGAAAAACATTCCATGCTCGTGGATTGGAAGAATAAATTTTGGCGAAATGTCAATACGACCCAACGCAGTCCTCACCCTATAGGCAGCACCAATCACATTGCACCAGCACTCTTCTCCAAGATGGAACAAACAATCATAAAATGTGTATGGAAACACAAAAGACCCTGAATAGCCAAAGTAATACTGAAGAAGAAAACCAAAGTGAGAGGCACCACAATGCCAGACTTTAGCCTCTACCGCAAAGCTATAACCATCAAGACAGCATGGTATTGGCACAGAAACAAATACATAGACTTAATGGCATAAAATAGAGACCCCAGAATTGGACCCACATACGTATGACCAACTAATCTTTGACAAAGCAGGAAAGAATATCCAATGGAAAAAAAGACAGTCTCTTTAACAAATGGTGCTAAGAGAAGTGGACAGCAACATGCAGAAGAATGAAACTAGACCAGTTTCTTACACCACTCACAAAAATAAGCTCACAATGGATGAAGGACGTGAATGTGAGACAGGAAACCATCAAACCCTGGAGGAGAAAGCAGGAAACATCCTCTTTGACCTCAGCGTCAGCACGTTCTTAGCTGACACATCTCCAAAGGCAAGGGATTTAAAGCAAAATGAACTATTGGGATCTCATGAACATAAAAATCTTCTCACAATGAAGGAAACAATCGACAAAACTAAAAGGCAACTGAACGAATGGGAAAAGATGTGTGCAAAGGCATACTGGATAATTGGCTAGTATCCTAAACCTGAAAAATGAACTCCCCAACTCCACACCCGGAAATCAAATAATCCAGTGAAGAAAAGGGCAGAAGACTTGAACAGACACTGTTCTAAAAAAGACATCCAGGTTGTCAAGAGACACATGAAAAGATGCTCAACAGCACTCCTCATCAGGGAAATCCAAAGCAAACCCACACTGAGATACCACCTCATGCCAGTCAGAGTGGGTACAATGAGCAAATTAGAAGACTATAGATGCTGGTGAGGATGCGGAGAAACAGGAACCCTCTTGCACTGTTGGTGGGAATGCATCCTGGTGCAGCCACTCTGGAAAACAGTGTGGACGTTCCTCAAATCACTAAAAATAGAACTACCCTAAGACCCAGCAATAGCACTGCTAGGAATTTACCCAAGGGGTACAGGAGTGCTGAGACATAGGGGCGCATGTACCCCAATGTTTATAGCACTACTTTCAACAACAGCCAGACTATGGAAAGAGCCTAGCTGTCCATCAACTGACAAGTGGATAAAGAAGTTGTGGTTGATGTATACCACGGAATACTACTTGGCAATGAGAAAGAACGAAATCTGGCCATTTGTAGCAACGTGGATGGAACTGGGGGGTATTATGCTATGTGAAATAAGTCAGGCGGAGAAAGACAGATATCATTTGTTTTCATCCATGTGTGGATCCTGAGAAACTTAGCAGAAGACCATGGGGGAAGTGATGCGGGGGAAAAGTTATAGAGAGGGAGGGAGGCAAACCATAAGAGACTCTTAAATACTGATAACAGACTGAGGGTTGATGTAGGGTTGGGGGAAAGTGGGTGACGGGCATTGAGGAGGGCACTGTTGGGATGAACATTGGGTGTTGCGTGGAAACCAATTTGAAAATAAATTACCTTTAATGAAAAAGGAAATCCAGGGGTTGCTCTTACTGAATATGAGGATAGCTTTCCATTTTCAGCACTTTCTGAACGTGAGGTAGTACTGGCTTAAGGTGCGTAGAGGAAAGTTTGGTTTGTGTGTTTAAGAAAAGGAGTTGAGTAAAGACAGAGGCCTCTGACATGTATCATGTTGACCTTGGCAAGTGTCTCTTCTGATTGTTACCATGACTTATCCCTTTTCTTGATTCACATAGTTTGGTGTCATCCTTTCATGAGGAAGTGGATTTCAATTGATCATGGTAGGTGGTCCTTATAATATTTTGTGAATTATTTGTGTACGTGGTGATGATGGATGGACCATGCTGGTTGCTTTCAAAAGCACTTACACGGACGGTGTAACACGTTTTCTGTTCCTGGAATCCCATACGGTCTTTTACTACCTTGCGTATGACTTACCTGAAATATCATGAATTGGTAGGTACCGAATAGGTTTTAGTGGCACTGAATGCCCTAATGGCCACTCACGCAGAATTCGTTGACGCTTTGCTCTTAAGGACACAATGACTCGGTCTTCCCTAAGCTGCGTGAAAGTGAGCATGCACACTAACTAGGCAAACTGTTTGCTGCTGCTGTGAAGAGCAGCTTCCTGATCTGTGAGCTATAGCAACACACATATGGAACCCTAAGCAAGGCACAGTGTATCTATATTTTTGAAAGAGTAGAGTAGTTAGTTCAATTTGGGTTTCAGTGCGTTGCATGACAAGGCATTTAATTAGCTAAAACCCTCTTACAGTCATGTTTGATTACAAGTTGTGTGTACTCTCCACCGCGAAGTGTCATCTCATGTTGGATGGAATTAATGGAGGCTGAGGCACCAGTGCATTCACGTCGAGGACAACCCTCTTGAACTCATCAAGAACTATGGGCCTTCTCGGGTAAGATTACATGCAGGTCTTTCTCAAGGGCATAATCTTAAACATAGCCCAACCTAAGGCAGCTTTGGGCAGCAGGCAGTGATAGGTTAGGCAGACATTGTGACCTCACAATGGTCTCCTAGCGCCTGGTCTCCTAGCAACTGCGGTGTAACTCTCACAGCCTGCTGCCTGATTTGGCTTCTGGTAGGAAATTAATCAGGAACCGGCGGCGGCGGCGAGAACTGGCAAGCGCGGGCGGCCCCTAGCGGCCTCACCTGCTGAGCCGCATGAAGAGGCGGCGGCGCAGGCCCCGGGAGGCCCTGGCCCCGGCCGCCCGGGGAGGAGCCTCTAGCGCTGCAGGAGGGGCCGCGCTGGAGGCGCCTGAGGAGAAAGTGGTGTACACGCGGTGGCAACCATCGCCACTGTCGCTGGCCAACAGCAGCAAGGAGCTGATCGACGCTTTCAAGCTGTTCGTGCCCCGCAGCACGGAGTTCATGAGCTCAGACGCGGAGCTCTGGAGCTACCTCTGCAGCCTCAAGCACCAGTTCTCCCCCCACATCCTGCGCAGCAAGGACGTCTATGGCTACTCCTCCCTCCTGGCCCAGGTCCCGGATCCCCGGCACCAGCCCCCCGAGGCCCGCCTCCAGAGGCGCCGGCCAGTTGCCAGGAGGAGGCGCCACGGAGCCCGGAAGGTCGCCGCCGGCCAGAGGAAGGTGCCGCCCCAGCCGCCGCCGTCCCGCGAGGACAGCAGCCCCCGCAAGCCCACGGCCCCCGGGCTCAGCTCCGGGGGCCGCACGCTGGAGGAGAGTGGGAGGGCGGCCACCCCAACGCTGACCACCTTGCCAAGCATCCGCGTAGTCGGCGACGTGTGGGTCGAGAGCAGCGTGGCAGAAGCGCGGCGCCAAGCGCGCCAAGTCCTGGGAGTGAACCTGGAACCCGTGGTGAGACTCCGCCGCGTCCCAGTGCCTGGGCGTGAGATGCGGGCCACAGCCGCGCGACCTCCCAGCCCCGGGACGGGTTGTGCCTGGAGGGATGAACCAGTGAGAGCCGGGCCCGCATCCCCTAGTGCACTTTACCGGCGAAGAAGCACCAGACGGTCCCTGCCCGCGCCCCAGGGATGCGGCGCCGCCTTCTGGGACTCTGGGGCAGCTGTGCCCTCTGCTGCCTCCCAGCACCGGGTCTGCGGAGGGAGGCGACCCCTGGACCGCAAGGGAGGTCCCCTTTCTTCCTAACCCCAGATTGAGAGGTCTCCAGGACTGTAGGGGCAGATCCATGATCTCTCTTGTTCCCTCATTTCTCTGAAGTCGTCAGAAGAAGCCATTCCACCCCCACCGTCTGCAAAGGAAATTGCTTCCATGCTTGTGTAATAAAGCTAGAGTTTCTTTGCCCTTCACCCACCTCCCGGCTCCTCCCGCCAATTTCTTTCTTTCTTTGTGTGCATGTGTATGTATATATATATCTTCTAGGAAGATTAAAGTACTCATTCTTTAAATGTTTAGAAGAGACAGTAGAGAAAAAAGGGTGTGACTTAGGGGTCTGCACTCAGATTAAAATAAGATTACTGAAGTATAGTATACATACAAAAGGACATATATTATTTTTTTCATGTTTGTTTATTTTTGAGAGAGAGACACCGTGTGAGCAGGGGAGGGCCAGATAGGGAGCCACAGGATCCAAGCAGGCTGCAGGCTCTTAGCTGTCAGCACAGAACCTGATGCGGGGCTCGAACTCACAAACCATGGGATCATGACCTGAGCCAAAGTTGGACACTTAAGTGACTAGCCACCCAGGCACGCAAAAAAGAACTTATATTATTAAAAGTATTCTGAGCACAGCTTGATGCAATCCAGTTCAATATACTTGTGGAATCAGCACTCATTAAACAAGGTACCAGGACCCCAAGGGACCACTTGTGCCTCTTTCATTCACGGTCTATCTCTCCTTTGGGTCGGCAATTATTCTGACTTCTTACAGAATCTACAACTTTTGCTTGTTTTTGGAGTATATAGAAATGGAATTATGTGTCCTACACCTAGCTTCTTTCACTCAAACTTATGTTAGTGATATTCATGGTATTGTATGTATAGATCCTTTCTGCTCATTGGTGTATAGAATTTCATTATATGAATAGTTTACAATATTTCTGCAACTCTTCGTGGACATTTAGGTAGGTTCTGGCTTAGGGTAATTATGAATAAAGCTTCAGTGAACATTATAGGACACGTCCTTTGGTGAACACTTTTTACAATAGTCTTTATTTATCTAGGAGAGAATTTGCTGGGTCACATGTCATCCAACTTATCAGCTTTGGTAAGGTTCCTCCAAAGTGTTTCCAAAATGGTTATACCAATTTACACAAACTTCTTTCTATAGTAGTGCCTGCGTAGTGCCTGTGGGCTCTGAATACTTGATAGCTTTGCCAACACTTGCTAAAATATTATCTTTTTCATGTTATCTATTCTGGCTGGGGTACAGATTTTTTTTTATTTGAGAAATATCAATCCAAGTATTGTATACAAATAGTTAAAAAAAAAAAACACAACATCCAAATTGCAGATCAGGGCTTGCAATAAAAAATCAAAAGCTTTGTTTCCCCCATGAACACCTCTTCCCCAGAGGCAACACTTTCTTTTGTTTTCTTTTTTCTTTTTTTTTAAATCAGGGTTTTTTTAAACAGACCATTTTTTAAGGACAATTTTAGATTTAGAGACAAATTGCACAAAAATACAGGTTCCTCACCCCCAGTAGTTCTATAGTACCTTGCTCTAATGTGGATACATTAATTATAAGTGGTGGATGAGCCATTCTTGTTGACACATTATCATTAGACACATTATCATTAACTAACAGTTAGGGTTTATTTTGTGTTATATAGATTCATAAGTTTTGAGAAATGTATAAAGGTATGTATCTACTATTGCAGTATCATACAGAATAGTTACACCAACCTAAAGTGCCCTGTGCTCCGCCTATTACCACTTCCTCTCTCCCCCTAAACCCTAATGGCCACTGGTCTTTTTACTGTCTCCGAAGGTGTTTTGTTGTTGTTGTTGTTGTTGTCGTCCTTGTCATTGGTTTGTTTTCTTTTGTTTTCTTTTGTTTTGTTTTGTTTTTCCAGAACGTTATCATAGTTGGAAACGTAAAGCAAATGGCTTTTTCGTATTGGATCCCTTCACTTAGTAATCCACACTTAAGTTTCCTCCATGACTTTTAAGTAGCTCCCTTTCTCCCTCTTTCCTTCCCTCCTCTTAGTCCCTCTGCCTCCCTTTCATTGAGGGAGTTTATTTTCTAAAACAGCTTGTAAAAAGCTGGTCTACAGAAAAAGACTGGAAAGTGCAGAGTTCCCCTGTTCTCCCTCCTACCCCCAAAAACATAGTTTTCCCTATTGTAAACTTCTTGTGTCAGTGTAGTGCATTTGTTACAACGGATGAGCCCATATGAAAACTATTATTAACTAAAGACCGAAGTTTAGCTTAGCATTCACTGTGGTGTGCAGTTCGCTGAGTTTTGACAAACGCACAATGCCATGATTCAAAGCATTTCACTGTCTTACAAGATGTTTCACTGTTGTAAATATTCCCTGTGCTTCAACGATTATTCATCTCTCCCTTCCCCCCTGAGTTCCTGGCAACCACAGGTGTCTTTACAGTCTCCATCATTTGAGGCAATATTTTTAACTGTTCCAGGTTTATATTCTTTTGTTAGGAATCTTCATGAAGATAAGTAATATACTATACTGCTGCTTATTGATTTGTCAGTTTTAAGCACCGTCTACTGACTTCCCATGTGACGTTGACGTATAGGTCGCTTAAGCCACCTGTCTTCTTTCTCCTCACCTTCCGATATATTCCCGAACTTCTATCTGTATACTGTTTCAGTCAGGTCCAGCCAGCCGGTGAGTCACTATAGGTATTTTAAACAGTTACACACGTGATGGGAAATCCCAGAAGCCAAACACAGGATGGCGAAGCAATCAGGAATTAGTATCATCAGAAAGCTGTTTCCACCTGCAGAGCTAGAGAAATTCAGAACCATACCTGGCAGGAACTGAGAACATGGGAGAAGAGGCTCTTGGAAAGAAGCTAGAATTTGGAGGAGATAAAATCACTGGTAGGAAGTGGAGCGGGAGAGAGAAAAACCTCTGGGCTTATACCTTCCTCCCTTTCTCCCATCAAACACCCATTGGTCAAAGCCCTCTGGAAGCCAGTTGGCAAGGAAACAGGAAACACAGTCTGTAGGAGAAGTGCAGGAACTGGATCTGAGGGCAAAAAAACATAACGGATGAAGTTACATGTAGGTACTAGTTAGGGTTCTCCAGAGACTCAGTATCAATAGGAATTGGTTCACAGGATTACGGAGGCTGAGAAGGGCAGACCCAGGAGATCGAGTAGTTCAGTTCCAGGCAGACTCCCAAAGCCTAAGAATCAGGAGAGCTGATGATGTATGTTCCATTCCAAGTCTGAGCCTGAAGTCAGGAGACCAATATCGCAGCTTGAAGACAGTCAGATAGACACAGTGGATTCTCTCTTACTCCGCCTTTTGTTCTATTCAGGTCTTCAATCGATTAGTTGAGGCCACCCAGTGTTTGGCAAGGCAATATGTTTTGCTTAGTCTACTGATATACAGATGTTAATTGTACTAAGAAATGTCCTCACTGACTCACTAGAAATACTGTTTAGCCATATATCTGGGTACCCTGTGGCTTAGCCCATTTAAAACATGAAATTAACCATCACAAGATATAATTTTATGTTTATATGTATGTATGTATGTATGTATGTACGTATGTATGTATGAATGTATGTTATTTGAGAGAGAGAGAGAGAGAGAGAGAGAGAGAGAGTATGCTCAAGCAGGATAGGGGCAGAGAGAGAGAATTCTGAGCTGTCAGTGCAGAACTTAATGCTCATCTTAGTCTTATGAACTGTGAGATCATCATCTGAGCCAAAATCAAGAGTTGGATTGTGAACTCACCGAGCCACTCAGGTACCCCACAAGATGTAATTTTAAAATAGAGACCTATTTCCCTTACATGTACTATCATTTTTCATTCCTTACAGTGTAAGATAAAGGTCTTCCTTAACCTTGCTGCACTTTTTCTCTGTCTCCCATCAGCTTTGGGCTTCTGTTTGTCATTGTTGTTAACACTGCTGTTATGCTCTGCAATCAAGTCTCTTTAGAGGGTTCAAGGTTGATTCTAAAACTTGAAAACTAATAAATGGTTTAAATTAATGGGATTATTAAATAATATGCAAACATTAGATTTACCACACTTTTCCAGGAGTCCTTGGACCTGCTGAATGAGGACATCTCTAGCATCAAGGTGAAATGGATCCTTTCTCTTTGTATTCCACCAGTGCTTTAAACCATGCATGTTTCAATTGGCTCATTCAGACTAAGGCCGTCTTATGGATATTTTCTGGTTCTCCTTAATTTTTTAATTGCACTCTTTGTTTTTTTTTTATTTATATATGAAATTTATTGTCAAATTGGTTTCCATACAACACCCAGTGCTCATCCCAAAAGGTGCCCTCCTCAATAACCATCACCTACCCTCTCCTCCCTCCCACCCCCCATTAACCCTTAGTTTGTTCTCAGTTCTCAACAGTCTCTTATGCTTTGGCTCTCTCCCACTCTAACCTCTTTTTTTTTTTTTCCTTCCCCTCCCCAATGGGTTCCTGTTAGCTTTCTCAGGATCCACATAAGAGTGAAACCATATGGTATCTGTCTTTCTCTGTATGGCTTATTTCACTTAGCATCACACTCTCCAGTTCCATCCACGTTGCCACAAAAGGCCATATTTCATTTTTTCTCATTGCCACGTAGTATTCCATTGTGTATACAAACCACAATTTCTTTATCCATTCATCAGTTGGTGGACATTTAGGCTCTTTCCATAATTTGGCTATTGTTGAGAGTGCTGCTATGAACATTGGGGTACAAGTGCCCCTATGCATCAGTACTCCTGTGTCCCTTGGATAAATTCCTAGCATGCACTTCTTTGTTTTATTGCACTCTTTCAGTGTTCTCAAATCATGCCACTTTATGACATCTTCCTGCTAACCTCTTAGCGGTTTCTCACTGGACCCTTCTCTTTTCCTGCCTCATGTAGGCGGTGTCTCAGTAGGTCTGCTTCATAGCTTCCTTCCTGTGATTTTCCTCTGCTACGCTCCCAGTTTGTTTCCATGGTTTCATGGTAATATGGCTATCTGGGAAGTTAGGGAGCATTTAAAAGCCTGGACTCTTGAGCCAGACGGCCTGGGGTTAAACTTTACTTGTTCCACTTACCAACTGTGTAAGTTGGTTGTTGGATGAGGTATTTGGCTTCCTTATAATCCTGTTTCCTCCTCTCGAAGATAAGAATGGTAATTGTATATACTGTATAAGTTTGTTGTGTGGTTCATATGTAATAATATATGAAAATAACCCATAACAGTGTCTGGCACAAAAATAAACACTCTGTTAATGTTGCCTATTATTAAGCATATTTTTTCTTTATTTTTTCTCTCCTTGTTTTGCTGGAGTACACCTTCAGATAACTTCCTAATGAAGAATGCGTAGAATCGAATGTTCTGTGTCTTTGCACGTCTGAAGATATCTTGAGTCCACTCTCAAATTTAATTGATAATTTTGATAGTGTAGAATTCTAGCTTCTTTTTTTAATTGATTTATTTTGATTTTTTTAAAGTTTGCCTCCAAATTAGTTAGCATGTAGTGCAACAATGATTTCAGGAGTAGATTCCTCAGTGCCCCTTACCCATTTAGCCCATCCCCCCTCCCACAACCCCTCCAGTGACCCTCAGTTCTTCTCCATACGTATGAGTCTCTTTTGTTTTTCCCCCTCCCTGATTTTATATAATTTTTGTTTCTCTCGCTTATGTTCATCTCTTCCACTCATAGAATCCTAGCGTCTAATGGCCAGTTGTCCCTTCCATCGATTTTCCCCTAATCACAACACCATTGGAACTACAATATCTGCTCTTTAGAGTGTTTTTAACTGACTATAACTTCCACCTTCTTCTAGTTTTCAAAATCATTCAGTACGTCTGGCCTATGCTTACGGAAAAGGGAATGGAGGTCCCCCTTTTGAAGGGCTTAAAAGAGAATTTATGAACATATTTTAGACTGCCACAGCCTGTCTGCAGGCCTCCTATTATTCACTCTCATCCTGCATGAAAAGTATCCTCACCCTACCCCAAGAATCCTCCTTCTTAAAGACCCAACCCTTGTAACATCAGCTCAAAGTCCAGGATATTGTTATCTAAATTAGGTCCAGGTGTGAATGAGTCTCCTTGGGCGCACTGGTCCTCGACTACACTTTTAATCTGAAGACCTATGAATGAAGACCTATGAATTCAGCATACAACCAACACGGGCATGTGGTAACCAGAAAACACACACAAAACACACACACACACACACACACACACACACACACACACACACACAGAAAAAACAAACAAACAAACAAACACACCAACAAAACACAAACATTGCTGTTCCAAAAGAAAGGAAGGAGGTAATCATGAATGAGTCCCTGGTCCATAGCAATTCTGAAGTTCAGCTGGTACAGGTAGGCAGTCCTTTCATTGGGTCTTAAGACCTGGGAATGATTTTCCATGGCCCTAGCTCCTCCGGGGTTCTGGCTTTCAACCTCCAAGTCATTCTTCCCTTCTCATGAAAGGTAGCCTGTGTCTACAGCCTTATGGTTGTCTCGACCTACTTACTGATTGGAGGAGTTTGTGGGTCCAAAGCCTTCTTTCATTTTATTCTCTGGGATTAAGGAAACCCTTCTCTACCATGGACTTTTCCAAACATTTATAAGGAAAGACACTCCTAAACTTCAAGTGATATTGTAACAGAGAGAACCCTGTGCCCCACAGTTTACTCTGCGAGGGTATGCTTATGAGATAGAACGCTGGTCTTCTCCAAGACCCTTCTTCATTTAGGAAACTTTTCTAGCATCTTTTCCCCAACGTCATCTGCTGCGGGATGTTGGTAATAATTTCACCTTCAATAAGAGTGACAACATTGATGTTATCTGTGCTAACAAAACATGAAATTGTATTTGAATGGCATTGAGTAAGTGCAAGTAGTATCGGTTAGGGACGTGTTCAGCTGTCACAAAAAGGCTGCCGCCAGTGGCATAATCAAAGTGAGTTTTACTCACAAAGAGGCTGTAGGCTGTGCTCCATTAAGGCAACAATGTCATCGGCAGCAGGCTGCATGCAATGGCAGAGCTGCCAATTTCTTTATGACCTCCTACAAAATTTTGGAAAAAAGGTTAGCAGCTATTAATATAATACCAATGTTTTTAGCATTTACCGTCTTCAAGATGCAGCACATGTGTGAGTATTTCAAGCTCACAGCACATCTGTGAGGTACAATTGTTGATGTATTTTGGAGGTCATTCATTTTCTTCTTAAGTCAAAAATTAGCTTCATATGTCTAGGGCATGTGGCTTCACCAAATCCACTCCTAGGTTTCCTTGGCTTATCAATGCATCAAGCAAACTCATAGGAATTCTAGATTTTAATCCTTGTGGGCCATGGAGAAACCAGTTCTGCCTTATCAAATCACAGTACATACTCAGGCCATTCAGTATACTCTCAGATGAACCCTTGGAAGGTGCTCCTGTATTAGCGTTGTATTTCTGTTGGCAAGAACCTTACCACGTTTCCTTGTTTTAATTCTTAGCATCATATACCAACTGCAATATCATCACGGAACAATGGTGGCCTCGAATGTAGCATCATCAGCTCTGGAAACTTCAGATATGGCCACGGTAACAGTTAAGGTGGACTCCAACCAGTTCTTGGCCACTTGGACTTGTCTGATTCTCTCTGTTTATCTACCTCCCACCCCACACTCCCAGCCCCAGCAGCAGTGAGAATCTGGTCAGTCAGGGAATCTCCATAGATACAGATGCAGATGCAGATCATTTCTCTGGATAATCTTTATGGTTGACTGTGGCCTGGGTAGCAGGACTGGTTCAGACAGAAACACCTGATTTGGGTGCCATCAATCCGTCTCTGTGCCCTCTCTGAGAAATGGGACAGTATGCATTTCAAACACTTCAAGTCTCCACTTCTTCCTGCACACTTCTGTGTTTTGTTGCTTTCATCCACCTACCAAAGCAACCCAAACTTTATGCTAAAGAGAGTGGGGCTCAGGTGTCCTTTGCAGATGGGAATGCTGTTACTAGTTTGGGTTATCTTAACAAAAGCTGGCACATTACCTAAAAATGTAGAATTCTGTGTGAATTCCGAATCCGCACCTGTAGGAAGCCCTCCATGATTCCGTTGATTAGGGAGAGGTATCAGACCATACTGTAAGAAACCCTGCCTTCGAATGCTACAGCTCTATGGACTTTCAAAGCACTATTTTTAACCTGGTTATCCAAAGTCGTTAAGTCATTGTGACTATACATTCAGAACTTTTTTAAGATCTGGATCGTAGTCTCCAATTGTTTCATGGCCTTCCTAACCCATTGATTCCCAGAGTTCTCTTTATTTTTGAATCGTTCCCTTGGGCATTTGACCACACCTGTCAAATAAAAAATAACCTCAATTTGAATATGAACATTTAAGAGCAGTCACGTGTTCAGTGCCCAAATATTTTATTATTTCTGTTAAGAGTTTATTCTGTCTGTGGATGGTGAAGAAACAAATGCCTGTTTTTTCTTTGTTTGTTTGTTTGTTTGTTTGTTTGTTTGTTTTCATTTTCCCCACATAAGTAAGTAGATGTGCAAGGCAGAATGCTAGGTACCTGTCAAGGGTAATAGGACGTTCAGGAGTGTAAATGAGATTTCTGTCATCAAAAAAAGAAAAAAATTATTTGATGAACTAAGATAAGCTAATCTTTAAAAATGAAAGGAAAATAGCCATGAACTCAGATAAAAGTTAGGCAATGAAGTACTTTTCCCTAGGGCAGCAAGGAGTTATGAGAAATACCATAATCTGCAGAGTGTGTACTACAAAGCTCTACTGACACGATGATAAAGCTCACCTTTAAAGCTTGCTTTGTGTACTGATATTATTCCTTTCTTCTTGAAATCTAAAGAAGCTTTTTCTCTTTGGCTGTTAACATGAAATGAAAAGACACTTTCCCCCTATCTTTTCTTCTGCCGTATTTACACTGAGCTTCTTACAAAAGTCTTTTATGTATTCGTTGCTTTTTATCTTCATCCTTTGTCGAAAACAAGCCTTGAGATTGGGAATGATGTGGACTATTTCTAACCCAAGCTCACAGGACTTAACTTCTCATAAAACCCATCATTTGAGGAGGCAATGAACTCGTATCATGGAGTTCCTTGTGCAGCCCATGGGCAGGATTCCACTGAAAGAATCGATAGCATCATGGAGACCCTGTCTCTGGAAGGAACTAACAACAAATAAGGATTTGACCTTATAGGCTGATTTTCCTAGGAATTTAGGAATCAAGAGGGCCAGAAGTGGGATGGTGGGAGAGGGACACTGGAGAAGGGCTGAATACCCAGGTTCACTTGAAGCCAACTGAGCAGAGGAAGGTTCTGTCCTGGAGGAGCTTGGGTCAGTAGGGATCAGCTCCCAATTGTTACAGACTTAGTGAAAATACACTCATGAGAGCGTACAAGAAGGATGCTTCCAGAACTCTAAGAGGTTATGTTCCTTTCTTATGTCTTTCTTTATGGAAAATGTCTTGGGGATGCTTACTTCCCCTTTGTGTGTCCACAGTTCTTCTTCCCACTAGTTGTGTTGTCATGAACCTCCTTACGTAGGCCTTGCTCCCCTCCTAGACCATGTGTTCCTCATGGGCAGGACTCACCTTAGCCATCCGTGTGTTGTTACTACAGTGCCAGCCATTGGCAACGGACCCTGTCCATACTGAATGAATGCAATGTTTTTTTTAGAGTTTCAGTTTCCAATTTTTACAGAAGAACTAGCTGTCTCACTTCAATTTGATGTGTAACAGCAGCAGTCTATAAGGGGGAGTCTCTCTCACATTCTCTCTTTTTACAAACACCTGCATCATCAACTTTTGATTAACTCTTACCCTTTTGTGATAAGATGAATTGGGTGGAACCTTTGCCATCTCTTACGATCTTCTTTGCAACCCAACACCACTTAAATTCCCTATCCTACAGTAAATTCTTGCTTAGCAAGAAGCAATATAGTTCAGTGAGTAAGAGGGTGGACCCTGGAGCCAGGCTGCCTGGGATCTCAAATCCTATTTTGCTCTATTTCTAGCAGCAGACCTTTGGACAACTTACTTTTTCTCTTTGCTACTCAGTTTTCTCAGCTGTAAAATCAGGCACAACCTAACACCTTCACCATAGAGCTCTGAAATGAATTCAGTGGGGTAACAACGGTAAAACACTCAGAATAATGCATGGAACCCCCTTCACTGCGAGTCAGTAAACACTCGCCTCTATCAGTGATGTAATTACGGTTTTGACAAAGTCGCTGCTTGCTTACTTAAAACCTTCACGTTGCCTGTGATGAATGTACAGAAAAGGTGAACTGTGGAAGGCACCATGTCAGAGTCAGGCTTCCTTGGTAGAATGAGGCCCAATTCCCTGATGCTGGGGATTGCAAGAGGATACTCAATGGCACAGAGAGGCACAGAGAGGCACAAGGCTCTCGGGACAAACCCATAATGAGATGATCAGAAAGCCATAGGAAAACAGAGGGAACAAACTAATTTCTCTTTAGTTCCCACCATACACCAGTACAGTTCTCTGCAATTCACACATGTTTCCCTCTCAAGCAAACATAACAGGCCTGTGGGAAAGGTATTATTATTCCCACTTAACAGGCAACTAGACTAATGCTTAGAAAGCTTACATAACTTGCCAAATATCACATCTATGTGGCAGAGCAAGGATTTGAACCAGCATCGGTCACATCCCACTGCCTCTACCAAACTTTAGAAACATCTTTGGAAGAAGTGAAATACGTTAATCCTAATCATGCACCGAATCACATAGGACTGGATATTATAGGCCCATGAAATCCCAAGGCGGAAAAAAAAATTAATTTACGAAGGCTATTTTGCTTATTGTTATATTCCTCAGAGTGCACCGCTTAAGTGTTCGCTATTTACGAAATGACTGAGTTTATGAGGGAATGGACAGAAGTGTGAATACCTATGCTCATACGATTACACCATGTAGTTTGGTTGAGGATCTTGAAACACTCTGCCTTACATCTAACTCATCAGAGTAACGGGAACGTTAGAGCTGTCATAGCAGGTGAAAGAGAAGGTTACTTATCATACCACTTGTCCCAAATTACTCGTAGACCAGTTTCAAAATCAGCACACAAACATAAGACAGTGAGAGACAGACAGGAAAGCTCAGAGAGAGGGAGAGAGACAATCCCAAGCAGGTTCTATGCTTACGCACAAAGCCTGATGCAGAACTGGAGCTCGCAAACCATGAGATCATGACCTGAGTCGAAAGCAATACAGTCACATGCCTAACTGACTGAGCCATCCAGGAGCTCTCACCTTTGTTCACATAGTAATTCCCAGGTTTTTACGTAGATAAATGACAGACCTCACAAACAAGAACAAAACAGATTAGAACGATGGTTCAAAACCAAGGATTGCAAGATTGCAGTAAGGACGTAATATGTGGGAGTAATCGGGGTGGGTGGGAGGAATAAAGGGCCAGGGGGCAGATGGAGGGTCTGTAAATGGACGTTGGCATTCTAGCAAAGGTGGAGAGTTGTTACTTCCACTCCTTTCCTCCAGAACTTGTTGCCCCAGCATGTGGTGTCCACTGACCATATGCTTCAGAGCTGGAGGATGGATAAGCTGCCCATTGTAATCAGGGGAAAACATTCCACCCACAGAATTCACTAATTCCCCTGTTCTGTAATGTTTACCCTCTCACTGGCATTGCTAAAAGCACCTACTTTCTCTACACCACCATAGAACAGGTGGATTTTCCCTTGTCAGCCTTTGCTCGCTTGCTTGTCCGTTTATTGGTCCACCTGTGGCTTTATTCACCACTCACCGAAAACTGACAGGGACTCTGTGTGCCAGGCTCTGTTCTCGAGGTATGCCCCTGCCTCCGTGGTGGTTGTGGGTAATTCTTGACTTCTGGGCTTCCAGCTACTACATCACGTGTGGCTCTCCATCACCCTCTGTTGCTTTTTCATTGTCATTGGGCAGGTGTCTGTCTGCTTCTTCTCTCTAATTATGTACACGGTAGAAATCAGTGCTTTGAGGGTATGGATGACTGCAGTGAACAGACTCCTGGACGTGTCTTTTACCTTGGGGAATTGTGCATATTTGTGTTTCAAAATCTAGTTTATCCTAGAGGTAGACATTTGAAACAAAGCACACACAGTCCAGACGGGGCTCAAGAAACAAAATCGTTGGATGTGTCCCCGAGCCTGGTAGCAATGCAGGTGCGCTAGAGGCCTACAGATGCGGAGCTAGACTGTTGTTGGATGACAGCTTCACTGTGCATCTTCAGCTAGGAAGTGGTACAGCTGGAATGAGAATTCTCCTAGTGTGATTCTTGGCCAGTGTTTTCCTGCTCACTCATCGGCCTGGGAGGGCTGAGACCTTTTGGAACTTTGTTGCGTTTTGCTGCAGAATCAAACACTAGCTAGGTTTCTCAGGTACGTATAGAATGGGCTGTGACAGCAAGGTGGGGCGGGGGTCAGGGAGACCTGGCAGGAGGGAGGAAAGTGAACAGGCAGAAGAGGGGGACTGACAGAGGCTGTTTTCTTCCATTTTGTTCTGGGAAGACCTTAGTGAGGATGTCTTGTCCTGAGTACTGGTGAAGTTTATATACTGGCCGTGGAGTTGGGCGGGCACCCTAGAGAAAGTCCTGACAGTCTGAGGGAAGTGTGTGTGTGTGTGTGTGTGTGTGTGTGTGTGTGTGTGTGTGTGTGTGTGTGTGTGTATGTGTGTGTCAGAGAGAGAGAGAGAGACAGAGACAGAGAGAAACAGAGAGAGGGAGAGAGAGAGAGAGAGAGAGAGAGAGGGAGGGAGGGAGGAGAGAGAGAGAGAGAGAGAGAGAGAGAGAGAGAGAGAGAGAGAGAGAGAGAGAGAGAGGAGTCCCAGTAAGGGAATGTGATATTTATTCGGATTGCCTCTTCAATACATTTTCAAAGGATTCAAATCACAGGGAATTTTTCTTAAAACTGAAAGTATGTACTGAGATTAATCCTAATAACATGAATAAGAAAATAAGATCTAGAACATGATGTCCATCAATTTATAAATCAATCCTTCTGGAGCAGAGGGGTCACCATGGTTGAGAAGTAGGGGGATCTGTACATCCCATGTCTCTCAAACAAAGTGCTGAAGCCAAAGCATTTTGAACCCCAAAAGTCTGCGAGGAAATCAGACTGAATTCTCCCTGAAGGAAATGAGACACCTTGAGAGATGACAGGTGGCTGATTGTGAACTGGGGTACATAAATTGGGCCAAGAAGGAATGGAGGGAAGAGATCCCCTTCTGCGGAGAGACAAAAGTAAGAGAAAGAGTGGCTGCGGAAGTGTAGGGCTGTATGTGGATAAGAGGAGAACCTCGGACTGGGACTGACAGGGATCTTATCTCTAACTGTGGGGCTTTCTTGGGTCTGGGGCTAGGATCCCTGTATGTGCACATGGGGAGGAGAGGAGCCAGCATTGGTTTCAGGGGTAGAGCAGGGGCACAGTCCACAGAAGGAGACAGTAGCCCCTCCCTGGTGGGCTGTGCAATAGAACAAAGCCTGCCCGCATCCACCCCCCCCCCCGGATCAGTGTCTGGGTCTAGGGCGCAGTCTGCAGTAGGAGAAAGTGGCCCCCTCACTGGAGGCGTCGCTGTGGGACAAAACAATGCCTGCCTGCATCCATCATGCCCAAGCTCAGCAGTGAGGTCAACAGCGCAGTCCACAGCAGGAAAAGGCGGGACTCCCTGAAGCACAGCAGCACAAACAAAGCCAGGAAGACATTTGGAGCAGCACAGAGAGGCACTGCTCCAGTGCCAGAGCACACGGAATGGGTCTGTGAACCTCCACAAGCGCTGTGCCAAAGGAGTCAGCGGAGCAAGAAGGACCACCCTGCGTGTGCTCTCGGCACAATGAGGACAACTGGAACGGAGTACACCAGGTCATGCAGAAGAGGCTGGGCATCACCATTTCCCCCCTGCCACCACCACCAAGGCGGGGCCTCAGGGATCAGTCCAAGGGTCCAGAGTGGAGGTGGGACCAGCCTACCCCAAACCACGCCCCTCTGTGCTGGGTACCTGCTTGTCTGATGGAGCAGGATAGGTGCTGTGGAACCAGGCAGCTCCGTCTTCCGGGCCGGTGATGCTGCCTAGACTGGAGTAATTCCGGGACAATTCTTGTTCTTTAGACGTATTCTCCCTTCCTATCTCTTCCCTCCTTTAGGTTGATAACTTTGCTTGTTGGTTTGTTTAAGCAGACATTTATAATCCATTCCCTTGATACATTTCCTACCTATACTTGTATACTTGCCTTTCTCTCTCTCTGGGATAATCAAGCCATCTAGTTTCTCTGTCTGGCTAAACTTATCTTCCTTTTGTTCCCCCACCTCCTTCCTTATTTTCCTTTCTCTCTGTTTCCATTAAGCCATTTCGCCTCCCAGCCTGGTCAATATATATATGTTTTTCCTTTTCCCCACTCCTGTCATTTCTCTCTTTATATGTGTTCTTCCAACAGCAACGTCTCTATCTTGTTCTTTACTTGTAGCTGGTGTTTCTGGTCTGTTTGTTTGTTTTGTTTTGGTTTTTGATTTCAGACTGTTTTTCTGTGTGTGTGTGAGCGTGTGTGTGTCCATTTATTTCTTTTATTTGCACGTTGCCTTACATGTCTCTCTTTCCTGTTTGTTGGTTTGTTTGTTTTCCTTTCCAGGGCTACTTCAAGGAACAAATAAAAGCACACCTTGTGGAGGGTCAAACACATTACGAGTAGAGAACTCAAACAGCCAATGTCACAATAACAGAGAGCAAGTAACACTCTCCAAGAAACACTACCTGCAGGGCTAGAACCGGCAGAGGGCGTGAGCCCCCTTTCCTATAGCAATTCTTGCAGGTGCAGAGCAAATAACAAGCTTGTAAACCTCCTAAGAGAGAGAAACTAGCCAAAATAATGACACAGAAGAATTCCCCTCAAAAGAAATTCCGGGAAGAAGTGGACAGCTAACGACTTGATCAAAACAGATATAAGCTACATATCAGAATTTAGCATAACAGTCCAAAGATTAATCGTTGGGATTGGCAAAGCCATAGAAGACAGCATGGAATCAATTATTGTGGAGATCAAGGAAATAAAAAGTAGTCGTGATGAATTCCAATGCTATAAATGAGGTGCAAATTAAAATGGAGGCAGCCACAGCGCGGATTGAAGAGACAGAGGGGAGACTAAATGAATCAGAAGGTAAAAATATGGGGAAAAGGAGGTGAGAAAAAGATAGAAAAAATTGAGGATCGAGAGAGGAGAATTAGAGAACTAAGTGATGAAATCAAATGGAACCATATCCATATCACAGGATTTCCAGAAGAGACAGAAAAGGGGTGTGAAGATGACCTTGAACAAATCATAGCTGAGAACTTCCACAAGCTGGGGGAGGACACCGGCATTGAAACCCAACGGGCACAGAGAACTCCCTTCAGATGTAACCTGAGTTCATCTTCTGCACAACATAGCATGGGGAAACTGGCAAAATACAAGCATGAAGAGAGAATTCTGAAAGCAGCTAGGGATGAATGGACCTTCACATACAAAGGTAGAGAAGTATTGGGATAGGAGCAGACCCATCCACTGAAATCAGACAAGCCATAAAGGACTAGTGTAATCTTCAATGTGATGAACAGGAAAAATATGCAACCAAGAATCCTTTATCCACCCAGCCTGCCATTCAGAATCGAAGGAGAGGTAAAGGTCTTCCCAAACAAACCAAAACTGAAGGAATTCACCACCGCTAAACCATCCCTACAAGAGATCCTAAGAGGGATTCCTTGAGGGAAATGTCGCAAGTATCACAAAGTACCACAGACACCAGTACAAGCATGAAAACTACAGACATCACAATGCCTCGGAACCATCGCTTTCCATAACAACAGTGCATGGAAGTGGAATAAATGCTCCAACCAAAAGACACAGGGTATCAGAATGGATAATAGAAAACAAGACCCATCTGTTTGCTGTCGTACAGGAGACTCATTTCAGACCTGAGGACACCTTACCCTTGAAAGTGGGGGGATGGAGAACTACCTTTCATGCAACTGGGAGTCAAAAGGAAGCTGTAGTAGCCATACTTCTATCAGACAAACTTGACCTGAAATTAAAGTTTGCAGCAAGAGGTGTTTAAGGACATTATTAAATAATTACAGTGTCTGTCCATCAGGAAGAGCTAACAATTATAATGACTATGCACTGAATTCCGAAGCACACAAATATTTAAAACATTTAATCACAAACATAAACAATCTTATTGATAAGAATGTAGTAATTGCAGGGGTTTTAATACTCAACTTACAACAATGGACAGAAAATCTAGACAGAATCAGGAAAGAAACAATGGTCCTGAATGATACATTGGACCAGAAGGACGTGACAGATAATTTAGGACTCTACATCCCAGAGCAGCAGAGCACACTTTCTTCTGGAGTGCACGTGGAACATTCTCCAAGAGAGACCACATACTGGGTCGCAAAAAGCCTTCAATAGATATAACAGCATTGAGATGACACCATGCACACTTTGAGATCACAATGTTTGGAGCTTGACATAAAGTACAGGAAAAAGTCTGCTCAACCTCTAAAAGCATGCAGGTTAAAAAACATCCTACTAAAGAATGAATGAGTCAACCAGACAATTGACATAAGGAAACAAATAAAAATGAAAATACAACAATCAACGCTTTTTGAAAAAAAATTAATTAAAAAGATGGAAAAAGGGTTACTGAAGCTGAGTTTTGCATACTTGAGAGAGCATGTTATGCACTAAGGAGTCCGAGTGCTTGGGGTAAAGGCCATTTCCATTCCTTTCTTAGTTCTGTGACCTTGAGCAATTATAACATCTCCTTCAGCCTCAATTCCTTCTTCTGGACACAGGGTCAATTGAGATGCTTTATGAGGTAATGTGCCTGCCACAGGGAAGTGATTGGTAGCTGTAAGTTCATTGCTCTGCCCCTCGTATTCCCAGGACTCCTGCCAGGGAGCCTGGAGGCCTGCGTGCTGGCCTGAATCTGCAGCATTTTCAGGCAAATTGTTCACTTTGTGATTAAGGCTTCCCGTTTCACTGAGCCCTTGATTCACCCCATGTGTTCTGGCAGCTGCTGCCCTGCGTGGGTTCCCTCCTCCTTTTTGAGACCCTTACTTGGTGTTGTGGGATACAGTGATCACACCACCTGAGCATCAGTTATTAGCAATAAGCGTGATTCCTCTGAGTACCTATGGTATTCTGATTATTCCCACATAAAGCTAGTGTTCTGCAGCTCTGATTATCTGCTAAATTATACAAAGGCATAGTTTAGAAGATTCTTTTGTTGTTGTTGTTTTTGTTGTTGCTGCTGTTGTTGTTGTTACTGCTGCTGCTGCTGCTGTTGTTTTTGTTGTGTAGAAATCATTTGCTTCAGGTTCATCTAGTCTATCCAGTAACACCTGCAATAACAGTGAGATAAACTTTGGTTTTACCTTTTTTCACTTTTTACCGCCAGTGGATTTTGTTTTTGTTTTTGTGTTTCAGCCTCCCTTTGGAAATTCTATTTCTTCCATCTTCTCGCTCATGTGTCCTAAAGAGACAACTGATTGTTTACCAGTTGCTGTCTCTGGGAGGTTGTTGCTGTTTGCCAGGTGTTAGTATTGGCATGCCAGGCCTGGGGTGTTCATTCTTTCACAGATTTTTGTTCCAGACCTTCATGACAAAGGCAACAGAATGAAGAAGGTACTGTGTTGAAGCAGTTAGATTTCATCATTATCCACGTGGATAATCCCACGACCAAGAAAACTTTACCTGGAAAGATTATCATTAACATTTGAAAAAAAAAAGAGATAAAGAGTTTCTCAACCAGAAGATAAAGAAGTTTATCACCACTAATCAGCAATGCAAGAAATGTTAACCAGGATAATCATAATTAGATATTAAAGAATTATGAATAAAATATGTAATATATGACAACATAAACATAAAATATGGAGGAGGGACTTAAAAAAGTTATTGTTTGTATTGTATTTTACTAAAAAATATATGTTTTATTTCATCTTTGAGAGAGAGAGAGACAGAGTGTTAACAGGGAGGAACAGAGAGTGGGGGAGGCAGAGAATCTGAAGCAGGCTCCAGGCTCTGAGCTGTCAGCACAGAGTCCAACGTGCAGTTCAAACTCACGTATTGTGAGATCATGACATGAGCTCGAAATTGCACACTTAACTGACTGAGCCACCCAGTTGCCCCAAAGGTTAGTCTTCTTAAATTTCTTGAATGTGTGTATATTTAAGAGACCACCAAAATAACATAGACTGCTGTTTCCTTGGGATGTTATATGTAAGCCTTGTGATAACAAACTCAAAACACAAAATACATGAAAAATAAGGAAAAGAAAGCCAAGTAAAGCACAACACAAATTCATCTATGAAAAAGAAAGAGAGTACGGAAAAAAAGAAACAGAGAACTACAAAAGCAACCAGAAAACAAAGAAAAAAATTTCAATTAGTACATAACGGTCAACAATTACTTTAAATATAAACGGCTGAAGTGCTCCAGTCAAAATACATAGGGTAACAGGATGGATACAAAACAACACTCATCCATATGCTGCCTATCACAGACTCTCTTCAGACCTAGACACATACAGACTGAAAGTGAAGGGATGGAGATACATTTCCCATGCAAATGAAAGCAAACAACAACAAGGACAACAAAAATAACATCAAACAACAACACCTCAGAACCAGGTAGCAACACCTATATCAAACCAAATAGACTTTAAAATCCTCAATAAAATATTAAACTCCACTCAACAACACACTAAAATGATTCCGTGGCTTTTATTCCAGGGAAACAAAGATGGCTCATCAAATCAATCAACATAATATCCCACCTCAACAAAACGGAGGGTAAACATCATATGATTATACCAATAAATGCAGAAAAAGCATATGACATAATTTATCATGTATCCATGGTAAAAGTTCTCAACAAAGTCGGGGGGGTGGACATTCCTCAACACATGAAAATATTATTTTATATATTGTTTATATTAAAAAGCTTACACATAACATCTGAATTGTGAAAAACTGAGAGCTTTCCCTCTAAGATCAAGAACAAGATAAATATGACTACTTTTGCCACTCTTGTTTCTTATAACACTAGAAGTCCTAGCCACAGGAATCAGATAAGAAAAAAGGAATTAAAGTCGTCTACGTTTGTAAACAAGCTAAACTGTCACTATCCGCAGATGACATAAGAATATGCATAGAAAACCCTAAACTTTCCCCACAAAAGTACATGAGGTAATAAACAAATTCAGGAAAATTGCAGATACGGAACTGATACACAGAAATTGGTATGGTTTCTATAAAATAATAATGAAGTCACCGAAAGAGAAATTAAGAAAACAACACGTGTTCATAATTGCACCAAAAAGAGAGAGAGAGTAAAATAGCTACGACTCAACTTATCCAAAGAAGTGAAAGAACTGTAGTGTGAAAACCATAAGTCAATGATGAAATTGAAGATGACACAAACAAATGGAAAGATATCCCATGATCTGGATTGGAAGAATTAATATAATTACAATATCCATATTACTAATAACTCTCTACAGTTTAAATGCAATCCCTATCAAGATACCAAAGGCACTTTTCAGAAAACTGAAACAGCTAATTCTAAAATTTGTATGGGACCACAACGACCCTGAATCGTGAAAATATTCTTGAAAGACAAAAACATAGCTGGAGGTATCAAAATCCCAGATTTCAAGATGTACTACAGAGCTTCAAGTAAACCAATTAGTATGGGTAGTGACACAAATACAGACACATAGGTCGATGGGACAGAATAGAAAGCCTGAAATAAACCCATGCTTATGTGGTAAATTAACCTATAACAAAGGAGGCAAGAATAAACAATGGGGGAAAGACAGTCTCTTCAACAAATGGTATTGGGAACCCAGGAAATCTACATGCAGGTAGCTAGGACCCAACCCTAACGCTAGCCTGGGCTCTGACCCTAAAGGCACCTAGCATGGACGTCTAAAAGACATAACAGATTGGGGGCAATTACCATTGGGGAAAATCCTGAGTGGAAGTCACACTCTCTCCATAATTTTCCACGGCCGTAATGGAGTTGGAGGAGGAGATCCTGAGACAGTTTCAGTCTGGCCCACGCATACGTTTGGCTCCGCCCTTCCAACGCTATCCCTGACCCATAAGGGCACATGGGCCTTCATTTCAGTCCTGGAGGGAAATCACATCACTGTGGGTGGTTGGACCAAAGGCACTTCCGGGGAACCAAACCTACCCCTACCCACTGCTGTGCCTCTAAGCGGGATCACCTTCTAAGGCTGAGAAAAGAAGCAGTGGGACATGGATTCCTCCTTTTTCTACCCTGTGTTCTCTTCGGGACCTCAGGAGATTGAATGCTGCCCACACTCACTGGGGACGATAGTACTTTACAGAGTCCACCAAATCAAATGCTAATCTCACCCAGAAACACTCTACAAATATCCCGAGAAAAATGTTTAGTCTTGGGCACCCCACGGTCAACTCAAGTAGACACGTAATAGTAACCATCACAGGGTCATTCTTGTCTTGCTTCCCTTCCCTCATTCACCTCCTATTAGTAACTTTCTTTTTTATAAATTTTTTTTTCAACGTTTTTTATTTATTTTTGGGACAGAGAGAGACAGAGCATGAACGGGGGAGGGGCAGAGAGAGAGGGAGACACAGAATCGGAAACAGGCTCCAGGCTCCGAGCCATCAGTCCAGAGCCTGACGCGGGGCTCGAACTCACGGACCGCGAGATCGTGACCTGGCTGAAGTCGGACGTTTTAACCGACTGCGCCACCCAGGCGCCCCTATTAGTAACTTTCAAGTTCTGAAGTCGTTGATTTTATATTCTGACCAGTGTATAGCGTTAAGAGAAATTCGAGGAAAGTTGTCTTGCGCAGGGACTAGTGTTTCAGTTGATATGAAAATGTTTTCGGTAAGGTAAGGGAAAAAGAACTTAGCTAGGGCACCAACATACTCCACGTTACTTTATCAGGGGTGGCCCTTAGCTTTCCAAACCCTTAACACGCTCATGGGAAGGCAGTGTAACATTGGTGAGAGCATGCATGTTGGCATAGGAGCAGAGTTGGTGCCCATCCCAGCCACCCCACTCGTGTTTGTGTTATCTTGGACCAATTTCTTAACATATCTGAAACTCAGTTGCCTAATTTATAAAACGGAAATAATAACAAAGGGTCAAAAAGATTAAATGACACTATTGGCAAGGTGCTTAATCCAACACCTGACAACACGGAACAAGTGCTCCACAGATGATAGCCATCATTAGCCTCATTTGAACAGCTAAGACAGGCTAATATTCTGTCTGGGGTCAGATACCTACAGGGGAATCTCAGGTCTTCTGACACTGATTCTTTAATTTGGAGGAAGCCCAGGACAAGGATGGCTGAAAGAGTACAAGGAGGTAGAGCAGTAAGCCAGTCCTCTATCCACCTCTTATTTGATAGTCCAGTTGTATATTCATCTCTTTCCTTCCAATGAAAAAAAAATGCAAATCCCTCCCTCTAGAAGAAATAATACACAGACGCTTGCATGTAATATTAAGTGTTAGGCTCTGTAAAACTGGCATATGCATCAACTCATTTAATCTCACAATGGCCCTTCATATGGAGTCCTTATTCCAATTTCCAGATGAGGAAATTGAGACCTAGGAAAGTCAAGTGCCTTCCCCATAACTTGTTTTTGACCGTGTTAGACAACAACCCTAGAATCCTCCTCCGTGTCCAGTGTGTTTTCTTCTGTGCCACAGTTTGTTCTCTTCCAAGGCGAACACTGCTAAAGAATCATGTGAACAAAGCAGTAAAAAAAAATTCATTTAAAACGCCTAGTTTTCACCGAAGTACTGCTTTCTGGGTGACATTGGTGTGTTTTCTCTCTGAGAAACAAAGGTGAGAAATTCCAAACCTCGGCTTTTGTTACGGAGTTATGAAGACCAGTAAAAATTAGTAAAGCTCACTGGCAGATTAAGGTTTCCAAGTCGAAGACATTAGTTTCAATTCTCATATTATGTGTGTTAAAGTGGGAGCTGGGATTTCACATGGCTTTGACAATCGCCATCAATTCCTTTCTTCAAGATTTGACTGCATATTCTCATTCTTTCCTTTTTTTCTCTTTTCTAACTATACTTCCAATCTGCCAGCTCAATGCTAGTTTCTCCCTATGTCTAGCAATGGCCATTCTCCATATGTCCCCATTAAATCTATCATCAAAGGAGAATAAAAAGATGAAAGAACAAAGCCAGAGAAGTAAGACTCAATACTAAGTTGTAAACTGGTGTTAACACGTCTACTTCCAGCCAAATGTAATAACAAACACTAGATTTATACTCCTTATGGAAGCAGCTAAAAGCGTAGACAAAATATATAAGAAGCTGTTCTCAAAACATCAGACATGAGGCAGTGAAGGGCAGTGATCCTTGATATTCGGAAATAAGTGACATGGTTCCTATAGTGCCCTAGCTTATTGACTAGGCTGGGTTTTGAGTCTGTGGTATAGAGAGGAGGAAGCTGGCATAGCCCAACATTTTCCATGAATTGTGGAGGGGGTAGTCACTGACAGGAAGACTGCTATATTTCACAGAGCAGAGTACCAAAGAAGAGAAAGTTGTTCACAGAGAGAACTCCAGAGATCAACAGATGGTCTGCCTTGAGTACTCAATGGAATATTGATAAACTCTTGTGTTTGAGGACACTGAGACCAGGGCAAGGAACAATACCCACTGCCATACAGGGTCAGGAATAATGCCTGACAGCCAGTGTGGAAGACCTCACAATGTACATGCCATTTGGAAAATACTTGATTTTTGTGTCAGTGCTGGACAAAAATTATCCCTAAACTAAGTGCTGCCTGTGCCTTGCCCAAAATATCTTTAAAGAAAGACCTGGGGCGCCTGGGTGGCGCAGTCGGTTAAGCGTCCGACTTCAGCCAGGTCACGATCTCGCAGTCCGTGAGTTCGAGCCCCGCGTCAGGCTCTGGGCTGATGGCTCGGAGCCTGGAGCCTGTTTCTGATTCTGTGTCTCCCTCTCTCTCTGCCCCTCCCCCGTTCATGCTCTGTCTCTCTCTGTCCCAAAAATAAATAAAAAACGTTGAAAAAAAAATTAAAAAAAAAAAAAAGAAAGACCTGAAAGGATCAAGCTATTTGTAAGTAACTAAACCCTGTCCCAAATCAGAGGCAAGGATATTTTTAGGAATCTAAAAGTATCCAGCATCTGACAGGCTAAAACTGACCATGTTTGGCAGCCCATAAAAAATTATCAGGCATGCAAAGAAGCAGGAAAATAAGACACGTAAGGAAGGGGAACTCAACTGACACTGACCCAGAAATTACACAAATGATATAATTTATACATCCGAACATTCAAATAGTTGTTATAACTATTATCAGTATGCAAGAAATTATAGGGCAGAATGAGCATGTTAAATAGAGACATGCAAGTGGTATGTAAGACCTAAACCAAACTTCGCATGACAAAAGCAATGACTAAAATAAGAAATCTGGTCTATGATTCCTGAATGGAATTAAAGGCATATAGACAGTGCAGAAAAATAGGTTGATGAACCTAAAGACATAGCAATGGAAATCGTCTGAAATGAAACACACAGACAAAATATGCCTGCAAACCATCCAACATACATGTAATTGTATCTCCAAGGAACACAGACAAGAAAACTAATTTGAGTAAAGAATGAAACTAATTTGAATTTATAGTTGGTAAGTTTGATGCAAACTAAAAATATATAGTTCCAGTAAGGTCAATGAACTTCAAGGACAGGAAATATGAGGAAAACTACACCAAGGCACCCCACAATCAAATTGCTTTCATCCAGGGAAAGGGAGGGAAAAGATTTCTCATCAGAACCAATGCAATCTAGAATACCGTAGGATAACATTTTTTAAGTACCTAAAGTAAGCAACCATTATGATCTGGGGTTAGGCAAACATTTCTTAGCTACACCACCAACAATATGATTCTTTACAATAAAAACATATGATTGGATTTTATCACACTAAAACTTTTGCTTTTCCACGAACAGAGACTTTGAAATCACAAGACTGAGACTGGGAGAATATATTTACCAATCATCTCTGTGAAATGGGACTTATATCTAGAACACATGGGCAATCCGCAAGATTTAATATTCTGAAACTAAATAATCCAAAAAAAGGCAAACGATTTGAGAAGACACATTACCAAAAAAGATATATGTACAGCAGATACACACATGAAAATGTGTTCAGCATCATGAGGGGAAATGCAAATATAAACTTCAATGAGATAAATGAGACACAATGAGATCAACTACTACTTCATGCCTACAAGATGTCTAAAATCAAAAGACAGGGCTCTGAAGTGTTAGCTAGCATATGAAAGAACTGGAATTCTCACACACTGCTGATGAGAATGTAAAAGTGATAAAACTACCAGGGCAAACAGTTTGACAATATCCTAAAAAGCTGAACATGTAACCTATTCTATGACTCAGACAAATCTGCTCTCAAATATTTTCCCTAGAGGGATCAAAGTATACGATCATACAAATTCAAAAAAAAAGACAGAAAGAAAGAACAGAGAAGAAAAGAAATGAAAAGAAAAGAAACGAAAAGAAAAGAAAAAAATGAATGTTTATAGAAGCTTTTTTTTCAATAGGCTAAGGAGCACTTGGTGCCTCAGTTGGTAGATTTCTTGATTTCTGCTTGGGTCATTATCCCAGGGTCGTGATATTGAGACTCACATTGAGCTCCACACTATGCATGGAGGCTGCTTAAGATTCTTTTTCTCTTTCCCTCTGCTCTCTCTTTCTCTTTCTCTCTCCCTCCCCCTCTCCCTCTCCCTCTCTATCTCCCTCTCCCTCTCCATCTCCCTTTCCCTATATCTCCCCCACCTCTCCTCTCACCCTCCCCTCTCCTTCTCACTCCCTCTCTCTCAATCTCTCTCTCTCTCTCATAAAAAGAAATAAATACGCCACGTGTGGAAATAATACAAATGTCCACTGACATGTGAACGGATAAACAAAGTAGTAACAGACTATTGATACACAAAACACTATGGATAATATTCAAAATACTAAGTGAAGTAAGTCAACTCCCTACTCCTAAATAATAAGGAGCATGTCTGTATAATTTTATTTGTATAGTATTCTAGAAAATCAAGATAATATGTAGGGACAGAAAACAGACCACAGTTTGCCTAGGATGGGAATTGGGAAGACGTGGGGGCGGAGGGATATATAAGGGATACAAGGACATTTTTGTGGTGACAGACATATTCTTTTCCTTGTTATGTATACATTGGTGGATATGTGACCAAAATTTACCAAATTATATAATTGTATCTATTAGCATTAGTATTAGTATTAATTATTAATTATTAATTAAGTAATTTATTTATTAGGGCTTTTTTTTCAGAGAGAGAGATGAAGCGTTCATTACGGGGGGAGAGAGGCAAGGGAGAAAGTGAGAATCTGAAGCAGACTCCATGCTTAGCATGGAGCCCAATAAAGGGCTTAATCGAACCTGGGATCATGACCTGAGCCAAAATTAAGAGTCTGATGCTCAAGTGACAGCCATCCAGGTGCTCCACCAATTACGTACTTTCAATATGTACAGTTTGTGTATATCAGTTAGACATTAATGAAGTTGTTAAAAACAAACAAACAAACAAACAAACAAACAAACAAAACATGATTGGATATTGTGTCTTTTGACCTCTGGGGCCGCTATTTCAAACCTGGTCCACCAGCATCTACTGATTCTCGGAATCCCCAGTATCTTTCATACACTCACATAAGTTCTTCAAAATAAATGTAACTTGGGAAAAGGGGAAATCCCCTGGCAGTTATCACGTGTATCAATTATAAGTGTCACAACACTTAGAACTATGATCCATACATGAGATGGGTGATATAGCACATGTTTGCTTTCGACAACTTGGAGCTGGTTGAGTCCCAGCACCCCATTACCCTTGTACACTTGTTAATTACTTGTTTACCAGTTAATTGGTCCTCTGCCTCCTTATACTGTATAAAAAGGGGCTTGGTCTGTCTTGCTCACTTCTGTGTTTATAATGGTCCAGAACCAGGCTGGAACGCTGGCAGAAAAACCAGTGGCGCTCGGAGATCTTCTTTGGATTGCAGATCTTGTGGAATGGCGGGCTCAGGAGACCCTGTTTCTCCAAACGTCTGAGCGCTGAATGTAAGTGGGGCAGGAAATTTACAGTCATCAGATGCCATATCTGTGGGGGATTTCCTGCACACAGAAAACAAAGGGGGAAGAACCAGGAGGTGGGGTCTCTAAAATAGAGACCAGAGTTCGTTTTAGTCCCACCGGCCGTCTTTGGTGCAGTATTTTATTCACTTCTCCAACATTGTCCCATTTTATGTCTTTTAAGAAGATTTTTAGTAGGTATCACCTTTCAGTTTTTTAGGTTGGTACCCTCAGAAGGCTAAGATGCCTGCAGCAGTTTGGTGAGCAACAGTGTTTTCAATAAAATGTATTCTGGTATTCAGTATACAGGGGCCAATGGGTACAAGTAAAATTATGGAGAAGAGGGGCCCTGCCAGGGCAGGAAGCCAGGATCCCAATCCGTGAGATCTCATTTGTTCCATTGATGGTTACTTTCCCCTTGTCTAAGGTGAATTATTATTATTATTATTATTATTATTATTATTATTATTATTATTATTATTATTATTATTATTATTATTAATTAGTTCCTTACCCTTAGTTGGGAGTATTTCTGACTGGTTTAAAAAATAGCAACATTCCTTCCCCGAAAATTTTCAAGTCCCTCCATTTTCTGAAGTGAGGAGGTCGGGGACTTGTCTATTTTGGGGGGTTACTGCCACCAGAGAGTTTATTTGGTTTTGTAAAGTTACCAGAGACTCGGCCACCCGTTCCATGTCTTCATTTAGCTCTTGAGATAGTCTATGGTACAGTCCTATGCATAAACCTATGCCCCCTTATCCAGTTCCTATTCCTGTCACAATTCCTGAGCCTATCAGAATGGGTAGCAGGACTGCCCGTTTAGCATGAGACTTGGGGCTAAAGGTTGTTAGGAACTGATCTTCAGTGTATACAAATATCTCTGGGGTCCGATATATGGAATAACATTTCGGAGTCCAGTTGGCCTCTAAGCATCGATAGGCCGAATTAGAACACAGATAGAGCACCCCAAGGGTTCAACATAGGGTGTAGTCCTCATTAAGGTTCTATCTCTTCCTCCTAGAGAGGGAATTCAGGGACTGTATGGATTAGATTGTCGGCATTGGCACCCCTAGTGCCCAGGGGTCCAATTAAGACAAAGGTGTTGGTTTTGAGGTTTTCAGGAGATTCCTAGGTCAAACGGATTGGAGTAGCTAAGTAAGTCCTCTGGCTGAGGGGCAAGCACATCCAGCAGGTTTGCATTGTGATTATCTATCTTATGGAGGACTAGTAGAGCAGTGTCGTCCCAATACTGGAGTGGGGCATTGGTAGGCATCTGACTGACGGCTGAAGTTTCAAAGGTTGGTAGGCTGCTGGCAGAGTGGTCGCCTTTATGGCTTGTATTACCCTATCCTGGGTATGATTTACAAATTTTTGAAGGGCCCTGTAGTGCAGCCCTCCCCTGTTTCAGATTCCCCATTGAGAAAGGTAAGTGTAGCCAGCTCGCTTCCCTCTCTGGAGGCCCTTGTTGTGACTTGGGTTACTGATAGTTTTGGTTATATCCTCGGTCCAATACTTAGCACTTGGGGCACCAGGTGACTGACAGAGAGTGGATGTTTTTCACATGTAGCAATCTTTGTGGAGGGAGGGAAAGGTGCTGAACCCCCTGGACCCCCTTATTGTCCTATGACAATTGTGGGGGCAAAGTGGATAAGCGGCAGTTGTGAGAGTGAGAGCAGTTATCATAATATACAGGCAATACTTGGTAACCCTCCCATCCAGAGGAGGTATGTGAGGCCCAGGATCCATCTTTTGCACCATATCGAGCTTGTTGGCACGGTCTCTATCAGCCCTACAGAAAGAAGTAAGACCAGGCTTATGACACCAGTAGGGGGCAAGGGTTGGCAGAGTTGCATTCAAACCCCTGGGCTTGGTTCACGCATTGATTCCTCAAGCTTCTGCTGTGTGCAGGCCAGCCATCTACCACGGTGTGGCTGGAGCAGGGCTGGACATCTCAGGGGTCAGTACCCTTTGAGGGTCAGTTTTAACGGGATGGCTGGATCTGGATCATTTCGCCAGGTTGTGGGTTCTTCTGAGTTGGACCACTTAACTGTGGAGTGATGGACCCATGGGGTGACACCTGAAGTTCTGGGGGCTATAGGAGTTGTTAGAATAACAGTGTGAGGCCCAGTCCACCATGGTATAAGAGGTTCCTTCTTCCAATCTTTGATCCACACAGAGTCTCCTGGCTGAAAGAAGTGAACGGGGTCCCTAAGGAAATTGTGACCCTCTCTATGGTGTATCTCTAACTTGTTTAGGACTGCCCCCAATTTCTGGAGCTGTTAGCTTATTTCCTTGTCTGCAATCTGGTGTAGGTCTCCTGGGAGCTTTCCTAAATGTGTGTGTGTGCGTGGGGGTGGGGGGGAGGATCGCCCATATAATAACTCAAAAGGGGAGAATCCCAGTGCCCCAGGCGGGCATTGGGCACACAGGAGGACCAGCGGAAGCAAATCTGGCCATGGGGGTTAGTCTCTTGGTGGAACTTGGCCAGGGTTTCCTTGAAGGTACAGCTCATCTGCTCTACCTTTCCCTGAGCCCTGGGGGCGTTAAGCAGTGTGCAGTTTCCAGGCAATGTTAAGGGACATTGTTAGGGTTCATATAATGTCCGCTCCAAATGCAGGTCCATTATTACTGTGTGTGGTTAAGCCCAATCTCCCATAGAAGAGCTTTGGCCACCTCGTGACTTCATTCCATTCTGGTCTGGAATGCTTGGACCCATCCCAAATTGGTGCAGATTATTACAAGGAGGTACCTCAACCCTTTATTTGGTTGTATGTTGGTAAAGTCCACCCCTAAATCCATCCTTTGTGAGCCAGGCAGGGGCCGTGGGGCCGAGCAAGCATTGTTTTTGGCACACATTACACATTATTCACTGACAGCCTGGCATAATGCTGGCAGCTGGCTGATATTGTAGTTCTTTTTGAGGAGGACCTCTAGAGCAGTTTTCCCTAAGAGGGTGAGTTAGTTATCTTCCTTCACTAGGTGCTTTCACATAGATGACGGGACAAGACTCACCATCCGTCTTTGCTTAGTGTGCCCAATTCTGTCGAGGCCCAACTTCTTTCTTCACTTGTGTACATGGGTGTGGAGGCTTTCTTCTGGGGCACAAGAGTCAGAGTATAGGTATGAGCTTCACCTAGGTCACCTCAGGCAGCCACTCTGGCTATTTTGTCGGCAAGGTGATTACCTTGATTTATGGGGTCATCTCATTTCTGAGGTCCCTTACGGTGTAGGATAGCTACTTTGTCTGGTAGCCATAAGGTCTCAAGAAGCTGTATTTCTTCCTCGTTTTTGATAGTTTTCTTTGAAGCGGTAAGGAGGCCTTTTCCTTTATAGATGGCCCCATGTACATGCACAGTAGCAAAGCCATATGGGGAATCAATGTAGATGTTAACTCATTTACCTTTGCTGAGGATGATGGCTCAGGTTAAGGCGTACTGAGTCCAGCCTATTGTGCCGAACATCCTTCCGACAAGGCCATGGCTGTCCGATCTTCCATGGCTGTGATGACCGCATACCCTGCTCTTTGGCTGCACTCCTCTAAATAGCTGCTCCCATCGCTGAACAGGGTAATCCCTGGGCTTGTTATACCCTGGTCTTGGAGGTCTGGGAAGCTGGCATAGACTTCATCCACTACTCCAGAACACTCATGGTCAGGTTCTCCCTCCTCTGTGGGAAGGAACGTGGCCAGGTTTAGTGTTCTTACACTGTTTCGAGAGTGAGCCTTGGGTTGTCATATAGAAGGCCTTGGGATTGTGTCAGCTGAGAAATGGAGAGGAAATGATATCCTTGGGTGCTTGTGAGCCACACGACTGTGTGTGGGACCTTAACATTAAATATTTGGCTCAGTGTGAGCTTGTCTGCATCCTTGATGAGCAGGACTGTGGCTCTGAAGTCTGAGGCACAGGGGCCATCCTGCAGCCACAGGATCAAGTTTTTTTTTTTTTTTTTTTGGCAGTTAGAACACTGCCCATTGCCGAGGCACCATGCTCTGAGTGAGCACTCCTTTTTGTGTGTGAAGAAGTTAAAGGGTCTGTCTATGTCAGGCAAACCAAGGGCTGGGGCTTGTCCCAGAGACAACTTTATTTCTGTGAAAGCGGCCTTCACCCCCTCAGTCCATGCGAGGAGCTCCCAGTTTGTTCCTCCCAACTGGTCATAGAGGAACCTCATTATGGCTGAGAATCTGAGGATTCTCAATGCGACAGAACCCTCTGGCCCCTAAACATTTACACAAGCCTTGTTTTGTTTGGGGCTGTGGCAGTGTGGTGCCACACTTTCCTCTTTCCCGTCATTCTCTTTTTCCTTTTGTGAGGAGGAAGCCTAAGTATTGGCCCTGCTGCTAACGAATCTGTGCCTTTTTCCAAGAGGCCTGGTACCCCAAGTAGGATCAGAGCTGTAGGAGGGCCTGTGTACCTTTCATATAGTTTTCCTGGGTGTCAGTGGAAAGGAGGTCTTCTACATATTGCAGAAGGACATACCCTGCGGTTTCTTTCAGAAAGTCAGTGAGATCTGAACCTAGGGCTTCCCGCAGAAGAATGGGCGAGTTGTTGAAACCTTGGGAAAGTAGTGTCCAGGTCAGCTGCATCTGGCGCTCTGTAACGGGCTCAGTCCATTCAAAGGCAAACAATGATTGCCTTTGCGGAGCCAGGCAGAGGCAGAAGAAAGCATCCTTTAGATCGAAGCACTCAACCCTTCTGGCTGACCACCGAATTTGGCTGAGGAGAGTATACTGAGGGTTCGGAATGACTGGGTGTAAGGAAAGAGTCACTTTGCTAATGGCCCGCAAATCCTGTACTGGTTGGTGTCCTCCTCCTGGCTTCTTGCCTGGCAAGAGTGAGGTATTCCAAACTGATTGGCACTCAGTTAGGATACCTCTTTCTCTGAGCTTGGTCAGGTGCTCTTGTATGCCCATTCTAGCCTCTAGTGGAAGGGGGTACTGCCTTGGTGTCTGAGGTTGAGCTGCAGGGATCAGGTCGACAATGATTGGGACCCGATTCCATGCTACTTCAGGTGGATTATCATCAACCCATAGGGAGGGGAACCTAAGTCTGAATTCTTAGGGGCGACAAGGTACGGCCTGGGCACAGAACAGTCTCCATTCTTCTTCCCTTGGCAGTGGTATGGCAATTCCAGAGTTTCCTTCTGCCTTGGGTTTAATTGGAGGCTCGTGTGTCCAGTGGGTTCAAAAGGTATCTGGGCCCCAAGTTTGGAGAGTAGATTGTGGCCCAGGAGAGGAATCGGGCAGTCAAGTAAGTAGAGGAACTCATGCCGGACCTTGTGACCCCCAAGTGCACCTTGTTGAGCTTGACAGAAGGGCTGTTGCATTGTTGTGTCCCAGTAGCCCCAAGTATGGTTGCTGCCTTTTGTCCTATGGGCGCTACCAGGGAAGTAACCAAGGAGTATTCAGCCCCAGTTGAAAAGTATTTCAACCATGAAAGTTATTGTTCAACCCTCCACCTCATTTCAGGTGTGGGTTCATGGGGGCCAAGAAAGAAAGTGTCCGGTCCACCTCAGTCCAATTCTACCCTGGCCAGATCAAGAAGGTTCTCACCTCGAGGTTCCTCGAGGTTCCTGGCTGGGTTTTGAGGTCCCCACGAATTCGGACATTCTTACAGTTTCCCTTGCCTTTGTAGTATGCACACTCGTCCCTTGCTAAGGGGACTATGGGCTACCCCCCTTTTTGTGGTTGGAGTTTTTCGATGCTGCTAAAAAACAGCAGCATCTGTTCTTTAGTTCTGCTGTGAGAAAGGTGGCCTTCTTTTTTAGTCTTCGCTTCTCTTTCAGCTGCAAATTTCTGTTGGTGAAAACTGTATTGACGACCTCTAAAAGCTGAGTGATATTCATCTGGCAAAGCCCTCCAACTTCTGGAGGTTTCGTCGGATATCTGGGGCAGCCGGTGCCACAAAAAAGGTATTTACCATCTGTTGACTTTCTGGTGCCACGGGGTCAAACGGGACATATACATGGTACGCTTCACAGAATATTTCATAGCAGTCTCCGGGAGACTCCCCAGGGTGCTGTGTGACTCATGATATTTTAGTCATGTTCATGGGATTGTTGACTCCAGCTCAGACTCCCTGAAGGAGGGCTTCCTGGTATCCTCAGACGTGGCCCTGTCCTCCTTCTGTGGTGAAATCCCATGTTGGGTGTTCTTCAGGCATGCAGCTTGAGCCCAGACAGCACGGTCATTGATTCCTGGAGATGTGTGATCTTCTGTGTACTGTCATGTTTCTGTCATCCTTATTTTTAATTCAACAAAGTATGGAGTAACTGTTGACAATCTTCCCAAGTCTGTCAGTAGGTCGGGAAGAGGGACTCCATCAAGTCAACCATTGCTTGTGGCTTTTCGGAGTATGGTGGAGTGTTGTGTTTCCAATTGAGGAGGTTGGTTGTAGAGAAAGGTAGATAACTCATCATGGAATGGCTTGTCTGGACTCGGTCCATCCTTATTCTGTCTTTAAGGCTCTCTCGTCTCCTTTACATGCATTCGGAGAGTTTTAGGTCTGGGTCTGAGGCGCAGTCTGGCTGCTGGCCCATGTTGGGGTGGGTTTTCTGGGTCTGAGAGTGGCGGGGAGATGGGCGGCACTGACTGCAGTGGCATCTGCACTGACTCTGGTTATGGCTGGAGAGACAGATGCAGGAGGAGTTTCAAGCTCCGGGGAAGGGGAGAGAGCTTGAAGAGTCATGAGGGGGTGGAAAGACAATATCTTCCTCCATATCTCCTTCAAATATTAGAGGAGCAGTGGGTCGCTTCTTTGGCTCCCTGGATGTGCCTCCATAAAGTGGCTAAAACCTTTGCCTGGCTCTGTTTGCTAATGATGAATCACCTTCAAGGCAGTAGATTTGGGCCAATTTCAAGCCAGGAGTCGATGTACGGAAATTGATCAGGGTGGCCTGGGTTCCCAGTGACTATTAGCCAAACCTGCTGCACTATTTGAGCATCTAACGTCACTTCTGGAGGCCATCCTACATTGAATGTGGACCATTCTAGGTCACAAAATTTCGTTAACTTCCTGGGTGTCGTTGTCACCCCATGGTATCCTGAAAATCCCTTTTGACATTTTTTGACCAGGACCTCTAAAATTGTAGGCTTACTCTGTTTTCATCCCATTATTAATTTCTTTCTCATATTTGCTGTCACAAAGACGGACAAAGTTAGGATATACCGCCAGATGAGAGGACTATTCAGATACTCCTCTGGTCGCATTCCTGAGGGAAAGTTTAGGTGAAGTTTGACTATAGTGGACTCGGCTTTGTGACTTGTGATGGGAATCTGATCCGATACCGCCCTCGACTTTATACTCTCACAATGACACAGGGGAGCCCATTCAGACTCCATAGACTTTTGGGGTCCTTAATTGTGCCCGTCCATGAAGCCACAAACTCTATCTCGACTGGCAACCCTGGCTTAGATGAACATCCTCTCTCTCTCTCTCTCTCTCTCTCTCTCTCTCTCTCTCTCTCTCTCTCACACACACACACACACACACACACACACACACACACACATGCACACCAGAGTCCATTACATTTCCTTCCACAAAATTTTCTACCTGGGACACCTATTAAGTCCTCTGGGGATTGACCATGTCCCCCTTCTGCTCTTTTGTGTATGCCTGACACTTCGGGGCTTCGGCCTTACCAGTTCCATGGAGCAGGACCTGCCTAAGACAACGGAGAAGTAGGCTGAGGAAATTCAGGCAGAGCATGCACTTTCTCCCTTGTGAGCCTTTGCTTTGCCACCACCTCGCCGTTCTCCCAAACCGGGGGCAACAATGGGCCAGTGCGGTTGTGTTTCTTGTTCAACAATCTAGTATGTTATGGAACCAGGCTGGAACACTGGAGGAAACACCAAGTGGCACTCAGAGAGTTTGGTCAGACAGTTTGGCTCTCCAACGTTGAGCGTAGAGTCAAGTGGGGAGGGTATTTTATAGTCGTCAGCTTCCATATATGTGGGGGTTTTCGCACATGCACCAAACAAAGGAAGAAGAACCCAGAAGCGAGGTCTCTAAGCTAGAGACCAGAGTCTGTTTGAGTCCCGCTAACCATCTTTGGAGTACTTTATTCACTTCTCCAATAATAGTAGAACTCTAAATACCACATAGTATATGCTCATTAAATCTATATTAAGTGAATGAGTTCTATTGCTTCTGTATCGGACATATAACAAGATTTTTGACAATCTATATGGTAAGAGTCCCCAGACCATCACATTATAGGGATTTCAAGGTTGTCTAGTCTCCACACAATATTAAGGTTTGGTTACAACCACCATAAGCTAACCCTACAACCTCACATCCTGGATCATATAATGCCCGTCTCCTCCTCATTCACAATCTTTTGCAACTGAGTGCAGACCATTCCATCATGTGGTCTTGGTTCAGAAAGCCAAATTCCTCCGTTTCTCTCAGTCAGACAGAATGAATTCTGACTGTGAACGTCTGCCAGTAATGTTGCAATAGAGATGAAGAAGATCAATTCAACTGGACTCCCTGAGCTGATCCCTAGAATCTCTTTAGGGCATGAGTACAGTTAAATAGAAATGCTGCACTCAGATATATGTCTGCTGCTTATCCAAGGAACAAAAAGCAAGCATTTAAAAAAGTAAGCCGTTTCCCTGCAGAACAGCTTAATCAGGGAGAGTGAGTGGTGCAAAGTGGGAGAAGAATTCTTCTCTAGGGCCTTAACCATTGCAGAGACAGTTCACCCAATGGGTGTATAACAGAAACATGAAACCTGAGAGCTGCCATTGTTGGGTAACAATGTTCTCTAACTGTGCCTTATGCATTGACATGATGATCCAAGGGAGACAAGCACTAATTATAAGTGGCATAGAAGTGTACAATTTCTATATGCTTCAACACCTCTTTGTAATAATTAGTCCTGTCTGCTCTTTGCACGCGAACATTCCGTTGTTGGTCATTTTCCCCAAGAAAGAATTGGTCCCCTGTGTTTCAGTGGGCTTGTAAACTTAGCCTTCCTGAATAGCGTTGGAGACAGCCAAAGGGCATTTCTTGGTACCTGTTGTTTCATTTTGTTTGATAGTTATGGACCTACCCCGATACAAGGATTCGGAATTTTCTTAGTATGTCTTAAGACTGAATTGGAAGCCCATTTTCTGTATTCCATTCAACTTAACAAAGAGAGTATTGCATGTCAGACATTGTGAAACATATAACTGAAGGAATATTACTTCCCAAAGTTTGACCCTCAAAATCAGTCACCTTACTAATGATGCCTTGTTTTTTGGAAGGTCATGAAGGTGTGGATCAAGGCAAGAATGGATTAAAATTAAAATGGAACCAATAAGAAAATATAAAAGTACATTTACCCTTAGTTCGGATAACCAATAATTCATGAAATGGTGTTTATTTCATTTCTTTATATGTATGTTTATGTGTATGTGTATGCTTATACTGGGCTGTGGCGAAATATGTGTTCCTTACAGTAGATTGGGCATAAAATATTTGAAAGACGCTGTGCTCATGCACCTTATCAAGCTGCCTGGTGCTTCTGTAGCTTGGGTTCTTGATAGGGCTTAGGTGCATCCGCTTCAAGTGCTTGCATGAAATTTGGAAGATATGATGGCTAATTTTATGTGTCAACTTTACTGGGCCACAGAGGTCCAGATGCTTGGTGAAACGTTTTTCTGGTGTTTTGTGATGGGAAATACTTGAGTCTGTACAGTGAGTAAAACAGATTATTTTCCTAATGTAAGTGGGCCTTATGTAATCAGTGAGAAGGCCTGAATAGAATAAGGATGATTCTCCCAGGGATACTAGGGAATTACTCTTGCCTGCCTGAATGTCTTTAAACTGGGACATTGGCCTCTACCCCAGATTCAGACTGAAACAGCAGCTCTACCTGAGATTCAAGCCTGCCAGCCATTGGACAAGAACTATGCCATCAGATCTCGTGGTTTTCCAGCTAGCCAACACATCCTGAAGATCTTGGGACATGTCAACGTCCACATTTATGGGAGCCAATTTCTTATAAGAAATAAATAAATAAATACATACATACATACATAAAACATTCATAAATATATAAATATATTTATATTAATACATTCATATTTTATATGAATGTATTAATATAAATATAAATATATTATATATTATAATATATATTATATATATGAGAAACAGAAATTTTCTCTATTGAATCTTACTAATTCAGAAGGTGAAAAGTATTATCTATTGGTTCTACAGCTGTTTTTTTTTTTAAACAGAATGTGGTAGACATTATTCTAAAGAAAAAAATATAGCCCCCAATGTTCCATACCTTAAAGCTGACAACCCATGAATATGAAGAGAGACCATTTCTATAGTCAAGTTGTAATATAGAGAAAGATTTTCTGGATCAACCTAGTATCATCATGAACCCATGCATCGTAAACCCATGCAAAGCAGAGAGTTTTCCCTGGCTGGCCATCCCACAAGCTGAAAATGAAGACCTCAGTTGTATAACTGCAAGGAACTTAATTGTCCGAAACCCAAATAAACTCAGAAGTAGATTTCTCCAGATAAGAACCCAACCTACTGACACTTGACTCTTACCTAGTGATACCCTAGGCCCAGAACACCAGTGAGTCCACCTGGACAGACCAGTGGTCTGCTGGGGTTATTGTGGCAAGACAATTCTGCAGGGTTGTCTTTGGATTCTGGGAGTGCAGTGTACACCCCACTTAACTAACACTTCTCCTGATGGTTTGAACACACAATTCCTCATATTAAGTCACTGCTTGGATATAAGATAATTTCTGCCAATATGCTACTGAAATTTGACTATTTTATTTCCACATACCTCCTACTTGGTAAATGCAATGATACCTGTAGCTTATTTCAAACTCAAGTAAAACAAAACACAAAACTCTAAAGAACGGACCGCTCCTTACCTCTTGAAACTACCTCTTCTTTTGTGTTTGATAACATTTGACTCTCCTGGTTTCTCTTATATATTCCCTCTACTAATTTTCATTCTATTCTCCTGCCTCGTTTCCATTCATCAAGCATGCATTGAGCACGTACTAGGTTGCAGGCACTGTATACAAAGAACAGAGGTCTTATCTAGAACTAATAATGGACCTTGTTATCCAGGGGTTTGCCATTGTGTAAACAAATTAACTATACTGAGTTGATAACATCTGTAATAGAGGTGGATAAATATACCCTGGAATTGCAAAGAAGAAAACACATGATTCTCTAGGGCACCCAGGGAGTGCTTTACACAAATGAGAGTCACTTGACGTGAGTCTTCTAGAGAAGACATATTTCAAATCAACAGAGTAAGGAAGGGCATTGCAGGCAGGAAAAAAAAAAGAGAGAGAGAGAGGGCAAGGCACGGAAGTTTGAAAATGTGACACATTAAAGGAGTAGCAAAGTTTCCTTTGGATGGACTTCATGTGGGAATGGAAGATTGGTAAAGAGTGAGGATTAATGTAGAAGGTGACATATGAATTGGATCCTAGAAACAGTTAACAGGAGATAGTTATGGTGCCCGAATGTCGTTGATGACTACCCATTGTATTCAAATAAACCTGAAGACACTTCTTGGCTTAGTTGGAACCTTGTTCATCATCTGATTAATTCCATAAGGTTAATCTAATCTTATGTTCCTCTTCTCTACCAACCATTCACTCATTTATTCATTTATTTCTTTAGTCAGAGAGGGCATGTGTGGGGTGCATATCATGAAGAATGTGAAAGTCATTATAAGACTTTGACTTTCATTTTCGATGAGAGGGAAAGTCAGTTGAGTAGTCTCACCAAATTCACATTTGAGTTTGTTTTATCTATCTATCTATCTATCTATCTATCTATCTATCTATCTATCTATCTATCTATCTATCTATCTATCTATTTAATTTAAAGAGAGTGCCCGCAGCAGTTTAGAGGGAGAGAGAAACTGAGACAGAGACAAGAGACAGACAGAGAGAGAGAGAGATCTCAAACAGGCTCCATGCCTAATTCATGCCTAGATCAGATCCTAATGCAGGTTCTGACCCCATGACGTCATGCTTTCTGGATCATGACCTGTGCCAAAATCAAGAGTCAGATGGCTAACCACCTGAGCCACCCAGGTGACCCTAATTTGTATGTTAAACAAATCACTCTGACTACTATCTGGGGAGCAGGTTGGAGTGGGAAGCAAGCATACAAGCAACAACAGCAACAAAATAAGGAGGTTACTATAGTAATCCTGAAATCACTTCCATCCTGAATAAGGATGGAAGAAGGGGACATAGTGAGAAAATTATGATCATGTGTACATTATAAATGTGGATATAATAGGATTGTTTGTGGTTTGAATATAAGTGATGAGAAAAACAGATATAAAAGACTCCAACAAGGGTTTTTGTTTTGTTTTGTTTTGTTTTGTTTTGTTTAGTTTGTTTTTGTTTTTGTGTTTGTTTTTTTGGGCTGGACCACAGGTTGGTGGTAGTTTTAAGTTGTCTGTTAGAGATCATGGGATTTAGGGGAAAAATCAGGACTTGCTCTTTTCACAAGGTGATTTTGAGATGCTTATCAGACATCCAAGCGGCCTTTTTGTGAATGTAGTTAGATATAGGCATCTGGAGTTTAAAGTAAGAAGTTTAGTGTGGACTCTAGGCTGGATTACTTAGCATGCGATCGCATGAGATCAGCTAGGGAGTGAGAATGGATGAGAGAGAAGACACGCAAGGACTGAGCTCTGGGGTATCTAACTCTTAAAGTACTGCAAGATGTGGAAAACCTAGCGAAGGAAACTAGACACAGTGGCCACTGAAGGAGTAGGCGAGACATGAGGAGGCTCTCGAGTCCAGGAAGCCTGGTAAGGAATGTGTTTCAAGGAAGCAGGTATCAAAATGGTCAAGTGCTGATGGGAAGTCAAATAGGATGAGGTCAAATAAATGATCATCAGGGTCACATGGGGGGGTCACTTGGTTAAGGGTCTGACTCTTGGTTTCACTTCAGGTCATGATCTCATGGTTTGTGGGTTCAAGCCCCAGGTCGGGCTCCATGCTGACAGTGTGGAGTCTGCTTAGGATTCTCTCTATGCCTCCATCTGTCTCATATCCTCCCCTGCTCACTCTCCCTATCTTTCAAAATGAATACATACACTTGAAAAATTATTAAAATATAAATAATCACTGTGTTTTGCAAAGTGGATGTCATTGACATGTGATGAGAACCATTTCAGTAGCACCGGGGAAAAGCCGAATGGGAGTGGATTGAACAGAGAATTGGAGTAGAATGATTGTAGACAGGGAGTAAGGCAATTCTTTCAAGGAGCGTTGTGACAAAATGAGGGAGAAAAGTGAGGCAGCAGTGGGAAAGGAAGGGAGCAGGGTCAAGAGAGGGCTTTGCTTTTTCTTTCTAAAATTTGAGAAATAAAAGCATTTTTTTTAATTTCCATATTGCTGTTGGAAATGATGATATGGCAGAGTGGGGGAGAATTGCTGACAGAAATGTTCTTAACAGGGCAAGAGTGACTTTGGTCTAGTGTCCAAAAGATAATTGGCTCAGAGAGGAATGAACAGATCCTTCATATGAATGTTGGTGAAAGCAGAGCACAAGGAAATAGATGTAGATGGAATGGTAGATGCGATAGGTGATTTTGCAAATTCTCTTTTCACCGGCCTGGTTTTCTCAGTGCGGTAATAGGCAAAGTTATAAGACCAGAGTGAAGAAGGGTTGGGAACAGTTGGAAGTTTGTGGAGAAGGAAGTTGTGAACTAGAGGTCTAGGGGTGTGAGGAAGTAGCCTTCTGACCTCACTCTAGTCAGTGGCCATCAAATAACTTTTGTGCTGCTTTCCTCCAATTACATAGGATGTTCCTATGTGCAGGAAGTAGATGGAACTTCCTTCGGTTCCCCACTTCTTTACCTTGGCATATGTAAGGTTGCATCTGCCTGAGAAGCCCTCTCTACCATAATCAGTCATATTTCAAAATTGCCTCAACCATTACTTACTTAATCCCACCAGGCAGAGTTAATTAGTCCCTTCTTGGAACTCTTGTGGTACCATGTGCAGTGCCCTGTACTGTAAGTTTTGCCATGTTGTAATAATTTGTGTCCCTGTCTCCCTAGATAATTTGGCCACTGCTAGAGGGGGTCAGTTTGGTCATTGCAGTTCCTAGTATACAGTTTGACCTATGGGTAGCCTTTGTTAATTGCCAATTGAATTGAGTTGAATTGAGTTGAATTGAATTGAGTTAATTGAATCGAATGTCCTGAATTGAATTGAATTGAATTGAATTGAATTGAATGGAGAGAATTAGTAGAAAGAATTGGCAGGTAGGAGAGGCAGAGCCTCGAAAGAGTGGTGACATTTAGAACAAGACTTGTCTGATCTATAAGGAGGGGAACTCCTGCTCATGAGAGTGGGAAAGGTAACTGTTTCCTCACCTGTAGTGGTGGAATGAATGGAGCCGAAACCCCCAATGAACTTCTGTAAATTGTGTCAACAATTCTTACTTCTATACTGTTTGCTTTGAGACCAAAAGAGTTCGTATATGCAGAAGGATTTTGTACATAAAAATGTGCTGCATAATGTAAGTTACTCTTTCTCACAACACTCTGTGCCAAGATAAAAGAAATGTGTTGATTTCATATATTTTACTAAAGGTTAGCATGTATAAGAGAGGAAGAGAAGGACGGGTTAAAAAAAAAACAATGATGATAGTTATAGTCATCTTGTTGACCTTTCTACTCTTCAAAGTCTCTTTAGAAGATATCATCATGGTCTCTTTCAGTTACAGATGCCTCTTATTGTCTCTGAGACAATAGCCCTAATATGATCTAATTTGCTAAGCCAGGTGGTGTGGAAGACAGATAAAACTGCCAGCTCATTCTGCAGGAAGCAGCATATAAGGAGCCCGCTGATCTGACAGGCTTGTGTCACAATGCACAAGTTTGGGAATTGCCCAGGCTCAGAAAAGGCCAGTGTTTCGCAACATTAGAAAACTCAAGAGAACTCTCTAACACAGAGGCGATGTTCACAGTTCCACAGAAATAACATGTCTGATTCTTGATGCTGACTAGAAGTCAACCAGTTATTTTAACACAGGTTTTAACTCTTATTGGTTTCACTTCACTTTCCCTTACGTTTCAGGTTTCTTAAGGACAGGGACCATGTTCTGGGCTTCCTAACCTCTGCCCACACATGTCTACCATGGTA